>NC_133158.1:172035320-173340759 GCF_040802235.1 Manis javanica | reverse complement strand
ACTTCCTACACAAATACAACATTCTAAGACTGGCCCAGGGAGAAATGGAAAATCTGAACAGACCACTTGCCAGCAATGAAATAAAATTAGTAATCAAAAAAACACTCAACAAACTAAATCCCAGGTCCAGATGGCTTCAGAGTTGAATGTTACCAAACATTTAAATACAAGCTTCTTAAAGTATTCCAAAAAGCAGAAGAGGAGTGAATACTTTTGAACCTATTCTATGAGACTGGCATCACTCCAACATCAAAACCAGACAAAAACACTCCAGAAAAGGAAATATCCCTGATGAACATATATGCAAAACTTCTCAATGATATATTAGCAAACTGAATTCAAAAATACATCAAAAGGATCATCCATTATGACCAAGTGGGATTTATTCCAGGGATGCAAGGATGGTACAATATTCATAAGTCAATCAATATCATACACCACATTAACAAAAAGGATAAAACCACATGATTTTCTCCATAGGTGCTGAAAAGGAATTTGACAAAATTCAACATCCATTCATGATAGAAACCCTCAATAAAATAGGTACAGAGAGTACGTACCTCAACATAACAAAGGCCATATGACAAACCCACAGCCAACATCATTCTTAATAGCAAAAAGCTAAAAGCTTTTCCTCTAAGATCAGAAAGAAGACAGGATATCCACTCTCACCACTTTTATTTAACATAGTACTGGAGATCCTAGCCATGACATTCAGACAAAACAAAGAGAGAAAAAGCATCCAAATTGGTAAGGAAGAAGTTAAACTGTTGCTATTTGCAGATGACATGATATTATACACAGAAAACTCTAAATAATCCACCAAAATTACTAGAACTAATAACTGAATTCAGTAAAGTTGCAGGATACAAAATTAGCTAGGAAATCAGTCGCATTCCTATATACTAACAACTAGCTAGCAGAAGGAGAAATCAGGAAAACAACTCTATTTATAATTGCATCAAAAAGAACAAAATACCTAGGAATAAACCTAACCAAGGAGGCCAAATATCTATACTCTGAAAACTAAAAGACAGTCATGAGAGAAATTAAAGAAGACACCAAAAACTGTGCACCTATCCAATTCTCATGGATAGGAAGAATTAATATTGTCAAAATGGCCATTCTGCCCAAAGCAATTTACAGATTCAAGGCAATCCCTATCAAAATACCAACAGCATTTTTCAATGAACTAGAACAAATAATTCTAAAATTCATATGGAACCACAAAATACTCCCAAATAACCAAAGCAATCCTGACAAAGAACAAAGCTGGGAGTATTACACTCATGACTTCAAGCTCTACTACAAAGCCACAGTAATCAAGATGGTTTGATACTTGCATAAGAACAGACCCATAGGTCAATAGAGCAGAATAGAGAGCCCAGATATAAACCCAAGGACATATGGTCAATATATGATAAAGGAACCATGAATATACAATGGGGAAAACACAGCCTTTTCAACAACTGGTATTGGGAAAACTGGACAGCTACATGTAAGAAAATGAAACTGGATTGTTGTCTAACTCCATACACAAAAATAAACTTGAAATTGATCAAAGACCTGAAATGTAAGTCATGAAACCATAAAACTTTTAGAAGAAAACATAGGCAAAAATCTCTTGAATATAAGCATGAGCAATTTTTTTCCTGGACACATTTCCTCAGGCTAGGGAAACAAAATCAGAAATGAACAAGTGGGACTACATCAAACAAGCTTCTGTACATCAAAGGACACCATCAGCAGAACAAAAGGCATCCTATAGCATGGGAGAATGTATTTGTAAATAGCTTACCTATTAAGGGATTAATATCCAAAATGTATAAAGAAGTCATACTCCTCAACATCCAAAAAACAAATAACCCACTTAAAAAATGGGCAGAGGATTTGAAGACACTTGTACATAAAAAGATCCTCCACATCATTAATCATCAGGGAAATGCAAATTAAAACCACAATGAGATATCCCTCATACTAGTTAGAGTGGCCACTATCCGAAAGACAGGCAATAACAAATGTTGGCAAGGATGCAGAGAAATGGGAATCCTCCTACACTGTTGGTGGAAGTGTAAATTGGTGCAATTCCTATGGAACATGGTAGGGAGGTTCCTCAAAAAACTAAAAATAGAAATACCATTTGACCCAGTAATTCCACTCCTAGGAATTTATCCAAAGAATACAAAAATCCCTGACTCAAAAAGATATACACACCCCTGTTTATTGCCCCACTATTTGCAATAGCCAAGATACAGAAGCAACCTGAGCATCCATCAATAGATGAATGGATAAAGAAAAGGTGATACATATACACAATGGAATATTATTTAGCCCTAAAAAGAAAAATCCTGCCATTTAGAAAAACATGGATGAATCTAGAGGGTATTATGCTCAGTGAAATAAGCCAGGCAGAGAAAGACAAATATCATATGACTTCACTTATTTGTGGAGCATAAAAACAAAGCAAAACAGAAGGGAAAATACAGCAGTAGACTCACAGACACTGAAAAGTGACTAGTGGTTACCAAGGGGAGGGTTTGGGGCAGGTGTGGAGAGAGGGTGAGAGAGATAAAGGGGCACAATGATTCACAACCACAATATAAGTTGTTCACAGGGATGGTAGTACAGCATGGAGAATATAGTCAATTATTCTGTAACATCTTCCTATGTTTATAGATATTACCTCAGTAGACGGTGTGAGGATTTAATAACATGGGCAACTGTTGAACCATTGTGTTGTACATTTGAAACTAATATAAGATTGTATATCAATGATACTTTAATTTTAAAAGAAATCACATCAGAGCCAACTTGAAGGAGGTCCCCCTGGCCAAAGATGGGATAATTTGAACATCAAAAACAATAATCATTTCAATTAGATTGAGACTGACCAAATATATACAAATATAGTTTAAAAAACACAACAGATATACATAAATTCACTGATTTAAATAATTTCATAAAATCACCATTGGATGTCTTTGGAGGTGGCTAGTATGCCAACTCAGTCTGAAACTGACACATAAAAGGAAAGGATCAAGCATTTATCCTGCCTTTTGTATTCAGACTGTTTTTCAGGGTAACCAAAAATTGATGAAAGTTCTTTATAAAAGAATCACAGCTAACAAATGTAGTAAGTGTTAATGACTTAGAAAATAACTATTTTGCAATTTCTCATAAAATAAGAACAGATAATGGTCAACAATGGCTGCCAAAAGCACCGAGTGAAACGTAGTTGGAAGACTTTATAGTGGATGGGTTATGCTGACATCATCCAAAACAGCTGATCAGTATTAAAACTGCTGAAAGTGAGACAACCAGACATTGTGTAATTCCTGATGTGATGTAACAGGAAGTACACACCACTTGTAGACAAATTATGCCAAATAAATATCTTTAAATTTCAAACATTTTTTGAAAATTAACAAGAATTTTATCAAGTCTCTGGTTCTACTTAAGAGTTTTCAGGAACACAAGGGATGGAATAACATGTAAAATAACAGTTCAAACATTAAATCAAATATATACAGAAGACCAGACATTCTATAGTGTAAATGATTTAGTTTCTTCATCAAATAAGTAGCATTTTTAAAAAGAAGAGAGAACATTTATAGTTATTTTTTAAATGAGATGTATGCAAAATATGAATTGAATGAAATGTGTGCACATTTTTGCATCCTGGTTCAAATAAACCAACAGAAAAAAATACAGAGGAAAGGAGCCAAGATGGTGGTGTGAGTAGGGCAGTGGAAATTTCCTCCCCAAACCATATATATTTTTAAAAATACAACAAATACAACTATTCCTGAAAGAGAGACCAGTGGATACAGTACAACAGCCAGGCTACATCTATATCTGCAAAAACTCAGCGACTCACGAAGTGGGTAAGATACAAGACGTGGCCTGGCGGGACCTGAGCACTCCCCCCACCCTAGCACCCTGGTGGGAGGAAAGGAGTTGGAGCAGGGAGGGAGTGAAAAGCCCAGAACTACTAAACAACTAGCTCTAGTAATCCACGGTGTGCTGGATATTAGAGAAATGGTAAAGCAAAATCTGAGAGCAGGTGCCTGCAACTGGCACCCCTGGGACAAAAGAACAATGAGTACCTTTTGAAAGTCTTAAAAGGACAGGGACCTCACATCTGGATGGAATCATTCCAGCACATGCAGCACAGCAGCTGGGAATTCCAGGGAACTCCAGACACCCCTAACCCCCTGGGTGGCAGCGCAGCTCTGAAGCCCCTCACAGTGATAAGCAGCCTGCCAGTCATTCCCCCAGCTGGCATGACCCTGGACACTGGTCCAATAGCTTGAGAGTGGGCACACAGGCTGGTGGCAGCCGAGTGACCCGGGAGCAGCCACGACTCCAGCAGGCACCCAGAATCTCTTCCCAGCATGCAGCCACCCATGCCAGACCCAAAGGCCACTGCCAGCATGCAGCTGCCTGGTGCAGGCAGAAGGGCACCACTCTCACAGGATAGTGTGCTGGGCTTGCCTGCCACTCCCTGCAGGGCTCTGGGCTGCCCTTATGGCGACCATGCCCACAGCAGCTTAGGGGATTAATCTGGAGGCTGCTCCAGGAGTGCGGGTAACCAACCGAGGCAGTGGAGAAGGGCAAGGTGACCAGCAAGCAGGAAAGGACTTTGTTCTTCCAGCTGACACACATGCTACCTGCCTACAGCTACCTCTATCACCATGAAAAAACAGAAGAATTTGGTCCAGTCCAGAATTACCCAGACAACCCCCAAGAGAGGGCCTGGGGAGATAGATTTAACCAATCTTCCTGAAAAAGAATTAAAAATAAAGGTCATAACCATGCTGATGGACCTGCAGAGAAATATGCAAGAGCTAAAGGAGCAAGTAGGGAGGGAGAGTACAGAAATAAAACAATCTCTGGAAGGACTTAAGAGCAGACTGGATGAGGTGCAAGAGGCCATTAATAGAATAGAAATCAGAGAACAGGAATACAGAGAAGCTGAGGCAGAGAGAGATAAAAGGAACTACAAGAATGAAAGAATATTAAGAGAACTGTGTGACCAATCCAAATGGAGCAATATTCACATTATAGAAGTACCAGAAGAAGAAGAGAGAGAAAAAGGGATAAAAAGTGTCTTTGAAGAAATAATTGCTGAAAACTTTCCCAAACTGGGGGAGGAAATAGTCTCTCAGACCATGGAGACCCACAGAACTCCCACAAGGGACCCAAGGAGGACAACACCAAGACATATAATAATTAAAATGGCAAAGATCAAAGACAAGGACAGAATATTAAAGGCAGCCAGAGAGAGGAAAAAGGTCATCTACAAAGGAAAACCCATCAGGCTATCATCAGACTTTTCAACAGAAACCTTACAGGCCAGAAGAGAAAGGCATGATATATTTAACGCAATGAAACAGAAGGGCCTTGAACCAAGAATACTGTATCCAGCATGATTATCATTTAAATATGAAGGAGGGATTAAACAATTCCCAGACAAAAGTTGAGTGAATTTGCCTCCCACAAACTACCTCTACAGGATATTTTAAAGGGACTGCTCCAGATGGAAGTGCTCCTAAGGCTAAATAGATGTCACCAGAGAAAATAAAATCACACCAAAGAAAGCAGACCAACAAAATACTAACTAAAGGCAAAAAGTAAAATCAACTACTCACAAAAGCAGTCAAAGGAAAGACAAAAGAGTACAGAATAAAACACCTAACATATAAAGAATGGAGGAGGAGGAATAAGAAGGGAGGGAAATAAAGAATCGTCAGACTGTGTTTATAATAGCTTAATAAGAGAGTTGACTTAGATGGCTAGATAGTAAAGAAGCTACCCTTGAACCTGTGGTAACCACGAATCTAAAGCCTGCGATGGCAGTAAGTACATATCTTTCAATAATCACCCTATATGTAAATGGACTGAATGCACCAATCAAAAGACACAGAGTAACAGAATGGATAAAAAAAGCAAGACCCATCTAAATGCTGCCTACAAGAGACTGACCTCAAACCCAAAGACACAGACTAAAAGTGAAGGGGTGGAAAAAGATATTTCATGCAAACAATACGTAGAAAAAAGCAGGTGTTGCAGTACTTGTATCAGACAAAATAGACTTCAAAATAAAGAAAGTAACAAGAGATAAAGAAGGACATTGCATAATGATAAAGGAGTCAATCCCACAAGAAAATATTACCATTATAAATATCTATGCACCCAATACAGGAGCACCAACATATGTGAAACAAATACTAACAGAATTAAAGGAAGAAATACAATGCAATGCATTCATTCTAGGAGACTTCAACACACCATTCACTCCAAAGGACAGATCCAGCAGACAGAAAATAAGTGAGTACACAGAGGCACTGAACAACACACTAGAACAGATGGACTTAACAGAAATCTACAGAACTCTACACCCAAAAGCAGGAGGATACACATTCTTCTCAAGTGCACATGGAACATTCTCCAGAATAGACCACATAATAGGCCACAAAAAGAGCCTCAGTAAATTCAAAAAGATTGAAATTCTACCAACCAACTTCTCATATCACTAATTTATAAAACTAGAAATAAATTGTACAAAGAAAACAAAAAGGATCACAAACACAGGAGGCTTAACAACATGCTTCTAAATAATCAATGGATCAATGACTAAATTAAAACAGAGATCAAGCAATATATGGAGACAAATGACAGTGACAGCATAAAGCCCCAATTTCTGTGGGACGCAGTGAAGGCAGTTCTAAGAGGAAAGTATATAGCAATCCAGGCCCATTTAAAGAAGGAAGAACAATCCCAAATGAATAGTCTAAAGTCACAATTATTGAAACTGGAAAAAGAAGAACAAATGAGGCCCAAAGTCAGCAGAAGGAGGGACATAATAAAGATCAGAGAAGAAATAAATAAAATTGAGAATAATAAAACAATAGAAAAAATCAATGAAACCAAGAGCTGGCTCTTTGGGAGAAAAAAAAAGATAAGCCCCTAGGCAGACTTATTAAGAAAAAAAGAGAATCTACAAACATCAAGAGAAACAGAAATGAGAAGGAAAAATGATGATGGACCCCACAGAAATACAAAAAATTATTAGAGAATACTATGAAAATCTATATGCTAACAAGCTGGAAAACTTAGAAGAAATGGACAACTTCCTAGAAAAATATAACCTTACAAGACTGACCAAGGAAAAAACAGAAAATCTAAACAGATCAATTACCAGCAAAGAAATTGAATTCATAATAAAAAAAACTACCCAAGAACAAAACTCCTGGGTCAGATGGATTCACCACTCAATTTTATCAGACATAATACCCATTCTCCTTAAAGTTTTCCAAAAAACAGAAGAGGAGGGAATAATTCTAAACTAATTATATGAAGCCAGCATCACTCTAATACCAAAACCAGGCAAAGACCCCACCAAAAAAGAAAATTATAGACCAATATCCCTGATCAACAGAGATGCAAAAATGCTCAACAGAATATTGGCAAAGTGAATTCAAAAATACATCAAGAGGATCATACACCATGATCAATTGGGATTCATCTCAGGGATGCAAGGATGGTACAACATTCAAAAATCCATCAACATCATCCACCACATCAACAAAAGGAAGGACAAAAACCACATGATAATTTCCATAGATGCTGAAAAAGCATTTGACAAAATTCAACATCCATTCATGATAAAAACTCTCAACAAAATGGGTATACAGGGCAAGTACCTCAACATAATAAAGACCATGTGTGACAAACCTACAGCCAACATCATACCTAACAGCAAGAAGGTGAAAGCTTTTCCTCTAAGATCAGGAACAAGACAGGGATGCCCACTCTCCCCACTGTTACTCAACATAGTACTGGAAGTCCTAACCAAGGCAATCAGGCAAAACAAAGAAATACAAGTCATTCAGATTGGTAAAGAAAAAGTTAAACTGTCACTATTTGCAGATCACATGATATTGTACATAAAATACCCTAAAGACTCCATTCCAAAACTGCTAGAACTAATATCTGAATTCAGCAAAGTTGCAGGGTACAAAATTAATACACCAAAATCGGTTGCTTTCCTATTCACTAACGATGAACTAACAGAAAAAGAAATCAGGAAAACAATTCCATTCACAGTTGCATCAAAAAGAACAAAATACCTAGGAATAAACCTAACCAAGGAAGTGAAAGACCTATACCCTGAAAACTACAAGACACTCAAGAGAAAAATTAAAGAGCACACTAACAAATGGAAACTCATCCCATTCTCTTGGCTAGGAAGAATTAATATTGTCAAAATGGCCATCCTGCCTAAAGCAATCTACAGATTCAAGGCAATGCCTATCCAAATACCATCGACATACTTCAACGAACTGGAACAAATAGTTTTAAAATTCATATGGTACCACAAAAGACTCCGAATAGCCAAAGGAATCATGAGAAGGAAGAATAAAACAGGGGGCATCTTGCTTCCCAACTTCAATCTCTACTTCAAAGCCACAGTAATGAAGACAATTTGGTACTGGCACAAGAACAGAGCCACAGACCAGTGGATCAGAATAGAGAGTCCAGATATTAACCCAAACATATATGGGCAATTAATATATGATAAAGGAGCCATGGACATACAATGGGGAAATGACAGCATCCTCAACAGCTGCTGTTGGCAAAACTGGACAGCTACATGTAAGAGAATAAAACTGGATAATTGTCTAACCTCATACACAAAAGTAAATTTGAAAAGGATCGAAGACCTGAATGTTATTCATGAAACCATAAAACTCTTAGAAAAAAACATAGGCAAAAATCTCTTGGACATAAACATGAGCGACTTCTTTATGAACATATCTCCCCAGGCAAGGGAAACAAAAGCAAAAATGAACAAGTGGGACTATATCAAGCTGAAAAGCTTCTGTACAGCAAATGACACCACCAATAGAACAAAAAGGCATCCTACAGTATGGCAGAATATATTCATAAATGACAGATCCGATAAAGGGTTGACATGCAAAATATATAAAGAGTTCACATACCTCGACAAACAAAAAGAAAATTATCCGATTTAAAAATGGTCAGAGGAGCTGAATAGACAGTTCTCCAAAGAAGAAATTCAGATGGCCAACAGGCACATGAAAAGATGCTCCACATCACTAGTCATCAGAGAAATGCAAATTAAAATCACAAGGATGGCCACCATCCAAAAGACAAACAACAAATATTGGTGAGGTTGTGGAGAAAGGAGAACCCTCCTACACTGCTGGTGGGAATGTAAATTAGTTCAACCATTGTGGAAAGCAGTATGGAGGTTCCTCAAAAAACTCAAAATAGAAATACCATTTGACCCAGGAATTCCACTCCTAGGAATTTACCCTAAGAATGCAGGAGCCCAGTTTCAAAAAGGCACATGCACCCCTATGTTTATTGCAGCACTATTTAAAATAGGCAAGAAATAGAAGCAACCTAAGTGTCCATCAGTAGATGAATGGATAAAGAAGATGGTGGTACATATACACAATAGAATATTATTCAGCCATAAGAAGAAAACAAATCCTACCATTTGCAACAACATGGATGTAGCTAGAGGGTATTATGCTCAGTGAAATAAGCCAGTTGGCAGAAAGACAGGTACCAAATGATTTCACTCATCTGTGGAGTATAAGAACCAAGAAAAAACTGAAGGAACAAAACAGCAGCAGAATCACACAGAACCCTAGAATGGACTAACAGTTACCAAAGGGAAAGGGACTGGGGAGGATGGGTGGGAAGGTAGAGATAGGTGGGGGGGGGGGGGCGGGAAATGAGGCATTACGATTTGCACATATAATGTGGGGGGGAGCACGGGGAGGTCTGTGTAACACAGAAGACAAGTAGTGATTCTACAGCATCTTACTACACTGATGGACAGTGACTGTAATAAGGTTTGTGGCGGGTACTTGGTGATGGGGGTGTCTAGTAAACATAATATTCCTCATGTAATTGTAGATTAATGATACCACAATAAAAAATAAAATAAAATAAAAACCAATAATAAAAATAGCTACCTTTAAAAAAAATACAGGAGTTTGGAAAATCAAGAGAAATTGAATGGTTGAACTCTGACTAGATATTAGGTTACATTAAGAAAGTATAATTATGGGGGGGTGGAGCAAGGGAAATAATCATGGAGTTTTTGGCTGTTCTTTTTTAAAAGTCCTTATCTATTAGTGGTACACACTACTGTATTTATAGATTAAGAGATATGATACCTGAGAATTACTTTCAAATATCCAAACAAAAATATTTGGGAGAAGAGATGGTGCAAGAATGGCAGGAAATTGATCATTGTTGAAACTAGGTGATGAGTCATGAGGATTCATTACAACACTCTATTTTTACATGTGAATATCTTTGTAAAGTCAAGTAAATGATCACCTTAGTAATTGCAGAAAGCTCATTTAATCCATTCAATATCCATTCATAATTGCTTTTCTTTGCAAACTGGGAATAAAAGAGAATTTATTTAACCTGATAAAGTATGCCTATCAAAACCTACAACAAACATTATAGTTAATAATGAAACAGAAGCATTTTTAAAAATCAGGAATAAAATAAGGATGCCCCTACTACTATCATTTTTCAGCAACACTGAATCAGAGAACCTAATCAGTACAGTAAGTGAAGAAAAAAGAATAAGAGATACAAGGATTGGAAAGGAAAAAGGTCAATATTCTCAAATGAAATGATTGTCTACATAGAAAAACCCTAAATGACAATAAACATTATTAGAATAATTCTAAGAATAATAATAATAATAAGGGTTTAGCAAGGGAATGATAAAACAATGGTATTTTTTCTCAGTGAGGAGGGAAAGGATTAAATTGGGGTAAAACACAGGTAGCTTTCAAAAGCATTGGTAATGTATTTCTTAAGACAAATGCTGGAGAAAAGGCTGTTTATTTTCTTATTCTATATACCTTATAATATGTGTGTGTGTGATTTTGTTTGCATGAAATACAAAATAATAAAATATTAAAAACAAATAAAACTAATGGATTTCTTATTTCTGGAATTTCTAAAGCATAAAACAAATGGCCATGTCTGTTGGGGATGTTGGAGAGATATTCTTGTTTTGAGTTACTTGCTCTTGAATGTCATTTGCCATATTCAAAAGTTCTCTACCAGTGATTATCACCAGATTGTTGCCATGTAACAGTGTGAACTTGAGGTTTCCAAATGTTCAGATATTCACCAAAAACCTGGGAACAAAAATTTTCTTAAGTTTCATTTTGTGAAACACTGTATGGATCAACACTGCAAAGGCCAAACAAAAGACATTTATCTGTACAGGTGCTAGGCTATAACTTCTGTTCCAGACTCATAGTCCTAGAGGCAGCCTTCGACTCTGAGTAGGGTCACCAGTACACCCCACAACCCCATTCTTCTCCAATCCCACCATCTTCATTCTTAGACACCTGCTGCCTAGCCCAGCAGGCCGCTATGTTTGTGTGAATGCCTCTTCCAGAATTTTACGCACTGATAGGAACCTGCCTGTATTTCTCTTAGTTCACCATCGGAGGGCAGATGTGAAAAATAAGAGGAAAAAACCATAGCTTTTGATAACACTGGGACTTTTAGAAAAAGGAATCCAGGGATTAACCATGAAAATTAACTATGTTTATCTGAATTTTAACCGCAAAAATTGTACATCTATCTGAGTTTAGAAGTATTCTGCATTTGCCGAATAAGGTATAAGGGTGAGAATGCTTATGTCTTTCAAGAGCTGATAAAATAAGTGGCAACAGTTTAAAGAGGGATCTCTACAGAATGCTGCTCTGAGAATCAGAGCTTAGCATCACTCAAATGTGTAGGCTCAGGACAACCAGGAACTCGGCTTATTTCAGAAATTCTTACGTAGGTGTGAGTGATTCAGTACTCTCCCTAGGAATCACACTTTTCTGATGAGCATGTCTCTTGAAGAGAATCTCTCCAGGTCTGCTCTCTTCAGACAGAATATGAAGAGACTCTCTATATGGGGCAAGGAGGGGCAAGCCAGCTTCTGTCCCAGACCGTGGGCAGTGACACAGTGTATGGTATGCTTATGTTTAGCAACCAGTTCTTTTTTTTAAAAATTTTTTATTAAGGTATGATTGATATACACTCTTATGAAGGTTTCACATGAAAAAACAATGTGGTTACTGCATTTACCCATATTATCAAGTCCCCACCCATACCCCAATGCAGTCACTGTCCATCAGTGCAGCAAGTTGCCAGAGATCCACTGTGTCCCTTCTCTGTGATACACTGTTCTCCCCGTGATCCCCCACACCCTGTGTACTGAACATAATACCCTTCAGTCCCCTTCTCCCTCCCTCCCCACCCGCCCTCCCACACCCCTCTCCGTTGGTAACCACTAGTTCATTCTTGGAGTCTGTGAGTCTGCTGCCATTTTGTTCCTTCACTTTTGCTTCATTGTTATTCTCCACAAATGAGGGAAATCATTTGGATTTGTCTTTCTCCACCTGGCTTCTTTCACTGAGCATAATATCCTCCAGCTCCATCCCTGTTGTTGCAAATGGTAGGATTTGTTTCTTTCTTATGGCTGAATAGTATTCCATTGTATATATGTACCACATCTTCTTTATCCATTCATCTACAGATGGACAATTAGGTTGCTTCCATATCTTGGCTATTGTAAAAAGTAGCAACCAGTTCTCAAACAAAAGAAGCTCTGATTTGTAGCATTTGCCATTTCCATGGTATAAATGCCCCTACCTTGGCCAATTTAGCCAACGTGGTGTTGCTGAACATAGAGTTGGGAATAGATACTGTGAAATAAAGAAAAGCTGACCACTGTACTGGGGACCACCAAAAAGATTTCTAAGGCCTAAGTATTGAAGATTTCATTTGCTCTGGGCATCTCAAAATGGTCATCCATAAAAAAATTTAAAAATCTAAGCTAAAGGCTAAACGATTTGCATCCACATTCCTGTTAAAGGATAAGGAAAATGCTTTTCCACTTATTTCCACTGCCAGGATATGTATTGCCCAGGATGTGAGTTGCCCCCATCCTCTTCCTTGCATAACGTATGCTGTGTAACTAAACACATCCCTTTGAAGTTCTGTCTCTCTTGCATGGCTTCTTGGGGAAAGAAAACCTTTGTATGGCTTGAGCTCTTCAGAATGTATCTCCTACCCAACCTGTAGGAGTTATGTCTTCTGGGGTTGAGGTCTGAATTCTGGCTAAAATAAAACTGTCTTTATTTCTGAAGTGATTTTGATCAATTTTTCACTGACAATACGCACAAGCACATTTGCCATCCAGAACAAGCCAGCTTATATCACACCACCAACTCCCTCTGACCTTCCACTTCCATGTCAAAGTTAAATCTTAACTGTGGAAGCAAGGCCACCCTAAGATTTGCAGGGATTAGGGTGAGGGCACAAATGTATGCTCATATACTATATGCCTAAATATTTAAGTCATTAATCAAACCGACTAACTTGATTAAAACATATCTCCTGCTGCCATGACAAACAGACCTTCACAACTCCCAGAAAACCAGGTTTAAATTAGAGTTCTATGCCGACATGGTCAAATAGAAACCATCCCTAGCCCTCTCCCAGCCCCAAACCCCTTCATGGCAAGCTCTAGCCCATACTTCTGTGCTCCATCACACCTTGTGCATACAGCTACCCCTTGACCATCCCTTGGGCCCAGATTTGAGCATCCCGTCAGTGTGGTCTGGACACAGCAGAATGGGCCCTGGGAAGAGGCCATGCCAGTGTGAAAGTGGACTTGAGTTCACGTGGCAGGGAATTATGGGGTCCCAAGTATCCGAAGCATGAGGAAAAGGTTAGTCTCCAACTGGGCATGGCCCCATTGCCCTGTGAATTCTTCATCCCTTTGGAAGGGCAAAGCCAGACCAGGGCCAAAGCAAGCCCTTTAAAGGACAGGACCCAGGACAGGGAGTCTTCTCCCCCAGGCTGAGGGCAGCTACTGCACACAAGTCCCTCCTGCTGTCCTGGTTTTCTGATGATCTTCAGTGTTTAACATACCTACCTTGACAGCGCTCCTAAAGTTTCAAGCACCCAGGCAGAGGCCCAAGCACTTACAATCAGCAAGGACTGAGCTATGTGGTGAAGGAATAAAAAGATCCTTCTGCCCTTCTTATATAGTACATCCCAACTTAAGATTCATTACATTTGGATCTTCACTTACACTTTACAGTGGGGTAGGTAAACCAAGACCCACAGGCCAAATTCTGCTGGGCTGTTTTTGTGTTCTGCTGGGCCCACAAGCTTAGAATGGATTTTACATTTTGAAAGACTTGGGGGAAAAAATTTCCCCTGTATTTCATGATGGGAAAATTATATGAAATTCTAATTTCAATGTCCATAAATAAAGTTTTATTGGAACACAGCCTTGCCCATTTTTCTCAATACATCAGTTTGTGGCTGTTTTTGCTTTACAACAGTAGAACTGAATAGTTGTGTCAGAGACTACAGCCACAAAACCTAAATTATTTACTCTCTAATAATTTATGGAAAAAGTTTGCCATCCCCTGCTTTACAGTTAAGTTTCTTTCCTGTGTTTCTTGAGAGAAGATTGTTGATATGTAGAATAGAGTAAGATGGGTGTGAGCCCCAGAGAAAGAAGGGGAGGGTGGGGACAAGGAGAAGGGGAGACCAGAAATTCTGACCAGGTGATTTGCAGAACTTCCTTCTGTTCCCTTAGAAAGAGAAGCTATGTATAGAAGCAGCCAGAGACCGCAGGGAGGGCACCTACAGATAGGAAGAGGAAGGAGCAGTGGGCATAGTGCCCCCTAGCGCCCAGGCCAGTCTTCGCCTTTGTTTTTCCCATTAATCTCAATGATAGCCTCCACTTAATTGGAACATTAAATCTCTACAGTGGTAGTCACCACAATTGCGTGATTATCTTTGTGGTTGAAAATAGCATTGGGCCCTCATTATTAAAACATCTAGAGCAGCAATGTCTACTAGAAATATAATGTAAACCAGAATATAATTTTACATTTTCTAGCAGCCTCTTTAAAATGAAGTGAAAAGAACTGGTGACATTAGTAAAGTATCTTACTTAATATATCTAAAATATTAACAGTTCAACCTGCAGTCAGCATAAAATCATTAATGAGATGCTTTGTATTCTTTCATACTGTCTTTTAAATTTGGTGGGCATATTTGACATGACACATCTCAACTTAAAATCTCAGGCTTAATTTTCACCAGAAATACTTGATCTGTATTTATATTTTATTAAACTCACAGTTGGCAAAGTAAATCAGATACTTAAATTATTCTAAACTTTTCAAATAATTCAGTCAAGCTTCAGTTTTTAGACATAAATTGAAATTTATTAAAATTAAATAAAATTAAAATTCAGCTCCTCAGTTGTACCAGCCACCTTTTAGGTGCTCACTAGTCACATATGGCTAGGAACTCTACTCCAAGCCACAACACAGAACTGCCACGCATTGTTCTCTGGGACTGGTTCCTATGAACAACAGGGCAACACCAAATATTTACAAAGGACTTATTCTCTCTCTTTAAGCTCTCCAAACAACAGGGATCAAGATGTGTGACTTCTCCATGTTGACTGCCTGTAATGCTTCCCAGGATCACTACTTGGAGGAACTCTTGTGACCAGGAAGAAGGAAAGGTCTTCGGCTGACACAGTTTCCAAAGGGCAAAGGTACCAAAAAGTCCCAAAGGTTGTGATATTTCCATGCTCCCCATCAACTCCGTAAACAAGTCTTATTGTTGACTTTGTCTTTAAAATATCAGTTATAGTTGGAGGATTCATACTTCCCAAGTTCAAAATCTACTACAAAGCTTCAGTAATCAAGGCAATGCAGTAAATGGCATGAGGAGATAGATATATATCTATATATAGATATGTATCTCAATGATAAAGAATTGAGGGTCCAGAAATAAACCCATACATCTATGGGTTATTCAACAAAGATGCCAAACCTATTCAATGGGGAAAGGACAGTCGTTTCAGTAAATAGTGCTGGGACAACTGGATATTCACATAGCAAAGAATGAATTTGACCCATACAAAAATTAACTCAAAATAGACCAAAGATGTAAATGGAAGAGCTAAAACTATTAAGTTCTCAGGAGAAAAAATTTGCATGTCCTTGGATTAGGCAATAGTTTCTTAGGTTTAACACCAAAAGCACAAGCAATCAAAGTAAAAATAGGTAATATACTGAGTTTCATCATATCAAAAGTTTTTGTCTATCAGATGATACCATCAAAAAAGTGAAAAGAAAGCCCACTGAATGGGAGAAAATATTTGCAAATCATAATAGTATAGTATCCATATATATATATATATATATATATATATATATATATATATATATATATATAAATAAAGAATTCTTACAACTCAACAGTAAAAAGACAAACATCCTCATTTTTTTCAAATGGGCAAAAAATTTCCATCAACATTTCTCCAAATAATTACACAAATGGCCAATAAGTACATGAAAAGATGCTAACCCTCAGTAGTGTTAGGGAAATGCAAATCAAAACTACAATGAGATACACACTAGGATGGTTGTATATGTATTTTTCCATGGATAATAACAAGTGTAATGAGGATGTAGAAACCTTGGAACACTCATACATTGCTGGTGGGAATGTAAAATGGTGCAGCCTCTGTGGAAAACAGTTTGGCGGTTCCTCAAAAAGTTAAACGTAGAGTTAATTTATGATCCAGCAATCGTACTCCTAGGTATATATACCCAAGAGAATTGAAAACATGCTTATATGAAAACATGCATATGAATGTTCATAGCAGCATTACTCATAATTGTGATAAAGTGCAAACCTAACTGCATGAACTGATAAAAGGATAAACAAATGTGATATATCCACACCACAGAATATTATTCAACAATGAAAAGGAATGAAATACTGATGCATGCTCTGACGTGGATAAACCTCGAAAACCTTATGCTTGGTAGAAAAGCCAGATGCAAAAGGCCACATATGGTATGATTCCATTTGTATGAAGTGTTTAAAATAGGCAAATTCATAAAGATAGGAGACTAATGGTTGCCAGGGGGTCGGGGAGGAGAGACATGGGAGAGACTGCTAAGGGTATGCAGTTTCTTGTAGGGTGGTGAGAATGTTCTGGAATCAGGTAGTGGTGATAATTGTTCAACTTTGAGGATATATTAAATACCCCTGAATTGCACACTTTGAAATGGTAAATTTTATGGCATGTGTATTATGTCTCAATTTGGAAATGTGTGTGTATATAATGTTTATCTTCCACTTGTCCTCATCTTCCCTGCCAGTATTCTCATGCAGGTCACCCTCACTTCTCATTCACCTAAAAAAGCCTCCTAATTGGTCTTGCTGCCTCCACTCTGGCCCACTATTACCCATTCTTCACACAACAGCCAACCCAATGGTGTGTGTGTGTGTTTGTGTGTGTGATTTTTATAATGTGTTTATTTTGTAATAATATCATACTTATAAAATAGTTGCAAAAAAAGTACAAAGAGTTCCCCGGTACCCTTCACCCAGATTTCCCATCTATGTAGCCATAGAATAATCATCAACAGTAAGAAATATATGCTACTCTATAAACAAATCTATGGGCCTTATTGACATATCACCAGTAGTCCCATCAATGTCCTTTTTCTGCTCCAGAATCCAACCCGGGACCCCCTATTGGATTCAGTTGTCCTGTCTCCTTAGTCTCCGCCAACCTGAGGCAGTTCCTCAGTCTTTCCTTATCTTTTATAACCTTGGCCCTTTTGAAGAATACAGGCTAGTTATTTTGTAGAATGTCTCTCTATTTGGGTTTGTCTGATGTTCACTCAAGATTAATGTCAAGCTAGGCATTTTTGGCAAGGACATCACAGAAACGATGCTGGGCCCATCTCAGTCACCTTATCAGAAGGCACCTGGTGTCAGTTTTCCCTTTCCTAGTGATCAGGGGTTAAGGAGGTGTTGCCAGGTTTGTCCTCTACAAATTTGTGAGTTTTCCCTTTGTAAAAAGTATCTTGTGAGAGATACTATGAGACTCTGCAAACATCCTCTTTCTCATCATACTTTGCCCACTAAATTTAGTATTGATGGATAATTTTTGCCTGTAATGATTATTACTGTTATTATTGGGTCATATGATAGTTTTCTATGTCTATCATTTCTTCTCAATTAATTTAATCTCCTATAATGAAAAACTATTCCTTATTATTTATTTATGTCAGTATAAACTCATGGGTATGAGTTATAATTCATTATTCTCACTATTTTATCACACAAATTTATCCTAACTTTGGCCACTGGGAGCTCTTTTAGTTGGTCCCTGTGTTGTTTTGAAACATTCCCATTACTTTCTGAGTACTTCTTTGCCTGCTAGCACTGCAAAATATTCCAAGCTCATCTTGTACTTTCCCCGGCCTCGGACTGCAGCTTTATCTTTCTAAAGATAATTTCTGCCAGGTCACCCCCTGCTTCATACTCTTCAATGACTCCCCAAAGAACAAAATCTTTACTGTGATTTCAAGGCCCTTTTATACTTCTCAGGCTTCAATCCCTGTTATTCTCCCCCCCTTGTTTACTTGGATTCCAGTTACAAGGTTCTGATAGTACTTAAGACATGCCTATCTTGTGACGACAGGGCCTTTGCATAGCTGCTCTTTGTCACCCTTTAACATTCACCTGTCACCTCTACAGAAAAGAATCCTTGACCTCTCCACCTAAAAGAGTTTCCATCCTTATCTTACTCATCATCTCACCACAATCCCACCTCTCCCTAGCATTTGGCAAAATCTCTGTTGTGTTTAAAACCTACATTTCAACACTTTTTCTTTGTTTTTGGCATTTTAAAATAAGGATTAAACAAATATGAATTTAGCAGTGATAAATGCACATTGTTGCAGGCAAGTTGAATCAAATCTGACAGTGTTGCCACTGGTGACATGATTTCCAACTGCCTAAACAGCCCTTGGAAAAGTTCCAAACATAACAAAGGACATTCTTCTCTGATTTACACAATAGTTGCACCTCTGGAAAATGTAGTGTTTATTAAAGCCTAGCAGAAAATACTTTTGTGTTTACATGTAAAACAGGATTAAGCTTTAGGCTCAAGAGCTTATAAAGAAGTTTTTCACCTACTTGAATGTCAGGCAGAGCCCTTGAGAGTCATGTGCAATCTACAATTTGTCACTGAGTGAGACTGTCCTGGGCTTTGCAGGATATTTATCATCCCTGACCTAGTAGCTCTGACCTTGCCAGCAGATCCTCCAGTCTCTGTGCTGATGAAATGGATCCCTATGTGACTGAGATTTCTAAACATTTAGGTTTCTGAAACCATTTGTTGTAGATTTCTAAGAATATCTCGTGGGGCAGTGGGGGGCAGTTTTTTGGAAGCCATGATGCAGGACTGAGCCCCATAGACAAGGTAGGCAAAGGAGCCATTGGGTAGCGCCTGGTGCGTGTGATTGCCCCACCTCCCTGCTATCACCATATTAGACACAGGCTATCACTGCCAGGAAGGCTCTCCCAGTCAGGAAAGAGAGAGAACACCCCACAGAAGGTCCTTCCTTGTCTCAGTGATGCTCACAGCATGGCTGCTCTCTTGGGCCACTGAGGGCCTCTGCTTTGTATCAGCATTGTCTAAGCACACAGTCTCCTCCCTATCAACCTGTAGGCTTCAGGAAAGCTCCATCCGGCCCACTCCTGCAGCACCAGCATCCAGAATAGAACCCAGCAGGTATTCTGCCAATGTTTGCAGGGAAAAAAATGTAGATGTGCTTTAACCAGGAAGAAATGAGAGACAAAACAGGCCTGAAGCAACATCACTGGCCATCAGAGATTACTGAGCCCATCCAGTGTGCCAGACTCTGGACTAGGCTCAGAATGCAGAGATGAGCAAGACAAATGCCTCCCCGTGGGGAGGAAACAGACCCTTAAACCTATGGCAACCGGGTCAGTGAGGGATGCATGGGACTAGGTGCCCCTGAAGAGAGGCAGCTAACCTTGCCTGAAGTAGTTAGGGCCAGGGAACACATCTGCAAGATGCTACCTGAGCAGAGCAGGTAGGAGCTAGCCCAAGGGAGGATGGCAATTATTCCAAGCAGAGGGAGCCAGGCTTGCGAAGTCACATTAGGAGAACTCAGGCAACCCACTCCTCCTCCAGATACCCCTCTGGAACTGCCTTCTTCTGATGTCAGGGAAGCAGGGAGAGCTCAGGAGTCAGATTGGGGCAGGCTGCAAGGAGCATAGCTTACTTTAAAAGACAAACAAGCTGTATGTATGCAGTGCCCAGCTCTGCCTCTCACCAAGCCTCAGGAACTGACCGAATTCTTACAGAGCTTAGTAAAGTCTTCTTGGATTTCTGAAGATTCCACCTCTTGGAAGTGTCTTTCCCTTGGCCAATCACATTCTTTCCCCCAGCCCACCTTTGGGGAGAGGGCAGAGGCACTCAGGTTTACAGAGCTGCTACTCTGGGCCAGATGTGGTTCTAGGGGCTCCACATAAGCCATTCTGTGTAACCTCCTAACACAACACACAGCAGGAATTCCTATCTCCATTTACAGAGGAGGAACCCGAGGCTCAGAGAGGCCATGTGCCTTCCCAATAGCACACAGCTCATACCAGTTTCCTCCTTCCCCGTGCCCTTGTTGCGGGCTGTTAATCACTTCATGATGGCTTGAGAGTGAAGGTGTGATCTATGGGAGGACTTTGAGGACAGGATTTTCTAAGAGTCTCCTTGACCAAGAAGAAGAATCAACTTAGCCTATGACAAGGCACAGTCTGCGGTCTGGCTCAGTTGACTCAAAAACACATAAGATACCCTTGGGTAAGAAGCTTGTGAGTGTTAAATGGGGGAACGCCTGGCACATGGCAGAGGCTCACTCTCATGCATTGCCGGCTCCCCTGTCCTGATCTGACTGTGCTACTGTCATCCATGGACACTGGTTTGCAGCCTTTGCCCCTGCTGGTGCGTCTGTGTATCCAGCATGCTCCCAGCAGGGGAGAGGCAGAGCACTGAGAGACTTTGCAAAGGCTGATGGGCAGGGAGAAGGCAGCCGGCGAGAGCTTCGAGCTCTCGAAGTACCAGCTGTGCTGAGAAGCCCTTTCTACCCCCAGACCTGCACGGATGAAAGAAGAGGACAAAATTCTGGAGTCTAGTAAAAGCTGAGACTGCAGAGGAAGGCCTGTCACCAGGTAATACAACCATATATCAGCAGTTCTCAAACTTTAGAGAGCATCAGAATTCCTTTGGAAGGCCTGTTGAAATACAGCTTGCTAGGTTCCCCTACACGCCACGCACACACCAGGAGGTTTGGAATAGGGCCAAGAGCTTGCATTTCCAGTAAGCTCCCAGGCTATGCAAAGACCGCTGGCTTGTAGCTCACTCTTTGAGAACCACTGCCAGGAAGGAACAGAACCATTGTGGGGAGAAGTTCAGGGAGGTGTAAATGCCCTGGACCTCTCTCTCCCTCCACCTTCCAGTCCCCTGCTAGTGTTTTCCATTGGCTGAACCCAACCTGATACTAGAAGGCAAGGACCTGGCGTGACAGAAACTGGAACAAAGAAGAGAAGGGATCTGGGAGGTGACAGAAAGGAATAATCAGAAATTCCCCCAACCAGCCCCTTGCCCTCTGCTGCCCTCTACTTCCACTAGCCCAGTAAGCAGGGGACCCCATTCTCATTCAAATGCTATTTTCTGTCATTTGGCTTTTTTGAGTATTATTCTTGAGTAACAGAATACATTATGTTTTATATTAAGCTCACAAGCTTAAAGAAAAGTATGATTCTCTTGACTCAATTATGTAAATAAGCTATCATGTCATGTTGCCCTGCAGAAATTTCATGCATTTTGGGGTTGAGAACTTTTGAAATTCATGTCTGCAATAAAGCTATCATTCTTCCCCCTTTTCATTTCTGCCTTTTCCACAGCTGTTTCCAGGAGGCCTGTTTTCTGATTAAAACATGGCTTTCTTCTTTCTCAGAATTTAGCTTTTTTAACCTAAGCAAATGATAACAATATAGAATTTCTTGAACTTCCTCACAACTTCTCTTCTTATATCCCCAGCTCCCAAGTTTGAGGAGTAAGAACATTTTTTTTTAGCAGTGAGCCTGAACTTCAATTTGGTAAAACCAGTTCAGGGGGAAGAAAATCTGTTTAACTAAATTCCATTTTCTGTTTGTGAATAAAAACATTAACCATTATTAGTCATTCCTCAAAACCCTAAGTCTCCAGAGTTATCCCTGAGACTGAGACATTTTACACACAGGAACTCCCAGCACCAAGGTGGGATAAAAGAAGAAACATCAGGTTGGTCGGTGCTCTGAGTCAGAAGCTTGGAAGGGCTGAGGCATGTCAAAATATAACCCCAAGGCAGTAGACCTCTGGCAGCTTCTGAGCCCCTGAAGACATTCTCCCTCACTGAATGCCTCATGCTGCCCCTCAGCCTCCTGTCTGAGTTTCTGGCTGCTCTGCCTTCCTACTGAGTTACCATGCTCTCTACCTACAGATGAGTGGATTTATCTTTTGCACAAACTCTCATCCACTGATAGAGGCAGCCCATAGAGTTGTGCTGAGAAGAACTGTGGGCTTACCTGCTAGTAAAATAAGTAAAGAAATGAAGGAGCAAGATAATCATAAATTGTGATAAGGAAAGAAATCATAATAATGAGAATAACTGGTGGGGACAACATTAACTAGAGGGGTGGTCATGGGATACTGCTCTGTGGTATTTGATTAACTGGAGAGTGGTGTGGCAATGCACACTGAAAAATAGAAATGAATCCAGCACACAATCACCAAATGAAACAAAGTCCTGGAGAAGAGAAAAGGCTTGGAATATTCCAGAAACAGAATGAGGCCAGTGCAGCTGGAATAGAATGATCAAAGGAGGGAGTAGTATGAGGTAAGTTTAGAGAAGCTGGCCACAGGCAGAGCTTTGTAGATGAAGTGTAACAGCTCTTTGTAGCTGTTTAAGAAGCCAACCCAAGACATACATAGTGGCTTAAAAAAACAGCCATTTTATTTGCTCACATTTCTGGGAGGTAGCCACTTGGGCTGGGATCAGCAGAAGAAACACTGGTCTTGCCTGGCCTCAGTTATATGGCTGCCACCATTTGGTGGCTCATCGGGGACTAGATGACCTATGACGACTTCCCACACGTATCTGGTCAGTGCCAGCTATTGGCCAGTGGGTATAGGGGGCCTCAGATGGAAGAATTCATCTCTGTCAATGTGATCCCTTGTCCTCCAGTGGGCTAGAGACCAGACTTCTTCATTCTAAGAAAACAAAAATAGAAGCTGTAAGGCCTTTTGAGGCTCAGGTTTAAAAGTCAAATAATGGCACTTGTACTGCATTCTATCGGTCAACCCAAGTCACAAAGCCAGTCTAGATTCAAAGGACAGGAAAATGGACTACTCTCTATGGGAGGAGTGCAAAGTCACACAGCAAAGGAGCATGCACACAGGGGTGAGAGGAGTTTGTGACTCATTTTGCAATATAGTCCCCTGAGGTGAAAAGTTTACATTCTAATTTAAGTATAATAGCTGGTCTTGATGAGTTTCAATGGACAGTTTTAATGGTGTTACCTGATTGTTTAATTAGAATGACTACCATTTCTAATTCGTCTCCCTGTTGATATATTGCAAACTGCAGCTTTCATATTCATGGACTTTACCTTTCTTGAACCACTGCGTGCACATTTGTTTTAACAAAAAGTTTTTAAAAATTTTAAAAGGAAAAAGGAAAAACCAACCTCATGGTCTGTGGGCTTGAAAAAAAGAAGGAAATGTTCCAACTGGGTTCAGTGCTACTGAGAGGTCAGGGAAGATGAAAACAGAAAAGTTTATTAGGTTTGGCAATATGGAGATCATAGGCAAATTCAGCAAGCATGACCACCTCTGTAGAACAATGAGACTAGAACCCATAATCCCGAATCCTCACAAAAGCCTTTAAAGCTAAGAATCGTTAACTTTCATGTAACTCAACATTGCACATGACACTGAAGAGAACTCTAGAAGCCTGAGGGCCTGGGTTTAAACCCTGGCTCCTCCACTTACAGACCGTATTACCTGGGCATGTTGTTCAACCAGTCTGTACCTCAGTCTCCTCATCTGTAAAATGAAAATAATGATAATGCCCTCTTCACAGGGTTGAGAATCTTATCATTTCACATGTGTAAGGCCTTTTGAACACTTGTTACCTAGCTACCCTCTACCTAATCACCCATCTTGTACAGACGAAGGAACAGCAGTTCTCAGAGCTTTCTGCAGATTCTAAGACAAATGAGAGGAAGGATGTCAGCCCAGCTCTCCTGGACGCCACATCATGAGGTAGAACTGGGAGAGCAACTCCCGCTCAGGCATCTGCACCTCAGAACCAGGTTCCTTTAAGAGCGAGAGGCCTCTCTTGGAGGTGAGCCAAGTGGTAAGCAAGGACCCAGTGAGCAAGTCATGCCCTTCTGGAATGCCTGGCCCCTCATATGTGCTTGTCATTCATAGATAACGTGCACACTCTGAGCACGTGCGATGAGTGTCACATCTAGCAGACAGAAACTGCACACTCACCTTCAGGAATGGCTGTTGTGTCACTCATTTCCAAGCATGATTATCATCTTCCCAAACTGCTCACTTCTTTCCAATCTATATCAAGGTTGTTCGTTTTTTTTTTTATTATCAATGTTCCAATTATTTCTGGGAGACTAGAAAATACAGTACACAACCATAATTACTATTGATAAACCCTTTAGGAAGGCAGTGGGATGTTCTGTATACAGAATCAAAATAATGTTAACATCAAATTCCATTTCTGGGAATTTATACTGAGAAGAAAGGAAATAACAGGCACAAAGACACTGTATGATTCCATGGAATATTACATAGCCACGTTTTCATCTCTCTAGGCAGTATGAAAATTCATTATGCTTTAATGTGAAAATTTCAAAAATACAGAATTATGTCTGCACTGTTACCATGCATAGAAGTGCACAAAAAAATCATGTACACAGATGGGAAATAATAAAGAACATCATTTGGGTCCATCTTCTCTCAGCCTCAGCTTTATGATCTTGGGCAAGAACTTCAGTTCTCTGAAACTCAGTTTCCTCATCTATAAAATGGGTATAGTTAATAAATGTCTATTAGCATTTACTGTGTGCCAGGCACTGTAGTGCTTTATGGGCCTTATCTTATTTAACCTTTCAGTGATCCTAAGTAGAAATGACTCTTACCATCATTTTCCAAACTGAAGCCTAGAGATGTGAAGTGACTTCCTAAGGTCACATAGTGAGAGGATATGTGGAATTTGAACACGAATTCCTTCCCAGCTGCTCTCCGAGCCAGAGCCCATGATTATCAGGCTACAGTTGAGGGTCATTGTGAAAATTGAGGTCAATATGTAAAAACATTTCAGCATATAGTAGCCACTGCACACATAGATCTATTTGCCTTGTGGATAACTGGGTAATGAAAAACACCAACAGTGGGAGGCAGGGACATCAGAAAGAGCCCTGCTGTGGAGGCAGCCCAGAAGGTTGGTTCCAGAGAACAGCAATGCTGACAGCTACTTTATATTAAGTGTTTGCTTTGTGCAAGGCTCTATTCTAATTGTTAGCTTTTTTAATCCTTGTAGCAACTCTGTGAAGTAGGTAGTTATTATTCCCACTTTATAAGTAAGGAAATTCAAGGCACAGAGAGATTGAGAAACTTGCCTGATGTCACATAGCTACTAAGTGGAGGAACAAGGAATCAGACCCCAGGCAATGAGAACCCCAATTCTTGAGCTCACCTGCTTGCTCCTTGTGATAGCTGACTTTGGAAGATTGTACCAACTATTTGCTCCATGTGGTCATCTCAGATCTAGGGATTGTCAATGAATATTTCCCTGTTTCACAGGAAATTCAATTGCTGGTACTATAATGTGTATATGGTTTCTTTTTAAAAAATGTCTAAAAGTAAGCAAAGGAGTTGGCAGACATTTCTCAAAGAAAATATACAAATGGCCAGTAAGCACATGAAAAGATGTTCAACATCACTAATCACTAGGAAATGCAAGTCAAAACCAAATGAGATACTACTTCACACTCATAAAAGGATGGATGGCCATTATTTAAATAAATGAATAAATAAACTGAAAATCAGAAGCATTGACAAGAATGTGGAAAAACTGGAATCCTGTGCATTGCTAGTGGGACTGTATCACGGTGCAGCTGCTGTGAAGAACAGTATGGAGTCCCTCAAAAAACTAAACATAGAATTACCATACACTCTAGCAATTCTACTTCTGCATATATACCCAAAAGAAAGCAGAGACTCAAATAAATATCTGTACATGTTCATAGCCGCAGTTATTCAGAACAGCAAGGTGAAGGCACACTACTATGGGCTGAATTGTGTCCCGCACAAATTCATGTGTTGAAGTCCTACTCCCCAGTATACTCAGAATGTGACTGCATTTGGAGACAGGGCCTTTAGAGAGGTAATTAAGGTTAAATGAGGACATGAGGTGGGCTCCCATCCAATAGGAAGATGAAATTAGGACAGACACAGTTAGGGGGAAGACCATGTGAAGATACAGGAGAAGACAGCCATCTACAAGCCAAAGAGAGAGGTCTCAGCAGAAATCAACCCTGTCAACACTCTGATCTTGGACTTCTAGCCTCCAGAACAGTGAGAAAATTAATTTCTCTTGTATAAGCCACCCAGGCTGTGGTACTTCTGTTATGGCAGCCCTAGCAAGCTATCATATAACTATGGGTCCATCAACAGACTAATGAATAATTGAAACGTGGTATATACATATGATGGAATATTATTTAGCCTTGAAAAGAAAGGAAATTCTAACATATGATACAACATGGATGAACCTTGAGGACATTATGCTAAGAGAAATGACAGTCCCACATGGACAAATACTGCATGATTTGACTTGTATGAACCCACTCTTCCATAGAGTAGTTAAATTTATAGACAGGAAGTAAAATAGTGTTGCTAGAGGACAGGTGAGGGAGAAAATGGGGAGTTATTGTTTAATGGGTACAAAGTTTCATTCTTGGATAATGGAAGTTTCTGAAGGTGGATGGTGGTGACGTTGCACAGCACTGTCAGTGAGCCCATGTCACTGAACTGCACACTTTAAAACAATCAATGATAAATTGTAAGTATGTTTTGACACAGTTAAAAAACATTTTAATGAAAAAAAGAGGTTTCTACTGACAAAATAAAATGAAAACCATATTAGTACAATTAGGAAAACAGAACTACTCTAGATGTTTTAAACAAAGAAAAATTAATACCAAGAATTGGTTATCAAAGAGGGAAATCAAAAAATTAGCCACTGCAGGAAGCAACTACTAACCCTGGAGCTGAAGACGTAAAAGAGGAAATGGCATTGTCACCCAGAGCCCAGGAACACTGCACCTTTGAGGCTGCCATACCCAACAGCCTGCACCTGCTGGCCACAGCTTCTCCCCAGTATGCCCAGAGCACTACCAGAAACTGGGGGTGGGGGTGAGGGTAGCTTCGTCCCTTCTTTTACCTTCCAATCTCTGACCAGTGGCTCGTACTGGAAGACCCTAACAGAAGCAAGACGAAAAGAGACTCTGGGAGGTGCAGTTTGCAGGCTTCCAGCCTAGAGGAGTCAACAGGACAAGCTGACTGATGACAGACTCATTGGACTCAGTCTTTAAACATACTTATCAAAAAGAAGGGAGCAGTGATGAAAGAAAATGAAGTTTTGAAACTCACAGGATTTGTTACCTTCCATCAACCCCACCTCCGGGTTTGTGGAACTTCCCAGGACTAATCCACGGGATTCTGTGGAGGTGGAGCTGTCACCCAGGGAGGATGGCCCTTCCTACCTCACAGGGCTGGCAAGGAACCCAAACACGTCTCGTCTCCAGCTCCTATCCCTGTGAAGAGTGATTAGTTCAGGGATAGGCACACGATCCAAGCAGGCCTATTCCCAGCCATTTTGGGGACTTGTGGTCATAAAAAAGGATCTCACTCTTTAAGATGTCATGAGCTTGAAGGTCCCTGTGAGCCTGAAGATACTGGAATCATCTTCCTACCAATGAGAGAGGGCCTGCTTGGGAATGTATCGCCAGCTTTTTTAGTCACCGTGCAATTTGTTAGTTGGGTATTGGGCCTGGGATAAATTAAAAACCCTAAGACAGCTTCTTCTGTTTCTTTTAAAAACTGTATTTTCAAAGTTTCCTCATGTGAACTGCTGTTGATTAAGGTCTCCTCACTATAACCTTATGCAGTGGAATTTTTTTAACTCTAAATGCAGGTTCAGCTAGTTCAGGGTGTAACACTCTAGAGTTCCCCACAAGGCGCTGCCCTCAGGGCGCAGATCCCAGCACTGTGACCTTATAATTATGTTCTTTGTGAACTTCTGTCAATAATTGCCTTGGATGGGGTCCAGGCAGCTTTATACTGCATTCTGATGTGTACAGAAAGGTGTCTCTGGGACCTGCCTGTGTGTCTGTTTGTTTAGTGATGACAGGGGTCACCAAAGCCAGGAAAAACCTAGAAACCACAGCTGCCACCCCTGTCACTAGGAGAAAATCGTAACATCTTACATAGAACCAAATGTGTTTGGAGTTTCCTGTGCCTATAGCTATTAACATGGTATTTACATAACTGGAATTCTTTCTGTGGCAGGTAACAAAAATCCAACTCAAACTAAATACAAACTTTGTTAGCTTCTATAAATGAACATTTTAAGGAAACCCTCAGGGGTTACTAGGTGCCAATATGGGAACCTCTCTCTCCATCTCTAGCTCTTGTCTTCTTTTATTCCTGAGGTCACTATGTTGCAATTCTATTTAAGCATCTCAGGCCCAGCACTTGGTAAGAGTGCACCTGGAGAGTCATGTGCCCTTCGGGAAGTCATTCTCCAAGCAGACAGTGAACAAATGCAAGAGAACATAATGGTGACATACTCAGGATGGGGTGGTGGGAACCATCTGCCCCAGCAAAAAGAATTTTATCACTGATCTTGAGAGTCACCTGCACTCATGGTAATATCAAGGTGACTGACTTTTACTCAGTTTTTATTACTGTTTCTAAATTACCTAAAGACAATGCTCCCCCTAAGTCCTGTACTGAGGATGGTGGCTCCCACTACCCCTGCCTTTGGTAAACCATTAGGTCACCAAATGTGTGGTAAGAATAAATTTACAAGGTGGGCACTCGTGGGGGACTGAGCACCTTAAGGGATGGGGATTCCTAGAGTGGAACCAGGACCAGCAAAAGGATGATAGGTTTGCCTTCTGGCTGTCTTTATCACCCACCGAAAACTGGCTCAGAAATCACCTACAGGCATGACACCTCTGGCTGTGTTCCCCCACCCGCAATCCAAGGCTGACTGTGCTCAGCAGGACAGAAGAGATCATATATGACGTTGTCACTTACACTGTACTTCCCTCAAAGCCATTGACCTGTTTGGCTGACATGATTGTGGAGAAACATCAGCTCCAACCATGATTTTAGCTCATCATTCATTCATTCATACATTCATCCAAACAACATTCATGCAGCACTCCCATGATACCTTCTGGGAGGCAGTGAGACACAACCATACCCTCCAGGCCATCACCGACTTCCCGGCCTCTTCCTAAAACTCCAAACTCCTTGGTCAGCTTGACCTTAGAGCTTTTTAACCTAGGATCCATTGACTCTTGGAGGCAATCAATGAACCCTTGCATGTTTTTATTTATGATGATAAATTTTTCTGGGGAGCTGTCCCTTCCTCAGCTTCAGCAGATACCCACAAAATGACCTGCTTCTCAGGTCATCACCAGAACAGTGCTGCAATGTTACTCTTCTGCAGAAACTTCCAATTAATACACAGTGTGCTGGAAATACCTTCCATTTGCAACAGCAGGTTCTATAAACGGAATACATGCATTAATGAACCAACACTGTAGTTTGACTTTCTCTGTATAAGATGTTCCTTTTTAAATGAGGACTAATTTTATTCACATTTGGTAACAGGAAGCTAGAGCTGTCAACACAGATATTTGTACATGTCATGTAGTCCCTAAAATAGCACTTGAAGCCAGCCACTAGATTCCATAAAGCTGATGCCTTAATGAAACCATTCTTCCCTTCTTGCAAAATAGTGTCGACATTGATAAACATGTCATCAACTGTGGCAAAGAAACATTGGTTAGGGGTTTATTAAATAGTAGCACTTCTGTCTTGCAGGAAGAACTGTTTGCATTATATTTTCATATTAATATTAGATTGGCATAGTTTAAACAGAGTTTTAAAGGGTGAGAGCCTATTTTCCTCTGTAGAAGTAAGGTTAATTCCCACTGTTTTAAAGAAATGACTTCAGTCTGGTTTGATAGCTTCCCTGCTGGTTGCTACCTGCTGAGGGTTTTAGCAGTTAATTTGGAAACCTCCACAAAATCAGAGCAAGTGAAATAACACAAAACTATATGCAGAGATTCTTGATAGCAGAGATAGATACTCAACTGCTTTGTTCCCTTCTACTTCTCTTTTCTTTATCTTCTGAACATTTTCTGAGCTCCAAGAAGAAGCACACTTTGCAGCCAGCTTCCCAAGGACACTTGGTATCTTGAACAACTGTGAAGCAATTATTGAGTGACTACTGTATTGTGCTTTATTTAGTAAAGGCACTTAGGAAAGTCAGCTAAAATCTAACCGTGAAGACAGGACTTACACAAAATAAATAGGAAGTAACACAAGATGACAGGTAATTAAGTACTAAATTATGAAGTGCTCATTCAGAATCCTATTTGAGTTTAGAGAACAGAGATGGCAGTATTGGCTTGATTATTGTGTTAGATTTTAATTAGAGGTAAAAATTGAGTTTACCTTGAAGAAGAGGGTAGTGATACTACTAAAAGCAGTACCACCAATAGGAAAAAAAAGTAAATGAAGAACTGACTTTCCACGACTTACTTCTAGCAATGCTTTGTATGAATTACTTCATTTAATCCTCAGAGCAACCCATTTCCCAGAAGAGGAAATTGAGGCTCAGAGAGATTAAGAATGGAGTCAGGTTTGGCCAATGATGACTCAGGTTTGTCTGCGACTTGCGCTCGTGTCCTTTGCACCACCCCACATAGACCACCTCCCCAAGATGTGGGTGGCAGCACCCTTCCTCTTCTCTTGAAATTGTAAAATTAAATAAGATTTGAGAAGAGCCATCCCTTGGCTGCACCTAGACTTTCAAAAGGTAGACATGGTTTGTTAGTTAAGTTGGAGAAGATCTGGCCATCCATCTGGCTCACAGTGTGTCCACATCCCCTAAAGAGTGGAGTAAGAAATAGGGACTTCTGCAAACTGGAAACGAGAGATAGAAGGCCAAAAGGAAAGCCCCCACCCCCCCAAACAGGAAGAGGCAAGGAAATGTCTGGCTTTCTAAAAGGCCTGACCCAACACTAAGTGACTTCAGGTGAGACAGAGTGGCCCCATTGAAGCTACATGGACGCCTGCTGTCACACCTAGGGCCACAGGCCGTCCGGCTCAACACAGCATGTGTGGTACCCAGCCTCCAAGGTGACCCCAGTGATGCCACCTCCTGGGTTCTGACACTGGTGTAGCCCCCTCTCACAAGGCACCAAGGTGGTCTGTGTGATCGATGACATGTCATGGAAATGATGGGATGTCACTTCTGAGATTAGATTATAGAAGACTGTGGCTGCTCTGGGCTCTTCCTCCTCCTCTTCTTCCTCCTCCTCCTTCCTGTTTCTCTCCCTCCCTCATTATCTCTCCCCCTCCTTCACTCCTACCTCACTGAAGCCAGCTAACATGTTATAAACATCCCTATGGAGAGGCCACATGATGAGAAAGCAAAGCCTGACAACAGCTGGATGAGTGAGCCTAAAAGCATGTTCTTCAACCTGAGTCAAAGCTTAAGGTGACTCTGGCCTAGGGGACAGCTTCACTGTGACCTCATGAGAAACCCTGAGTCAGAACCACCCATCTCACTGCACCCAATTCCTGACCTCAGATACTGTATTAAATGATAAATGTTGCCATTTCAGCTGTCAAATTTTGTATTAGATCTTAGAGAGCAAATGCAGGGTCGGAAGGATCTTAACAACTGGATAAAGAGCTGCTTCTGAAAAATGGAGCCTAACGGAGAAATGAGCTGGGGATCCTCTTGCTTCCAGGCTCCAAAGCTCATTCTGCCGTCTTACGCCTCCACACAGCTATGCCTTCTGCCAGAGGCCTCGTCTACAGGTCTTCCTGTCTGCCTTTCAGGTCTGGGCTCAAACATCTCCTCCTGCAGGAATCTCCCTGATCTCCTCAGCTGGGAGAGTCACTCTGGCTTCTAGGGTCCCAGTGTCACTTTCCCTTTATCACAGCCACGACATGCTATGGCCTATCTACTGTCTGCCCACCCCACCAAACTGTGGGCACCTTGAGGGAAGGGATGTCCCCAGCTTCCAGCTAACTCCTCGGCACATAGCAGATGCCCAGGAAGGTGTAGAAGAACTTCTGTGAGTTCAGATCCATAGGAAGCTCCTAGAGAAGAGAGACAACTCACTGCAAAGCAAGTAGAGACTGGCTTGCATGGCAAGGAGAGAACCTTTGGGACACACCAGAAAGAGACTTCCTCTCAGAGCAGCCAGTGGCCAGGACAGGGAGCATGGCCTTGAGGCCACCTGCCTCAGAGAGACCTTTCAGAGCAGGCTGAGGAGGGCACCTTGGGGCCCAAGGCCTGAGACCAGAAGCCAGCTCTGGACAGGACACAGTATCTAACCAGGCCCGCACAGTATGCCAACCCAATTGACCTTGGCCCAGAAGCCAGGCTGTCTTTATTTAGGATCCAGACAGAGCTGCCAAGAGGCAGAGAAGCCTGGGGCCAGCTGTGAAACCAGCAGGGTCAGCCAATCCGATCTGGAACTAGGCTTTGGTTAATCAGAAACTAGGTTTCTAGAAGATGCTCAGGTGTGAGGCAGTGGAGGAGGGGAGTGGGGTAGGGGAAATATTTTCCATTTGTTTCCTTTTTAATATTGAGTCTGAGAAAACAGTTCAAACTCATCTGAAAGGGATTTTTTTTCCTTCATCTTGATAAACATATAGGGTTGGGAATAAAAATCCTTCTATATGCTCCCCACCCTGTCCCACCTTGATTTGCACAAATACCCTAACGTCAAGCACGTGAGGTCATTTTCGCCAGTAGCAGCCATGAGCAGTCTGAGCCACAAGTTGGCGGCGCACTCTGGGCTGCATCTCCCAGTCCCAGGTGGGACCCTCCGAGGCGCGTCCTGAGACATAGGCCTTTGCTGACACACTGTTTCAGTTAGAGCGCTGGGAGAACAGAGAAATCAAGCTGTAAACACTCCCCCTGGTTTGTCACTTTTTTTTTCTTTTGTACATTGGGTATTTCTCTTCTATCAGAAAATTTCACTTCTATAATCTAATTTACTAGCCGTTTCTTTGGTGCTACTTACGTTTCGTGCTGTGTTTAGACAAGACTTCTTCATACCCAAATCGTATCTTTTTTGAAGTCTCCCATGGGTATGGTTACATGAAATGTGCATAGTTTCATTTTTAAGTCAATTTTGTTGAGCTATAACTTTAAAAAGATGCACCCATTTCAAGAGTACAGTTCAATGAGTTTTGACAAATACATACAGCCGAATAATCAGCGCTATAATGAAGGGTATCTCCCTCACCTCAATGAATGAGTTCCATCCCCTGAGTTCCCTCCATTGCATGTCCACACCCTTTACAATCAGTTTCCCACTCCGACCAATCACCAATCTGCTTTTTCTCCCTTTAGACTGGTTTTGCCTATTCTGGAATGCCGTATTGGAATTTTATGGTATGTCTTTTATATCTGACTCCTTTCACTAAGCTTAATGTTGGTGAGACTTATCCACATTATTGTGTGTATCTTCTTTCTTTGTTATTGTTGAGCTGTATTTCATAGTATGGATAAATGATTCAGTTCATTTATTCTTTCACCTACTGGGTATTTTCCAGGTTTTGGTTATCATGAATAAAGCTGCCTGCCTTCACTTTTTCATTTTGTTTTGTTTCTGATGGTTTAATTTTTTTTAATAGACTTTATTTCTTAGAGCAGTTTAGCGTTCACAGCAAAACTGAGCAGAAAATAGAGAATTCCCTTATCCCCCCTTAATGCCACAGACATGACCCCCAGAGTGGTACATTTGTTATCACTGGGGGAGTTTCAGCACTTTTAGACTGCCATGAGTCAAAGTTACTCACTGCTCCTAGACCTTATGTTAGCAAGAGTTCATGATAAATATCTCATAGAGAACAAATTAATAAAACATGCATTCAAAGTTAGCAACTCTATCTTATTAAAGGCATGCAGCCTCAGGTCTCCACCATGGCTCACTCTGCTGGCAGATCAGAGATGGGCTCAGCTGCTCGCGGGAGAGGAAGGAGCCCTCACATGAGCCCAGCAGTGAGCAGTGAGCAGCCTTGGGAAGACCCAGGGCAGTGGACGGAGCAGGGACTGAGGAGTGTCTGGAGAGGACTGGAGAGTGCATTTCCAGTTCAGATGTTCACTGGTGGTTCCACTAGAACCAGTGTTTCCTCATCTCTGCAATGATGGTGCTGAGTCCTCTCACCAGACTGCCATGAGGATGAAATGAAATGACATATAAAGCACATAGCAGAGGCTCAATGGATGGCACTTACTATTCCAATCATACTACCCAAGACTCATTAGAATGACCTTGCTCTATTCATGTAAAGTGTTCTTAAATTAGCATCTTCTACTCATTGTAGATGATGAATCTTGGTTGAAAATGACATTTTTATAAAAGGTATCATGCACCTTCTTCCTTTGCCCATCTGCTTACTCTTCTTCTCACCCTGACCTCATCCTTCCTCAAAGAGCCCTCTGTCCAAGCCGTCCCTGCAAGAGCCCCCAAACGCATTTCCTTTTCTTTTATTGCCTTCCTCCCTCCAGTTTCCATACACCACCAGGGTGATCTTTTGAAATTGAAATCTTAGTCTTTGTACTACTGTGCTTAAAACACTGAAGTGAGTAAAAGCCTCACCATGATCTACAAGTGCCTACCCGAGCAGGCCCCTGGACACCTATCCAGCTCCATCTCCAACCAGTCTTTCCTTGCTCACAGTGCTCCTGTCCACTGCCTTCCATTTTCCATAAACTCACCCAGGCCCTTTGCACTAACTATTTCTGGAAATGCACTTCACCCCTTGTATGGGCTGAGCTGTGTCCTCCCGAAATTCACATTTTGAAGTCCTAAACTCCAGTACCTCAAAAGGGACTGTATTTTGGAGACAGGATCATTAAAGAGAAAATTAAAGTCAAATGAGGTCATGTGGGTGGGACCTAGTCCAACATGATTGGTGTCCGTGTAAGAGGAGATAAGGAGACAGACACAGACAGGGAGCCTGCCAACACCTCGCTCTTGGACTTTCAGCTTCCAGAACCATAGATAAATTTCTCTTGCTTAAGTAACCCAATCTGTAGTATTTTTGTTATGGCAGCCCTCAAAAACTAATATAACTGCCATCTTCACATGGCTGGTTCTTTCTCATCATTCTCAGTTTTCAACATGAATGTCATGTCCTTAAAGAATATGTCCACAACCACTCAATCTAGACCACATCCTACCATCATTTGTTTTTCTTTACAGTAAAATAGTTTTACAGTATGAAATTACTTTATTTGTTGACCAGCATATTGTTTGTGATACACTAAAGTATCTTAAACTCAGTTGGCAACTTGTTGCTCTGCAGAGAAAGTACCTGACACAGAATAGGCACATGGAAAATATTTATTGACTGTCCATGATGCCGAGCGCCAAAGAGGCTGCCAAGGCATGTATGAGATAGTTCCCAAACTGGGGAGGCGTGGTGCCTGCTGTGTGCCAGGAACCCTGACGCTCAGGGAGTGCAGGATCCTGAGAAGCACACAAGGCATGGTCTGAAGAGATGAGCACAGTGCTGTGAAAGCACAAAGGAGGGGAGGGAGGTGTTCAGACATGCCTTGGAAAGACCCAGGGCAGTGGACAGAGCCCATAGGAGTGAAGCAACAGTGTGACTGTGGGTACAGCCAGCAGTTCAGTTGGCCTGGAGTGATCTATGCTTGCAGGGCCAGTCGGAGGCAAGTGGGAGGGCGAGGGAGGCAGGGGCTTCACCATGAAGGGCTAAGCCAAGGAAGTTGGACTTTCTTCTCCCTTTCCACATCCTCTCTGTCCCTCTACCTCCCCCTCTCTTACAAGTAGAAGGAATCAATAAATCACAGCACAACAATTAAAACACAACACATAGGTGTGTTGTAAGAGCCAAATGATAAAATACATGTGAAAGCATCTACTAATGTGTCAGATCCCTAACTGATAAAAATTAGCTGAATAAAAGTTATCTGAGTAACTGTAATGTTTCATTTCTTGCACTTGAATGGATGGTGCTCTATTTCTCATTCACACTGACTGTTTTACCAATTTATCACTTTTTGATTGCTTACCCACACACATGTAGTGACTCACTACATTCAGTTCACAATCCTGTCTTGCCCATGTAAAAGTGGAATCATGCACACTCTTAATGTATAGGAATCAAATGATATAAGCAGTGGATTCACTCAAGCTTGAAGCAATCCTATAGTTCAACTAAAATTATGGTTTCTAATTTAATTCTATTGTGGTCAGAGAACATAATTTGTATGACTTGAGTCCTCTTACATTTTTTCAGATATATTCTATTGGTCAAGGAGTCTGGTCTTTCTGGCAAATGATCCCTGTGCACTTGAAAGGAATGTGTATTCCACTGTTGTTGAGAGAAGTGTTCCATAAATGCCAACCAGGAAAAGTTGGTTGATAGTGTTGTTCAAAGCTAGTATATGCTTACTGATTGTTGATTTGTTCTATTGATTTTTTAGAATGATGTTTAAAAATCTGACTATAATTGTAGTTTTGTCTAATTTTCCTTTGCAGTTCTTTCAGTTTTTGTTATACATATCTTTTAGCCTTATTATCAGGTAAACAAACATTTAGTATTGTTATATCCTCTTGATGAATTGATTATTTATCATTGTGAAGTGACTTTCTTTATTCCTGATAATATTCTTTGTGCAGAAATCTACTTTGTGTGATATATAACCACTCAAGTTTTCTTTTGATTAGTGTTAGCATGGTACACTTTTTCCCTTTTTACTTTTAACATATATGTGTCTTAATGTTTATGTTTTAGGCAGCATACAATTGGGTCTTGCTTTCTTTTCAATTTGACTATCTCCTCCTTTTAACTGGAGTCATGTACATTTAAAAAAAATTTTGGTATCATTAATCTACGATTACATGAGCAACATTATGGTTACTAGACTTCCTCAATTATCAAGTCCGCACCACATACCCCATTACAGTCACTGTCCATCAGCATAGTAAGATGCTATAGAATCACTAATTGTCTTCTTTGTGTTGTATGTCCTTCCCCGTGCCTGCCCCCCTACATTATGTCTGCTAATTGTAATGTCCCTTTTTCCCCCTTATCCCTCCTTTCACACCCATCCTCTCCAGCCCCTTTCCCTTTGGTAACTGTAAGTCCATTCTTGGGTTCTGTGAGTCTGCTGCTGTTTTGTTCCTTTAGTTTTTTCTTTGTTCTTATACTCCACAGATAAGTGAAATCATTTGATACTTGTCTTTTTCCATCTAGCTTATTTCACTGAGCATAACACCTTCTAGCCCCACCCATGTTGCTGCAAATGGTAGGATTTATTTTCTTCTTATGGCTGAATAATATTCCCTTGTGTATATGTACCACCATCTTCTTTATCCATTCATCTACTGATGGGCACTTGGGTTGCTTCCATTTCTTGGCTATTGTAAATAGTGTTGCGATAAACATAGGGATACATATGTCTTTTTGAAACTGGGCTCCTGCATTCTTAGGGTAAATTCCTAGGAGTGGAATTCCTGGGTCAAATGGTATTTCTATTTTTAGTTTTTTGAGGAACCTCCATACTGCTTTCCACAATGGTTGAACTAATTTACATTCTCACCAGCAGTGTAGGAGGGTTCCCCTTTTCTCCACATCCTTGCCAACCTTTGTTGTTATTTGTCTTTTGGATGGTGGCCATCCTAACTGGTGTGAAGTGATATCTCATTGTGGTTTTAATTTGCATTTCTCTGATGATTAGCGATGTGGAGCATCTTTTCATGTGCTTGTTGGCCATCTGAATTTCTTCTTTGGAGAAGTGTCTGTTCAGATCCTGTGCCTATTTTTTAATTGGATTATTTGCTTTTTGTTTGTTGAGGTGCATGAGCTCTTTATATATTTTGTACGTCAACCCTTTATCAGATATGTCATTTATGAATATATTCTCCCATACTGTAGGATAACTTTTTGTTCTATTGATGGTGTCCTTTGCTTTACAGAAGCTTTTCAGCTTGATATAGTTGTACTTGTTCATTTTTGCTTTTGTTTCCCTTGCCCAGGGAGATATATTCATGAAGAAGTCACTCATGTTTATGTCCAAGAGATTTTTGCCTGTTTTTTTCTAAGAGTTTTATGATTTCATGACTTACATTCAGGTCTTTGGTCCATTTAGAGTTTACTTTTGTGTATGGGGTTAGAGAATGATCCAGTTTCATTCTCTTACATGTAGCTGTCCAGTTTTGCCAACACCAGCTGTTGAAGAGGCTGTCATTTCCCCATTGTATATCCATATGGAGCCATGTACATACAATATGATTATTGCTATAGTTAGGTGTAAGTCTACCATCCTGATATTTGTTTTCTATTTGTCCCATCTGTTCTTTGTGCCCTTTTCCCTTTTTCTGTCTTCTATTTGAATGTATTTCTTTATTCAATTTTGCCTGTTTTTCTGGCTTATTAGGTATAACTTTGTTATATTAGTGTGTTTTACAGTTTATATCATATATTTTCAACTTATCAGTGTATCTTCAAATGATATTATACTCCTTCACAGATATACAAGACTTATAATAGAATATTTTAGTTCATATTTTCCTGCCTTTTTTTCGCATGTCTGGTAATCTTTGATTGATGCCAGGCAGGGTAAATTCTACCTTGTCAGGTGCTGGATATTTTGGTATTCTTGTAAAGATTAGCTTTTGTTCTAGGGTGCACTTAACTGTGCACAGTTTAATCCTCATATCTCACTTTTAAGATATATTATGTAGAAACAGAACAGTGTTTAGTCTGGGCTAATTTTTCTCCAATGATGGGACAAGATCCTTCTGAGTACTCTACCCAATGCCCCAGGATTTGTGAGATTTTTCCATTCTGACTGATTCAGGAATAGGTGCTGTTCCTGGGCCTATGTGAATGCCAAATACTGTTTCCTCTAATTCTGTGAGTTTTTGCCTCTCTCAGGTGTATTCTTCATGTGCATGTGCTGATCAGTACTCAACTGAAAATTTAAGGACTCTGCAGATACCTGGGTTCTTGATAGTCTGTCCCACAAACTCTAGCTGCCTCGGTCTTCCTGGACTCTCAGCTGTGCATCCTTAACCTAGAATGCCTGCCAGGCTCTGCTTGGTTTTCTATCTTCCTGTGCTGTAGCCTAAAAACTTTATCCAGGCAATAAGTAGGGGTAATTGTATGACTGACTGTTTCCCATTTCTCAGGAATCACTATTTTTCACTGTCTGATGTTAAGTGTCTTAAAAACAATAGTTCATGTAATTTGCCTGGCTTTTGATATTTCTGATCCCTGTTATTCCATTTTTTTTGCAAGTAAAAGTCTTACAGAGCCAAAATTATGGAAAACCTGTAAAAACAACTTTAGGTATTTCCCAATCAATGAAAAGACGAAAAACAAATTATTTAGCTATGGCCAAGAAATCAGAGGTAGTGGTTTCACTGACATTCTGGAAGAAGACATTAAAGGATTAATTGAGCCAAGAGAAACATGAAGTACAAAAAATTCTTAGCATCCTGTACTTCTGAGAGATTTAAAGACTTTTCCAAGGCAATTCTGACTATGGGGTGTGGGGCTTTCCCTTCTAGCACTCATCTTTGACCTAGTACGCTGAGACTTCACGTCCTGTTCTCCATTTTGCTTCTGTTCACTCAGCTATTAAGCAGCATAAGAGAGAGTAGGAACTGAAATAGAGCCTGGAGAAGGTGAATAGCTGCTGAATGGGTTCTCCCCATCCCAGGCTCAAGGGAATTGATCAGTTGTGAGATGAAACTCTTGTCACTCACCTCATCAGACACCTGTCAAGTGCTGCTTCTCAGAGCATTGCTGCCAAACTGGAAACCCATCCCTTTAACCAATGACCTTTGACCAAGGGTGATGACCCAGTGCTAATTTCTTGCTGGGGAAAAGAAAACACTAAGTACGCTTTTTGGCTTCAGGGGCTGAAAGACCCAAACTAGCACATGTGAAACCATTTAAAAAAAAATATCCAAGGGCAAATCCTAGATTTCATTTCAAGACTGAAAAGGCCCACTGGATACCCAGCACAATGAATGAGGAGACTCCCACCACCATCGTGGCATTTTGTCATGAAATTTCCCAAAACCAGGGATAAAGGAAAGAACCTTAAAAGGTTAAAAGAGCACAAAATACATTCTATATAAAAGAACAGAGGTACAAATGGAGTCAAACTTCTCAGTATTAGCCCTGGAAGCTAGAAACCAATGGGGGCAATAACTTCAAAAGTCAGAGGGAAAATGATTTTTCAGCCCAGAATCCTATACTTAGCCAAATCATCAATTACGAAGATAATATAAAAGCATGCATTATAATACCTCCTTTGCACCTTTTCTTCAGAAGCTGCTGAAGGATGTACTTCAGCAAAATGAAATAACAAATAAATAAGGAAAAGGGCCATGAGATCTAGGACAAAAGCAGGGGACTATAAATTACAGGATGACAATCATGCAGCCAAGTAAGCTCTACTTCACACTGGAGCAGGAAGACAGAAGAATCCAGGAGGGAAGTCTCCAGAGGGAGGGAAAAAATGGGATTCAAAGACTGATATTTAAATATTTAGAAGGTAATGTTTTTAGGCTATTGATAGATCTGATGTAGTATATGGAAAAAATTAAGGATACATGTAGAAAATTAAACAAATGGAGAAAGAAACTGCAATTGTTAACTCTAAGTAAAAATTTGTACAAAAAACATACATAATTTTAGTTTTGCAGTGGACAAAATTTACATGGTCACAATGAAATAAATAATTGCTAAGTTAACTAAAATATTGTGTATAACTATTGGGAAGATGGAGTAGGGGAAATGAGAACAGAGGAGTGAAGAGAGCTAAATCTGTGTCTATTATAACCAGAAGTGTAATAGATAATGTCTGAAATTAATAAATCAAGAAAAACAGCATTAGCTGCTATTATTGAGAATTACAGAACTAAAGAAAAACTGAAAAGTTGTAAGTGGTCACTTCTGGAGTAAAAGTGAGTAGATAGATAGGAAGGAATGGGGTAGGGAGTCTGATGTTTTTCCTTATAACTCTTCTAATACTATATATTTACTTTTTAACAACCATATGCATTGCTTATATTATTGTTTTGTGGTAAAATATCCATAACATTAAATTTTACCATTTTAACCATTTTTCAAAAGTGTGCAATTGAGTGGCATTAAGTGCATTACCATCATCACTAGCCTTCTCCAGAATTTTCCAATCATCCCAAACTGAAACTTCATACCCACTAAACACTGTCTCCTAATCCCTGATAACAAAGATTTTTAATTTCTTTATGAATTTGACTATTTTAGTTAGCTCATGTAAGTGGAATAATAAAATAATATCCTTTTGAGACTAGTTTATTACTTAGCATAATGTCCTCAAGGTTTATTCAGGTGTTAGAATTCCCCTTTTATAAAAAGCTGAATAGATATTCCATTGTATGTATATACAATATTTTGTTTAGCCATTCATCTGGTGATGGGACACTTAGGTTGTTTCCACCTTTTGGCTGTTGTGAATAGTGCTGCTATGAACATTGGTGGGAATTTATGTTTGTCTCTACTTTCAATTCTTTTGGGATTATACCTAGGTGTGGAATTGCTGGATCATATAATTCCATGTTTAAGTTTTTGAGGAACTGCCATGCAGCTTTTCACAGCCAGCACACCATTTTATATTCCCACCAGCAATGCACAAAGGTTCCAATTTCTTCACATCTTGGCCAACACTTGGTATTTTCTATTTTTGTTTGTTTGCTTGTTTTGTTTTGTTTTTACAATAGTCATCTAAATGAGTTTAAAGTAGTATCTCATTGTGATTTTGATTTGAATTTCTGTAATGATTAGTGAAGCTGAGCATCTTTTCATGTGCTTGGTGGCTATTTGCATATCTTTGGAGAAATGTTTACTCAAGTCTTTTGTTCATTTTTTGAATTGGGTTGTTTACCTTTATTACCTAGTATAGCTCTGGGCCAGAGGGGGTTCCCAGTTACGGGCAAGTCCACTATGGATTCAGATGAGACCAAATAACAATGGAACATTTGGGGGTAAAAGTCTTACACCAAGCTTCATTCTCACAGCAGCAGACTGAGTACTAGAGTCATGTCTGCATCCAGCAAGTCTGCATGCAGCAAGTCCATCTCTGTCTCTGCCTCTGCTTCTGGCTCTGCCTCCACTCCAGGCTCTGCCTCTGCCACAGGCTCTGCCCCAAACACTGGGCAGAGCTCTTTGTATAGCAACACAGGAAATAATGACTTACTGCCAACACATATGCAAGCATGCTCCTGCTCCGTAGGCCAAGTATTACATCACTGCACATGCACAGTGGGCAAGTATATTAGGATCAGGTGAGGATCCTGGCCATGGAACTTCCATTTTCCCTATACCTAGTAATAAAAACAAAGAATGAATGGTAATAACAAGATCCCAATTCCAATATGCAAGCTGGGTCTCAAAGCAGGGACCCTTGATAAGCCCTTCAGATGGGTTCTTAAATGGGAAGCAGTGTAGTACTTTTCTATCACCACAAACTATTGAAGTACCAGGTATTGTCCAGACAAAATGAAAAGGTGTGTTACCCTTATCTCAACAAAATTTATTAATTGCAAGGTTTCTCCCCCTTTCTAATACTCCAGTCCTGGAGGGTAGGAAAAGTTGTTGGACGTTTTTTTTCTTTTCCACACCTCCTGGGACACACTTCTGAATTAAACCCAGAGGGATAGTGTTTCCTTAAAGCAAACTATTGATTCATTTTGGGTAAAATTCATTTCTCCAAACAACTTACCTATTTGGTAGCTCTGCTTATCACCTGTGAATTTAAGAACCTTTATCATTGAATATATGTGTTAACAGAGTGGCTGCTGGGAGTGGTGGCTCAACAGCAGAGCAAATCTGTGTTAGAGAACAACTGCCCTCAGAACTCCATCTGGAGGTCAGATATAAGTGCACGTTTTATCCTTAGGGCACATTTTCTTAGGTTTATCCAGAAGCTCCTCCCCCTTTTTGTACTAACTGTAGCTAATATTCTCAATGAACCAAAAACAATTGAGATGGTGTAGAATAGAAGATGAGAATACAAACTCTGGAGCCAGACTACCTAGGTTTCCATCTGTGGAGAAAGTGAAGGTTCCTATGGCCAGGATTCTCACCTGGCCCTGGTCAGCTTGCTCACTACACGTGTGGGCAATATGTTGTTACTGACTCTATATAAAAAGCTCCACCCAGTACTCTGAGCTGTTGCATGGTTGCAAGGCTGCAAGGCTGCAGGAGAGCAGAGGCTGGAGTGGTGGCAGCACCGAGGACAGACTGAGATGGCTGTGGGGGCAGAGAGTACCAGAGGCAGAGACCGGCTTGCTGCATGCAGACTCACTCTGAGTGGACAGGATTCTAGTGACTGACCTGACACTGTGAGAATAAAGTTGGGTATAAACCCTTTCACCCCAAGAACGTTCCATGGTCATTTTTCAGTCTCACTGAATCCACAGTTAACTTGTTCATGGCTGAAACCTATTGGCAAGACACCATTCCAGCTCAGCTACTTGCTAGCTGAATCACCTTGACAAATCCTCTAACCTCTCCGTACCTGTTTCCTCACCTGTAAAATGTACGTTCTAGAGGGGAATCTAATTTAAATACATGTAAAGCACCTTCAACAATACATGGTGCGTGGTAAGTGCTGTATAAACCTGAAGTTCTCTGAGGTGACTGCCACCATGGCATGGAGTACCCAGAAGGGTACTCATTCAACCCTTACTAATGACGTCCTCTGAGGAGTGAGATTTATGAGGGGAGATAAAGGAGAGGATTTCAATTTCTACTTTAAGCAACTCTGTATTATTTGAATTTATTTTCATTAAAAGCAAAAATAAGGAAAAGAGTAAATAAAATGGTATCCAGCTAACAGAATATAAAACAATCTCTCCCTACCTCCCACTAAAACGGCTAAGAAAAACATGAAGATTTTAAAAAATCCAACCCAAACATTTAAAATTAATGTTGCCAAGCCAAGGCTTTAAAGCCATATGAATTTTCTGTTCCTGCAAGACCAAAAGAGGCTAATAATGGTGGAGAAAAGTGGCATTGAGGTCCATCTATGCTCCACTCCCCCACAGATAGATGGATATTAAAAACTTTTCTTCAGTCCATTAACAATTAAAATTCAAGGCCAACACTAATGAGGAAGTAGAATAGCAGTCACCTCTACTTCACAATAAACTTCACAATAAGAGTATTTGTTTTGAGACAAGCATTCACTTATGGTCCCTTCCCTATCAGTTTCTCTTTCTATACTCAGTAAAAAAAACTACTACTCCCAGAAAACCCCTCAGCAGGAAAGGGAGGCTAGCGGAGATGAAGGTGTGCCTGACACCAAAGCGTGATGTTGGCCCCACCCACCCGGCCCTGTCATTCTCCAGGAAAAGCACCTGAAAACTTTGTGTTAAGGGGCAAGGGATCTAAAAACCTGGTCTTTGTGCTGGTCTTGAAGAATCACTTAAAGATGTGCTCTTGTCAACAGGAGTGAGGAAGGAAGATTATAAAAGAGTAGGCAGATGACAGTGCTGTGAAAACTCAGCAAGCAAGGGAACCCTTCAACCCTGGAATCAAGAAAGATGACCTCAGCAACCACACCCAAGGGGCGGCCGATAATGTAGCAGCCAAAATGTGCAGGGGTCAGAGTCTCCTTCCACGATGGCGTCTGAAGGCAGTTCAAAAGGAAACGGTCACGTTATGAATTGTTATTGCTCATTATGGGAATAACTGGTACTGCACAGAACAGGGGCTCCCTCTTTACCAGTTTCAGAAGCTTGATTAAATGTAATTACTACGGCGTTCATTATCACAACACGTGGAGCTACAGCTCTTGTCTTAAAAGAAAGACACCTAAAATGATGCAGTCACTTTGGAAAACAGTCTGGCAGTTCTCAAAGGGTTAAACATAGAACTTATCACATGACCCAGCAATTCCACTGCCAGGTATGTTCCCAAGAAAATTGAAAATAGATGTACATGCTAAAACTTGTACACAAATATTCATGGCAGAATTACTCACAATAGAGAAAAACTGGAAACAATCCAAATAGCCATTGACTGGGAATGTATAAACAAAATGTGGAGTATCCATACAATGGGATGTTACTCAGGCATAGGAGGGAATAAAGTTTTGATATGTGCTACAAGAATGAACCTTGAAAACATTGTGCTTAGTTTAAGAAACCCAGCACAAAAGGGCACATATTGTATGATTCTGTTTATATGAAAAATCCCATTAGGCAAACAGAGAGAGAGAGAGAAAATAGATTAGTGGGTGCCAGGATATAAAGGGAGAGGAGAATGGGAGTGACTGCTAACAAGCATGGGATTTCTTTCTGGATGAGGAAAATATTCTGGATTTGGGTAGTGGTGATATGTGAGAATGTACTAAAAACCACTAAATTGTATACTTCATGTAGGTGAATTTTATGGCATGTATATGATACCTCAGTAAAGCTTCCACAAAAGAGAAAGACATACCCCCCAAATGTTAATTCAGCAGTTTTGGGGAAATACGGCCAGGGGGCCAATTTGTATTTCTACTTTTCTGTTTTTTTTCAAACTTTCCCCTTCTAATGGCCATATATTACTTACCAACTAAAACTTTGGAATCAGGTAGACTCTGCTGGATTCAAATCTGAGCTCCTCTGGTTGAACTGGATAATCTTGGGCAAGTCACTTAATTATTCTATACCTCAGTCTTCTCATGAAAAATTGGGGGGGAGTTAACATCCCTTGCCTCATAGTGTAGTTGTGAGAGTTTAATAACAGAATACTGTAAAGTGCTTAGATCAGAGCTTGGCACATTAGTAAGTGCTCAGGAAATATCAGCTGCCATTTTTGCTACTGAGAATACAGGGCAGTAAAGTAATACTTCTAATTATTACAGGTAGTGCCCATACAGAACTGTATTAGGTGCTTTACATACTTTTAAGGCACTTAGTCCTCACAACTGCCTGTGAGGTGACCACTTTTATGCCCATTTTACCGAAAAGCAATTACTGTGGAGTGGACGAACGTTGCCAGTGGCATGCAGTCTATATATTTTGTAGGAATTTAGGAGCAGGTAAAGAGCATAGATAGTTGAGGCAATCGTGGAGGACTTCATGAAGGAAGTGCCCTGTAAGGAAAAGAAAGTGGGCCCTAAATAATCTTATATGGGAGGGGAAGGGTGGTGAGGGCCTTGCAGATGGAATGGAAGTTACCAAAGAGGTGGTAAATATTAACATTTGTTCAGTGTAGGTGATGCATAGATTATGCATTATTTCTGCACCTTATATATAATTATTAATCAGCATAAAGATATTTAATCACCACATTATGGAGAAATAAAATATTTTCTTTCCTCTAGTCTCTAAGTATACATACAAGAAACGTGCTGGTTAGGAGAATGAGTAAATGCGTTTTTTTCTTTCTTTCTAAAATTAATCTTAGTGTTTTAATCCTACTTGCCCTAGTTACTATGGCTTGGAGACTTTTTTCCTCATGGATCTACCTCACTCCTTGCCATAACCACATAATACTGCACAGTAGGAATATTCTCTAATTTATTTCTCCATTCCCCTATAGATTCCAATTTTCCACTATTACAAGCATTATTTGTAAACACTGTACTGTTTGTGATCCTGAGTAGGAGAATCCTTGTACGAGCCTTTTCACGCACTGTTACTCCAAAGTAGATACTAGGAAGCAGAAATGCCATAAATCCAATTTTTTAAAAGTGAATCAAACAGAAGGTAAATGGAAAATCTCTGTACCTCGCCCTCAATTTTGTCGTAAACCTAAACTGCTATAAAAAATACTCTTTTATTTTAAAGGTTAAGTCAAAGAAAGAGCGGCTTTACTCACAATCCCACTCGGCTCGCAGACTGGGAACCCAGCCAGCCTCTCACGTGGCCGGGAGCAGGGAGTTGGGAGCTCGGATCTTCGCGCCCCGAGAGTCGTGGCTCTGCCGAGTGCAATCAAACCAACCCACAGCTTAGATGCGAGGTCACGGCGACCTACCATCTCCCACGCACGCGCTCCCGCCCGCTAGGCGGCCCCTTCCATTAAAAAAAAAAAAAAAAGTCGGGGGAAGGAGCCTTAGCGATCACGTGAAAGAGGCATGCCGGCCGCGTGACGTCACGAGGCTCGGGCCAATGAGAGCCTCTGTTTATGTTGGGGTGTGGTGGTCATCGGACTAGGCAATCCCCGGCAGCCAGCCTCCGCCCGCCGCGCTGCGCGGCTCCTGGGCTCCGGTGGAGAGCAGCAGCTGGAGCGAGAGGCGGCGCGGCTGCGGTGCCGCGGGGAGGGCCGCCCCGGTTTCCTTCTGCAGTCGTGTCCCTGTCAGCCCCCTCGCGGTCCTTGGGGCACTGCACGCCCCAGAACGCAGCCGCCTGCCATCGCGGCGGCCGGATCCCGCGTCCCGCGTGTGCGCCCGGAGGACATGCGGAAGAGAGAATGAGCCAGAGGGACACGCTGGTGCATCTGTTTGCCGGAGGGTAAGGTCCGGGCGGGGCGTGAGGCCGGGCTGAGGGCCGGGGCCCGAGACGCGGGCGAGACGCGTGAGGGGAGCCGAGAGGGCGAGGCCCGGCGGCGGCGCGAGGAGGGGGCTTGAGCCAGCGGAACTGAGGGGACCGGGGCCCAGGCGGGGAGGGATGGGAGGATGAGGCCCAGGCGGAACGCGGGACGTGGGGCCTGGGTAGCCGGGGCGAGAGCGGCGGGCGGGGCTGGGGTCGGCGTGGGCCCGGGCCGCGCGTCGCGGCCTAGCCCGTGACCGGGATGCGGGGCCGCGGGGAGGAACGGAGCTGCGGGCCACACATAGGTTGTTTGGCCTCGGGTGACTACAGCGGGAGGTGCGGAGGCCGCAGACAAAATGGGCGCCGGGCCTTCCCTCCTGGTCGCGCGGGCTACGGGGCCTCCTCACGTCGCTCACGCCCCACCTCGGCCCTCGGGTGGCCGATTTCCGGGTGCTGCTCTGCAGGCTGGGCCCTGCGGGGGCTTCCGGCGCCAGCCGAGAGTGTTTTGGTACATTCTGTCACCTGCGGTAGCTGTAGATTTCCAGCTCTTGGAAATTTTCCTTTCTCGAGCTTCTCGGGGTTGCGAGATGCTGCGCAAAGCGGCGGTGCCTCTGGGGTCAGATTGTTTTCATGAAAACCAACCCTCTTGCACACACGCTGCTTTTCCTTTGCTTAAAGGAGAAAATGAGGGACAGGGAGAGGTCAGACGCTTCGGCGATAGTTACTGTGTGTACAAAATTAGGATTGAGCCCGAACTCTAAATTCTCTGATTGCCAACCTAAGTGCTGTAGGTATTTTTCTGAGCCAAATTTATTTGCCCTTTTTAAGTTTGTTCCTTCCGAATTATTTGGAGAATTACAGCAATTTTGAGTTTAGGAGTTACTGCCTGTCTGTAGAATCAGTTATCAAAAATGAATACGGTGAATTTGCTGAGGCTCTTTTCTGCTTACTATGATTATATAAGGTCGCATTCCCTTAAAAAATCGAATAGTTTGTTTTTAAATCGACCACTTTAAGAATATTAAAGTCATACATATTCTGGTTGTATTCATAGTATCTTGATTTGAGTTGGAGGTAGGGACTATTACCAATGATGGGAATACTTTGCTTGGGTTGGCACATTCATTCAGCAAGCATGTATATTGTACAACAATTAAGGACCAGCCACCGTTCTGGCATTTAAAAAGTATTTTAATTTTAGTTGGTGGGGCCCAGTTTAGGCAAAGTTTGCTTTCCATTTTCTGATAATGTTCACCAACAATCTTGGGAAACTAAATCATTAAAAAACCATTAGCCATATAGCAGTTGCTGTAAAGATGTTATTAGATTCCCACATGTAATTAGATCATAAGGTAATGTCTGCAAGTTAGGAGACTGCACGACTGCACATCTGTTTCCAACTATTTTAATTCGAGAAATGGCCAAATCCTTTGATTTTAATGGCTTCATCTGTAAAATAGGAAAGTTTTACTGTATGATCTCTAAAGCCCTTTGCTAGGTCTTAATATTTCTAATATTCCGTATTAAAGAGTCATATATCAGGTTTGTAAGAAGAGGGGCATATTAATTTGAAATGTTAGCTTGATTGCACCAACTTCCCAGTTCCAATTTGGATTATCAGTCATTTTAGTACTAATACATATAAAGGCACTTTTGGTTAGCTTTTTCTTTAAAAACAGAAATGGAGAATTTTTGCAGCATCTAAGCACAGGTAGATTTAGGAGCCATCTATTCTAACACTCCCATGCCCCTCCAAAAACCAGGTTATTAAGAGTATTAAATGAGGTACTGGCATGTAGGGCCTGACAGAGTAGGTGCACAGCCTTGTAAATTTTCTTCCATTGCATCTTGTCTTGATTTTACTTTTATATGTGGTTGTATAAGTTGTTTCAATAAAACCTGGCTTTTTTAGAGAAACAGTAGAACTAGGAAGGTTGGTAAAGATTACCTGGTTTCAGCCCTTTATAATATGGCAAAATATTGAGGTGTAAAATGGACAGCTTTTTCATATGGGGTAAACAATCTCTAGAGATCTTCCCAGTTCTTTCCTTATTTTTAATATATTATTTTTTTTTATTAAGGTATTCATATACAATCTTATGAAGGTTTCAAACCCTCACCCCCACTGTTGCAGTCACTGTCCATCTGTGTAGTAAGATACTATAGTGTCACTACTTACCTTCTCCATGCCATATCCAGTTCATTATATCAAATCAGTTCCATAGAATACTCTGGAAGTCTGTGGAAATGCAAAATAGGTTGTTCTGAATTGAAGCTACCTAATTCTTTTATATCTCAATGTTGCTTAGTTAGGCAATCATTTTTTAGGACATTCTGTGTCAAGAACTACATTTTTTTTACCCTGATAGAATTATGTAAATTAGGTCCTAGGGAATTTATATTTTACTTTAACAACTAGAGAAAAGGAGAGATCTTTTTGTTAGCTGTTAAGCGCGCAGGCTTACTTCAGTTAGTTACTATTTGGATTAAGTTAGGAAAATCAACATATTTTAAAGGAACCAACCTTTCATGATGGCATTTAATTTTAGGCAAGAATTGTCTGAATATGGAGCATTTGGATTGTTTTCCTGACAATTATAAGTGTACTTATTCAAGTATGTGTTTATCAGGGTCTCAGATTTCTAATATTTCTGATAGATTCCAAGTAGCTGTATTATTAAATCAGGGACGTTTGAAAAAGACCAGCACTGGATCTCAGGTCTGGGTGACATACTCACATGCATAACTCATGATTTAAGACACCCCTTGGTCTTACTATGTTTTTACCAGAGTTAATATTAAGAGTTTATAAGATCAAGAGTTTGTTAGACATGGTAAGTTTGAAAAGTAGAGAGGTTGAGGAACCAGTAAGTGGTTGGATGTGTTAGTATATACTAAGTCCAGGAAAGAGGTGTGGACTATTGATACATTTAGTCTGGAACCCAGATGGGGCGGTTAGCTAGATGAGATCACTAAGGGAGTAGAAGGAATCAGCAAAGTGAACTTAGAGTGACTAAGAAAATGTGTTATAAAAGCTAAATGAAGGAAATACACAGTATTTAGGAAGGAGTGGGTGATCAGCTGTCATATGTTACTGTCAAGATAGGAGGTCTGAGAGCTGTTAATCATTGAATTTGGTGACCCTGATTAGCAGTTTCTAAGGCAGAGCTGAGAGTAAAACTGCAGTTAGAGTGGGAAAGGGTTAGAGACCATAGAAGATTTTGAGATTTGCTGATAAGAGGGGGACAAAGAGACAAAACAGTAGTTTGTGGAGAAAATGAGAAAATTTACATCTACTAAACCTGCCACATACCCTCAGCATATTTTGTTTATGTAGTGAGTTTTAGTCCTCATATGTCTTACCATTTTTCCTCCGAGTGAAGACTGTTCAAATACAACTTGGCCTGTGTGATATGGCTTCCTTCCGTTTTCATGTTCATCTAAGTTGTCAGCTAATATTTTCTTTTCAATATAGTGTTTTGTTATTGCTTTAGCATTCAGAATAAACCTAGCCACTAGTTAATTTTTTTCCTGCATCAGAAACACTACATGTACACAGAAACCATAGTTTTCAACCAATCTTACATCTGACTTGATAAGTTAGAACGTCTGTCAAATATATAGAACATATTCTTCATTCACTGATTCAAGAAGTAGTGTTTCTTGCCCAAACGTTAAAGCTCAGATTGAGAACTAGGCTGTGATTATAATCCCACTTTTCTATTTCACTACGTGAATTTAAATCTTTCACGAAGGGCTATATTAAAAATGGGATATTTAAGGGAAGACTTTTTGTAATCTCTATTATATATCTATCTGTTACCTTCATTTTTAATGAAGTAAAAGGGGAGATGTGGAGGGCCATATGTGATGTCACCCCAGAAGTGACATCACCAAACCTGGGCACTGGAAAGTAATATATATCACCAGGAAGTGAGATCACCGGAAACAAGAGACAATGCCAGATATAAGATCAGTCTGGAAGTGACATCATTATTAGCCTCTGTATATAAGTGGTGCTCAGAAAATAAACTGCATCACTTGTCTGCCATCAGCAGGCAATGAAGCTCCTCATTCCCACTCCATTCAGGTTCAGCTGGTTTGTGGAGCTGGTCTCCACATGAGTGAAAATGTGACAGAAAGTTTTAGAATATAGAACCAGTGGAACTTGAGGATAGTTGGATATGAGAAAGCCACTGTATCCCTTTGTATTTCCATTCTATCCAATGATTAATTCATACTGTCTCACAAAGATAGCATTTTTTTGTGTGTGATCAGAGCACCTGAAATCTACTCTTAGCAAATTTACAGTATTTGATAGGTATTATTTATTATGGTCATTATGTTATACAGTGGAACTTCAGACTTACTCTTCCTATGTAACTGCAATTTTGTACCTTTTGATTAGCACCTCCCCATTTACCCTGCCTCCTTGCCCCTACCACCCTTCTACTCTCTGCTTCTATGAATTTGACTTTTTAGACTTCATATAGCAGCGTGTCTTCCTTTTTCATCCACGCTGTTGCAAATAGCAGGGTCTTCCACATGGCATTCTTAATTCCAAATTCTTCCCTTTCTTGATCCTGATTCTTTCCAGTCTTAGTACATTCTACAATTCTGTCTTGCAAATTTTTAAAATACTTGTATTGGCTATGCAAATTAATGCTCATAAGAACTTTGCTTATTATAAATAATATTTAAATCAGTATACATTGCTAAGAACCTTGTCGGGGAGTGGAATAGACTGATTTTAGATGTTATGGTTTTTATATAGAATGTTTTAAAAGTAATTACTGGTCTTTTTCATTAGTTGTTTTATGACTTGCTTGGCTTAATAAAATAATCATACTGTTCATATACTGTTCCACATCTTACAAATTCATAAATGAGACAAATTGTATATATTTAATATATCTTAGTTATGCCATTTAGTTGTGAAGCTGAGAATGGGTTTTCCCCATCCTCAAGCTGTTAAATAGCATGCTTCAATTAAGTGGTGCTTCAATCTTTTTTTTTAATTAATTAATTTTTATTTTTATTTTTTATAAATTTTGGTATCATTAATCTACAATTACATGAAGAACATTATGTTTACTAGGCTCTCCCTTTCACCAAGTCCCCCCCACATACCCCTTCACAGTCACTGTCCATCTGCATAATAAGATGCTGTAAAATCACTACTTGTCTTCTCTGTGTTGCACAGTCCTCCCCGTGCCCCACACACACTATACATGCTAATCGTAATGCCCTCTTTCTTTTTCCCTGCCCTTATCCCTCTCTTCCTACCCATCCTCCCCAGTCCCTTTCCCTTTGGTAACTATTAGTCTATTCTTGGGTTCTGTGATTCTGCGGCTGTTTTGTTCCTTCAGTTTTCCTTTGTTCTTATACTCCACATATGAGTGAAATCATTTGGTACTTGTCTTTCTCCACCTGGCTTATTTCACTGAGCATAATAGCCTCTAGCTCCATCCATGTTGTTGTGAATGGTAGGATCTGTTTTTTTCTTATGGTTGAGTAATATTCCATTGTGTATATGTACCACATCTTCTTTATCCGTCATCTACTGATGGACATTTAGGTTGCTTCCATTTCTTGGCTATTGTAAATAGTGCTGTGATAAACGTAGGGGTACATCTGTCTTTTTCAAACTGGAGTGCTGCATTCTTAGGGTAAATTCCTAGAAGTGGAATTCCTGGGTCAAATGGTATTTCTATTTTGAGCATTCTGAGGAACCTCCATACTGCTTTCCACAATGGTTGAACTAATGTACATTCCCATCAGCAGTGTAGGAGGGTTCCCCTTTCTCCACAACCTCGCCAACATTTGTTGTTCCTAGTCTTTTCTATGTTGGCCATCCTAACTGGTGTGAGGTGATATCTCATTGTGGTTTTAATTTGCATTTCTCTGATGATTAGCGATGTGGAGCATCTTTTCATGTGCCTGTTGGCCATTTGGATTTCTTCTTTAGAGAACTGTCTATTCAGCTCCTCTGCCCATTTTTTAATTGGATTATTTGCTTTTTGTTTGTTGAGGTGTGTGAGCTCTTTATATATTTTAGATGTCATTTATCGGATCTGTATTTATGAATATATTCTCCCATAATGTAGAATACCTTTTTGTTCTATTGATGGTGTCCTTTGCTGTACAGAAGCTTTTTAGCTTGATATAGTCAGTGGTGCCTTAGTCTTATTGTAAGTTGACTAGCCCATAAAAATACCCCTACCCAGGAACTACCATGTCCTTCCTAGTAAGTTACATCTAATTAGTATAGAACACTGTATTTCAGATGCATAGTAATCCATTAGTGGATTATACAATCAATTTGGTTAGTTTGACCAACATTTTAAAAATCATAGAAAACAGTGCAGTAGAATTGAAAACAGTGGGTACATTGTATATAACGAGGATAAATATTGTTCTGTGAAATGTTTTTTTGTGTGGATATACTGCATCTTGGTGTGAAATACTTTTTTCATGGATTTAAGTCAAAGATTTGAAAACCACTAATAAAGAGGGAAAGAGCAGAATTAAGAACATGGAGATATGGATTGTTCTTTAAGTAACTGGCTGTCAATGTGGAGCAAGTAATTTTCCCTTGCTTTTCTTTCCTCACGTACAAGGTAAGGAAGTTGCACCAAATGCTCTGTCTCCTACCTCTGAAATGTTAGGATACCAAACGCTACACTGTTCATTCGCTTAGGTCGGCACCTGAGTGCGCCCCCCCCCCCCGTGTCACAGGCACTGTAGAGGTGCTGGGGTTGGACTAGTGCATAGGAAGCGCTGCCTTCCTGGGGCTTACGTTCTAGCATAAGGGACATAGAAGATAAGTAAAGTATTGAGTATTCTAAGTTGGCATTATGTGCTGTATAGAAGAATGTGAGGAAGGTGGATAAAGAGTGGTGGATATGATTTTATATGATGGTCAGAGGACATCACTGAGAAGTGATAACTGAGCAGAGATAAGGAGGTGGGGTAGTAAACCACTCCCATACTCGAGGCAGGAATATTACAGATGAGAGAACAGCAAGAGCAAGGTCTTGAGGCCGGAGCATGCTTGGTGTAGTAAACTCTAGTAATCAGTTACAGCCGAGGCCAGCGTGGCTGGAGCAGTGTGTGTGTGAGAAGGCGGACAGTTGGAAATGAGGTTGGAGAGAGCAGGGAAGAGCAGATTGTGTAAGATTGTAGGCCATTATGAGGACTTGGGCTTTTATTCAGAATGACATAGAAAGTCTTCAGCAATTTTGGTGCAGAGGAGTATGACTTGATCTGACTTAAATTTTTAATACAATTACTCTGACTTCTGTATTGAAGGTAAATTGGAGGAGGTGAGACAAGGGACAAGGGGAGAAGCTCGGAGACACAAATTATGTTACTGCAGAGCCTTCAGAAAGATCAGGGTGGAAATTGTGAGAAGTGGTCAAGATTCCAAATTTATTTTGGAGTTCTGTGTCAGACACTTGCACACTATGTACGCATGTTTTCATGGGTTCCAGTCAGAAACGCAAGCCACATTCCCCAGTTAAAAAACCCCTGGGGTTTTAAAAAAAAACTAACTTCAAAATTTTGGTGAAAATTAATTATAAAAATTAAGAAATGTACGTAAATGACAAGAAAGAGAGAAAGAAATGAGAGAGGGAGGGAGGGAGTTAACACTCCGTTTTCCCTTTATTCCATCCTCTCAAATGTAGTTATATCACGCTTTTTGGTTGAATCAGTAGTCAGTGCTTTATTGTGAATATATTGATAGCAGAGCTAAGTTGTAAACTTTTTCATTTTTGAATGACTTCATTCCTCCCCACCCCATGTCAATAATTGCCCCACATTTTAAACCATTTGCTTAGTTATGTGAGTATACTTGAATATTTATTTTCATACAGTCAAATATATTTATTGGACAGTCTTTCCTGGAGATTATCCCTTTGAATTCTGTCATCCCAATCCAATCTGGACTGATTTTCTAAGCCTGACATTTTGCTATCATCTTGGGACTCCTTTCTCCCTCTCCTGGGTTAATTATTCTGTCCCTGCCTTCAATTCCCTCCTCCAACCCCCACCCCAGCCCCGAGTTTTATTGAGGTATAATAGGCATATAACATTGTTTTAGGTTTAGGTGTACAACATAATGATCTGATACATTCCTTGCCCTTTTTGTTTACTCCTTGTAGAACACAGCCTGTAGTAGCTGTGTAAGAAAGGGTATAAGAGAAGAAATTTCTTGAATATTTCTTTGTCTGCAAGTATATTTATTTGCTGGAAGTAGGTTTGGTGTCGAATTCTAGAATAAGTAATCTGCAGTTGTTGAGAAGTCTGACGCTATTCTGACTTTTTCTATGTATGTGACTTTTTGCTTTTTCTGGCAGTTGATCAGATGATTTTTGGGGGTGGGGGGCACCTGTTAAATCTGAGCTCAGAGTTTGTTGAGTTCATGTTCTTCAGAGAATTAAGCTTATGCCTGGGAATACAGTTCTACCCATTTGTGTGTGTGTGTGTGTGTTGGGGACAGGGAACCATCTGGGTATCTACTCACCTATCAGCCAGTGCTTCTGTATTCAGTTCTTTGCCTCACTACCATCTTGAGTACTTGGTCCCTTTAATCATTAGGCCTCTAAGGGATTCTGCAGGGCAAAACTGCTTCTCTGGTATTTCCTTCTGCAAGCCTTTCTTCCTCTTTATTAAGTCAGTTACCTTTTCCATATGCCTTACCGCTTGAAGTCTTGTTCCTTATTAATTTGTCCTCTGGCTCTCTCTGGCATATTCTTTTAGAGAAGAAGAGTTTTGACATTGAGAAAAGATAAATCTAATGTAGTTAGTCCTGTTTCTTTCCAAGTAGAGATTTTACATGTTTATGGACAGCAGTAGTTTTGTTCTCCACATCAATTCTAATAATTTCAGTCAGCATGCATAGTAATTCCTTTAAATTGATTTAAGATAAAAGCAGCTTGAGAAATACTGTAGAGTCGCCCCTGTACTACATACCAGTAGCTTTTTAGAATGTAAACTCTTTCAGGATAGCCCAAGTGCTTGTGTGTATGCCCCTCAGCCCCCAGCTCTGTACAGTTCAGATCCGCATTATGTATTTTGCTTGTTGTAGTGGTATTTTAGGAATCATATCTTTTCTGTGGTCTCACCATGAAGTATTTGTAATAGTTTTATTACAAAATTTTAGTTGTTATCAGTAGTAGATGCTGATGACTTTAGTAGCTGATACTTATCATGTACTTTATGTGCCACGTCAAAATACTTCACATGGGTCATATTATATATCATCATTAAAACAAGCCTGTGAGTCTCAGATAATTGTTTTTCCCTAGTTATTTTCCCTAGGTTATTTTCTTTGTGTAATTGTGTTTATTCTCTTTGAATCAGGATTGACTGGGTAGGAATCATGGCCTATGTGCTAACTTTGCTTTCTGTTTTTTATTTATTTTAATTATAGAAGTAATTCATGTTCATTGTGATAACCAAGAATACATTTTTGGGTTTTTACAGAATATAAAACCAAAACAAATATGCATGTTTATTAGAAATTTGGGGCCAATTTGGGTTGTATGTTCAATAAGCTTACAAAGTAAATACATTAAACAGCTTTAAAAAGACTAGGTAAGTTCACATTAAAAACAGATTTGATTTACTGTGAATAAATCACTGTTAGAGTGTGAATACAATGTGGTTTACCACACAGGCTCTCTTGAGTTATGCAGTGTATGTATACTACAGTCTGTACTGTGATGGTTCACATCTCTACCACTTAGCCCTCAGCATTAACAAAATAAACTTTGGTCTTCTGTTTAAGATACACCTTGTGACCTTATATATAATTAGGTTTCAAGCCTATTTCATGGCTGTTTAAACATGCCTATTCCTTATTTATTGAGTATAGAGTTCTCTTTTAGAGCTAGTTAATTTTGTTTCAAATGTCTTATAGCCCTACCATTTATCTAATTGATGTGTTAATTTTTGACAGTGTAATTATAGTCTTGGTCCCTTTTTGGGAGGTAACATTTTTAAAGCTTTCTATTTAAAGCCATAGTGGAATTTTGGGGAAACATTGCTTATTGTGATTAAAAGTTTCGCATATTTGGGTTTTTTCATCGTATTTATCAAGGTATAATTATATACAGTGAAACTCACCCTTTGGTAAGTATACAGATCAGTGAGTCTTGGCAGATGTATAAGGTACTGTATTCACCACTAAAATCAAGATATAGAACTTTTCCTATTTCCCAAGAATTCCTCCATGCCTTTTGCAGTCAGTCCTCCTCCTGCTACTTCTTGTTAACCACTGATCTCATTTCTGTTCACCTAGTTTTGCCTTTTCCAGCATGTCATAAAAATGAAGATGTCATTAAATGAAAGCCTTTTGTGTCTGGCTTTTCAGGTAGTGTAATGCTTTTGCAACTTATTCATGTTGTAGCTTTTTTTTTTAGTAGAATATTAATCCATAATATTAATCCAGTAATCCATTCTACATACATACCACAGTTTATCTTTCATCAATTGGTAGACATTTCAGTTTTTTCCAGTTTTTGGCTCTTAAGAGTAAAGTTGCTATGAATGCCCCTGGACGGGTCTTTGTGTGGATATCTGTCTGTTGATTTCTTCCAGGTCAACACCTTGGAGTACAGGATTATTTGGCAGTAGTATGTTTAACTGTAAGAAACTACCAGACTGTGTTCTTTTCTTTTTTTTCCCCCCCAATTACTTTAAAAAATGACTACTATTGTTCCCACCAGCAGTGTATAAATGTCCAGTTGCTCTTTATCCATTATTGACTGTCAACAGTCTTTAGCCATTGGTAGATATGCAGTGGTATCTCATTGTGATTTTAATTTGCATTCCCCTGGTGACAAATGATTTTGAAAAATCTGTTTATTTTCATCCATAAAACTTCAATGAGGTGTCTGTTCAAGTCTTTCTGAGTTGTTTTCATTATTGAGTTGTGTTTCTGAATATAAGCACTTTATCATATAAGTGTTTTGCCACTATTTTCTCTCAGTCTGTGACCTCTTTACAAAGACACAAAGTTTTTAGTTTTGGTGAAGTTCAATTTTTTCTTTTGTGATTCATGCTTTGTTGTTTTCATCTAGAAGTTTTGTGGCTTTATATTGTGGCCTATGATCCATTTTGAGTTAATTTTTTAAATGCGGTATGAAGTAAGAATCAGCTTTTATTTTACTTAGGATGTTCTCTTTTTAATTTGAGTGAAATTTTCACTTTGAATAAAGTTTGTTTCAATTTTATTTTCTTGACGGTTTGTACTGTTACATCAATATGAAATACTCTTATTTAAGGATTTCTTGTCTTAAATTTTATTTTCAGTGATAGTGTTGCCATATTTTCTTTCCATTTATATATATATATTATATATATATGTATACACACACACACACACACACACACACATTGTTAAAATTCTGATGGTAGAATTATTTACTATTTATCTGTGGTTGGCTGCTTTTCTTTTTCTTCCTCCAATGCCGCTTTTGGAGGTCTGGGTTACCTCTGACTCAGTCTGTTTTTCTTGGGCTTTGGAGAGTTGGGGTGGGGATGACGCTGTATTTTTTTTTAATCACTTTATTTAATAAATAAAATTAAAAAATAAAGTGCTTTTTTTTTTTTAAGATAACTAAGACTATAGAAGCTATAGTTTAATTAAAATCTAACAGCAGGGTTTTTTTTGCATTTAAAGACTCAGATTAGAGCAGTTTATCTGCAAAGGCAAACTCAGTATTGGCATGGATTGCACAGTCTGTGATATCCAAGTTTCCCCCTTAGAAAATAGAAACTGCTTAAAAATGTACAGGGCCCTCTTAGGGAACCTTAGGTCATCTATTCCAGGGACATGGAGAGATGGCTGGATGGGAAGAAAGAGCTTGGAAGGAGAAGTGGTCAGCAGTTCCCTAGGTGCATGTACCCAAAACGTCAGTGGACAGTATGAATGCAGTAAAGCTTTCCTGAATGATTTTCCTTTCCTTTTAGTTAGAAAGCAGCTCTCAGGGCTTCACTGGATAGCTGCTAATGCTTTAAGAGAAAATTATTTCCTAGTTTTACATTTAAAAATAATAATTATTCAGCCTGTCTCTTACATACTTTAATTTAAAAATTTAATGTTTGTTCAGAGCTTTCATTTTGTTGCTTTGGTGACCAGTCTTTGTATTTATATTGGACTCCTCTAGCTTAGCTTACCTACTTGGCACAAATTTCCACACATGGGCCAAACAGATTCTGAATTCGAGATTCAAATACCATATTTTCTGGTATGTGAAACGAGTTTTGGGATAAAGCAGGAAATATATATGATTATCCATCAGTGATTTATTATTCTGAAAACCATTTTTTAAGTTTTAAAAGATAGAATAGGACTTTGATATTCAATATACCTCAAATAATGGTCTGTGTTTCCACAGAGCTCCGAGTATTATCTAGGCATAGAGCACCAAATAAATCCTTAGAGCAGTATTTAAAGCTATGATGTGACTTACCAGTAAATTGTACTTACAAACTCACCATTTGGAATCTTTAGCTAATTATTCCTGTTAGGTAAATACTAACCTGAGTTATTTTTAGCCCCTCGAGTAAATGAAACATTAAAAAAAAATTTAGTCTTCCAAAATAAAAAATTTTAATTTTAGTGCCTTGGCAAAGCCCTAGTTGCCCATTAGTTTTACAGCTCTGTGCATGTGTACTAACTTACTAAGTAAGTAAGTTTTTTTCGTTCTTTTGTAGATGTGGTGGTACGGTGGGAGCTATTCTGACATGTCCACTGGAAGTTGTAAAAACACGGCTGCAGTCATCTTCTGTGACACTTTATAGTATCTCTGAAGTTCAGCTGAACACCATGGCTGGAGCCAGTGTCAACCGGGTAGTGTCTCCTGGACCTCTCCATTGCCTAAAGTGAGAGCACAGTAGTCATGAATTTCTTAGTCTCTTTACCTTAATTATCTCCATATGTTTGTCTATTTATACTCCATCCTATTGTAAAAGGCTTGTTACAAACTTGACAGTTTCTCTGAATTACATTAATTAGAAATGACAATCCCTAATGGAGAGGAACAGTTGGATAACATAAAATATAAGATCGTTTCAAAATCATGTGCATTTGGAATATTTTTCTACATTTTTTCAATGAATTCATTTTCTAAAGCTATTGTAGGTATTATAATTTGCATTATTAATTCATTTATTTTGAAATGTGATAGCATTAAATGCTTACGCTTTGTGTGTGATCTTAATTTTCCATGTGCTAACACAAGTAAGTATATCCATTAATGTCAGTCCATGCTTTTTATTTAACCTAAACATAACTGAGATTTAAAGTGAGATCTGCTGATTTTAAAATGTGATCTTTTGTTTGACATTTCTTGATGGTTTGAAAAAGATTTGTTTTTATGTTTTACTATACTTCGTTATGTCACAGATTGGATTTGAAATTCTCAAACTATTGAAATAAGGCTTTACATGTTTTAACATAGTTATGTAACTGAGCGGCTTGTGTATCTTATCAGCTCACTTGGGACATAATCTATTTGAACTTAGTTCAATAGTGTTTATTTTGTAGCAGCAAATAAACTCAGACTGTGTGTTTACCTTCCTTACCAAAGGATTTCATCAGTCCTTTTTCAAACTAACTTAAATACATGAATAGGTAAAATCAAATTGTTAACAGTTTAGGATCAAAAGGGCATAGTTATAGATAAATACTCTGAGTTATGATTTTGGCATTTGTTAATAGTGAGTACCTCTGCTTAAATTTCTTCCTTTCACCTTTGTGACAATACTGTATTTTTTACTGTACTTTTTAATAGTTATGCCTTCTCTGACTTCACAGGAACTGTAGGAATCCCTCTGGGCTCTGTTTTAATGTATCAGTTTTTTAGGCTCTCTTATATATGAGTCAATTTAACATGTTTTGCCTATCATCAGTATAGAGATGATTTCCAAGTCTCCTTGGAAGACTTCCATAACATCTCTTTACTTTTTCTCCCATGTTTCCCTACTTAGGAGCTCTCTCCTAATCAATCTATTTCATGGCCTCCTTTTTTTCCCCAACATCTTTATTGAGATAAAATTTGCATACGATAAAAGTCATCCATTTAAATGTACAATTCAATTGTTTTTAGTAAATTCATTCAGAGTTGTGCAGCCATTACCACATTGTAAATCTAGGGCATTTTCATCACCACCACAGAAAGAAACCCTTTCCTGTTAGCAGGTACTCGTTTTCTCCCTTCCTCATGCCCCCAGCCATAGCCAACTACTACCTGTCACTATAGATTTGCCCATTCTGGATATTTATATAAATGGAATTATATGTTGATGTCTTTTGATGGGTTTCTTTCACTTAACATGTTTTCAAAGTTCATTTTGTAGCAAGTATCTTTTCATTGCCATATATTCCACTGTATGGATATATATCACATTTTGTCCCATCATGGGTTGATAGACAGACATCTGGGGTTTTTCCACTTTTTGGGTATTATAAATTATGCCACTAAAGGGACATAGGTACTCATTTCTGTTCTAGATAAACTAGGATTGGAACTGCTGATCATATGGTAACTTGATGTTTAATGTTTTGAGGAACTGCCAAAAGTCTTCCAAAGTGGCTACACTGTTTTTACATTCCCATAACCAATGAAGGAGATTCCCATCTGCTGTATATACTTGCCAACTCTTCTTGTACTGTGTCTTTTTTATTACAGCCACCTTAGTGAATATAATGTGTTTCGTGGCTTCATTAGCTTTAGGAATCCCTCATGGGCTCATTAGTTTCTCAGGTGGTTCATTAGTGAGTTTCAAAAGGTCTATAAATTAGATACTGTATGCAAAAACATGTTTGCAAGTGTGTGTGGTTTTCTTATTTTAAGACACTTAACGTCCTTAATTTCTCAAGGGGATTTGTGGTACAGAAAAGGCTAACACACTGAATCTTCAAAATGTGCTCTGCAATTGTCATTCTTGACTCTGCTTTTGTCTAATCTAGTAGTATAAACTGTGGTTCTCTATCATCTATGTCTGCCATCTGAAAACATGCTGAAAATGGAAATTGCTGAGCATTGTCTTAATACCTGTTGAATCAGAATACTTTGTGAGATCAGAAATCTGCATTTTAAACAAATGCTCCAGTAAGTGCTTACTGTGAGCCAGGTCCTCCTTTGAGTTTATATATTAATTTATTTATTCTTCACAATAAAAAAAAATAGTACCGTTTTTCTCTATTATACTGATGGAGGGAGTAAGGATAAGAGAAAAGTTAACTACTTTACATGTCCATGGTAGTCAAAATTGGGCTTCCTCTTGAGAAGTCTGGCCCTACCACACAGGCTTTTAAATGACTTAAAGTCCACTGCCTTTCAAGAGATCATTCTTAAGCATACAGATGCTTGAGAACCACTGGCTTAGTTTGTTAACTGAATTAAAATGCCTGCTCTTCCTCAATCTCTTTCTTTGTACCCTCCAATGTTAATTTAATAACTCACCCTCAGAAAGCCTTCCATCACTTAGACATGCCTCTGTTCATTTTCCTGCTGAGCATATTTATCTAACTTGTATAGTATTTGCTTATTAATATGGTCTTAAATTACTTGTTCAGTAGAATTCATTTTTCCACAGCTGAACAACAAATTTCTCAAAGACAAGGGTCTCACCCTCTCTTTTCTATCTCCTATTACAGTAAGTATTCAATTAGTAAATGTTAACGGAGTAGAGCGAACAATGGTTAACAAGTCAACAATTTGAGTGCCCTTAAGGATGTTAGGGCAGTAGATTTCACCACAGCCTTTTGTTGGAATGGTTGGATGAGATAATGCTGGAGTACTGACAGAGTTGTCCAGTGTGGGGGAAAGACCTCAAATACTAGGAGGAAGCTAAATTTCTAATTGAGAATTAAATTTTCTGTAAGGATAGTAAAATGGAAGAGAGATTGAAGAAGATAAAGAGTAGCATGTTCACATGAAAATAAATGTAGGAATCTATATGGTTATATCTTTAAAACTTTAAGGAAAGAATCTGGAGTTCTTTTTATTATCACTAATAAATCTATTATCAATCTTCTGTAATTTGGATTTTCGTAAGTAGGAAACTGACTGGAGCAGTATAATATTATAGTACAAACATGGGCTTTAGACTCCAGGTTTGTTATACAAGTACCATACTTTAAAGGACATTCATTTCTAAATAATATTTTTCTCTTGCAGGGTGATCTTGGAAAAAGAAGGGCCTCGTTCCTTGTTTAGAGGATTAGGCCCCAATTTAGTGGGGGTGGCTCCTTCCAGGTAAAAAAAAATAATTCAAGCAAAGTCGTGGCAGTATTTCTTGTTTCAAGGTTAATGAAGGGAGGTGCTGTAGAGAAGTCAAGGTGGTAAGAAAGGTTTGTTACACTCTCACTATGGTGTAACAAACAGGTTATTTCTAACCATCTAAAGGATGGGCTGATGACATTATGTGGGAGGTGCAAAGGCCCGCTTAGTTGGTTGTGAAGCAGCTTTTGCACAAAGTTCAAAAGACTTAACTAGCAGTAAGAAGGGAGAAGGCTTGATCATTAGAACTAACCTATTTTTTTGCTTGCAGGACAAGCTAAACTGATAGAATGATTTCATTTCCTAATAAGAAAGCCAAAAAGGCCTTAGTACATTAATTTGTCATTTTTCTCTGATATCTTTTTTGTCTTGGATTGACTGCTTCCATGACAGAACATGGTGCAGAGTTCATATTCAGAGTGAAAATGCGTACCAGCTTTCTGTATCCAAACAGTATACCAGATCCATATCTCATCATTTACTGATTTTCAGCTTTTTATGGACTCTTTTCTCTCTTTTTAAAAAATCATGCAAAATTGCATCCTTATTGTAAAAACTAAAAAAAAAAATGTCTAGTGTAAAACTTGCCATTGTAACTTAAATACATCACCTCTCACCCAGTGCACCTTCTCACACATACTTCAGCTTCTCCCCACAGATAACATCATTAATAAACAGCTTGGTATATAATCTTAATTTTTCTGGCCTATCATTTACATAAAATATATAATGTATATATTTATCATTTATATGAATTGACTCTTACTAAAAATATTTCACCAAATTTATCTTCATGCATTGTTTTTTCTTAACAATTTGGCATTAATGAATCTTTTTTTCCCCCTTTCTCATAAAGTAGAATGTTTCATTTTAAATTAACTTGCCTTTTTTCTTAAGCACATTTTAAAAAGCACAATAGTGAGACTTTCTTCATTCGTACTTGTTTGTCTATTCTGTCCCTTATTGGACAGGTAGTCAGGATTGTTGGGAATTAACAGGATATTTGATCCAGCAAGCAAGTAATTTAATGTCTGGAAAGCCAAACGGTGAGAAGGTAGTTGGAAGGCATAAAGTCGTAATCAGTAACTTAATGGGGAATATTTACAGATTTAATGGAATGTTTACCAATGTTGGAAAACCTGATGGGGCTGATGTCTTTTGGAATTGTTATGTCTGTTTAAGATGCAGTAGAGATTAGAATATACTACAGTCTCTCACAATTACTTGATTTATTCTTTGATCAGTTAGATCAGTTCTACCTCCCTCTCTCCACCAGGAAAATATATACATATATTTAAATGCTCATATCTACATTTGCTTACCTCAAGTATTATTCAATTTAGTCTTAGCATTACATAAGCCTTTCTGGCCTTACTCATGTGTTTTTTAGTCAAGGCCTTATACAAATAGTTTTTGTTTCAGTTAGTTGCTATCAAAGTATTGGGCAGGGTTGGGAGGGTGGCAGGGATGTATCTGCTTGAGGAACTTTACATTTTCAGTTTGGCTTTATGCCTTCTTCTATATAAAAAGTAGGGTCTTTAAGGAAAAAATGTAAATTAACCTGATGTTACATGAGAATGTGGGTAAGACTTTGTTCTTAGATTTTTCTTAAATTGTAAAGATCAATTTACATGTCATTTAAGTCTTATGAATTAAGCAGCATGCTTATTGATAAAATTTAAATCTTTATTTTAGAGCAATATACTTTGCTGCTTATTCAAACTGCAAGGAAAAGTTGAATGGTGTATGTGACCCTGATTCTACCCAGGTACACATGATTTCAGCAGCAATGGCAGGTATGAATATAAAATAATAAAAAACAAAAAGTTTTCTGAAACCTAGAGACTTAATATAGAATTAGATGAATTTACATTGTAACTTAAGACAGCTATTGTGCTTCTCATTGATTAGCATCTGGCAACATGATTTTTATATTTATTTCAGTGTACAGTAAACCTGAACAGGAGGTATATATATATGTATATATAAAATATGAATTGGCATTTTTAAAATTAGGAGTTTGTGAGAGTATACAGGTAGTATAATATTTACATTGTCTTATATAGTCCACTGAATATTTAGTGATCACTTTTAACAGTTTTAAGAACCCAATCTTAATTATACTATAAGTTATGGAGCTATAATTTACTCTTCTCTCCTCAATTTCTGTTAGTGCCTTTCCCCTTTTTGCTGCATGTTTTGGCTTCTGTCTGAAATGTGCCGGCAGTTCTTGGTAAAGTATTCATTTTGTCCTGTGCTCAAATGCTGGAGTTTTATGAGAGATATATTACTGATAATGCAGTTACTGTGATTATGTATTTTGAAAAATATGTTTAGCATTCCACATAAATCACATTAGGTAGCACTCAAAATTTTGGTATTTGCTATGTCTGCATGTTTACTATAGAATGTTTCCAGGAACTCTCTTCTGTCATCATTAATGAATATATATGATTCAGAATTAAAATAACTAGTCTTGGGCCTTTGCACTACCTTAAAGATTGGAGATTGGTTTGACCAGTCTGGTTCTGGAATCATTTGATGCCATGATTGTTAGACAAAGCCATGACCTGTGGTTCTCATTAGAAAATTCTCTACAGTTTTCTGAGATTTGTTGCATATTTAACTATATATATATCACATTTCCAAATTATGCTATCACTTTATAAAGCAAATTGTAACTGCTTTCAACTGTTGATAGATAAACTGTCAATTATGTGCTTAATAATGAGTGCCTTAAACTGTTGACCATTTTCTGTTTAGAAATAAATTGGATCAATTTGAACCACATACTTAACGAACTAAGTGTAAGTTTGAAATACTGATTTCTGAAAGGTCAATAGCTATATAGTAAATCCAGTATATACCTTATAAATTATTTTCAAGACTTTTTATGTTTACTAACTGTTGACTGACTCATTGAAGTTTAAAGCTGGAAGATAAAACCTGAAAGATCAAGGTGGTAAAATACTTTGATTTGCTAGTGAGGAGAGATCTTGGTCACATTATGTAGTTTATGTGAACCTCCATTACCTTATTGTTGGAATGAATAGGTTGCTTTACATAGATTGTATTTTGAGAATTAATTCTTTAGTACCATAGAGATCATCTAGTTGCAACCAGAATTATTTTTTAATGTACTTTTTGCAGATGCTGAATACTAATAGATAGGATTTTCCCTCTACAAATTTGAGTGGGTATAAGGTAAAAGTTAGTGGCTAATTTCAAACTATATAACCACTGTATTAGGATCTTTAAAAATATACTTCTGGATTCTCAGTGTTTTTATATATTAATCCCAGAAAATTGTAAAGAAATGTTAATCTATTTTGAAAGAAATGAAGTCAAGGAAGTAGAAGACCAGTCATTTTAATGTAGTTGAGAATAGTTGTTAAATATTCAGTGCAAATTTGGAGTTTCAGAATATCTTAATTCCCAGTGGAGATCTTTTTTCATTAGGATATCTCATCAGAATTTATTGCTATATTGATACCAAATTACAAAGAATTTCAGTGGAATTTCTGTTTTGCACTATTTTTCTCAAATATGTATAAATGTTAACTCAGTTTTTTATTTATACACTATTTCCCAACTTGAATTCCTTGAATTTTGTAAATTGATGATCTACTTGTTCAGAGATTATTGCACTGTACACTTACTGTGTAATTTGAAAATACTTCTTCTATTTGTTTGCAATTACATTTTTCTGAGAATTGTGCTTTCAGAGCTTCCTTGCACTATTTATGAGCATTAACATTTAGCTTCGCATTTTTTATATGTAATTATATACATGGTTAGCGAAACTGAATAGTCTCATCCAGACTCATTGATGTAGCCTTTTGCCCCTTTGTTCTTGAAATAACTAGACCAGATTGTTCAGATTTTGTTTTAGGGTCATTTTTAGAGGTCTTCTAAATATGAATTGGGGGTGCAAAGTGGTTAGAGGCTGTCAGTATGACAAATCATTTTTTAACTGACTGTTAAAAGGAAAAAAAATGCTAACCTTGTCACTTTACTATAAAAAATGTACTAAAACAGACCATTAATGATATTGCCTATAAGATTTAGCCACATCAGACAGCATACACATTACTGATTTGGTAATACCTGTTCATAGTTTTTCTTTGAAGTAATTTCTCAAGTCAGTTGCACTTTGCATTTACCCATTTGAACTCATGTGTTTAGAAACTAAGCCTTTCTTATTAAAAGGATAGTCTAGTTAAGGTGGTTCTTAATTCCATTTGTTTTGGTTTTCAAGGGAAAACTGTAAGAACGTATGCATTGAAAGTTTTTTTTCCATTTGTGAGTCTCTTTAATCAAAGGAAGTAATTTTGACATTGTTTTAATCTGCCTTTCCGCAATCCTCCTACTTATGACCTATGTCAGACTACGTATATCTTAGCTATTGAGAGTATTCGTTTTGTGGAGGGTAATTCTGTGTTGTTGTTTAAATGAACTTGCATATCCCTCTGTATACACCCAGACACAGGTGCATACAAAAAATAGTATTAAGTTTCTTCTTCCCTTACGGTAATTCCCAATTTTCAAGTTTTTATTTGACATGTATATACTTAAATGTACATTACAGATTTAAAGGAAATGAATTCTGATTTTTCTTGGATTATATATTCAGACAGTTACAGCTCAATTTTTAAAATACCAATAATGTAATTATTAACATTTACTACATAACTAGTGGGTTTTATATTTGCTTATAGCATTCACTGTTATTTTTCAACATATATTTTTCTATTTGACTTAAAGTTTATTATCAAAGGTTAAGTTTTTACTCATTAAATAGAAATCCTGTCTTGAATATATCAGGTATTTTTAAAAATACTTTGTCCATGGCAGTTCTTTCAGCCAGCGGACAGTTGGGCAGATATTTTGTGTGTTTGTGTGTAAATATTCTTCCTGTTTTTTGTTTTGTAGAACACAAGAAATTTAAAACAAAATAATCCAAAATATTCCATAAAAATGGATGTGCAATATTACTGGCCATAGTGCAAAAGGTGAAAGGTACTATTTTAGCAACATGTACTTTATTTTAAAAAATTATAAATAGTTATAAAATGAGGTTTCTTGAATTTTTTTTTTTAAGATTCACTAAGTAGGCTGATTGTTAAGGAATAGGAAAGTGTGATTTCATCTCTGAGCGTCTAGATAATAATGGTAGGAAAATGGAATATGGTAATCCCCTCTAAATATTTTCTTAGATTTCCCTTTGACAAGGTTAGCATTTTTTCTTTAAGGCAAAATTGGTCTTTTAGGTAAGTATTTGGACTCTGAAACTGCTGCAGATGGCAGAATTTTCAGTACTCGGTGCATTTTTTTAAAAAAATTTATGGCCCATTCTTATACTCCTTTCTTTTTCTTTTTTAACTTAAAATTTTCAAAAAAGTTAGATCTCACAGTAAATATTTCTCAAATCCTTCCAATGGGATTCATTTTGTACACATGTTTCTGATGAGGTCACTGCTTGTTGTTATGATACAGAAAAGCCTGTGTCTATTTTAGGCATTTACTGTACATTTCTCCCGAGAAAAGAGTGAGATCGTGTCATCTCATGCTCCCCATCCGCAGGTCACTCCTGTAGAAATATGGACTAACTTAAACCTCGTGAGTACTGATCTGAGCATCTCTTGCAGCCTCTAGTTATAAGAAACACACCCTGGGAATTTATAGTAGCTATGGAATTAATAGAAGGCGGGAAATGAACTTTTATTTCCTGAATTTGTGTGTGCAATGAGTATTTTATAAAACTTTAATTCTGATCCCTTTATACTATTCCTTCTAGAAGGAAGAATGGGGTAACTTTACAGTAACAAGGCTGGGGTCTTCAGCTTGGCTATAATAGCCTTGACCTCCAAACAATTTGTTGACAATATGTAAATATACGTAGTTGTAAATGTTATAACACCCTAGAACTTTTAGAAAAAAATAGTTCTTTGTTTAGCGTAACATTTTAAAAGTCTAATACAGTACTTTCCATTCTTTTGTCTGTTGATACTTGGCTTTCTATTCTCTTGCAAAAATGTTGATATCTTAATGCCTACTATTTATTACTTTCCCAATAAATGCAGACAAAAATATGTGGGATCATAGCTGTTACAGTTTTAATTAGATTTTTAGTAGTTAAAAAATACATTTCTCTTAAGGTTAGTTGGGCTTTGCTCTTACAGAAGTTAATTGAAATAAAAAGTACTGAAAATGCAATACTACAGATACCGCTCAATTAATGAAATGGACTTTGTCAGCAAGCTTACTATAAAATATAAAGCAAGATTTCTGTTGACCTGGTTTTTCATTGGTTGCATTATCAAAGGGAGTCTTAGATGAAACAAAACTTTAAAAACTGCACTTTAAAAGTTTTTTTAAAAGCTTTTTAATAAAATAGTAACCACACCAACAGGATGGTCAGTGTACTGCCACTTTGCTTTAACTGACGTGTGGAGTAGTATTAATTCTTCTTAATCTAGAAATAAATCTCTCATATACTTCTAAGTCAGTTTTAATGTTTAACAGGTGCTTAAAATATTAATATGAACTAGCATATATCATGAAACTGTCACAAGATGTAAATGCCAAAATAAAAATAGGAAATTCCTAAATTCCAGAGTCACCATTCACAGTACAATTGCTTGTTTGTCTTAGGAGAACTGGGAAGATACCTTTAGCTTTGGCCGTTTGTCAACTTCAAATTGCCTTACCATGTGTAATTCTGAGTTAGCGATAAATTTTTTTTCCCCACGTTTCATTTCTTGAATTAGTAGATTATATTTCTGTCAATTTAATTAACCTACTAATGTCTATTTAGTTTGTTAGAGTGTCTTTGGTTAAGAGACTATATAATAGCATAGAACTCAGGGACCAAAGTCGTGATTCTAATCTAATGGTTTTACCTGGTGAAGGACCAATAGCTAAAAACCCACAGAATATACCTAGATTCATTATCTAATCTAATGGTTTCTGGCAGGCTGGAGCCTTTATTAAGAGCTGGCTTATTTGGGACGGTTGAGCCAAAATGACTGTAGTAAGCACAGGTAACTGACTATAGCAGTTAGGGATAAGATGACAACATTCTGTCACTTAACTTACCTAAATTTTAATGTCTCCTGTCCCCTAGGTTAATTTGTATCTGGAAATGAATTTTAGTTAAGTGAGAAATGCCTGCTGTTTGCTTCCTGTCATTGTTTATTAACATGTACAGCGAATAATAAAAATTATGATTTATGGGTATTTAAAATCTTTATTCCTAGTAATACTTAAAAATATTTGTAATATTTAAAATTTTCCTATATGGGTTTTTTTTTTCAGCCTCTAGTTGAGGTATTTTGTGACTTAGAATCTGAGTATTAAACATGGGTACTAGGTTATATTTCTAGGAATAGAACTTTTATTTTTTAAAAAGAAAGCTTTGATGCTCATCTTTTCAAACAAAGTATAGTAAGTTGAGATTTTTACCTAGGCTGTTTTTTTTTTTAAGTTTGATAGAAGGATTCCTGGTTCTGGGCTTTCAAGATTTAATAAAAAGCAAAATTTTTTTTAATTCCATACAATTTTTGATTAAAAAAAACTGTGAGTAATGCAAAATGTTTTCTTGGTTTGTGCTGCCTAGTGGCTTTTCACTAATAAATCCCTAATACAGTTGTACAGATATGTGGCTAATACAAATATTTAAGTTTAAAGCATCATTAAATTAGGGCTATGATCAGAATGCTGTCTGGTGCCTATTTGCTTTGAAATATAATTTGAATATCTTCTGTTTGAATTTTTTCACTTAAAAAAATGAGGTTCAAGAGAAGAAAAGAAGTAATACCCTTTAACTTTATTCTTAACTAAGCCAGGCCATGCAAGAAAAATCTTACCCCCCAAAAAGTAACTTAAACTGATCTGAGTTTTGTATTGTTCTTCTCTTTCCTTTTACCAAGAATATATGCATGAGAAAAACCTTTTATTTTAAAAAGTTCCTGACAACCTGTCCAACACTTTATATTTTTATTTAATACTGGCCGATGCTTACAAAATTGTTGATCCCTTCTAGATTTATACCTCTGTATATAGTATTAAAAGCACTTAAGAGACATGGAGGCTATATAAACATTGCAAAATTATTAAAGGAATTATCCAATCAAACTTTTATTCCATTTATCTTGATAAATAGATTCATTCTAAGCATCACTTTGTGAAACATCTCACTATTTCAAACAGTGGATTAATGGAGAGTTAACTAATTATCTGACAGAGAGGGGAAAAGAAACCGTGAGACTAAATTGCACTTTGTAAACCATAGTGAAATTATTTTTCATTTGTAGATACATCCATACTGACTTTGAAAGCCAACAAAGATTTATGATTGGTTCTACATTGTGTGCTAATTTAAAAAATATTATTGCTAAGTGCACCACAGCACTTTTGTTCCTGAAAGTACTTGACTCATATTAAATGTGCTGGTTATATTCACCTTTCTAAAAAAATGTGCTTGACCTTCTAGTATTTTTAATATAATTCATAGAAAGTATTAAAACAGTTCCTTAGACATTTCTGCATGTAAATTTTCATTGAATTTCAAGGCCAAATGAGTAAGTGTAACTTGATATAAGTAGTTCTATGAAGTTTATGTAGCTGATCTTAAATGTTCACAAGCAATATCTTAAAACCTCATTTTTGTATAGATGAAGCAATCTTCATAAAAATCCCCATCATCAAGATTGCATTTCATGTGCTGCTATTTTTCCATAACACTGGGGAGATAGCAAGTAAGATATTGACTACCCTAGAAACATACTGTTCCAGAAATCACAATTTATTACCGAGAATGAGCCATCTTAGGTGACTACCCTTCTGCATTCATAGTAAATACTACTGTAGTTTTAGATCTTTTTTCTACCCTGAGTTTCTCACTTCAGTGTATATAAAAAAGTGAGTGAGTTTTGGTTCCTATTTGTAATCTAGTGAGCTTTTCAGTTTTTGTATTTGTTTAAATGGGTGAAAAATAGTTCTGTCCTGTTAGCCCTAACAGAAACCTGACCTCTGTGATATCATTATTTTAAGTTTTATCAAGTATATGTTTATAATAAGTGTTCATAAGGCGAACAACAGTCATTCCTGTTATACAGTCATTTTACGATTAAATATTCATAAATGCTGATGCTTACATTGAATCCATTTTGAATAGTGATTTGTGATGTTAATTGGACCCCAAATAGCTGTTACATATACATTTGCATGCTAAAAACCCTAGAATACACAATTTTTGTATGTCTGTAAAAATGTGTTTCTGAATTTGCTTAGTCGAGGCTACCCCAGAGGATATTGATTATTTCGGGAGAGGGATTTATATATAATCAGATTTTGCTCTTAAAAGTACCTGTTAGTTATGGTCAGAATTTAAGAATGTAGATTGAAAATAAAGAACATTCATGGTTGTATGGTTTTGTAAAACAAAATTGTAAAGATATATCAACTAATAGTTAAAATGTTTATATGCATTTTCTTTAAGATAGATTTATATAATTTTTAAAACCTGAAAGTTAATAGCGTGTTCCCATTTTTTACCAGAGTTCATTTTAAACATGTTTGTTTAGGTTTTACTGCTATCACAGCGACCAACCCCATTTGGCTTATAAAGACTCGGTTACAGCTTGATGCAAGGTATGTTAATTAGTTAAAACAAAGTTGGTTAAAGTTTGTTTCAACTGTTTTTCTTTAAGTTTATATCTGTGACACTTCAGTGCCAGGTATCTAACTATGGTTTTCCCCTCTTGCTGCAGAATTTGCTTTTTTTTTGTTTTTGAAGCATGGGTCTACTGCCAGCAGCAAAGGGGATATAATAGTTGCAGTATGAGACTTCCCAAGGAAGAGAGGGTATTCTGAATTGTGTTTGTATTTATGTATGTATATGTATTGAAGTATAGTAGATACACACTTTAACACTCTTAACACTGGTTTCAAGTATATAACACAGTGCCTCAACAGTTACCCATATTTTTAAATCCTCACACCCCCTACTGCAGTTACTGTCAACATAGAAAGATGTTACAGAATCATTGGCTGTATTCTGCATGCCCTACTACCATCCGCGTGACCGATTTATATTCTGATTGAGAATTTTTGTGCCCTTTTATCCCCCTCACCCTCCACAGTTACCTACCCCTATCCTTACCCCGTGGTAACCACCAGTCACTTCTCAGTGTCTATGAGTCTACTACTATTTTGTTAATTTTGTTCTGATATTCCACAAATAAGTGAAATCATATGGTATTTGTCATTCCCTGCCTGGCTTATTTCACTTAGCATAATACCATCTAGGTGCATCCATGTTGTCGTAAATGGAAGGATTTCTTACTTTTTTATGGCTGAGTAATATTCCATTGTATATATGTACCACATCTTTATTCATCTATTGATGGACACTTTGATTGCTTCCATATCTTGGCTATTGTAAATAATGTGGCAGTAATCATAGGGGTACATTTATCTGTTGGAATCAGAGATTTTGCTTTCTTCAGTTAAGTTTCCAGTTAAGTATCACTAGGTCATATGGAATTTCTATTTTTAGTTTTCTGAGTAACCTCTTACTGTTCTACACAGTGGCTGCACCAATTTACATTCCCACCAGCAGTGTAGGAGGGTTCCCTGCTCCCTTTCTCCACATCATCACCAGCACTTGTTATTTCTTGTCTTTTGAATAATGGCCATTCTAACTACTGTGAGGTAATACTTCATCATGTTTTTGATTTGCATTTCCCTGATGATTAGTGATGTGGAGCATTTTTTTCTTGTGCCTGTTGCCCACCTCTATTTCTCTTCTGGAAATGTCTGTTCATGTTCTCTGCCCATTTTTTAATTGGGTTGTTTATATTTTGGTGTTGAGTCCTTACATATTTTGGATGTTAACCCCTTACTAGGTAAGTCATTTGCAGATATATTCTCGCATACTGTAGGATGACTTTTGGTTCTGTTGATGGTGTCCTTTGCTGTACAGAAGCTTTTTAGTGTGATGTAGTCCCACTTGTTTATTTTTTATTTAGTTTCCCTTGTCTGAGATGTGTCCAAGAAAAAATTGCTCATACTTAATGCTCAAGAGGTTTTTGCTTCTGTTTTCTTTCTAAGAGTTTTATGGTTTCAAGTCTTACATTTAGGTCTTTAATCTGTTTCAAGTTTACTTTTGTGTCTGGAGTTAGACAGTAATCCAGTTTCATTCTCTTGCATATAGCTGCTAATTTCCCCAACACCAGTTATTGAAGAAATTCTCTTTTCCCCATTTTATACTCATGGCTCCTTTATCATATATTAATTAACCAGAGATGCATGGGTTTATATCTGGGCTCTTTCTTCTGTTCCATCGATCTATACATATGTTCTTGTTTCAGGACCAAGCTATTTTGATTACTGTAGCTTTGAAGTCAGGGTATGTAATCCCCCCAGCTTTGCTCTTCTTTCTCCGGATTGCTTTGGCTATTCAGTGTCTTCTGTGGTTCCGTATGAATTTTAGAACCATTTGTTCTAGTTCATTGAAGAATGCTGTTAGTATTTTGATAGGAATTGCCTTGAATCTGTAAATTTCTTTGGGCAGGATGGCCATTTTGACAATATTAATTCTTTCTATCCATGAGCATTGGATAGATGTTCATTTTTTGGTGTCTTCAGTTTCTCACATGACTGTCTTGTAGTTTTCAGAGTATAGGTCTTTGACCCCCTTGGTTAGGTTTGTTCCTAAGTATTTTATTCTTTTCGATGCAGTTGTAAATGGAGTTGTCTTCCTAATTTCTCTTTTTGCTAGTTTATTGTTAATATATAGGAATGCAACATATTTCTGTGTATTAATTTTGTATCCCACAATTTTGCTGAATCCAGTTATTCTGATGGTTTTTGGGTGGAGTCTTTAGGGTTTTCTTTGTATAATATCATGTCATCTGCAAATAATGACAGTTTAACTTCTTCCTTACCCATTTGAATGCCCTTTATCTCTTTGTCTTGTCTGATTGCCATGGCTAGGACCTACAGTATTATGTTGAATAAAAGTGATGAGAGTAGGCATCCTTGTCTTGTTCCTGATCTTAGAAGAAAAGCTTTCAGCTTTTTTGCTCTTGAGTATGATGTTAGCTGTGGGTTTGTCATATATATATATATAGCCTTTATTATGTTGAGATATGTACCCTCTGTACCCATTTTGTTGAGGATTTTTATGAATAGTTGTTGAATTTTGTCAAATGCTTTTTCATCTATAGAGGTGATCATGTGATTTTTATCCTTTCTGTTAATATGGTGTATGACGTTTATTTATAAGTATTGTACCATCCTTGCATCTCTGGAATAAATCCCACTAGGTCATGATCCTTTTGATGTATTTTGAATTTGGTTTGCTAATATTTTGTTGAAGATTTTTACATCGATGTTTATCAGGAATATTGATCTGTAGTTTTCTTTTTTTGTGATGTCTTTGTCTGGTTTTGGTATTAGAGTGATGCTCTAATTAGATTAGAGTATAAGTTCGGAAGTATTCCCTCCTTTCTACCTTTTGTAATACTTTTAGGAGATATTAGCTCTTCTTTAAATGTTTGGTAGAATTCAGCTGTGAAGCCATCTGGTCCTATACTTTTGTTTGTTGGAAATTTTTTGATTACCAGTTCAATTTCGTGTTATTGGTCTGTTCAGATTTTCTGTATCTTCCTGGGTCAGCCTTGGAACATTGTATTTTTCCAGGAAGTTGTCCATTTCTTGGCATGTAATTTTTCATAGTGTTCTCTAATAGTTCTTTGTATTTTTGCAGTATCCATTGTGATTATTCCATTTTCATTTCTGATTCTGTTTATGTGTGTATACTCTTTTTTTCTTGATAAGTCTAGCCTAGGGGTTTATCTATTTTGTTTATTTTCTCAAAGAACCAGCTCCTGGTGTCATTGATTTTTTTTTTCCTGCTTTATTCTTCTCTATTTTATTTCTGCTCTGGTATTTATTATGTCCCTCCTTCTACTGACTTTGACCCTCATTTGTTCTTGTTTTTCTAGTTTCTTTAATAGTGAGTTTAGACTGTTTATTTGGGATTGTGCTTGTTTCTTGAGGTATGCCTATATTGCTGTGTACTTCCCTTAGAACTGCTTTTGCAGAGTCCCACAAATTTTGGACTGTAGTATTTTTGTTTTCATGTGTCTCCATGTGTAGCTTGATTTGTGTTCTGATTTGTTCATTGACCCATTGATTATTTAGAAACATTTTGTTTAGCCTCCATGTGTTTGTAGGCTTTTTTTGTTTTCTTTGTGTAATTTGTAGTTTCATACCATTGTGGTCTGAGAACCTGCTTGATACAATTTCAGTCTTTTTAAATTTATTGAGGCTCTTCTTGTGGTCTAGCATGTGATCTATTCTGAAGAACATTCCATGTGCATTTGAGAAAAATGTGTATTCAGCTTTTGGGTTAAGTGTTCTGTAGATATCACTTAAGTCTATATGATCTAATGTGTTGTTCAGTGCCTCTGTTTCCTTATTTATTTTCTGTCTTCCTGATCTGTTGATGTAAATGGCTTGTTAAAGTCCCCTAATATAAATGAGTTGCTATGTCCCATTTTAATTCTGTTAGTATTTGTTGCACATATTTAGGTGCTCCTATGTTGGAAGCATAGATTTTTATGATGGTTATAACCTCTTGTTGGACTGACCCCTTTATCATTATGCAACGTCCACCTTTGTCTCTTGTTACATTCTTTGTTTTGTAGTCTTATTTTGTCTGATGTAACTACTGCTACTCCTGCTTTTTCCTTCCTATTGTTTGCATGAAATACTTTTTTCCATCCCTTCACTTTCAGTCTGTATATATCTTTAAGTCTGAAACAAGTCTGTTGTAGGCAGCAAATAGATGGGTCTTGTTTCATTCTGTCACCATGTCTTTTGATTGGTATATTTGGTCCATTTACATTTAAGGTGATTATTGCTAGGTATGTACTTACTGCCATTTTTTAATTGTTTTCTGGTTTTATTTGTAGTTCCTCTATGTTTCTTTCTTCCCCTTTTATACTCTATTATTTGGTTTAGTGTTTTCTTTAGTGTTGTGATCGGATCTCTCTTTTTTAATTGTTTGTGTATTCATTACAGGCTTTGGTTTGTGGTTACTGGTAAGGTTCATAGTTTCCTGTGTAACAGTCTATATTTAGTTGATGCTCAGTCTATTTCAAACACAGTCTAGAAGTGCTTTTTATTCTTCTTCCACACATTATGTATTAGATGTCATAATCTTTATTTTTTGTGTATCCCTTGACTGATTTTGTATATAGGTGGTTTTAGTACTTTTAGTTTTATACTTCTTGGTAACTAACTGGCTTACCACCTTTACTGTGGGTTCATTTTCACTGGTGAAAACTGTTTAAGCTTAAGAAACATTTCCATCTACAGAAGGTCCTTTAACATAACCTGTAATACCAGTTTAGTGGTTGTAAATTCCTTTACCTTCATTTATTGTGAAGTTGAGAAATCTTTAATCTCTCCTTCAAATTTGAATAGTTATCTTGCTAGGTAGAGGATTCTTGGTTGAAGGCCCTTCTGTTTCATTGCATTAACTATTTAATGCAACTCCCTTCTGGTGATTAAGTTTCTGTTAGATCTGCTGATAGCCTGATGGGGTTTCCCTTATAAGTAATTCTTTCTCTCTCTCTGCCTACTTTCAGTACTCACTCCTTATCCTTAATCTTTGCTATTTTAATCATAGTCTTAGTGTTGTCTTCCTGGGGTTCCTTTTGTTGGGGGCTCTCTGTGCTTCCATGACCTGAATGTCTGTTTCCTTCCCCAGATTGGGGAGGTTTTCAACAATTATCTCTTCAGAAAGACTTTCTATCCCTGTATCTCTCTCTTCTGGTATCATTATTAAGCAAATATTGTTTCATTTGGATTTACCACACAGCTCTCTTACAGCACTCTTTAATTTCTAGAGATTCTTTTTTCTCTCTGTTCCTTGCTTCATTTTTTTTCTGTTCTCTTACTTCCATCTCATTGGCTTCTCTACTTGTAGCTATTCTTCATTTTCCTTCATTGTATATTTCATTTCAGTTCTTCAGCTCTGAGTGGCTCTTTATCAACTTTTCTCTTTGTTGAAGTCCTCCCTGAGATTGTCAATACTTTTCCACAGGTCACTGAGCAAGTATATTTATGACTTACTTTGAAATCTTGTATCAAGAAGATGGATGATCTGTGTTGCATCTAGCCCTCTTTCTGGTGTTTTGTCCTGTACTTTTGTTTGGAACATATTCCTCTGTCTCATTTTTCTGGGTTTCTGTGTTTCTTCCTTTGTATTAGGTGGATCTGCTATGCTTACTGGTCTAGAGAGTAATGGCTTTATGAAGAAGCTGTCCTGTGGTGCCCAGAAGCTCAGACTCCTTACTTTCCAGTGCATGGTTTTCCTTTGTGGTGGAGCCCCAGTTGCTGTCAGTGGGCTATGGATGGGATTGCCTTTCTGTCTGTCTGCCAGCAGTGGTCTATCTCAGTCCACGACGGGTGGCAGGTCACTTCAGCTGGCCCTTAAGCTGCACTTCTGCTGGGAATGTTGTGGGCAGGGCCACCCTCTGTCTGCCCTGCATTGTTAGTGAGGCTGCTGGGTTAACGGGGTGGGTGGCTGTGGGGTGGAATGACGAGTGGCACACTGCTGCCCACGAGGAGGAGGGTGTTCTCTGAGAAGGCTCCCGCAGGTGCATCCCTAACTGAGCTGAGACAGGGCCAAGAAAGCTGAGGCAGCCTCCCTCTGCCTGCCAGGCAGCAGGGTCTGGTGCTGCTGGACTGAGCTAGTGAGCAGGTTGGCAGGTGCACAGGAAGCACCTCAGAACCGAGCTGCCAGTGAGGAGGGTGGGGCATGTGGGGCTCCTGCTAGTACCTAACCTCTTGTGCCAAGGGAGGGCTGGGAAGTGTCATCCACCTGCCCTTTCTTCTGTGGAGAGAACTCCATCCATTCCTCACCCCTCTGATAGCCCTCCCACTGCTGGCAAGTTTCAAACTGCCACCTCTGTGTTGGGTCTCAGCAGGACCAAGGAACGGTGCCTGTCCTCCACAAGCAGTCTCAGCCTCCCAGAGTGTTCCAGCTCTCCCTGGTGCCCAGCCCTACTAATCACCAGAACCCAATGCACTGTGGACTCAGGGCTCCCGGAGCAGACCTCCAGGGCCAGGTGTGCAGGTTCCTGAGTGTCTTGCCTTCTCCCTGCTCCCTTCCTTTTCCTCCCACCTGTGGGCTGGGATGGGGGAAGGCTTGGATCCTGCTGGATTGTGGCTCTGCCACTTTACCCTTCTCTCTGTGGTTTCTTCTTCACCAGGTCTGTTCTGCAGTCCTCAGGTCATTTTCAGGATTCATTATATTTGCTGTAGTTGCTTCCTTCGGTGTGTGTGTTTGGGAGGAGGTTTCCATCTTCCCTTCCTGCTCAGCCATCTTTTTTTTGGTACATGTTGTATTTTTAAATGAAAGGAGAAAGAAAACCTAGCTCAGGCAATGATACTGTCACTACACAGTTGATCATAATCAGCCTCGCAACAGCTAAATAACCCATTTGACCAACTAGTCCAGACTAAATCTTTGAGATTCATTGCTCAAATTCAGCACTTTATATATAGAGAGCTCTGGCATGGGCTTAAGCTCATACATTCATAGACTTTTCATCTGCTATCACTGACCACTTTATGTTAGGAAGATTCATTCATTTGATAAATTTGAGCAGGTGGGTGGTGCTCAGTTTAGTGCTAGGTTCTAGAGATATACCAGGAAACAGTGGAGACTAACTTTAAATGGAATGGTCAAGGAATGGTTCTTTGAGCCCATTTTAAGCAGAGGCAATAGTCAGTGCAAACCTCACAGCCCCTAAGTTTAGGACATTTGACATCTGAGAACTGACAGAAGTCCAGAAGCAGTGCAAGCTTAAGAGTCTTGGCATATCAGCCACTCTTGGTGTTTAGGTAGTATTTCAAAGAGATGATCCTATTGATGTAAGTAATAATATAATAGTTTTGAAACTGTTTTAGCATTTCAGTTTGGAACAAACTTTATTTCTACTGCTTTTTATATTAGTATTTGTAAAGTAGTGTTACAGCTGGTAGACTATAAATAAAACAGAGGTAAGAAATCACTTACAATTACACCTGCTTAAATATCTGTTTTCTACATTCTGTCATGTTGAACTATGCTTTTTGGATACTTGAAAAGTAATGTCTAATCCTTGTTTCATCTGGATTGATTTCTAATGAAACCTTAAGTGTTGTAGCTAAACTGCTTTTATTTAAGTTGGAAGTATATTTGACATATAGTTTCAGGTGTACAGCATAATGATTTGACAGTTATATACATTGTTAAATGCTCACATAGTAAGTACAGTTTTATATGTCACATAGTTTATTTCTTACCACCAGTGGTTGATAAGACAACGCAAAAGTTAAAAAAGTTTGCAATGCCAGTCCATGGTATACTATGGTAAACTACCAGGGGTGTGCTTCAGTAGGTTCTAGGGTTGATATTTGGGGAACCAGGAAAATATGGCTTAAATTTCTTTGTTACTGTTTTTATTTAAAATTGTAACATACCTGCACAGTTTCATGGAGTTGGGGATAGTAGTGAAAGGTTGGTTTGAAACTGCTGAGATCAAGAACAGGGCTGATGTGTTTGTATATTACCCTTTGGGACTTGTAGCTCTTTTAACTTTGTTGTAAGGCAGGATCTGATAGAAATTAATTGTAGTTGGTTGCATGCATCATTCAACTTATATTTAGTCAGCATCATTAGTTGAGGACAGTCTGAGTTCAAGATAATCATTAGTTCACAAAACTAGAGGAACTTGTAGGTTATCAAATAGCTGTCTTAGTTATGGTTTTATTCTGTTAGGTGAAAAACAGGTTGTACATAACTTCCAGTAGGAAAATTTTCTATTTCTTTCCCTCTTGGGTTATCATTTAAACCCATTTCTTACCAGGTTCTATTGAAGGACTCATGTAAGTATAAGATAACACATATTTTTAGATAACACATATTTTTATAAACTCAAAATTATAAACTTGTGTAAAAGTGGATGCTATGTCCTTAGGTAATACTGAGGAAATTTTCTTGGGCACAGTACTCAGTAAATACTTGCTAACTGTAGAGGTCCTCTGCAGACGTAAAGGATACAGCTGTTACCTTTAAAGGATCAGAGGAAATTTGACATTAATTCACACAGTCACTTTTTGGTAAGGACCGGCTTGATGAGATTGGAAGAGTCCTTCAGGTGCACAGAAATGAAATTAATTACTCCTTCCTTTGTGATATACTATCATCACTGGTGTCTTGTTTATTCTTTTTATGTTATTAAATGCAGAAGAAATCTCAGCTTAGAAGTGGATTTAATGTGTTTTTGAGCTGTGGTCACAGTGTATTTGATTTGGACTAAAAGATTTTTGTTGCTTATCCCTACAATACAAACTTCAGTGAGGACATGAAACTAAAGATTCAGTGTATTGTGCTTTGCATTCAGTAAAATAAACTATTTACATGTTACGCATCTGATAAACTAAATTTGGGACCAAAGAACAGGAAATCTAAAATGAATGTTTTTAAATTCTAACTTCATGAGAGCTTAAAGAGTATCATTCTTTATTAGAGAGGCATATTTCTAAATTATATTTATTAAAAATGCTATATTAATTTACATTAATAAGATTTTTCCTTTTTGCTTTTCAGGAACCGTGGGGAAAAGCGAATGGGCGCTTTTGAATGTGTTCGTAAAGTGTATCACACAGATGGACTCAGAGGATTTTATAGGGGCATGTCTGCTTCATATGCTGGCATATCAGAGACCGTTATCCATTTTGTTATTTATGAAAGTATTAAGCAAAAACTACTGGAATACAAGATTGCTTCTATGATGGAAAGTGATGAAGAGTCTGTAAAAGAAGCATCAGACTTTGTGGGCATGATGCTAGCTGCTGCCACCTCAAAAACTTGTGCTACAACAATAGCATATCCACACGGTAAGAGGAGTCTAGTTGATAGGACTAATGTTCTGTTAACTTAGAAATATTTTCCCATCCCAGCCAACAGTCTGCTTACTAGAGCAGTTTACTGAATTCAGTATAAGAAAATAGGATTTTTAGGAGTTCATTATGATGGGATTAAATCTGTATAAGTAACATATGGCTATTTCAATAGATCAGTATATTCCACAGGAGGTTGTTTAGCATGGGTTGTGGACAAGTTTCAGTCCAGAGTCCCATTCCAGCCAGGTGGCTTTTGGACAAGTTTCTGTTTTTTTAAAAAACTGTGGTTGTAGGTAGTATATTAGATATTCTGTGTACATTATTGTTAATCTACATAAAAGTCCTGCAGAGTTCTTAACCTTCTGTATTTAAGTCTCAGTGTCCTGGGACATAACCAGGATTGTCTTCATTTTCAAATGGAAAATAAGAAATATTAAGGTTAAGTAACTTAAGCTTAAGGTTACTCAGTGGTGGAGTCCACGTTTGAACTGAAGTCTGTAATCCCAAAGATGAAACTTTTTTATATTACTTCATGTTGGCAAAGAAGTATATATGATACATACTGAATTCCTCAGTATTAGGAGGGTACAAAGATATCACTAACATTTAAATTAAAATGACTTTTTTTTCCCCCTCAACAGAAGTTGTAAGAACAAGACTACGTGAAGAGGGAACAAAATATAGATCTTTTTTTCAGACACTGTCTCTGGTTGTTCAAGAAGAAGGTTATGGGTCTCTTTACCGTGGTCTAACAACTCATCTGGTGAGACAGATTCCAAACACAGCCATTATGATGGCCACCTATGAATTGGTGGTCTACCTACTCAATGGATAGCAACATCAGGCTGCCTGCTCTTAAGAAGGAAGACCAAAAGCTTACAGTGGACCATGGAGTATCAAAGCCAACATAGTGGACAGAGGAGAAATAGTTTGGGAACATGTAACTTTGCCTGTGGAAGTTTGGTTGTAGGAATTAATCACAACCACATTACTTGGTCTTTTCAGTAATGTGAAAAATAAACCTTGGCTGCCTCCAAGAAAAAGCCTTTAGAAATATTTCTTCCTCAGAATTGCCATTTTCTCTGTCATGTCCATGGACACAGTTGCATTTTATTGATTTATGGCAGTCAGAGTACAGTGTTTATTCTGTGAGCACTTTTCTGTCTTCTAAACAAAACCATCCCTAATTATATACTATACTGTAACTATCCAAAGATAGTACCGACAGTCATAATTTCTCACTTCTGGCTTCTGTGTAATTCCTGTAAAATTGTAAAATAACAACAATAATAGTGAGATCCTTGATACTGTTCTCCATTTCCTTGAGAGGATTTAGCACAGTATTTTAAAGTTAATTATTTGGCATTACTTGTCACTGTTTTTGACAACTAATTAGGTCATGTCTAAATAATCTTGTGTATTTGTAACTTGAAAGTGTTTTGGTTTCCACTGCTAATATGTACTTGATGTTTAGCATAATATGGACACTTAAATTATTTGTTAACAGTTTATCAACACAAATGATAATGGTTTTGGACAAAATAGCCTAATGTTCATTCTCAGCCATTTCAGTAACTTGAGCATGTCCTCATCTCTACTCTAACTTTATGATACATGAACAAATGCAGTTGTCTGTTCAGTGATTTATGAGTTATGAATGAATTAATCACCTATCATACCTAGGTATCATTTTCTTAAAGTGGAAAAAATTTACCACTTCTGAATCTTTCTCTGTTTGCTTTCACATTAAGAATTTGGACATTTGAATTAATTATTTTCAGATGATCTGAATAGATTGCATTTATTTTGTAGAGAAAATGGTAATTTTCAGCTTTTCCCTAACAAGATCTTTTTTTTTTTTTAAGTATTTAAAATATTTGGGGCAGTCTAAACATAGAAGAGGGGCCCTCTGCTATCTGACTGAGCAGGTAGTTATCCAAATGACTTACAGTTTTGTAATAAACTGCTTTTGACAAGAAATGTATTCTATCCTAATTTCTTGAATGATGCATCATAAAGATTCAAGTTAGTTCAGATTAAGTGTGCTAACCGGACATAGCTTTTACATTTTGCTATTGAGTTCAACTGCACCTTTTAATACTTTTAAAAGTATGTATGACCCCTATGAAAATGTTTGCTGTAATTCGGAGAGACTTTTGCTTATGGATGTTGCTATAATGGTGTATAAAGCTTCTACAGTGTGGTAGTCATTTCAGTAAAAATGAACTGTACCTTATGTGCAATGGGTTATCTTAATGACTGTGAATGCGCTTTGTGGCCATTTTGGGTGTTAGTGTGAGTAGAAGAAAATTCCATGTTAGGATATTTTTAAACATTGGTCGTGTATTAGGTAGAAACTGTGTTTGTACATTTTTTCTGGATTTTAGGTATTTTGTTTTCGAGATCTACAGTATAAGTGTTCTAAATATTCTGTGTATACTGTGGTGCCCCTAACAGAAAACTGTAGGATGTCATTGCAAGCCTTCTCTGCTGTCACCAATGAAAAAGTGCCCTCTTAAATTCCTCCACTTTAACTCTCTTGTAATCAACAGTAACTGGATGTTTTTGAGGTGCTTCCATTGGAATTGAAAATATTCCAATCTCTTTGGAGACCAAAGGCATATTCAACTTGCTTACCTTTGGGATTATTCATATTTTTATGGTGAATTTCAGCTTTGACATTTATTGTGAGGAACATGCCAAAAAAACTATAACGAGTCTGTGACTTAAATCTGTAGAGAAAGTCTCATAGTGTTTGCCTTTCAGGTGCCACTTACACTGCCCCGACTGCAGTGCTGTTTGCCTTGGGCAGATCCTTGGGTTGAATGTAGGACAGAGACTCTGCCTCACCTTAATGATCTCAGTAGCCCACAAATGATTAGGAATAATACTAAAACCCACAGCTAAGGAACATCTTACTATTTAGTTGTAGCAGGTTCATAACAAGTGTCCTTCGAGGGTGAATAAGTATTCTACTCCTGTTTATATTTAGCAAGTAAAATGTATTTAGCAAGTAATGAACTTTATAGTACATTATATTCAGCTTCTAAAAGTGAATATTATGTATGTATTGGAAGGAAAAGATCTTAGTCTTAGACTTTGTTTCTTGTGCAACAACTGGAAGGGAGCAATGAAACTTTTTGTTGTTTTTTTCCCAAAGCACAATCAGCCGTAGTTTACTTTTATGTATGACAGAGATAATTTAAAAAAGAAAACTATATATAAAAGTTGTATATAAGGTTTGCCTCTGAAACATTTTTTTGGGAGATTTTTTTAATTGATGTATAATGTTTAGAAAGAAAAACACCCAACCATTGGACCTTTTTTTTTTAATGCTGTGTTTTGTTTTCATCTATTTCTGTCATGACTTTATTTCTAGAATAGAGTGAGTCAGCAGTCTTCAGACTGGTGTGTACTTATGTTATAGACTCTTCTCAGAAAATGGAACTGAGCTTATTCATGGTGAAGCACTAGGTACTGACAGAGCATATTCTCAAGAGCAGCAGATAACTGTGGCACATAGAAGCAGTTTCCTAAATTTTGAAGTCCAAATCAGAGAATTCCCAACCCAGTGATGTGGGGCACCATATCGTGCTTTTAAATCCAGGAAAAAACTGTCACCAAACTTTGTCTTAATTTTCATAATGTATGTAACTTTGTGAAACAAACTATCCTAGATGAGGCCCACAAATAATTGATTTGTAACTTTGGTACCAAGATAGAATATCATTAGGTTATTTAGTCCAGCCTTTTGTTTCCCAAAACCTAATACCCATAGTGAAATAGTATCATTATATTAGGACCAGCAGAGTTTGATTTGTTCAAAATAACAAGTGGTCACTCTTTTAGTGGAGCATAAATATGTCAGCATTTTAAAATTTGTTTTAAATCACTAAAATATTGGCTTGAATGTGAAGGATTTAAGCACTAGAAATCAATCTGCTCTTTACTCTTACAGCCTTGTTCATGCCTGTCTGTTGTTTACATGCTCTTCTGCAGACTGTTAGTACTATAGAGACCCCTTTTTGGCTGATAGAGTCATTCAGCCTTTTTCTCTTATAATGTCAGTCATGAGTTTAACATTCCTAAGAAATATAGGTGTTTCTGAATGGTTTAAATTGGAAGGAATTTTTAACTATATGGAAGTATGTGATACCATGTACTAACCTGCCCACTAAGATCTCTTCTCCATCATGCCCTTTGTTTCTTGTTAATCTGCACATTGCTTTTTATGCTACTCCTTTTGGAAAGTGAAAATTGTAGTTTCACTCAGTTTTTGTGTCAATAAACATTTTGAATGTGTACCCCTGAATATGTGAACCAATTAAATTATGACTTACAGTCATCACTAAATCATCAACTTCAAAAGAGTTGGTGTCTTATCACCATTTATGTGAGGTTTGCTATTCTCGCATTTGTGTACATGGTTGTAAATTATGTGCATTTACTTTGTATTTATGTTAGCAAGCTGAATTTTATTTGAATTGTTAAATTCAAAAAAATTAAAATTGCTTACGAAGGTGTTTTTTTTTTTTTTTAAATAATGCGTTGCAGTATTTTGGTATGGTGAGAATATGATCACACTTTCTTAGGGTAATGTTTACCAAAAGCACTTCGCCGTTTTCAAGTTAAATGTTATTCGGCTTCTGTCTGCCAGAACTAGAGATATCTAAGAATCAAAAGTAATCTAACTCCCTCATAGTTCACTAAGAATTTCTGGTTTTCCTTATTTTCCACAAGCTTATTGATCTTTAAATCTAGTATTTTTCATGTATCAAAACATACAAATTATAAAATATACCTGATACTTCCCTAGGTTATAAATTTTTTTTAACACTAGGGCCTTTTTTTTTTTTTTAAGTTTGGCCTTTAGGAAAGCTAAGAATATTAAAATTAGAAGTAAAGAGCTGGAAACATGTCAGAATAACCAAATGAATCCACATATAATAGGTTGAAGTATAAGGGACACAAAAGTGTTGTGTAGTGCCTACCCAGTTTACATTTTGTTTCATTTTCTAAGTTTTTCCAAATGTAGCCACCATCAAACATCACCCAGTTTTGTAAGTTAGGTAACCAGGACAAATATACCTTGTTCCTTTTCTCAAAGTTAACACTGCTGAAATTGTCAGGCCTATTAACAGTACTTTTTTCACTGAAAATTGTGGGTAGAGTGAAGACATTGGCAAAATAATGGCTGAGGTTCATATTCCTTAGCTCATGTCCTAAGTTTAAATTAGGTGTACTTGTGTTCATAACTGAATGTCAGGAGCTATGATAAAGGAAGGAATTGTGAGTTTATGACGTAAGGCTCATCTAAATTTCTTAAAAGTGCAGCATCTATACTGATAAAACTCATGTAAGCAAGCAAAGTGTAATTAAATGATTTCCTTTCTTTTCTTATTTTTTTGTGTTGTGCAGACCAGCAGGCTACCTTGATACATAAGACAATTCAACAATTAAATTCAGAGAGTGCTATGTTTATACAGCTGGTTTCATGTGATTTCCCAATGGCCTATAATTTTAGTGAATAGACAAATGATAGAGTGATATCAGTAACAATTGGGCTGTTTTGACTTGGGTGACTTGAATCTTAGTCCTGTGTTTATTTACTACACTGTTACTCAGTAGCACTTACGATGACACAGATGATTGGGAAAAGAAACTTCATTTAAAGGAGAAAGGAGGTTTGGATCAGAATGAGTCACTGGGGAGTTGTGAGACTTGGAGCTCGGTATGTAAATTGGAACAGTATGAACTTTCTGAAGCTAATACATGTAGAGATTGCAGTACATCCTGAGGCTGCTGGGGTACCACTGGGGTTTTCCCTCAGAGCATCCTACCATCATAGAAAGTCAAATTTACCAAACAAATGTTCTGTTCACATTGTATTATGTGAGCTGCTTGCACTCATACTGTTGAGCCTTAGATGTCCTATGTTCTCTGGAAATGTTAACAGTGATAACTCTTTTAGAAAGAGATCTTGAAAGTTTGCTTGAGAGAAGTAGTGCTTTAACCAGGCTTTGAAACAAGAGTACAGGAGCATTCCTTGTTGAAGCACAGGTCAAAGTAAAGTGTTTTAGTAGAACTATCAGGAGAAATAACCCATTTTCTTTTATCCTCTCCTGGAAATTGACTAAAAAAAAACTGTCTTAAAATTTTGAAACAAGTGATAGACCCAGGATTCTAAACCTAATTCTAACTCAAAAGAGCTTACCACATCAAGCCAATAAAATGTAGTGCTAGAGGGGAGGAGCCAAGATGGCGGCATGAGTAGAGCAGTGGAAATCTCCTCCCAAAACCATATATATTTTTGAAAATGTAACAAATACAACTATCCCTAAAAGATCAGAAGATACAGGACAACAGCCAGGCTACATCTACACCTGCGAGAACCCAGAACCTCATGAAGGGGGTAAGATACAAGCCCCAGTCCGGCAGGACCCGCGCACCCCTCACCCCAGCTCCCAGTGGGAGGAGAGGTGTCGGATCAGTGTGGGAGAGGGAGCCCAGGACTGCTAAATACCCAGCCCTAGTCGTCCGCACTGGGAGCACAGACACAGTGCATGGTGTGCTGGATACTAGGGAAATGGAACAGTAAAACCTGCAAGCGGGTACCCTGCAGCTGGGGCCCCTGGGACAAAGAATAGTGAGTGCTTTTTGAAAATTAAAGGGGCAGGGACACCACAGCTGGACGGAAGCGTCCCGGGACACTTAGCACCCTAACCCCCTGGGTGGCAGTGCAGCTCTGAGGGCCTTTCTGGAGATAAACAGCCTCCCACCTATTCCCCCTCCCATGTAGCCCCGCCATAACAGAGCAGCAGCCTGAGGCCCACCATGCCCACGGTAACCACAGAGCTCCATAGTGGTTGTGCAAGAATCAGAGACCTCATCTGTGCACAACTGCCCAGCCCAGCACAAGCCGCTAGGGGTTGCCATTCTCCCAGGAGAGGAAGGCCACAAACTTAGCAAGAAGGGACATTCTCCCAGCTGAGACATGTGCCAGTTCCCCATAACTACCTCTATCGCCATGAAAAGGCAGAAAAATTTGATCCAGACCAAAATCACAGAGACAACCCCTGAGAAGGAGCATGGAGAAATAGACCTAACCAATCTCCCTGAAAAAGAATTCAAAATAACGGTCATAACCATGCTGATGGAGCTGCAGAGAAATATGCAAGAGCTAACAGACAAAGTAGGGAGACTATAGAAATAAAACAATCTCTGGAAGGATTTAAAAGCAGAATGGATGACATGCAAGAGGCCATTGATGGAATAGAAACCAGAGAACAGGAATGCATAGAAGCTGACGCAGAAAGAGATAAAAGATATCAAGGACTGAGACAATACTAAGAGAACTGTGTGACCAATCTAAAAGGAACAATATCCGCATTATAGGGGTACCAGAAGAAGAAGAAGAGAAAAAGGGATAGGAGGTGTATTTCAAGAAATAATTGCTGAAAACTTCCCCAAACTGGGGGAGGAAATAGTCATTCAGACCACAGAAGTACACAGAACTCCCAACAGAAGGGACCCAACGAGGATAACACCAAGACATAGTAATTAAAATGGCAAAATCAAGGACAAAGACAGACTTTTAAAGGCAGCTAGAGAGAGGAAAAAGGTCACCTACAAAGGAAAACCCATAAGGCTATCATCAGACTTCTCAACAGAAACTTTACAGGCCAGAAGAGAATGGCATGATATATTTCATGCAATGAAACAGAAGGGCCTTGAACCAAGTATACTATATCCAGCATGATTATCACTTAAATATGAAGGAGGGGTTAAACAATTCCCAGACAAGCAAAAGTTGAGGGAATTTCCTCAGACAAACCACATCTATAGGGTATTTTAGAGGAACTGCTCTAGATGGGAGCACTCCTAAGGCTAAATAGATGTCACCAGAGAAAATAAAATCACAGCAAAGAAAGCAGACCAATCAAATACTAAAGGCAAAAAATAAAATAAACTACCCACAAAAGCAGTCAAGTGAAACACAAAAGAGCACAGAATAAAACACCCAACGTATAAAGAATGCAGGAGGAGGAATAAGAAGGGAGAGAAATAAAGAATCATCAGACAGTGTTAATAGCTCAATAAGTGAGTTAAGTTAGACAGTAAGATAGTAAAGAAGCTAGCCTTGAACCTTTGGTAACCATGGATCTAAAGCCTGCAATGGCAATAAATACATATCTTTCAATAATCACCCCAAATTTAAATGGACTGAATGCACCAATCAAAAGACAGAGTAACAGAATGGATAAACAAGCAAGACCAATTGCAAGAGACTCACCTCAAACCCAAAGACATGCACAGACTTAAAGTCAAGGAATGGAAAAAGATATTTCATGCAAACAACAAGGTGAATAAAGCAGGTGTTGCAGTACTAGTATCAGACAAAATAGACTTCAAAATAAGAAAGTAACGAGATAAAAAAGAACATTACATAATGATAAAGGACTCAGTCCAACAAGAGGATATAACCATTATATATGCACCCAACACAGGAGCACCAGCATATGTGAAACAAATACTAACAAAGGAGGAAATAGAATGCAATGCAATTATTTTAGGAGACTTCAACACATCACTCACTCCAAAGGACAGATCCACCAGACAGAAAATAAGTAAGGACACGGAGGCACTAAACAACACACTAGAACAGATGGACCTAATAGACATCTATAGAACTCTACATCCAAAAGCAACAGGATACACACTCTTCTCAAGTGCACATGGAACATTCTCCAGAATAGACCACATAGTAGGCCACAAAAAGATCCTCAGTAAATTCCAAAAGATTGAAATCCTCCCAATCAACTTTTCAGACCACAAAGGTATAAAACTAGAAATAAATTGTACAAAGAAAGTAAAAAGGCTCACAAACACATGGAGGCTTAACAACATGCTCCTAAATAATCAATGGATCAATGACCAAATTAAAATGGAGATCCAGCAATATATGGAAACAAATAACAACAACACAAAGCCCCAACTTCTGTGGGACGCAGCAAAAGCAGTCTTAAGAGGAATGTATATAGCAATCCAGGCATATTTAAAGAAGGAAGAAAAATCCCAAATGAATAGTCTAATGTCACAATTATCAAAATTGGAAAAAGAAGAACAAATGAGGCATAAGGTCAGCAGATGGAGGGACATAATGAAGATCAGAGAAGAAATAAATAAAATTGAGAAGAATAAAACAATAGAAAAAATCAATGAAACCAAGAGCTAGTTCTTCAAGAAAATAAACAAAATAGATAACCCTCTAGCCAGACTTATTAAGAGAAAAAGAGAGTCAACACACATCAACAGAATCAGAAATGAGAAAGGAAAAGTCACAACGGACCCCACAGAAATACAAAGAATTATTAGAGACTACTATGAAAACCTATATGCTAAGAAGCTAGAAAATCTAAAAGAAATGGACAACTTCCTAGAAAAATACAATCTTCCAAGACTGACCAAGGAAGAAACACAAAATCTAAACAAACCAATTACCAGCAAAGAAATTGAATTGGTAATCAAAAAACTACCCAAGAACAAAACCCCCGGGCCAGATGGATTTACCTCAGAATTTTATCAGACATACAGAGAAGAAATAATACCCATTCTCCCTAAAGTTTTCCAAAATATAGAAGAGGAGGGAATACTCCCAAACTCATTCTGTGAAGTGAACATCACCCTAATACCAAAACCAGGCAATGACCCCACCAAAAAAGAAAATTACAGACCAATATCCCTGATGAACATAGATGCAAAAATACTCAACAAAATATTAGCAAACTGAATTCAAAAATATATCTAAACGATCGTACACCAAGACCAAGTGGGATTCATTCCAGGGAGGCAAGGATGGTACAACATTCGAAAATCCATCCACATCAACCGCCACGTAAATTGAAAGGACAGAAACCACATGATCATCTCCATAGATGCTGAAAAAGCAATTGACAAAATTCAACATCCATTCATGATAAAAACTCTCAACAAAATGGGCATAGAGGGCAAGTACCTCAATATAATAAAGGCCATATATGATAAACCCACACCCAACATCATACTGAACAGTGAGAAGCTGAAAGCTTTTCCTCTGCGATCGGGAACAAGACGGATGCCCACTCTCCCCACTGTTACTCAACATAGTACTGGAGGTCCTAGCCGTGGCAATTAGACAAAACAAAGAAATACAAGGAATCCAGATTGGTAAAGAAGAAGTTAAACTGTCACTATTTGCAGTTGACATGATATTGTACATAAAAACCCTAAAGACTCCACTCCAAAACGACTAGAACTGATATCGGAATTCAGCAAAGTTGCAGGATACAAAAATAACACACATAAATCTGTGGCTTTCCTATACAGTAACAATGAACTAATAGAGAAATCAGAAAAACAATTCCATTCACAATAGCATCAAAAAGAATAAAAGACCTAGGAATAAACTTAACCAAGGAAGTGAAAGACCTATACCCTGAAAACTATAAGACACTCTTAAGAGAAATTAAAGAGGACACTAACAAATGGAAACTCATTCCATGCTCTTGGGTAGGAAGAATTAATATAGTAAAAATGGCCATCCTGCCCAAAGCAATATACAGATTTGATGCAATCCCTATAAAATTACCAACAGCATTCTTCAACAAACTGGAACAAATAGTTCAAAAATTAATATGGAAATACCAAAGATCCCGAATACCCAAAGCAATCGTGAGAAGGAAGAATAAAGTGGGGGGGGGGGGATCTTGTTCCCCAACTTCAAGCTCTACTACAAAGCCACAATAATCAAGACAATTCGGTACTGGCACAAGAATAGAGCCACAGATCAGTGGAACACAATAGAGACTCCAGACATTAACCCAAACGTATATGGTCAATTAATATATGATAAAGGAGCCATGGATATACAATGGGGAAATTACAGCCTCTTCAACAGCTGGTGCTGGCAAAATTGGACAGGTACATGTAAGAGAATGAAACTGGATCACTGTCTAACCCATACACAAAAGTAAACTCAAAATGGATCAAAGACCTGTAAGTCATGTAACCATAAAACTTTTAGAAAAAACATAGGCAAAAATCTCTTGGACATAAATATTAGCAACTTCTTCATGAACTAATCTCCCCGGGCAAGGGAAACAACCAAAAATGAACAAGTGGGACTATATCAAGCTGAAAAGCTTCTGTACAGCAAAGGACACCATCAATGGAACAAAATGATACCGTATGTATGGCAGAATATATTCATAAATGACAGATCCGATAAAGGGTTGACAGCCAAAATATATAAAGAGCTCATACCTCAACAAACGAAAAGCAAATAAGCCAATTCAGAAATGGGCAGAGGATCTGAACAGACATTTCACCAAAGAAGAAATTGAGATAGCCAACAAGCACATGAAAAGATGCTCCACATCTCTAGTCATCAGAGAAATGCAAATAAAAACCACAATGAGATATCACCTGACACCAGTAAGTATGGCCACCATCCAAAAGACAAACAACAACAAATGTTGGTGAGGTTGTGGAGAAAGGGGAACCCTCCTACACTGCTGGTGGGAATGTAAATTAGTTCAGCCTTTGTGGAAAGCAGTATGGAGGTTCCTCAAAAAAGCTCAAAATAGACATACCATTTGACCCAGGAATTCCACTTCCAGGAATTTACCCTAAGAATGCAGCACTCCAGTTTGAAAAAGACAGATGCACCCCTATGTTTATCGCCACACTATTTGCAATCGCCAAGAAATAGAAGCAACCTAAGTGTCCATCAGTAGATGAATGGATAAAGAAGATGTGGTACATATACACAATGGAATACTATTCAGTCATACGAAGAAAACAAATCCTACCATTTGCAACAACATGGATGGAGCTAGAGGGTATTATGCTCAGTGAAATAAGCCAGGCAGAGAAAGCAAGTATCAAATGATTTCACTCATGTGGAGTATAAGAACAAAGCAAAACTGAAGGAACAAAACAGCAGCAGAATCCAGAACCCAAGAGTGGACTAACAGTTACCAAAGGGAAACGGACTGGGAAGGTTGGGTGGGAAGGGACGATGGATAAGGGGGAAAAATGGGGATTACAATTAGCAGACATTATGTGGGGGGATGCATGGGGAAGTCAGTGTAACAGAAGACAAGTAGTGATTTATAGCATCTTACTCTGCTGATGGACAGTGACTGTAATGGCATATGTAGTGGGGACTTGATAATTGGGGAAGTCTAGTAACCATAATGTTGCTCATGTAATTAATTGTACGTTAATGATACCAAAGTAAAATAAATAAATAAAATAAAATGGGGCTGCCTTGAAAAGATGCAGTTTCTAAGGAAGTTTAAAACTATATCCACTCCATAACCTAGAACTATGTGTGTGTGTTGGCAGTGGCAGGCCATAAGAGAAAGAAAATGTCCACAAATGTTGACAGCATATTTATAATAATACGGTCATTAAGAGAAGGTCAATTGTATGTTCATACAGTGAAATAACTATAGTAAAAAATAGAATTATAAAAAATGTGCTACATGAAACAAGTCTGACAGAGTAGTGTATACTCTTATATGAGTGTGAAGAACAGGCAAAATCTGTCAACATAGTAGAAGTCAAATTGGAGGTGGGGGTGAGGGGTTTACTAACAAAAAACCCTGTGAAACTTACTGGAGTCATGGCAATGCCCCACGTGTTGATCTGCATAGTGTTTAAATAGGTGCATACATACTATGAACACTGATGAGCTGTACATTTAAGATTTGTTAACAATATATTAAATACTGAAGTACTTTAATAAAAAGTATTTTAATTAAAAATTGTTTTAATACTGAAATATTCTTTTACTGAAGGAAAAAAATTTGAATGAAACCTGTGAAGACTTGGGATACTGAAATCTTCAAAGTACAGTTTTAATAATAGTTATGCTTAATACATTTTGAGAAGTAAAATGGATGTTTTGAGAGTGAACGTCTTGGTTTTGGTATTAAGAGTAAGCAGGACCTCCGAGCAACTCACCTTTTCCATGACTAGGTCTCAGAATATGCTTTTAGAGACACTGCTTGTAAAAGGTAGAAGATTTCCCCAAGGACTTTTACTGCTTCCCCATCCCGTGTTGTTTAGCCCAAAGCCAAATAATTAGAACTTCATCTGGATTGATTAGAGCAGGGAGTGCTAGGGCTTGGGCAGCCAAGAACAGTTCTGTCTGGTGTCGGGCTGAAGACTTAGATGAATCAGGCTGAGGTGCTTTTAGGTGAGTGTGCTTCCTGGGTACCAGTAAAAACCAAATCCAATCGGAAAACTTTCTTGTTGGGCCCACAGAACTCCCATAGTGTTAACCTGATAATCACCCAACACAAGACCAGCCACTGGTAGTGATTATAGAAATAGGAGAACAACAGATTTACACCACAAAGAACTTAATACGTTCCAATTGTTAGAAAGGGCAGAGTAGCTGTAATTAATAAAGTTGAGCATGTAATAAGAAACAAAGAATAAACAGATCTTAAAAGTTAACAGTAAAAATGAGAAATACATGGACCAAAATCAAGAACTCATGGATAAGCCAAAAATGAACCAGACATAACAAGTGATTTAAATTTGAAGACATGTCTAAATAATTACCCAGAACAAAATTACCTAAATAATTACAGCAACAAAAGATAGAGGGACTATATGAAAGAAAAATTAGGCAATAGGGAGGATGGAATGAGAAAATCTACTATGCTTTATTATATTAATAGTAAGTGAAAAGAATGGAGAAGATGCAGTATTTTTAAATAATTAGAAAATTTTCAAGAGTTGATATATCAGCATGAATCTATAGCTTCAAAAACAATGCATCCTAAGTAGGACCAGAACATGTTTGTGGACAGTGAAACTGAAGAAATCAAAGTGAAGATTTTGATTTCTGCTCCTGCATGGTGGGCTAGGTATTAAGGCCAGTACTCCTAATGAGTGCAATGAAAACGCTAGGTAAAATATTCTAAAAAAATCTAACACCTAAAAGTTAATGTAATCATGAGAATGAGCAGGCCAAAATCCAAGACACCGTAAGAACCTAGAAAGTTCAGAGAACACTCCAAGCCACTTCAGACCTTGTAAGCATTTGCTGATCAAACATTTTGGTAGCCTTTCAAGATAAGGGAGACAGAAGTAGATGACCAGGCCCCAGCTAAGCTAAGGAGTCTGGTAGACCCCATAAAGTTGAAGCTCCAGAAGTAAATTTGGATTCTTTCTTGCACCCCATGGAACTAGACAGTTTCCTTGTTGCTGAGCAGAAGAAAAGAGCCCATCCTTGAGATTATAGATAACGTATGGATCCTTGAACAGAATTAGAGCCCACATTTGCATTGCTAGTGTTGGGGAGGTGACTTCAGGTCATGAATTATAGTTACCATTCATTTCTGGGAAAAGCCATCCCCAGCCTAGGTCACAATGAAGCCACATCAACCATCTCATCAAGGATTATGAGCATTACGCAGCCAAATAATACACACACAGGGCAACTGCCCACCGATAACAACCCTCCCAAGCCCTCACAGTCCACTGTCCCAAAAAGAAAACAGGCCTAAAGTTGTCAAAATATAGATGATAAAATTAATTGGTACATTTTGAAAAGTGCTTTCAGATGATTGAAAATACCTAGGGAAATTGGACACTAAAAATGGCAGAACAGATTTGAAAACCAAATATAGCTTATAGAAGTGAAAAATACAATTTAAAGCACAGTCAGATATAGCCAAAGAGAATTGTTTAACCAAAAGTTGGAGGAGAAGAAATTGCAATATGTAGCAAAGAAGAGAAAAAATACAGAGGAGATGGTCAGAGACAAGGGAGATAGACTAGAAGTTCAGTACATTTTGTTGGTATCTCAGAGAAGCAGGGAGAGAATGGATAATAGAGCTCATCTGCTGCTGGAGAGGCCAAGAACTTTCTAAAATGTGTGAAGAACACAACTCCTAAGATACAAAATCCAAGGTAGTCACTAACAGAATAAATAAAAAATGAACCCATATCTAGACACAGGATCATGAAACTAGATAACCAAAGGCAAGGAGAAAATCTGGGGATAAAGCATCCAGTTATTCTTCTTACAGAGCCTTCAAAGCAGTGGCAGCTAGCCGCCCAAATAAACCTTCAGAATAGAAGACAATGGAATTGTCTCTCCCAGTGTACTGACAAACTAGAATTTTTCACATAGTAAAAATCTTTCAGGAATGAGAATGGAATAAATAAAATTAGGAGTTTGTTATTAGCATTAGCAGAAGCGCACCAAAGGAAATCCTAAAAGATGTACTTTAAGCAGAAGGAATGTGATATCACAGAAGGCCTAAGATGCAGGGAAAAAAGCAGTAAGATAGGCAAATGCAAAAGGTAATATAAAAGTCTAATGATAATGAGATTTTAAAAAACAAAACAAGAAAAACACAGCTCATTACAATTTTATAAAAGTGGAGATGTTGATAAATGAAATTAAAGTGCTCTATGAACCTTATATTATCCAGGAGGAGGGTGAAGATTTTGATTCATTTTAAATTTTGTTAAGTATAAATTGTAACATGTAGGATAACCAAAGAAAGAACAGAAATAGCACCACTTCCACACTAGTAAAGGGAAAAACATGAGGGGATTCTTTTCAAAGTCAGCTAAAATGGAGGTCAGAAAGGAATGACAAACAGCATGAAATAATAAGTTTTAAATTCAAATATGAGTAGTTAAGTGGAAATGGACTAAATGCTCCAGTTTAAAGGTAGGAGACTGGATTCAAAAACAACAAAAACATTACAAGAAACATCGGTAAACCGTAAGGACACATTAACATTAAAAATAAAAGGATTTCTGAAAAAGGGTAAGACATGAAAATGTTACCCGAAGGGGAGGGGCTCAAGATGGCAGCATGAGTAAGACAGCGGAAATCTCCCAAAACCATATATATTTTTGAAAATACAGCAAATACAACTATTCCTAAAAGAGAGACCAGAAGATACTGTACAACAGCCAGACTGCATCTACATCTCCAAGAACTCAGCATCTCATAAAAAGGGTAAGATACAAAGCCGTGACCTGGTGGGACCCGAGCACTCCCCCCACCCCAGCTCACTGGCGGGAGGAAAAGAATCAGAGTGGGGAGGGAGTGGAAGCAGAGGACTGATAAATAATCAGCTCTAGTAATCTGCACCGGGAGCACAGACCACATCGCATGGTGTAATGGATATTAGAGAAATGGAAAAGTAAAATCCGAGACAGAGACTGTGAGCAGGTCCCCATAGTCGGCTCCCCTGGAACAAAATAAAACCCGGCATTTAAAAAGTCTTAAGGGGACAGGGTTTAAGAGGTAGACAAAATCGTGGCACACAGTCCAGCAGGTGGGGAATCTTAAGGAATTTCAGACACCCTAACCGCCTGGGTGGCAATGGAACTCTGAAGCCCCTCCCAGTGATAAGCAGCCTGCTGTTCATTCCCTCCTCCCCGCCCCCCGCCGGCACTGCAAGCAAACCAGCTGAAACACCACTTCCACAAATGAGCCGGGGAGCAGCCCGGCCCACAGCAACCACACAGAGTCTTCACCCAGAGCGCAGCTAATGGGACCAGACCCAGAGGCTGCCCCTGTGAGCAGGTGTCCGGCACAGGAAGAGGAAGTAAGGGCAAGGTTGAGAAGGTATGAAGGGGTGCCATTCTTGCAGTAGAACACATCTGGCACATCTGTGACCCCTTGCAGTGCCCTAGGCTATCACAAGGGCAGCCCCACCCGCCCACCACAGCTGAGGAGATTAACTCAGAGACTGTTCCCTGTGTGCGGGTAACCGGCACAGGCAGCAGAGAAGGGCAAGATGACCGGCAAGAAGGAAGGGACTTTGTTCTCCCAGCTGACACATGTGCCACCTGCCAGCATTCACGTCTATTGCCATGAAAAGGCAGAAGAACTTCATCCAGTCAAGAATCACTCAAACAACCTCAGAGAGGTCCTGGCGAGATAGATACAACCAATCTTCCTGAAAAAGAATTCAAAATAAGAGTCATAACCATGCTGATGGACCTGCAGAAAAATATGCAAGAGCTAAGGGATGAGGTCCAGAGGGAGATAACAGAAATGAAACAATCAATAGAAGGACTTAAGAGTAGACTGGATGAGGTGCAAGAGACTGTTAATGGAATAGAAATCAGAGAACAGGAATACAGAGAAGCTGAGACAGAGAGAGATAAAAGGATCTTTAGGAAAGAAAGAATATTAAAAGAACTGTATGATTAATCCAAATGGAACAATATTCGCATTATAGGGGTACCAGAAGAAGAAGAGAGAGAAAAGAGATACTAGTATCAGACAAAATAGACTTCAAAATAAAGAAAGTAACAAGAGATAAAAAAGGACATTACATAATGATAAAGGGCTTAGCCCAACAAGAGGATATAACCATTATAAACATATATACACCCAATACAGGAGCACCAATATATGGGAAACAAATACTAACAGAACTAAAGTAGGAAATAGAATGCAATGAATTCATTTTGGGAGACTTTAACACACCACTCACTCCAAAGGACAGATCCACCAGACAGAAAGTAAGGAAGGACACAGAGGCACTGAACAACACACTAGAACAGATGGACCTAATAGACATCTATAGAACTCTACATCCAAAAGCAACAGGATATGCACTCTTCTCAAGTGCACATGGAACATTCTCCAGAATAGACCACATAGTAGGCCACAAAAAGATCCTCAGTAAATTCCAAAAGATTGAAATCCTCCCAATCAACTTTTCAGACCACAAAGGTATAAAACTAGAAATAAATTGTACAAAGAAAGTAAAAAGGCTCACAAACACATGGAGGCTTAACAACATGCTCCTAAATAATCAATGGATCAATGACCAAATTAAAATGGAGATACAGCAATATATGGAAACAAATGACAACAACAACAAAAGCCCCAACTTCTGTGGGACGCAACAAAAGCAGTCTTAAGAGGAATGTATATAGCAATCCAGGCATATTTAAAGAAGGAAGAAAAATCCCAAATGAATAGTCTAATGTCACAATTATCAAAATTGGAAAAAGAAGAACAAATGAGGCATAAGGTCAGCAGATGGAGGGACATAATGAAGATCAGAGAAGAAATAAATAAAATTGAGAAGAATAAAACAATAGAAAAAATCAATGAAACCAAGAGCTAGTTCTTCAAGAAAATAAACAAAATAGATAACCCTCTAGCCAGACTTACTAAGAGAAAAAGAGAGTCAACACACATCAACAGAATCAGAAATGAGAAAGGAAAAATCACGACAGACCCCACAGAAATACAAAGAATTATTAGAGACTAATATGAAAACCTATATGCTAACAAGCTGGAAAACCTAGGAGAAATGGACAACTTTCTAGAAAAATGCAACCTTCCAAGACTGACCAAGGAAGAAACAGAAAATCTAAACAGACCAATTACCAGCAACGAAATTGAATCAGTAATCAAAAAACTACCCAAGGACAAAACCCCCGGCCAGATGGATTTACCTCGGAATTTTATCAGACATACAGAGAAGACATAACACCCATTCTCCTTAAAGTTTTCCAAAAAATAGAAGAGGAGGGAATACTCCCAAACTCATTCTATGAAGCCAACATCACCCTAATACCAAAACCAGGCAAAGACCCCACCAAAAAAGAAAACTACAGACCAATATCCCTGATGAACGTAGATGCAAAAATACTCAACAAAATACTAGCAAACCAAATTCAAAAATAGATCAAGAGGATAATACACCATGATCAAGTGGGATTCATCTCAGGGATGCAAGGATGGTACAACATTTGAAAATCCATCACCATCATCCACCACATTAACAAAAAGTAGGACAAAAACCACATGATCACCTCCATAGATGCTGAAAAAGCATTTGACAAAATTCAACATCCATTCATGATAAAATATCTCAAGATGGGTATACAAGGCAAGTACGTCAACATACTAAAGGCCATATATGACAAACCCACAGCCAACATTATACTTAACAGCAAGAAGATGAAAGCTTTTCCTTTAAGATTGGGAACAAGACAAGGATGCCCACTCTCCCCACTTTTATTCAATATAGTTCTGTAGGTCCTAGCTACACCAATCAGACAACACAAAGAAATAAAAGGCATCCAGATTGACAAGGAAGAAGTCAAACTGTCCCTGTTTGCAGATGACATGATATTGTACATAAAAATCCCTAAAGAATCCACTCCAAAACTACTAGATGTAATATCTGAATTCAGCAAAGTGGCAGGATTCAAAATTAATACACAGAAATCTGTTGCTTTCCTATATGCTAAGATGAACTAGCAGAAAGAGAAATCAGGAAAACAATTCCATTCCCAATGACATCAAAAAGAATAAAATACCTAGGAATAAACCTAACCAAGGAAGTGAAAGATCTATACCCTGAAAACTATAAGACACTGAAGAGAAATTAAAGAGGACAGTAACAAATGGGAATTCATCCCATGCTCTTGGGTAGGCAGAATTAGTATTGTCAAAATGGCCATCCTGCCTAAAGCAATCTACAGATTCAATGCAATCCCTATCAAAATACCAACAGCATTCTTCAATGAACTGGAAAAAATAGTTCTAAAATTAATATGGAACCACAAAAGACCCCAAAAAGCCAAAGGAATCCTGAGAAGGAAGAATAAAGCAGGGGGAATTATGCTCTCTGACTTCAAGCTCTACTACAAAGCCACAGTAATCAAGACAATTTGTACTGGCACAAGAATAGACCCATAGACAAGTGGAACAGATAGAGTGCCCAGATATAAACCCAAGCATTTATGCTCAATTAATGTATGATAAAGGAGCGATGGGTATATAATAGGGAAATGACAGCCTCTTCAACAGCTGATGTTGGCAAAACAGGACAGCTACATGTAAGAAAGTGAAACTGGATCATTGCCTAACCCCATACACAAAAGTAAACTCAAAATGGATCAAAGACCTGAATGTAAGTCATGAAACCCTAAAACTCTTAGAAAAAAATATAGGCAATAATCTCCTGGACATAAACCTAAGCAACTTCTTCATGAACATATCTCCCCAGGCAAGGGAAACAAAACAAAAAATGAACAAGTTGGACTATGTCAAACTAAAAAGCTTCTGTACAGCAAAGGATCCCATCAGTAGAACAAGAAGACATCCTACAGTATGGGAGAATATATTCATAAATGACAGATCCAATAAAGGGTTGACATTCAAAATATATAAAGAGGTCATGCACCTCAACAAACAAATAACAAATAATCCGATTAAAAAATGGGCAGAGGATTTGAACAGACACTTCTCCAAAGAAAAAAATTCAGATGGCCAACAGGCACAAGAAAAGATGCTCAACATCACTAATCATCAGAGAAATGCACATTAAAAAACAATGAGATATCACCTCACACCAGTTAGGATGGCCAACATCCAAAAGACAAACAACAACAAATGTTAGCAAGGATGTGGAGAAAGGGGAACCCTCCTACACTGCTGGTGGGAATGTAAACTAGTTCAACCATTGTGGAAAGCAATATGGAGTTTCCTCAAAAAACTCAAAATAGAAATACCATTTGACCTGGGAATTCCACTCCTAGGAATTTACCCTAAGAATGCAGCACTCCAGTTTGAAAAAGACAGATGCACCCCTATGTTTATTGCAGCACTATTTAAAATAGCCAAGAAATGGAAGCAACTTAAGTATCCATCAGTAGATGAATGGATAAAGAAGATGTGGTACATATACACAATGGAATATTATTCAGCCATAAGAAGAAAACAAATCCTACCATTTGCAACAACATGGATGGAGCTAGAGGGTATTATGCTCAGTGAAATAAGCCAGGTGGAGAAAAGACAAGTACCAAATAATTTCACTCATCTGTGGAGTATAAGAACAAAGAAAAAAACTGAAAGAACAAAACAGCAGCAGACTCACAGAACCCAAGAATGGACTAACAGTTACCAAAGCAAAAGGGACTGGGGTGGGTGGGAGGTAGGGCAGGGCTAAGGGGGAAAAGGGGGCATTACGATTAGCACACAATGTAGCAGGGGAGGGGGGACACGGGAAAGGCAGTATATACAGATAAGACAAGTAGTGATTCTATAGCATCTTACTGGGCTGATTGACAGTGACTGTAATGGGGTATGTGGTGGGGACTTGATAATAGGGTGAGTCTATTAACCATAATGTTCAAGTAATTGTATATTAACAATATCAAAAAAGTTTAGTTATCAATACTGATAAATTCAGCTTAAGCAATCCTTAGAGAAAAATTTTAAAATTTAAGTCCATATATTAGGAAAGGGAAAAGACTGACAATGAGGTAAGCATTTATGTTAGAATTGGCTAGGGTCCACTAGTTTAGAGACTCAAATGCATAATAGCTCAACCTAATAGGCATTTTTCGCTTGCTTTCATTTAACAATCTTGGAGAGAGGAGCAGGTTGGTTGAGCTGTAATAGTCCTTCAGGGACTCAACTGCCTGAGGCTCTACTACTAACGGTGCTTACCATTCTCAAACTTCAGCATGTATCTAAATTGCATGGAGGACTTTTTTGGTTTTGTTTTAAGTAAAAATAAATGTTGCCTATCTTAGAGAAGTTCTAAGTAGGTATGCAGTATTCCGTCATTTGGGGAAACAGTTCAGAGACTAGCACCATTAGTTTTTTTTCCCCCATACCATTACCAAATTATTTTTCACCAGCTTTATTGACATATACTTGACATATAACACTATAAGTTTAAGGTGTACAACATGATGACTTAATGCGCTTATGTACTATGTGTGAAATTATTGTCACAATCGGGTCATTTAACACCTCCATCTCCTCACATAATTACCATTTGTGTGTATGTTTATGTGTAGTTAGAACATTTTAGATCTACTCTCTCAGCTACTTTCAGGAATATAATACAGTCCTGTTAAGTATAGTCACCACACTGTTCTTTGGATCCCCAGAACTTGTAACTGGCAGTTTGTACCCTCTGACTAACAACCTCCCATTCTCCTTATGTCTCAGCCCCTGCAACCACCACTGGTCTCGAAGACTTTAGCTCCTTTAGGTTCCACATATAAGTGACATCATATAGTAATTGTCTTTCTCTGTCTGACGTATTTCACTTAGCACGTTGTCAAAAAAGGCAGGACTTCTTTCTTTTCTATGGCTGAATAATATGTCATTATATATTTATTTACTTAAATATGTATATATTTGTTTTTATACATTTAATAAGATTTCATTATATATATCTCACATTTTCTTTGTCCATTCATCTATTGATGGCCATTTAGGTTGTTTCCATGTCTTGGCTATTGTGAATAATGCTGCAGTCAAGATAGCGTAAGAATTTCTCTTTGAGATGGTGATTTCATTTCCTTCAGACGTATGTATGCCCAGAGTAAAATTGCTAAATCATATGGTAGTTCTACATTTAATTCTTTGAGGAACCTCCACACTGCTTTCCACAGTGGCTGCACCAATTCACATTCCCACCAACACTGTAGGAGGGTTCCCCTTTCTCCACATCATCACCAACACTTATTTCTTAACTTTTTGATAATAGCCTGCTGGGAGCGAGCCTATGGACTTTTAAGCAATACTAGTTATGTAAGTCTTAAGACAACAGCAATCATTTCTGCAGTAAGGCAGAGTTGCTCTCCTAGCCAAATCAATATAGATCCTGCAGTCAGATTGCTAAGCAATGTTTCCTTCTCTGTTCTTTCCACTGGCCTCCTAACCCTGCCAAACTCTTGCTTCTCAAGAACACCCGCTGCCCCAGGGGAAAGACCCACCCTTAAATCTCCCTCCCAAGGGCCCCCACCCACAAGATGGCGAACTTCCTGCTTCTCTTCCAGGTCCTCAGTTCCCACCGGCGCCACCTGAAGACCAATCACCTCTTTACATATATTTTCATCACAACCTATATAAATTGAGCCTGAGAAAAATAAAATTGGTCAGCTTGATCAGACATCCTGTCTTGCTGTCCATTCTTTGTGTCTCTTGCCCCTTCATTCTCTCCTCTAGGTCGTCGACCCCCGTTGATAGTCCTGCAGGTTGGGACAACTGGCGCCCAACGTGGGGTCCGACAGACCAGAGAGGCGGAATGTCGCTCCAGGAGGGTGGGCCCACCCCCACCCCACCCATGAAAGGAGGTGTCTGCAGCTACGAGACCCTCGCCAGAGTCGCCATGTTCCGAACCTGGCGTGAGACAGACTCGTGTATACTCAATTGGTGACGCATTTAGGAAGGTAAGCATGGGGCAAGCATCCTTGCAGGAAGATTTATTTATAGCCGGACTCAAAGAGTCCCTCAGGACACGAGGAACAAGGGTTAAGAAAAAAGATTTGAAATGCTTTTTAGTCTTTATTGAAGATCTGTCCTTGGTTCCCTCAAGAAGGAACCATCAGTGAAAAGAAATGGCAACGAGTGGGCGATTGCCTTCAAGACTATTACAGAGTCTTTGGTCCAGAAAAAGTACCTGTGTCACCATTTAGCTATTGGAATCTCATTAATGATGCCCTGCACGTTCATTGCGAGTGGCCCAATTTACAGAAAGTTGTCATTGAGGGAGAAAAAACCTTGAGATCTCGCTATCATCCCCCTTCTGAGGCTTCTCGGCCAGCCTCCCCTTATCTCAAAACACATCCTTCAGATTCTGCTGCAAACCCCTCCCAAATATCATACAGACTCCCACCCTTACCAACGGTTGAGTCTCTTTCCCCGTCACTGACGGAAAAGGTTTCCTCCCCTGATAATTCCGCTGACTGCCGTCCTCTCCCTGTTATCCCTCCCCCAAATATTTACCCTAATCTCATCGACTTGAATCCTGATGAGCCCCTTAATCCCGCTGATGAAGCCACTTTGGAGGAAGAGGCAGCGCATTATAATAATCCTGACTGGCCACCTAAAGCCCCTACCATCGCCCTTGCCTCTGCGCTTCACCCACAAGCAGTAACCTTACCCCCCTTCATCCCCCCGCCACCTTATCACTCCCCTGTTCTTGACCAAGTGTTTCCCGCCTTCTCCTCTCTCTCCCGTGAGCGTTTACATGCTGCAAATGACATCTCAGTCCTCAGGCAGATGGTCAAAAATAGAAAAGAACAAATCCAACTCCTACAAGCCATCCGCGACCTAGATCAAGAGCTCTCCAAACTAACCCATTTAACCCATACCCCAAATTCTTCCTCTAAAAGTATTCCCCCCCCTCGAAATCACTTTTTCACAAAACAAAAAAATCACCCAACCCTGTCCTGACTTTTCCTGTCTCCCTACAGAGTGGGGTTTCTATTCCCCGGAGCCCCTTCCCTAGATTATTTGACCCCGATAACCCTGAAGGAGAGGGCACTGATCCTGATATGAGAGAAGAAGGTCCCGTGAGTACTACTCTTGTTGATAGAACCTAGAGAGACTCATGGCGTGACAATAGAGATGACTATTTAGACGATGGCCCCAAAGACTGAGCCGAAAGAGGCCCGTGTCCTAATGACAGGCCTCTGGTAACATCCTTTTCACCCCTAGATATCCAAGCTCTAGAAAAGCTCAAGTCAGCTGTTTCCAATTATGGGCCTACCGCCCCGTTTACTCTAGCTCTGCTAGAATCTATCACTAATAACTGGCTTACCCCAAATGAATTCCATTAGCTTGCTCGCACAGCCTTAAGTGGGGGAGACTTTGTTCTTTGGAAAGCCGAGCTTGCCGAATTCGCTAAAGAAATTGAAAGTAAAAATCTTACCTGACCCAGTTCCCGAGACTGGACAGCAAAAAGAATTTTAGGTGAAGCTCCTTATAACACTCTAGCAGTCCAAGCACGCTTTCCTACAGGCCTCCTGGCTCAAGTCAGACAAGCTGGCCTTGGAGCTTGGAAAAAGTTACCCCCTAAAGGAGCTGCTACTGCCACTCTTACTAAGATATGGCAAGAAGCAGATGAGCCCTATAGCTCTTTCATCAGCCACCTTACGGAGGCAGCTGAGCGCATGTTTGGAATCCAAGAGCCTGACAACCCCTTTATTAAACAGCTGGCTTTTGAGAATGCTAATCCAGTCTGTCAAGACCTGCTTCGGCATCATCGCAGAGTCAGTGTCCGACTTTGTGCACCTCTGCGCAGGCGCTGGAACTAGTCGTGCCATTGGACTGGCTATTGGAGTTGCCTTGCAAAGGGCAGGCATTGGCTCAACACAAAAAACTTGCTTTAATTGCAAGCAGCCTGGTCATTTTGCCAAAGATTGCCCACAGCCTCGAAACCCTTGGCCTCCCAATTCTGGCCTTAATCTGCCCCTTCCTAGTGATTCTGCCAACACCCCTAAACCAACTAATCCATTCCCCCCCTCCGCCCCTTGTCCCAGATGTGAAAAAGGATACCACTGGGCCAAAGAATGCCGGTCAAAAACTGATATACAAGGTCTGCCCCTCCATTTTAGGAACCAGGGAAACCCCTTCAGGGGGCAGCCGCCGGCCCCCCTGCAGAAGATGAACCCTGGGGCAATTGGGTTCATCCCCTTGACAGTAACTCAAAATCAATTTCAGATCTCTGGAGAGCCACAAAAAACAGCCCAGGATAGGACCTCTGTTCCACCACCAGTACAATATTGACTCCAGAAGAAGGGACAAAGCTTGTACAGACGGGCATCCGAGGGCCCCTCCCCCCTAACACTTTCAGCTTAATTCAGTCTCCCTAAAAGGGCTTCAAATACACCCTAGAGTAATTGATCCAGATTTCAAAGGAGAAATTCAGATCCTAGCCTCCACTCTTAAGGGCCCTCTATATATTCCAGCAGAATATACCCTTGCCCAACTTCTTCTCCTACCCCTTATCCCTTCCTCCAATAAGTGCCTTAAAGAGCACCATGAAACGAGTGACATAGGCACCACAGATGTCTATTGAGCTCAACAAATTACACGTGCCTGCCCCATGCTAACTCTGTCCTTAAATGGGAAAGCCTTTCAAGGCCTCCTAGACTCAGGAGCAGATGCCACTGTTATTGCCAAAGAGCAGTGGCCCCCTTCCTGGCCCCTTACAAACTCCACCACCCACCTACAGGGAATCGGACAGTCACAAAACCCTCAAGTTAGTTCCCAGTCCCTTCATTGGTCAGATCAAGAAGGGAATTCAGGGACAGTTATTTCTTTTGTAATTCCTAGGCTTCCAGTCAATTTGGGGGGATGAGACATTCTCTCTCAAATGAATATTATGTGTAGCCCAAATGAGTTAGTGACCAAGCAAATGCTGACACAAGGCTACTTGCCTGGCCAAGGGCTAGGAAAGAATGCACAAGGTATTAGAACTCCTGTGACCATCATATCAAATACTCAGAGAAAGGGACTAGGATTCCCTTTCTCTTAGAGGCCACAATCATACCTGTACCCCAGCAGTATGCTGATAAAATAACATGGAAAACAACCGAGCCTGTCTAGGTTGATCAGTGGCCTCTGAATGCAGAAAAACTACCGGCAGCCATGCAGCTTGTACAGGAGCAGCTGGTAGCAGGCCATATTGAACCTTCCAATTCTCCTTGGAATACTCCCATTTTTGTCATCGCAAAAAAATCAGGCAAATGGAGGCTCCTACAAGACCTTCGAGCCATTAATAAAGTTATGGTCCCTATGGGTGCCTTGCAGCCCGGCCTCCCGTCCCCTGCTGCTATACCCATAAACTATTATAAGATTGTTATAGACCTGCAAGATTGCTTCTTTACTATTCCTCTCCACCCAGATGATTGTATCCATTTTGCCTTTAGCCTTCCCCAAATCAACTTTAACAAACCAATGCCTAGGTATCAATGGCGTGTTCTTCCCCAAGGTATGGCAAATAGCCCTACCTTAGCCCCAAAATTCATAGCCCGAATTCTAGACCCCATTAAGAGACAATGGCCTCATATTTACTTCCTTCATTACATGGATGACATACTTATTGCTTCCCCCGATGAAGCTCAAGGCATTGCCTGTTTCCAACACCTCCTAGAACCCTTGAAGCCTCCCACTTGAAAATTGCTCCCAATAAAATTCAGTTTTCCGAACCCTATACTTACCTGGGCTATAGCCTCCAAGCTCACCGAATTTTCACATCCAAAATAGAGCTCCACATTTCTTCCCTTAAAACGCTGCATGACTTTCAAAAATTGCTAGGCAACCTACAGTTTTTAAGGCTATACCTGAAACTGCACCCTGAAAGTTTAACTCCCTTAAACAATTTACTAGCAGGCGCGCACCCTAACGCCCCTAGCAGTTGCTGCTATAGAACAGATAAATCAAGCTATCTCTCTACAAACCTCCTTTCAGATTGACTACTCCTCTCCTTTATATCTTATCATTTGTGCCACCACCCATGCTCCAGTAAGAGTTTTTTGGCAGTCTACCAAGACCTCTGAACAACGAGGCAAGCCTCTCCTTTGGGTCTACCTCTCCAGCAAACCTGTAAAAGTCCTAACACCTTACTTTTCCCTAGCTGCCTCTATTATCATAAAAGGAAGAAAACTAAGCAGACAGTATTTTGGTAAAGATCCCGATATCCTTGTAGTTCCATATACTACAGAGCAGATATATTGGTTGCTACAAACCAACAATGACTGGGGTATCGCTTGTGCCTCCTTTGCTGGGACCCTAGATAATCATTATCCCACTGACCCTTTAATCCAGTTTAGTAGACTACATCCCCTAGTTTTTCTCAAAGTTACCTCCCCCTCTCCTTTGCGAGAAGCCCTCCTCGTCTTCACAGACGGCTCAGCAACAGGGCGGGCAGCATATGTTATTCAAGATAAAACCCCCGTCTCCCTGCCCACTCCCTTTTCATCTGCCCAACTTGTTGAACTTTACGCAGTCCTCCAAGTGTTTCAATAGCTCTCTAATACCCCTTTCAATCTCTATACAGATAGTTCCTACATAGCCCACTCAGTACCCCTCCTAGAAACCACTCCCTTTATTAAACCTTCCTCCAACGCTGCTGATCTGTTTAGAAAAATTCAATTTCTCATAGTCTGACGCTCCAACCCCTTTTTTATTGGCCATTTGCGGGCTCACAGAGGACTCCCTGGCCCTCTTTCAGCAGGCAATGCCCTTGCTGATCAAGCCACCCATACCCTTCCCCTAATAGTGCTAGCCTTCAGCAGTACACCCCTAAGTCAAGCTCAGCATGCTCACTCCCTCCACCACCTTTCAGCAAATACTCTGCGACTCATGTTCAAAATTACCAGAGAGCAAGCCCGAGAAATTGTCAAAAAATGTAATGACTGTGCTCCACATCTTCCTGTTCCTCATTTAGGAGTGAACCCTTGGGGACTAATCCCGAATGAAATTTGGCAAATGGATGTCACTCATTTCACCCCCTTTAAAAAGATGAAATACCTCCATATTACTATAGATACCTTTAGTAGTTTTATCTTTGCGTTGCCCCTTACCGGAGAGGCTTCTAAAGATGTCATTACCCACACCTTGTGTTGTTTTACAGTGCTAGGCAAGCCAAAGATCATAAAAACCGACAATGGGCCAGGTTACACAGGAGCTAAATTCCAGCGCTTCTGTTCTGACTTCCAAATAAAACATATCACAGGCATCCCATATAATCCCCAAGGACAAGGAATTGTAGAGCGAGCTCATCAAACTCTTAAAAACATGCTCTCCCGCCTCAAGAACAATCCCCTCCTGTATACAACTATCAGCCCCCATAATCAACTTAGCCATGCCTTGTTTGTCATTAACTTCTTGATGCTTGACTCCCACGGATGCTCAGCTGCTGATCAGTTATGGCACCCAAAAACCAATGAAATTCAAGTGTTAGTAAAATGGAAAGATCCACTGACCTTCGCATGGAAAGGTCCCGACCCCGTTATTATCTGGGGCCGAGGGTCCATCTGCATTTATGACCAGCAAAACTCCGAGCCTCAATGGCTCCCTGAAAGGCTAGTTAAAACCGCTAACTTACCACAGTCCAGACTGGAGCTTCCATCTCCGCCTGAGACAAATTTTTTTTCCATTGCAGATGCAGTCGCCAAAAGTCCTCATCCTCCTGATCCTCCTGATCATGACCACAGCTCTGAGCCATCAGCCAGCGCCGCGACCTGCGAGATCCTGACACTTTCCCTGGAACTACACCTGGATAGTGCTTTCTGAAAGAGGAGATGTTGTTTGGTCCTGCTCTCAAACCTCGCCAGACATCTGGTGGCCAAGCGTTTTACAACCTGATCTCTGTAAGCTAGTCCTAGGTGCAAAAGCCCCTTAGAGAGTAGAACATCTTTTCCAGCAGAGTGAAGCACCTCTTATCTCTTGTGCAGGTCTCGCCACCCCTGGTTGCTCTGATGAGGGCGCCGGTCAGTTCTTAGATCATATTTCTTTTATGTTTGCCCTGGGCAGCACCGGCCCCGTAGCCTCCTTCATAAACAAGACAGACTATTATTGTGCGTCATGGGGGTGTGAGACCATGAGAGATACTTACTAGAGACCCTCCTCCTCCTGAGATTATATTACTGCCAAAGCCAATTATACCCACCACCCTTTTAAAGGACAAAAATACCCTGAAGCACTCCCCGAGTGCTTCCCTAGAAATATTACCAAAGGTTGGTGCAATCCTTTTTCTATCACACTCACTGAAGAAGAGAAAAAAGCCTCAAGTTAGGCACAAGGATACACTTGGGGTCTTCGTTTATATAAAGAACATTATGATGAAGGCATCACCTTTACTATTAAACTCCTTAAAGAGTTCCCTGCCACCCCTTCCGCCTCCATAGGCCCAAATACAGTCCTAGGTGGGAAACACCCTCCCCCACCGAAGCCTTCCGCCCTCTCACCTGACCATAGCTTCACAACTAGCAGTCTTAAACCCTCCCCTACACCACCAGTGTCTGCCCTAGCGAGCTCTAAAGACCTTGCCCTCACCCTTATAAATCAAACCTTCCTTAGTCTTAATTCCACCAATCCTGAGCTTACTGCCAAATGTTGGTTATGTTACCACTCTTCCCCCACTTTTTATGAAGGTGCCGCCATCCCTGGCAACTTCTCCACCTCCAATGATACCTACAACTGCCATTGGGAACGCGCTAGTTGGGAAGGCCTAACCTTAGCCCAAGTAGTCGGTAATGGGACTTGTATAACTAACACTCTTCAAACGATCCCTCATGAGTACACCCACCTCTGTCAGGAAATCTTCCCCATTGAAAGGGGACCCCAATTTATAGTTCCCCCCAATGACACCTGGTGGGCCTGCTTAGAAGGACTCACCCCCTGTGCCTACAATCCCGTATTACAAGAACATAGATTTGTGTTCTTGTAAAAGTTATACCCAGGCTCATTTACTACCAGCCTGATGAGTTCTTCCATATCTGGGAACAATCTTCAGACCCTTCCCTCCCTAAACGCTCCCGTCGAGAACCCATTACTACTGTTAACTATCGCTGTTCTGCTTGGCCTAGGGACTGTAGGTGCAGGCACAGGCATATCTTCTCTGCTTCTTTCTAACTCCCCCTATCATGAGCTCAGTGCCACTATAGATCAAGATATCCAGGAATTGCAGAAAGGAATCTCTGACCTGACAGATTCCATCGTGTCCCTCGCTGAAGTAGTTCTCCAAAACTGCAGAGGGCTAGACCTACTCTTTCTGCAGCAAGGCGGGCTTTGCACCGCCCTGAAAGAAGAGTGCTGCTTCTATGCTGATAAAACAGGAGTAGTTAGAGATAGTATGAAAAGAGTTAGAGAAGGGTTAGAAAAAAGAAAGAAAGAAAGAGAGCAAGATGAAAGTTGGTATAAAAATTGGTTTTCAGCCTCCCCATGGCTTACTACTCTCTTGCCCTCTCTCCTAGGCTCCCTCATAGGATTGATATTGCTCTTGTCTTTTGGCCCTTGGGCTCTTAAACATTTGATGAGCCTTATAAAGAGACAAATAGATACCCTTGTTGGCAAACCTATCCAAGTCCACTATCACAAACTAGCTCGCCAGAGTGATGACGACGACGAAGCACCCCCCTCTATCTCTTCTCAGCAAAAGTAAGCACCAGCGCAACCCGCCCAGGAGTCTCTGAGTGCCGGTTGAGTACTAAGGGGGATGAGAGGCAAAGGACTGCAAAGGAAAGGCTAACGCCTGCCCTGGGTTCCTTGAGGGACATCCCTGATTGCATAGAGGTTTGTGTCCTGCATCCTCCTCTCCTCAGGAAAAAGACACCTTGTGCTTAATAGAGAAACTCTTTCTCTTCAGCAGAGCCTGTAAGACTAAGAGTCCTCTTCACGCACCAGATATCCACTGAGGATCAGGCCCCTGTCCCCGTCCCTTAGCCTGCTCAACCAAAATCGTCTTAATTTTTAATAAAGAAAGGGGGAGATGCTGGGAGCAAGCCTATGGACTTTTAAGCAATACTAGTTATGTAAGTCTTAAGACAACAGCAATCATTTCTGCAGTAAGGCAGAGTTGCTCTCCTAGCCAAATCAATATAGATCCTGCAGTCAGATTGCTAAGCAATGTTTCCTCCTCTGTTCTTTCCACTGGCCTTCTAACCCTGCCAAACTCCTGCTTCTCAAGAACACCCGCTGCCCTAGGGGAAAACCCCACCCTTAAATCTCCCTCCCAAGGGCCCCCCCCACAAGATGGCGAACTTCCTGCTTCTCTTCCAGGTCCTCAGTTCCTGCCGGCGCCAACTGAAGACCAATCACCTCTTTATATATATTTTCATCACAACCTATATAAACTGAGCCTGAGAAAAATTAAATTGGTCAGCTTGATCAGACATCCTGTCTTGCTGTCCGTTCTTTGTGTCTCTTGCCCTTTCATTCTCTCCTCTAGGTCGTCGACCCCCATTGATAGTCCTGCAGGTCGGGACAATAGCCTAACAGATATGAAGTGATATCTTATTGTGATTTTGATTGCATTTCCCTGGTGATTAGTGATGCCGAACATCCTTTATGTAACTGTTGGCAATTTACATGTCTTCTTTTGAAAAAAATCTGTATTCAGTTCCTCTTCCAATTTTAAATCAGATTGTTTTTGTTGGTTTGTTCATGATTGAGTTATATTAGTTCCTTATATATTCTGGATATAAACCCCTTATCAGATATATGGTTTACAATATTCTTTCCCATTCATTAGTTTACCTTTTCTTTTTGATCACTGTTTATTTTGCTGAGCAGAAACATTTTGGTTTGATGTAGTCCCACTTACTAACTTTTGCTCTTGGTGTCATATCCAAAAAATCATTACCAATGATTTTTTTACCAATCTATAAATCATGTAACTGTTGACCTTTGTGTAACTGTAATGATTTTTGCATATTCTAATTAAATTTGCCTTCTGGGAAAAAATATCATTACCAAGACCATTGCCAGGGAGCTTTTTCCATATGTTTTCTTCTGAAAGTTTTCAGTTTCGTTCTTACATTTAACTCTAATCATTTTTACTTAATCTTTGTGAGTGGCATAAAATAGGGGTCCAGTTTCATTCTTTTGCATATAGCTGTCCAGTTTTCCCAACACCATTTGTTAAAGAGACAGTCTTTTCCTCCATTGAATGTTTTTGGCTCCCTTGTCAAGTGTTAGTTGAACATATATGCAAGGGGTTATATCTGGACTCTCAATTCTATTTCACTGGACTGTGTGTATATTTTTATGCCAGTACCATACTGGGCTTTTTTTATTTTTCATCATCACTCTTTAATAATATTTACTCTGGTAAATCCATTTTGAACACATTAAATACACTTTGAATGCAAAATATTGTATCTCCCTTTAAAACATGTTCCTACTCTCATCTTCCAGTCATCAAGGCAGTTCATCTCTAAATCTGTTGGACGTGTCCTTCTAACAGTTATGATATCATTTGTGTTATTCTTGGCTCTTGTTCTGTGCTTTAATATTGTCAGGGTAAGCAATTCTACATCATTTACCAAAACCTGTTGGTATTGTTGTGTGCTTCTTTTCATTCTTTGTTTTTTTCTTTTTTTTTTTATTAGTGTATATGGGTTTCTTTTTTTTTTAAGGTTTCACATGAAAAACATTGTGGTTATTACATGCACCCATATTATCAAATCCCACAACCCACCCCATTGCAGGCACTGACCATCTGTGTAGTAAGATGCCACAGAGTCACTACTTGTCTTCTCTGGGCTACACTGCCTTCCCTGTGACCACCCACACACACACCATGTGTGCCAATCATAATACCCCTCAATCCCCTTCTCCCTCCCTCCCCACTCACTCTCCCTCACTACTTCCCTTTGGTAACCACTAGTCCTTTCTTAGAGTCTGTGAGTCTGCTGCTGTTTTGTTCCTTCAGTTTTGCTTTGTTGTTACACTCCACAAATGAGAGAAATCATTTGGTACTTGTCTTTCTCTGTCTGGCTTATTTCATTAAGCAAAATACCTTCTAGCTCCATCCATGTTGTTGGAAATGGTAGGATTTGTTTTCTTCCTATGGCTGAATAGTATTTCATTATGTATATGTACCACATCTTCTTTATCCACTCATCTGCTGATGGACACTTAGGTTGCTTCCATTTCTTGGCTATTGTAAATAGTGCTGCTATTGTAAACAGGGGCACATAGGTCTTTTTGAATCTGAGATCTTTTCATTGGGTTAATTCCAAGGAGTGGAATTCCTGGGTCAAATGGTATTTCTATTTTGAGCTTTTTGAGGAACCTCCATACTGCTTTCCACAATGGTTGAACTAGTTTACATTCCCACCAGCAGTGTAGGAGGGTTCCCCTTTCTCCACAACCTCGCCAGAATTTGTTGTTTCTTGTCTTTTGGATGTTGGCGATCCTATGTGGTGTGAGGTGATATCTCATTGTGGTTTTAATTTACGTTTCTCTGATGATTAGTGATGTGGGGCATCTTTTCATGTGCATGTTGGCAATCTGAATTTCTTCTTTGGAGAACTGTCTGTTCTTCTCTTCCACCCATTTTTTAATCAGGTTATTTGCATTTTTGGGTGGTGAGGTGTGTGAGCTCTTTATATATTTTGCATGTTAACCCCTTGTCGGATATGTTGTTTACAAATATATTCTCCCATATTGTAGGATGCCTTTTTGTTCTACTGATGGTGTCCTTTGCTGTATAGAAGCTTTTTAGTTTGATGTAGTCCCATTTGTTCATTTTTGCTTTTGTTTACCTTGCCAGAGGAGATGCATTCAGGAATAAGTCATTCATGTTTATATTCAAGAGATTATTGCCTATTCTTTCTTCTAAGAGTTTTGTCATTTTATGACTTATATTCAGGTCTTTGATCCATTTTGAGTTTACTTTTGTGTATGGGGTTAGACAATAATCCAGTTTCATTCTCCTACATGTAGCTGTCCAGTTTTGCCAACACCAGTTGTTGAAGAGGCTGTCATTTCCCCATTGTATGTCCATGCCTCCTTTATCATATATTAATTGACCGTATGTGCTTGGGTTTATATCTGGGCTCTCTATTTTGTTCCATTGATCTATGGGTCTGCTCTTGTGCCATACCAAATTGTCTTGATTACTGTGGCTTTGTAGTACCTCTTGAAGTCAGGGAGTGTAATTCCCCCACTTTATTCTTCCTTCTCAGGATTGCTTTGGCTTTTTGGGGTCTTGTGGTTCCATATGGATTTTAGAACTATTTGTTCTAGTTCATTGAGGAATACCATTAGTATTTTGATAGGGATTGCATTGAATTTGTACATTGCTTTAGGTAGGATGGCCATTTTGACAATATTAATTTTTCCTATCCATGAGCATGGGATGTATTCCCATTTATTGGTATCTTCTTTAATTTCTCTCATGAGTGTCTTGCAGTTTTCAAGGTGTAGGTCTTTCACTTCCTTGGTTAGGTTTATTCCTAGGTATTTTATTCTTTTTGATGCAATTGTTAATGGAATTGTTTTCCTGATTTCTCTTTCTGCTAGTTCATCATTAGTATATAGGTATGCAACAGATTTCTATGTATTGATTTTGTATCCTGCAACTTTGCTGAATTCTGATATCAGTTCTAGTAATTTTAGGGTGGATTCTTTGGGGTTTTTTATGTAAAATATCATGTCATCTGCAAACTGACAGTTTAACTTCTTCACCAATCTGGTGCCTTTTATTTCTTTGTGTTGTCTGATTGCCGTGGCTTGGACCTCCAGAACTATGTTGAATAAAAGTGGGGAGAGTGGGCATCCTTGTCTTGTTCCCAATATTAAAGGAAAGACTTTCAGCTTTTTGCTGTTAAGTATGATGTTTGCTGTGGGTTTGACATATATGACAACATTTATTATGTTGAGGTACTTGTACTTTATACCCATTTTGTTGAGAGTTTTTATGACAAAATGGATGTTGAATTTTGTTGAATGCTTTTTCAGTATCTATAGAGATCACCATGTGATTTTTGTCCTTCTTTTTGTTGATGTGATGTATAATTCTGATAGATTTTCGAATATTGTAACATCCTTCCATTCCTGGATAAATCCTACTTTGTCATGATGGATTATCTTTTTGATGTGTTTTTTAATTCAGTTTGCTAATATTTTGTTGAGTGTTTTTGCATCTATGTTCATCAGGATTATTGGTCTGTAATTTTTTTTTCTGGTGGTGTCTTTGCCTGGTTTTGGTATTAGAGTGATGCTGGCCTCAGAGAATGAATTTGGAAGTACTCCCTCCTCTTCTACTTTTTGGAAAACTTTAAGGAGGATGGGTATTAAGGCTTCACTAAATGTTTGATAAAATTCAGTGGCAAAGACATCTGGTCCAGGAGTTTTGTTCTTAGGTAGTTTTTTAAATTACTGATTCAATTTATTTGCTAGTAATTGATCTTTTCAGATTTTCTGTTTCTTCTTGGGTCAGTCTTGGAAAGTCGTAGTTTTCTAGAAAGTTCTCTATTTCTTCTTGGTTATCCAGTTTGTTAGCACTTAAGTTTTAAGTGTCCTCTAATAATTCTTTGTATTTCTGTGGTGTCTGTAGTGATTTTTTCCTTTCTCATTTCTGAGTCTGTTTATGTGTGTAGACTCTCTTTTTTATTTGATATGTCTGGCTAGGGGTTTATCTATTTTGTTTATTTTCTCAAAGTACCAGCTCCTGGTCTCATTCATTCTTTCTACTGTTTTATTCTTTTCAACTTTATTTATTTCTTCTCTGATCTTTATTATGTTCCTCCTTCTACTGACTTTGGGCCTCATTGTTCTTCTTTTTCTACTTTGTTAATTGTGAGTTTAGACAGTTAATTTGGGATGGTTCTTCTTTCCTGAGGTAGACCTGTATTGCAACATATTTCCCTCTCTTAGCATGGCCTTCACTGAATCCCACAGATTTTTCAGTGTTGAGTTATTGCTTTCATTTTTCTTCATATATTGCTTGATCTCTGTTTTTATTTGGTCATTGATCCATTGATTATTAGGAGCATGTTGTTAAGCCTCCATGTATTTTTGGGCTTGTATGTTTTCTTTGCATAATTTATTTCTAGTTTCATATGTTTGTGGTCTGAGAAACTGGTTGGTACAATTTCAATCTTTTTGAATTTATTGAGGCATTTTTTGTGGCCTAGTATATGATCTATTCTTGAAAGTGTTCCATGTACACTTGAGGAGAATGTGTATCTTGCTGCTTTTGGTTGGAGTGTCCTGTAGATGTCTGTTAGGTCCATCTGTTCTAATGTGTTGTTCAGTGCCTCTGTGTCCTCACTTACTTTCTGTCTGGTTGATCTGTCCTTTGGAGTGATTGGTGTGTTGAAGTCTTCTAAAATGAATGCATTGCATTCTATTTCCCCCTTTAATTCTGTTAGTATTTGTTGCACACATGTAGGTGCTCCTATGTTGGGTGCATAGATATTTATACTGGTTATATCCTCTTATTGGACTGACACCTTTATTGTTATGTAATGTTCTTCTTTGTCTCTTGTGACTCTCTTTGTATTGAAGTCTATTTTGTCTGATGCAAGTATTGCAACTCCTGCTTTTTTCTCCCTATTAATTGCATGAAATATCTTTTCCCATCCCTTCACTTTCAGTCTGTGTATGTTTTTGGCTTTGAAGTGAGTCTCTTGTAGGCAGCATATAGACAGGTCTTGTTTTTTTATCCATTCGGCCACTCTTTGTCTTTTGGTGCATTCAGACCATTTACATTTAAGGTAATTATCTATAGATATGTAATTATTGCCATTGAAGGCTTTAGATTCATGGTCACCAAACATTCAAGGGGTTTCTTTACTATCTAACAGTCTAACTTAACTTGCTTAGTCTACTATTACAAACAGAATCTAAAGGTTCTTTTTTTATCCCCCTCTTTTTTTTTCCTCCTCCATTCTTTTAGGTATCATATTCTGTACTCTTTGTGTATCCCTTGACTGACATCAGGAGTAGTTGATTTAATTTTGCCTTTGCTTAGTAATTAATTGGACTTCTTTCTTTATTGTGGTTTTATTGTCTCTGTGGACAACTATTTAGCCTCAGGTACACTTCATGTATAGCGGTCCCTCCAAAATACACTGTAGAGATGATTTGTGGGAGATATATTCTCTCAATTTTTGCTTATCTGAAAATTGTTTAATCCCTCCTTCACATTTAAATGATAATCTTGCTGGGGAGAGTATTCTTGCCACTCCCTCTCCCTTCTGGCCTGTAAGGTTTCTGTTGAGAAGTCTAATGATAGCCTGATGGGTTTTCCTTTGTATGTGATCTTTTTTCTCTCTCTAGCTGCTTTTAATACTCTGTCCTTATCCCTGGTCTTTGACATTTTAATTATTATATGTCTTGATGTTGTCTTCCTTGGGTTCCTTGTGTTGGGAGATCTGTGCACCTCCATAGCCTGAGAGATGATCTCCTTCCCCAGATTGAGGAAGTTTTCAGCAATTATCTCCCCAAAGACACTTTCTGTTTCTTCCCCTCCTCCTCCCCCTCCCCCTCCCCTCCCCCTCCCCCTCCTTCTCCCCCTCCCCCTCCTTCTCCCCCTCCCCCTCCTTCTCCCCCTCCCCCTCCTCCTCCTCCTCCCCCCATAATGAGAATATTGTTCCATTTGCACTGGTCACACAGTTCTCTCAATATTCTTTCATTCCTAAAGGTCCTTTTTTCTCTCTGTGCCTCAGCTTCTTTGTATTCCTGTTCTTTAATTTCTGTTTCATTTACCATCTCCTCTACTTCAGCTAATCTGCTTTTAAATCCCTCCATTGTATTTTTCATTTCAGATACTGTATTTTTTCAAATTTTCTCTCTCTTTTTTGAATTCATTCCTGAGTTCTTGAATATTTTTCTATAGCTCCATGAGCATGTTTATGATTTTTATTTTGAAATCTTTTTCAGGAAGACTGGTGAGTTCAGTTACACTTGGTCCTCTTTCTAGTGTCTGTGGGATTTTGGTTTTACCAGGTTCTTTTGGCATTTCATATTTGTAAAAATAACTTGGTGCACGTGGCGCCCTCTAGTGTCCCAGTACCATACTGTTTTATAATGTAGTTTGAAACAAGGTGTGTGCTGCCTCCAACTTTGTTCTTCTTTCTCAGAATTGCTTTGACTACTTGGGAAATTTTGCAGTTCCATATGAATTCTAGGAATTTTTTTTCCTGTGTCTGTGATATATGCCTTCGGAATTTTCATAGGGATTACATTTAATCTACAAATGGCTTTGGCCAATATGGACTTTTTAACAACATTAATTCTTCTAACTCATGAACACAGGACATCTTTCTATTTGTTTGTCTTCAGTTTTGTTTATCAAAGCCTTATTTACAATGTACAGGTCTTTCCTTGGTTAAATTTATTCCTAAGTATTTTATTTCTTTTGATGCTACTGTGAATGGGATTGCTTCCTTTATTTCTTTTTCAGGTATTTTGTTCTTACACTTAGATAATAATTGATAGGTGAGGACTACTAATACCATCTAATTAATTGTTTTCTGGCTGTTTGTATGTAGTTCCCTCTTTTCTTTCTTCCCCTCTTGCTTCCTTTGTTCATGAATTGATGATTTTCTTTAGAGGTATGGTTTGATTCCCTTCTCTCTACTTTTTATGAATCTACTGTAGGCTTTTGCTTTGTGGTTACCCAGAGGCTTACATGTAAGTCTATTTTATACTGATAGCAGCTTATTTTTGATTGCATACAAAACTTTACCCTTTTACTCCCTGACCTTTTATGTTGCTTATGTTGCAATTTACCTCTTTTCATATTGTGTATTCATTAAGAAATTATTTAGCTATTATTGTTATTTTTAATACTTTTGTCCTTTAACTTTTATACTAGAACTATGTAGTTAACACTCTACCATATTAAGTCTTAGAATATTCTGAATCTGACTATATACTTATATTTATGGGTTTGTTGCATATTTTCATGTTACTAGATGGCATCATTTCATTTCAGTTTAAAATTTTAGAGGGCTTGTCAAAACACTGATTACTGGGTGTCACCCTAGAATTTGATTCAGTAGGTCTAAGAAAGTGTCCCAAGGATATGCACTTCTAACAGTCAGGTGAGGCTGCTGTTCTTGGTTCAAAGACCACACTGTGAGTCCCACTGAACTTTGGATTATCTATATACAAATTACTGGGAAAGAAGAATAAGCATGGAAGAGCATATAGCTTCTGGGCACATTTCCCTGGCTAGAACCTAGTCACATGTTCACACGTATCTGCAAGGGAGGCTGGGAAATAGGGAGTAGATATTGGCCCAAGAAGTAAAGGAAACATTTTTGTGAAGAGCACTATAACAGCATCCTTTGCAATAAATTAGAAAAAGAAAATAGAATAAACTCAAATAATTTAAAAAATATGTAAGAATAGGACTTGAACTAAAGTTTTAAAATTCAATAAAAAGTCAACAAAGCCAAAAACTGGTTCTTTAAGAAGAGTAATAATAGATATTTTGGAACATGTAAGTCCTAGAGAAATAGCTAAAAATAAATAAAATGAAGAGGTACAGCTAGTAAGCTAATAGTGAAGATAAAATGGAATACTAAAGTCCAAAAGAAGCTAGGAAGGTAAGGGGGAAAAAATACAACAAACGAACTAATTAGAAAACAAAGAGCAATATGGTAGCTATAAACTTAACCATATTGGTAAGTACATTAAATAGAAACGGTCTGAACAATTGATTAAAGACAGAGATTGTCAGACTGAATAACAACACAAAACCCAACTATGTGCTGTTTTTATTTTTTTAAACTTTGAGTTTTGAAATAATATGCTTACAAAAACTTGCAAAAATAGAACAAAGAGTTCCCATATATTTCCACCCACCTTCCCCCCAAATTAACATAAATTATACAATTATCAAAACTGGAAAGTTAACATTGAAAAAACACTATTAACTAATTTATTGACCTTATTCACATTTCTGCAGTTATCTTGCTAAGGTTATTTTTCTGGCCCTGCATCCAATCTAGCATGCCACATTGCATTTACATCGTGTTTCCTTAGTTGCCTCCAGTCTGGGATGGTTCTCTAATATTTCTTTGTCATTCATGACCTTGAGAACTTTTGAAGTGCACTGGCCAAACTGTCTCTCAGTTTGAGTTTATCTGGTGTTTCTTCTTATGTAGTTCCATTAAAATCAAATACAGGCAAAACATGTCTGCTATCACCACTTCTGCTCAACATTGTACTTAAGAGTCTTGCCAGAAACAATTAGAAAAGAAGAAACTATTATGATTATCCACATGGAAAACTCAAAGGAACCTATAGATAAATTATTAGAGTTAATATATGTTTAACAATGTTGCTGCATTGTTGTGCTTTATAGCAGCAGCAAACAGAATACAAGTTTTAAGTAATGCCATTTACAATAGCAACAATAAAATACATTATAGCTGACCTAGAGCTCAGAAAATATGAAGAAAATGGTGAAACTCTTTTGGAAAGCTATTAAAGAAGTCCTAAATAATTGGACAGAGGCAACATGTCCTGGGTATGAAAATCATGTTAGAACCATATCAATTACCTCCAAAAGATCTATGGATTTTATATGATTTAATTTCAACACTAGTTTTCTTAGAATTTAATTAGGAATAATCACAAAATGTACATGGTAAAAGAAGGAACCAGAATAACCTAGATGCTTCTAAAGAAATAGGGTAAGATAAGGTGACATTATGAAATTAGAGTAATTAAGACATATGGTATCTGGTACAGGACTATACAGTTAGAATGATGAAACAGAAGACAGAGCCCAGAAGCAGACACATACCTACACAGAAACTTGATTGTGTCAGAGAGAGCATTACATATCAGTGTGAGTTGGATTGGACCATTCAACACGGTACTTGTTCAAGGTTATCTATATGAAAAAATTATGAAATTGGGGGATACCTTATACCATAGTAAAAAAAAATCCATTCCAGATGGATTAGACTTATAGGTGAGGGGCTAAACTTTTGAAACACTAAGAAGAAAATACAGGAGGAAGTCTTAAAAAACTAATGGGAGAAAAGTTTTCTTAAACAAGACATGCACACGTCATACAGAAATGATTGACAAATTAGACTACATTAAACTTTATAACTTATTTTCCTCAAAATACTTCAAAAAGAATACAAAGAAAACCCAAAAGCCAGAAGAATAAATTTGTAACATAAAACTAACAAGGTATACTATCAGAATATATAAAGAACTCCTGTGAATCAATCAATTAAAAACAACCCAATAAAAACATGGACAAAAGTCATAAATAAGCATTTCACAGAAGAATAAAACCTACTAATGCAATAAGCATGTAAAAATGTTCATTTTAGTGTAATTAGGGAACTGCAAATTAAAATCACAAGATGTAATTTGACATTCCCTTAACAAGGCAAAAATGAATAAATCAGGCAGTCAAATGTGTGTAGAAAAAAGGATTTTTATATACTGCAGTTGGGAGTGTAAAGCAGTATCATCACTTTGGAAGAAAGCTTTTGCACTATATTATGAAACTGAAGATACTTATCTAAGCTGGTGTTTCCAATCCCAGGTATAACCCCAGAGAAACCCTGGCTTACCATGTTCCAGAGTCATGAACAAGAATTGCTATCAGCAAAATACTGAAAACATTCCAAGCGTCCAGGGATAGGAGAATTGAGAACTGCAGTGAGTGAAAATGAATGAACCACATGGTTAACATGACTCAATCTCAGGAACTTACTTTTTTTTGTTATCATTAATCTACAATTACATGAAGACACATTATGTTTATGAGGCTCTCCCCTACCCCAAGTGCTCCCCACAAACCCCATTACAGTCACTGTCCATCAGCATAGTAAGAAGTTGTAGAATCACTACTGTCTTCTCTGTGTTGCACAGCCCTCCCTTTTCCTCCACATTATACATGCTAATCATAATACCCCCTTTCTTCTTCCCCGCCCCCATCCCTCCCTACCCTCCCATTCTCCCCAGTCTCTTTCCCTTTGGTAACTGTTAGTCCATTCTTGGTTTCTGTGATTCTGCTGCTGTTTTGTTCCTTCAGTTTTCCCTTCATTCTTATACTCCACAGATGAGTGAAATCATTTGGCATTTGTCTTTCTCTGCTTGGCTTATTTCACTGAGCAAAATACCCTCTAGCTCCATCCATGTTGTTGCAAATTGTACGATTTGTTTTCTTCTTATGGCTGAATAATATTCCACTGTGTATATGTACTACATCTTCTTTATCCATTCATCTACTGATGGACACTTAGGTTGCTTCCATTTCTTGGCTATTGTAAATAGTGCTGTGATAAACATAAGGCTGCATTTGTCTTTTTCAAACTGGAGTGCTGTATCCTTAGGGTAAATTCCTAGAAGTGGAAATCCTAGGTCAAATGGTAAGTCTACTTTGAGCATTTTGAGGAATCTCCATACTGCTTTCCACAATGGTTGAACTAATTTACATTCCCACCAGCAGTGTAGGAGGGTTCCTCTTTCTCCAAAACCTTGTCAACATTTGTTGTTGTTTGTCTTTTGGATGGTAGCCATCCTTACTGGTGTGAGGTGATATTTCATTGTGGTTTTAATTTGCAATTCTCTGATAACTAGCGATGTGGAGCATCTTTTCATGTGTCTGTTGGCCATCTGAATTTCTTCTTTGGAGAACTGTCTGTTCAGCTCCTCTGCCCATTTTTAAATTGGATGATTTGCTTTTTGTTTGTTGAGGTGCGTGAGGTCTTTATATATTTTGGATGTCAAGCCTTTACCGGATCTGTCATTTACAAATATATTCTCCCATACTGTAGGGTACCTTTTTGTTCTATTGATGGTGTCCTTTGCTCTACAGAAGCTTTACAGTTTGATATAGTCCCACTTGTTCATTTTTGCTTTTGTTTTCCTTGCCTGGGGATATATGTTCATGAAGAAGTCGCTAATGTTTATGTCCAAGAGATTTTTGCCTATGTTTTTTTCTAAGAGTTTTATGGTTTCATGACTGACATTCAGGTCTTTGATCCATTTCAAATTTACTTTTGTGTATAGGGTCAGACAGTGATCCAGTTTCATTCTCTTACATGTAGCTGTCCAGTTTTTCCAGCACCATCTGTTGAAGAGACTGTCATTTCCCCATTGTATGTCCATAGCTCCTTTAACAAATATTAATTGACCATATATGTTTGAGTTAATGTCTGGAGTCTCTAACCTGTTCAACTGGTCTGTGGCTCTGTTTTTGTGCCAGTACCAAATTGTCTTGATTACTATGGCTTTGCAGTAGAGCTTGAAGTTGGGGAGTGAGATCCCCCCCCCCCCACTTTATTCTCCTTTCTCAGGATTGCTTTGGCTATTTGGGGTCTTTGGTGTTTCCATATGAATTTTAGAACTATTTCTTCCAGTTCGTTGAAGAATGTTGTTGGTAATTTTATAGGGATTGCATCAAATCTGTATATTGCTTTGGGCAGGATGGCCATTTTGACAGCATTAATTCTTCCTAGCCAAGAGCATGGAATGAGTTTCCATTTGTTAGTGTCCTCTTTAATTTCTCTTAAGAGTGTCTTACAGTTTTCAGGGTATAGGTCTTTCACTTCCTTGGTTAGGTTTATTCCTAGATATTTTATTCTTTTTGCTGATTTTGTGAATGGAATAATTTTCCTGATTTATCTTTCTATTGGTTCATTGTTAGTGTATAGGAAAGCCACAGATTTCTCTGTGTTAATTTTGTATCCTCCTGCAATATCGCTGTATTCTGATATCAGTTCTAGTAGTTTTGGAGTGGAGTCTTTAGGGTTTTTTATGTACAATATCATGTCATCTGCAAATAGTGACAGTTTAACTTCTTCTTCACCAATCTGGATTCCTTGTATTTCTTTGTTTTGTCTAATTGCCGTGGCTAGGACCTCCAGTACTATGTTAAATAACAGTGGGGAGAGTGGGCATCCCTGTCTTGTTCCCGACCTCAGAGGAAAAGCTTTCAGCTTCTCGTTGTTCAGTATGATGTTGGCTGTGGGTTTATCATATATGGCCTTTATTATGTTGAGGTACTTGCCCTCTATATCCATTTTGCTGAGAGTTTTTATCATGAATGGATGTTGAATTTTGTCAAATGCTTTTTCAGCATCTATGGAGATGATCATGTGGTTTTTGTCTTTCTTTTTGTTGATGTGGTGGATGATGTTGATGGATTTTCGAATGTTGTACCATCCTTGCATCCCGGGGATGAACCCCACTTGGTCATGGTGAACGATCCTTTTGATATACTGTTGAATTCTGTTTGCTAATATTTTATTGAGTATTTTTGCATCTACATTCATCAGGGATATTGGTCTGTAATTTTCTTTTTTGGTGGGGTCTTTGCCTGGTTTTGGTATTAGGGTGATGTTGGCTTCATAGAATGAGTTTGGGAGTATTCCCTCTTCTTCTATTTTGTGGAACACTTTAAGGAGAATGGGTGTTATGTCTTCTCTGTGTGTCTGATAAAATTCTGAGGTAAATCCATCTGGCCTGGGTGTTTTTTTCTTGGGTAGTTTTTTGATTACCGCTTCAATTTCTTTGCTTGTAATTGTTTTGTTTCGATTTTGTGTTTCTTCCTTAGGCAGTCTTGGAAGGTTGTATTTTTCTAGAAAGTTGTCCATTTCTTCTAGGTTTTCCAGCTTCTTAGCATATAGGTTTTCATAGTAGACTCTAGTAATTCTTTGTATTTCTGTTGGGTCCGTCGTAATGTTTCCTTTCTCGTTTCTGATTCTGTTGATGTGTGTTGATTCTGTTTTTCTCTTAATAAGTCTGGCTAGAGGCTTATCCATTTTGTTTATTTTCTCAAAGAACCAGCTCTTGGTTTCATTGATTTTTGCTATTGTTTTATTCTTCTCAATTTTGTTTATTTTTTCTCTGATCTTTATTATGTCCCTCCTTCTGCTGACTTTAGGCCTCATTGTTCTTCTTTTTCCAATTTTGATAATTGTGATGCTAGACTATTCATTTCGGTTTGTTCTTCCTTCTTTAAATATGCCTGGATTGCTATATACTTTCCTCTTAAGACTGCTTTCGCTGCATCCCACAGAAGTTGGGGCTTTGTTTTGTTGTTGTCATTTATTTCCATATATTGCTGGATCTCCTTTTTAATTTGGTCATTGATTCATTGACTATTTAGAAGCATGTTGTTAAGTCTCCATGTGTTTGTGCACCTTTTTTCTTTCTTTGTACGATTTATTTCTAGTTTTATGCCTTTATGGTCTGAAAAGTTGGTTGGTAGGATTTCAATCTTTTGGAATTTACTGAGGCTCTTTTTGTGGCCTAGTATGTGGTCTATTCTGGAGAATGTTCCATGTCCACTTGAGAAGAATGTGTATCCTGTTGCTTTTGGATGTAGAGTTCTATAGATGTCTATTAGGTCCTTCTGTTCTAGTGTGTTGTTCAGTGACTCTGTGTCCTTACTTATTTTCTGTTTGGTGGATCTGTCTTTTGGAGTGAATGATGTTTTCTGGTTTCTCTATAATGTGGATATTGTTCTGCTTGGATTGGTCACACAGTTCTCTCAATATTTTTTCATTTTTAGAGATCCTTTTTTCTCTCTGTGCCTCAGCTTCTTTGTATTCCTCTCTTCTAGTTTCTATTTCATTTATTGTCTCCTCCACCGTATCCTACCTGCTTTTAATACCCTCCATCATGCTCTTCAAGGATTGGATCTCCAACCTGAATTCATTCCTGAGTTCTTGGATGTCTTTCCGTACCTCCATTAGAATGTTGATGATTTTTATTTTGAACTCCTTTTCAGGAAGAGTCATGAGGTCCATATCATTTAAATTTTTCTCGGGAGTTGTATTAATAATTTTAGTCTGGACAAGGTTCCTTTGGCGTTTCATGTTTGTATATGGCACCCTCTCGTGTCCAGAAGCTCTATTCTGGAGCTGCTCAGCCCCTGAAGCAATGTCGTGGGTGGCAGGGGAGCCGTACTTGTGCCTGGGGGGAGGAAAGAGCTGTTCCCCGCCTCCCAGTTGCTGTGCCTGTCTCCACTGCCTGAGCCAGTGGGCCAGGGACACAGGTATAAGTTTTTGTCCCAGAGCAGCCAGATATGGATCCCTGCTTTCCACAAGTGGCTGGAATCCCAGTCTCCCCAGGAACTCTGCCTGTATTAACTTTCCAACCCCGTAGTCATGCGAGTCTCATGAAATCACCATGAAATGCAGGTTTGTGCTCCCAGAGCAGATCTCCGGAGCCACGTATTCAGCTGTCCCAGGCCTTCTGCTCCCTCCCTGCTCTGTTTCTCTTCCTCCCGCTGGTGAGCTGGGGTGGGGTAGGGGCTCGGTCCCGTGGAGCCACAGCTCTGGTGCATCACCCCCTTCGGTGAGGTCTGGTCTTTTCTCCAGGGGTGTGCAGTCTGACGCTGTCCTCTTTCCTGTTGCAAGATTAGTTGCGCCAATTAAATTTTCTAATTGTATCCAGTTTTAGGAGGAAGCCTCTGTCTCTCCTCTCACGCTGCCATCATTAATCCACTGCCAGGAACTTACTTTTGAAGAAGAAAAGCTAGGTCACAGAAGCAAACAGTGTGATTCTGTTTATACAAAGTTCAAAAACCAGCAAACCTCAACAAAATTTTCTTGGGCACACATACCTGTGTTAAAATGATTAAGAAAAAACAACGGTTGGAATGATTAACAAAAATTCTGGGTGGTGTTTACCTCCAGTGGGAGAAAGGAGGTTGGGTTGGAGGGGATGGAGAAAAGTGTGCAGGAGGCTTTGAGGAACAGATACTCAATTTCTTCAGGCAGCTGGTGGGTCAGCTGGTTTTTACATTTTTTCTTCTTATCGATAACTGCACAGCAAATTTCCTCTAAACGAATAACAAATATTCCAGTTTCTGTGGATCTGAGTCCTGCATCGCAGGGACTTTCAGAGGCTGCAGAGTATCAGCTGGGGCTGCAGTCAAGGATCTGCTTCCAAGTTCACGCGTATGATTGTCAGCAGCATTCTGTCCCTCAGGAGTAGTTGGACTGAGGGCCTGAGATCCTTGACAGCTCTAGGTCAAAAGCCGCCCTGGTTCCTCAGCTCATGGGTCTCCACGGCGCAGTTCACATCAGGGCAGCAGGCTTCAGAGTGAGTAAGAGGAAGCCGAAGAGGTGAGCGAGAAGGAAGCCAGTTTTTATAAACGAGTCTGGGAAGGGACAGCCTATTACTTCTGCTGTATTCTTTTCATTAGAAGCAAGTAACAGGTCCAGCCCACACTCAGGGGGAAGGGATTTTGCACAAGTGTGGACACCAGGAGGTCAGAATCACTGACAGCCACTTAAAAAGCTGCCTGCCACATTTATTTGAGTATGTGTATGTTCTCTATTAACTATTTCATAATAAAAATCCTTCTGGCTTTTCCAGAGGAACTTTAGGATCAAAACAGTTTCCTTACCATGGTAATCCTGTGCTCAGAAGCCCTCTCCCAAGGCCTGACCTTGTGTGCTCTCCAATCTCCACTGTCCCTCCCATCAGATTGATTGACTTGGTTTCAAAGCAGCCACGTGTTCTCAAGCCTCCAAGCATTTGCTCGCAGTCATCAGCCTTCTCCACTTGTTCACTGACATGCCTCTGGTTCTGTCCCGTAGTGCAAGCATTTGCTCTTTCGTGTCTGGGTTCTTGGAGGGCAGCCTGCCCCTCTTTTGCTTCCTCACGATCTGAGCGTGCCTGGTGAGCCAGCCTGGGCCTGGTACAATGCGGACTGAGAGAAGGGTCGTGATCAATAGTCACTGAGTAAACAGGCTGTGAAGAGCCCCGTGACAGTTCAGGTGGGGCCTTGAAGCAAAAGGAGTGAGGAAAAACTGTCCGTTTTCAGAGCTTTTGAATTTCAGAGAAGGGATTGTGAATTTGTGGTTGCTTGAAGTATGTAGTATTAGTGTACAGTGCTTTTTTATTATTGAAGTTTTTATTTAGAATTTCAAACATGCAAAAAGTTGCAAGAATATTATAATTAACTTCCATATGCTCTGTATTTATTGTTAATTTGTTAACATCTTAACACATTTGCTTCTCTCTCTTTCTCTCTCTTCTTGTGTATGTGGGTGTGTGTGTGTCTTAAGAATAGTGGCTCCTAAAGACACCCACATCCTAGTCCCTGAAGCCTGTGAATACATGTTACATGGCAAGATAGAATTAAGGTTGCAGACGAAATTAAGGTTGCAAGCCAACTGACTTTAAAATAAAGAGATTATTCTGGATTATCCAAGTGGATCCAATGTAATTACAAAAGTCCTTATAAACAGGGAAGATGGAAGCAGGAGGCAGAACCAAAGAGATGCTATCATGACAGAGAATCAACCTGCGATATGAGGCTTTGAAGAGGAAAGGGCACCATGGACCAAGTAATGTGGGCAACTCTCAGAAACCAAAAAGACAAGAAAACACATTCTCCTCTAGATCCTCCAGAGAGGAATGCAGTCCTGCAGACACCTTGACTTTAGCCCAGTAAGACCCGTTTCAGACTTCTGACTTTCAGAACTCTCAGATAATAAATTTGTGTTATTTAAAGACACTAAGTTTGTGGTAATTTGTTAAAACACCAATAGGACACTAATACAATGTGAATATTACATACACATTCAATTTTTTTAATTTAGTTTTTTTTTCAGTTAAGAGCAAGTTTCAGAGATCAAATACATTCATTGTGTTAAATAACAATAGTGGAATTATCAAATTCAGGAAAAGCAACAATGACATGATACTATTATTTAATGTGCAGTGCAAGCTCACATAGTGCTGGTCGCCCAGTAATGCCCTTGCTATAGCAAAGAGAGCCCACAGGGGATTCAGGTGTCATGGCTCTTTAGATGCCTTCACTCTGGAGCAACTCTCAGCTTTTCACTCTTAAGACACTAATAAAGTACCTACCAATTCTTTTTCAAAATAATTTTTCAGAACCCATAATCTGGGTTTGCCTCATTTTACCCTTATGATTAGACTGTGATCATGCACTTTGGGAAGGAAGCCCACAGATGCTGTTCTGTGAGGCACTTAAAGAGCTGTTAATTCTGTCCCAAAACAACTAGAAAACCATTTGCCAGTGCAACTCAATTTTTAATTTGCATAAAAAATAGTTTGGAAAGAAATCCGCCCCAAGAAATATGTTCCTAATTGAAAAGGGTTTAGTAGCAAGCATTAGTTCAAGATATTCAGAAATGAGGCACCTGGCCCATTCAGGCCCTAGGGGGCACCAGGCAGCTACCGTGGGGCCTGTAGCATTGTCTCCCTGATTCTACAGCGGGTTCTACCCCTCTGAGCCTGGGAGCTGGCACCCAGGACCACCAGAACCTGGAAACAGCATCCACCCACAGAGGAGCACCCCAAAGTTTCATTACTTTAACATTTAAGGTAAATCTGGGAGAATGCTTAAGGGCCTGATAAATAACAAACATTAAAACATGGAGGGAAATGAAGAATGGTTTTATAGGCTTCTGTGATGATAAGAGGGCAAATTAAACGCAGTTTGAACAAATATATTCACTACTAGATACTTGTTCTCTATTTGGTACTCCTGTGTATGTCCAAATGTGGGCTGCCTATTAATAATTTTATGGTTTAATGGTATAATTTAGCCAGAATGGTATTATAAGGTTGAAAACAGCAGCTAGGTGCTCCCAGATTCTCTACCCCACAGGGGAATAGTGTGCAGAATAATGACATTGTATCTTTAAGACTATCTGATTCTGATTCCAATCACAGCTGTCATAAATGCCCTCTTCTATCTCCCTCTGGCCCTATGCTCTCTGGGGATGCGATTTCATGCTGACTTGAGTGGGCATTAGAGTGGAGACTTTGCTAGGTCGTACAGGAAATCAAGGATTTAAAATAATACTGTGTTTAATGGTGCCGTTTCCTCTTTGTTCCCAGAGGGCTCGCTTTAAAGCAGGCGGGATGAGGCGCACCACTGCGCGCAGGAGGCAGGCTGCAGCAGCCCCCTCGGTCCCCATGACTGAGAACGTGTTCTCAGTCTACGGAAGCACAGAAGACATTCATCAGTTTTCTTGTTTATTCGTTTGTTCACATGCAGCAAATGTTTACTGAGTTAGAGAAATTCTGGCAAAGCTTGCTGGAATTTAAAACTTCCTAACAGTTTTTCATTGTTTAGAGTCAAGGACCAATATGATTGTATTCAATTAATTTGAACTAGGGGAGGGAGCTGCTTTCCTGAGGACTTTGTAGGTAGAATTTGCTCTTCGGAGTGTGCCCCTGGAGTTGCAGATTTGGGGACTGACAAAGATCCTAAGGACAGAAAGTCCAGCTCACGGAGCTACACGGTCGCTCCTGAGGGGGCAGTGAGCTCCCTGTCTGAGGGAGGGCGGAGGAGGGCAACCTTGTTCACGTAGGTAACTATTGAAGGGAGTCATGGAATCGCCATGGCTTCCTGGTTCAGACAGATCTGGATTCAAATTCTGAGTCTGGCCCTGTTCTGGGAACTTGAGCGAGTCTTCTCTTCTTTTTCCCATCTATAAAATGAGAATTATGATACCTACACCAACAGGGCTGCTGCGAGCGTTGAATCTGATAAACGGTGTGAGAAGGCCTGCAACACGGAGGACAGCCGACCCAGGATCCTTGCGACCCTCCCCTTTGCCTCGTCAGAGGAAAGCTATCAACTGCACCTTCGTTTAAACCCTTTAACTGCTTGATCTATGCATCTAGAAACTTCTGCCAGCCTCAACCTTCACTATTTTAAGAAAAAAAAGCAAAACCTTGTGTTGCAAAGGGAAGAATTGGTGAAGAAAGTGTTTTTATTTAATTTAAAATGAAAGATACATAGGAAAACCATGAGAGGGACTATGCCAGTAAGTTGAGTGTCCACGCCACGCCTACCAAGGGGAGGACAGAAATCACCACGTAGTCTGCATGCCCAGAGTTCTGCAAAGCCAAGTGGATGTTAAAAGATGAAAAAGTCGGTCAGCTTTTTTCTAGAAGAAATATGAGTGTTTCTGCATTTCAATTCGATTCTTTTCATGTCACTGTTCTTAGGAACTCCCGAAAGTTCCTTCTTGCCGCTGTCAGCCAAGGGCTAGCTGTAGGACTGTGGGTTTGCCTCATTTTACCCTTATGATTAGACTGTGATCATGCACTTTGGGAAGGATGAATGGTTGTGAGTAAAAATCTGCTGCAAGGGAGTTTTCTCTTTATTCTTACAAGTCAAGCAAAACATCACTAGATTATAATTTCATATCATCCAAGGATTAATTAGCCAAATCAAGTTTACTGAAGTGTTTTATGAGAAACGTGAGCAGCATCAGCTAGGTATTTGTATATAAAATAGAGTTGTGTTGATGGTTATACTTCCTTATTCTTCATTAGATCTCTTAGAGATTTGGAATTTAAGTTGTTGAGGGGCTAAGGCATGGCTTTTGTAGCATCCGTGATTTCCCAGTGTTTTCTGCTTCTCCACCTGGCAAACGAGGACAGTGATACCCACCCTCCAAAGCCACGCTGGAGTCCAGAGGTAGCATGAAGTGGAAGGCGCTGCTCTCACTGTAGCCACTTGACTTTTGCATTCCAGAGCTGCAGGCTTGGTGTTTGCCTTTCAGAGACCTGCACTCTGCTGAAACTTCCAGTGAGGACAGTACCACACACGAGGGGGCGCTTCGTAAGTTTGAGCAGGGCTCAAGATGACAGAGGAGTGTGGAGGGTGTGGCCAGGGGTGCGTTGTCCCCTGCAACCTGTGGGACAGCCCCATACAACAAAGCTGCCCGGCACCCTACACGCATTCTCAGTGTCCTACCTGAAATCAATGTAGATGGAAAACCTCATAATTAGCTCATCCTAGAACTCTGTATATATAAACACAAAGTATTTTTGTGTGGCTTTAATATTGTTTTTGAGAAATGCATCTAACTGCATAAATCAAGGTAAGATTATGCTTTGTTTCATTATGATTGAAGGTTTACTGAGAGCTGTTTACCATTTCAGAAAGTCACAATATCAGTGAAAATACCACTCTTGGTTTGAGTAACACTCCCATCAGCCAGCTTTGGAAGCTGCCACATGCATGGTGATTTTTATGTATACATATTGGCATCTGACTACTTCATTTTGTCTGCTGGTGTAATTGTGCCTGAGAGTTTAAATACCGAAGTACATATTTTTTTGCAAATTGGTTTCTTTTTATTTATCCTTTATATTAGAATTGGGACATAATATTCATTTGGATATATTATATGTGAATTATATGATAAAGACAAGTTGGCAAAATATTTGACATTCAAAGGAAAAATTTTATCAGAAAGGCTGGTAGTCTCCCAACTAGGGCATCACTAAAGATACAGAATTCTGCACTGCATCTGCTTTTAATGTTGTTTGTGTTTATTTGGATTAAGCTCATTTGCCCTGAGCAAAATTCCTAAATAAAAGGTTTAACCAAGTCAAAATTCTGTTTCTTCCATAAACAAACTCCAAAGACAGGTGTCTAAGAAAAAATTATGCATGACGCTTATTAAAGAAGGAAAGGAAAACTTATGCTGGGGGGAAGGGGGGCGCTGCTACAGTGGGGTTTGTTGTAGGGGAGAGAGATCAGGCTCATCTCTGAATACAAGGTCAAGTGGGAATGTATGCCAAGAGCAAGTGTGGGTCAGTAGGCAGAAAATTACCAGGAGCAAACATCTGAGGTAAAGGAGGATACTGGCCAAACTGACCTAGCAGGATTCTTGCTGAAGGCAGGCCAGGGTGATCAGCATCACATGGAGGATGGCAGAGGGTGAAGACGCTCATCAGATAACAGGAGTGATCAGATATTGAGGATGGACAGGGAGATTCTGGCTAAACTGACTTAGCAGGATTCTTGCAAAAATTGGATAATGCAGAGAGGAACATCAAAGCTCAAAAGTCAGGATTTAGTTGAGAAAAGAGTTCAGGGGAACCTAGTTAGAGTTTGATCAAGGAGAGCATCGTGGTCACACGCAGTCCACCTGGTACTGCTGTTCCTTGGTTATCAGGGGCCCAGTCTCCTCCTGTCTTTCTGTTTCCTTAACCTTAGTGCCAGGCTTCCATTTTCAGAGCTATATTATGATCCAAGATGACTCTGGAGCTCCAGTCATCTTGGCTGCAACACAAGCAGGAAGCTAAGACAGAGGAGGAGGGCAATGGGGTCCCCTGCAGCTGTCTGTCCCCCATAAGGAGCTTACCCAGAAGTCCCATCCCGCAACTTTCACTTACATCTCAGTGGTGCCCTTAACTGTGAGGGAAGCTGGGAACTGTAGTCTTTCAGCTGTGCACATTGTTCTCCAACATAAAAATCAGAATTCTGATAATAAGAACAAAAGGGATAATGGATGGTGGGGTGGCATTTAGCAATTTCAGTTGCTGCTGCTGCTTGTGTTTTTAATAATACAGAACTACCTCCTCCCCAGGCCTAGGGAGCTTCATGACTGTGAATCCAAGATACCCAGGTCACACCGTGCCCACCCACTTTCTTATTACATGGTGACCTTAACCACGTGGATGTAACCCCTTTGAGCCTCATTGTCCCCATCTGCACAGTGGGGATAGACTTAGCTCCTAAGGTGGTTGTGGGGTTTAGATTGTTCGGAAAGGATGTTTAGGAACATCCCCCTCTCCTCCCACCACACATGCACAATCACACACTTAGCAGTAGCACCACCGGATCCTTTGTGAGGAAGCCAGGCACACTTTGTTTCAGATACCAGCTCGGTGGACAGAGGAAGCAGGTCTCCAGGAAAATACCGCCTCACACCTGTCAGCTCTTGGCCAGTTGCTCTGCGGGAAGGATGCGAAGACAGCTGGGCTTGGTTTTTCTGGGCTTTTCTCCATGGTCCTTTCCGGCAGGGCCAGCCAGAGGCCAAAATCTTGAATGCGGTGAGGTCGCTCTGCAGCATCTGCCTCCCTTGGCTGCACCAGAAAAGATCTGACCAGTGATTGTGGGAACTGCTTGTCGGCCTCACTTCCATAGGGGAAGGGCTTTGAAAAATGTGCTTTCTTAACCCCTTTCCCACCCAAAGGGACCAGGGCTCCTTGGGAAAATGACTGACTCCAGGGCTGGGGCAGGATATGGACAAGATGAGCCAGGTACATCTTGTGCCAAAAAGTGAGGACATTATTAGGATTGCCCGGGTCCTGCAGAGTCCAACCTGAAGAGGTGCTCTGTGGCCAGGGATGAGATATGTACCATGTAGGAAGAATCTAGTGTAGGAGATCAAGAACACAGGCTTTGAAAACAGACTGTTTGATTGAAATCCTGATGTGTGACCTAAGACAAACATTTCTTAGACCCACTTTCTTCATCTGGAAAACATGAGTTAGGATTTGGCTGTGAACTTTAAATGAAGAAACTGGTTGGGTCCCAATTCACAGAGACAGGGGCAAATGGCAGACCCCACACGTTCTTTTGTGTGCCCCCTTTTCACCATCTGTCTGGCCTGTGGTGAGGCCTGCCATCTGAGCCCAGCCCGCTCCCCTCCCCCCCCAACCTCAGGGCCTCCCGCACAACAATGCCAGATGCCTTCTGGGGCCTGGGTCAGGCCTCTGCTTTGTGTCTGCCTGGCAGCCTCTCTCTTCACAGCCAAGCCCAGATGGGCCCGTACTCAGGCCCCTGCTGATGATGTTAAGGGGGAGGGGTCTTTGGGGACTGGAATGAGGGGGAACAGCAGGGATGGCCACAGACAAACAGACTTCCAGACTCTCGCTGTTCATCCAGGACTCGACACTGTTCCCTCGGCAGGTCTGGTTTTGAGTTTGTGTGGAGACTGACCCGGCCTAGAGGCACAGTGCTTCTGGATTTATGAGAAGTTTGGTGCAAAATTAATTCTGTCTTCTGGGAACTAGCCTCCTTTTTCCTTCTTTTTGGACATCTACCCATACAATGTGTTTAGGTAGCATTCATTAAGGATGTGCTGTTTCTCATATAATTTCTTGCAAGGACTCGGTGGATTTTTTTCTTTATTTTCCCCAGCTTTATTGAGATATTGACATATAACCTATATAAGTTTAAGGTTCCTATGTGAATGATTCGATACACATGTATAGTGCAAAACAACTAACCACAGTAAGATTAGCTAACATGTCCATCCTCTTGCATAATCACCTTTTTTTTGGTGTGGTGATGACATTTAAGATCTAATTTCTTAATAACAATTTTACAATATGGTATTGTTAATTATAGTCACCATGCTGCACATTAGGTCCCTAGAATTCATTCATTTTATATCTGAGAGTTTTTACCCTTTGACCAACATTTTCAGATACGTTGCGTTTGTTTGTTAAAGCGCTCCTGGGTCTCCTGGCAGGAGCCGAGCATCCCGCGGGGGAGGCGCTATCCTTGCTTGCTCACTGATGGGCCTGGGGGAGCCCTCTGCACCCGAATCTCCTTCCTTGTAAAGGCAGGATATTACTCATCCTATTGTCAAGGCAGTCCTAAGCCTTAAGTGAGATGACAGATATGGGGGGGTCTTTTATAAGTGTGAAGAGCTGTACAGGCGCTGTTCTTGCCCCACGCCTGCGAGTCCCACCGTCTGTCCCAGCTGGCTGCCCTGGTGGCCTAAGCCCGCCGCACAGAGGTGCAGGGTCTCCCGCTAGAGAAGGCCAGAGAGCAGGCAGCTGATGCGATGGCTCTGAGGAGGGGGCGGTGAGACAAGGAGGTGGCCACAGGCTGGGGCAGGAGGGATGACCCAGGAAGGAGAGACACGCGCACAAATGAAAGAAAGAAAGCCACTGGAAAGAAGCCAGCTCGGCCCTTCGGATGTCCCACAACACACGCAGCCCACTGGGCGCCCCGCCGCACCCCGCCCATGGCCCAGTGCTTTTCCCAACACACCCTCCACAACAGCGAGGGTCTCCAACAGGAGAAAGAAGAATTAAAACCACCAAGACCCCACTTTGTTCTCCCTTACGTATAAAAAAGGGTAATTTATACTCCTATTAACATTCTATGTTTTTGTACATATACAAATTTACAGATTTTATTGTGTGTTTTTAAAAGTGATGTCTTTGTTTTCTATTAATGAGTGTGGGAGTTCTTTGTAAATTCTGGAGACAAATTCCTTACCAGATAAGTGTTTTACACACATTTCCTCCTCACTGTGCTTGTCTTTTCATCATCTTAACAAAGTCTTTCAAGGAACAGAAACTGCTCATTTTAATGAGGTCTAATTTACCAGTTTTTCTTGTAAGGTTCATACTTTTTGTGTTCTCTCTAAGGAATCTTTGCCTAAATCTAAGGTCAGAAAGATTTTACATTAACTCTATGATCCATCTTGAATTAATTTTTGTATGTGCTGCAAGTTAAGATCAAGGTTCTTTTTTTAAAAAAAGACTGTTTCCTCTATTGAATTACTTTAGCACCTTTGTTGAACAATAATTGACTGTTTATGAGTGGGTCTATTTTGGGCTCCATTCTGTCCCATTTATCTACATCTCTACTCTGATGCCCTCACCACACTGTGTTGATGATTATAGCTTTATAGAAAGCTATGAAATAAGCACTGTGAGTCCTCCAACTTATTCTCTTCAAAATGGCTTGACTATTATCGATTCTTTGTTTTTCCATATGAATTTTAGAGTCAAATTGTCAATTTTGAAATGCCTCTGGAATATTGATTGGGATTATGTTGAATCAATACATCAATTGGGAGGAATTAACATCTTAATATTGAGCCTTCTAATTTAAAAGCAAAGTATATATGGCCATTTACTTAGGTCGTCTTTGATTTCTCTCATGTGAATCTTACACATACTTTAAAAAAACTTATCCTTATGTATTTAATGTTTTTGTAGTCTTATAAATGGTAGTGTTTTATAAGATTTCTATTTCCAATTATTTATTGATAGTATATATAAGAAGGATTCTGCACCCAGTTCCACATTGGGGGAGGGAGTCCCCCCCACCCACCCAACAAGCAATTCTCAGACACCAGCTTGGTGTCCTACAATTCAACTCAATTCCGACATTATCTACCTAGAGATAGCATCAGATTCTGGAAGGTTAGTGGCTCATTTTCACAAGATTGCTCCCTGCCTTAGATACCAATCACAAGCCCAGATTGTTACCTGCACTTCTGACCAAGTGGTTATAAACCAGAGGTTCCCACCATCTCTCTTTGGGCTCAATTAATTGGCCAGAGTGGCTCACTGAATTCAGGAAAAGCTTTCACCCACTAGAGTACCATTTGATTACAAAGGATGGTAAAGGATACAAATCAACAGCTAGGGAAGCTCTTCTCACACAGGATGAGGTCCTGAGCCATGGAGCTTCTGTCCTTGTGAAGTTTGGGGCCAGCATGGAACTCTGATAGAGTGGAAGCCCTCTGAGTCACTGAGCCAGAAGTCCTCTGAACCCTTTCCTTACAGGTTTTTATGTAGGCTTCACTACATAAGCATGACTGATCAAATCATTGGCTATTGGTTATTGATTCAACCTCCAGACCCTTTCCCCTCCCCAGAATTCAGGGGATGGGACAGAAAGTCAAGATTTTATATTTTCAAAACTTTTAATCTGTGCCAACATGATAGGCAACTTTTTTTTGCTTGGTTCTTTGTGTCCTATTTATTTATTATGAGGACAGTTGAGCATCTTTTTGTGTGTATATTTATATGCCACTTTTCTCTTTAATTTGAACTAAATTTTTGTGTTCTAAATCCATTTTGCTATTGGATGTTGATCACATTCATGTTGATTTGTTCAGTCTTTTATATAATGAGGAACATAGGCCTTCATCAGTCATGTGGTTTTGCAAATATTTCCCTCCAATTGGTTATTTGTCTTTGGCCTGCTTTATGATAATTTATCTGTCTTCTTTTTGCCTCAGAGAGTTTTATACATTTCTCCTGGTTAAACTTAAATTTTTCCTTGATGGCTTCCTGAAGGAAGTCTAAAAACAGAAGGAAGCCTTGAATGGTGTTAAGCATGGAGTGATATGATTTGTGCTTTAAATGTGGCTGCTGTGCAGAGAACTGGAGACTGCATCTCAGGATGAAACACAGGGAGAATAGTTAAGTGAGAGGTGATGGCGGCTTAGTTTGAAAGGGACAAATGGGAGAGAAATTAGGAGGCAGACCTAATGTAATGGAGCAGCCACTCTCTGCTCTAGCAAACACTAAAGGGGGGCTGGGTTATTTATCTATTTATTGTTTGTTTGTTGTGGTGGGGGTTGGGGCTCACCTTGGTGAGAATATGAGTTAAGACTTGGATATGTTGAGTTGAAGTACTTCTTATGTATTCAGTGGAGAAGGAGAAGTTGCTGGGTTCATGGCAATGGAGCCCAGAGGCGGACCATGTCCAGAGGTGTGCCTCCACTCTGTGAATCTTGACTTCCACACTGAGGACCAGTGCCAACAAAGCCCCTGGGCCTCGACTTGCAACGTTTCACTCAAAAACCTCAACGTGGGTCTAGCACGGATTTAAGGAATTGTTGAATGATTTTCTTCCTACTGAGAAAAAAAATGCTTTTTGCTTAGGCAGAAATACACAACCATTTCAAGCATTAATTTATGGCCTTAAATTTTTTAAATTTAATTTTAAAAGTATATCACACTTAGAGAAAAGTTGAAAAACTGTTCAAAGGATGCCCTTTTAATCAAGCACCTAGTGCTAAATACTTTTGTATAAAAAACTACCTCAAAATTAATGGCTTGTAAAAACAACAACCATATTGTATATCATGATTTTCTGTGTCAAGACTTTGGGCAGAACTGGGCCAGGTGATTTCTGCTCCACGTGGTGTTGACATAGGTCGTGGAATGGCGACAGACTCGTGTGGAGAATCCAAGATGGCTTCACTGATGCCCGGCACCCTGTAAGGATGGCTGAAAGGCTGAGCCCAACTAGAAGTGTTGACAGGAGCCCAGGCACAGGGTCTCTTCAGTGTGTCAGTCTTGGAGTTGGGCATCGTGTAGAAGTTCAAGGCCCCAGAGAAATCTTTGCAAGAGACCCAGGCCCCAGGTACAAAAGTTCCTGTGTGTAGCCAGGGAAGTCCAGAGCATGCCTCCCCATGCTCCAGACATCCAACAGCTCACCAAGGCCAGCTCAGATTTAAGGTGGGAATTAGTCTGTCTCCCAGCCAGAGGCATAGCAAAAGACTGTGTGGCCGTCTGTATTGTAACACGTCACAAATTGTTAACATTTTGCCCCATTCTGCTCTCTGAAGTAGAGAGAGTATTTTTCATATATCATGCTTCTTTATCCCTAAATACTTCCTTATATATTTCCTAAAACCAAAGAAATTATTTTACATATCCAGAGTACAGCAGGAATTTTAACATTGATAACTCATAGGATCTGATTTATAACCCATATTCCAATTGCCCAAATAATACAACTTACAGTAAATTTTTTCTGGTCCAGGACCCAGTCCAGAGTCATATATCCCTGTTGGCAGCCGCGCCCAGAAAATGGCGCTCAATGCAGGGCAGCCGGAAAGCCCCGAATTTCCTAGTGACAAAACATCCCACGTCACTAAACCACATGCTAATAGCGCCTTAGCATAAGGACCAATGAGACCCACCAAATTGTTATGCTAATGAAGCGTATGGAGCCGCACCAACCGGGTCAGAGCATGAGAACTATATAAGCAAGCCTCTCCTTCCCCTCTGGGTCCTGCCCTATACATTTGTTTCACAAAGAGCTGAAGAATAAAGCTTTCTGCAGAAGAATCCTGCTGTTGTTGCGTGCTGTTCTTGCCGGCGAGGACGGGGCGCGCGACAAGTGGTGCCGAAACCCGGGAACCAGAACATCACCAGCACAGGGAGGACCCTTCAGACATCTGGAGAGGATTCAGAACTGCAGGACAGAGGAAAACCCGGAAGGGTAAGTTCCGAGAGACGCGCTTTTTGGGGTGGTGGCTGATGGTTCTCTGTAGATAAAGAGGCACCATGGGGAATGCACCCTCATTAGTTACGGCGCTGCAGATAGCTCTCAAAGAGCGAAACTTGAAAGTCTCCAGCAAAGTCTTAGGATCTTTTGTAAAGGAGATAGACTGTGTAGCCCCCTGGTTTATTTGTTCAGGGTCCCTCTCAATCCCGAGCTGGGACAAACTGGGGAAAGATCTTGATAGAGAGGAGGAAGAAGGCAGCCTGAGGGGAGGCACCAGACCCCTCTGGAAACTGATTAGAGCTTGCCTGCAAGATGAGAGGTGTGAAAAGGTAATAAAAGAAGGTCAGAGAGCCTTGACAGACATCCAAGAGAGCATGTCAGAAACGGAACGGGAGACAGAGCGAGCTCGCGGCCGAAAAAAGGCCACAAAAACGAAAGTAAAGAAACCCCAGAGTGAGGGAGAAAGCCCGCCTAGGGCAAAAGCGAAAGAGCCCCGAGAAGCGAGTGACGATCGCCTCGGAGAAAATAGTAAATACCCCTGGAAAGAGTTGAGGGACCTCCAACTCTCCAGTAGGGAATCTGAGGAGGAATTAACGTCCGCAGAGGAAGGGGCAGAAAATAGAACCGCAGAGTGCAGAAGTAAGGGAACCAGCAAAGTTGAAAAGCGGACCAAGGAAAAAATGAGAGCAGGGTGTCCCCCGACGCCCTTTGCCCCGCCACCTTACGTGAGCGGCGCACTCTCTTTTTGCCACCCAGATACTCTTCAGGCAATTAGACAAATGTTTCCTGTATTTGAGGATAATGGCGTACGCTCTCACCAGCCCCTGAGCCATAAACAAGTTAAGGAGTTAGCGGAGTCCATTCGGGCTTATGGAGTCAGTGCTAACTACACCATAGCACAGATTGAAAGACTAACAGAGACAGCAACGACACCCGCAGACTGGCAGTATGTAACTAAGGCATGCCTTTCTAGTATGGGGCAATATATTGAATGGAAAGCTTTGTGGCATGACATTAGTATGGCTCAAGCGCGTGCAAACTCAGCTGAAGGGCCGCCTGCAAGTCACTGGACATATGACATGTTGACAGGACAAGGACAGTGGGTAGCCAACCAGACCGCCTTCCCCTTACAGGTATACGCACAAATAAACACGTGCGCCGCCAAGGCATGGAAAGCCCTCACCAACAAAGGAGAAGTGTCAGGCAATTTGACAAAAATTATTCAAGGGCCGAGCAAGCCATTTTCTGACTTTGTCGCTCGTATGATGGAGGCCGCAGGCAGAATATTTGGAGATCAGGAACAAGCGATGCCCCTAGTGGAGCAATTAGTGTTTGAACAATGTACCAAGGAATGCAGACAGGCAATAACACCCTGGAAACAGAAAGGGATACACGCTTGGTTGAAAGCTTGTAGAGAAATAGGAGGACCACTCACTAACGCAGGCTTAGCCGCAGCCATATTACAGAGCCATAAACAAGCTAGAGTCACCAGCAGAAACATCAAATGTTTTCAATGTGGAAAACTAGGCCATATAAAGAGAGAATGCAGAAGCCCGCTGACAGAGCAATCAACCCAAAAGACCCCCGGAGTATGCCCGAAATGTAAAAAGGGCAGGCATTGGGCAAATGAATGCAGATCTATTAAAGATATAGAGGGAAAGCCATTAGATCAGTCAAAAAACGCGCAGAGGGGCCCCCGCTGCCAGGGCCCACAAATATATGGGGCAACCAGCATGCAAGTGTCCTTCGGGAGCAGCCAGCCCCCACAAGGAGAGCCACTCCAGGTTCCGCGGGACTGGACATCCGTGCCACCACCAGAATAGTATTAACACCACAAATGGGAGTCCAACCTATCCCGTCGGACTTTAAAGGCCCCCTGCCACCAAATACTGTAGGGCTACTCTTAGGGCGATCATCTGCAGCTTTAAAAGGCCTCATAATTCATCCAGGAGTAATAGATCAAAACTACGAAGGACAAGTAAAAATCATGTGTTCAGCCCCCAGAGGAATCTATCCCATATCCCCAGGGGACCATATAGCCCAGCTTTTAGTGTTGCCCAGTCTCCACGCCAATTATCCTGCTGTCGGCGCGGAGAGAGGAAAAGGGGGCTTCAGCTCCTCAGATAGGAACTTAGCCTTTTTAGTGTTGGATTTAGCCGACCGACCAAAATTAACTCTTCAAATAGAGGGAAAGAGCTTTGAGGGAATCCTAGATACTGGAGCAGATAAAAGTATTATCTCTGCAACCTGGTGGCCCTCCAAGTGGCCTGTGACCCAATCCTCACATTCACTACAGGGTTTAGGATATGCTTCAAGTCCTTCGATTAGTGCCAAACCACTGAAATGGTGAGCCCCTGAGGGACAAGAAGGTACAGTTACCCCTTATGTACTCCCTCTACCGGTCAATTTATGGGGGAGAGATGTCATGAGAGACTTAGGCCTCAAACTCATTAATGAATACTCCACCCCAGCCCAAGGCATGATGATGGATATGGGATACATCCCCGGCAAAGGGCTGGGGAAACACCAACAGGGACGCACAGAGCCTATCCTACCCAAAATAAAAAATGATCGTCACGGCCTGGGTTTTTCCTAGGGGCCATTGAAGATGCCATACCCATACCTTGGCTCACAGAGGAGGCCATATGGGTTCCTCAGTGGCCCCTATCCTCTGAAAAATTAAAAGCAGCTCATAGTTTAGTACAAGAACAACTCCAAATGGGACATTTAGAACCCTCTGTGTCCCCATGGAACACACCTATCTTTGTGATCAGAAAAAAGTCAGGAGCATGGAGATTGCTTCATGACCTTAGAGCAGTGAATGCTCAGATGAAGATGCTTGGTCCAGTACAGCGAGGACTACTGCTCCTCTCTGCCTTACCCAAAGAATGGAAAGTGCTCATAATAGATATTAAAGATTGTTTCTTTTCTATACCTCTAAGCTCCAAAGACAGAGAAAGATTTGCTTTTACTTTGCCAGCTATTAACCATGAACAACCCGATGCCAGATTTCAGTGGAAAGTCCTCCCTCAAGGGATGGCAAATAGCCCCACCATATGTCAACTGTACGTTCAGTGAGCGCTAGAACCGATTCGTAAGACCTACCCCACACTAAAAATCATCCACTATATGGATGACATCCTTCTCTGCTCCCCACAACCAGCTGAAGTAGAGGAAGTATATATAGATCTCACTAAATCCCTAGAAACTTGGGGATTGCATATAGCTAGTGAAAAGGTCCAAAAATCTAGTGTTAGCAAATTCCTAGGAGCCACCATTTACACAGATATGATTTGCCCACAAAAGCTTGAGATAAGACATAGTCAGTTACAAAATTTGAATGACTTCCAAAAACTCCTAGGAGATATTAATTGGTTGTGTCCATACTTAAAGATACCCACCACTGAATTGACACCACTATTTAAAACCCTAGAAGGAGACCCACAATTAACGTCACCGCGCTCCCTTACACCAGAGGCGAGGCAAGCCATTCGCAAAGTAGAGCAAGCTTTGATGACAGCACAACTAAGTAGAGTACAATTGAATGAACCCTTTGAGTTGTGTGTCCTTCCCACTCCAGAACTGCCAACAGCCGTCTTATGGCAACATGGCCCACTGGTCTGGATCCATCCCCAAGCCTCTCAGGCTAGAACAATAGAGTATTATCTGGCAGCCATGGCCAAACTTGCTCTGAGAGGAGTAAAAACCTCCATGACACATTTTGGAGAAGCTCCAGCAAAAATTATAACCCCCTACAACGTAGAACAGATACAAGTATTATGTGCTATGAACGATGATTGGGCCATACTTGCTTACAGTTTCTCAGGAACCTTTGATAATCATTTTCCAAAACATCCCCTCATCAACTTCGCCAGAAGTCATCTCTTAGTATTCCCTCGGGTCACTAGTCTAACCCCGTTGCCTCGTGGAAAAACAGTCTATACAGACGGGTCTAAGACAGGCACAGGTGCCTATGTCCATGATAGCAAAGTTGTGACAAAAAGCTACACACCCGACACTCCACAAATAGTGGAGTGCCACATAGTCTTAGAAGTCTTACAAATCTTTCCTGAACCTTTAAATATAGTGTCTGACTCCTGTTATGTAGTTAATGCAGTGAAATCTCTAGAAGTAGCCGGACTAATTAAAGCATCCAGCCCAGTAGCCACTTTGTTCAAACAAATACAATCAGCGCTACTCCATAGGCAATCACCTTTGTACATAACTCATATCAGAGCACATTTGGGCCTTCCTGGGCCTATGACCCAAGGCAACCACTTAGCAGATCTCGCAACCAGAAGCATAGCTTTTCCCCTGCTAGACCCTATCACCACAGCTTCAAAATTCCACACACAATTTCATGTCACTGCCGAGACACTGCGCAAACGGTTCAACATAACCAGAGCCGAAGCTAGAAACATTGTCCTTAGCTGCCAACATTGCTGCAGCTTCCTTCCCGCACCTCATGTTGGGATCAACCACAGAGGTATTAAGCCTTTACAAGTTTGGCAAATGGATGTGACACATATTTCGTCTTTTGGGAAGCTGAAATATGTACATGTATCTGTGGATACTTGTTCAGGAGTCATATTTGCCTCCCCATTGTCAGGAGAAAGAGCTTCCCATGTCATCCAGCACTGTCTTGAGGCTTGGAGCGCATGGGGGTTACCACAAATCTTGAAAACAGACAATGGCCCAGCCTATACCTCTACAAAATTTGCTCAGTTTTGTCAACGAATGGGAATAAAACATATTACTGGTCTTCCCTACAACCCACAGGGTCAAGGGATTGTGGAGTGCACGAACCGCACGCTCAAATCCTATTTACTTAAACAAAAAGGGGGAATTGAGGATATACCCCCCACACCAAAAACTGCTACAGCCCTAGCAGTTTTCACTATAAATTTTTTGAATTTGGATGCTCAAGGCCATACAGCGGCGGATCGCCATAATCAGTGGCCAAAAGACCCACAAGAACTAGTAAAATGGAAAGACGTGTTATCTAACCAATGGAAAGGCCCGGATCCAATTATAATCAGATCCAGGGGAGCTGTGTGTGTTTTTCCCCAGGGTGAAGAAAACCCCTTCTGGGGAAGATCCCAAACAAAAGAGATGACTTCGCTGTACCTCCTGATCCTACTCCTGACAAAAACCCCGACTCAGGGAGTATTGAGATGGGGAATACTGTCTGCCTTTCCTAAGCCCATGCCTGTCCGCTTCAATGCAGCCGTTTTTCCGCGTTTTTTCACTACCAATGCTTGTATGAACTTACCCTACTTAGTTAAAGACACCCTAGTAGCCCCTCTAGGAGAAAACCGATCCTTCGTAACTAATGGATCACTATGCTTCACCACTCAGAGTCTACCCAGTTGTATCTCCCTAGAACAGAGGAAATACAGATGGTTCGACAAGGCTAAGACCACCGTGCTACTAAAAAATTCTACCATTAATGTGAACATGCTCCATTCAGTTCTCTGGATCAACGGGACTTTTGTAAATCCCTCTAACCGCACCCATTCCCATACTACTAGTCCCCGACAACCTAAATATGTCCCCCACTGCCTAGGTGATTATGAAGGTGAGCTGTGGCCCTGGACTGATTGTCAGTCACATAAATCCACCTGGGCAGATGTAGCGCAGAAGTACACCATCTCCCCTAGGATGCTTGACCCCATACTCCCAGGGCCTAATGTTACTTGGGATATGGGAGGCTGGCAGCAAGATAGGAATGTGAACCCATTCCACAAGTGGATGCTTTGCGGAATTAATGGCTCCTGTTCTGACCTTTCCCCTTTAACTGCCCTCCTGGGAGGGGCCATCGGCGGTAGAAGTAATGTCTCTTGTACTCATAATTCCACTATACACCCAGGAAAGGTGAATTTCAGCTGCACCACAATAGGTGAAGTACAGAAAGCTACTGCCTTCCCACCAACTCCTATATGCATTTACCCCCCATTTCTGTTTATCCTATCCAATGGCAGCTTTAACTCCTGCTCCAATGAAACATGCTTCCTGTCTCAATGCTGGGATGCGCTTAACTATACTAACGCCTTAGTGGTCCGCATCCCTCGCTGGGTCCCCGTCCCCGGAGACGCCCCTAACACCATGACTCTGTTTCGAGAAAGGCGCGATTTCGGCGTCACAGCTGCCATAGTGCTCCTGATCTCCGCGACCGCGGTATAGCATTAGACACCTCCATCAAATCAGCTACAGAGCTCAATAATCTTGCAGCCTCAGTAGCTTCTGCCCTTGACCAACAGTCCACACTTGATGGCAAACTGAAAGGAGGAATAATGATTAACGCATAGATCTTGTAGAAGAACAAATGGAAGTACTCTGGCAAATGGCACAATTGGGATGTGAGCGAAAATATCGCGCTCTTTGCATTACTAGCATTCAATATAAAAATTTTACACGAGCAGCTAATCTGTCACGAGACCTGTCCCAGTATCTTTCAGGAAACTGGTCCCAAGACTTCGATGGAGCACTAGAAGAACTGCGGCGAGAAATAATCCACATCAACTCCACCCGTCTAGATCTCTCCATAGCAGAAGGACTCTCTTCCTGGTTCCTCAGAGCTCTCTCTCACGTCAGGGAGTGGGCGGGCATGGCTGGGATGGGCGTGTTCATGCTTGGAGGTCTCATGCTCTTACTCTGGTTGTTATGCAGACTCCGCAACCAACATAAGCAGGACAAGGTGATCCTTGCTCAAGCCCTAATGGCGATAGACGTTGGCGCCTCTCCCCAAGTGTGGCTCAACATGCTTAAGAAGGAAGCTCGGCTTTAGCTTGAGGTAGCTCTTGCACCCTGAGCCCATGTGGCACTGCACCAGGCCCGAGTACCTCATTGCTTAATCACAGCTTTCTCTAAGAAGCTCATGGTGCAAGAAGGTTGAGAAAAAGGGTCCAAACCCTTTGTACCAAGCGGTCCCAACGCCAGCCAGAGGATGCGAGGCAAAGCACTGCAAGAGGTCTTGGACCCCTCTGAGAGGCATGCCTGACTGCATAGGGGTAGATGCCCAGAACCCCTCTCCAAAAAGGGGGCATCAGGAAGTGTGATGGAGGTCAGGCCTCTGTCTCCGCCTCTGCTGGCAAGTTCCGCCTTGTGCTTCTATTAGACAAAAAAGGGGGAGATGTTGGCAGCCGCGCCCAGAAAATGGCGCTCAATGCAGGGCAGCCGGAAAGCCCCGAACTTCCTAGTGACAAAACATCCCACATCACTAAACCACATGCTAATAGCGCCTTAGCATAAGGACCAATGAGACCCACCAAATTGTTATGCTAATGAAGCGTATGGAGCCGCACCAACCGGGTCAGAGCATGAGAACTATATAAGCAAGCCTCTCCTTCCCCTCTGGGTCCTGCCCTATACATTTGTTTCACAAAGAGCTGAAGAATAAAGCTTTCTGCAGAAGAATCCTGCTGTTGTTGCGTGCTGTTCTTGCCGGCGAGGACGGGGCGCGCGACATATCCCATTTAGTTACCAGGTCCCTTTAGTCTCCTTTGATTGGCAACAATTCCTCATCCTTTCTTTTTCTTTTATAACTTTGAAATTTTAAAGGGCACAGTCAAGCCAAATGTTTTGTACCTCACTGTGGGTTTGTCTGATATTTTCTCATTATTAGTTTCAGGTTATGTTATTTTGGCCAGACACCATAGATATGACATGTTCTTCTCAGTGCCACATATCAAGAGGCAATGATACTGATTTGTCCCATTACTGGTGATGTTAACTTTGATCATTTTGTTAAAACAGTGCCTGCCAAATTTCTAGTTTTCCTTTTCTAATTAATAATTACTAAGATGATAGCAAAATGTTGGTTTCCTAATATTGTCATTTCTTCTGCACTTGTTAGTTGTCATTCTACACTAAGCAAGAGCGGTCCTCTTAGCATGCACATATGTATCCACGGACTTCTGCATTCTTATTAAACTCAACTGGTTATTATCCATTACTGTCCTATAGTTGGATGCTTGCTGCCTTTAAGCATCTCCTGTGTGCTTTTGATGAATTCCTATTATTTCTTATTTCCTGTCACAGTCCAATGTTCCAGATTCATCTTGTACTTGCCCTGCCCCAGTCCTTGAATAAGCCACTTCTTCAAGGTTCCTTTTAGCACAGAATACTTTTTTAGAAACCAAGAATTGTGTGCTAGAATGTGCTCATCTAGTCACGCAGTGCTTCTAGGCCCTGTGTGAACAATGCTAGAAATACTGATACCTCTAATTCCAGCCTCCAGATTTTGCTTGCTTTGCCCAGTTTCATGGCTCTAGCTCCTTTTTCCCAGTGTAGGAACTCTGATTCCCCACAACATTAGTATATTCATTTATTTGTACAGAGCTAAAAACATAGAAAATAGTTTCAGAATTCTTCTATGACTATAAAGTAAAACACTTACAGTATTAAACTACTACTATAGAGTAAAACCAATTCTATTAAGTAAAATACATGAGTTATTTATTTATTTATGCAGTTTCCAGGAATGCCTGAAACCTGCCAGGTTTTGGGCCTGAGGCTGGGTATATTGCTACTGGACGAAAACTACATTTTGGTAATGTGAAAGGGGTTGGGGAGACTTTTCAGCAGAGCAATAATTTCCACAATCACTCTGGGTGTTGTTCGGAGAGCACTGTGGGGAAGGAGTGAGGTAAGGGAGAGGAGACTGGACTGCCAAGGTCCAGAGGAAAGATGATAAAGTTCTGAGCCAGGGAAATCTGCTGGGGCATGTTGCCCATGAAAGCAGCTGAGCCCTTCTAGAATCTTGCAGACTCCAGTCTATATAAGCTTCCTGGATAATACATTTTAAATGTGCACTCTGCAGCATCAGAATACTAGCTGTGTGACCTTGGACAAGTTATAAACTTCTCTGAACCTCACACAGGTCACTGGCTTTAGGAGAAGGGGTGTGAACCTGTCCGTGATTTTGCTCAGAGAATTTTTCCAAATTTACTTCTAATCAGTTATTTCGAATTTACTTCTACTGGTTTTGGCCAATAACATGTTTTCTTTAATAGACAATTACATAGTCTTTTTAATGCTACAGGAATCCTGGATCTTTTTAATAGATGGCATTGTAATTGCAGTTTTATCTTAAACCACTTTATCTTCAGTGGGAATGAGAAACTATGTCAGGCACATAGTAAGAGGATTCAGTGACAAAGATGAAATGCTTGACTACCACACAGGTAATAACTGACAAAAAAGTCTCTAGTGGCAACAGATCAGGTAGCGTGGAGGGGGGATGGTTCCATTTCACTGACGACATGTAGTCTGAACTATTAACTCCACACATGCTGGAGGCCAGCCATCCTCCGCCGGTGTGCCCTGGCTTCCTCTGGGCAAACAGGGTGCTCTCCATGTCAGTAGTCGGGTGGAGAGGCAGCAGTTGGGGATTTGGAGACAGCCAGACCTGTATTCAAATTCCTGCTGTGCTATTTAGTGCTGGGTGATGCTAGGTTGTTAAATGGGACTAAGAAATCCTGACCCCATAAGATACTATGTGCTTTTAATGGGATGATGAATGATGAAAGCCGAGCACACAGACGCTCATTAAGAGTGAGTTATCTTCTCCGCAGCCCTCATGAACTTACTTCCATATCCCAACAAAGCCCTGTTTATCTACATATCCTCCCAGCCACACAGCGGCCTCAGCCTCATCTCCCATTAGCCGGCTGTGAGGACTAGGCCCCCAGAGGAGCAAGAGCCAAGGGAATAATCTTTCTCCCAACATCACACCCAGTATGTCTTTCAGGACTCAAGGAACACTAAATCACCTGCTTCTCTCTTGGATTGGATCTTGTGCATGTTATCTATGTTGGATTTTGTGCATGATAAAAAGAAGTATAAGATGTCACTGCTTTCCAGGAACATAAAATCCCACTAAATACCTAAAATAAGCCCAATGCACAGCAGATGGACATGGGTTCAAATCCCAGCTCTGCCAATTATTACTGTGTGACCTTGAACAGTCACTTACCCACTGGACAACAACAAACCAAATGAAGAATAGATACCTGCCAAGATAAAGGAAATGTGAGTGGACAGACATGTGTTTACCCTAATATTCCTAACAAAGCATTGCTTTGAACAAAACGTACAGGGAAATTTACTTGCAGAAGAGGATGTTAATAACAATCACTAGCTATGGTAAATTATATTATTGTTCCCAATTATCAGTTCCCTCCTCTATAAGAGAATCATACATCCCTTCTCAGCCAGGACTTTCTGCGGGTGGAGTATAGTGGCGTCCCATTGATTTTCAGCATGACCATTTGACCTGCTTTGGCCAATGGAAGATGAGAGGTACAACGGGCACCACATCAGAAAAGAACTATTTAATGCATTCCAGTGGTTTATTCGGCCTCATGCTGTACCATCTAGGATGATGTTACTGTCAGCTTGGGTCCCAGAATGAGAAAACCTGGTGCTTAAGGTGAGTCAAGCATAGCTGAGTCGTGACAGAGTGAAGCAGACCAATAGACCAGCAGACATATGAACTAGAAATGTTTGTTATTGTTAGCCACTGAGAAGTGGAGGTTGTTTTGATGTACCTCAAAAGCTGACTGCTACATCAACATTAATTCAACACTTGCTCTGTGCTGGCACTGTCCTAAGAATTTACACGTGTTCTCTCATTTAATCCTTGCATTAACCATGCATGGTAAAGCTTCAGCCATATTTTCCATTATAAACATCAGAAAACCCCTCTGGCTGTGTACAAAGTACAAAAGGAAGGCTTCTGCTTCCATCTAAGACAGAACAAGAGTCTAGATGTGTTCTCCCATCTAAAGAAAAACCAGATGAAATCTGTGAAGCAGTGGTTCTCAAGATACTAGATAACAGGGAGTGAAGGACTGTGATCTCTGAGAGATGGGGAGCAAATGTGAACCCTGTAACTGACCTAGTTTACTGCCTGGGGAGAATTTCCAGGCCAGGGTGCAAAACAGGATGCCGGGCAGAGCTTGGTGATCTCCTTGATTTGGGAATATGGAGCTCACGGCAAGGGTGACAAGACAACTAAAGCTTTGCAGGGCCCAACACTGGAAAGGAGAAAGCTACACAAAGAGAGGATCATGGAGATTTGCAAAGGGTCCCCCTTGAGGACTTAGCTGAGTAAAGATCAGGGTGTGCATTAGAGGAAACTATCCAAGGCATGGAAAGTAACTGCCAGAAGGACCAGAGGGAACATAGGCCTAGAAGTAGGTGCTGTCCCCACCAGCCAGCATGGACATTGGGCACAATACTCAGAATATTCAGAAAAACTTCCCTTAAGTGGCAGAAAATTTTTTTCCCACAGTGGGAAAAATTTACCAAGCATGCTAAGAAGCAGGTATGTACAACCTAAAGTAAGGAGAAAATCCAATCTGTTGAAACTAACCCAGACATGACACAGATGAAAGAATTAGCAGACAAGGACATTTAAAAAAGTGTTAACAACCATTTGCAACAACATGGATGGAGCTAGAGGGTATTATGCTCAGTGAAATAAGCCAAATGGAGAAAGACAAATACCAAATGATTTCACTCACCTGTGGAGTATAAGAACAAAAGAAAAACTGAAGGAACAAAACAGCAGCAGAATCACAGAACCCAAGAATGGACAAACAGTTACCAAAGGGAAAGAGACTGGGGAGAATGGGAGGGTAGGGAGGGATAGGGGTGGGGAAGAAGAAAGGGGGTATTTTGATTAGCATGTATAATGTGGGGGGTGGGGGAAAGGGGAGGGCTTTGCAACACAGAGAAGACAAGTAGTGATTCTACAGCATCCTACTATGCTGATGGACAGTGACTGTAATGGGGTTTGTTGGGGGAACTTGGGATAGGGGAGAGCCTAGTAAACATAATGTTCTTCAAAAAAAAAAAATCATTAGAAGGTTTTGGGTTTCCAAAGAAAAAAAGTGTTACGACTGTATTCTTTCTATCTGTTCAAGATACTAGAAGAAAGACTGAATATGTTAAATAAAGATATGGGAGATATATAAAAGGAGCAAGCTGAATTTCTAGTGATAACAACTACAGTGTCTGAGATGAAAATATATATGATGGGATTAATTAAAAGATTAACGGTAATTTTTTCCCACTGTGGCAGAAAGAAGGATTAGTGAACTTGAAGACATAAATATAGACACGTGAAGCAGAGAGAGAAAGCAAATTTTTTTTTTAACGAACAGAATAACAGCAAGCTACAGGACACCTTCAGGTGGCTTGTGTATGTGTAACAGGAGTCCTTGAAGGAAATGGAGGGGGCAGAGAATATATTTAAAGAAATAATAACCCCCAAATTTCCCAGTATGAAGAAAACCATAAACTCGCAGATCCAAAGTTCAATGAAACCCAAACACAAGAAACATGAAGAAAATGACATGAAGGTACATGTAATTGAACTGATTGAAATCACTGAGAAAGAAAAAATGTTAGACGTAGCCTGAGGGGAGGAGGGGACACATCACATACAGAAGAACAAAAAGGATGAGGGCAGATTTTTTTGTCAGAAACAATTTAAGCTTAAAGACCATTGTGATATAATGAGTCATAAGACGACCAAATATATATTTCCAGGTGTATTTGGTCTTTTTCCACAGTTCCCGGAAAGACTGTGGAGTCTTAAAGGTGAAATGGGTGTCTTGTCAAGTTAATCACTTTTGCCCCCCGCCAGGGCCGGGGCTGGAGGTCAACCAGCCAGTGGCCAATGAGTTAGTCAGTCATGACTAAGCACTGAAGCCCTCCCAAAAACCCCTGAGAAGAGCTTGCTGCTTTCTCAGATCCTGCAGCTCTCCTGGGGAGAGCTACAGCTTCTGCGCTTGGGGAACCAGAACCAGAACGCCTCCACGTGCCCCCGAGCCAGGCTCCAGGCTCCACTGGGACAGAAGCTCCTTTATCTGGGAGCTTGCCCTGTGTATCTCTTCATCTAGCTGTTAACTTGTATTCTTTATAGTATCCTTCATTAAACTGGTAAACGTGTTTTTCTGAGTTCTGTGAGCCACTCTAATAAACTAATGGGATCCTCCAATCTGTAGCAGGTTGGGAGATGCACAGGAACTGCCTGAGGCTTGCAACCTGAGCCTGGAGGGGCGGTGGGGGGCAGTCTTGGAGGACAGAGCCCTTAACCTGGGGAATCTGGTGCTGTCTTGGGCAGATAGCCTCAGAATTGAGACTTAACATCCTGCTGGTATTTGAGAATTGCTTGGTGTTGTGTGTGTGGAAAGAACCCACAAGATTATACACACACACACACACACACACACACACACACACACGCACACAAACACACACACACACATACACATACATGCACATTGGAATCAGGTCTGGGAACCCAAAAGGCATTGCAGTATTACTGCTGTCTAGTATAAATATACTATTATTGTTGTGAAGGAGAAAAATCATCAACCATGAAGCAACATCTTTAAAGTGATGAAACAAAAAACATCCATCAGCCTAGAAGTCTTTACCAGGAGAAAATATCTTTCAAATATGAAGGCAAGTAAGACTTTTTTCAGATATACAAAAACTTGAACTCATCACCATCAGACCTGCACTATAACAACTGTTACAAGAAAACCCTTCAGGCAGAAGTGAAACTCCAGCAGATACAAACATGGATCTATACAAAAGTATTTGAAATGGTAACTATAAGGATAAATATAATGACTTTTATTTTAAACTCTTTATAAGACAATCAACTGTTCAGAGCAAAAATAACAATGTATTTAAGGGTTTTTAATATATTTAGGAGTAAAATGTCTGATAACTATGCAAAAAGCCAAGAGGGGAGACATGAAAATACAGTTGTAAAGTTTTAATGCTACACAAGAAATGGTATAATATTATTTGAATGTAGACTGTGACAAGTTAAAGATGTATACTATAAACTGCTAAAGCAACCGCTAAAATAACACAATGCCTTACAGCCAATAAACCAAAAAAGAAAATAAAATGGACTTGTAAGAAAATAATCAAAAAGGAAGCAGAAAAAGGGGAAAGGGGAAAAAAACACATGGGACAAACATAAGACAAATAGCAAGGTAGTAGATTTAGACCCAACCATTATCAGTACTCACATCAAATGTAATAGTTTAAATACCCCAATCAAAAGGCAGAGATTACCCGATCAGGTAACAGAATTAAGTAAGAACTATATATTGTGTAGAAGAATCCCTTTTATAAAAAGACATATGGATCTAAAGTTAAAGAATGGAAAAGATACACCATGCTAACCCTAATTTTGAAAATGTGCTAGGGTGGCTATAGGAATATCAAATAAAATAGATTTCAAAGTAGTCTTAGGAGGCACGAAGAGGCTCACTTCATAAAGGGATATACCAACTCAAAGGTGTATGCACCTAAAACAAAGCTTAAAAGTACATAAAACAAAAACTGATAGACCTGCAAGAGGAAGTAGACAAATCTACAAACATAGTCACAGAGTTCAACATCCATCTCTTATTAACTGATGGAACAAGTAGACAGAAAATTAGTAAGGATATAGAAGACTTGAATAACACACACAACTTGACCTCATTGCTATTTCCAAATGCTCCACCCAACAACAGTGGAATACACACTCTTTTCAGGTGCACACAAAACATCTATGAAGATCAACTGTATTCTGAACCATAAGATAAGTTTCAGTAAATTTTCAACTATCCAAGTCACACAAAGAATGTTCTCTGCACACAACAGAATTAAAGTAGATATCAATGCCCAGATGATGTCTGGAAAATCTCAAAATATTTGGAAACAGAATAACACAATTTTGAGTAATCTTATGAGTCAACTAAGAAAAAAAATTTTAAGTTACAAAGCATTTTGAACTGAATGAATATAAAAACGTTACATTGCAAATTTCTGAGATGCAGCTAAAATGGTACTTAGAAAGAACTTTATAGCACTAACAGCTTATTTTTGACAAGAAAAATGGCCTCAAATGAATGATCTCAGGTTCCACCTGAAGAAACTAGAAAAAGAAGAGCAAATGGATGCCAAAGTAAGCAAACGAAAAGGAAACAGTTAAGATCAGAGTAAAAATCAATGAAGTAGAAACCAGAAAAACAAAGGAAATCAATGAAACAAAAGCTGATTCCTTGAGGAAATGAATAAAATCTATAAACTGCTGAGCAGACTGAACAGGCAAAAAAAGAAGGAAAAGACCCAAATTACTTAACAATTTCAGAAACAAGAGAAGTAACATCACTACAGATTTCAAATGTATTAAAGGGATAATAAGGAACTATTTGGGTAACTTAATGTCAGTATATACAATTCAATAAAATGACAAATTTCTTGAAAGATATGAACTACCACAGTTCACTCACAAAGAAACATAATTAGAATACCTCCTCGTCTATTAAAGTAATTGAATTTCTATTTAAAAATCTCAACTCAAAGGAAAGTCCAGGGACAGATTACTTCACTGGTGAATTCTATGCAACATTTAAGGATGAAATAATACCAATTCTATGCAGACTCCTTCAGAAAATAGAAGAAAAAGGAACACTTCTTACCTCATTCTTGAAGGCCAGCATTAGTTTGAGGCCAAAGCCAAGCAAAGATGTTACAAGAAAAGCACAGACCAAAATCCCTCATGAACACAGATGCAAGTAGAATCCACCAGTGTATTAAAAGGATAATACATCATGGCCACGTGGGGTTTATCCCAAGAATGCAAAGCTAGTCCCACACTCAAAACTCAATCAGTGTGATTCACTGTATGACCAGACTCAAAGAGAAAGAAACTGGGAAAGCACAGAAGACTGGGAAGCCAGAGAACCAGATCCAGAAAAAAACCAGGCAAGAACAAAAACAGTCACAACAAAATCAACAACAAATGCAGCACAACAAACCACACCTGGAATCTCACCCCAAACCCCATGTGTTGAAGATACTGCTGCCATTCCAAGCACTGCTCACTAGACATGGGAGTGGGCACCACTGCTAATGCCAACACAGGGTCTGGATGTTGCTACAGCCAGCCCTGCCCCCATCAGAATGAATTCTCCACCATCCTTGCTTTTTTGAATGGCTGGTTCCACTTTGAAGACCCAGAAAGGGGATTCTGATTGGCCAAGCTGTAAAGAAAGTTGGAAAAGGGAGGGAAACAGAAGGGGTTCTTCTACTCTACCTTCTTCACACAGATGGGGACTTTGTAAGACAGATTAAATAGCTCACAGAATCACTGGGATTGTTGAAAACTAGGCTCTAACCAAGCTTTCAGGAGAACACCCAGGACTACACTGCAGAATGGCCCAGTGAGGGAACCTGCCCCAGCTAACCAGGACCCTGCCACTCTTGTCCCTGATCCCTGCTCTCCCGGAAAGATCAGCCAGAATGGATGCCCTCAACCTAGAGCGTTTCCTCAAGTCACTCACTTCTGAATCTGACTAGTGTGTCTGTTTGGCAGAATACAGATCACATCCTCATCCAGTGGCAAGGGAGGCCAGGAGTTGAAGGGGTTTTGTTGGTTTGATTTTACCAAAAATAAAATGTGAAGAGGTTTGCAAAACATTCAGGAGCCATGACTGAGTGCTGGCCTTTTGTCCATATCAGTGGGAAGCAAACTCTGCTTCCTACCTAGATTCACGCAGAAGGAAATCCCTCAAGCTTAGGAAGAGAGTTGAGCTGCTCAATGCCCCAAAATGACAAAAAAGAAAGGTACTTTTATTAGTTCCATCTCACAGACTGGAAGTTGAGCTTCCCAGACATTTGGTAACTTAATAAGAAAACAGAAGAATTATTTGTTCTATTTCTTTGAAAAATTCCATCAGAGTTTTGATAAGGATTGCATATAATCTGCAGATTGCTTTGGGTAGTATGGACATTTTAACAATATTAATTCTCCAATACATGAACATGGAATAGCTTTCCATTTATGTGTGTCTTCTTCCATTTATTCCATTAATGTCTTACAATTTTCAATATACAAGTCTTTCACCTCTTTGGTCGAATTTATTCTTAGGTATTTTATTCTTCTGATACAATTGTAAATGGGATTGTTTTCTTTATTTCTCCTCCTGATAGTTTGTTACTAATGTAGACAAATGCAACAGACTTTTGTGTATTGATTTTATGTCTTACAACTTTACTGAATTCATTCATTAGTCCTCACAGCTTTTTCATGGAGTCTTTAGGATTTCCTACATGGAACCACAAAAAAACCTGAATAGCCAAAACAAATTTGAAAAGGAAGAACAAAACTGGAGGTATCATTCTCCCTGATTAAAGCCATATTACAAAGCTGTAGTCATCAAAACAGTATGGAACTGGCATTAGGAACAGACACATATATCAGTGGAACAGAATAGAGAGGTCAGAAATAAACCCATGCATCTATGGTCAGCTAACTTATGACAAAGTAGCCAGGAATATGCAATGGGGAAAGAATAGTCTCTTCATAAATGGTATTGGGAAAACTTGATAGTCACATGCAAAAGAATAAAACTTGACCACTATCTTATACCAGACAGAAAAATAAACTCAAAATGGATTAGAGACTTAAATGTAAGACCTGAAACCATAAAAATCCTAGAAGAAAACAAGCAGTAAGCTCCTTGACATAGGTCTTGGCAATTTTTTAAATTTGATCCCAAAGGCAAAAGCAACAAAAGCAAAATTGAGTAAGTGGGGCTAAATCAAACTAAAAACCTGCTGTACAGCAAAGGAAACCATCAAAAAAATGAGAAGGTATCCTAAGAGGGAGAAAATATTTGCTAATCATATATCTGATAAGGAGCTAATATGCAAAATATATAAAGCATTCATTCAACTCAATAGCAAAAAAAAACCCCAAAATAATTCAATTTAAAAATGGGCAGAAGATGAGAATAGACAAGAAGATGTACAGATGGCCAACAAGTACATGAAAAGATATTCAACATCACTAATCATCAGGGAAATGCAAATCAAAACCACATGAAATAACACCTCACATCAGTCAGAATGGCTACTATCAAAAAGACAAGAAATAACAAGTGTTGGTGAAGATGTGGAGAAAGGGGAACTCTTGTGCACAGTTGGTCGGAATGTCAACTAGTGTGTGCAGCCACTCTGGAAAACAGCATAAAGTTTCCTCAAAAAAATAAAAATAGAACTACCATATGATCCACTTCTGGGTATTTACCCAATGAAAATGGAAACATTAACTTGAAAAGATATATGAGCCCTTATGTTCTTTGCAGAATTATTTACGTAGCTAAGATGTAGAAACAACTCAAGTGTCCATCAATGGATGGATGAAGAAGATGTGGTACATATGCACAATGGAATATTACTCAGCCGTAAAAAGAAGGAAATCTTGCCATTTGTGATAACATGGATGGACCCACAGGGAATTATACTAAGTGAAATAAGTCAGAGAAAGACAAATACTTTATGATCTTTCTTATATGTGGAATCTAAAAGAAAAAAAATGAAATAAGCTCATAGATGAGAACAAATTGGTGGCTGCCAGAGGTGGAAGATTAAGGGGTGAGAGAAATAGGTAAAGGGAGTCAAAAAGTAAGAAAAATGGCAGAGAATCAGCCATTCTAAATATAGAGTTGTGTATGAGAATTATGTAGGGAAAAAAAGGAGTAAATCTCTAGCAATAGTTATAAGCAAGGACAGTGCCCAGGGTATTTTAAAATAATTTTAACATTAAATACACTATTGTGTTCTCAGTGTATGAACATGTATCTTTCCATATTGTCTAAATTGAACCTCAATATTTAGTAATTAAAATAAATCAATATTTATTCAAATTTTTATGCATACCAGTATACATAGGCTAATAATATATATAAAATAGTACTTTAGCTCATTTCTGTATTCTTAAAAGGTTCATAATTAAATACATTGGATTGTGCTATGTAGGACTCATATTAATGAGTCTGAAAGAAATTAAATATCTTAATGAAATTTGGCAGATACAGTGTAGTCCCTCAAATAATTTTTTTTTTTAAGACACAGGATGCTTTGAAACTGGTAGGAATTATTGGTGCTGAAAATACCTTTGTTAAAAAAAAACAATATTCCATCTATCTTCGAGTGTAAAGCTAAATTGATAAGCTGAAACACTTTCTATTTACAGACTCTGGATTATGATTAAACATATAGTTGGATTGATACAATTTGACAATCAAAGTAGTTCATGTGTCAAAAAAAAAAAAAAGAAAGAAAGAAAGAATCCTACCAGTTTGGCAAAAATCGCCCACCCTGGCGAGGCTGCCAGCACAGCTTCCAGGGGGCACTGGACGCAGACGCGCAGGGAGCAGGAGGGAATCACAGTCACCTGGGGGAAGCCGGCACCAGGGGAAGCGTCAGTGGGCGCAAAGCCCTGTGTCAGGGAGGAAGAGTTTGTCTTTAGTATGGCCTGGCCCAGAGCACAAATACAGAAAAGTGAGATGAGCGAGGGAGCCAGATTCAGCTAAGAACTGGGAAAACCATCCCGGGGGCCGTGGGGTACCCCTGAAGGAAATGGCAGGGAGGATTTTTACTTTATAAAGACAGTTCTGACAGCAGAGCAGAAGTGAGCAGACAGGTATATCCGCTGGGGAAAGAGGTCATGGTACCTGGGATGCCGAGAAGAGCAACATCAGAGAGAGGAGCATCTTCCAGGCAACGCTGCCCTGTAGGCTGGGCTCAAACAGGGCTTCCTGCAAGGAAAGACAGAAGACATGCAGACCTCCCACACCGCCACTCTCGCTTCTGGTGTGCATCTCGTCAGAGCAAGCTTCAAACTCCAGAATTTCTCAGAACTGAGAGTTTTTCCCCAACTTCTCTTAAACCATGGTTGATAATTTTTGGAAGACAGAGAAAGAAAGCAAGGTTGCAAGAGCTGAAACCTGGTAAGTAGATTTTAAACCAAGCCCTGTGGGGAGCAGAGGCAAACAGAGGGTGGGGTTCACAACTTTGCATTATAAATAGTGGACCTGCACCCCTAACATACCTTCTGTTCTTGGCAGGACTTATCTTAGCCCAAGAATTCCACGGAAGCTGTAGAATATTGGTCTCCTGCTGAGAAGCATATGAAGAAGGATTTACTGAGCACCTACTATGCAACAAGCTACCACACATAACCACACTCAGGAAATCCTTCTGTCCCCATTTCACAACACAAATGCTAAGACCCAAAGAATATGAATCAAAATTTGAGCCTGCCTGGCTATGCCCATGAAATACTGTGCTTTCTTTAAAGTAAGATCAGCTCATTCTTCAAAGGTTTTTTTTTTTTGAGCGGGCATCTCTCATATTTATTGATCAAATGGTTGTTAACAACAATAAAATTCTGTATAGGGAACTCAATGCACAATCATTAATCAACCCCAAGCCTAACTCTCAACAGTCTCCAATTTTCTGCAGCATAACAAACAAGTTCTTATATGATGAACAAGTTCTTACATAGTGAATAAGTTCTTACATGGTGAACAGTGCAAGGGCAGTCATATCACAGAAACGTTTAGTTTTGATCACGCATCATGAACTATAAACAATCAAGTCAGATATGATTGTTCATTTGATTTTTGTATTTGATTTATATGTGAATCCCACATTTCTCCCCTATTTTTTTAAAATAAAATGCTGAAGTGGTAGGTAGATGCAAGATAAAGGTAGAAAACATTATTTGGTGCTGCAAGAGGGCAAATGTAGATGATCAGGTGTGTACCTATAGACTAAGTATTAATCCAAGCTAGACAAGGGCAACAAAACATCCATGGATGCAGAAGATTTCTCTCAAAGCAGGGAGGGGGAGGTGAGGTTCTAAGCCTCACCTCTGTTGATCCCCAATTTCTCACCTGATGGCCCCCCTGCGACTGTGCCTGTCTTAGGTTGTTCCTCCCTTGAGGAATCTTACCCGTTTCTGGCTAACCAGCTGTCTTCCGGGGCCATACAGGGAAATGTAGAGTTGGTAAGTGAGAGAGAAGCAATATTGTTTGAAAAGGTTAGCTTTTTACTTCTTTGCAGATTTATGCCCTGTGGCTTCTATGCCCAGCATTTGTCTTGAGGTATCTTTACCACTTGGAAGAATTATGATACTTGGTAATTTTAGATATGAGGCAAGAATTCTACTAAAGGGCTGTAATTAGGAAGGAAGAAGAAAAGCTATAGAAGTAGCAGACAGAAGAAAACATGGGAAGATTGATTATTTCTTTGACATAACTTCTTATAGAGTAACATAAGCATGTATAGGTTTTAACAGACTACTAATGAAATTGCGTGCACACATTAACAGAATAGGAATACAGATACATAACAAAAGCAGACCTACAATTACCAGTCACATCCAGTGAAACCAAGAAAACCAGTTAGGTACCCTAGGCATTTGTGAAAACTTATCAATAATATGATGGATATTGTCTAACTGAATTTGAATAGTTTGAGAAAAATCAGACAAATTAAAACAACACATTCCTGGGAACTGTTCACATCCCATATGTTCTTTTAACAGTAGATAGTCTATAGTCGCACGATTTTGGAGCACTGCAACTTGCACTTCTCCTAATTCTTGGTTGAGTTCTGACAGTAGAGATCCAGTCAAATTTGTTGTTTTACTGTATGCACAGGCCAGCTTAGATATCTCCTTCTTCATTCCAATGGCAAGTCCAGGAACCGGTGGGATGAATGCAGCTACAACTGCAACAGCGCCAGGATCTTTGTTGAAGTTTTTTGGTGATCATCTTCTGGAGTGACTCTTCCAGAGGATGTTGATGTTGGAAGTTCTTCTTCAGATCATATCGTAATTTGTTTTCTGGGTAGCCAAATTAGGCTTTGATCCTCTGTATAAACACAAACAAACCCTTTGCCCACATTTTGATATGACCTTTATACCATTGTGAAGAACCTATTGGAGACCACCACACAGGAACTGCTTTTTTTTTTTTAAGAGAAAGAAATATTATCAGAAAAATGTACTTCCAGAGCTGATCATCTGACACCCTTTAAAAGATCAAAATTAAGGAAATGTAAAGCATGCATTAATTGTTGATTTGCAAAGGTTTATTTTTTTAATCACCATTAGACAGTTAAGAATATCTTGTATTAGTTATCTGTTGCTGTGCAACAAGTTACCCCAGAATTTAGCAGCTTACAACAAACATCTATTCTGTTAGAGTTTCTGTGGGTCAGGAATCTGGGCACAGTGAAGCTAAGTGTCTGATTGAAGGTCTCTCTCATGAAATTGCAGTCAAAGTGTCAGACCAGGCTGTAGTCACTTCTGAAGGCTCAGCTGGGGGTGGAGGTGGCAGCTGGGCATTTGCTTCCAAGTTCACTCAAATGGTTGTTAGCAGGCCTCAGCCTGTCTCCACATGGGCCTCTCCACAGGGCTGCCTCAGGACATGGCAGCTGGCTTCTCTGGGTGAAGCAATCCCAAAGAGAGCAAGAGAGAGGCTGAGAGAGAGAGAGAGAGTGTGTGTGTGTGTTCATGCTCAAAACAGAAGCCACAGCCCTTCTATAGCCTAATCTCGGCAGGGACATCCCGGCCCTTCTACTATATTCTACTTATGAGAAACAAGTCAATAAGGCCAGACCACACCTCAGAGGAGGAGTTACACAAGGTGTGAATACCATCAGGCAGGGGCACTGGGGGCCACCTGAGAGGCTGCTCATCTCAACCTGAAGAGTTCTAACAGCCTGGCTATCCTGGCTTCTCCAGAAATGGAAGGTTGCTTCCACTGATATCCAGAGGCTGGAGTATTCTGGGGCCTAGAGGGACCCTCAGGGTGCTGTTGTGGCCACTTTTTTGCGCCTGAAGCAAAGTCTCATTTGGAAGGCTCTGGAGGCCCCAGATGAGGGAGGAGTTCGTTTCTCAAACTGTAGCCATTGCCATTTTGCTACACTGATGGACAATGCCTGCATTGGGGTATGGGTGGGAACTTGATAATATGGGTAAATGTAGTAACCACATTGTTTTTTCGTATGAAACCTTCATAATCAATAATACCTTAATCATATCATTAATCAAACCAATTAATACATATCAATAATACCTTAATAAAAAAAATTTAAAAATTGTAGCCATTGCTCGCCCATCTTTCCTCAAATTTTCTTTTCTTTCTTGCCAACCATGTCCAGAGCCCTCACCACACCTCACAGAATAGGGGCTCCAGGGTTCTCCTGACATAGGTAGGAAGCACTGAGGGTCCCTGGAAATACAGTAAGTGTGCAGGTAGGTCAGAACTGCCATGTAGGTCAATTCAAATCACATTTACTCAACATCTATTCTGTGTTTGGCACAGGGGATCGATTCAGAGATGCATAATGCAGATACTTGCTTTCTGGGGGGTTAGGAGGGAGACAGACATACAAACTGGCAATAAGAAATGCAATAAAATCATTACAGTAAGTACTTGATCAATGTGCCCTTTTGCCATCCCATCATGGCTTTCCTGGTTCACAAAGCATCATCGCCTGCTTGGACTGTCTCTGCGGCTTCCAAGCTGGTCTTCTCCATCCGTCCACTCTGCTGCTGAGAGCTCTTTCTAGAATGCAAATCTGACCATTACTATCACGGTGAAAGGGTTCCCTACTAACTGATCTCAAGGAAAGGTCAAACTTTTGGATGGCCCCCCTAGACCTCAGCCACTTGTCTGTCCCTCCAATTCATCTTACACCTGCTCACACTGCATTCACACCGTGGACTCTGTGCTGTGGTAGCCAGGTGACCATCCTGTTCCCCGGCCTCCAGAGCTAAATTCGTGTAGCCACCTCCATGAGGAGACATTCCCAGGCAGCTTGCCGTTGTGGGAAGGGAGCTGCAGGGCCTCCATCAAAACATTTCCCTCACTGGGTTGGATTGGCTGTACTTGGCTGCATCCCTGATGAAAGGGGCGCTCCACATCCAAGCGCAATGGGGCCTGGCACACCGAGGGCTGGAGACAGCCCAGGTTACCGTGGGATGGAACTGAAGCCAACTCTGGGCGCACAGACGGGAGATGCAGACCAGGAACTTTGAGTTTCCCCAAGGAGGCGCAGACGCCAGAAGTACCCTAAGCCTCCTCCCTGGCCACGCCCTCTTCCTCATCTCTCGGCTCAGGCTCGCAGTGACGCGCCCACCGTCGGCGCCGGTAGCCAGCAGAGCCGAGACTACCTTCCTGAGCCTCGGGTGTGCGGGGAAGGCTCCGTGAAGCAGGTGTGGTGTGAAATTGGACTTAAAAAGAGGACTTGGAGCCTTATCTTAAAAAATAAAGTGTGGACACGTGTCTGAGGAAGAGGCTATTAAACCATCCTCTTTCCCGGGCAGCTATTTCCCACGTGAGTTGCGTAAAGACACCATAGCTGCCGAGTGACTGGGGGTGTCTCCTCCCCCTCGGGACACCCACCCCGGCGCTCCCGGGGCACATGAATGAATGGGGGAGGGCCCGCGCGCATGAATGAGTACGTGACAGAGGGAGTGCGCGGGCAAGCGGGTGGGTGAATGGCGACCGCGGTGACCGCGCCGACTCGGCCCTGGGGCGCGGGCGCGGGCTCCACTTCCCTCTCCCGCCAGCTGGTGGCCTCGGGAAGGTGGCGGCGCCGGCAGCGGCCGGAGCTGGGACGGGCCGGGGCGCGGGATGGTGGGGGAAGGGGCGTTCCCGGCGGCCGCGCCTTCCGCGGCTATTGGATTAGTGGCCTTCTGGGATGAGCTCAGCCGGATCGGCTTTCAGCTGCAGCCTCCCGGCCGGCAGAGAGAACGGAGAGCGGGCAGCAGCGGCGGCGGCGGCGGCGGCGGCGGAGGGCGGGGGGAGGTGGCGGCTGCAGCATCCAGAGCTGGCCGCGGCGGCCGGCGTGCCCCGCGCACAAAGGCTCCCGGCCCCTGGGGAGGGAGATGGGAGCACCGCAGCCCCGGCCCGGCCTCCAGCGCCAGCCACCGCTGCATGCACTCAGAGCGCGGGGGAAGAGGCAGGGCGCCCCAGTAGCCGGCGGCCGAGGCGCGGCCCGTGAGCCCTGAGCTCTGGACTCGGCGCCCTCCGGGTCGGGCGCGGAGCTTCGGAACCGCTGGAGCTCGGGCCTTGGCGCGCCCCCGGGATCCGCGCAGGAAGGCGCCTCCCCACTCCCACCCGACCTCCTGCGCCCTCCCGCCGCGCCGGAGCGCCAACTTCCCCAACAACGCTCCAACTCTAGGCCACCCTGCCGGGCGCGCCCCTGGCGCCGGGGAGCAAGCCAGCATCTCCGGGGGTCGCGCGGGCGCCCCTGAGTGACAGACGCCTCTCCGAGAAGTCCAGGACCTGCCAGCGCAGGCTCTTCCTCCGGGGCAGGCGCTCGCCCTCCCGTTTATGGTGAGTATTATCCAGCGCCTGGCGAGGCGCGGAGCCGGGAGCTGAGAGCTGGCCGCGCGGACCGCGTGCGGGCGGATACTCGCCGCCGCCGGCGCTCCTGGCGTGGGTCCCGTCCGGGTCCCTGGGAATTCCTGTCTGCCTGCCGTGGCAGTCCCAGCTGGGCGGTTTGCTCACAGCATTGGGGCGTTTGGGAACGGCCCCTGGTGCCTTAGTTTCAAAGCTACTGCTTCTCTGCGTAACGGAGACCGCACAAAACCCTGCCCTCCACTCTCCCCCCGCCTCCCCTAAAACACGGACTGGGTTTGGGTCTAAGATACGTCATTCCCTGGCTGGGTGACCTTGGGCAAGGCGCCAAACCTCGGTTTCCTCATCCGTAGGATGGGGATGGTAATGGTACGCGTTTCATAGGTAGGATCTATGGGGTGGTGCTTGTAACGTGCGTAGACCCGTGCCTGCCACATAGGAAAAACTCGATCAAATGTTACCTGGTATTATTAGCTATGTGAGTCCAAGCATGTCATCCAAGTTTCCGGCTCTTCAGCAGCAACCTCATCTGTATCTATAATGGGAGAAGTAAATTTTGGAGGTCTGTTCGTCAGGGGTGGGGGTATTCGGAGCGGTGGAATTCAAGTGCCTGCAACGCAAGTTGGCTCTGCTGAAGTGGTTACCGGTTACCCCCGACGCTGGGCTAGGGAGGCTGGTCGCCCCGTCCGAGCGCTGCTAGGGGCCAGTTAGTTCGTGGCCTTGCTTGAAGTGAAACTTAGCGGTGCTCAGGAAGGGAAGCGGGTGGCGAGCGGGTGGGAGCTCCGGGAAGGAGGGAGGAGGCCAGAGTCTGGAGCGCGGGCAAATGTGTCTGCCCGGGAAGCGCAAGACGCGCCACCGGCTGCGAGCCAGGAGAGGACGCCGAGAGCAGGACCCCTCCCTGGCTGGAGAAGCGGAGAGAGTGGCTGCTCCCGCCTCCCGGAGGGCCGCGCTTGGGCTGCTGTGGACTGGGAGGGAGAGGAGGGCACTTCCGCACCGCTGTCCAGAAGAGGTGGAGACCTCTAGGCTCTGGATTCGGGCCTGAGTTCGAATCCGCCTCCACCTGCATCCCGCGGTGTGACCTTGGGCAAGTACTCTAACCTCTCACCTCAGTTTCCAAGCCTGTCCAGTTCTCCTGGGGAAGTTATGAGGATGAAGGTAGGAGTTCTCTCCTCTCTCGGATTCGGAGCCTCCATTCTTCCACGCACCTTCTGTTCCATGCAATCTGATGAGCCCAAATCAGGAAGAAGTGAAATGTTGTGCCTGAGCCTCAGGGAAACGCTCTTAAAAGGAAAATCTGCCCGCCCTCTTCCCCAGGTAACTGCACCGGGGAAAGAGAAAATCAGTACACTGTGTCTCACCCAGTCTCTCCGTCACTGTTCCCCCACGTTGGCACCTCTGTCCCGATCAGCACTCAGGCTGATGGCAAATCCCTCCGCATCCCCTACGACCTTCATTTTTTCAAAAGTGCTCCCGATTAACAGAGTTGGTAGGAAGAGTGTCAGTAGCATAATACAAACGTTCTTTATATAAGAACATATTCCTCTGAGACGTACCTTCTGATTAATTCCATTTGTTACTCCCATAAAAAGTAGTAATAAAGGAATTTAAGCTATCTTTGGCAAACAGCAAACAATATCTAACTTGCCAGCCATTGCACTCAAATATCTCTCTGGTGTCTATTTCTATTTTGTTTCAAAGATTGATAATTATCTGAAATGATATAAATCAATTATATATAATTATATAAATTACATATATGCCAATTATATAAAAGGAAAATCTTCAGGGAAAAGACACCCCACAAAGAGCCAAAAGACAGATGACAAGTTGGGGAAGAATTGCAGCTCCTATCACAAAGACTCATCTCTTCAATGTGTAAAAGGTTGCTCAACAGTGACCACAATAGAGGGTATGAGGACTTGATAATATGGGTGAATGTTGAAACCACTGTGTTATTTATGAGAAACCATCATAAGATTGTATATCAATGATACTTTGATGAAAAAATGTTTTTAAAAAGTTTCCTCAAGTTAGCGAGCAAAGACCAAGAACGGACAGAGACCATAAACAGTTCATATACACAAAATAAAATCAAAATAACACTTAAACATGTGACAAGACACTCTATGTCACTCAATAAGAAAAATGCAAGTTATAACTACAATAATATACAATTTTTCATGTACTGGATTAGCAAAGAGTAATAAGCATTTTTCAGGAACATCTTTAAAAAATATAAGTAGATCAAGACCCTTCCTTTCTTAGAACGACCTCAGGACTCCATGGAATAAAATCTAGACACCGCCAAGGCCCTCCAGTCCTGGTTTCTGTGCCCCCCACTCCTTTCTCACCATTTTCCTCTCTTATTACTTTCCCCTCCCTGGCCTTTTGCTCCAGCACTCCACGGTCTTCTTTATTTGCTATTTCTCTTCCTAGACTACTTTTCCCCCTGTCTTTCCTTAAGACTGACTCCACCTCCTCATAGGAGGCCTCTCCCTGGGGGTCTTCACTCCTATCCCAGGAAGTGTCCAAGCCCTGAGCCAGGGCAGAGTTCCTCACCACTTAGGAAAAGACCCAGTACTCACCATGCCGGGGCTACTTAACTTTCCCTGAGTTGCCTGCCTGTTGTCACCTAGCCAGGCTCTTGAAAGGTCCCTTCTCTGTTGGTACAGAAATGAAGGGTCTCCGGCAACCCCCTGCTCCCCCCAAGTGAGAACAGGTCACTTGATATGGAAAATCAGGATGGGTGGTGGGACCTGGAGAAAGTTACCACAAATCTTTGCTTCATAGTCATTTTTAAAGACAAATTCATAAATGTGGAGGGTGGGTTGGGGGACACAGTCTTAAGTCAGGGAGCCCTTTTAGAAGATTACTGCAGTAATCTGGGCAGTACTTCAGAGCACTGAAGGCATTGAGTGAGGGAGATGGAGAGACAGGGGGATCCCCAGCAGAAGCAAGGCATGCAGAGAGGAACCTGGTATGCCAGAGAGGGAAGAAGCTGAGTTCAGCTTTGGATGTGTAGATTCTGAGGTGCCAGTGAACTTCCAGATATCTGATGTCTGGAAATGCAAATAGGGCCTCTGGAGAGGGTGGACATGCCCACAGAAGGAGGCTGTGGTGGAAAGAGGCCATCTGGCTTTACAAGGCTGTTCAGAGGAACACCTAGTCTGGGGTGGTCAGAGGCTTCCAGATAGGTGGGTTTGGTGCTGAGGAGAGAAGGCAGGACTGGACACCCAGTTTGGAAGAATCCGCACAGGGCTGGAAATAAAAGAAGACACATGGAGAGAGTGAGGAGCAGGAGCAGAAGATGCGACCTGGGGGGTGATGAGGCAGACAAGGTGGGTTCTGGAGCCAGGAGTTGGCTGCACCTGCATATGCTGGTGTAGGCAGAGGCCCGGAGCAGCTCCAAAGCTACCCACCTGGCATTTTGTGCTGTGAAATATCATCATGGTTGTGAACCCTGAGCTCTGCCTTCTCCAGAAGGGAGTAGGGCTTGTTCCAGTCACCTAAGCCCCAGAGACATTTCACCTGTCAGCCACATGCTGTGAGATGCAAGTCACGCTGGTTCTTGGGGCTGACTGGCTCCCTCCCACCTGGCCCTCTTTCCCTTCTTTCTCTCTGGGTCTCTGTGTCCCTGCTTCCTCATCATCCCCTCTCCCTCTCTTCCTCCCTCATCCCTCACCTCTTGTCTCAAAAATTCTCCCAGAGACACCTCAGGTTTAACAAAGGAAGGTTCAGAAATCCTAGCAGGTCCCTATTAATGATTTCCAAGATCAAGTCTGAGGTGTGAACAGTTAACCAGTGATACCAATGGACAAAGTTCAGCTTGGGAGCTAACTGAGGGCGGGACATGAAGATTATTGTGCTTTCTTTATATATGTTTTCCCAAGAGGGTCCCATTATGCAGCACCCTCCCCCATCCTCTTTCTCCCAGCCTTGCCCCAGCCTGAGCCATGCTGGGCCTCACCGAAGCCAGCTGTCCCACAGAACAACTCCCAGTGCCTGAAGCAGTCTGGGCCTAGGGACAGCTGCAGTGGTGACCAGGCCTGCCAGGCCTGTATGTGCAAATAGGGCCCCTGGCCTTGCTGCCTGGGAGGTATGTCTCTTTCAAATGACTTTGCAGAGGTGCTGGCCCAGTCACCACCCAGCAAGACTTCTTCATTCCATCCCCTGCTCTTTTCACTGGCTGACGACCAGAGATCCCACCTTGGGGCAGCGGGGGAGGAGGGGAGGGGAAAGGGAGGAAGGGTTTCTGGCTCAGCTACGTGTGGGAGGATTCCCATGGAAACTCCACAGGGGGAGCTCGGGGAAGCCTCACTGGTTCACGCTCCAGGCAGACAGGCATGAGATGGTTCCACCTGGACCTGAACATGGCTTTCTTTGTGGGCCCTCAGGAAGAGAGGGCTTGCCTAGCCAGCTGCAGCATGAGCTCCGTACATGTGTATAGAGGGAAAGCTAATGGATGTCTATGCCTAGAACCTCGGAGGTTCTTCAGTTCAATGGTGGATTCATGCCGACTGAGTATCTTTTAATAAAACAGCCCCTCTACTTAACAGTTGTACTAAGAAAATCTTAAAAAGTTCCCAGTTGAACCAGGCACAGTGGGTAGCACTGGCATCATTGCACAGAGACAGAAACTGAGGAATGAAGACATGAAATGAGTTGCCGGAGCTCATGGAACGCTGCACTCCCAGCTCATACCTCGGTGAAGTTCTCGTGCAGCAGGAGGCTGCTTGCAGTCATTTGCCCATGCCTGTGCACCACCACTTTCTCTGAGCCAGAGCCGTGCAGAGTCCTGGGGTCTCCAGTGAGGAGGCCCCACCCTGCTCGTGAGTTGTCCCCTATCTGGTGGGAAGGAGGCCACTAAGGAGACATCATGGCCCCATGTGCCAAGTCCAGGGTGGGGACAGGTACAGGGGCCCTGAGAGCACAAGGTCGGAGGTGGGGGCCTCCTCAGAGTGTTGACTCCTGAGCTGAATGCATTACTCAGATGTGTGCATGGAGGGGGCATGCAGGGGGCATGCAGGGACAAAGGCCACAGCATGTCAGGGCATGGATGTGCCAGTCCATGTGTGCCTGTAGGGAAATTCAGGCAGAGTGGCAGGGATGCAGGAAAGGGTTCATTGAGGATGACGGGCTGGTGAAGCATCTCGGAGCATTTTTGGAGGGCTGGGGTTAGGAGTTGGCACTTTATCCTGATAGCCCTGGAGAGCCTGTGGAGGATTTTCAACAGGGAGCATGACTGGATCAGCTTTACATTTTACAAGTGCTGTGGTATGTATTTGAAAGCAATATGCAGTCTATTAAAGGAATTCAAGTGGTATCAAACTGCTTTTCACAGTCCTTGTTGTTGTTCAGACCTGTCACTGGGTCTTTGTCATGCTCCCTCTGGTGTGAGCTCTTCCTGGAGAGAAGCCATGGGGTCTTACACTTTCCTGTAGCTTCATATCCCCAGGGAGGCATCATTAGGCTGGATAGAAGAAGGAATGAAATCCTCATCCACCCCTTACCCAGCAAGTCTGAAGCCAAAGGGTGAGCATTTCACCCAGTCATTACCAATTCCTGTGGCCGTCTGTCATGCAGCGAACCCCGAGCAGGGGTGAGCCCAGCCAGACAGGCCTCCGAGAATGGGATTTCAGGTCTGGGCCTCTGAAGACTGAGTGTCACGTTTTGAAAATCACCAAGGCTCCTTAAGTTCAGTGATAATAATGCATCACATGTCCTCCTTTCCCTGTCAGGATGCAGCACTCATCAGAGTCCTGGGAAAGGCTGTTGGAAATGTAAGTTTTTGTTTTCTTGCTCAGCCATCAGTGAAGCCCCAGGACGGATCCTGCTGCATAATGTCATTAAGCATCCCCATCCAAGCATGGACTAAGAAATTAAGTTTGGTTTGGGGGGAATGTGATGAGCACTCTTAGGCATTGCTCAGTATGTCCTCTGCTTGCTGCGTTGAGCAACGATTATTCCTATCAGGAAGTTAGATTCTATTGCATCTCCTGTGTGCCTGGCCCAGTGGTGCATTGTGTGGTGGAGACAAGAAGAAAAATGTGACAAGGGCCCACTCCTTCCAGCTGCAGAGAGAAGGCAGGGGCTAAGCTTGACTTGGTTATAAATGTGTCCCTCGTTCTCAACAGCACAGAGCCTGACACATGGCAGGCACCCACTAAGTATTTGTTGAATGAATAACATGAGGACTGGAAGCAGGAAGGGTGCACAAAAGGACAGAGTGGATCCAGGCAAAAGTGACTGCTCAGAGGTGGTGACAGTGTTAGTGGCAGAACTCGGCTACATGCCCCCATCTCCCGATGCCAGCCCTGGCCCTTTCCCTGCTGTATCCTCTGAAAAGAGCAGAAAATGAGACCTCCTCAAAGCCCAGTGTCTCCTCTCCACACCCAAAAGTATGCTCTGCCCTGTCTTTAAAGTACTGTGCCCCTGTCAATGGTGGGGGCCGGGGGTGGGGGTGTGAGGAAGTCCAGGTGAAAGCTTCCTGTCCTCAGAGGAACACTCCTCAAGGTAGCAAAAAGCAGGGCAGCAGGACCAGAAAGACCTGGCTGGCTTGGGGTACACAGAGGTACAGGCAGGCCCCTCAAGGCCTGGTGGGTCACGGGAGGCTTCCTGACGAGGTGGAGCTCACAGGCAGGTTTGGGGTGATGAGGAAGGAAGGACTAGGGCCCTGCTCCCCTGGACAAAGACAAGAAGACTGGCCTGTGGCCGGGTTCAGGGAATGAGGCTCTGTGTGTGAGACTCCCTTTCTCCCAGCTCCGTTCTTGAGCCTGTCATCAGCTGGTCATTCTGTCCCTCCTTTCCAATCCTGACCAATGTCCTTGACAGGTTCCAAGGGACTCAGGCCAAGTTACTCATCCTCTCTTTGACTCCTTTGTTAATTCTGTATCCAGTGGTGGGAGACTAGGGCCAGAGCTTCTCAGGGCAAGGACTGAGGGCGGGGCTGTGGTTAGCAGACTCTAGCTCTCACCGTAGGCCAGAATTGGGGCTAGGGGCTGGGGACTCAGGGCAACAGGATGTCAACCTCTATTGGTGAACATTTATGTTAATCTCCATTCTTTCTGCTGTGAACCACTCTGCCCTTGGCTTCTGTAGCTGCATCCTAGTGCATAATCATGGTTGTTTCTTTAGGATGCACGCAGGTGGTAAATTGGCAACATTGGAGGGCATGCACTGTTTAAAGGAGGATTTACTGGGTGCCTCCTGGGTGCCCTGTGCCATTCCAGACTTTATAGAAGTCTACCCTGATCCTTGCAAAGGCAGGCAAGGTTAGCACGAACTTAGCAGCCCTTTTCAGATGAGTCTGAAAGAGTTAAGACCTTGCTCAGGGCCCACTGGACAACAGGGATTCAGACCCTGCCCTTGGTTATATATATATATATATATGTAGGAGATGGCCATTAGGGGATGTGAGCTTTCCTCTGTGGCCCCTGTCCGCGGGTGAGCAGCAAAGGAGCTGTCTGTTATATGTCTGCCTTGCCACACCCCCAGGGGGGGCAGCCGTTGGGATCCCTGTCCACCACTGATGTGGGCAGTGCTCTTGATGCCCTGAGACTAGAGCCAAGCGGGAGGGCACTTTGTCCTCAGTAATCCAGCGCTTCCTTCTGGGGCTACTGTGTGGCTTTGCTTTGAAGCACATTAAGGTGTTTGAACAACAGTAACTCCAAGGTTGGCATGGCTGTGTACAAGGATACAGCAGTTTCCCTTAGAAACGTCTTGGTAGGCCCTGGAGAGCTGTCCCCACAGAGGCCCTGTTCTCAACAGCATCAAAGAAGACAGGAGAGCACAGGCTTGTCCTGCCATGGCCCTGGGTCACTCCCTCCAAGCCTGTTACCTCTTTTGAATAAAGGCACACATGCTCTGTAGTTCTTGCAGTGCAGTTGTCACGCAGCCTGGCACAGAGTGAGTGCTAAGAGCTAAGGCCAGTGATGGAGAAAGCCCAGGGCAGCAGAGGCAATGGGGACTTTGGGTTCAAACGACCCAGGTTGAGAACAGCTCTGCCATCTCTCAGCCATGTACCTTTGGTCAGCCTCCTTCCTCGTGGAGCCTCAGTTCCCCAGTCCCCTGCATTTCTCTAATCTATGACCTTCACCCAAGCCCTTGAGCCTCAACCAGGTTATGAGAAATAAGCAAGATAATGTGTGAGGTGCAAGGTACAAGTGGGAATTCAATCAGTAGAACAGATACTCACCCAGGGCTTCACTCTAAGTTTGTAGAGGCTGCCCAAGGGTACCTGCCTGTGAGGCAGGGGAGGATTGGAATCTGTCACTTTTGTAAGTTACCTAAAGGCACCTATACTCCCATTTCAACAGACTGGGAAACTGAAGCTCTTTCTTATTTTCTAGATATTCTGTAACTTCTATGTAGATTTGTTTTTATCTGGGTTGTTTAAGAGTGAGCTTTAGAAAATGTCGAAGTGGTAGGGTTTTATATCCATAATTTTGTGATGAATTTAGAGTTTTTCTTTTGTGTTATCAGATTTTGTATTATTTCTGCTTTTTCGTGAGGTTTTCTTTGTGACCTAATATATGGGATATTTTTTGATATATACATCAATTAAATGTGTCTTATTAGTTATGCAACTTTGACTTTTTTGTCTTTTCATTTCTCTGATCTGCCTTGAGCTAAAAGGTGCATTAAAATCACCTGCCTCTACTGTGTGCCTGTCTGTCCTAGTATTTTTCTGTAGCTTTTGCTCTGAATTTTGGCACTGTGATTAGTGTGTTAGATCTTTAATTGTGAATTGCATTCTTTATTGTTTTAAAGTTATTCTTCTTTGTCTAATTTAAAATTGCTTTCCCTGAGTGCAACTTCATTGCCTAATATTAAGATTATAGGGCCTGCTTACTTTTGAGGTAGCTCTTATCTGGTCTGTCGATACCTGCCCTGCCTTTATTTTTCAACATTGTTGAATCACTTCTTTTTGGAGATGTCTCTTCTATATAGCATATGGCTGGGGGTTTTGTCTTCTCCCCCAATCTTAGAATCTTTTCTTTTTAGCAGTTTACATGCCATTCATCGATAGCTAGTATTTTGGTTTTAGCTTTATTATCGTATTTTAGGTCTTTGTTTTTTTTGTTTCAATTGCCTCTTAAAGCAAAATCTTTCAGTGTATAGTCTGTTTTATTTTGTGTTGTGCTCTTCCTGACAATTTGAAAGCTTTGTATTTTATTTTTACTTCCTCTGGAGGTTACCTTTGTAACTATGTAAAATATCTTTTTTCTCCAACTGTACTAGTCATCACCCTTCTGAAATAAGTGATCATAAAATTAGTTCACAAATTTGGTCGTAATTTTTGTCTGCTTTGTGATAGCTTTTTTCTGGTGCATTTTCTTAGTTTGCATTATTTTTTTCCTGTTCTTTTCCTCTGTTATGGGAATGTGAGCTGCTTGCCCTTTGAAAGAGGTAAACTTTCTTGGATCAGCATTTTGCAGGGGATGCATGTACAGGAGGTACCTTTGAGGAATACAGAAAGTATTTTAGAGGAGCAGGATTGCTCCTTGGGTCCATGTAACTTTGTTCACAGGACTGTGGTGCTGATTTCTTAGCCTTGCGTCTACCTGGACAGCAGCGATGTGCAGCTATGGCCTTATCCCACTGCAGACCCTTCTCCTGCCTCACGGACACACTGCTTCCTGTGATGACAGCAGGCGTGTGATTTTCTTTGTTAGCCCTGTGTGTCCTTCTCTATCCTCAGGGTGTCAGAGGCAGCTTCCCTCTGCCAGACCATTGTTCCTGTTTAGGAGTTGCTCATTTTATCCTTCAGGGAGTGCCAGGTCCTGCCAGCTTTATCTGAAGCCACAGTTGTCTTCTGCAGGTGCTTTCTCACACCCTTTTGGAGCTTCACTGCTTGTGGCAGCCCTTTACGGTTTTTGGCAGCGTTTCCTTACAAGTTGTGGTTTGGGTTACAATGTGTTCCGATTTTGCTAAAGATAGAATTTGTATTTGTTTCTATTCCTCCTTTATTTTGGGTGACTTGGAAAATGAGAAGGAGTACTCTGCTATCTGAGAAGTGTCCCGTGGCCCAAATGTCTATGTGCTCTGGTATTCTCTGGTTAAACATTAGCAAGAGCTGCTGGAGAGGGTCGGCATGAATTGAAGCTGAAGTCTGAAATAGAAAGGAAAGAAAATGGGAGTTGAGAGTAAAATAAGAGGGTTAAGGAAGAAATCCACAGTACACCTGCCTGTGCTGTGTGGCAGTGGTGTTCCTTGCTTCTCCACCTGGACTCTGATTGGGAGTGTGCCACAGTTTGTGTGGGAGGTCATGGCCAAGCAGGGCAGGGCTTGAAAAATGCCTGTCACCTGGTCTACCTCAGGGGAGGCTGTTTTGAGCCCAGCAGCTCTTAGGCCAGAGAGGGTAAAGTGCACAGCTCTGCTCTGGACAGGCTGCAGGCTCACCTTCCCATCTCTCCCCACACCTAGGGCCTGTCCAAGCGGCCCAAGCACCCTGGGTTCTAGCAGGTCTCCTACTGGTGGTGGCCCAGACCTCCCTGAAAACCAGGATCCTGCCTCAGAGGAGTTGTCTGGGGTCAGTGTTTTCAAGCATGTTTATGTGCCTACAGAAAGTGCTTGCCCACCCCGAGGAAAGGGGTGTGTGTGAGATGCCCAGAGGATAGAGCTAGAGAGGAAAGCCTACCCACAGAGTCTCAGGCCTGGCCCTTCATATTATTGTTTCTCAGATTCCCACACCACCCAAAGGGAGGCATTTTATTCCCATTTTATAGAGGTGGAAACTGGAGTCTCAGAGAGGCTAAGAGACCTTCCTGTGGTCACACAGCTATGAGATGGAGTGTGGAATCGGGGTCTATTCGTCTGGCTCCAGAGCCTGGACACCAGGTCCCTTACTGCCCCTGCCTCCCACTCACCTTCTCATAGACACCCACCCCACCCTCAGATGGTGGCCTGTGTTCACTCCTTGTCCCTGGGTGACCTTGCTAGATTCTTACTCTGTACTCTAGATGGCAGTTAAGCTCCCCAGGGCAGCCGGGGATGGGCACCAGTGGGCCATACCCTGGGGCCTCCATTCCTGGGCACTCCGGCTCCCAGCACAGGGCTTGTACCCTGGAACCAAAAGCTCCTGGGTTCTTTTCCAGGTGCTGTGATCTGGGGCACATCACTTAACTTTGCAGAGCTCAGTCCTTATAAAATTGCCTCTTACTGCTCTAAGAGCAAAGCACAGACTCTGAAGCCAGATGACCTCAGTGTGAATCTTGGCTCAGCCCCTTAACAGCTGTGCAGCTTTAATTATTTACCTTCTCTCTGCCCTTTAGCTTTCTCATCTATAAAATGGGGATAATAATTTATATGTCTTACAAGGAGTTCTCAAGGATTAAATGAGTTAATACATGTAGGATGTTTAGAAGAGTGTCTAGCATACGGCAAGTACTAGATAAAAGCCAGGATTATTATGTCAATTATTATTATTGTTAATGCACACAAAGGGGTCAGCCAAGGCATGGGCATAACCTGCTGTCAGTGTCTCTGTAATAACTCATGCCCTTTGCCTCCTTGCAGGAGCTTGGGCCCCTGCCCCAGCCCAGTAGAGGCTGTGGAGAAGTGTGGTCCAGAAGCCTGGCCCCCAGCCCTGCGGCCCATCCCTGGCCGCAGGGAGCGGAAGCTCCCACGAGGTAGCGGCGGCCTGCAGCGGCCCCCTCGCAGCAGTGAACCATGGGCCAGAAGCTCTCAGGGAGCCTCAAGTCGGTGGAGGTGAGAGAGCCAGGGCTGCGGCCGGCCAAGCTGGAGCTGCGGGGAGCGGAGCCCGGGCGGCCGGCGCGGCTGGACCAGCTGCTGGACATGCCTGCTGCGGGGCTGGCGGCTCAGCTGCGCCACGCCTGGAACCCTGAGGACCGCTCGCTCAACGTCTTCGTCAAGGATGACGACCGGCTCACCTTCCACCGGCACCCCGTGGCCCAGAGCACCGACGGCATCCGCGGCAAGGTGGGCCACGCCCGCGGCCTGCACGCCTGGCAGATCAGCTGGCCGGCCCGGCAGCGTGGTACCCACGCCGTAGTTGGTGTGGCCACGGCTCGGGCACCCCTTCACTCTGTGGGCTACACGGCTCTGGTGGGCAGTGACGCCGAGTCGTGGGGCTGGGACCTGGGGCGCAGCCGCCTGTACCACGACGGCAAGAACCAGCCTGGGGTGGCCTACCCGGCCTTCCTGGGGCCGGAGGAGGCCTTCGCACTGCCGGACTCGCTGCTGGTGGTGCTGGACATGGATGAGGGCACGCTCAGCTTCGTCGTGGACGGCCAGTACCTGGGCGTGGCCTTCCGTGGCCTCAAGGGCAAGAAGCTGTACCCGGTGGTGAGCGCGGTGTGGGGCCACTGTGAGGTCACCATGCGCTACGTCAATGGCCTTGACCGTAAGTGCAGCCAGCTGAGGGGGGTGCTGGGGCTCCAGAGTATGCTGGTCCTTAGAGGACTCAAGGGGCGCGGTGGAGTGAAGGTGAGGCCCCGCCCTCTGTCTCTCCGCCCTGTGGAGTCCTGGTTGGGACGCAGGCTCTGCAGCCAGGCTCCTGGGCTTGCATCCTGACTCTCTTGCTGCCATGGTGATCTTGGACTGGGTCTCAGTTTCCCTATCTTCAAAAGTGGTATGATGATAGTAATCTTGTTAGGCTTATTGTGAGATTCGAATAAGATAGTAATATATGTGAAGTGCTTAGGATATACTGAATAAGGGCTTTGAGTGTTGTCACTAGCCATCAGTCTTTCTATATGAGGGTTATGCAGAATGATGTCCCCTGTGTGCCCAGCCTCAAGCTCACAGGCAGGAGAGTGCACCAGAATGCTGTACACTTGAGTCACTAATAAATAATCAGTAATGGTAATAACAACTATCATTTATTGACCACCTACTATATGTGGGGGCTGAAAACCCAAATTCTAGCTCTTCCTGGTGAACTGTCCTTGAAAGGCAACAGCTGCCTCTCATCTTAGCTGATTATTGCCTCATGGGAATGAGAGCTGAAAGTTGTAGAATCTTCTGATCTTTCCCAGAGGACTCAGAAATCTTAGGTTTTGTGTGAACTATCCCAATTTTTAAAGTTCGCAGCTACTGAAAACTCTGTGTGGGCAAACAAAACACCCTTGCAGGCTGCAGACGAGCCCACAGGCTATTGGGTTTGACCTCTGACAATTCTAAGGACTCCTCTCATTTAACATGCTTGATTATTTTGTGAGGCAACTTAAACATCATAGTAACAAAAACGGTTGTTGGTGTTAGGAGTTCTCAGGGAGGCAGGGTGGTCTCTGGACAAAGGTGTGTGTGGCTGCCTATCCCGGGCTGGATCCCAGCTTAGTGGGGCCTTGTGGGTTCAACACCCCTCTTCCGAACAGACTTGCTGCCTCAGCCCTGAGGGAGCTCACAGAGATGGGTCCTTAAAGCCGGAATTCCAGGTTAGTTTAACTGAGAGATGTAATTGCCCACATTTCAGGGATGAGAACACGAAAAGCAGAGCTGCAGAGAGCCAGAATGGAGGTCCACGCAGGTCTGTCAGCTCTGAAGCCCACTTTTTCCCCATGCTCCATGCCCTGCCCCCACTTCAGTTGAGGGACTGAGAGTAATACTCCAGGCAAGATGTCAAGAGCAAGATTTTACTCAAGTAAAATTTACATTTACTTGAGCATGGGGTGGGGGTGGGGGATGACCATTTTCAAGGCCGACAGAAAGTGGCCGTTGTGCTCAGCTCTCTGGTCTAATAGGTGACATTCTTGTTCATATTTCCATTGGATGGCAAAGTGTTGTTCTGTTTCCTCTGAGGAACCATTAAGTCTGGGGCAGTGAGTATGTCCTGAGAAGGGTCCAGTTAGTCATCCCAGTGCCTTGTGGAGAAGGTCCAGAGCCCCCACAGACACTGGGACCAGGCAGACCCCAGTGCTGAGCAGTAACAATACTCTTCAAATGGAATCGGAAAACTTGCTTGCCAGAATTGGTCCCTGGACTGGAAGGGTGGACTTTGTGTGCAAAGGCTCTTGGGACACATGCCTTAGTTCTAATTGTGTCCCCAGTGCACAGTGGTTTTGTGTCTTGGGTGGGTCGCTCGTATGCCTATGACTCATTGTACTCATCTGGAGTATCAGGTCCCTTTCACAGCTGCTGTGAGATCTTGGGTGGTAACACCAACTGGGATTAAAGGCTGACATTGACACTCAGTGGGAGCTACCTGAGCCAACCGCTGGCCCCCAGGATGGGCTTCCTCTGGTGGAGGGACTCACACTGGGTGTTAGCTGTTGCTGGTTTTCAGGCACAAAACTAAGGTGCTACTGAGGTTGTAGCCAGTGGCCCCCTGATGCGCATTAGGCTCAGGAGCTGCCAAACCATGATGGGATCTGATGGGGGGCTGGGTGGGACAGGACAGCTGTGCTGGGGGCACTTTGAGCTCTAGGGTCCTCAGGGGACTGGAGAAGCTTGGAGAGACTGACATTTGCAGCACCATCCTCCTCCCATGGGAAGGCTGTCCAGGAGGCAAGGGGAGATCGGGATGTCATGTGATGCTAGCCCGCGGCATCTCCTGTTAGGTGACAGGATTGGCTTGTCTGCTGTGGCTCTGGCCTGTTCTCTATCTTGGGCAGGGCAGGATTGCAGAAAGGAAGAGCTCAGCTTCTCTGGGCTTTGAAAGGCCCAGGGTCAGCCTGGGACAAGCCCTGACTACAAGGTGGGTCATGGGACAGGCTTCAGTGGAGTCTGACAGGGTCTGGTTGGGAAGGGACTGTGTGATGCCTGCAGCTTCTGGCCTGGGTTGAGGTCCACTGGGGGATCCCTGGGCACTGGAAAGTGTTTGGCCCCAGGGAGTCCCTGGGCAGGGAAGCTGACCCAATGTGGGGGTCTGTGCATGAGAGGAATTCCAAGCCAGCACCAGTTGTGGACATTACAGCAGGTCAGGAAGCAGACCTGAGTGGGATGTGTGGGGGACTGCAGTCCAAGACAGACTGAGGCAGAATTCAGGGCTGCTTGCTGGGGTCACTTTCCCATAAGATTGTAGGGGAGAGAAATCTGCCCAGGGCCCCTCACAGGTTAGGCTCCGGCCCCAGAACTTACTGGCTGTGCACAATGACTGCTCTTCTCTGCCCCTCAGTGTTCTCCTTGGTAAAGTGGGCATGACAAAGCTTGCCAGCACGGGACAGACCCATGGCAGGCAGGGCCCACTGCTTCAGCTAGGTGAGTTGGGCCAGAGCTTGGGGTTTACCTGTGGATTAAAACAAATGTGGCCTGAACAGAGGCTTCTCTTCTAATATGACAGAAGTAAGTTAATGGATATCATTTGCTCAATTTTGGAAATTTTATGACTATGAAAACAAGACTTAGAAAGCGCTAACTGCAGTAACTCTGAAACACGTGTTTTGTTAAGGGCAAGAGCCCATGGAAGCACATTTTCCTCTCGCAGAGGTGTTTTTCAGCTACACCATGGGGTGAAACAGCTTAGCATCTCGAGGTTTACTACAAAGAGCTGCAGGACACCCATGGGCTCTGCCTTATGAGTGAGCTGAGAAGCATGGACCTGAGGCCAGGCAAATGGGCAAGCTGTCTCCAGATAACTGGGGCCAGGGTCCAAATGATAGCAGCGCGACCATTAATTCTTATATAGTGCTTAGTCTGCACTGACCTCTATTCTGAGCACGTTACAAATTTTAATTCATTTAATCCTTGTGACACTCTGACCTAATACCTGTGTCATCATCTTCATTTTACAACAAAGAAATTGAGGCACAGAGAACTTGAGTAAATTGCCCAAGGTCACACAGCTAGTAACTGGGGGTACTGGGACTCAAACTGAGCTTGGCCCAGTGGGCCCTTGTGGAGATGTTTACAGACAAGACAAGAGGAGAAGGAACAGGAGAGGCTACTCCACTGGGCCAGGCAGCCACACGGCAAAGGACTGGCCCTTCCCTTTAGCAGTGAGTGCCACTGAGGCCCTGCGATGCTGTCCCTTTCATTTGCCTCTCCCACCAGCTTCATCTCCAGCCCTCAAAGCTCTCTAACTTAGCACAGAGCTCTGCAGGTGTTCTGAAAAGCTATTGCAGAAAGACAGCCCCAGCGGGGGCTGTGGATCAGGCATGCTTTGGTCAGTAACTGGAGAGGGCCACTGAAAATGTCCCGGCTGCTGTGAGGTCGAGTGCGCCTGCTGTGAGGTCGAGTGCGCCTGCTGTGAGGAGGACCGGCCTTTGGAATCTGCTCCAGGCTGGTTTCCGGAATGGTTCCTGGGCTCCCCAGCTCCAGCTCCTCCTCCCACATGCTGGTAGCCAGGAGGGCTGGCAGACGGCTTTGTCTCCTGTCCTGGAGGTCTTGGGCAGTGAGGAAGCAGAGAGGCAGCCCAGCCCCAAGCAGGCTGGGAGCGATATGCAGCTTTGATTTAAGGGTCATGATAATCACACTTTTTTTTCATGCCACCCATGCTCCCTGCGTTGGGCCAAATGTTTTGCTCATTTTCTTTTTTTTTGGGGGGTCCACACAATAAACCTTGAGGCAATGTTACTGTTATATTATCCCCAGTTTATAGGTGAGGAAATTGTACTTGGAAAGATGAAGAATTTGCTCAAGACCAGGGGAAGAGCTGTGCTTAAATCCAGGCCATACCACTCCTACACCCTGGCTCCTGCTGCCTGGGCCAGCGTCAGAGCAGGGCTGATTCCGCAGAGCAGGCGTTGGTGTCCTGGGCTGGCTTTCTCGGGGGTGGAGGGTGGGAAACACAGGATCTTAGGCCTAACTGGCAGAGAGGGCTTGTCTACCTGCCTGAAGCTGAGGAAACTGTATTTCCAGATGACGTTCCTAGATGGTTTAATTGACCTGCCAACAAGTATTTATTGGCACATTGGCTCAGCAGAGGAGGCTGGCGGCCAGCCAAGGCTTCTGGTATTGACGAAGGCCAGAGAGAGTTTCCTGCCAGGATGACTGTAAGGACACACCATCCCCTTGCCAGAGCCATCCTCCCGGTCTGCACTGACCTTACAACTATCCTGCTCAACTCCCATGTGTCTCCCAGGTGGTGCAGCTCCCACAGCCACCTGACATCTGGATCACCTCTTCTTCCCTCTTGCCCAAGGTCCAGACCTGGCCTTCCCTTTGGCCCTCCCTACCCTGTCATTCTGCCCTGACCCTAGCTCCCCTCCTGCCATCAGTCCACGGCTCGTCCCCCGCACCCTCAGATCAGTGCTGAGTTTCCCTCCGGCTATGCCCTGGCCCCATTTGCCCCTTTACTCACCTTTCCACAGGTGTATGCCTTCTTCCCCCAATTGGGTATGGAGTTCCTCAGGACAGGAACGTACGTGGGCAAGTCGACAGAATAGGGACTTAAAAATATGTGTGCATTTACTTTTGAAAGCCAAACTGTGCCTGTGGCAACACACTTAGACACTACTAAAGGGTGTCCCGGGAAATACCCCCCATGCCATAGCTCCGTTCCCTGCCAGCAACCACCGTGAGCATGCGCTCTTCCAGAATTTTATGACAGAATTTTTACACAAATGTGATCATGATGTAAATATTGCTCTGAATCTCCTTTCCCCACTATTAGATCTTTTTATTTTAAGGTATGATTGATATACACTCTTATGAAGGTTTCACATGAAAGAACAATGTGGTGACTACATTTACCCATATTATCAAGTCCCCCCCCATACCCCAATGCAGTCACTGTCCATCAGTGTAGTAAGATGCCACAGATTCACTGTTTGCCTTCTCTGTGCTACACTGTTTTCCCTGTGACCCCCCGCACCATGTGTACTAAACATAATATCCCTCAATTCACTTCTCCCTCTCGCCCCACCCACCCTCCCACACCCCTCCCCTTTGGTAACCACTAGTCCCTTCCTGGAGTCTGTGAGTCTGCTGCTATTTTTTGTTGTTGTTGCTATCATTAATCTACAAGTACATGAGGAACATTATGTTTGCTAGACTCCTCCCATCACCAAGTTCCCCCCACATACCCCATCACAGTCACTGTCCATGAGTGTAGAAGGATGTAGAATCACTACTTGTCTTCTCTGTGTAGTACAGCCCTCCCTGCCCTCCCCCACATATACATGCTAATCATAATGTCCCTTTCTTTTTTCTCCCTTATGCCTCCCTTCCCACCCCTCCTCCCCAGGGCCTTTCCCTTTGTTAACTGTTAGTCCATTCTTGGGTTCTGTGAGTCTTGTGCTGTTTTGCACCTTCAGTTTTTTCTTTGTTCTTATACTCCACAGATGAGTGAAATCATTTGCTACTTGTCTTCTATGCCTGGCTTATTTCACTGAGCATAAAACCCTATAGCTCCATCCATGTTGTTGCAAATGGTAGGATTTGTTTTCCTCTTATGGCTGAATAATATTCCATTGTGTATATGTACCACATCTTCTTTATCCATTCATCTACTGATGGACACATAGGTTGCTTCCATTTCTTGGCTATTGTAAATAGTGCTGCGATAAACATAGGGGTGCATCTGTCTTTTTCAAACTGGGCAGCTGCATTCTTAGGGAAAATTCCTAAAAATGGAATTCCTGGGTCAAATGGTATTTCTCTTTTGAGCTTTTTGAGAAACCTCCATAATGCTTTCCATAGTGGTTGAACTAGTTTACATTCCCACCAGCAGAGTAGGACGGTTCCCCTTTCTCTACAACCTCACCACATTTGTTTTTGTTTGTCTTTTGGATGGTAGCCATCCTTACTGGTATGAAGTGATATTTCATTGTGCCTTTAATTTGCATTTCTCTGATAACTAGCGATGTGGAGCATCTTTTCACGTGTCTGTTGGCCATCTGAATTTCTTCTTCTTTGGAGAACTGTCTGTTCAGCTCCTCTGACCATTTTTTAATTGGATTATTTGCTTTTTGTTTGTTGAGGTGCATGAGCTCTTTATGTATTTTGGATGTCAACCCTTTATCGGATCTGTAATTTATGAGTATATTCTCCCATACTGTAGGGTACCTTTTTGTTTTAATGATGGTGTCCTTTGCTGTACAGAAGCTTTACAGCTTGATGTAGTCCCATTTGTTCATTTTTGCTTTTGTTTCCCTTGCCTGGGGAGATATGTTCATGAAGAAGTAGCTTATGTTTATGTCCAAGAGATTTTTGCCTATGTTTTTTTCAGAGTTTTATGGTTTCATGACTTACATTCAGGTCTTTGATCCATTTCAAATTTACTTTTGTGTATGGGGTTAGACAGTGATCCAGTTTCATTCTCTTACATGTAGCTGTCCAATTTTGCCAGCACCATCTGTTGAAGAGGCTGTCATTTCCCCATTGTATGTCCATAGCTCCTTTATCATATATTAATTGACCATATATGTTTGGGTTAATGTCTGGAGTCTCTAATCTGTTCCACTGGTCTGTGGCTCTGTTCTTGTGCCAGTACCAAACTGTCTTGATTACTGTGGCTTTGTAGTAGAGCTTGAAGTTGGGGAGTGAGATCCCCCCCACTTTATTCTTCCTTCTCAGGATTGCTTTGGCTATTTGGGGTCTTTGGTGGTTCCATATGAATTTTTGAACTCTTTGTTCCAGTTCATTGAAGAATGCTGTTGGTAATTTTATAGGGATTGCATCAAATCTGTATATTGCTTTGGGAAGGATGGCCATTTTGATGATATGAATTCTTCCTAGCCAAGAGCATGGGATGAGTTTCCATTTGTTAGTGTCCTGTTTAATTTCTCTTAAGAGTGTCTTATAGTTTTCAGGGTATAGGTCTTTCACTTCCTTGGTTAGGTTTATTCCAGGTATTTTATTCTTTTTGATGCAATTGTGACTGAAATTGTTTTCCTGATTTCTCTTACTATTAGTTCATTGTTAGTGTATAGGAAAGCCACAGATTTCTGTGTGTTAATTTTGTATCCTGCAACTTTGCTGTATTCTGATATCAGTTCTAGTAGTTTTGGAGTGGAGTCTTTAGGGTTTTTTATGTACAATATCATGTCATCTGCAAATAGTGACAGTTTAACTTCTTCTTTACCAATCTGGATTCCTTGTATTTCTTTGTTTTGTCTGATTGCCGTGGCTAGGACCTCCAGTACTATGTTAAATAACAGTGGGGAGAGTGGGCTTCCCTGTCTTGTTCCTGATCTCAGAGGAAAAGCTTTCAGCTTCTCGCTGTTCAGTATGATGTTGGCTGTGGGTTTATCATATATGGCCTTTATTATGTTGAGGTACTTGCCCTCTATACCCATTTTGTTGAGACTTTTTATTATGAATGGATGTTGAATTTTGTCAAATGCTTTTTCAGCATCTATAGAGATGATCATGTGGTTTTTGTCCTTTTTGTTGATGTGGTGGATGATGTTGATGAATTTTTGAATGTTGTACCATCCTTGCATCCCTGGGATGAATCCCACTTGGTCATAGTGTATGATCCTCTTGATGTATTTTTGAATTCGATTTCCTAATATTTTGTTGAGTATTTTTGCATCTATGTTCATCAGGGATATTGGTCTGTAATTTTCTTTTTTGGTGGGGTCTTTGCCTGGTTTTGGTATTTGAGTGATGCTGGCTTCATAGAATGAGTTTGGAAGTATTCCCTCCTCTTCTATTTTTTGGAAAACTTTAAGGAGAATGGGTATTATGTCTACCCTATATGTCTGATAAAATTCAGCGGTGATTCCATCTGGCCCAGGGGTTTTGTTCTTGGGTAGTTTTTTGATTACTGATTCAGTTTCTTTGCTGGTAATTTGTCTATATGGATTTTCCATTTCTTCCTTGGTCAGTCTTTGAAGGTTGTATTTTTCCAGGAAGTTGTCCATTTCTTCTAGGCTATCCAGCTTGTTAGCATATAGATTTTCATAGTATTCTCTGCTAATTTTTTGTATTTCTGTGCTGTCTGTTATGATTTTTCCTTTCTCATGTCTAATTCTGTTGATGTGTGTAGGTTCTCTTTGTCTCTTAATAATTCTGGCTAAGGGCTTTTCTATTTTGTTTATTTTATCAAAGAACCAGCTCTTGGTGTCATTGATTTTTTTTATATTGTTTTCTTCTTCTCAATGTTATTTATTTCTTCTCTGATCTTTATTATGCCCCTCCTTCTGCTGACTTTGGGCCTCATTTGTTCTTCTTTGTCCAGTTTCAATAATTGTGACTTTAGACTATTCATTTGGGATTGTTCTTCCTTCTTTTAATAGTCCTGGATTGCTATATACTTTCCTCTTAGAACTGCCTTTGCTGCGTCCCACAGAGGTTGGGTCATTGTGTGTTTGTTGTCATTTGTCTCTATATATTGCTTGATTTCTGTTTTAATTTGGTCATTGATCCACTGATTATTTAGGAGCATGTTGTTAAGCCTCCATGTGTTTGTGAGCCTTTTTGCTTTCTTTGTACAATTTATTTCTAGTTTTATACCTTTGTGGTCTGAAAAGTTGGTTGGTAGGATTTCAATCTTTTTGAATTTACTAAGGCTCTTTTTGTGGCCTAGTATGTGGTCTATTCTGGAGAATGTTCCATGTGCACTTGAGAAGAATGTGTATCCTGCTGCTTTTGGGTGTAGAGTTCTGTAGATATCTGTTAGGTCCATCTGTTATAGTGTGTTGCTAATTGCCTCTGTGTCCTTATTTATTTTCTGTCTGTTTGATCTGTCCTTTGGAGTGAGTGGTGTGTTCAAGTCTCCCAGAATGAATGCATTGCATTATATTTCCTCCTTTAATTCTGTTAGTATTTGTTTCACACATTTTGGTGCTCCTGTATTAGGTGATATATATTTATAATGGTTATATCGTCTTGTTGGACTGCCCCCTTTATCATTATGTAATGTCCTTCATTATCTCTTGTTACTTTCTTTGTTTTGAAGTCTTTTTTGTCTGATACAAGTACTGCAACACTAGCTTTTTTCTCCCTATTAATTGTATGAAATGTCTTTTTCCATTCCTTGACTTTTAGTCTGTGTCTGTCTTTGGGTTTGCGGTAAGTCTCTTGTAAGCAGCATATAGATGGGTCTTGCTTTTTTATCCATTCTATTACTCTGTGTGTTTTGATTGGTACCTTCCGTCCATTTACATTTAGGGTGATTATTGATAATTGTGTACTCATTGCCATTGCTGGCTTTAGATTCATGATTACAAAGGATTCTAGGTTAACTTCCTTAGTATCTAAGAGTGTAAGTTAACTCATTTAATATGCTATTACAAACAAAATCTAAAGGTTCTTTTTTTCTCCTTTTTCTTCCTCCTCCCTTCTTTATATATTAGGTATCATAATTTATACTCTTTGTCTATCCCTTGATGGTCTTTGGGGATAGTTTATTTAATTTTGCATTTGCTTACTAATTAACTGTTCTACTTTCTTTACTGTGGTTTTATTACCTCTGGTGACAGCTCTTAAACCTTAGGAGCACTTCCATCTATAGCAGTCCCTCCAAAATAGACTGTAGAATCGGTTTGTGGGAGGTAAATTCTCTCAGCTTTTGCTTATCTGGAAATTGTTTAACCCTCCTTCAAATTTAAATGGTAATCTTGCCAAATAAAGTATTCTTGTTACGAGGCCCTTCTGCTTCATTGCATTAAATATGTCATGCCACTCTCTTGTGGCCTCTAATGTTTCTGCTGAGAAGTCTGATGATAGCCTGGTGGGCTTTCCTTTGTATGTGATCTTATTTCTCTCTCTGGCTGCTTTTAATAGTCTGTCCTTATCCTTGATCTTTGCCATTTTAATTACTTTATGTCTTTGTGTTGTCTTCCTTGGGTCCCTTGTGTTGGGAGATCTGTGCACCTCCCTGGCCTGAGAGTCTATCTCCTTCCCCAGATTGGGACAGTTTTCAGCAATTATCTCCTCCAAGACAGTTTCTATCCCCTTTTCTCTCTTCTTCTTCTTCTGGTATCCCTATAATGCGAATATTCTTCCATTTAGTTTGGTCACACAGTTCTCTCAAATTTCATTCTTAGAGATCCTTTTTTCTCTCTGTGCCTCAGCTTCTTTGTATTCCTCTTCTCTAATTTCTATTTCATTTATAATCTCCTCCACCATATCTATCTGCTTTTAGTACCCTCCATTGTGCTCTTCAACATTTGGATCTCTGACCAGAGTTCATTCCTGAGTTCTTGAATATTTTTCTGTACCTCCATGAGCATGTTAATGATTTTTATTTTGAAATTCCTTTCAGAAAGATTCATTAGGTTGATTTTATTTGACTCTCAGGTGTTGTATTCATGATTTTACTTTGAACCAGGTTCCTTAGGTGTTTCGTATTTATATATGGCACCCCCTAGTTCCCAGAAGCTCTACTCTCTGGAGCTGCTCAGCCCCTTAAGCAATGTCGGGGGTTTCAGGGGAGTGGGATTGGTGCCTGGGGGGAGGACAGAGTGGTTTCCTGCTTCCTGGCTGCTATGCCTGCCTCCACTGCCAGAACCAGTGGTCCAAGCACACAGGTATAAACCTGCATCCTTTGCGTTTGTTGTTGCTGTATACAGGGCTTCCCTCTGGCTGATCCAACTCCAGTGTAGGGTTTGTCAGTTTGCGAGCCAGGTGGGGCTGGCCAGGAGAAAAGTGCAGTAGGCTGTGTGTCACGGAGGAAGTCCTTGGCGGTGTGCAGCCAGCCAGGGAGCTGTAGCACCTGATGATCCTGTAAGTTCCCAATCTGCTGGGCAGAGTGCACCTGGACAATTTTGTCTACCTGTCTTTTCTCCTGAGCAGTAAGCTCTGTGCAATCCTTGCTCCTTTAGTAGCCTTCTTGCTGTTAGGAAGTCTCTCAGACTGCCCGCCTTTCTTTTGTCCCAGAGCAGCCAGATATGGATCCCTGCTTTCCACAAGCAGCTGGAATCTCTGTCTCTCCAGGTATTCTGCCTGTCTTAGCTTTTCAACCTCCTAATCATGAGAGTACCATGAAAGTACCATTAAATGTAGGTTTGTGCTCCCAGAGAAGATCTCCAGAATTAGGTATTCAGCAGTCCCAGGCCTCCACCCCCTTCCCTGCTCCATTTCTCTTCCTCCTGCCAGTGAGCTGGGGTGGGGGAAGTGCTTGGGTCCTGCCAGGCTACAGCTTTGGTACGTTACCCTGTTCCCTGAGGTTTATTCTTTTCTCCAGGTGTATGCAGTTTGGCACAGCCCTCTTTCCTGTTGCTCTTTCAGGATTAGTCATATTAATTATATTTTCATATTATGTGTGGTTTTAGGAGGAAGCCCCTGTCTCACCTCTCATGCCACCATTTAAAATTCCATCTCCCCTACTAATAGATCTGGATTGTTTAATATGATTGATGTACAACTGCCTCAGTCTTTATTAACAGCTGTGTGGGTTTTTGTGGTATGGTTGTATCAGAATTTAATTATTCAGAACCCAGTGTTTTGACATTTAGGCAGTTTCCAATCTTTAAGCATAAATGTTTAATCCTGACTGGAATTCCATTTCTCCCCCCTTCTGATTAATTAACATCCTTAAACCTTCACTTTCCCATCTGAAACGTGGGAATAATTACATATACCTTGCAGAGTTGCTGCATTAGAAATGATGTAGAAAGGAAGAAGGGTCCAGTCTCAGGCTCATGGTTGGCGTGGGGTGAAGGGTACCTGCTGATATTCCCATGCTCATTCCAATATCATCAACTGCACCATGCCCAGTGCTGAGCTCATCTTGGGATCTGATGGATGCCTGTGAATGATTTGGTTTCTAGTTTAATGCAGTAGAATCACATTCATTTGCTGTTGAGGAGGCTTCAAACACAGTGTGGGACTAACATCATTTGAGTTGTATAAACTCATCAATCTCATCAATACATTGAGTTGTATAATGAATGTACCGTGTGTGTCAGCACAGTGAGACACCTGGCCCCTTACTTGTACAAAAGTTCCATAAGGAGTGTGTTTTCCTTTTCTGTTCTTGCTGCTGTCACTGCTGGAAGTGGTTGTTCTTTGAGGCAGGACTGCATCTTAGCCTTTGTATCACACCCCTTGGAACTGAGCATATAATAGGTGCTCAATAAATGTATTTATATGTATTTAATGAATGTAATGCATGTAATGTATTATAATGGCCTCCCACCACCTGCCTAGCTTTTTTTCTCTGCTACAGTGGGACCTGAGTCACAGTTGGCTGGAAGAGAGGGGCGGGCTCTGAGCTGCTGCCTTATTGACGCCTGACCCCTGAGTGACCCATTCCCACCTCCCATTGTGTGCTGTGTACAGCACATCTGTCCCCACACTAAGGCCAAGCAGAGGCTGCATGATGGGCTGGGCAGTTCAATTCAGGATCTCGACATTCACAAATTGGCCCCTATCCTTTGTTTTCCACAAAAAGGGACAGACTTTCAGCTGAGAGAAGTTTTTGCTCAGACATTGTGGCCCTGCTTTGAGGGGAGCTTTTCACATTTAACACAGCCATAAGTGGGTTTGATCTAGGAAGTCTGCCTGCAAGAAGGGGACTTTGCAATGTAGGCTCAGACAGGAGTGCATTGCCTGGAGTCATGCATAGAGGTCACTGGAAACAGTATGGTGCTGCCAGCTTTCTCTCAGGGTCACAGTTGGTCCTGTAGAATGAGCTGGGGTCCAATCCTGACCTGGCTGCTAATTAGCTGCTCATTAGGAAAACTGAGCCTCAGTTTCCTCCCCTGTAACAGTAGAAATGTACTGTGCCACCAGGTGTCAGGATTGTGGATAATACACAGAAAGTGACTGGGCTAGTGCCTGACACATTGTTGGTGCTGAGAAAGGGTGGGTTCAAAAATTACCAGTTACAACTATTACAGCTCCCAGAGATTGGCAAAATTATCATATCATTAGTGTTATTAAAAGTGGAAATAATTACTGGTATTAAATTTTGGTCCACATTGGCAATCTGAGACATTTCACACAGAATGTGCTGGTTTGGGGATGTTTTTTTGATTCTTTTCTCTTTAAGATATTTAATGGAAATGCCACCTGAGGTCCAAAGGCTAGACATGACCCGGGAGTGTTTAGCCTCCCCTGTGAGTGGTTTCAGCTGAATGTCTGGTTCAAGACTTTTGTAGTTCCCAGTGGTGACTTGCTGGTGAATGTGTGTTCAGCAGGGATATCCGAATAAGTGGTGTCCTCACCGCACGTGCTCAGCAGGACTGAGCTGCTGAGGAGGTGGGCCTGAGGGGAGGCATCTGCCTCTGAACGGGTCGTTACGAGGCCCAGCTGTGGGCTGGCTGCCCCTGGACCTTCAGAGGAGAGGGAACGGGGAGAAGTGGTGGTCTCCACATCTCAGAGCTGGCAGGTTGGGGAGAGCAGCCCTCAGGGCAGCCTGTGCAGGGCTGCATTTTGTAGGTGGGAGAGGAATGGACCCCAGAGCTGGGAGGACTTGCCCAAGGTCACCTGCTAATTAACAGCAGAACCAGAACTAAAAACCAGACCTTTGAATCCCCTTGAAAATGTCCCTTGCCAGAAATAGGAGAGAGAATTCAATGCAGTTTGTGAGTCTGTTTTGAAAAAACCGGTGACAGATGATGGGGGATGGAGGAGTGCAGGAGGAGAATGGTGAGCCAGGGCCGGGGAGGGGCCTGAGGGCTTCCTGGGAAGTGGCCTTTGGAGCTTGGGCAGAGCTCACATAGGTGTCCTCCCCCACCCCTGTACACACACACCCACACTCACACACAGACACTCCACTGCTTCCCAGTGCCTCCCATAGGTCAGAGACCCTGTTGCCCACTCCTGCTCAGACCACAGAACAGGGGTGTCAGCAGTCAGAGACCAGAGATAACTGGGCCCTCCATTTACTATATGGATGACCTGGGGTGAGTTTCCTAACTTCTCAGCTACTTGTGTCCTCATCTGTAAAGTGGTAGCATGATGGGACTTATGCATAGACTTGCTGTCGGCAATGCTTCTCAAACCTTAATGTGTATTCAAGTCAGCTGGGGACCTTGTTAAATGCAGATAAGACTTAGCAGGTCTGGGCAAAGCCTCCGCATGCATGGCTTGTCCCCTACTCCCTACCATTCACCTGTCTAACCCCTACTTGGACCCTGCAACAAACTGACCTATCCAGTCCTCTATGCCTCGGTGCGTGCTGACCTCTGCTGGAAATGGCCCATGCCCCCTGCCCCAGCAGAGCCCCGTGTAGCCAAACCTGGCTCTGCCCACTCCCCACCACCTACCCACACATAACCCAACTGTGCCTTCTATGTTCCCTCCCTTTCCTACCCAGCCCCACTGCCTCCTCTCCAGCCACTGCATGACTCAGTTTACATCCCCTGGAACCCAAATTTGCACCATGGTCAGCGAGGAATATGCAAGTAAATCCACATAGTTACCCATGGATTTCCCATGAGGGTGACTTTGTTTGGGAAGGGATTACCAGACGTAGAAACAGCTTTGTTAAACTGTCACTGATTGAACATTTACAAAAGGCCAAACATGGCTCAGCGTGGTTCAGATATCACCTAATTTAAACCTCCTCAGCCCTGTAGAAACGCTAGTAGGCACCCAGTGCACATGAGCCCAGTTAATCCCCGTGGATGAGGAGACGCTGCTGTGCAGCCAAGCTGCCTTCACTCTCACCCTGCCGACTGGAGTAGGCGCTGACTCCGAGTGCGGGCTGCTGGGTTCTTGAATGAATAGAGGAAGCAGATTTACAGGAGGCTGTAAATGGCTAGGGAAGGCACACAACCTGCTAAGCTGGCAGCAGCATGTTTGCCTGTAGTCAGGGAGCCAGCTGATCCTCCCAGTCTTGTCCCTTGCTTCAGGCAAGGGGACAGTTAGTGTGAGTTACTGCCTAGCCCAGACACTAATAAGGCTGCTTGTCTGAGGCCTTCCATAATTCAAGTTAAGGCTGTACCATTTAATGGCACTTCTTCATGAGATCTTCCAGGACTCAGTGCCTCCTTAATGATTTATTTGCTTGGAATGTAATTAAGCCTCGACAGCATGAGTTTAGAAAATACTGCCATGCTCATTCTCCCCCGTTCTTCATCCTGGGCCGCTGCTATAAATAGAGCTGCAAGTCCAGCTTCCTGACCCACCTCCTGGGAGGCTCCTGGGCACAGGCTGCTCTGTCATGGGCCACTGGGAGCACACCTGGCCCCCATCTCTCCCACCTCCAAGGCCAGTGATACCAGTGGGGAGCAGCCAGGGGCCAGAGCTGCCAGCAGAGACATCATCGTCCTGGCTTTAAGAGTCATTTCAGAAGCATTTGCATTGATGCATTCGGAGTCATAGCTGCATTCCAGATCTTGCCTTATTGGTTGATATTTCTCCCTCAAGATGCATTTCATGAGGGTGTTCCTGGGTGAGAGTGGGTTTCCTTCTGGTGTTTAGGGAGGTGGGTGACAGCTCTGTGCTTGGTGTCTGGGCCTTGCAAGGAGGGGCACATGGGACTGTGTTCCCTTCTCTAAGGGTAGATGCGCCCCCCTCTCCCCGGATGAAGGGCCAGAATCATGGCCTAGGGCCACCCTCAGAGCTCACCTGAGGCCAGGTGCTGAGAGTGGCAGGACATTCAGGCAGGCTCCCCCGGAAGTCCGAGCTGCCTCAAGGAGAGAGGGTGAGCACAGAGCTGCAGGAGGACAGGCTGGGTCCAGGAGCAGGAGGACGCTCGGGCACCCCACTGATGCTTCAGCTGCATGGCTGCCCTGGCTCACCTCCCTCCCACCTGCTCCTGACATCGCCTGTATCTTTTCTGTTCCCTCCTAATGTGGGTGCTCCTTGGCATTGGCTCCCACGGCCCTGACACTGCTGCTGCGCCCTGGCAGCTTCTGCCTCACTGTGAGCTGGTGCGCGATTTCCCAGGACGTACAGTCCTGACAGTCCCAGATGCGCTTCCCTTTAGGTGCAGGCGGAGGTTCCCACTGGCCTTTGATTGGCTGCCTCTGGGTCCTCCTACCTGCTGGGTCTCTAGCCATGGGAGTCCTGGAGCTGCTCACTTTGCACCCTTGCTGGGACAGCATCCCTCAAGGAGATGTGAAAAACACAGATTTTGGCTATCTCTCACCTATCGAACAGTGGGCCCTGGAGTGTATGTGTGAGTGAGAGAGAGGGTGTGTGTGTGTGTGTGTGTGTGTGTGTGTGTATGTGTGTATGTGTGTGTGTGTGCGTGCGTGCATGTGTGCAGCAAGCTTCCCGGCTGATCATGCCATCAACCCAGCACTGGCTGAAGGAGGCTGCCAGGATGGGAGGGGGTGCAGGTGGGCCAGCAGTGATGTCCCGAAGCAGAAGCAGGGCTCAGGCTCTCAGTCTTGGCTGGAACAGGTCTGGGGCACCTGAAGATCCTTCTCATTGGCTTTGGCATCAAGGAAATGGATGCAGTCCCTGCAGCCTACGTGTCATTGTTGGGTGCCCATGTTTGGAAAGGCTGCCTTTCTCCCCTTGTTTCCTCTGCGGGCAACCCAAGGGGCCTCAGGCTGGGCCAGCAGGTTGTGTGGGAGCACTGCCGAGGCTGATCCCTCCGCCAGGGTCGCAGGGGGTGTGGTGTTCTCAGATGTGCCTCTTCTGCCCCGAGATGGCGCACCACAGTCTCGAATCCTCCTGGTGGCCGCATTTCCCCTTACAAATTGGGCTAGGCCGTGCCATTTGCCCTTCATCCCCAGCACCTATAGTGGGTTCTCAGTAAGCATCTATTGAACAAATGGCCAGATAACTCAGGGTTCACATGGCCAGTTGAAAAAACCCTGCACATTGGAGTGGACAACAAGGCCCAGGAAAAGAGCACCCTCTTTGTACAGCATCTGCGCAACAGAAAGAGTTTACAAGCCACTCACTGAGACTTTGAAGAAGGGAATCCTAAGTTTCCAAATAGCTAGGAATGGTTCACTGAAATTAGTCCTGCGTGTAGCCACTAATTTGATCTGCTTTAAAGAAGCCATTGCTCTTTCCTCAACCACTGACTTTGTAAGTTCATCTGCCTCACAGTGTGCAGACGGACAGGGACACTGGTCATTTATCCCTTTGCTTGGTGTTGGTGAAGGGCCTACACTCTGGTGACCCGGGCCAGGAGCCGGGCTGCAGTGGTAAGTCAGGCAGGCCTGGTTTCCACTCCCTTAGAACCCACAGCCCGCTGGGGAGCCACAGTCACAAGAGAGGCTTTTTATTAGTCAATCACTTGATGGCTAATTTTAAAGAATACCTCCTATGTGCCAGGCACTGCATTTACTGAGATGACAATTTAGGGAGAGAGACAGAAACAAACACAAAATACCATGATAAATGTAGATATACATAAATGTGATTTAGAGAACAAGACCAGAGACTGTGATGGGGGGTGAGGGGCATCTCCGAGCTGCTGCTTGGATGCCCTTTGTGGAGACAGGCACTTGAGTGAGACCTGTATGATGAGGTGAGGCGGCTGTAGGAAGATCTGGGGGGAGAGTGAGTCAGTGGGACAAACCAGAGAGTCTGTGGCCAACAGGAAGGCCTGCAAGGCCAGGTGTGGTGCAGAGGACAGCAAGGGCCATGAGGCTTAGGGGTTGGCAGAGTCTGGGCACGGGGGCCTGTGGGCCATGATATATCCTTCTGTCATTTAGACTCAAATGTCCCACTGTTCTAAAAAATGTCATAAACAACCTTATTTAAAGAAGCAATATTTAAAGTTTCTTTTCCACTGGAACATGTCTCTTGGTTCATGTTATTAGAACTTTGGGGAAAGTAGATTTTGATCTAGGATGATATTGTCATTTCCATTTTACAGATGAGTTGATTGAGGCCCAGAAATTTTGGGAGCCTTGCCTGGGTCATATTGTGAGTGGAAGGGCTTATTTGATCCCCATCTTTCTTTTCTCCAACATGTTGCTGCTTGAGAAGCGAAATTCTAGGTGTGTGTGTGTGTGTGTGTGTGTGTGTGTGTGTGTGTGTGTGTGTCTGTGTCTGTGTGTCTGTGTGTCTCTGTGTGTCTCTGTGTGTGTTTGTGTTTAAGCACAAAGTTCCACAGGTCTGCTAGGAGCCACCTGGTAGTCCAGCCAGGAGGAGGGGCCTCTGAGAGCAGGGAAGCCCAGTAGGGGCTTGGCAGGTCTCTGCCCCACAGTGTTCTGTTTTTTCAGGCTGCTGAACTGAGTGGGAGCAGGACCATGGCTGGGGATCTGCGGTCCATGATCTTCCCTATCTGGGTGGTGGGTGGGTGACCCAGGGCTTCAAGCCCTCCCCCCACCATGGCCATAGCCTGAGCCACTGACTACTGTGCTTCAGTTTCTTTCACACTGGGAGGGACACCACCGTGGGTTCTTGGCAGGTGGGCTCTGCCTCCTCTTCTGTCCCCAAAGCTCTGACAGGCAACTGCTGGCCTGGGCATTTGTCACCTCCAGGCTGGGCAAGCCACCCAGGAGAGTATGGTAGGCTTTTGTTTCCTTTCTTGGTGGCATAGGCAACCTCCTGTGGTTTTTCAAGGTGTTTTACTGAAACGGATTGTTCAGATGTATGAGAGTTGAAAAAGAATTCTCCAGCTGAACTAACTTGATTTAGCCAGTCCGGTGTTGGGTGGAAAAGAGGTAGAAGGGGGTGTAGGTCCTGGAAAGAGCACTGGATTGGGAACCAGGGAAGCTGGCTGAGCCCATTCCAGCTTGACTACCAGCTATGTAACCTTGGGCAAGTCACTGCCCATTTCTGTGCCTCCATTTCCCCACAGCAAGAAGGAGAGGACTGGACAAGATGACCTCAAAGGGTCACTATTATTCTGTGGTATCTAATACCAAGAGAATGTCTGCACATCTGATTTTTTGGACGATAAACGTTTTACACTACTGTGCTGTCCAATATAGTAACCACTAAGCCACATGTGACTACTTACATTTAAGTTTAAATTAATTGAAATGAAATTGAAAATTCAAATTTTCAATTGCATGAACCACACTCAAGTGTTCCATAGCTATATGTGGCTGGTGGCTACTCTACCAGACAGTGCACATGCACCATCACATGAAAGTGTAGCGGGCGGCACTGTTTCAGAGCCACTGGGGAGGACTGGAGAGGGTGTGGGCCACTGTTTTTATCATGGGACTATTTCTGAGGCCAGCACCACAAGGAGGTCAGCTCCCCTCTGAGTGATTCCAGGGCCCCAGGGCCAGCCCAAGCAGCACGGGTGTAGGAAGCAGATGTGGCCCAGATGCCTGTCCAAGGAGAGGTGGGCAGCAGGACCAGGAAACCTTAGAGAATGTCAGAGGTGCAGGGTGGGGAGAGCCAGGAAGGGGGCAATGGCAGGAGGTATGCCAGGAATGCTGAAGACAGGGCCTCGGAGCCCTGTGTGGGGAGGGGCAGCTGCTGCGGCAGGGGCATCGGCCCAGGACACCCAAGTTCAGGAGCAGGGAAGAGTAGTGCCCCTTGCCAAGTCTGCGTCTGTGGCCAAGTCCCTGAGCCCACTGAGCCTCCATCTCCCCCTCCTGGGTGAAAAGGGAGGAATAAGAAAAGAGGGTTGTTGCAGAGAAGAAGTAAAATCAGACCCTTGAAAGCCCATTGTAACTGGCACGAGCAGATCGTGTTAAAGACTGCTTCACGTAGCACTGCTGATTATTCCTGTTGACCTGTAAGCAGAGACTGCCCTAGGCTATGATTTTAAGATTCTGCAGAGTCTGTCCTGCCTTTCCAACTGGACAATAGGCTCTTTGGAGCAGGGGACCAGCATTTTCTTCCCGCATGTCCCGCAGCCCTGAGCACACAGGCAGCTTTCTGGCCATGCTGTCCAACTGCAGTTGAATCGAATACCTCTGGCGGCCACTATGCGGGGGTCATGCTGGCTCTTTCTCCTTCCTGCTGACCTGGTGGCCTTTCACCAGCACCCAGTCATGCTCTGAGAGGTGTTGAACACTCTCCTTGTCCCTGACACATGTGTGCGTCTGGCCAGGTCTGGTTGTCGTTTTCTGAACCCATGGCCCATCTCAGGCTGTGACCCCAGCCCTGCTGTGTGTAAACAAATCAAGGGCAGAGGTCGAAGGCCAGAGCTGGGCTTCACCAGCACTTCATACTGGTGTGCTTGGCAGGAAGTAGCCTGGTGTCTGGTTTCACTGAGCAGGCTCCCTCCTGGGGGAGAAATCAGCTTTTCATCTGCGTTCCTGACTGGGAGGGGACATTTCTGGCTGACTTGTTGGTGATGGATTGCCTGCTCACACCAGCCCTGGATGGGTTCATTTCAGGTATGGCTCTGGTTTCTCATGATGTGCCCACCACAGACATGCAGAACACAGGGAGTCTGAGTCCCACCAGAGCCACCTTTCCTACCACAGAATTGATGTGTTTCCAGTAAAACTGGGAAGATAAGTCAAAGTAACCATTTGATAAACATCTCCCTGCCCCAAAGTGCTTTATGTATATATATGCAATTCCATTCAATCTTTTCACCCTTGTGTGGGTCATGTCAACATCCCCATTTCCTAGATGAGGAAGCCGTGAGAAGCTAAAAGGTCACAGGCTGCAGCTGGAATTCAAATCCTACTCCGTCTGATTCCAAGGGTCAAGGGCCCCTTCAGAATGCCCTGATGGTCTCATTTCTTGCCCCTGGTTTCTCTCCTCTAATCACGATGGGCAGCAGCAGGGTTTTTAAAGCAAATGCAATGCTCTACGCCATTCCTGCTTTCCTAGGCCTCAGCATGATGAGCTGAACTTCTCTAGGTGTAGGTTGAAGGCCGGGTTTTGCAGAGCCGTGTGACTTGGGGCTGCCCTGGGACTCACCTGAGGACACTCACTCAGGTGTCCTCACTAGATGGCGGGGGCACCTTGCATGTCTGAGGGCGGGAGGTGTGGGATGCCAGGCAGGCACACGGCTTCCCTGCTGGTTTGCAGGCCCGTGGGGACTGTGCCTCATGAGTTCTCTGCTATCCTCATGCTACCCCAGCAGAGCCCTGGGTGGGGCCTATCTTTCAAGGCTCAGAGAGATGCCGGCTTTGTTTCCAAGCCCTCTTTAATGATCTCGGTCCACAGTGACACCCCTGTTCTGTGCTGCTGGGGCACATTTGGGTGGAGGGAGTAACCAGGTAATATGAAGGCACAACTACCTTCTTGGTGAACAGCCTTGGATGTCTTTATCTGTGGTTCCGCCTCCCTGGGTTCTGGCACCTGTTTACCTCTTCCTCCTTATCTTCAGAACCCTCTGGACATCCTGCAGGGCAGAGGGGAAAGGCTCTGAAGTCAGGCAGAAAGCCCAGATTTAAATCCTGGCTGTACCATTCGAGGCTGTGGGACTCTGTGCTTTTGCTTCTCTGTCATCATCTATAAAATGTGGCTAATATGGGCTGTGCTGGAAGGTGGCAGAGAGAGGTCAACGAACCTGTCAATATGGAAAACCCAGCACAGTACCCAAGGCTGGCATCACTGGATGGAGCTCACATGGATTTGTCTTGTCTTCCAAACAATAGCATATGATACAGCCCTGGGTAGACAATGGGTCCCAATAAAGACTTGGTATTTCCAGCAATCTTCTTTGGCAATGTTTCTCTATTAAAGGCAACCTGCGGCACTCTGAGGCCAAGAGGAGAAGTATGGTGCCTGCTCAACCTCTGAGGGGGCCTTTGCCTGGCCCTTCCCCCTCCCTCCCTGCACCTCTGCCCTGGCCCCGCTGTGCCCTCCTCCCATACTGCCTGGGCTGCTGCACTAGCCTATAAATCAAGCCTGTCCCTGGAGACCTCTGACCCAAACCAGACGGCCATACAGCGCCAGCACAAAGTAAGCTCAGCTTCCAACTATGCTCAACCCCCTCCCCTGCCTGACCCAGGGCCTTGGAGCTCCTTTAGGCAGCTGTCCTGTCAATCACTGCCAAATGGTGATCCAGGCCCTAGAAGCAGCTGGAGGCCATGACCTCTCAGAGACACACTCAGAGACTACCTTGGAAACATTCCACTAAGCTGTATAAAGATCTCTTGAAGGTTTACATTGTCTATTTTCTGTGCCACAGGCAGTAGCCTGGCCCAATAGCCCAAGCTGGTATTCTCTGTGCCACTGTCTACCCCTCCTTCTCCAGGACCTTCCCTGGCTGTGGGAGCTGCTGGATTTTCTATAGCATAGGATATCTGACCCCTCCAGGCACTCATTCATATATTATTCATTAATTCTGCATTTTCTGTGCTTCCTCTGCCTGAGCCCACCAGGAAGCTCAGACATTTCCCTTGCTACCAGAAGCTCCTGGAGACAGCTATGATATAGATAATTATAGGACAGGGTGATGGAGGCTATTGTGGAACGGGAGATCCATAGCACCTTGAGAACGCAAAAGGTGGATGCACTATCATCTTGGAATCCAGGACAGCTCCCAGGAGGAGCACTTGAGCTACATCTTGAGTGATGAGTTGCGTTTGCCAAACAGAGAGAAGGGAGTGTATTTCAGGCAGAGGAATAGCATGTGACAGGTAGGCACAGGTTGTGAAGCAGCTTGATAGAATCACGGGCTTGAAAATTGGGAAGCATGCTAGAAGTACACTTTGGGGAGTGAACAGGGGTTGGAAGTATATCAGTAGTTAGGTCTAGTTGTGTGCAACCCAAAATTGGCAATAATGCAGGCCTAAACAAGATTTCCCTGTCAGCTTAGAGAAACTGGAAGCAGGCAGTCCAAGGATGTTATGAGGCTCTGTGATGTGATCATTGCCCCAGGCTTCTTCCTGTTGCTCTACCTTCCTGGCTTGTGACTTCCATTCCAGAGGTACCTGGTGGTCCCAAATGGCTGCCAGAGTTCCAGCCTTTGCACTCACATTCCAGTAGTAGAATGGAAGAAGTGCTGCAGGAGTGCACATTGTCTCCCTTTAAAAAGATGTCTCAGAAATACCATAGTATGCTTCAGCTTACCACTCAATAGCTAAAATGTTGTCACATACCACTTTTAGCTGCAAGGAAGATGAGAAATGTAGTTCTGATCAATAGGTGCTGCCTAGAACACTGTTTTGCAGAGGTTCCTAAAGCCCCACCTTGCCTCTGTGGGAAAGAACACTGCTCAGTTAATGATGCCTCCCTTCATTGTGGGCATGGAGACAAGAGCATGCATCCCAGTTTTTGTCTTGTCGGTTTACTATCAGAAGGTCCACTCCCCAGGGATTCCCAAGGTGTTTGGTGCAGTTCCAGAAAACAGAGCCAGGCACATGGCCAGCCATTCTGCAAAGCCCCAGTGCTGGGCAGAAGTCTAGGTGGAGGGTTTCTTTTTTTTTCTTTTTTTTTTTTTGAGAGGGCATCTCTCATATTTATTGATCAAATGGTTGTTAACAACAATAAAATTCTGTATGGGGGGGTCAATGCTCAATGCACAATCATTAATTAGGCGGAGGGTTTCTTGGTGCTCTGCAGTCTTATTTTGTTTCTGATCTACAGCTTCCTTAAATCATCCATTGCTTCTCAGCAAGCCTGGAGTCTACAGGTCTGTGTGGTTAGAACACAGACTAGGAGGACAAAAAAATACAATGACACTAAGTAGCTACAGCCTTATTCCCCAGTGGAGGTTTTCTAAAATGTAATAATACAGAAAGAATTTGAGAAAAGTTTTTAGCCACTTTATTTATTTATTTATTTGTTCATTTGTTTGCTTATTTGCTTGTTTAATTCTTTAGGTATTATTAATGTGCAATTATATGAGCAACACTATGGTTTCTTGACTCCCCCCATTATCAAATCCCCCCCACATACCCCATTACAGTCACTGTCCATCAGTGTAGTAAGATGCTATAGAGTCACTGCTTGTCTTCTCTGTGTTGTAGTGCCTTCCCCATGCACCACCCTGCTACATTATATGCGCTAATCATAATGCCCCTCTTTCCCCCTTATCCCTGCATTCCCACCTATCCCTCTCTCTTTGGTAACTATTAGTCCATTCTTGGGTTCTGTGAGTCTGCTGCTGTTATGTTCCTTCAGTTTTTTCTTTGTTCTTATACTCCACAGATGAGTGAAATCATTTGATACTTGCCTTTTGCCACCTGGCTTATTTCACTGAGCATAATACCCTCTAGCCCCATCCATGTTGTTACAAATGGTAGGATTTGTTTTCTTCTTATGGCTGAATAATATTCCATTGTGTATATGTACCACATCTTCTTTATCCACTCATCTACTGATGGACCCTTAGGTTGCTTCCATTCTTGGTTATTGTAATAAATAGTGCAGCAATAAATATAGGGGTGATATGTCTTTTTCAAACTGGGCTCCTGCATTCTTAGGGTAAATTCCTAGGAGTGGAATTCCTGGGTCAAATGGTATTTCTATTTTGAGCTTTTTGAGGAACCTCCATACTGCTTTCCACAATGGTTGAACTAATTTACATTCCCACCAGCAGTGTAGGAGGGTTCCCCTTTCTCCGCAACCTCACCAACATTTATTGTTGTTTGTCTTTTGGATGGTGGCCATCCTAACTGGTGTGAGGTAATATCTCATTTTGGTTTTAATTTGCATTTCTCTGATGATTAGCGATATGGAGCATCTTTTCATGTGCCTGTTGGCCATCTGGATTTCTTCTGTGGAGAAGTGTCTGTTCAAATCTTCTGCCCAATTTTTAATTGGATTATTTGCTATTTGTTTGTTGAGGTGCATGAGCTCTTTATATATTTTGGATGTCAACCCTTTATTGGATCTGTCATTTATGAATATATTCACCCATACTGTCTGTCATATGTCTTTTTGTTCTATTGATGGTGTCCGTTGCTGTACAGAAGCTTTTCAGCTTGATGTAGTCCACTTGTTCATTTTTGCTTTTGTTTCCCTTGCCCTGGGAGATATGTTTATGTCGAAGAGATTTTTGCCTATGTTTTTTTCTAAGAGTTTTATGGTTTCATGACTTACATTCAGGTCTTTGATCCATTTTGAGTTTACTTTTGTGTATGGGGTTAGAGAATGATCCAGTTTCATTTTCTTGCATGTAGCTGTCCAGTTTTGCTAACACTAGCTGTTGAAGAGGCTGTCATTTCCCCATTGTATATCATGGCTTCTTTATCGTGTATTAATTGACCATATATGTTTGGTTTAATATCTGACTCTCTATTCTGTTCCACTGGTCTGTGGGTCTGTTCTTGTGACAGTACCAAATTGTCTTGGTTACTGTGGCTTTGTGGTAGAGCTTGAAGTTGCGGAGCGATATCCCCCCTTCTCTATTCTTTCTTCTCAGAATTGCTTTGGCTATTCGGGGTCTTTTATGGTTCCATCTGAATTTTAGAACTATTTGTTCCAGTTCATTGAAGAATGCTGTTGGTATTTTGATAGGGATTGCATTGAATCTGTAGATTGCTTTAGGCTGGATGGCCATTTTGACAATATTAGTTCTTCCTACCCAAGAGCACGGGATGAGTTTCCATTTGTTAGTATCCTCTTTAATTTTTCTTAAGAGTGTCTTGTAGTTTTCAGGGCATAGGTCTTTCACTTCCTTGGTTAGGTTTCTTCCTAGGTATTTTATTCTTTCTGATGTGATTGTGAATGGAATTGTTTTCCTGATTTCTCCTTCTGCTAGTTCATTGTTAGTGTATAGGAATGCAACAGATTTCTGTGTATTAATTTTGTATCCTGCAACTTTGGTGAATCCAAATATTAGTTCTAGTAGTTTTGGAGTGGATTCTTTAGGGTTTTTTACATACAGTATCGTGTCATCTGCAAATAGTGACAGTTTGACTTCTTCCTTACCAATCTGGATGCCGTTTATTTCTTTGTTTTGTCTGATTGCCATGTTTAGCCACTTTATTTTTACAACTGGAAATAGATTGGCTCCTCATTTAATTTCATACCTGTTCTGTGTCAGAGCCCCAGTTTCCTTAGCTGCAAAGTGGGTCTAATACAACTGCCTTAAGGGGTTGTTGGAAGGATCACATGAAATGAGAGGGCAAAGCAGGGCAGAGACGCCAACGATGGCAGTTAGAAGCACAGGCTCTGGTCTCAAACTCCCTGGGTTCCAATCCTGGCTCTGCTGCTGGTTGTCTTGTGGCCTTGCATATGTTAGCTAACTTCTCTGTGCCTTGGTTTCTCTATCTGAAATGGGGATGATAGTAATACCTCATAGGTCTTTTATGAGGCCTGTATGTGTGATAATACACATGATGAGCTTAGGACCCAGCTCGTGGTGTGTGCATGTAAGAGCTCATGGCCTAGCAGAGCTCTGTCTTTGGGACTGGGCAGGCCTGGGCTATGATTGTGGGTATATTACTCCCCTGAGTCCGTGTACTCATTTGACTAAAACAAGGACAATAGAACCTGTCTTTCAGAGTGACTATTAGTGATAGAATAGCTGTAAAGTGATACAAAGGACAGACAGAATGAGTCACACTATGATGAAAATATACTATATATGTTATGTATAAATAAACAAATACATATACATATATATTATAATTCTGATACTGTGGCCCAGGCTTTGGTATCAGATCCTGTACCTCATATAAGTAACTGTAGGTAGGTTGTTATTAACATTCCTCCTGGGGCAGCAAAGGCCTAGGGACTTGCCCAGGGTCACACAGCTGGTGAGAAACAAGGCTGAGATTTGACTTCCTGGTGAACTGCCTCAGAGTCGGTACTGTCCTGCTTGGGAATGTTGGCCCTGAAGAGGAGCAGGCACTGGTTTAAGAGGGAAGGGGCTGGGGAGGGGGAAGGCCCAGAGCCTCGGCGGCCATGGTCCCCGAGGTGATGCACACCCAGGGGGCCAGGGCTCCCCAGCCCTCGTAGGCGGGCTAGCAGGCGGGATCCAGACTGTTGCTCTGAGGACAAGTTTTCACACCCTATGTCAATGGAGTGGCAGGCAGTGTGGACAGCAACATGGCTGTGGTAGGGTGACAGGTGTGGGGGTCCATGGGGCTGGGGTGAGGCAGGCCTGGAGCTCTCAGCTGCCTTCAGACCTCAGTTGGATGCAGTAGGAGCCACAGGAGGGGCTGGTGGCTCATGATGAGAGCCAGGTGTGCAGAGAATCCACAGTCAGTGGAGGGGTGGGAGGCACAGTGCCGTTTATGTAGACAAGATTGGAGAAGAGGATGAACGGGGGTAGGCCACGCAGGGAGGTAACCTGGTTGGAGGGACCCTGCAGAGGGGGAGAAGCTCAGGATGTGTTGGCAGAGCCCATCTTTGGGTCCCAACAATGTCAGGCACTCTGGCAGCTGCTTAATATTTTGGTCCAGTTGGAGCCTCAAATATTCTGAGAAATGAGTATGATGTACCCATTTTCCAGATGAGGAAGCAGAGGCTCAATAGGTGAGCAGCTTGCCTGAGGTCATGCAGCCAGGGAGCAGCAGAGCCGGCCTGGGCCCAGAGCTCTGCCCTCCCACCTTGCCTGCCAAGGCGGACGTGGGTAGGGGCAGAGGCAGAGTGGGAGGAGAATGTGAGAGGGTCCAGCCACCTGCTTGAGGAGCTCCTGCTTTGCCTGTGACCACAGTGGGGGCTGTGAGACACTTCTGTGTTTACAACCTTAAAGAACAGACTTTTCTTTAGGAAGCAAAAGTTTGGTTGTGCTCAGTGAGCAGGAAGATGGAAGTGACCTGGAGCAGAGATTTCAAGTCCCACTGGCTGTTTAGGCAGCGTCGTGTTTAATAGCTTGGGACCACAGCATCAGATTGATAAATCCCATCTACGACATGGGGCGGGGATCCCTGCTCTCTGAGCTCCATCTGGACCTGAAACTCCTTCCCAAGCCTATCTCAGAAATGGAGCCAGTGCTGCCCACCCCCTCCCCCAGGACAGTAGAGGCTCTTAGCACCAGCCTGAAGGGAAGGTATTGCCAGTGTTACATGAGGACACACAAAAGGGCACAGTCATACACATGGCGTCGGTCTGCACTATAAGAAACGTCAGAAGGCGATGCTCCACTCCAGATGCACTCCTGAAGGCTCCTTCTAGGTGGCAGGCAAAGAGGTGGACTTCCTGCTTCTCGTGCTTAATGTGCTTTCCAGATCAATTCATACAAAAGATTATAGAAAGTGGTCTCCATCCATCCCCATTTCCTAGCCCATTCTGGGGTGCCCGCACCTCATCCTGTCAGCCCACCAGGTTGCAGAGCCTCAGTGGTGGATGGTCCCAGGCCCTATTGTTCAGGCACTGTGGTGGCACCAAGCCACTCTGCTGTTTCCTAAGCTGTAGGCAGCCACTCAGCCTGATGCAGGCCCAGTCTGGACCTACCACTAGGGCTACCCCTTAACCACTGGGGGTACAGGGCTTCATGGATAAACACCTGTGTTCCCCGGCTTCCAGTGGGACAAATCTGAGGTGTATTCTACAGAATTCCTCAGAGGGTCCCAAGCAAATGAGCCAGTTGTGTCAACTCATTAATGCCCCTTTCTTGTCTTCCTCTCTTCCGTATTTTACTCTCCCTTCTCCTTCATTTTTATTTCCTGAGCACACATCCTCCCAGAACTCCCTGCTCCCAGATTCCTATCTCTGGGTAGCCCCAGTTAAGACAGGCCCACTCTGACCAAATCCGGGTGGAGCTTCTCAGACATGTTCTGGCATATACAAGCACTTACATACACATATCTAAATACTGATATGTGCACTTGCTGTTTCTCAAAGCACAATGCGACCACGCTAGACTTTACCATTCTGCAACTTGCCTCCTTGGTAACTGAATGGAACACTGCGGGGGGGGGGGGGGTGTCGGGTACCGGTGGGTGCACCCAGGAGCCTTGATCCTGCTTGTGAGGGCATCCCTATCCCCATGCACTCATTTCTCAGGGCAAACCAATCTCCACAAGAGGTTACCGGTTCTCCAGGAAGGGGGCAGGATGTGAAGAATCCTCACCCTCATCCAGCAGTCAGTATTCACTGTCCAAACACCAGCAGAGCCTTCTCCACCTCCCTCAGCTGACCAGACCTAGGCTGGGCTTTACAGCTGCAAAGATGGGCTGACATCTTTGTCCAGCAGAAGTAGAACAGTTCAGTAGGAGCCCCAGCTCCCCACAGACCTCAGAAAGGGAACAAGAGACACAGAGGGGACACAGATATCTAATAAAGGAGGCTCTGCACAGGAAGGGACAAACCTGGGTGTTTGCCAAGTGGCATAGAGACTGAAGGAGCAAGGCTGGCCAAGGGGCCGGCTTAAGCGAAGCTGTGGAGGTAAGAAAGGGGGTGTGAGGGAGGGGGGACAGTGAGAAGATATGTTTCTAATGACAGCTTATCATTTTCCTCCACTGCAGTGAATTCTTTTAGCACAGACTTTCACAAGCAAACCTGTGTTTGCTAACAGCCTGAGGGTCAGGAATGATGGGCACATTTGGACAGAAGCCCTTACCTCATTCTTTGGGGAATTTGTCAAAAGTCAGTTATTTCTGAAAAACCAATTTTCAGGGATTTCACAGAAATCTCTCCAGAGTTTTTGTGTGTTGACAACTCTGCCACTAATGGACTGGGTGACCTTGGGAAAGTCACGACAGAGCCTGATTTGGAATGGCTCTTTTTCCTTTTTTGAAAGCAGCTGTTCAAATCTGAGTATATCCAGTTGCAAGATGGATGGGGACATTCACAAACACCTGTCTTGGGTGATGCTGGCCACTCCCCATCTTTTCTGCTCCCGCCTCCCTTCCAGACTGCTTATAAATTACAGGAAATCTTAAGCAGAGCAGTCCCCCACCCCTATCACCCCGCTTTCCCTGCCTACCAAATTAGGGTTAGCTCAGAATTTAAACCCCAATTCTGCCACCATGTGGCAAGTCACTTTTAAAAAATTCCTTCATTCTGCACATATTAATTGAGCACCTACTATGTGTCAAGCACTATTCCATGCACTAGGGATACAAATGGCAGGGACAAAACAGACAAAAATCCCTGTCCTCATGAAGCTTTTATTTTAGTAGATGGAGATAGACAATCAGTCCACCAATGAATAGTAAAATGTTAGCTAATGATAAGTACTGTAGAGAAGAGTTAAATGGGGAAGGGGCTAGAGTGTGTGGAAAGAAGCCTTGTTGAGAAAGTGACATTTGAGCAAAGAACTTGAAAGAGGAGAGGAATGAACCATGTGGGTCTATCTGGGAAGGGCTGTTCAGGCAGAAATAATAGCAAGTGCAAAGGCCCTGAGGCCCATGTGCCGTGAAGGGAGAAGAAGTAGGGTATGAGGCCAGAGAGGAACAAGGCATGGAATAGGCAGACCAAGTATGGCATTTGGCTTTCTCTCTGAATGAGATGGGGAGTCACAACAGATATTTGAGAAGAGGAGCAATGTGATTTGCCTTAGGTTTTAGTGGGATTACTTTAACTGCAGTCTTGAGAATAGGTTATAGGGTGACCAGGGTAGAAGCACCAAGGCCATTTAGGAGGCTATTTCAGTACAAGTGAGAGATGCTGATGGCCTGATCAGGAAGGCAGCAGCAGAGGTGATGAGAAGTAGTTGAATTCTCAATATATCTTGAAAGTGGGGCCAGCAGGATTTGCTGTAGGCAGGGAGAAAAAGAGAAGTCAAGGAGTCAAGAATGATCCTCGGGTTTTGAACCAACTCAGCTGTGAAGAAGGAGGGGCCATGATGCAAGACGGGGAGGTTGTGGGAATGACTTTCAGGAGCTTGACTTTGAACATGTGAGGGTTGAGGTACCCTTCAGGCATCTAAGAGGAAGTGCTGTCTAGGACTGGAGGGAAGAGGCCCAGCACAGAGATGATTTTTATAGCCATGAGACAGTGTGAAATTCCCTGGGAAATGAGGGTAGCTGCTGAAGACAAGAGGCTGCAGGACCAAGCCCTTGGGCCCTGTAATGCTTAGAAAAAAGCCTCAGTTTCTCCTTCTATAAAATGGGGATAATCCATAATTACCCCATAAAGGCTATTGTGAGAGATTAGGTGGGACACTGCTTGTATTCTGCATGTATTAAGCATTTAATAGTAAAGAGCACAGAGTAAGAGTACCATAAACTTGAGTTATTAGTGATAGAAATTATTGTCTCAACAAGCATAATGCTTCTTACTTACAAATGCTTTTCTACTTTTAAATCAACTGTATATTATTTTTGATCACCAAAAATGCCCTACAGTAGATAAATGAAGAAGATGTGGAGATATATATATGTAATGCAATCTTGCTCAGCCATAAACAAGAATGAAATCTTGCCATTTGTGACAATATGGATGGACCCAGAGGGTATCACGCTAAGTGAAGGAAGTTAGACAAAGATGAATACCATGACTTCTTTTATATGTGTAATCTAAAAAACCAACCAAACAAACAAAACAGAAATAGAGTTGTAAATACGGAGAACAAACTTGAGGTTGCCATAGGGGAAGGGGCAGAGGGATGGGCAAAGTAGGTGAAGGGGATAAAGAGGCACAAACTTCCAGTTATAAAATAAGTGAGTCACAGGATGAAGAGTATGGCCCAGGGAATATGGTCAATAATATTGTCATAACTTTGTATATGAGGACAGATGGTAACTGCTCTCATTGGGGTATTTCATAATACACTTTAAAAAGGGTATTTCTACCCTTTTTAAAATTCAGTGGAATTCTGTCGAATCACTATGTTGTACACCTTAAACTAAAATAATGTATGTCAATTATGCTTCAATAGAAGAAGACAATCAGGAAAAAAAGTGTCCTGAGCAATAAGACCATACATAATTATCCCCATGTAGCAAGTGAGAAACCTGGGGCGCAGAGAGGTTAAGGGAGGCATGTGGCTCATGTTAGTGACAGAATTCAGGGCTCCTGCAGGGACCCCAGTTTCCTGCTCCCCTCATCTTCCCGCCACGGTCTGTTATGCTGACAGAGGGCGTAACCAAGTAGCGCAGGTGCTGCTTGCCAGTGAGGATGTGGATGTCAGCTTTGCTCGGAACAAGCCCGATGGCAGTGACCACCGCGGGTGGTACCGGGGCCTGGGTTCAGGGTGAATGGCCGGGGGACAAAGGCTGAAACCTACAGAGATGGCAACAGGGCAGACGACTTCCTTTGTTGCTCAGCTTCCTTTTTTAAAGCAGATGAGGAGGCAGAGGGTAGAGCTCCTTCACTCGCTAGCTCTATTCAGCAAAACCTGCTTTAACCGGAGCCAGAGTAGCCCCAGGTACCACCTCTCTGGGCAGCGTATCGCCGGACACAGCAGCAAACGCTCTGGAAGAAGCTGCGAACCCAGTGTCAGCAGCACCGGGATGGCGAGAGGGAGGGCCTGGGTGGTCTCTGAGTTAAGCTAAGCTTGGGTTCAAATCCCAGCTTCCCTTATGCCACCAGCCAGGACACCTGGCCCAAGTTGTGTCACCTCTTTAACCTTCTGCTTTCACTTCTGCAAGGTTGGCGGAGGGGGTAGACCTTGGTTCTCAGCATTGTTTATGGACTAGAGATGACACACATAGAGCAAGGGGCACAACAAAGGCCTGGATAAGTAGCAGGCAATGATGATATTATTATTAGCATTATCAGCAAAGAAATGGAAAACTTCCAGGGCGATGTCAGCCTACGTTCAATCAAAGCCCCTCAGTAACATCATCCACCATTCTTGACCATCGACAGAGTTGGTTGAGAAGTATTGACTAGAACCTAATACAGTTAAGGTCTTCGTCATTTTTTCCCTAAAGATAGAATTAACCAATAGCTATTTTCTTCTGAAGTGAAATAGTCTACCAGAAACAAGAAGGTGCCACAATTTCTAATCTACCATCAAGTTTTTTCACAAATGATTCTTTCCTTTTTTGGCAAGTTCCCTGAACTATGTTTGTTTATTTAGTTAGTTAGTTATACCCTTTTTAAGATTCAGTGGCCTTCGTCACATCACAGCCATAGCTCCGTGGCCCCTGTGCACCAGGAGTGAAGCTGAGGCCGTGACGCAGCCGTGCTCCCCCAGAGCACTGCAGGGCAGTGGGCCCGGCTCAGGGGGCCCCCGGCTTTGCTGGGGTACTCTCCCAGGGCTCAGTCTACTGCTCTGGGGTCCACAGCATCTCCAGGGGCCTCCCAGGCTTGCTGCATCAGAGTGGCCCCCAGCCCTCAGCACCCTGGGACAGGGAGAGCAGGGAGGGAAGCCGAGGCTGGGTGAGCGGCCTGGGCCCAGTCTCGAGACAAGGAGAGAGGAGGCAATGCCTCCCTCCTCTGGAAAGGAGCCCTCCTGTGTGCCAGTGTATACCTAGCACCTCATTGTCTCCTCCTTCTTCCTCACTCCACTGCAGGGAGGGATGCTCTTTCCACTTTAAGAGGCTCAGAGAGATAAAGCAAAGTGCCCAAGATCACACAGCTGCCTGAGGGCCAGTCCGCTGCATGGGCGCTGGCTCTCGCTCCTGTGCCTCTCTCCCTCGGCCCTGCTCAGAGGGCACTGTGGGCTGCACGGTGGCCGCCAACCTCGAGTGCAAGCTGCGGGGATGAGCTCTGGGCAGGGGTTGGTGGGGCTGAGCCTACCTGCCTGAAGGTGAAAGGTGCCGGGGCCCCCACTCAGGGAGAGAGGTGGGGAGGGGGCAGAAGGTCGGGCAGCCCTGCTGATGTTGGAACATTGTCGAGGCCATGCCGGGAGATGAAGCTGATCCCTTTCATAATAGATTCTGTAGGGAGAGATCAAGGCTTCTTAGAACTTAAACCTATTGCCAGCTGGGCATAATGACAACAACAATAATAAAATATGTAGTAAGGCCATATATTGTGGTAGGCACTTTTACTATTGTAAATCTTCCTAGCAAATCTGCCGAGTAGACATTACTTTCTTTTCTACTTTGGCGATGAGGTAATTAGGGCTCAGAGAGATCACTTAACTTGCCCAAGGTCACCCAGTTCATAAGTGGCAGATCTGGGGTCTGGCTCCTTGCATAAACATGCTCATTCTGCTAGAGTAACTGAGGTGTAATTTAATCCATCAGAATGTTCCATCTTAGGTGACAGGAGGAGGCCCAGAGAGGCTTACCTGGGCTGGAGGCCCCAGTGGGTTCATCACAGCTGGGGATACTTCGGGAACTGCAGAGCCACCCTGCCACCATGTACTGCTAGGGAAAGGTGTGCAGGCTGCCAGGGCTGGGCTGTGCTCTCCCCCATCCCTCCTCCCACATGCACATTTGTCACACACATTTATATTTTCATAAGCAGCTCAATCTCTGCAAGCGGCTCAAACTGAAGAGCCCTGTGCCCATCCTTCAGCCATTTGGAGCCTAAGCCGTATTTGCTGAACTCGAGCCAAACAGCCCCCTCCCTAATACCACATAAGCCTCCTGTGTGACCTTGGGCACGTCACTGCCATGTGCTGGGTTTCAGTTTCCTCTCTAGGAAGTGGGGGCTCACACGTCGCCCCAGCAAGGGCACAGGCTTTGGTGTAGCATCTATAGGAAAGCCATCCCTGTGCCTGGCACACAGTGGATGTTTCACAGTGCCCCTGGGCCTGTGTCCCTTTAGTTAGTGGTAGGTAGCTGGGCATGCTCACTCAATTTCTAGAGCAGTATTTGTGGCAGCCTTTCTGCCTACAGCCAGTTGGAATACAGCGGTCACCCCCTGTGGCCAATGCTGCTTGCATCCACCTTCTTCTCCTCCTTGGACCCTTGGCAGCCCTGCCCTCCTGCCAGAGCCCTCCCGACTGGGCACCGTCCACCCCTCCTGCCTCCACCCTGGTGCTCAGCAGAGTGCATCCTCGGGAACCTGGCAAATGAATGAACTTGATGAATTGTCAAAGTCATGCTCCAGCTCTGTGCAGATCTGTGCTGGCTACCACGGGGCACCCCAGGAGCCACCCTGTCCACCCTTACCAGGTGAATGTGGTGGGACAGGGTGGCTCCTGGTCCCTGCACTCACCTTGGAAGGAGCCAGACTGGACACCCTTCTGTGCCCTGAGCTCAGCGAAGGACAAGTGGAGCGGGGAAGGCCCCTTGGAGGAGGCAGGAAGGGAACATGGGCTGGGCCTTGGGTTTGCTTCTGGCCTTGTTTTTTTTTTTCACTGTTCAACTTATCCTTTATTGTGGCACATTGAAATTGATTCCAGTTTTTTCACAATTATAAATAATGCTTCAGTGAACATTCCTTGATTAATCTTTTTTTTTTTTTTGAGAGGGCATCTCTCATATTTATTGATCAAATGGTTGTTAACAACAATAAAATTCAGTATAGGGGGGACAATGCTCAATGCACAATCATTAATCCATCTCAAGCCTAATTCTCGTCAGTCTCCAATCTTCTGAAGCATAACGAACAAGTTCTTACATGGTGAACGAATTCTTACATAGTGAATAAATTCTTACATGGTGAACAGTACAAGGGCAGTCATCACAGAAACTTTCGGTTTTGATCACGCATTATGACCTATAAACAATCAGGTCAAATATGAATATTTGTTTGATTTTTGTACTTGATTTATATGTTGATCCCACATTTCTCCCTTTATTATTATTATTATTTTTATTTTTAATAAAATGCTGAAGTGGTAGGTAGATGCAAGATAAAGGTAGAAAACATAGTTTAGTGCTGTAAGAGGGCAAATGTAGATGATCAGATGATCACGTGTGTGCCTATTGACTAAGTATTAATCCAAGCTAGACAAGGGCAGCAAAACATCCATGGGTGCGGAAGATTTCTCTCAAAGCAGGGGGGGTGAGGTTCTGAGCCTCACCTCTGTTGATCCCCAAATTCTCACCTGATGGCCCCCCTGCGACTGTGCCTGTCTTAGGTTGTTCCTCCCTTGAGGAATCTTACCCGTCTCTGGCTAACCAGTCATCTTCCGGGGCCATACAGGGAGATGTAAAGTTGGTAAGTGAGAGAGAATTCTGGTCTTGTTTTTAAACCAACCTTAGGAATCTCGTAAGAAAAGGCGTTCGTGTGGAGACCATATTATTGCTCCCTGAGGAGGAACTGAGACTCTGGTCAAGCTCCCATCACCCTCAGGGGCCTGAGCAGACTGGCACGAAGCCTCCAAGTCAGTGCCCAGCTTCCCCTTGCCGTGGGAGCTGACTGTGCCACCAGCTGCCCTCAGCAGCAGCCCTCAGGATCTGTCTGGAGGTCTGTGCATAAGCACCCCAGCTCCCTAGCTTTTTAGGTGGGGTCACTCTGAGTGTGTCTTCTGGTCTCCTGGGGCTAATGCCTCACTTGCTCAACGTGGTTTCTGACTGAGCAACACGCACTTCCTAGTGTCACCTCCCTGCCCTCCTGCTTACGATTCCCTTGTCTCCAATGCTACGTGTTTTCTCTCTGACTGCACTTTTCATCTCAGGGAACATGGGGGATTTAGACGTGCCTCATGGGCCGCCAGGGAAGCATCTGATGAGAAAAGATGTTGAATAAAAAGTCTTGACTCTCTCACAGTGTATTCTGCTCCCAAACAGGGTGGCACCAGTCTGTTCTTATTTGAAGAATGCTCATGGCCCCTCTCTTGGGCCTGCTTCAAGTTAATGGAGGGAAAGGGAGGCTGAGGCAGGCATGGGGCCGGGTGCCACAGAAATGTGCCCGTGGCAGGTGTGACTGATGCCGCAGCCCCTGCAGCATCCCTGGAGGATTGCTCTGCTGCCGGGACTGTGGAGGGCATGTTCAGGACGGGATTTCCGGGCTACTCTGAGGCGGAAAATTTGAGGCTGTAAGCTCCTCAACAGCTGTGTCCTCTGTATTGTTTGGGCCACTGCCTGGAGCACCATGGCTACGGGATGAATACAAATTCATAATGGAAGAGGCTGCCCTGGGGCTCAGAACAGACTCATTCATTCCTCACTCCCCCACCTGCTCCCTTCCAGGCTCCCCGGAGACTTTGCTGGGACTTGGTGTTGTCAAAACTCATATAAATCCTAATGTCATCTGGCTCTGTCATCTGCAAAGTCCCAGACATGAGGAGGAAGGTGGGAGTTTTCACTTTTCTCCATCAGTGAGGGGTGGATGGGAGGGCCCCTGTCCACACCAACTCCCCAGGAAGCCGCTGGGACCTGGATCGCAGGGATGGCTAGCAATCCCCTGTGCCAGTCCCCCTGGAACAGTTAGTTGATCTGCCCCAGTGCTTTCTGCTTCGGCAGCCAGGCCAGGGGCTGAGCTGGGTGAAGCTGGCACTGTGGGCAGAGAGACCTGCCCGAGGTGAGGGAGGGGCAGGGAGCAGCTGTGCCATTATTGGAGCTCTTGGGTCCAAACTGGTGGGCAACCATAAGACCCTGTGAGCAAGTCCGGGCTGGGGGTCTGGGTCTGGATTTGGGAAGCCATGAGAACACAGAGTGGGTAGGAATGACACCCAAGACAGAGTAGACACCCAGGGCACCTTCTGCCTCAGCCAGATCCTCTTACGTGTCTCCCCCGGAAGGTGAGGCAAACCTGGGATGTGATGACCATGCAGGGCCACAGGAGGAGGGAGCTCAACAGGGTCACAAGATAGCAAGTGAGTTTAGTGACCAAAGGAGGTAGATGGATAGTATGGTAGACAGTCAGGGCCTCTCCAAAACAGATTATAGTGGGACCTCACCTCCTTTCATCTGGACCTCATACTTCTTTTGATGCCGTCTCTGTTAGTCTTAGCTAACTGAGCAGCCAGCTAATGTTGTCCCCTCTCCGGGAGACAGAGACTCGTTCCCAGGATCTGCTGCCAGGCCAGCTCTCCCTGTCCTGCCAGCTGGATTTGCTTCTGAGGCCTGGAGGCAGGGCCTCATAGGAAGCCCTGACGGGTCCTTCTCACTGTACCCTGACGACTTCCCTGGAGTGTGGAAAGCATTTGAGTTTCTAATTCCATACTCTGTGTCGTCTATCTTTTCCAGCTCATGCTTCTTACATATTTGGTAACATTGTAACAAACAAGTTGAAATGTACAGCATATTGCATTAAATATAATGAAGGTGTAACTGTGAGTTGAGTTGTGTTGAGCTGCACTTTGACTACTTGAAATAATGCTCTTTTATTGGGAGGGGGCATAAATATTTAATTAAATGTATTAATTTTAGTTTTACAACTTTCTTTCAGTCATTTTTGAGCCAATAAATTCACCCCAAGTTTCAGACATTTTTTTAAGGCTCTTGAAAAATTTGTAGTCCAGAGCCTTGTGCCTAGAGTGCTCCATGGCGGAAAGAGACCCATCACCTCCCCTCCCCACTGGTCAGCTGCATCAGCACCCTGACTGACCTTCCCGTCTGGGGGTCCCACGTCCTCAGCCTGGTGTCTTTGGTACGTGGCTTCCAGAGTCATCACCCTGAAGTGCCATTTCTTCTTGTTGCATCTTTTCTTGAGAGTCCATGCTGGAGCCGAAATCAGGCCAGGCCACTCAGCCTGCACGGGGGCTCTCCAGCACCAGTGCCTGGCCCCCATGTGACCCAGCACCCCTCTGCCTTGATACTGCCATGCCTGAGGTCAGGCCGGGGCCTCCGCTGGCCCTCGGAGCCGCCACGTTGATCCCTCCCTCTCTGCCACTGTCCCCACTCTTACCCAGCTCAGGAATGGGAAGAGCTTTAATAAGGCCATTCCAGGCCCATGACAAAGGCTGTCAAACAAGAGGCTGTTTCTGAGGTTGTCCCTGTTTCTTTCCAAGGACTCAGATTTCCCATAGTCTTGATCCTTCCTAGGGAATATCTCCTGAGGCCTCCACTTTGACTTTCTGCTTCTTTCCCATGGACGAGAGCAACTGGCCTCCCCTCTGTTAAATGAAGAGGGGTGGGCTCGGGGATCTGCAGACAGCTGTACTTGGGAGGGAGGACCAGATGGGGAGCTGGGTGTGGCTGGAGCCACAGGACAGAGGCCAGTAAGCCTCCAATTGGGTGGCAGGGTGGATATGCAATAGTTAAATACAATAATTTAAAGTAACTCAATAATTGAAATAATTTTAAAATTAAAAAGTAATCATTTATTAATAAATAATAGTCACTTTTCAGTGAGTATCCACTACATTTGAGACTCTATTCTGAGCACTTTACACACATCACCTTATTTAAGCCTCACAATACTCACATGAAACAAAAATAGGCTCAGAGCAGGTATCACAGGCAGGGATAACAGCCTAGGACTCTCCGCTGATCAAATCCATGCCCCGTCTTCTCCACTAGATCACTTACCAAGCAGCAGGTATTGGCTGATTGTTGCAAAAATGATGCAGTTTCATTGATCTATCTGTCAAAACCTTCACCAATACCAAGTGGTTTCAAATACTGTAATGCTATGATTAAAAATCTTCTTTAATAGCTAATAGGACTGCTCCCACCTCATTACTCTTTATTTTAGCATTTTCCTGTTTCTCCTTTTGTTTACTTTTGCACACAAACCTTATTGAACATTTTGGTAAGATTCCTCAAAATCCTGTTGGGATTTTAATTGAGACCTATTGCATTTATGGATTATTTTAGGGGACAGTTGATGTCTGAGGTATCGAGTACTCCAGTCCCTGCATAAAATATCTTTCCATTTATTCAAGTTTTCTGTTCTGTCCTTTAGTACAATTTAGATTTTTAGTCTTACAAGTCTTATATATTTCTTGTTGCATTTATCCCTAGGTACTTTATCTTTTTTGTTGTTATTGTGAAAGGAATCCTGTCTTCCATTGTATTTCCTAACTTATTATATGTTTAGAAGGAAGCTGTTGATTTTTGATTACAAGTAATTTTCTGCTTCACTGAATTCTTACTTCTCTAGTAGTTTCTCTTTTGATTCTCACGGGTGTTACAGTTGTACAAGCATATCATAGGCAGGTGATGACAGTTTTGCCTTCTTTCTAATTGGCTAGTGCTTTCAGAATAGTGATAAGTGGTGGTGGCATTGATGGGATCATATAATTTCTAATAAAGAAATAATATGTCACCATTTGGTTAAACCACAATCTAATTAACCATACTCTACTTTATACAGTGAGGTTGTTTCTGATTTTTCCCTTTTATAAATAACACTGCAGTGAATGCTTTTGATTATATATGCTGTCCTTTTTATTTATATCAACATGGTAGATTGTTAGGAGGAAAACTAATAGGTCAAGGAACATAGACAGTTTTTGAGGTGGCTAATACTGAAAGCCAACTGGTTTTCCAGAAAACGTTTCTCTAATAAATTAAGCTAACATATATATTTTCAAGCTTCAGGCATTGGTTAGTGGCTTTCAGTATCTCAAGATCGGGGCTGCCATTTCCTTAGAGGGGATTTATATTAAGTGAGCTTGGTTGTGAGTCTTATCAGGAAGGCATTTCACTGTGAACTCTGGTTTAGTTAAGAACAAGAGATTGTAGCATCAGACTAGGCTTGTGCTGAGGCCGAGAGACTGTGACAAAGTGCACAGCCATCAGGCACGGGACGGTATTGACTGGTCTTGTCCAGATCCAGGAAGCCACGGGTCTGTGGCGGTGGATGTCAGCTATGCAGTGGACATCAGCTATGCAGTGGATATCAGCCATGCGGTGTCTGTGTGCTCTCCTCCTCCAGCCCCTGGCTCTGCTTTCCTGGGCCACTGTTTGCACATAGGGCTCGCTCTTTCCCTCGTGGCTCTCCAGAGGTGTTTTTGGGGATCTTGTTAACCCAGCTACTCTGTAGTCAGATGCTGGGGTGCACCTCATTTTTTCCTGTAGTCCATGTCTTCCTTTGCAAAACATAGAGAGAATGTTAGGGGTTGAATTGTGTTAGGACTTCATATGTTGAAGTCCTAACCCCCAACACCTGAGAATATGACCTTGTTTGCAAATAAGATGCAATCAAATAAAATAAGTTAAGACGAGGTCAGTAGAGGCCCTAATCTAACGTGGCTGGTATCCTTATACAAAGGGGACATTTGGACACAGAGACATAGACACTGGGAGAATGCCACAACACAAAGGCAACGATCAGGATGTGTCTACAAGCCAAGATGGCCAGCAAACTACCAGAAGCTCGTGGAGAGGTGTGGAACAGATTCTCTCTCACAGCATCTAGAACCAACCCTGCCAACACCTTGACCTTGGACTTCCAGCCTCCCTAATTGGGAAACAATACATTTCTGTTACTTAAGCTATGCATTTCTAGCACCTAGCAAGTGGTACACAGGGTAAAGGGCTCATCTGCTCAACCAAAGTGAGGCATAGGCCTCCACAAGCTCAGATTGACTCATCCAGATGGCTCGAGCAGGTAAGGCCAAGCATGCAGAAGGACATGAGGGGAGCAGACCCTGGGCGGCCCTGCATATGGGCCCAGAGCCTAGAGAGAGAAGGCGAGGTGCCCCCTTAACCAGTGGGTAGCACTTTGGGGAATGCTTGTTGCAGAAACCAAACAAGAAGTCCTGTGAGTGGTCAGAGTCCCCCTTTACAGGGCCTAGACCAAGGACCTGCTCCTCTGTGGTGGAGATTTACAGTGGGCATGCAGGGAATGTCACCACCAGGAGGCAGAGGACTGATTTCTCATGAGACCTGCAGCTCCACAAGTGCAGGACAGGTGTGAGTTGTCAGACGTGAATAGCACTGGCTCTAAAACATTCAGACCTTGCAAGGTTGGCAGTGGAGGAGGTCCCTGTGACGAAGGGTGAGTGACCTTAGAACACAACTGCTGTCCTCTTGGAGACTGCCACAGCCCCCAGCAGGCTGACTCTGTGTGCTATGGGGACCCGTCTGAGTGGTCTGAGGGCCCACCTCTCCCCGTTCTCACCACTGTAGACACCGAGGCTGGGGGGCTGGAGAAGACCTGACTGAAGGCTTGGGGAACGCAGCTGGCAGGCCGGGAGGCTGGAAACCTTGTTTCTATGGCAGTACTTCATCTCCAGCTTGGAGGATAGCTACCCCAGGCCCCTGCCCAGAACCTCACTCCGCAGCTGGGACAGACTTCAGAATCCAGCTGCCAGGGTTAAGGCACAGCTCTCCCACAGCTACATCTGTAACCTTGGCCGAGTCAGTCAGCCTCTGAATCTCCATCATCTCATCTGTAAAACAGAGATAACTCCCACCTGTCAAAGTCCTCTTGAGGATTAAATGGATAAAAACTGCCCGGCATGGTGCTGGCACATAGAAGTGATCACTGCAGGTAGCTTTTATTATTACCTGCATAATATTCCCCAAACGATGGACACCTATGTTCTCTCCCCCTCATGAATATTCTCCCTTTCCTTACGTACAAAACACAGCACACTAAATATGAGAAGTACCAATGATGCATGCTTATCTTAAATGAATCATAACATGTTCTGCACTATTCATTTCCACTCACTAGCCCTTGCTCACCAGAGACTTTTTAGGATTTCCTGACAGCATTTTAAAGGGATGCTTGTTGTTTAAATTCACTGAGCTTTGTTGCAGGCAGTGCTCCCACTCTAGGCCTTTTTCTCTGTGAAAGCTTCTCCAGCAGCACATTCAGAGCCTTCCCAGTGGTGCAGTGGAGGGGCTTATGGTTCCATACAAATTATCTGAAATTCTAATAGTTTATTTGCAGATACTTTCATGATTCATTTGTTCTTTCATCAAATACAGGGATGGCTTAGATAAGAATGCTTAATACAGGCAGAAAGAGCAAGAAATCAGTTATGAGAGGACTTGGGGACTGGGGACAGTTCTGCATGGCTAGAGTCAGAGTGGAGGATGTAGGGATTGATTAATTGAGTAAACATGCACTGACTGTGTGCCCTATGCCAAGTCCTGTGCTAGGTGCTGGAAATAAGACAGTGCACAAGGTGACCACCCTGAGGAACTTACTACTCAGCGTGGAGACATGTCATGACCAATTCCAGAAATTTTCTTGTTGTTACTGTGGGCTGGGTGGCAGACAGGGGAAGTAGAGGGTGCTGGGAGAGTGCGTGAGGGGTGTCTGGTCTTACATGTCAGAGAAGGCCAATCTAGGGGACCAGTAAGCCTAGAGGAGGAGTTAACTAACAAAGTGTCTGTTGTGGAGCAGGAGTGCAGGAGAAGGTATCCCAGACAGAACGAGCAGCATGTGCAAAGGCCCTGGCGGGAGGAGGAACCTGGTATAATTTAGGAACTGAGACAGCCGGTGGCACACATGGAGCATGGCAGGAAACAAGGCTGGGGAGGCAGGCAGGATCTCTGTAAAGGAAGCAAGCAGGAAGTAAAGCTCTGTATGTATAAGAATTTTGGGTGTGGGCAAGATTACAAATTTATTAACAGTGCCCAAGTGATGCATTTGAGATGCCTCGGGATCCAAGTGGCTGCCCAAGGAGAGCATCTCTAGAGAGGAGAACACTGCTTGGCAGGACTCATCAAGCCTCAAGGCAGCCAGGCTACCCCACCTATGCACGAGGCCACACCTGCCTCTGCCTCCCACCTGGGCTCCTAGGCCCTTGCTTCCCCGGTCCCTGGATCCTGACTACCTGTGTAGCTACCACGCCCAGCCAGGTCTTGGTCCAGCCCCTCTACTCCCAGGCCTTAAAAGAGGATTTACTGCAGCCCAAACCAGCTGTGGTCACTTATGAGAAGTGAAATGGCTCCTAAGTGGCCATGCCTGCCCTCTGTGCTGTGTAGTTGTTTGACATCTCTTTTTTCCCAAGAATCAGACATCAGACACAGGGGCCATTTGCTGCAAGGCTTTAGAAATTCCCACCCCTCCCAAAGGTGCATCCTCTGGAGACAGCAGCCGCCAGCAGCCCCGAGCCCCGGACACTCTGGGCCAGTGATGAGGCTGGGCCGGCTCTGCTTGCAGGCCCAGCATGCCCTTTCAAGCCACAGTTAATTCTAAAGCAAGTGCTGTTAACAGTGCTCTGGGGTGAGCCACCTCCTGGTCAAAAGTTGCCTGAAGCAAGTCAGCTGGGTCTTATTACTGAGCCACTGTGGGTCAGACACAGTGTGGACACAGTGGAGCCAACTCATCTCCCCAGGGACACATCAACGAGGGAATAGCACACTCGTTTGGCACCCTTGGCTCTACACAGCCCCAACCCTGAGAATGGACGGAAAGACTCAGTAGGACCTTGAAAGGAACCTGATTTCTGTTTTGAAGTTTAGAAAATATCTCAGACACTTTTTGCTGCTCATCTACACTCTACTTACCTTTCCACCGGCTTGGTTATCTCCCTTCACCAAATAGAAACAGCAAATGAGAGGGTGGGCTTAGTGAGGCCAGGGCACTGACACCAGCGACAGCCCCTCAGCACGGACCCCCAACCTACGCACAACAGCAACAGAAGCAAGAGCTCTCACCACACTGCTGTTTGACAAAGGATAACACAGCCCCCACCTCAGTTGCTGAGCAGAACAAAAGTCACACGACCAAAAGTGGCATTTTCCTTTCTAATTCTGAATTCTGACAATCGGATTTTAGTTTGGTTAGTATGACTAGTTTAAAATGAGGGTGTAATATCATTTCACAAAAAAAAATCAAATTTATAAAAAAAAAAAGATGAGGGCATTTTTGAAAAATTCCCATCCAAAGAACTCAAACTGAAAGTAGGTTGGTATTTAAAAGGATAATTTATCAGAAGAATTCACCGATGTTGAAAAAGCTCTTTCCGTAAGTTTCAAATAAATGAAGTGTCAGTGAAATAAATATTCCCAGCATTAAATAATAAAGGCACCCCAAGAAGGGAGTGATTAATCATCTAATGAGGGGCACATGCAATGAATGCTGTCAGCTCGCGGAAAGGAATGGTCCCTGTGGGTGTGGAGTTGTGGAGGGACTGGGCTGGGAGGAGGCCCTTGTGCAGGGCTGGGAAGGGATAGGAACAGACTCAGTGGCGAGGGCAGAGCGGTGATCCAGGCAGGGGGCATGGCAGAGGCAAAGACAGGGGGGTTGGAAAGCACTTGAGTTCGCCTGAGGGAAGTCTGTGGATGGATTCCTTGAGGGGAGCCTGCTGGGGCCAGACTGCGACCCGGACGCACTGCAGACAGTCCACAGAAGCTTCTTTGAGGGCCTCCTGGCCTTGCCCTTGATGATCCCCTCTGCAGGGCCAATGGCTGGGGTTGTTTTTGGCAGCTCAGGGTCGGGAGGTGTGTGGGAGGAGATGGCCCGGTGGGGCTGAGAGGCCTGCACACAGGTGGCTGGTGGCCGGCGGGCAGTGGTGCCTGCCGACCTCGCTGCCCAGATCTGGGTAGGGCTGCCCATCACAAGGGAGCCTTTGTGGCCCGGGTTTACAAAACCAGCCAAATATTTTCCCTGTCACTTTATGAGGTGCTAGCTCTGCCCGTTCAAGCTGGGAAAAATAAAGCGTCATATAATTTGCTCCGTTAGAGTTGAGGAGGTTTGAAGTTAAGAGAATTCCGTGCCCCTGGGAAAGGCCTGTCAGCCCAAAAGGGAGGGGTGTTCCCAGGACCCAGCCTTGGAGGTGATGTGGGCACCATCCAAGCCAGCTGCAAAGTTTGCAGACGGAGAGAATGAGGCTCTCAGCCTGGAAAGTCAGCGTGGGAGACAGGCTCCTCAGATGAGGGGACCCAGTTCCCTGAGAATCTTCTGTAGCATCATGCTTTCAGGAACCCTTGAGCCCACTGTTCATAGCTGAGGCCAGGGAGCTCACAGGGAAGGGTGAATGGGAATTCTCCTACAGAACGTCCCCACAGGCAGAGGGGATGCTAAAAGGGTTTCAGAGCCGAGGTGCATGTTGGGGCGGGGATGCTGCACACTGAGGTTGAAAGCATCAGCCTTCTCCGGGGAGATGGTGGGCAGCCACGGGCACACTCATTTCTAGCCTCCCCTGAGTTCTCCCACATCGCCTACAAAGCCCCCTTTCTTACTGCCCACGGCCTATAATCTCATTGGTAGACCTGCTTCCCTTTTGCCTCTAGTAATAAGTGAGTAATAATTTATCCGGCACTTGCTATACTATGCAAAACACTTTACTGGGTACTGCATTCCATCAACTGAGGATCTGTTGAACTCTTACTGTCCGAATGCAACATGAAATTCTCCTGTATAGAGAAGCAGTGAACCCACTGGTACCGAGGGATAGTTGAGCTCATAGACAAGGGACTTGCCAAAGACATATAGCTAATGCATTGCATTTCAAAGCCAGACCAGTCTGATTTCAAAGCCTGGCTTCTCTCCACTCCCTCATTGGCTGAGTTAGAAAGAAGAGACAGCATATGTATGCAACCCCGATTATAATTCTTTGGTTTGGCTTCAAATTTATATTCAAATTAATCATAGTTTTGTATGCTCATTCTCTTCTGAGATGAACAAAGATGCATTTTCTTAAAAGCAAATCCATGATGGCCGCTTACCTCAAAGCCACATTGCATGTGGTAACTCCACATTGCCACCTGGGGGTAGAGCTTTTGGATAGCAAGGGGTTGATTTACCTAGACAACAGGTTTGGGCTGATAAAAGGGACTCCGTGTCCCAGGGGCCCTGATCTGTAAAATGCCCGAGTCTGTGCAGCCTCCTAGCCATCAGGGCACCGAGGCAGCCACCCTCAGCTCTCTAGACAGCAGATCCTTGGTTGTGCAGCACATGCATGGACTGGCATCCCTGAGGTCCCTTCTAACTTGGACATTACCTCTCTGTTGCCTCTTTTATGTTGCATTGAACTTGAGGAAAAAATGCTCAGGTGGATTTTGAGGCACCAGTGGGTGAAGTAGTGCTGGGCAAGGAGTCCTTTTGGGAGACCTCAGGCCACTCCATGTAGGTAGCACCTCTCCCTTCAGGTGTGTGTGGGGCCCACCGTGGGTTGCTTGCCTCTTGGGGTTCTTTAACTCTAGGCCTCTTAGGTCAGTCCTAACCCCCTGCCTTTCCTCACTGGGCCAGAGCCACTCTTCCACTCACCAGGGTATCTCCATTAAGAACTACCTTCATCATAGTTCAACAACTCAAGCCCAGGGTCTAGAGAAGGCCCAGCACGGTGGGGGTGGTTCACAAGATATAGTCTCTAGTAAGGAACAGGAAACTCAGATAATAAAGGGAATGCATGTGCTTTTATCACTGACTAATTCTGGGATAAACCTGGCTTGGCTTCACCTGTATCCAGTGTTCAGACACCGTTGCTGAGATTTCCATTTCTCAGTCCTTCTTCCTTCTTGCCAACCGGTGACTTAGGAGTTCTCATGGGGCTTTCCATCTCCATACTCTCAACCTACATGATATTCCACAATTGGTGATTCCATGCCAATCCCCAGATCTCCCATCCCACAGAGCACCACACCTCAGGTCCTCCTACACAGACATTTTGGAGGTTCTAGGTTTGGGGTCTTCTTTCTCGAGTCTCAGAACGACTGCAAGGAGCCCCTGGTTCCATCTGTGCCATCCTTGTTTGGCAGAGGCCCACATGCTGTAACAGCTTTGCCTAGTCCAAGTCCTAGAATGCATTCTGATTGGCCCTACTTGGTTCGCAGACCCACCCCTGACCCAGTCACTGTGGCTGAAGGATTGGAATGTTCTGATTGGCTCATCCCTGGTCGCGCACTCCACCCCTGGAGAGGGTGCAGGGTAAAGTCCTGGGGACACACTCACCAAGGGAATCCTGAGATGTTCTACTAAAACAGGAAGGACAGGATGCTGGAGGCAAAACCACGAGAAATCCATTTGCAATAGCATAAGGATCAGTAGAATGAAAGTTTATAAATGATTGATCTTTTGGGTAAATCAATCGGGTTGGTAATCAAGGCTATCCTTCTGATAAGGTCACTTGGTTCCCCTGGAATATTTCATTCACTAGCAGCTGTATCCTGTCTTCCTCACTGCCATCCCCAGTGGGCAGTCTGGTTGAAGACACATTTCAGTGATGACTTTGATTCGGAGACCTGGGAAAAGGGGGGAATTTCTTTGTGTTTCTGGGTTACCCGTGGGAGTGTGTCTTGGATGTGAATATCAAACTGTAACTGCTGGGACATACTTACAGCCCCTCCTCTGATCTCTGTTATTGACTTGGAGAATTTATTTGTTTATCTAGAGTGGGCTTCTCTCATTGTTCTGTCCTGCTTGGACTGATGTTTCAAATTCCAGATAGGGCAGGGCCTTCAGGATCCTGGTCCAAACCCCTCATGCTGTGGATGGGAACCAGTGCAAGTCAGGGTCTTGCTGAGGTCTCCCAGCCAATTAAATTTCAGAGCCAAGATCCTCTGCCTGGCAGCCCCCTTCTTGTGGGCACCTCATTACCTTGAAATTCCCGAGCCAGCAGATCGGAAGGCAGCCGAGGGGAAGGCCTAGATGACACCTTTGCCATGAATAATCCACAAAATCAATTATCCACAGTCAGGCAGCACAGCTGGGCAGGCCCCTCACGGTGTTGCTGAGTGCATCTACTGCAATTACTTCTTGCTGCAGGGTATCCCTTTGTAATTGTGTTTTGCTCAGCCTAATGTTAAAAATTAACTTTCCTAGCATTCAAACGAGGCCAAGGGACTGAGGAAGTGTGGCAGCAGAGACTTGCTTTTTGGCAGATGAACCATAAAGTGATCATCTGGAGTGGACGCTCTGTGTGTGCTTGATCCCTCAGAGATGCAGAGATGCAGAGGCTTGTGCTGGCAGCACTCTGTGCTTGGGCCTGGGGTACACCCCAGCATCAGACCCGGGCTCTGACTCAAATAACCCTGAGTTTACTGGGGCAGCCACACAAATAAGGTTGACTTGGTGAGGTGAGCACTAGTAAAGCTCTCTAGGGAGTGCCGTGGAGAGAGAAACAGGTGTTCAGGTAGCTGTGCATCAGGGAAGGGCTCATAGAGGAGGGATATTGGAGTTGAGAGGTAGAGATACTCCTAGATGAAAAAAGCTGAGAAAGGCATTTCAGAGGTGGGTACAGCACATGCAAAGGCACAGATGCTCTAAAATGCAGAGCCAAGTTTGAGAGATTGCAAGAAGTTCAAGGAGCCCCTGAGACAGAGAGCAGTCAGCCAAGAGACCGGTCCATGGAGGGTGACCCCACTGGTATGGTCAGTCATTTATTCATTCTTTAAAACCCAGGCCTTTAGAAGTCCAGGATTTTCTTAAATTTAGATTTTATTTATACTAAATACATTCATCAGATTTGATTAAAACATGACAGTGATAAGTCTCCTGCCCACCTCCGTTCCCAGCCATCCTCCCTAGAGGCAACCAATGTTGCTGGCTGCTTGTGTTGTCTTCCAAGATAGTTTCTGCAAATACATGCGCAGCAGCGTCTCCCCACGCCCTGAGGTGGCCCTTGCTTCCTTCACTTCATGTATGTTGGAGGTGAGCCAGCACAGGGAGGGCTTCTTCCTGCTTGTTGACAGCGGTGGAAGTCCCGTTGCCGAGCACCAGCTAGGCATCACAAACTCACAGGCCTGCTCCCTCGGCCCCTCGTTTTGCAGGAGGAAAGCCTGGAGGCCCAGAGAAGTGGAGAGCTCACCAAGGTGCCCCAGCAGCTCAGGGACTGAGCCAGGACTCACACTCAGGTCTTCCGCCTCTTACATCTTCCCAAGGCCAGCCAGGCGCATCTCCTTGCCTCGGCGGTCTTCATTTGTCAAACCATCAGCTGGGAAAGGTGATGAGTTGAGGCTGCCGACTTTCTGTAGTCAGATGGGCAGTAGCCTGATGTAGGCGCCAGCCTCTTCCCGTGCGCCTCGGACTTCCACAGTAACCCGTGTAAGGGTCCCCGCCCTTCCCCCTTTCTCTCTTCTCCCCTCCCTCCTCCTCAGGTTCCACCTCTCCACCTTTGCCTCAGCAGCCTTGGGTCAGGCCTCTGCCCCATCCCTAGACCAGCGACCATCACTATGACAACAAGGACCTTCCAGCAAACTGTGGCCTACCAGGTATTTTATTTTGAGCCCCAATTAAGCAGGGCAGGCTGCAGGCTGGGAGCGGGGCAGGGAAGCATGTTTTATGGCCTGTGAGAGAGCCCAGGTGCTATTTATAGCTCCTTAATCGGTGTTGCTAAATGGGGTCTTAATGCAAGTCCTATGGCAAGCGCACACTTTCGCCACAGAGAATCTCGTCCTGCAGCTTCACTCCCTCCATCTGTCTGCCCAAGCAGGCTGTGCCTGGCAGCCCCTCCCAGAGGAGGCAGTGCCTCGGCTGTGCTCAGCAGCTGCCAGCAGGCTGCTGGCCCTCCTGACCTCGTCCTGGCACAAGCAGGCCCTTTGTGGTCCTGTCCTTGAGGATTTGGTCCACAGCTGTCACTTCCATCAGGAACCTGGAGTCCTCTGGTGGCCGTTTGACTCGGGGCTGGGATTCTGTCCTCAACCTCCCACCGCCTCCCTCGCCCCAGCCTCTCCATCAAAGCCAGAGTGGGATGAGACACAGGTATGACAATACAGAAGTAAACACACACAAAATCTTCTCCGTGGATACCTGGGGGTAACAAGCAGTTTCACTCATTCAAACAAAGGGAAATAAATAGTACCCGCTATTCTTTACAGCTGGGGAATTCAGGTTGCAAATGGGATTAACTAATGTCCATTGCCAGGCACTGTCTCAGACCTCTATGAGTGACACCTCACTCAGGCTGCACCCCACTTATTTTACAGAGAAGGAGCCTAAATCAGTCAGGAGAGGCCAGGTCTTGCTGCAGTAACAGACAAGCCTCAAATCACATTGACTTCAAACAACCAAGATTTGTTTTTCCTTTGCTGTGTGCCCATCACTGGTCAGCTGGAGGCTGTATTCTGCAAGGCTTGCATCCTCATTTCAGGTCCAGGCAAAAGGAGCAGCCCTTAGCAATCAGGAATGGGCGAGAGAAGGCAGCAATGCACACACGCACTGGTTCCTAAGGCTTCTGTTGGAAGTGACACTCTGTCACTTCCACTACCGTTTCATTGGCCAAGGCAAGTCTGAGGGCCACACCCACCTGCAAGGGTAAGCTGGACCTGTGCCCAGAGGCTGAGAACTAGAATATTTGAGAACAGCTCTAACCACAGCCACAGAAGTTCAGAGTCCTGGGGGGGAAGCAAATTGCCCAGATCCCTCAGCCCCTAGGTAGTGAGCAGGAAGTCAAAGGGTCAGCTTTTTCCCCAGAAATCTGTGCTCTTTCCTCATGTAACAAAGGGTGATAGACATGGGCTCTAAAGGCAGACCTCTGGCTTGAATCCTATCTCCAGTATTCACCAGCTGTGATACCCGAGTTGGGCAAGTCACTTAACCTCCCAGAGCCTCATTTCTCTGTAAAACGAAGAAACTAGTATAGGACTCTGGTTCTGAAATCCCAAACTTTATTCCCAAATTTGGGGCAAACTCATTTGCCAGCAAGACTCAACCTGAGCTGGTGTGAGCTTAATTATAGTCATCCCTTACTTCACTCAGTGTGAACATTTGTAGGCTGCGCTATAGAAATATTAATGTGTTTGATTGCAGGCCTTAGTCCCCTGGGATGTTGTGCAATACAGAACATATGCAATCTAATTACTAAACCCTGGAAATCTCTGACTTCTGAAACAGTCTGGCCTCGGGCTTCTGGATAAGACACCGTGAATCTGTGGCACCTCCTTCATGGGCTGTAGTGATGTAGTGACAAGCAAGGGAGACGATGTCTCCAAAATTCTGGGCCCAGCACATGGTGAGTGCTCAATAACTGGTGATTATTCTAGGTCCCAAGGTTGGACTGATGAGGCAAGAAAGAGGCAGGCTTGTGAGAGATTACCCCAAGAGCTGAAAGCAAAATTAGAAAAAAGTGGGGGCTCTCCAGTTTGCACTTAAGAGAAATCAGTAGATCTCCCTGCTTTCCTAGAATTCTATCCTAGTAAACAGTTCTTTAGGGTCTCATAAGTCCTTGAGAGTGTTTTTGGAATGATTCACTCTGACAGCAAATAGTTTGTGAAGGCCGTCAGAAAAGACAACTGTGCTTTATAATTATACAATGTATCAAATAGCTGCCCTTCCCAGCTCCCGGGCAGGAGTCTGAGGTTTTGTCTTATTCATCACGTCTCAGAATCATGGACCTTGCAAGTGGGATCCACAACCCCGTTGCTCCGACGTCCTTGGGGCCCTACTTCTGACCTCAGTTGGAAATTGAGACCATCCTTCACTTGGTTCAGCTTCCCTTCTAACTGCTAAATAGCCTGGGGTTCTACATAAAATTTCATTTGGCAAAAGGTTCCGCTGCTTTGGCAAAGAGACCGGCCCTTTCCCCTCACACAGGCCAGAAGCCCAGAGAGGTGCGCCATGTGGCTGTAGGGCCTGGGTGAACGCTGCCTGGGTGGAGATCCCTACTCAGTCACCTGCTTCCCAGCTGTGTGACCTTAGGCAGGATATGACCTCCTCACTCATGTTCCCCATCCCTAGATGAAGGTATTGATGGTTGTCTGGAAGATTAAATGAGTCAATTTATGGAAAGTTCTTAAAACAGTGTTTGATGCAGTATACACATTAGAAATGCTGGTTGCTATTAATATTATCTCACAGTGAGTTTATGGCCAAGTCAGAACCTGGGTCTTCTATCTCTCACTCCAGGAATCTTGTCCAACTAAATTCACATTTTTGAAAATAAGCATTGACAAGGATATGAAGAAATTGCTGGTGGGAATGTAAAATGATGCAGCCGCTGTGAAAAAGTTTGGCGAGTCCTCAAAAAGTTAAACACAGCATCAATATATGAGCCAGCAATTCTACCCCTTGGTGTATAACCAAGAGAAATGAAAAAGGTGCTCAGACAAATACTTACACACAAATATTCATTCAAGCACTATTCACAACAGCCAAAAGGTGGAAACAACCCAAAGTGTCCATCAGTGGGTGAATAAACAAAATGTGATTTGTCAGCACAATGGAATATTATTTAGCCATAAAAAGGAAAGCTGCTACATGCTACAGTGTGGATGAACCTCAAAGGCATTGTTGCTAAGTTAAAGAAGCCAGATACAAAAGGCCACCTATTATATGATTCCATTTATGTGGAATACCTAAAATAGATAAATTCACAGAGACAGAAAGCAGATTAAGCTTGCCAGGGGCTGGAGGAAGGAGGAATGGGGAGCAGCTGCCTAATTGATACAAAGTCTCCACTGGAGGTGATGAAAATGGTTTGGAACTTGCTGATTTTCTCAATTTATGTTGCTCTAGGAAACTGGTTTTGAAACGACCTGAACTAAGGTATTTTTCTGCCTTTTCCCAACTCACATACACAAAAGAGTTCATTTTATCTGTCGTTTTTCTCTATTTATATGTTTTTCCTTCACAACTCTACCATCTGCTACCCCTTATCTGGAGTGAAATAAGAAATAAGGTGCCTGATTTTATGGGAAAATAGATATTATAGGCATCTTACACCAAATACCCTGATGTTCTGGGCAGTGAATAGTGTCTCTTGAGGATCACAGTCTCTGGAGCCAGCAGCTCTGCTCTTCCTTCTGGGTGAACTTGGGGCCACCCAGCCCCTCTGCCTGAGTTTCCTCATCTGTAAAAGGGGAGCAAACACAATACCTGCCTCATAGGGTGCTGTGAGGCCTAAAGGAGTTTCCGAGGGGCGCGTGCTCGGCCCCGGCACTGGGGAAACCCCGCGTTAGCCGTGGTTATTGTGGGCGGGCAGGGGCAGTGGCATCATCACTGTTATGTGGTGGTGGTCCCTGGGCCCTTCCCCAACCCCAGGCATTCTTACGCCTGGACAGTGGGCTGTATATTTGACCAACCTGGCGCTCACACAGAAAAACTGGGTGTGAAGAAGGAGCGGGTGTTCAGTGGCCAGGTAAGTGAGGTCTCCCCAGGACGGACACATAGAATCCATGCTGAGAGACCACAGAGAGAAAATGGGGTTTTCTTGACGTTCCAGTTTTTCACACACAGTTATGGGTGTTACAGCTGGAGTCATCCACAGCACAGAAGAACAGGGAGCAAATTCCTGGCCCATCGAGTCTGTGCCTCTGCGGTTGGATCAGATCTCTGGGCAGCTTAGGATGCGCTGCTCCCTACCTTGGGTGGCAGGTGCCAAATTTTGATAAAGATGGTGCATGAGCTTCACTCCACTTTAGAGGTATCCCTGTCAGCTGGAGTCTGTGTCTGGGCCTAGAAATACTTTGTTTGGCCATACTAAGTTAAAGTAACCCAGAAATATCCCATTGCAATCCATATCCCTGGTTTCTTGGAAACAGGAAGTCTGTAATACCAGGCCCACCCTCCTGCTTGGACCTGAGGCTGGAGCTGGTGTGTGTCCTCTGGCATCCATGGGTTCCCTCCACTCTGCCCCTGCCTGCTGCTTACACCTGCTCCTGCTGTCACTTAGGTTGCCTGCTGGGCCCCTAGGCATTGGAGTTTGCTGGTGCTGGTCTAAAATCCAAACATATTTGTAATAATAGAAGTGGTTTTCATTCATGTACTGGTCATTAACTTTTTAAAAAGTTACCTAAAACAAGAAATCATTTGCCTTGAAACTAGAAGTGGCAATAGAGCATTGTTTCAAAATGTGCTGGCTATTATTCTGTATCACAGCTCTTGACACATAGGGAATATTTATTTGCAGGCCTCATTATTTACCAGTGCTTAGTAAACAGTTTTCCTCTTCCAGAGCTATCCCCTAAATATGGAGTTGCTCTTGAGCCTAACTGGATCCTTGGACTGTGCAGGAGGGGGGAGTCAGGGTGAGAAAACTCGGTGGACCCCATCCAAGAATTCAGTTTACTCAGTTTTGCTTAACTTAAGAAAAACAAGCTTCCACCATCCTCCTCTGGGTCTGTTTCTGAGATCACACTTGGAAAGGTCAAATAAACACAATAAATCCATTAGAAGGCCTTCATATTAACCCCCCAGGGCTTATGCTGTTTAGCAAGAGGCTAAAGTGATGATGTTCCGCAAGTGGAAGGAAGTTTGCCTGATGTTGGATACTCGCTAGAAAACAGGAGTCGGCTGTGCCAGTTAGCCCTGGTTGTCAGGAGCACAGCCCCCAGGCTGCCTCAGGAAAGGATGGTGGTGGCTCTCATGGCTGGGCCTGGGCGGGAAAGCCCGCTCGCAAAGTCTGCTTTGGTTTCCTTCTGCTTTCCAAATTCTGCAGGCTGAATCCCAGGTGGAACCATGTGGATGGGATAACTAGGCAGGGTCCTTCATCTGGGCCACCTTACAGCCTACTGCCTGCCCATGGCTGGGCTTTGCTGGGTCAGGGACCCACCTCCAGTCCATTTGGGGATCTCTTTGCACAGAAATATTGCTAGTGCCACCACAAGGAGCAGGCCCGAGAGATGGGGCATGGGGACACTGAGACTGAGGACTGAATTAGAAGGGCCGGGTTTCCTTTGGAGTGACCATCATCCCACCTCCCCAGCAGAGTTCAGCAACACGGACTGCAGCCTACACCATACTACCCAAGTCCCAGTCCTATTTTCACCACTTAATTATAGCTTTAAGTGAGTTACTTCACTGCTCTGTGCCTCAGTGTCCCCAGTCTGGAAATGGGCATTCATACCAGTAGCTACCTCACTGGGTTGTAGTGAGAGTAAGTACAGTAAGACATGCTTCTGCTTCTGCTGAAAATACTGGAAGGAGCATCCCCAAAAGGGGAAGAGGCTGATGATTACGGCTGCGGTCAGGGACCCACAGAACTGGGTCTGGACCCTGGTTTCATGACACACTAGCTGCTCTGGCCTGCTCAGACCTCTGCTCAGACCTCTGCTCAGAACTGTCTGTGATTATTGACTCAGAGGCGTCTGCGTGGGGTGCCCGCCTCAGCTCTCTCCACCCCAGCTGCCTCTGTTTTCCCTTTGTCCCAAAGGACTAATTGCCCTGAAACAATTACTGCTGTCAGGCACTGATCACCACGGCCTGCGCTGGTGCCCTGTCCATGCCCCTGCCCCATGCTCCTCCTCCCCACACATCCCAGGAGGTGGGCCGTGTCCTTCCTGCAGAGGAAGCTGCCCTGTAAAGCCAGAGTTCCACTCCAGGGCTCCTCACTCCAGGCCTACGGCTTTTCCTTCCCAGCAATGCCTGCCCCAAAGCAGTGATAAGTTCTCAGCAGGCAAGGGTGATTCCATTACTACTCATCAACTAGCATTTAATTGTAATTCATCTGGCCAAGCTTTTAGCTGAGCCAGATGGAGGCCAACTCATAACTTTTCTTGTTCACTTTTGCTCTCTTTGAAACGTTTTTTGCTTTTAACTGAACCTCTGATGCACATAACTGGATTAAACATGATCTTCAGTTGGATACCCTGCCATCCATGCTCCCATGCATAGCCCTCTTTCATCCTGCTGTGCTTATGTGTGTATTGGTGTCCTTATAATGTCATGCTCCCAGTGTACCCGTCACCCCACCCAAGGACTGGAACACTGGCACTCAGGTACCTCTGTGCCCTTCCTGGTTCAGCCCCACCAACCCTCACAGTTCTGAATTTGTGTTTCTGTAACTTACAGATTTTTCATATATAGATATGTCTGAACAACGCCTTGTTTAGTTCTAGCTGTTCTTGAACGTGGGAGTCTGTCTGCTCCCGTGCGGGTAGCACATGGTGTTCATTGCCACTGTGGCTTTTCCGGACGTCTTGCTGTCTGGTGGGCAAGTCGTGCTGCCCGCACACTCCTTATTCTTCTCCACATGAACCCGTCGCGCCCTGTCCTGGCTGGAGTGAGCACCGACCACCTGAAGGTGAGGCAGTCTGCCCCTCTCTCCCGTCCCCTGCTGTTGATGTGCTTCTTTCAGTATCTGTAAGGTTAGTCAGGCTGTTCCCAAGGCTGCACTGGCAGATAAAACTTCTGGGGGTGCTGGGACTCTCCGCAGTGAGAGTGCAGGCTGGCCAGAGGCCCCCCTCCCCAGGGCTCTTCCTGCGTGGCAGGGGGCTGTCCTCACCCAAGGCCAGGGTGTCCAGCCATCATGCAGCTCCCCAGCGTGGGCTCCAAGTTGAAAACAGTCAGATTTTCTGGGAAATTTTTCAGCTGAGTCAGGAGTGTCCCTCCACCACACTGGGGGGCTGGCACGGTGTGCTACTAATTCCTTCTGCCTGCGGGGACCTTGCAGGAGGCTTCCTTGGCCAACATGGTGCCATATGAAAGGGTTACTTTTTCAATTCATTCTGTGCGTCAGAAGAGCTGGGCTGCAGTTTCCTTTGCAAAGATGAGGGCTCATTGCAGCTGCAGAATGCCAATGACAGAGAGCCCACGATGTGCCAGGCAGAGCCATAAGAACACGGCAGCAAGCACAGGAGCTCCCCTGCCCGGGAGCCCACAGTGCACAGGGGCAGATGCAACAGGAGGTGATTCTGGAACAATTTCAAGTGGCCAGGGATTTATCACAGCTCAGGGGCAAGGAGCCCACATTTCCCAAACCAAAAATTAGACAATGATGTCTGGCAGCAGGCCGGAATATTTCCAGCTGGGGTTGTCCCATAATCTCTTCAGGTGAATCACCATAATTGAGACCCTCTCAAAGGCCTGTACTGAGGAAGGGTGTCCGGAGGGTGGGAGGAAGGCTTACCCAGCAGAGGGGCTGAGCTGGGCTGGATGGGGAGATGGCAGAGGCAGGGAGACCCTCCGAAGGTTGCTTTTTGTGGTGGAATCAGGAAGTGACCAGAGGGCTGGTCATAAAGGTGGAAAGTCAAGATGGAGCAAGCTGTTTAGAAGGTGGACCCAGAACGGCTTGGGAGCGGGGCCAGTTTGGAGGGGCCTGGGGGCCTGGGCCACTCCTTAAGTCAGGGATCCCACTGGAGAAGCACAGTGGTGGGGAGGAGATGGAGGGACTCGGTGTCTCCGCAGTGTGTTGGGGCATTTGTGGAGCAACCCCGTGGAGCGAGCCTGTAGACCAGCATATTGGAATGGCTGGGGATCTTGTTAAAATGCTGGTTCTGCTGCAGTGGGTCTGGGTGGGCCTGAGATCTGCATTCCCGACAGGCTGCCAGATGTAGCTGATGCTGCTGGTCTATGGACCACACTGTGAGCAGCTCACTAGGATCCCCATCTGGAGCCCAGGGTAGAAGTTGTTATGACAATGTCACTAATTTGGGTAATAGTGAAAACTAACAATTTAGGTATGTAGAGTCATTTTAGCTTCCCCTCCAAAATAAAAGTGTTTCAGGCTTCAGGAATGCCAATGTTAATCATTGCAATCAGAATTCAGGGATATCAAAATGGAAGGGCAGATGTGCCCTTTTTAGAGCTCTTTTCGTTTGAAGCATGATGCACACATCACCTCATGGCATGCGTTCATTCATCCCTGCAACGCTCCTGAGCATCCACACGGGCACTCAGCTAAGATATCTGGGGTGCACTGAGCAACCCCGTGGGTGGTGAGGACACCTCCGTGAGGTGAGGACATTGACTTTTTTTTTCTTTTTTAACAGACTATATTTTCTCCAACAATTGATTATTGTTTCCTCAAAGTGTCATCTGAGAAAATGATAAACTTCTTCCAATGTTACACAAGAGAGATTTCTTTGACCACATCTTAGAGATATGCTTTTGGAGCCAATAAACATCCTCACCCCACAGTAGTGCTAATTCTTGCCTTCTAAAACTTCTCTTAGCTGCAGCCTCCTCCGGGAAGCCATCCTGGACACCCAGGTCGGGTTAGGTGCCCCTCTTCCTGACTCTCACAGCACCTCTGCAATTCCTTCCCTCAAGCACAGACCCTTCTGAGCTGCCACCATTTATTCCTGTCTCCCTGTCCTGTCTGTAGCCCCACAAGCCTCTGTGCCCAGCTCCCTACTCAGGTTCAGTGAAGCATGTTTGTAAGTAGAAGTGTGAAGGGTACTTGTGTGTGTGATGAGCACCAGCTGGACAAGACTTTATCCTCAAAGTTGACAAAATGACACTGGAACCTGTACCCCTCCAAAACCTGCTTGAGAAGCTGGTGTTAACTAAACAACGATGTTCCTCCCACCTTGATTTTTACATCTGCAGAATGGGCCCCTGAAGACATCTTACACTGTTCAGAGAAATAGCAAGTTTGCAGCCAAAAGGGACTGGCATTCATCCTTGTACTAGGGTGGATGCTGACCTAGGATTCCTGTCTGGTACAGCTCCCCACGTGCAAGCCAGGCTCTCAGAGGCTGGGAAAGTCATGGGACCTTCTTTCCATCACGCCACTTTTCCCCAACCCAAATACACAGTGGTTTCTCTGGGCTACGTCTGCTTAAAGAATGAGAAGGCCCAACAGAGGCCAAGACCGCAAATCCCCAGGAGGGCCTGAGTCCCCAGCACCTGCCAGGGCCATTGTTCTTCCTCACGGTTGGAAGAGGGCAATGTTCACACCTGCCTGTGGCTTCAGCAGAGCCAGGGCTGGGCAGCAAAGCAAGCAGATGGGCAGCTGCAGCCCTGCTGAGGTCTTGGTCAGGAGGTCACCGAAGGCCCTCGGATGGGGGATTGAGGCCCCCAGATCCCTCCTTCCTTTGACAATGCTAATGTGAGCCTGTGGCTGAAACAAACCTCACTCAGTAAAGCTGATATGACCTCTGAGTAGCCAGCTCTGCCTTTCATATAACAGAAGGTTATGGCCAACCAGGCCCCCTGGCTCAGCAGCACCTCCCCCAGGAAACCCGCCTGGCCTGTGCTGGCAGCTTGGGAGCCATGGCTCCAGATCTCCAGGCACAGCTAGTATCTGCTTCACAGATGCCACTCGCCTCACCATCCATTCCCTCATGTGCACTGAAGCCTTATTTGATTGGGTCCCATCAGAGTCCTTCCACTGCCAGCATGAGATGTGATTTCTCTTCTGCCACATGTCAGCTGGTGGAAAGGACCTTGAACCTTCTTGCCAAGCCACTTGCCACACTGACTGAGGCACTGGGGAGCAAGGCAGGGCCCCTCTGCCAGCTGGTGGCTGAGGCCAGCCAGAGCCCAGGGCTGCCAGCGCTCAGCCGCTTTCTATGCAGCTGTGTGGCAGAGTCAGGAAGAGCAGGCCCTGAAGTGGAACTGAACAGAGATGGATTGACCTCAAGATGCTTCTTGCTCACAGTTCATTTTCCAGTCCCCAACCCTGCCCCCCGGCAATCACTCACCTGCTCCCTAATCCCACCTGCCTGCCCCCATACCCTACATCCCTGGGAATAGTGCAAATTGTCCAGCTAGGTGAGGAGGGAGGTGAAGAAAAGGAATGCTGATAGAGAAAAAAGAGCGGGCTCTGTGGCCTAGAGGTTTCCGTGAGGGGAAACAATGGTCACGGAGGGGGTGGCGGATGCAATGGTCAGGGACTGCGGTCCACAGTGTGGCCCAGGGAGAAAACAGCAGGGCGGAGGGCAATGGCCCTGAGGATGACAGTCCAGGACCAGGAGCCAGAGTGATGAGTGCCTCTAGAGGAGTCTGTCATCAGGGGGTGGCAAATGTGGGTGGAGAGGGGACCTGGGAGGCCAGGCAGAGCCCAAATGAGGGGCCAGAGGTCAGCAGATGATAGCAGCAAGGATCAGGGGAGAATGAAAGCAAGTGGCATGAGCCAGAGGAGCTGGGACTTCTCACAAGCAGACGGAAGAGGGAGCGAGGGTTCCTGCCCCACCTCCTGACCCTGAGAGCCCTGATGGTCCCCAGAGGAGACGGAAGGGCACTGGCATCCTGGGAGGGTCTGCTCCAGGTAGGTAAGGTGGATGGTGGAGGGAGCGCTCGGAGAAGTCAGGGGTGCAATTTTCTGTGCATGGCGTGGTAATTCCAGAGGGCACAATGGGAGACTTGAGTAGGGGAGAAACTGAGGGCTGGGGTCAGAGGTGAGGAGGCACAGTGCATTGTGGGGGAATGGCACTCGAGGGAAGTGACAGCCATTGGAAGGAGCTCTTCCCAGCATCACGATATAGCAGGTCTTCATATCATGCATTCTCCCTCCCCTGGCTTCTGGGTTCCGTTTACTCTGCTCTTTTCCCTGAAGCTCATGCCATCCTGTTTCTTGGATTCCTTTCTGTTTTGCTGGAGTACCTCTGTGAGTAACTTTCAGACTGGGTTTTTAGAGCCACTGGACACATCTGGAAATGTAGCTGCTGTTTGCTCTGCAGCAGCTGCCTTAGGGGCACGGTGGGGTCTGGGTGAGAGTATTTTGTCAGACACACTGTCCTGTCGGGTACTGGGGTCGGGGAGTGGAGGGCAGGCCCGGCCCTTCAGCACTTCTCGGTGAAGTGTGTTCCACATCCCAGCGTGGCCAGCTCTGCCTTGGAGAAGGGCCAGTCCATGCTCCCTTCAGCTTCCCTGTTGGAGGTCAGCACTGACCAGGAGCCTCCCGAGGCTGCCCATCTCACTCAGAGAGCAGGCTTCGGCTGGGGCAGGTCAGGGGCCGCAACTGCCCGAGACACTGGGCCCATAGTTCTTTAAGGGATTAAAGAACTACGGTTTTGCTCTGTGCCTGGGCTGCCATTTGTTGCTGGCATCTGGGGCTGCTCCCAGGCTCCTTTGGTGAGCCATGTTCACCCCTGGTATATAGGGCTGCAGGTCCTCTGCTTGCATTTTCCCCTGCTTTCTCCATCTTGTCCACCTGCTTTCTGTCTTCCCAGAATTTCCCTAACTTCTAGGCTGCTGACTGCCTTTCTTGCTTTTCAACACTGCTGTCAGGTCCTTCATATACACATGCACACGTACACACACACACACACACACGCACACACGCACGCACCCACGCCTCTCCAGTCACTTCAGGAAGACGTGGTAGGAGGGTAAAAGCGTGTGGCCCAGGCTGCCCCTGGAGCACAGCCGCACACAGTCAGGTGGCTTTTCCTAGCCCTCCCTGTTCTGGCTTCCCCTCTCTGGAGGTTTCCACGTCCTCACTCCACAGTGTTGCTAGGGAAGGCCATGCATTATTTAGGGATATTTTGCTGGGCAGCTCTCCTCTGTGCACATGAAATGACTTGATCGCTGTCTGTCCCAGGGAAAACTAAGGCCCCCCTGGGCTGTGGGGACCATCTGTGCTGATGGTGCTGTTGGCACAGCCCAGCTGCAGATGCTGCTTGGTCCTGGCTGGAGATAAAACCCCTTTTGCCAGGGGCATAGTGAAGCTTGCTAAGAGAAAACTCCAGATTCCAAATACTTTCTAGATGTGAGCTGAGGTCTCTGTCAGCCATGACAGCCAGTTGGGTCAGGAATTTTGTATTTTAGAAGTGAGCAGGTAATGACACATTTGTCCACTTGTGTAATTAACTAAGTGGATTGAAGACTGACAGGTGCAGACCCAGACAGCAGGGGAGTCAAAGCCTTAGGGAGAGACACTTGATCTGGGTCCTGAAAGAGAAGGCAGGCTTCTTGGCAGGCAATACAGGGAAGGGTCTTCTAGCTGAGGGAGTAACATGAGGGGCCCAAAGGCATGTGGGCGATTCTGAGTCTTCAGACACCAACCCCATAGTCTGTGGATAAGCGATTAGCCCAGTGCCTGACAACAGAGTGTATGTGTGCTTGCCCATATGTGTGTCTTCTCACTGTTCTTCCTGAAAACAAACATACAGTACCCAGATCTACTTGAGTTCAGATTTCAGGGCTGTCACTCAAACCTTCCCCCATCTGTTGACCATTGTCTAAAACTGTTGTACAAGAATTTCACCTCTTGACCTTAAATCATTTATCTTTTTTCAAAAAGTAAATGTGGGGATGGGGGTAGGATGGTAGCTCATGTTCTTGGCATGTCCCCACTGCGAGCAGGGAGATTTCAAAGGGCCCAGAGAAGCAGCATGAGCCACCAATCTCTGTGCCAACATCTCCACTGTTTCCTTCACAGACGTAGACTGTCAACCAAATGAGTTAAGTCTGCATTTTATTGACAGTAAAACAGATTCCCTAGGAAGCTCTGTGGCCTACTTGGGGTCAGGCAGGTTAGTGGTGAAGAATTATGAAAAGTGCAGGTCACTGAAGAACTTTGGAATTGATTGCCTTATGATATTTTTAGCACAGAACCAGACATCCAGCCCTGGCTCCAGTAATTATTCATCAAGAGCAGAGCATTATTGTCAACTAGGAAGATGTACTGAGGTATTTTTAGAACAACAATAAGTACATTATCACTATTTTTAAAGGTATCTCTTGGGCTGATGGCCTGAAATAAGATATACTGTAGAGAGAACGCCTTTAAGGCAAAGGACAAGTTGTGTCAGACCACCACCACAATGCACAGATGAAGGTGTTGCCATCCCCACTTTACACACAAGAAAAATGTGACTGTGAGCGGGCAAACCAGCTGTCTGGCCTTGATGGGAGGACTGGGGGCTGGGATTCCAGGCCAGCCCCTTCCCCCGACTTTGCCCCACTGGGGTAGGTGGGAGGGTGCCTGGCTTCTGTTTAATCCGCACCACACACCAGGGAGCCAGGGCACTCCTAACTCAGTGACTTATTTTTTTTAATGTAAATTTGTTTTTGAAGTATAGCATATAAGCAGAAAGTGCACAAATCTTAGGTGATTAAGCTTAATGATTTTTAAAACTGACCACACGGGCATAGCCAGAGGTCAAATCAAAAAACAGAACAATACCTGCCCCCAGGAGCTCTGCCCTGTCCCCTCCCAGCCACTGCTCCCCCAATGTCACCACTGCCCTAGCTTTGTCAGCCAGTTTCTGAAGTCTATACAAATGAAGTCACACAAAATGTACTTTCCTTTCACTCAAAATTATGTTTGAGTGATTCATCCATGATTCTGCATGTAATTGTGGTTCCTGCATTATTGTGTCTGTGTGCTTAGATACACAATTTATGTATATATTCCACTGTTGGTGAAAATCATTGTTTCTAGTCTAGTACAGTTATAAATAATGCTTCCATAAGCATTTGTGTACGTGCCCTTTGCTGAACATGTGTACATCAGGAGTAAAACTACAGGCCTTAGGTTCAGCTTTAGTAGATGCTCCCAATTTTCCAAAGTGGTTGTGCCAGTTCACATGCCCACCCACAGCAGTATGAGCTTTCCAGTTGCTCCACATCCTCATCAGCACTTGCTGTTGTCTTGTTTTCATTTTAGCCATTCTGGTTGGCATATAGCAGAGTCATATTAGAGTGTTAATTTGTAATTCTCTGGTGACTCATGAAACTGAGTGCTTTTTCATAAATTTATTGGCCTTTTGGATATTCACTTTTGCAAATAATGATTCCTTTTTAATTTTATCTTTCATCAGAAAGTATTTCTGAAAATGGCTCCAATGCTGAAAGTTTGGCAGTTCTAAGAAGGGTTCCAAAGCCAAGGAGAGTGAAGAGAAGTCAAAGGATGGCCCCAGCCTGCAGTGGGCATCCATGGAGCTTTGAAAGTTGCACAGCTGCGGCAAGGGCTTTCTCCGTGCCCTTTGGGGTTGCCATGCAGCCGTCAGGTTAAAGTCCCCTCAGAAATTAGGGGAGGTGATTTATATTTCATATTTAGAGCTAACGACAGGATCTGAACTCCAGACCCCTTTCTTTTTTTTTTAACTGTTACAATTTTTTGAATTTAAGTATTATTGATATACAATCTTATGATGGTTTCAAATATACAACACAGTGGTTCAACAATCACCCATATTATCAAGTTCTCACCACCTCCATTGGGGTCACTGTCTATCAATGTAGTATGATGTTGCAGAGTCATTAATTGTATTTTCTGTGCTATATTACCATCCCTGTGACCAGCTTACATTGTGATGGTGAATTATTGTGTCCTAAATCCCCTTCTCTGTCCCCTCACACACTCCCCAATTCCCCTTGGTAACCACTAGGTCATTCTGGTATCTATGAGTCTACTGGTTTTTTGTTTATTCTGTTTTGCTTTGTTTTTATACCCCACAAATGAGTGAAATCGTTTGGTATTTGTCTTTCTCCACCTGGCTTATTTCACTGAGAGTAACACCCTCTAGATCCACCCATTTTGTTGCAAATGGCAGGATTTCTTTTCTTTTTATGACTGAATAATATTACATTGTGTGTATGTACCACATCTTTATCTATTCCTATACTGATGGACAGTGAGGTTGTTTCCATATCTTGGCTATTGTAAGTAGTGCAGCAATAAATGTAGGGGTGCATATGTCTTTTCGAATCAGGGATCTTGTTTTCTTTGGGTAAATTCCTAGGAGTGGAATTACTGTCCAGCCCCCCTTTCTTGCTTCCTTTGGAGTTTGGGCTCTGGATTGATTTCAGTGACTATAGGGGAATTAATATAAGTGGATTCTTTGCTTCTCTGCGATTCCTACTAGGCAGGGGACACACAGGGGCCTGGGCCTGCTGACAAGGCCCAGTATTTGGTGCATTGAGGACCTAGTATGTGCCTAGAGCTTTAAGGGGGTTTAGGAAGCTCTCAAGCTCTGGTGATAATTATCAGATCTTAGCAGCTCATCATTTTCCTGATGCAAACACAAGCCCATCTTCCCTCACTCTGGCAGTAACTGCTGGCTCCCAGACAGAGCGCACCTCATGCCCCCTGCATGCTTATCCTCACGACGGCGACCAAGCACATGCCTAGATGGGAGGCAGTGGCTCAACGTGTGTACTGAACACCTACTGTGTGCCACTCCCAGTGCTACGTGTCGTACACTCTAATGCAACCTTCACCACAAGCCTCTTGGCAATTAAGACCTGCCGTGTTCTCAGGGATTTATAGGAGAGTGGGGAAAGGCTGCCAGGTTAGAGAAATGTATTTCAATGGCTTAAAACATGCCCCAAAGCAGCACACCAGGTCATTCATTTAACAGGATTTCTGGGCATCCTCACGACAGGCCCAGGCTGCGCACTATGGGTCTAAGACGAGTTAGGGTCATGTCCTTTAAGTTCACGGTCTCCCTGTAACCACACATTGTTAAATGAATGAATTGAAAATCCTTGTCATGTTTGTCCGAGTGCAGGAGGACAACACTTCCGGTCAGCCTGCTCAGGGCTCATGGTGCCCAGGCGTGTGCCGACAACGTGCTGTGAGTGGGGACCCCCTTCCCTGGGCTCCCGCTGCACTCTGTGTCTGGGTGAGGTGCTGTGCTCTTGTTATTTCCTCTCATTATCTCTGTAAACCTGAGAATTGTTGCTCCACTTTATAGATGAGGAAAATGAGAGCTCACAGTACCCTTCACAGAGGCACAAACGTATAGGGCTGGGGCTCAGAATCAGGGAATCCAAACTCCTGGAGATCCTCAGGAAAGGAGGTGGGGTCTGACACAGCCCCAGAGAACATGGGGATGGGAATGTGGCTGGCAGGGCCCACTTTGGGACGGGTGGATAAGGAGGGAGGAAAACCATTTGGCTGGAGGGCAGCCTGTTTAGGTGGGTGACGACCTCGCAGTGGGAGAGGAGGGCAACACTGAGCTAGAAAATGGTTGGTACCAGAGTGAGGCCTGTGGACTGTGTCACAGTCTGCAGCGAGCCTGGGAGACTGCTCACCCTCTCCTTTACTTCCCACCTTAAGGCAGCCTTTTATTACGTGGGCTTAAGGGAGGCAGCATGCAGCTCCAAATAGAGGCTTTGGGGCTGTGTGATTCTGGACAAGCCTCTCCACCTCTCTGAACCTCAGTGTCCTTTTCTCTAAAGTAGGCACATCTAAATGAGGTAAACCTAGCATAGCAAAGGGGACAAAACAGATGCTCAAAAACTGCGGGTAAGATACAAAACAGGTTCCAGCTTCTAGCTGCCTGGGTTCAACTCCTGGCTTTGCCACTTACCAACTGTGTGCCTTGGATAAGAGCCTTACCCTCTCTGTGTTTCCATTTCCTCCACCTTAAAATGGGGTTAATAATAGTAGTTTCGACCACAAAAGACTGTTGTAATATGAGTTTGATATATATATATATATACTCATGTGAGTTGATAGAAATAAAGAGCTTAGCACAACACCTGGCCACATAATAAGCCTTCAAAAAGAGTAGCTACAATTATATTTCATCCCTTACATCCCTAAGTAACAGTTGCTTATTAAATAAGGATTGTTCGCTTCCTTTCTCCCTGACATACAGTGGCATAGGCGTTAAGCTTTGGTGCTGTAGGAACTAAAAAGAGATCATGGAAACTTGCAGTAGGGAGATCAGCCTCCAGGACGATGTGGAGGATGGAAGAATCTGGGTTGGGGGGCGAGCAAGGCTTTGCAGAGTCATGATTTGGGAGACGGTGCAAAGCTTGGATCAGAACCAGGTGGGGAACAGGGAGTAGGAGAGCTGGGTGGAAGGGTGTTCCTAGGGGAGAGAGGGAGACACCTTGAGGAGGTATCCAGTGTTGGCCTGGTCATGGTAATCATGTGACCATGTGACAGTGCATGGGTGATCTGCCTTCAGGACCTGGAAAAGGGGGGATGTCAGGCCTCCTTGGTCAACCCCAATGGTTTGTAGGAGGATCAGAAGAGGACACAGAGGTGAAAGTCTTAAAGCCACCAACACTCCCTGCAGCTGTGCCACTGCAGCCTCACCCCGGGTGAAGGGGAGCTTGGGGTGCTGGGCGCGTGGGTTCCACGAGTCAGTCAAGTCCTGCTTTAACCTTCACGGCTCTCCTCATTAACCCTGCAGTGCTAGTAAATGGAGATTCCTGTCAAACTCACTCTCGATCACCTCCCATCCTTGTGATATTCCTAGCACAACTCTATGGTAGTATTTACCACATATGGTTTTATTGTGTCTTAGCACATTATAAAATGCTGTTAAACTAGCCCTTGTTCTGTACCAAAAAAGTGTCAAGATGCAGCTTGGTTAAGTTGAAAACCTCAGGTATGCTCCTGTAGGCTTGGGGAAACTGGGTACAAGACAACACGGGGCACCATTATCTCCAGTCCTGTCCTCATCCAACTGACCGCTCCTCTCCCTCAAGAGCTGCCAGCCTTTCCTGTTGACACCTCTGTGCCTGCTGCCTGTTTTCCCTTCCTAGAATACCCTCCCCAGCCTCACAGCACATGAAACTATTCACCCTTCAAAACCCTGTTCAGGTATCCTCTCTCTGAAGCTTTCAAACAACTCTTCCATATAGTAACTTCCTAACTTCTGTCCCTGTGTATTTAGGAATTATTGAATATATTACACTCCATTATAATTATTCACTTATACAACCACCAGCTTTCCTCTACATCCAGGGCTGCCTCTGGCCTTGGCTTAGTTATCTCAGTATCCACAGGTCCAGCCAGAAGGCTGGAAGAGAATAAGAGCTTAATAAGTATGTCTGTAATAAACCTAGTTGCACTCGGTCTTACATCCAGAGACTCCAGGGCTTACAGATTTTAATTCATGAAATATTCCTGAACTGAATTTTGGAAGAAAATGCATCCCTCTACTGACCATCAAAAGAGGCTATAGGAAAAGCTGGGGGGTTCAAAGGCATTTCAAATAACCTCCCCGATCCCAACCTGTTTCTAAGAGGGAGCCACCCCAGGTCAGTGGCTTTCAGCTTCTCTCAACCTGCAGTGAGAAGTGTTTCTTATACTGATACTCCCTATACACTTACATCAGAGACAAAGTTTCCATGGAACAATATTTGCCTTTGCTATGGGGATTGCTCTCTATTTTCTCTTTCTTTTTTTTTTTCTTATTTCAACTGCTGGATACCACCCAATGAATTGATTTCATGATTCTTTAGTCTAGTCAGTTGCATCCCACAGTTTGAAAACATTGCTGTAAGCCGTCAGCTAATATAACCAAAGAAGGCTTCTCACAGGAGGAACCCTGAGCCCTGAAGTTCGGCTCAGAAGAACAGTGGGTGGGTGAGGGTGCAAAGGTTTGATGAAGGCACAGGCAAGATTCTAATCCACTTTCCTCTCGTTGCAGCCGAGCCCCTGCCACTGACGGACCTGTGCCGGAGATCCATCCGCTTGGCCCTGGGCCGCCAGCGCCTACGGGACATCGGCTCCCTGCCCCTGCCTCAATCTCTCAAAAACTATCTGCAGTACCAGTGAGCCAGGGCCTGGGAGCAGCAGTGGGCACCCACCACAGGGCCCAGGCTGTCATCTCACGGTCACACAGTACGTTCAGGAAGGGGTCCTCGTCCTCACCCCACTTGCCCAGGACATGCCGTTCTTTTAGAGACCAGGACGTGTTCCCAACTTTGAAAATGAAATGTCTGTTGCCAATAGTATTTGCTGCCTTGAGAGCAGTCCTCGCAGGTCAGACATCTCCTGGGAAGCCACACAGAGCGTGGAGCCTACCTACTCCCCGGACACAGGGGCCACCAGTATTGATCAGAGAGCCTGTTTCCTTATTCAGGAGGATGAATAAAACATCTGGGCAGGAGACTTTCTGTTGTGTGCCCTGGCGCAGAAAGAGCCAGGGGAAAACCGGGGCTCTGGGAGAAAACTGCGTCTGCGTAATGAGCGGTGAAAGCAGCTCGGTGCCAGCGGCTCCCTGGGCACCCGCCCCCGCAGCACGATTGCCCTGACCCTTTAGGACTTTGCTGCTTTGAGAAACTGTTGCCCAGGGATGCCCAACTGCGGAATTGGCACGTAGACAATGCAGTGTTTGGACACCTTCCAGCTGACCTCTTTGAACATTGTGACTCCTTTCCGTGCTCTGCCTTCCCCCCTTCCCTGCTGGTGACTCACAGTTGTCCAGATGCCCCAGGCACCTCTATTCAGGGAAGCTCAATCTGGCTAATTGACACCAGGGACAGTGTATCCTTTATTATTATTATTATTACTTTAAATAACGTTGCATTTTGAAAGAGTGTGGAGAGGGCAGTACTTAGTCCAAAGGTGCTAATGGGGGAACATGGGGCACGTGACACCCGTGGATGACGGTCTGGAGCTGGGGAGCCTTTCTGGGGTGCTGAGGGTCTCCAGGAACCACCCATTCAGGATGCAGCCTGGCTGCCACAAAGCTTTATTTGAGCAAATTATTTTTTCACTGTAGGAGACTTGTAGGAGTCTGTTTCTGTTTCAGATGTGTGTATATGATGTGCTTTTCATTTATCAGCTTGGGGCCATGGGGCAGCCTTGGAACCAGGAGGGTGGATATGGGAAGCCCCCTGTCTGCATGCTCCAAGCCTGGTCCTCTCATGGGAATGACACTGCTGCTGTCCCAGCCACCATTGGGCATCTCTTGTGTTGCCAACACTCTCTGCCCAGACTCATTTTTAACTGGATATTGTCACAGAGGTGGGATTCCAGAGCCCCAGACGGCACTGCCTTCCCCCACTTTAATGTGAATTCGACTGATGAATGAGGAGCATTTCTAATAAAGTGTGTCGTTCAGTCCTTCAGCTGTTTATTAACTGCTCTTTAGGGAGGGCCTGGGAGGGCTCCTTCCGTCAACCTGGCTGGTCTGTCCCCAGCCCTCCAAAAGCAGGAATGTGAATCCCTCTCCAGACACTTCTCATCTCTTCTCTCTTGCTGTCCCCACTTGAGCCAAACTCTAGGCATGGTGCAAAGGTCTGGCCAGGAAGTGTTGCTGGGCAGCTGCGTCTGGGGGTCTCTCCCTGCACACTAGGTGAAACCTCAACCCGGACTGGGGAGGGCTCTTTACTCTGATCAGGAAAGAATTCTCAGTGAGGTTGAACAAGTGCCAGCAAGAAAAGCATTCATTAAATAAAGCAAGAGTAGGAGTGAGTGTCAGCAGGTGTGCAGGCAATAGAGAGCAAGGAAGAACAGAGGGAGAAAAGGGAGGTTCATTAAACTCCTGCTCAGCACAGTGCAAATCCCTTGCCAACACCTAAAACCAAGGTCACCTGGCATCCAGTGTCCACTTGATTTGAACAGCATGAATCATATCCCTGCCACCCCTGAATTTGGGGGAGCCATGGAATTGGATGGAGTGAGTTTATGTTCTGAGAATTTCCACTTCCCTACTGGTCTGAAATAAAACATAGAGAAAAGGATTAAGACTAGAAAGATGAATGAGATGGCAAAGAGGCACAGTTTCCACCAGAGGTGGAGGTCAGTGAGTTCTTGTCTTTGCCATGGAAAATAATTCAGAAAATTTAATTTGAAAAGACAGTACACACTCAGATGGGAGTGCAGGCGACCTCAGAAAGGAGGCACACTTAAGGATTTTGGGTTTGGGGTTTTATAGGGCCTTTTGGGTAGAGGTCAGCATAAGACATTATGTACGCAGGTGATTCATAATTCCTTTGAAGTTTTGTCTTAAGTATAGGGCTATTAGGTGACTGTTGATCTAGATCTCAGCATCTTCACCCACATAGGTTCATTTACACTCCAGAGGTTTATCTCTCGTGGTGGTTACAAAGTTACTTAGCTGGTTAAGGGGCTAGAAGAAAAAGAAGAACAGCATATAAATTAAGTTAAAGAATAAACTGGGCCTTTTTTGCAAGCTAAGTAGATTTTACATGGCATGACCCTTGTCCTTTTCCCCTGCTCTATCTCAGAAAAGTGAATGTGCCTGTGCCCTGAGTCCATGCAAAGCAGCTGTGACAGTGGAAAGACTGGTCAAATTCTTGATGCCAGGGCCATGATGTCTGAGGGGAGGCTCTGTGGGGGGCACAGGGTCAAGAAGGTAAACCCTATGGGACAACAGTTTCAAAGTGGACCCAAAAGCAGCACTGGGTGTGACTTCAGAAGTGCATGTTGTCACTAAGGAGGAGGGCAAATTGTGGAAGGGAAGGCTTGGAGCTGGAAGCAGGTCAGGAGCCAGTTCAGACTGGAGTCTGGGTCAGGACTAGCACAGCATGCCCTCAGAAACATGGGCCACCAACATGCACTGTGCCAACCTCTGAGCACCTAGAGCTCAGGCAGATATAGCCCGTTAACATTTACAGTGCAGCCGAATAAAGAGAGAGGGAGCTCACCAAGGGGGCTAGAGGAAGAAAGGCCTGGAGGAAGAGGCACTCCACACCTGCTTGTTAAGGAAAGACAACCTTATGGAAGACAGTACAAAAGCAGCACATACTGCCCCCCAGGGGTCAGTGGTCTGCCACTCCGCCCTTGGGGCTGGGGTCTGGGCTCAACCTCAGGCAGCTTCTGTCACCTTGGTAGCAGGAGGCAGCTTCTTGCAGAGGCAGGCCCCCAGCTTTGGGGTCAGGAGACCTGGGTTTGAGTCCCAGCTGCATCACTTATATACTGTGACCTTAGGACCTTGGGTAAATTACTTCCTTCTCTACACACTGGGGGGCCTGCACAGGTGGCCGGTGGGTGAGGACCCATCCTCTGACAGCACATAGGGTTCCAGTCTCAGCACCAGCTTCCCAGCTTGGATTCACTGTGTTGTCATGGCTTCCACGCCTTGCTCATGCAGTTTCCTTCACCCAGCAATGCCTTCCTCATCCTCACTTCACCCTGCCCAAGACTGGCATGGATCAATCTTCCTCCAGGAAGCCCTCCTTTACCACCCCCAACCTCTCTGGCTGCTCTGAGAGTCAGTTCCTCCCTTCCTGGGCTAAGGAGGTCTTTCCTGGCATCCAGAACCCTCACCCCAGCATTTGGCCCAGAGCCCCTCCCTGCCCCGTGGCCTCATCTGCTAGCAAGCTGTGAGCCTTGGGAGGGTAAGGCCTGGGCTGGCTCCTTCCCACGGGGCCCTGAATCAGAAACATGGGCTCAGCCTGCAAGGTGGAAGGGTGGGTGCAGCTGGGATGCTTGCGGAACCTGCAAGGAAAGTCTTGGTGGGGAGGAGAGGAGTTTCTGCTAGAGCCACGAGCATACCCACAGCCTCCGGGACCTCGGGCACTTTCACTCCCTTGGCCATCCCATAGGATTGCTGGGCATTTATGTGTGCCGGCACGGCCTGGGAGCCTGAAGGAGATGCGGCCCTGCTCTGTTAGACTTCACGTTCTACAGGGGAGACACGACACATAAGCAAAGCAATGAGATGATGTCAGAGGGAAGAAGGGAGCTGGGTCGGGGCTGGCGAGTGGGGAGCAGAGGACACCCTTACTGAGCGTGATCAAGGCAGGCCTCAGTGGGCCAAACACAGGAAAGGAGTTGGGGGTGCTTTTTGGGTAGGGGAAACTTACAGCTGCCCATCCTTCTCAAAGCAGGACCTTCTGTGCCCCAGTGAGCTGAGCTGAGGCCGGGAGACACTGTGCTGCACCCTGCCCCCAGCTCCAGTTCAGTCCGCCTGTGTATGTGCACTGTTATCTCCGGAGTTCCTGTGTGTTAGCTCCGCTGCACATGTGCATGCGCGCACACGCACATACACATCCCATGCACCACTGAAGGTCTGTCCCTGGAAGATATCCTAGGAGTCTCATGACCACTCCTAAGCCCCTCTCATCCTCCTCGTGTTCTCTCAGGTTTGGCCTCTCTCCCCATGATGAGTTTCTGATGGAGGCATTTGCTGAAACAGTCAGCCAATCGCTTTGTAACTGCCTACCGAGGGAGTCTGTGGGCACGGCTCCTCGCAGACCTGAGCCCTGCTGAGTTCCCTGGCTTGCACTTCATCCCATCTAACACTTTCACTTTCTTGATAAAAGCCACCCCTTTTCCCTTTGCTTTTCTCCTCCGTCACTTGTGTCAGCAGCTGGCTTCTTTGGAGGCTTTCACTAAGAAACAAAGATGTGATCACCTCAAGATGTTACGGTCTCAGTGGAAGCCAGGAGCAAGTAACAGTCCCATGGCAACTGAGCTGTGCCAGGACCGTGTTTTCACGCCCCAGGCCCGGAATCCCGGCTGCAGCCTCTGAACAGGAGGCACAGCGGAACCTCGGCCAGCAGACAGGAGGCTGTGCAGAGTCACTCTCCAACCCCTGACAGAGACTGGAAACCTCTGCCTCAGTCCAGAGCACAAGGAGCAGCTCTTCTGTTCCCTTGAGTTTGGGGCCCTGGGTCCCATTGCAATGTTTTGTCATCTCACATAGCATCTGTGTGTGTGTCTTTTTTTTAAAATCATTAATGTAAAATTACATGAGCAACATTGTGGTTACTACATTCCCTCCCTCATTATCAAGTCCCCACCACATACCCCATTACAGTCACTGTCCATCAGCGTAGTAAGATGCTATAGAGTCACTACTTGTCTTCTCTCTGTTATACTGCTTTCACTGTGCCCACCCCCTACATTATGTGTGCTAATCATAATGCCCCTTTTTCCCTTTATCCCTCCCTTCCCACCCACCCTCCCCAGTCCCTTTCCCTTTACACTTAGTCCATTCTTGGGTTCTGTGATTCTGCTGCTGTTTTGTTCCTTCAGTTTTTTCTTTGTTCTTATACTCCACAGATGAGTGAAATCATTTGGTACTTGTGTTTCTCTGCCTGGCTTATTTCACTGAGCATAATACCCTCTAGCTCCATCCATGTTGTTGTAAATGGTACAATTTGTTTTCCTCTTGTGGCTGAATAATATTTCATTGTGTATATGTACCACATCTTCTTTATCCATTCATCTACTGATGGACACTTAGGTTGCTTCCATTTCTTGGCTATTGTAAATAGTGCTGTGATAAACATATGGGATGCATATGTCTTTTTCAAACTGGGCTGCTTAGGGTAAATTCCTAGGAGTGGAATTCCTGGGTCAAATGGTGTTTCTATTTTGAGTTTTTGAGGAACCTCCATATTGCTTTCCACAATGGTTGAACTAATTTACATTCCCACCAGCAGTGTAGGAGGGATCCCCTTTCTCCACAACCTCACCAACATTTGTTGTTCTTTGTCTTTTGGATCGTGGCCATCCTAACTGGTGTGATGTGATATCCCATTGTGGTTTTAATTTGCATTTCTCTGATGATTAGCAATGTGGAGCATCTTTTCATGTGTCTGTTGGCCATCTGGATTTCTTCTTTGGAGAACTGTCTGTTCAGCTTCTCTGCCCATTTTTTAATTGGCTTATTTCCTTTTTGTTTGTTGAGGTGCATGAGCTCTTTATTTATTTTGGATGTCAGCCCTTTATCGGATCTGTCATTTATGAATATATTCTCCCATACTGTAGGATTTCTTCTTGTTCTATTGATGGGGCCCTTTGCTGTACAGAAGACTTTTAGTTTGACATAGTCCAACTTATTCATTTTTGGTTTTGTTTCCATTGCCCAGGGAGATATGTTCATGAAGAAGTTGCTCATGTTTATGTCCAAGACATTTTTGCTGATGTTTTTTTCTGAGAGTTTTATGGTTTCATGACATACATTCATGTCGATGATCCATTTCAAGTTTACTTTATGTATGGGGTTGGACAATGATCCAGTTTCATTCTCTTGCATGTACCTGTCCAGTTTTGCCAACACCACCTATTAAAAAGGCTGTCATTTCCCCATTGTATATCCATAGCTCCTTTTTCATATATTAATTAAGCATACATGCTTGGGTTTATATCAGGGCTCTCTATTCTGTTCCACTGGTCTGTGGGTCTGTTCTTGTGCCAGTACCAAATTGTCTTGATTTCTGTGGCTTTGTAGTAGAGCTTCAAGTTGGGAAGCGAGATCCCCTCTGCTTTATTCTTTCTTTTCAGGACTGCTTTGGCTACTTGGAGTCTTTTGTGGTTTCATATGAATTTTAGAATGATTTGTTCCAGTTTGTTGAAGAATGCTGTTGGTATTTTGATAGAGATTGCATTGAATCTGTAGATTGCTTTAGGCAGGATGGCCATTTTGACAATATTAATTCTTCCTACCCAAGAGCATGGGATGAATTTCCATTTGTTAGTGTCCTCTTTAATTTCTCTTATGAGTGTCTTGTAGTTTTCAGGGTATAGGTCTTTTACTTCCTTGGTTAGGTTTATTCCTAGGTATTTTATTCTTTCTGATGCAATTATGAATGGAATTGTTTTCCTGATTTCTCTTTCTGCTAGTTCATCATTAGTGTATAGGAATACAACATATTTCTGTGTATTAATTTTGTATTCTGCAACTTTACCAAATTCAGATATTAGTTCTGGAAGTTTTGGAGTGGAGTCTTTAGGGTTTTTTATGTACAATATCATATCATCTGCAAATAGTGACAGTTTGATTTTTTCCTTACCAATCTGGATGCCTTTTGTTTCTTTGTGTTGTCTGATTGCCATGGCTAGGACCTCCAGTATTATGTTGAACAATAGTGGGGAGAGTGGGCATCCTTGTCTTGTTCCTGATCTGTGGTGAAAAGCTTTCAGCTTCTCACTGTTAAGTATGATGTTGGCTGTGGGTTTGTCATATATGGCCTTTATTATGTTGAGGTACTTGCCTTTTATACCCATCTTGTTGAGATAGTTTATCATGAATGGATGTTGAATTTTGTCAAATGCTTTTTCAGCATCTATGGAGGTGATCATGTGGTTTTTGTCCTACTTTTTGTTAATGTGGTGGATGATAGTGATGGATTTTCAAATGTTGTACCATCCTTGCATCCCTGAGATGAATCCCACTTGATCATGGTGTATTATCCTCTTGATATATTTTTGAATTCGGTTTGCTAATATTTTGTTGAGTATTTTTGCATCTATGTTCATCAGGGATATTGGTCTGTAGTTTTCTTTTTTTGTGGTGTCTTTGCCTAGTTTTTGTAGTAGAATAATGCTGGCTTCATAGAATGAGTTTAGAAGTATTCCCTCCTCTTCTATTTTTTGGAAAACTTTAAGGAGAATGGGTATTATGTCTTCTCTCAATGTCTGATAAAATTCAGCAGTGAATCCGTCTAGACCCAGTAGATTTGTTCTTGTTCAGTTTTTTTATTATGATGTGATTTCATTGCTAGTATTAATTTGTCTGTTTAGATATTCTGTTTCTTCCTTGGTCAGTCTTGGAAGGTTGTATTTTTCTAGAAAGTTGTCCATTTCTTCTAGGTTATCCAGCTTGCTAGGATATAGATTTTTATAGTATTCTCTAATAATTCTTTGTATTTCTGTGGTGTCTGTCATAATTTTTCCATTCTCATTTCTGATTCTGTTTATGTGTGTAGATTCTCTTTGTCTCTTAATAAGCCTGGCTAGGGGTTTATCTATTTTGTTTATTTTCTCAAGAACCAGCCCTTGGTTTCATTGATTTTTTTTCTATTTTATTCTTAATTTTATTTCTTTCTTCTCTGATCTTTATAATGTCCATCCTTCTGCTGACTTTGGGCCTGATTTGTTCTTCTTTTTCCAGTTTCAATAATTGTGACTTTAGACTATTCATTTTGGATTGCTCTTCCTTCTTTAAATAGCCCTGGATTGCTATATACTTTCATCTTAGAACTGCCTTCACTGCGTACCACAGAAGTTGGAGCATTGTGCTGTTGTTGTCATTTGTCTCCATATATTGCTTGATCTCTCTTTTAGTTTGGTCATTGATCCACTGCTTATTTAAGAGCATTTTGTTAAGTCTTTTTGTTTTTGTGGGCCTTTTTGTTTTCTTTGTGCAATTTATTTCTAGTTTTATACCTTTGTCATATGATAAGTTGGTTGGTAGAATTTCAATCTTTTTGAATTTACTGAGGCTCTTTTTGTGGCCTAGTATGTGGTCTATTCTGGAAAATGTTCCATGTGTACTTGAGAAGAAAGTGTATCCTGCTGCTTTTGAGTGTAGACTTCTTTATTTTCTGTCTGTTTGATCTGTCCTTTGGAGTGAGTTGTGTGTTGAAGTCTCCTAAAATGAATGCACTGCATTCTATTACCACCTTTAATTCTGTTAGTATTTGTTTCACATTTGCTGGTGCTCCTGTGTTGGGTGCATATATGTTTATAATGGTTATATCCTCTTTTTGGACTTACCCCTTTATCATAATGTAATGTCTTTCTTTATCTCGTTACTTTCTTTGTATTGAAGTCAATTTTGTCTGATACAAGTACTGCAACACATGCTTTTTTTCCCCCTATGTTTTGCATGAAATATCTTTTTCCACCATTCACTTTTAGTCTTTGTATGTCTTTGGGTTTGAGGTGAGTCTCTTGTAAGCAGCATATAGATTGGTCTTGCTTTTTTATCCATTTTATTACTCTGTGTCTTTTGATTGATGCATTCAGTCCATTTATATTTAGGGTGATTATTGATAGATGTGTACTTATTGCCATTGCAGTGTTTGGATTTGTGGTTATGAAAGGTTCCAGGGTAGCTTCTTTACTATCTAACTGGGATCTAACTTTAAGTCACTTATTACACTATTATTACACTTATGATTCTTTATTTCTCACCCTTCTTATTCTTCCTTCTCCACTCTTTATATGTTAGGTGTTGTATGCTGTATTCTTTTGTGTTTCCCTTGAGTGCTTTTGCAGATAGGTGGTTTTATTTTTTGCCTTTAGATAGTATTTGCTTGGTCTGCTTTATTTGCTATGATTTTATTTTCTCTGGTGACATCTATTTAGCCTTAGGAGTACTTCCATCTAGAGAAGTCCCTTTAAAATACATTGTAGAGTTGGTTTGTGAGCCATAAATTCTTTCAACTTTTGCTTATCTGGGAATTGTTTAATCCTTCCTTCAAATTTAAATGAGAATCTTGCTGGATATAGTATTCTTAGTTCAAGGCCCTTCTGTTTCACTGCATTAAATGAACCATGCCATTCTCTTCTGGCCTGTAAGGTTTTTGTTAAGAAGTTTGATGATAGCCTGATGGGTTTTTCTTTGTAGGTGATCTTTTTTCTCTCTCTGGCTGCCTTTAATACCCTGTCCTTGTCTTTGATCTATGTCATTTTCATTATTATATGTCTTGGTGTTGTCCTCCTTGGGTCCCTTGTGTTAGGAGATATGTGGGCTTCCATGGTCTGAGAAACTATTTCCTTCCCAGCTTGAGGAAGTTTTCATCAATTATTTCTTCAAAGACACTTTCCATCCCTTTTTCTCTCTTCTTCTTCTGGTATCCCTATGATGGGAATATTGCTCCATTTGGATTGGTCACACAGTTCTCTTAATATTCTTTCATTCCTAGAGATCCTTTTATCTCTGCCTCAGCTTCTCTGTATTTCTGCTCTTGGATTTCTATTCCATTAACAGTCTCTTGCACCTCATACAGTCTGCTCATAAGCCCTTACATTGATTGTTTCATTTCTGTTATCTCCATCCAGACCTCATCCCTTAGCTCTTGCATATTTCTCTGCAGGTCCATCAGCATGGTTATGACTTTTATTTTGAATTCTTTTTCAGGAAGATTGGTTAGATCTATCTCTGCAGGCCCTCTCTCTGGTGTTTGAGTGATTTTGGACTGGACCAGGTTCTTCTGCCTTTTTATGGTGATAGAAGTGATTGCCGGCAAGTGGCACATGTGTCAGCTTGAAGAACAAAGTACCTTCCTGCTTGCTGCTTGCCTCGCCCTTCTCCGCTGCCTGTGTTGGTTATCCACACACAGGGAACAGTCTGTGGGTTAATTCCCTGAGCTGTCATGGGCAGAGTGCTCCTTGCATGGCCTTGGGCACTGCCAGGGCTCGCAGGTGCATGTCGTGTGTTCTACTGCAAGAACAGTGCCGCTTCATGCCTTCCAGACTTTGTGCCAACTTCCTCTGTCTGTGCCGGGTAGCTGCACACAGGGGTCAGCCTCTGGGTCTGGCCTGGTTAGCTGCACACTCAGAGAAGACTCAGTGTGGTTGCTGTGGCTGGCACTGCTCCCCAGATGGTCTGCAGAAATGGTAGGTCAGCTGGTTTGCTTGCAGTGCTGGCAAGGGGGAATGAACGGCAAGCTGCTTATCACTGTGAGGAGTTTTGGAGCTGCGTTGCCACCCAAGGGTTAGGACACCTGAAGTTCCTTAAGGTTCCCAGCCTGCTGGACTGAGTGTGCTGGGATGATTTTGTCCACCTGTTAAACCCTTGTCCCTTTAAGACTCTTAAAGCATCAGCTTTTCTTTTGTCCCAGGGGAACTGGCTGCGGGGACCCGCTCGCAGTCTCAGTTTTGGATTTTACTTTTCTGTTTCTCTAATATCCAGTACACCATGCAATGTGTGACTGTGCTCCCGGTGCAGATTACTAGGGCTGGTTATTTGGGAGTCCTGTGCTTCCACTCCCTCCCCACTCTGATTCTTTTCCTGCAGCTGTTGAGCTGGGATGGGGGGAGTGCTCGGGTCTGGCTGGGTCATGGCTTTGTATCTTACCCTTTTCATGAGATGCTGAGTTCTCGCAGATATATATGTAGCCTGGCTGTTGTACAGTATCCTCTGGTCTCTCTTTTAGCAATAGTTGTATTTGATATATTTTCAAAGTATATATGGTTTTGGGAGGAGATTTATGCCTCCTTACTCACACCGCCATCTTGAGTGCACCCTGTGTGTGTGTCTTAATAAAATTGAGCCCAACTAAAAAAAGTCAAGTATTTTAACAAAACTGGATTTCTGGAGTCTCTTGAAAAATAGGCAGATGTGGTAAGACCTGGCTTACATCTCTTTATGGTGATGCTGGCTAATGCTGTGTAGTGACAGCCCCTTGAGAAGAGGCTCAGGTTTGTGATCCAGCCCTAGGTGCACCCTCCCACAGAATAGTGTTGGGATGTGCAAGCCTTCCTCATGGACTATTACTATAACACACACACACACACACACGCACACACACACACACAGGGAAGCTTCAGGAGTGTGGGTCACCATTCTGGACTTGACTTTGCAGTGTCTCCCTACCCCAGCCAGTGATATTGGGGGAGCTCACAGACACCCAGGGTCTGCCCCCAGATGCCAGAGGGAATGTATGTGTCTGCCTAGACAGTGAACTCCCAGAGGATGAGAACAAGCATTCTTGGGTCCTCTTTTTAGTGAGCTGGGTGATATGATTAGGCAAACCTCCCTGCATATTAGAATCCCTTGAGGAACTTTGTAAAAAAGTCCCAGTGCCCAGACCCTTTCCCACACCAATTAAATCAGGACCCCTGGGGGTGGGACTGGGCCTGGGGTAGTTTTTAAAGCTCTCCAGCTGACTCTAACGTGTAACTAAGGTTGAGCTCCACTGTCTGAGGTGCTTGATTAGGTCATCTCAGTGTCCACCTTGTTGATGTTAGTGAGAATGTATATATCACTCCAGCCCACTCAGGCTTCTCAGAGGAGGGAGGATTCTGGTTGACTAATGTCACCAGTGTGATTCTGTCTGAAGCCCGGGAGTCCTTCCCTTCTCCTTGTTCCTTTAGTAATGCTGAGGTGGTTGTCTCCAGAGCCAGGGAGGGAGGACAGGCCCCTTCCGCCCTGATGGTACACAATTCTTGACCAATCCCAGCCCTGCCCACCCCAACTTGGGATCCCGTGGTATGTAGAGAATTTCCCAGAGAACACTGTCATGATCAGTCAGAATAACTGTAGAATAATACTTTCAGAGCAGCCTGAAAGGGGTTTGCTCTCAAGTGTACTGTTTTGAATAGAAGAATTGGAGGTAGGGAGACCTGGCTATAAAAATGGTTTGGTTCTTAATAGTTCCAAACCTTGCCTCCTTAAGCAACATGTCCCATTTGGCCAATAGTAATGATGCCCCTATCCACTTCTTTAATGGGTTTTGGAGGTAAATAAGCCAGCAACAAGCCAACTCTGGCTTGGTGACTGTGTCCTCACCTGTTTTTTTCCACCCAACAAATAAGGCTCTTTTCCTTTTCCTGGTGGTGGTCAAGTGCCCAGTCCCCTCAGCCCGTGTCGGGGGATTGGGGTAAGTTAACTCCCATTCTCCCAGACAGTCTGGAGGCTTCAGTAACACTGGTCCTGTGCCTGGAGATTCTTTGTGTAACAGATGACTCTACTATAGAAATGATTTGCTACACAGGGATGGCATTTGGAGGAAAGAGCTGCCTTCCAGTCATCACTCTGAGTCACCAAATGGCTGTGTACCAAGGCTGTCTGCCAGACCCAAGAGGTATTTTGTGCCTGATGCCCAGGAGCACCCACACATCGTAGCAGAGAGGCGTCAAGTGCCCGTGGCCAGGATGAACAACTGGCCCAGAGGAGGAAAAGCCCAGTGGAAATGATGCACACAGATGGAAAAGTGCCTGGAGTGCGACAGGGAGTGTTGATGGGTCCCAGATGATAGAGGACGAGCTGGATGGGGAAAGGGCATGGTGATGAAGGATGAGGGCCTTAGACACCACACTCAAGGATAACTCAGAGCTCCAGGATGAAAGAGCCAGCCCACTCACAAGTGGTGTGAGAAGAGTCTGACAAAGTGGGTATATGCAGAGGGGTGGGCAAGTTCAGGAAACAAATGTGAGGGAAGCACCCTGGCTAGCCACAGTGGGAAGGGGAAATTATTACCAGCCCCAGATTTGGAGGGATAAGAGAAGGAAGCAGAACTGGAAAATGGGAAACTATAGCTGTAAGAGGGAGCCACCCAACAGGAGCTGTAGCCTTAGAGGAACACAGCCAGTGCCAACCACAGCCTAACAAGGAGGGAGCCAGGGCATAAATACCCTGACCTGTCTCTTGTCTCTCCTCCAATCTCCCATCAAGAGTATAGCGGGCAAGGGAGCCTGACTGGTGTTGTCGATAGAGGTCCATACAGAGTAGGGCAAAGAAGGAAGGATGACGATATATCAGTGTCAAGAGGAGATTATACAGTGGATTATACAGAGCTATCCTATAGCTCTACAAATTTCTTTTTTCAAACAAAATTGCAAAGATCTAAAACTCGGCATATAAACAGATAAAAAGTAATTTATTCCAAATGTGTGTGTTGGGGTGCTTTCAAACCCAACCCCTCTGCCTCTCCTACCTGAACATCAGATGCCAAGCACCTGAAACATCTCCAAGGAGCCTTAGGCTACCATCAAAATTACATTATTCCCAAAGTATAACCCAATGGTATAATAGAAAGCAGCAGGTTCAGGGCCTGGAGCTAGATTTTTTAAACATTATTGCAGAAGTCATCATAGGCTTGAAGCAGGAATGATGAGGTCCAGATTGTGTTTTTGTACAACCTTCCTGGAGGGTCTGTGGAGGGAGCCTAAGCCAGCAGGAAGAGATAGAGCAGTCTGGGGAAAGGCTTTTGGTCCCAGGGAAAGAAGGGAGGCCCAGATGAAGACCTGCTGAGTAGGGGCTGGAGAAGAGAAATCCAGTGCACAGGAGCCAAGTCCATGGAGCTTAATGACTCGGTACATGCAGGAGTGAGGAAAGGAAAATGTGAGCACACTCACCATTCATTCTTTCATTCAGTTATTCACTCAACAAATATTTATCCAGGGCCTGCTATGTGTCAGGCACTGCTGCTGATGCTAAGGATGCTACAATGAAGAAAACCAACAAAAATCTCCACCCTCATGGGATTTACATTTAAGTAGGAAAGGTATACATGCAAGTAAACTGGTAAATATAGAGTATGTCAGATGGTCCTAAACAGGGAAGACATGCAGGGAGCAGATGGCAGGGTTGCTACAGTGATGTGCTTGTAAATGTTTAACAACCAGCTCTCCAGGAAAAAATAAAAAGCCCTGATTTGTAGTATTTGCTGTTTTCCATAGCATAAATACTCCCTCCATGGCCCATTTCAAGCTCCAACATGATGTCACTAAATGCAGAGCTGGAAAAGATGATCGGTAGCCAACCATTATATGGTATATCCACTGTATAGCTATAATAAATGTAAATTACCTGAAGGGCAAAGATGATAGTAAAATAATTAAAAAGTGATGAGCTTTGCATATTTATTACCTTTGTTTTTAATATAACTTATTTAATTGCAAGTTTATATGATTTAATTTTTAATAATGGCTGTAATCAATAACCAGCTAGCAAAATTCCTAAAATTTTAACCATCAGTTGTTGCAAGCCAGTATGAGCCAGCTCCAGGATGTCGAACTTTGGGGATTGGAATTATCCCAGTGCAAGTCTGATCTTTTTGGGCACCCCACCAGGTTTGAGCACATTTCAAATGGTGTAAGATTTGAGTGGTCCCTTTCCTGAAGTGCTTCTTGCAGACTGAAGAGAAGAAGAGGTGTAGAGTAGATGAGAACGAGGGAAACCACGCGTGAGTGAAGCCCTCACAGTAACGACCACAGTCAGGAGTTTATGCATTTGACCATTCCTGAACACCTACCATACACCCAACATTTCCAGAGACACTACTCAAAACAGAGATGCAGAAATCTTCAAGAAAATGTATATGAAATTCAGGGGTATATAAAAAGGTGTATTTTATGAGTACAAGATTGGCCTAACAATAAAAAAATGTTACAATTCGCCATATTGACCATATAAAAGAGAGAACTTTCAGAAAACTAGGAAAAGTAGAACTTTCTTAATCTAGTAAAGGATATCTGCAAAACGCCTACAGCTAATACCAGATTGAATAAATTATTGAATGCTTTCCTCTTGAGATAACAGACAAGAAATGTTGCCCACTCTCACCACTTCTGTGCAACATTATATTGGAAATCCTAGGCAGTTCAGTAAGTCAAAAACAAGAAATTTTAAAGTATAAAAATTGGAAGAGAAGAGATAAAACCATCATTATTTGCAGATTGAACATTGTAAATGAACCTATAGAAAACTATGATAGTTAATAAGAGAATTTAGAAAGGCCACTGGATGCAAGGTCAATATTTTCCAAATTGTGTCCCCATGTCAGAATCAATTAGACAATGAAATTTAAAACAATGCCATTTATAGTAACAAAAATAGGAAAGTCTAATGAAAGATGTGCAAGAGCTTTACATGGGAAACTATAAAACATTGTCAGGAGATACTGAAGAAGATCCTAATAAATGGAGAAATGGACCATGTCAATTGGAAGAGTCAGTATTGTTAAGATGTCAGTTCTCCCCAAAATGATCTATAGAGTCAAGGTGATAACAATTTTTTCTGACTTCTGTTGTGGAAATTGACACATTGGTTCTAAATTCATTTGGAAATGCAGAGGACCTGAAATAGATGAAACAATCTTAAAAAAGTAAAAACAAAAATAGGAGGACTTATGTTTCCAGATACTGAGACTTACTATTAAAATTAATAATATAGTTTGATGTTGGTGTAAGGATGAACAAATAGACCAATGAACAGAATAAAGTCTAGAAACAGACTCATGCTCGGATTGTCAGGGAATTGTTGCTGAAATTCAGTGGAGGAAGGATGGTCTTTTCAATAAGTGCTTCTAGACCAACTGAATATCCCTATGGAACAAACGTGACTCTTCTACCCTCCTTCACATCACAGACAAAAACTAAATTGAAAGTGACTATAGACCTAAACATGAAATGACAACAGTAAAATTTCTAGAGAAGATATAGGAGAAAATCTTGGGGTAAGCAAAGCCTTCTTAAATACAGCACAAAATGCAATAACCACACAAAGGATCAATGTATTGAACTTCATAAAAATCAATGATTCTTCATCAAAGGACACATTAAGAGTGGAAATCAATGCAGTCTGCAAGAAGCCATATGCTTAACTGCCCAGAGGTAGCGTTACGATTCCTAACAGGCCCAAACTGGAAACAATGCAAATGACCATCAATGGAAGAGAAAAATAAGTAATGGCATGTTCATAAAATAGAACATTACACAATACTGTTTTAAAAAAAGAAATGGATGGATGCTCCTCACAAAGCAGATGTGACCAAACTGGGTGTGATCGAGGCAGGAAAGGATCCCAGCCCAGGGCTGCCCTATCTGCTCTTCATGGTCCACCAGTCCTGCTGGGATCTGGCCACCCCCCACTGCAGTGAATGGCCCCTAACAAGGGAAGCCTTTCTGGAAAGCTGTAGAGAGAGGAAATTCCTTTAAAAGGCTTTGCAAAGATGCTCAAGATGGCGGCATGAGTAGGGCGGTGGAAATATATACTTTGAAAATACAACAAATGCAACTATTCCTAAAAGGGAGACCAGAAGATACAGTACAGTAGCCAGGCTACATCTATAGCTGCAAGAACTCAGCATCTCACAAAAAGGGTAAGATACAAAGCTGTGACCCGGCAGGATCCAAGCACTGCCCAACCCCAGGTCACTGGCAGGAGGAAAAGAAATCAGAGTGGGGAGGGAGTAAAAGCACAGGACTGCTAAATAACCAGCCCTAGTAATCTTCACTGGGAGTGCAAACACATTGCATGGTGTACTGGATACTACAGAAGTGGAAAAGTAAAATCTGAGACTGAAACTGTGAATGGGTCCCAACAGATGGCTGCCCTGGGGCAAAAGAAAAGTGGGCGCTTTAAAAGTCTTAAAGGGACAAGGGTTTTACAGGTAGACAAAATCATACTGGTACACTCAGCCCAGCAGGCTGGAAATTTTAAGGAACTTCAGGTGTCCTAACCCCTTGAGTGGCAACACAGCTCCGAAGGCCCTCAACGGTGATAAGCAGCCTGCTGTTCTTTCCCCCTCACCAGCACTGTGAGTAAACCAACTGACCCAACATTGCTGTGGACCAGCTGGGGGAGCAGGCCTGCCCACAGCAGCTATACAGAGCATTCTCCCAGTGTAGACCGAACTGGGTCAGACAGAGAGGCTGACCCCTGCATGCAGCTGCCTGGCACAGGCAGAGGAAGCTGGCACATAGCCTGGGAGGCACAAAGGGGTGCCATTCTCACAGGAGAACACACACTTCATGCCTGCAAACCCTGGCAGTGCCCTAGGCTATTCCAGGGGCTGTCCTGCCCACAGCAGCTCAGGGGATTAACCCATACATTGTGCCCTGTGTGTGGTTAAACAGCACAGGTAGCAGAGAAGGGCAAGGCAACCAGCAAGCAAGAAGGTACTTTGTTTTTGAAAGTGACACATAGGCCATTTGCATGCAATCACTTCTATCACCATGAAAAGGCAGAAGAACCTGGTCCAGTCCAAAATCACTCAAACACCAGAGAGAGGGCCTGCAGAGATAGATCTAACCAATCTTCCTGAAAAAGAATTCAAAATAAAAGTCATAACCATGCTGATGGACCTGCAGAGAAATATGCAAGAGCTAAGGGATGAGGTCTGGATGGAGATAACAGAAATGAAACAATCAATGGAAGTATTTATGAGCAGACTGTATGAGGTGCAAGAGACTGTTAATGGAATAGAAATCTGAGAGCAGGAATACAGAGAAGCTGAGGCAGAGAGAGATAAAAGGATCTCCAGGAATGAAAGAATATTAAGAGAACTGTGTGACCAATCCAACTGGAGCAATATTCACATAATAAGGGTACCAGAAGAAGAAGAAGAGAGAAAAGGGGGTAGAAAGTATCTTTGAAGAAATAATTGATGAAAACTTCCTCAAGCTGGGAAGGAAATAGTTTCTCAGACCACGGAAGCCCACAGATCTCCCAACACAAGGGACCCAAGGAGGACAACACCAAGACATATAATAATGAAAATGACAAAGATCAAAGACAAGGACAGGGTATTAAAGGCAGTCAGAGAGAGAAAATAGATCACCTACAAAGGAAAACCCATTAGGCTATGTTCAGACTTCTCAACAGAAACCTTACAGGCCAGAAGAGAATGGCATGATATATTTAATGCAATGAAACAGAAGGGCCTTGAAACAAGAAAACTGTATCCAGCAAGATTCTCATTTAAATTTGAAGGAAGGATTAAACAATTCCCAATAAGCAAAAGCTGAAAGAATTTACTTCTTACAAACCACCTCTACAGTGTATTTTAAAGGGACTGTTCCAGAAGGAAGCACTCCTAAGGCTAAATAGATGTCAACACAGAGAATAAAATCACAGCAAATAAAGCAGACCAACTGAAAAGTTAAAGGCAAAAAATTAAATCACCTATCCACAAAAGCAGTCAAGGGAAACACAAAAGAGTACAGAATAAAACACTTGACATATAAAGAGTGGAGGAGGAAGAATAAGAAGGGAGAGAAATAAAGAAACATCAGACTGTTTATACTAACATAGTACGTGAGTTATAGTTAGACAGATAGTAAAGAAGCTATCCTTGAAACTTTTGTAACCATGAATCCAAAGCCTGCAATGTCAAAAAGTATGTACCTATCAATAATCACCCTAAATATAGACTGAATACAAGAATCAAAAGACACAGAAAAATAGAATGGATAAAAAAGCAAGACCCATCTATATGCTGCTTACAAGAGACTCACTTCAAACCCAAAGACATACACAGACTAAAGGTGAAGGATGGAAAAAGATATTTCATGCAACCAATAGGGAGAAAAAAGCAGGTGTTGCTGTTCTTGTATCAGACAAAATAGACTTCAAAACAAAGAAAGTAACAAGAGATAAAGAAGGACATTAGGTAATGATAAAGGGGTCAGTCCAACAAGAGGATATAACCATTATAAATATCTATGTACCTAACACAGGAGAACTGACAGATGTGAAACAAATACTAACAGATTTAAAGGAGGAAATAGAATGCAGTGCATTCATTTTAGGAGACTTCAACACACCACTCACTCCAAAGGACAGATCCACCATACAGAAAATAAGTAAGGACACAGAGGCACTGAACAACACACCAGAACAGATGGACCTAACAGACATCTACAGAACTCTACACCCAAAAGCAGCAGGATACTCATTCTTCTCTAGTGCACATGGAACATTTTCCAGACTAGAGCACATACTAGGCACAAAAAGAGCATCAGTAAATTCAAAAAGATTGAAATTCTACCAACCAACTTCTCACATCACTATGTTATAAAACTAGAAATAAATTGTACAAAGAAAACAAAAAGGCTCACAAACACATAGAGGCTTAGCAACATGCTCCTAAATAATCAGCAGATCAATGACCAAATGAAAACAGAGATCAAGAAATATATGGAGACAAATGACAACAGCACAATGCCCCAATTTCTGTGGTACACAGTGAAGGCAGTTCTAAGAGGAAAGTACATAGCAATCCAGGGCTATTTAAAGAAGGAAGCACAATCCCAAATGAATAGTCTGAAGACACAATTATTGAAATTAGAAAAAGAACAAATGAGACCCAAAATCAGCAGAAGAGGGACATAATAAAGACCAGGGAAGAAATAAATAAAATTGAGAAGAATAAAATACAAAAAATCAATGAAACCAAGAGCTGGTTCTTGAGAAAATAATCAAAATAGATAAACACCTAGCCAGGCTCATTAGAAAAAAAGAGAATCTACACACATAAACAGAATCAGAAACGAGAAAGGAAAAATCACAAAGGACACCATGAAATACAAAGAATTATTAGAGAATACTATGAAAATCTATATCCTAACAAGCCGGATAACCTAGAAGAAATGGACAACTTTCTAGAAAAATACAACCTTCCAAGACTGACCAAGGAAGAAACAGAAAATCTAAACAGACCAATTGCCAGCAAGAAAATCAAATCGGTAATCAAAAAACTACCTAAGAACAAAACTTCTGGACCAGATGGATTAACTGCTGAATTTTATCAGACATTTAGAGAAGACATAAAACCATTCTCTTTAAAGATTTCCAAAAAGTAGAAGAGGAGGGAATACTTCCAAACTCATTCTATGGAGTCAAGCCAGCACTACTCTACTACCAAAACCAGGCAAAGACACCACAAAAAAAGAAAATTACAGACCAATATCCCTGATGAACACAGATGCAAAAATACTCAACAAAATATTAGCAAACCAAATTCAAAAATACGTCAGGAGGACCATACACCATGACCAAGTGGTATTCATCTCAGGGATGCAAGGATGGTACAACATTGGAAAATCTGTCAACATCACCACATCAACAAAATGAAGGATAAAATCCACACGATCATCTCCATAGATGCTGAAAAAGCATTCAACAAAATTCAACATCCATTCATGATAAAAACTCACATCAAAATCGGTATGGAGGGCAAGTACCTCAACATAATAAAGGCCATATATGACAAACCCACAGCCAACATCATACTGAACAGGGAGAGGCTGAAAGCTTTTCCTCTGAGATCAGGAACAAGACAGCGATGCCCACTATCCCCACTGTTATTCAACGTGGCACTGGAGGTCCTAGCCACGGCAATCAGACAACACAAAGAAATACAAGGAACCCAGATTGGTAAAGAAGGAGTCAAACTGTAACTATTTGCAGATGACATGATATTGCACATAAAAAACCCTAAAAACTCCACTCCGAAACTCCCAGAACTAATATCTGAATTCAGCAAAGTTGCAGAATACAAAATTAATACACAGAAATCAGTTCATTCCTATACATTTACAATGAACTAGCAGAAAGAGAAATCAGGTAAACAATTCCATTCACAATTGCATCAAAAAGAATAAAATACCTAAGAATAAATCTAACCAAGGAAGTGAAAGACCTATACACTGAAAATTACAAGAAACTCTTAAGAGAAATTAAAGAGGAAACTAACAAATGGAAACTATATCTTCAGTAGGAATAATTAATATTGTCAAAATGGCCATCCTGTACAAAGCAATCTACAGATTCAATGCAATCTGTATCAAAATACCTACAGCATTCTTTAGTGAACTGGAACAAATAGTGGTAAAATTCATATGGAACCACAAAAGATCCCAAATAGCCAAAGCAGTCCTGAGAAGGAAGAATAAAGTGGGGGCGGGGGGAATCTCACTCCCCAACTTCAAGCTCTACTACAAAGCCACAGTAATCAAGACAATTTGGTACTGGCACAAGAACAGCCACAGACCAGTGGAACAGAATAGAGAGTCCAGACATTAACCCAAACATATATGGTCAATCAATATACAATAATGGAGCCATGGACATACAATGGGGAAATGACAGCCTCTTCAAAAGCTGGTGTTGGCAAAACTGGACAGCTACATGCAAGAGAATGAAACTGGATCACTGTCTAACCCCATACATAAAGTAAACTTGAAATGGATCATCAATATGAATGTATGTCATGAAACCATAAAACTCTCAGAAAAAAACATCAGCAAAAATGTTTTGGACATAAACATGAGCAACTTCTTCATGAACATATCTCCTCGGGTAAGGGAAGCAAAGGCAAAAATGAGCAAATGGGACTATATCAAGCTGAAAAGCTTCTGTACAGCAAAGGACACCATCAATAGAACAAAAAGGCATACTACAGTATGGGATAATATATTCATAAATGACATATCTGATAAGGGGTTGACATCCAGATTATATAAAGAGCTCATGCACCTCAGCAAACAAAAAACAAATAGTCCAATTAAAAAATGGGCACAGGATCTGAACAGACACTTCTCCAAAGAAGAAATTCAGATGACCCACAAGCACATGAAAAGATGCTCCACATTGCTAATCATCAGAGAAATGAAATTAAAACCACAATGAGATATCACCTCACACCAGTAAGGATTACCGCCATCCAAAAGACAAACAACAACAAATGTTGGTGAGGTTGCAGAGAAAGGGGAACCCTCCTACACTGCTGGTGGGAATGTATATTAGTTCAACCATTGTGGAAAGCAGTATGGAAGTGCCTCAAAATACTAAAAATAGAAATACCATTTGACCCAGGAATGTCACATCTAGGAATTTACCCTAAGAATGCAGCAGCCCAGTTTGAAAAGGACAGATGCACCCCTATGTTTATTGCAGCACTATTTACAGTAGCCAAGAAGTGGAAGCAACCTAAGTGTCCATCAGTAGATGAATGGATAAAGAAGATGTGGTACATATACACAATGGAATACTATTCAGCCATAAGAAGAAAACAAATCCTACAATTTGCAACAACATGGATGGAGCTAGAGGGTATTATGCTCAGTGAAGTAAGCCAGGCAGAAAAAGACAAGTATCAAATGATTTCACTCATCTGTGGACTATAAGAACAAAGAAAGAACTGAAGGAGCAAAACAGCAGCAGACTCACAGAACCCAAGAATGGACTAACAGTTACCAAAGGGAAAGGGGCTAGGGAGGATGGGTGGGAAGGGAGGGATAAGGGGAAAAAAAGGGCATTACGATTAGCACCCATAATGTAGGGGGTGGGGCATGGGGAAGGCAGTGCAACACAGAGAAGACAAGTGGTAAGTCTACAGTATCTTACTACAATGATGGACAGTGAATGTAATGGGGTATGTGGTGGGGACTTGATTAAGGGGAGAGTCTAGTACCTATAATGTTGCTCATCTAATAGTACATTAATGATACCAAAATAAAAGAAAACATGAAAAAAAAAAGAAATGGACTACAACATGGATGGATCTCAAGACACGGTTGATGAAGGAATGTAAACATAAAAGAATGCATAATTCCATTTCGCTGAGTTCCAGAGCAGGCAACACTGCTCTCTGTAGAAGTCAGAATGGTGTTACTTTGGGAGGGGTGTGTAGCATGTGTTGATCTTGAGGATAAGCATGAGGGAGCTTGACGAGGTCCCAGGGAAGTTCAACATTTTTGTCTAGGGGATGATTACATGAATAGATAAATATGTAAAAATTCATCAAACCATTTATTTCAGATTCATGTACCTTGTTTAAGCACCATATACCTAAATTCAAAAAAATAGGAGGGAAGGAGCAGGATGCCAACATTGCTGCTTTCAACAAGTTTTTCCATTCTCACTAGAAGTGCTTTGGATTCAGTGTGGTATTTTCCTTGTCAGCAAGCAGTACAGTTACTGCATCTGAGAAGGGAAATGGCTCCACAGCAGGAAAAAAAATGGGGGGGGGGGGGGGCGAAAAACAGGCTGAGAGAGTTGAAGGTCTTGAAGAACAAAGACTTCCATTGTCGTGTGAAAACATCTCCAGAGAGCCGATGTCCTAGAAGCCCTCCCCAGAGTGTAGCATCTATCTGCTCAGAGATTTCCCGTATCAAGTGGCCGCCTGTAAAGCGCGTGTGGAGGCCCATCCAAGCCCAATTGCACATCGGGAATTGGTTCTAGAATTTCACATTTCCATCTAAAAATGCATGCTCCTTTCCTGGATAATGGTCATGTTACACAATAGCCCCTGGGATGTTCACATAGAACTTAATAGAATATCACTGCCCACTAGCTACAGAAAAATCAACCTTTTTTTTCTTTCTTTTTTAGTAAACAAAGAGAACAGCCTTTTCCTTTATTCTTTTCTTTTAAAAAGTCTCTTGGCAGGCAAATCCCTTCTCCTTTATCAATGTGTGGTATGGGGGAAGTTCCATATTCCTCTCAAACCCTGCCAAGATTTTAAGATGAAGTTGCCAGGACTGGTTCTGAATTATTAGGAATTTAAAACAGAAACTGAAAATTATCCTTTTCTTGTAGAAACACAAACAAATATTTCCAGATGAAATGGCATGAAGTTGGGCTGGAGGCACAGGGAGTGGACAAGGATATATAAATGAAACAAGACAGCTGATGAGTTGAAAATTGTTGAAGCTGAGTAATAGGAATGTGAGGGTTTATTACACTGTTTGTTCTAGTATTATTTGTAAGATAAATTCTAACTGAAATAAGCAGACGAAGAGAGGCAACAAAGGGCCAGGTAGTTCATTTGAAAACAAATTCCCAGGCGAGGTTTCTCAGTCTACAGAAATGGAGTCTGGGAAAGTCGCGGCCAGCAGGGCAGCCAGCAAGTTTTAAAGAGGGTAGGGGGAGGCAGAGCATAGATTTACAGCGGCACAAGGATTGGCTAGCCCAAGGCACATTTTTCAGGTTGGGAGGAGGCAGCAGCTGGGGACTTTGGCACGTCATCAGTGTCTGACGTGCTCCCCCCTCACCCCAGTGCCTTAAACCTTACATTATTGTTTTAAATTGTCTGTAATTATTAAAAAATGGATTATCTGCAGGTGACTTGATTTGGGAAAAAGAACATTTACATCTCATCACATGAGTTAATGATCAGGGTAAGTCTGTTGAAATGAACTTGCCATTTCTCCTCAACCTTTGAAAATGAAAATGAAATTCCCTAATTTTCTCTCCAAGACACTAATAATTGTCTATCATCAATGTGTTTTTCACTGACTAGAATCTAAACTTGGAGTTTAATAGCTTCTCATTTTCATTTTGATCATTAATGGATATATTTGGTTATATGTGCTTTTTAACTGGGTTATTTTATGTAGCATAATTATTTTAAGATGTAACCATATTTTTATATGCAGTAATGGTGCACTACTTTTTAATGCTGAGTAGCATTCCATTGAATGGATACACCTCAATTTGTTTATCCATCCACCACTGATGGACTTTTGGGTTGCTTCTGGATTAGGGCTATTACAAATAAAGCCGCTATAAATATTTATGTGTGGACATATGCTTTCTTTTCTCTTGGGTAAATACCTAGGACTGGGATGCTGACTAATATGGTAGGTGTATGCTTAAGTTTTAACAAAACAGCCAAATTGTTTCCCAAAGTTGTTGGATCATTTTATATTCCCAGTGTGTGAGAGTTCCAGTTCCTTCATATCCTTGCCAACAATTGATATGATCAGCCTTATAACTTTAAGTGTGAAGTGGTATTTCATAGAGATTTTAACTTAGAGATCCCTGATGAGTAATGGTGTTGAACATCTCACATGCTTATTTTCCATCCATATATCTTTTTTGCTGAAATAATCTGTTCAAATCTTTTGCCTGGTTTAAATTGACTTGTTTGTTTTTTATCATTAAAATTTGGTATTTCTTTACATATTCTAGATGCACATCCTTTATCAAAATGTATGCTTTATTTTCTTCCACTGTGTGGTTGGTATTTTCATTCTCTTAGCAATAGCTTTTAAGAGCAGAAGTTCTCAACTTTAGTGAAGTCCAAATCACTAATTTATTGTTTGATAGACTATGCTTTTGGTATCTTACTGAAGAAATCTTTGCTTTACCTAAGATCACAAAGATCTTTGTCTATGTTTTCTTCTAGAAATTTTATAATTTTAGGTTTTACATTTAGGTCTTTGATCCACTTTGAGTTCATTTTTGTATATTAGGGAAGGCACTGATCAAAGTCATACTATTGCACACAGATATCCAAATGCTCTAGCACCATTTGTTGAAAATGCTATCCTTTTCTCCATCCAATTGCCTTTGCATCTTTGTACAAACTTTGCTATCCATCTATATGTGGTCTTCCTCTGAAATTTTTGTTCTGTTTCATTGATCTAGTTGTCCATCTTGGTGCCAGTACTACACTGTCTTGACTACTATAGTTCTGTAGTAAGTCTTGAAATCAGTTATGAGTCTTCTTTGTTCTGCATGAAATTCATTTTGGCTATCCTATGTCCTTTGTATTTCCATATAAATTTTAGAATAAATTTTTCAACTTTTCCCAAAAGGAAATATTACTTGGATTTCAATAGGGTTACATTGAATCTATACATCAATTTAGGAAGACTTGACATCTTAACAATATTGAGTCTTCCAACTCATGAAAAACAAATCTATTTATTTAGGTATTCTTTAATTTTTCTCAAAAGCATTTAGTAATTTTAGTGAATAAGTCTTGCACATCTTTTGTGAGATTCACCCCTAAGTATTTAATATTTGTTGATGTGTTGTAATTTAAAAAACAATTTTCTACTTTGGATTATTGGTTGCTAGTATATAGAAATGCAATTGATTTTTGCATATAAATCTTGTATCCTGCAATGTTACACTCACTTAATTCCATTGTCGTTTTGTAGATTTCATCAGATTTCTACATGATTGACCATGCTGTCTGCAAATAAGGACAGGTCTACTTCTTTATTACCAATTTAGATTCTTTTTCCATCTGTTCCTTGCCTTACTGCATTGGCTAGACCCTCTAGTACAATGTAGAAAAGCAGTAGTGAGATCAGACATTCTCATTTTGTTCCTGATCTTGGGGGCATTAGTATTCATCTTTCACCTTTAACTAAGATGTTAGCTATAGGTTTTTAAATAATGTCCTTTAAAAAGTTGAGGACATTCCCTTTAGAAGAAGTGCTATTTGCTATGAGTTCTTATCTGGAGTGGATGTTGGATTTTGTTAGATGTTTTTCTGCATGTTTTAAGATGATTATATGGTTTATCTTCTTAAATTTATTAATATGGTGAATTGCACTGATCAACTGACACGTTAAGCCAACTTTGCATTTCCAGGGTGAACTCACCAGTAATATGTTATCCCTTTTTACACATTTTTAATTCAATTTGCTAATGTTTTGTTTTAGATTTTTGCATCAATTTTGTGAGGGATTTAATCTGTAGCTCTCTTTTCTTGTGATATCTTTTGTCTGGTTTTGGCATCAGGTTAATACTGACTTCACTGAATGAGTTGGAAATGATTCCGTCCTTTTCAACTTTCTAGAAAACTTTGTGTAGAATTGATACTTTTTCTCCCTTGAGTGTCTTATATAGTTTGTCAGTGAAGTCATCTGTGCCTGGATTTTTCTTTGTGGATAAAAAGGCAAGACCTGGTGGAGGAGCCAAAATGGCGGCATGAGAAGGACAGTGGAAATCTCCTCCCAAAAACATATATATTTTTGAAAATAAAACAAATACAACTATTCCTAAAAGAGACCAGAAGATACAGTACAACAGCCAGACTACATCTACACCTGTGGAACCCAGTGCCTCATGAAGGGGGTAAGATACAAACCACAGCCCAGCAGGACCCGAGCACCCCACACCCCAGCTCCTGGTGGGAGGAGAGGAGTCAGAGCAGGGAGGGAGAGGGAGCGCAGGACTGCTAAACACCCAGCCCTAGCCATCCGCACCAGAGCACAGACACATAGTGCATGGGGTGCTGTATACTAGGGAACCAGGGCAGTAAAAACTGCAGCCGGTGCCCCTGGAACAAAGAAAAATGAGTGCTTTTTGAAAGTCTTAAAGAGACAGGGACCCCACAGCCTCCTGCCCATTTCCCTTCTGACACTGCTCCACTATAGTGGAGCAGCAGCCTGAGGCAGCAGGGCAGAGCTTCTTCCACAGCAGCCAGGCAAGAATTGTCCTCCTTGGGTCTCTTCTGTTGGGAGTTCTGTGTGCTTCTGTGGTCTAAGTGACTATTGCCTCCCCCAGTTTGGGGAAGTTTTCAGCAATTATTTCTTCAAATACACTTTCTATCCCTTTTTCTCTCTCTTCTTCTTGTGGTACCCTTATAATGCAGATATTGTTCCATTTGGATTGGTCACACAGTTCTCTTAATATTCTTTCATTCCTGGCAATCCTTTTATTTCTCTGTGCCTCAGCTTCTCTGTGTTCCTGTTTTCTGATTTCTATTCCATTAACAGCCTCTTTCACCTAGTCCATTCTGCTTTTAAGTCCTTCCAGAGATTGTTTTATTTCTGTATTCTCCCTCCCACCTTTATGCGTTAGCTCTTGCATTTTTCTCAGTAGCTCCATCAGCATGGTTATGACCTTTATTTTGAATTCTTTTTCAGGAAGATTAGTTAAATCTATCTCCTCAGGTTCCCTCTCAGGGGGTGTCTGGGTTATTCTTGTCTGAATCAAATTTTTCTGCCTTTTCATGGTGATGCCTAGTCATAAGCAATTGGCATGTATGTCAGCTGGGAGAACAAAGTCCCTTCCTGCTTGCCTTTCCTTCCTGTGAGAATGGCAACCCCTAGTGGCTTATGTAGGGCAGCTGTGCCCCAACAGGGTCTCTGAGTCTGGCCCGGGCAGCTGCAGAGGAGGCTCTGAATGGCTGCTGTGGGTGTGGCCAGTCTCAGGCTGATACTCTGCTAAGAAGGGCCACACCAGAGGGGGAATGTGCGGGAGGCTGTTTATTGTTGTGAGGGGCCTCAGAACTGCACTGCTGTCCAGGGGGTTAGGGCACCCAGAGTTCCCTGGGATTCCCAGCTGCTGGGCTGAGTGTGCCAGGCAACTTCCATCCAGCTGTGAGGCTCCTGTCCCTTTAAGGCTTTCAAAAAGCAGTCGCTTTTCTTTTGTCCCAGGGGCCCCAGCTACAGGGGACCTGCTTACAGGTTTTACTGTTCCATTTCCCTAGTATGAGGCACACCACACACTGTGTGTCTGTGCTCCTGGTGCAGATGACTAGGGCTGGGTATTTAGCAGTCCTGGGCTCCCTCTCCCTCCCTGCTCTGACTCCTCTCCTCCCACTGAGGAGCTGCAGTGTGGGGCGCTCAGGTCCCACCGGGCCATTGTTTGTATCTTACCCCCTTCATGAGGCACTGGGTTCTCACAGGTGTAGATGTAGCCTGGCTGTTGTACTGTATCTTCTGGTATCTCTTTTAGGAATAGTTGTATTTGTTATATTTTCAAATATATATATGGTTTTGGGAGGAGATTTCCACTGCCTTACTCATGCCACCATCTTGGCTCCTCATTGGTTTGGTTTTTTTAAAAGGAAGTTCATGTCCCATCTGTTCTTCGTTGCCTTTTCCTTCTTTTGGGTAAATATTGTTTATGTTTCATTTTATCTCCTTTGTTAGCTGGTAAGCTATAGCTCTTTGTTACATTACTTGTTTCTTTATACATCTTCAGCTTACATGCTGTACCTTCAAGTGATATTTTACCTCTACACATGTTGAGTAAGAACCTTAAAATGTTATGCTTTCATGTCCCCAATCTCAGCCTCTGTGCTTGTGTTGTCAAATGTTTAACTTGTATTTATAGTATAAACCCCATATGCCAGGGTATTTTTTTTTTGGTTGTTGTTTAGACTATTATCTTTTCAATGAAATTTAAAAAACAACAAAAAAGCTTATACACTTAACCATTTGAGTTACCATTTCCAGCTTTCTTCCTAAAGGTACATATCTGCCTATTTGAACTAGGACTGCAGATTTTCATACTGACCTCCTGTTAGCCAATTCCATTTCTATCACCTTCCTTTCCATTTGTGTTACTTTTTTTTTTAAGAGGGCATCTCTCATATTTATTGATCAAATGGTTGTTAACAACAATAAAATTCAGTATAGGGGGGTCAATGCTCAATGTACAATCATTAATCCATCTCAAGCCTAATTCTCGTCAGTCTCCAATCTTCTGAAGCATAACAAACAAGTTCTTACATGGTGAACGAATTCTTGCACAGTGAATAAATTCTTACATGGTGAACATTACAAGGGCATTCATCACAGAAACTTTCGGTTTTGATCATGCATTATGACCTATAAACAATCAGGTCAAATATGAATATTCGTTTGATTTTTGTACTTGATTTATATGTTGATCCCACATTTCTCCTATCATTATTATTATTTTTATTTTTAATAAAATGCTGAAGTGGTAGGTAGATGCAAGATAAAGGTAGAAAACATAGTTTAGTGCTGTAAGAGGGCAAATGTAGATGATCAGATGATCAGGTGTGTGCCTATGGACCAAGTATTAATCCAGGCTAGACAAGGGCAGCAAGACATCCACGGATGCAGAAGATTTCTCTCAAAGCAGGGGGAGTGAGGTTCTGAGCCTCACCTCTGTTGATCCCCAAATTCTCACCTGATGGCCCCCCATTTGTGTTACTTTGCAAGCACTGAACATCTTGAGGCTCCTTCCAGCTGTGGTGTGTCATGTCCCTCTCTGATTGTTATAAGATCACCATTTTATTCAAGTATGCTTTGGAATGTTTCAGAAAGACAGACAATTCTCCCCTTTGTGTGAAGGAGAATGTGCCAGGAGCCTGCTGGTAAAATGAATAAACGGAGTTTAACAATTTGCTGCAAATGAATTGACCTCTGAACAGCAGTTCAAAGAGGTCATGGATGCCTGGAAAGCTTCTCTGTCCTGAAGAGAGACCATTCCCATGATTTCCACAAATCAGAGAAAAGTCATAAGCCTGAAGAAAATTCCAGAGAGATATTTGGAGCCTCATTCCTGACAAGATAGAAAAATGAACACAGGATATTGCCCCCTCAGTGTTTTGCTCAAAAGTAGACACTCAATAAATTGTTCACACACTTCTTTAACAGACAGAAGACTAAAAAATATGATTGGCCTTCACTCACTTGAGTTAATGTTTCTTCCTCCCAGAAGTTTCAGGATTTTACATCCTACTGGTTGTTAGGATATCGCAGCTTTGTCTCCAAGAGGGGGATATAGTAAACAACTACCATTCTCTCTGGCCATCTAGCCCCCTTGAGTTGATTTTGGGGGCTCCCCACTGTGTGGCTAAGGGCATACCAACTAGAAGAGCTAAGGGACCCCTCTTTCACAGCTCCCTTTGCATCAGGGGACCAGCCTGAACCCCACTCTGCCAGTCAGATGCCACACTCCAGACTGAATCTAAAGCTCACCAAGTAACAGATGCCCCGGGGAACCCACTCGGCAAGGGCGGCAGCAACAGGGAGCTTGGGCAGCAGTGAGAAGGGCCCTTGCAGGTTGCTTGCAGCTTCCCAGTGGGATCCAGGCACTACTCCTGACCATGGAACCACCTTGCCGGGCCTTCTGGCTCACCTGGAAATTCTGTGAGCTGCTTAATGTTCTCTAAACTGGGCTCCCATCAGTGTGACCCATGGACCAGCAGTACAGGTGTCTCCTGGAAACGCAGGTTCTCAGATGCCACCCGAATCTACAGAATCACAACGTGTGTTTTAACAAGATCTCCAGGGGCTGCATTTGCATTGAAGTTACAAAGCACTAACAGATTTCTCAACTACCCATAGAAGGTTTCCATCACTTCTGGTGAAGAGTCCACTGATAGGGATACATCTCTGTGCCCCAGGGTCCTCGTCCATACAATGAGAAGGTTGGACTGGATGATTTCTGAGGCCCTCTTCTCACCCTGACAACATCTGTGATTCTTTGAATCTTAAAAGCCCCTCCTGAAGGGAATCACACCCCCATTCCGGGCCCTGCTAATCCATCTTCTACCTGAATCTCATCTTGTTACTTCCCCTTAAATACAGGATTAAGTACAAGCTATTTAGCATGACTTGTAACCATGATCCTAAATAAGGCACATCCTGTACAGTTGTGTCTTATTCATGTTATTCCTATTTGTTCTTGTTTGGATCTAAGGCTAGGCAAAGAATTGATAAACTTGACACCAAAAGCATGATCCATAAAAGAAAAAGTGATAAACTGGATTTAAGCAAAATTTAAAACTTTTGCTCCATGAGAGATCCTGTAAAGAGGATAAAAAGACAACTACAGAGTGAGAGAAACATTTACAAACTACTTATCCACTAAAGGAATGGTATGTAGCATATATAAAGAACTGTCAAAACTCAACAATTAAAAAGCAACAACAATCCAGATAGAAAGTGGGCAGAAGACATAAACAGACATTTTACTGAAGCAGACATACAACTGACAAATAAGGACATGAAAAGATGTCCAACATCATTACCCATTAGGGAAGTACAAATTAAAATAACAATAAATATCATTACACATCTATCAGAATGGCTAAAATAAAATTAGGGACAATACCACTAACAAGGATGTGGAGAAAAGGGAGCCCTTCTGCACTTTAAGTGGGAATTATAAAATGGGTCAGCCACTATGGACAACAACAGGGAAGTTCCTCCACAGATTAAAAATAGAACTATCCTATCTATGGTCCAACAATCCCATGTCTGGGTATATGTCTGAAGGAAATGAAAACAAGTTATGAAGGGCTATCTTCACTCCCATATTTATTGCAGCATTATTTACAATAGCCAAGGTATGGAAATACCCTAAGTGTCCATCAATAGATGAATGGATAAAGAAGATGTGGTACATATACACAATGGAATTCTATTCAGCTGTAAGAAAAAGGGAAATCCTGCCATTTGCAACAATATGGAACAACCTTGAGGACATTTATGCTAAGTGATATTAGTCAGACAGAGAAAGACAAATACCTTATGATCTCACTTACATATGTAATTTTAAAAGAAAAGTGAGCCTGAAGAAACAGAATTGTAGTTACCAGGGCCTGTGGGTGGGCAAACTGGGGAGATGTTGTTCAAGGCTACATACTTTGAACTGGTAGGTAAAGGCCTAGAGATTCAGTACACAGTACAATGATTATAGACAACAATACTGAATTATAAACATTAAATTTGCTAAGAAGCAAGATCTTAATTGTTCCCACTACTAGGAAAAAGGATAATTATATGACACAATGGAGGTGTTAGCTAAGCTACAATAATAATCATATTACAATATATCATATCATACCTTAAACTTGCACAGTGTTGAATGTCCATTATATCTCAATTTTAAAAGATTGGGGACAACACCAAATGCTGGTGAAGATATAGAGGAATTAGACATACATTGCTGTGAATGTACAATAGCAGCATTCTTATTTTGTCCATTCACCTGTCAGTGGGCATTTAGGTTGTTCCCGTATTGTGGCTATTGTAAATAATACTGCCATAAACATAAGGGTGCACATATCTTTTTAGATTAGTGACTGCGTTTTCTTCAGGTAAATTCCCAGAAGTGGAATTGTTGGGTCATGTGGTATTTCTGGTTTTAGTTTTTTGAAACACTTCCATACTACTTTCCATAGGGTCTTCACCAATTTACAATCCCACCAGCAGTATTAGGAGGGTTCTCACCTCTCCACATCCTTGCCAGCACTTGTTCTTTCTTATTGGTACTAGTCATTCTGCCTGGGGTGAGGGGACAGCTCACTGTGGTTTTAATTTGCATTTCCCTGATGGTTGACGAGATAGGTGAAGGGGGAAAAAGTAGCAAGAAAGTTTGGTATCTTGACCAGGGAAATGGTTATATGAGTGTTTACACATGACAAAATTCATCAAACTGTGTACTAAGATTTTGCATTTTATTGCATGTATCTCAGGGAAAAAAAAGGAGAGATCTTTGAAAGCTAGGAAACAGGCAGTTTCTCAAAGAACTAAACATGTAACTGCCATAAGACCTGGTAGCTGCACTCCTGGATATTTTTTCCATAGAAATAAAGACCAAGACCTGTGTTTACCCCAAAACCTGTACATGAATATTTATAGAAGCTGTAGTCACAACAGACAAATCTTGGAAACAGTCCAGAAGTTCTGCATCAGGTGAAAGGGTAGACAATGTGCACAGCCATGCCAGGAATATCACTCAGTCATGAAAGGGGATGAACTGCTGTGTATGTGACAGCTTGGATGAATCTGCAGAGAATAATGCTAAGTGGAAAAAGCCAATTCCAAAGGTTGCTGTATGATTTAATTCATATAACATTCTTGAAATGACAAATTATAGAAATAAAGAACACATCAATGGTTGCCAGGGGTTAAAGAGCTAGTAGGTGGCAGGGAATTAGGTGTAGCTAAAAAAGGCAACATGAGGGATCCTTAGAGTGATGGGAATGTTCAATATCTTTGCTTTTATAATGTCAATATCCTGTTGATTATGTTCCAGAGTTTTGCAAAACATTACCATTGGTGGAAACTGGGAAAAGGGGGTGGACAGAACCTTGTAAATTTGGGGAAAGGAAATCCCAGGGCAAAATACCTCTAAAAACCGAAATCAGTCAAAGAGAAATAAAGTTTAAAACCCGTTTATTGCCTACAAAATGCAGTCCATCGCTCTCTCTCCCCCCTGCTCCAGAAGAAGCAAGCAAGTCCCTCCCCCTAACCTGTCAGGTTCAGACACGCCCCTGGTTGCCCAGGTAATTACCCATTAACGTAGAGATGAACTTCTCTCCACCCCTGAGGATATGCAAATGCACTAAAGCCAGGCAAGATATTCTGGAAATGTTACAATCTTACCCACAGGCCACCCCTCCAGAAATCTCACTTTACAATCTACTCATTCCCCTTCTTCCACAATGGTCCCTGGGAGAGAACACTGGAGCACTGTGATGAGACTAATGACATAATAGCAACAGCATAAAATCATGACAATCCTCAAGCTGGAGGATTTAGTTAGGTGCAAAGTCTTATGCAGACTAAGTCCAAGCCCGTCCTTTCCACAGGCAGTCAGTAGCTGAGGGTTTAGAGCAATCATCACGTGGCAGCTGCAGCCAGGGGGTGCATTTAGGCCACAGGGATTGTAGGGAAAAATAACCTTAAGGACAATAAGATACATGTTTTAATGACACCGGCACAGGTAAATCTTGTCCATCAGGTAGGATACATGCAAGAGAGTGGTCCTGTGATAAAACAGTGGCAGGAATGGGATCTCGTCCTGGTCTTGTATACCAGACATTCACCCCCCTCCCTGTGGGAGTTACCAATGGGTCAATATATAGGGCTACGAGAGGTGCATGCACTGGCCATAAAGATAAAACAAAACTTCCCTACAAGATGCTCTTACCTCCTGGACGTTTGGGGTACACTACTGTGACCTTTGGGGGCTATTCAGCTGTTACTCCAGGAATACACAGGAGGCCAGCTTCCAAGCCTTTCCCCTAAGGTGCCAGAAGGGCCAGCCATTGCTGGTTCATGTGTCAAAATGTCCAGGCCCAGGTCCATTCAACAGTGTCTCCAGGCCTTAATGCAGTAGGGCTGGCAGCAGGATGTTGCTCTGCAGGCCATATCCTGGCTTCAATAGCTCTTCCTTGGTTTGGACGTACAATTGTATAGGAGAGGCAGCAAGGTGTGTGAGCATATCCACAGGGTTCAAAGCTCCTTTACGTGACTTCTCATTCAAAGGCCACAGCACTGTCCATAGGTGAACTGACCAACCCCGTAGACTATTGGTGTCCAACTTCAGGCCAGATTTCGACAAACCATTGTACCTCTCTATCATGCCTGCCCCAGAGGATTATATGGTACATGAAATTTCCACTTTTTTCCTAATTGCTGCATCCATTCTTGTAACACATGTCCAGTACGGTGGGTGCCTTGATCTCTCTCAATTACCTGCAGCTGGCCATAGGCTGCAAAGAGATGCTCCAGGGTCCTCCTGGTGGTTTGCTAATCTGCACAACATGCAGGAAAAGCAACCAATAGTCCAGTAGCCATGTCCACACATGGCATATTGATACCCTTCTGATATGGGCAGAGGCCCAATATAGTCTATTTGCCACTTGACAAGGGGTATTGGCCCCCTTACTATTGCCCCATGTTGCTGCAGGACTCAGTATAAGTCCCTCTTAGAGCACACAAGGCACTCCTTCCAGCTCTGCTGACTTCTTCAAAGGTTAATGACAAGTTCCACTGATGGGCTACAGCCCACATTGTCTTTTGCCCCATGTGCAACAAACACTGGTGTAGCCATTGGGCCACATCAGAGGCAGGTTTTCCTTGCAGCCAGCACACCTGGGCCAATGTGTCTGCTTCATCATTCCCTGGGGATGCCAAAGGCAAATGGCCAGTCACATGATATACGGTAACAGTCTTAGTCTGACCAGAGGCCCACAGGTCTTGCTACAACTCCTGCCCACAAAGGGGTCAGTGACCAACCATCCAGTTGGCATGATACCATGTCAGTAGCCACAGGGTCAAGCCCCAATAGACGTCCCAGCTGTCAGTGCAGACAACTACGGGGGAAGGCTCCTGGGTGATCACAAGCCATACTGCCTGCAACTCAGCCCACTGACTGCTCTTCCACTCTCCATCCTCCAGCCATATTGTCTCAGTCTTAGGATGGAAAGCCACAGCTCTCCACTTTGGGGCTACCCATGACTAGAGCCACGATGTACCAAGCATATTCAGGTAAAGCAGATTTTCCCTCCTGATAAGGAGTCTCAGTTACCAATGGCTCAAAAGCAAGTTCTTCCTGCTTTCCACTGGTATAGATCAGTGTCCCTAATAAGCACTGGAGTTCTCCACTTAAGGGGCTAGTAGAGAGGGTGCTGCACTGCTGTAAATATGCACCCCATTTGGTCAGTGCAGGTGTTGTCGGTGCCACGCCACTCCATGGCCTTTGGGTCCAGTCTTGCACCCACCCTGCAATGGGATATATTGTTACTACCTTGGTAGGAGCTGTTCTGGTGATGGGCTCTGTAGCCAGCAAGGCATGGTACACAGCAAACAGTTGCTTCTTTATGAAGGTGTACCAGACTTCTGTTCCTTTCCATAGTTGTGACCAGAATCCAATAGGTTGGCATGTCCATTCAAGCTGCTGCCAAGGGCCCCATCCATAACCATCTTTGGTTACATGAACATCTAGTTCAAAGGGCCTTGATGAGTCCATTACATTCAAGGCCTGTACGGCCTTGACTGCCCACTTGGCAACAGTAAAAGCAGCTGCACATATCTCATCCCAGTCTCACCTGATGCCCTTTCATACCAACTGGTATAAGGGCTTCAGAATTTGTGCCAAGTGTGGGATAAACACTCTCCAGGAGCCCAAAAGAGCCAAAAACTCTTGTAACACTGCCACAGTGGTAGGGGTGGGGAAAGCCTGGACCTTGTCTATAACTGCTTCAAAAACAACTTTAGTTTTATCTAACCAGACAACTCACAAGAATTTCACAGACAGATCAGGTCCCTGAACCTTAGTGCTGTTCACAGCCCATCCTTTCTCCTGTAGATGTTGCAACAGTCTAGGAACTGCACCTTCTAAATCTGAAAGAAAATCAGATGTGAGCATAATATCATCAATGTAGTGATACAACCGCACTGTTTGCAGTTTCTTCCATGTGACCAAGTCCTGGGCTACAAGTCCATGACAGATGGTGGGACTGTGGAGGTATCTCTGTGGAAGGACAGTGAATGTCCACTGCCAGCCGTCCCACGTGAAGGCAAACTGTTCCTGGCTTTCTTGTGCTATGTCAATAGAGAAGAGAGCATTAACAAGGTCTACTACATAATGATATGTTCCCAGCTCATGGCTGAGGGTGTCCAGAATGTCTGCTATAGAGAGGACAGCAGCATGCAAAGGGGGTCTGACTTTATTCAATTTCCTGTAGTCTACAGTTATACACCAAGAGACTTCTGGCTCTCACTGGCCACACTGGGGAATTAAAAGGACTATGAGTGGGCTTTATGATGCCCACCCTCTCCAACTCTTGTAGAGTTGCTCCAGTTTTCTTGTGCCCCCCAGGCAATTTATACTGCTTAGTATTTGTCACTCACCATGGTACAGGCAGAGCTACAGGTGGGTGCTTAGCATGTCCCCTCAGAACTGCCTTTACCACACGTACCCTCAGTCTGAACTCTCCTGCAGTGGTCTGTAACCACAGGCCCTGCAGGATATCTACCCCCAAAATATGTTCAGGGATGGAAGAAATGTACACGGTATATTCCTTTAGGGGCAAACGCCCTGTCCCCAATTAGATTTGGGCTTTCTTCAATCTAACTGCCTTACCCCCATAGCCATCTATCACAGCAGGGGATCCCAGGAAAACATGCAGGATTGCTACGAATCAGAGAACACTCAGCTCCTGTGTCCACCAGCAACAGGGCACCTTGTACATTCACAGGGGACCAATGAATTACTAATTCTACATGTGGCCTCTGGTCCCCACCATGTCCCCCAAGGTGGGGACTTTGATCACCCCCCTCAGTCAGACCACAATGCCCAATGGTCCTCCTGTGGGGCTGATGGCTTGGGAGAATCCTGAGTACTGTCTCTCATGAGGTTCTGCAGGGACACAGGCCAGGCATGAGGCCTGACTCTGGTTTCCATGTCCTGTACCTCAGTGGCTGGAACTGCTGCTCTGGCTTTAATTGGTGCCACAGTTCTAACAATATTCTATTGGGCTGCCCATCAAGTTTTTCTTTCACTACCCTGGCCTTTATCAAATCAACCCACATCTGGGTCCTCGAGACCTTCATGGGGCCTTTTGCACCTCTCCTTTCAGTCATGGCCTGTACCTCCCCCAGATCTGCTAACATACAAGTAGCCATACAAGGACACATACATACAGCCTTACTTGCTGTAAGTGGGGGGCAAGAGTATTCACTAGGGACCCAAAGAGAGATGTGGGAGCTGTGTGCAGCACCAGATTTCTCATTTCTATAGTGAACACCTCCTCATTAGGGCTCTGGGGATCTATATTATAGATGATATTTTTCATACCCAATTCCCACAGTACCTGTTGGAGCTCTGCATTCGTTTTCCAACTACTGGGGAAATAGGGTAAACCACCCTGATTAGACCAAACTATCCCGATTGCAGCTGTCAGCCATTCCAGGAGTGTCTAAAATCCCGGAGGCATGATGGGCATTTTGGAACCACTGCAGGCAGGAACGGTGAGTCATCAGGGAAATCATTCTACTCATTTCAGTACCCGACATAATCATTTTATGTCCCCCCCATATCCCAGAGACGTAAAAGTCATGTAGCCAGAGCTTCCAATGTAGGCAGAGCTGCTTATACTGCACGCTCATGTCCACCAGCTCACCCTGGATATAGGGGCAGAGCATGGAGTGCTCCCCAACCTGGGGAGGGGGTTGCTCCTCCCCCTGAGGAGCCCGCAGTTGTTCTGTTTTAATTTTCTTAATTACAACTGGGCGGGCCTTTAAAACAGGAAAAGATGGTACCTCTGGCGGTGGCCTGGGTAGAACATCCGCCAACGGCCCCTCCTCTTCCTCTTCTCCCTCGGGCTCCTCCACCAGGGGCTCCTCCTCCACCATTTCCGGGGCTGAAGGCACCAGTCTTTCCTCCCCCTCCCCCACGGTCCCCTGCAACGCGGCTTTTCCTGCTGCTTCCCCGCTTGCCACTGAGGAGTCTTCTAGGAGTGTGACCTGTCTTTACAGTAACTGTCTCTCTTCTTTAATAGCATCCCAAGGGTTATTGCCCAGCTCCTCCAAGCGGTGCTGAAGTGTGTCCCTCTCCTGCCTAAGTCCCTCTCTCTCCTCATTAACCCTCTCGACAACCCTCTCTTTCTCCTATATAACATTTTCCACTATCTCCATGAAAAGAGACCCTGCAATGCCAGCCACTACACAGCACTCTAAGGTCTCCAAGCAGTCTTCCAACTCACAGAGGTCTAATTCTGCAGCTTCTGGTGTTTCCACCCTTCCCCTATTCTGGGGAGGGGTGGGGCCTTCCCCCATTCTGGGGAGGGCCCCACCCCTCTAGGAGGTACTTTACCCTAGACCAACTAGGGGTTCCCAAGTTGGAAGTGCCACAGCTGGGGGAATAATAACAGATGCAGGAGCACCCTCTGCTGCTGCATCCACTGGGGCCTCCCCACCATCCACAGGAGCAGCCCTCCCAAAGGTTGCACCCATTATGACAGATTTCAGGTTCAGAGGAATCCTGCCAAAAACCACCAGATGTAAGTCCAGGGAGAGGAAATTCCAGGGCAAAATACCTCTAAAAACCCAAATCAGTCAAAGGGAGAAATAAAGTTTAAAACTCATTTATTACTTACAAATTGCAGTCCAGCGACCTCTCTCTCCCCTGCTCCCGAGGAAGCAAGCCAGCAAGTCAGCCTCTCCCTTTAACCTCTCGGGTTCAGACATGTCCTCTGTTGCCCAGGTAATTACCCATTGACATGGAGATGACTTCATGCCTGAGGATATGCAAATGCAGCAAAGCCAGGCAACATATTCTGCAAATGTTACAATTTTACCCACATACCTCCATCCAGGGTGTCTAAATCTAAAGATTGAATGACAGCGCTATATGACATTCCTCCATTTTTTTAACCTGGACAATAGCTTTACTTTGCACAGTGTACTTCAGAATTAAATACAGAGTCCTTAGATGGAGATTTCTGTAAGTCAGAAATGAGAATTATATATACATATATGATACACATTTTAAATAAACTGTGAAGAAATGCTACTTCAACTCTGTATTCTTGAACTCAGGTGCTCTGCTGTGTGTTGGTTTAAAGATCCTGTCATGGTTTTTTTTTTGCTCATCTGAGTAGAAACCTTCAGCTTAGATTTGGTATCTACCACATCTTCCTGTAGTTGTTGATTTTCAGACACTAATTTATTTAATGCCTCAGTATAATTCTCCTGGAGGTCTGCTATCTCTTTTGCCTAATAAAAAAGAATACGAGTCACTATATTTGTATAAGAATACCTGTGATCTTGGACACTGCTGGTAGAAAATCACATTTTTTTAGCTGTAACTAGTTCATCTATGGCTTTACTTTAGAAAAAGTGAAGATTTGTTCTTGGCCCCCTAAGAGAGAAAAATGGCTCTGTTTCTTACAGTATAAGTAAGGATGGAAAACAAGGAGCACAATGGGCTTCCCTGACATGCCAAGGACTAGCCAAGGCCCTGGAAGAAGGTTAAAAGTGGACAAGGAAAGCTACAAGTGGGAATCCGAAACAGGGAAATGGAAGAAAAGAGCAGAAGTCTTTTTATAGGAGTGGATTCTTCAAGAAAGATAAGTTTGATAGGTTTCACAATCCTGTGGAAGGAAATCAAGAGTCCTAGTTCAAAGGAATTTGAACAGAAAGTTCTGAAAGGGAATTCTGGCTGGTGAGGACAACTTTCCACTAAGTACTCTCTGGTATTATAGATATTATGTAATAGCACCTGTTCTGGGATGTGCAATCAATTTGGACATGATAAAGTAGCATTCTGGTATAAGGAAGGAATGACTACTCTGATCTGGTCTGAGTTCTGTGATCATAAATCTTACTGCTCTTAAGTCTAGGTGTTTCCTGGTAATACAGTACCTGGAAAAACAGTAGTGTGGACCACTTTTTTTCTAATGATAAAATGTTTTTGTTAGCATTCTAAAAAATGATGGTAATCTTCTCTGGAGTTGAAGATGATGTTTAGCTTGTTCTTTTCTTTAAAGAATTTTCTGAAAATGAGCTGGTCAAGAGTAGTCTGATAAAATTTACCTGCCAAAACAAACTTTAAAGTACAACCTTTTAACTATCCATGTACTAGTAATAACAAATAAATTACAAAATCTTTCCATAATTTGTCAATAGCAGATGAAATTCCAAAAGAATACAGTACATAGGAGTTAAACTACAAACTACTGTCAGTTTTTTTAAATGTGGTAATTTATTACTTTCATTATTAAGATAATTAGATAATTTTATTAAAACACTTATTTAACCCAAATATTCATTTATTAAACTAATTCCACCTTCCAAGGTGGTAAATCACAAAAAGGCACTTTCTAATAATTATTCTTATTATGTACAACATGTTCGCCCTGTGTATAACTTCAAAACCAGAGAAACTTAAACTGTTGACAGGATTTACATCACCCAAATTTGGTGTCTGATGTCATTAAATACCCTTAAAAAAAAAGAAGATAATGCTTGCCTTTGCCAGGTATCTTAGCATTTTCTCAAATTTATTATATTATTTACAACAATTACCGAAAAATGAGTATGAAAGGTAATAATAAAACTGAACGCTTGGCTGTGTAAAGAAGGGACAACACTATCACTGGCAGATGAAGTTTCAGGAGCATTAAGTGTAGAATATCTGGTCATAGTCTGGCAAGAGTTCCCAATTCTTAAATATAACAGGTAATCACTACATAAGGTAAGATTCTGTCTCTCAGGTATGGCCAAATCCTGAGGCTTTTGAAGAATCTGTGTTGAGGATCAGGTTGTTCTTGTATTTTTTTACTACTAGCTTAGTCCTGGCTTTATTAGAGCATATAAAGTCATTTTCCTTCCTTCCTTCCATCCATCCATCCATTTCCCTCTTACAAAATGTTTAGCTGTTGTCTCCTCTCCTATTTTTCCTATACTTGTTGACTGTGCCTTCAAAAAATATCTTATAATAATTTTAAAGGGATTTGGGAAGGGAGCAAGGTTTAATGCATATTTTCATGTGGAATCTTCAATGACAGCCTAATACTTGAAGCACAGAAAGCCACAAATTAACCATCCCACTCTAACATTTACTTTATTTCAAAATTTTGAATATTGCAAACAACACTGAAGTGAATATTTTTTGCACATTTACTCCCATAGAGTGGATTCTTACATTCTGCAATGACATTTCTGGAGAACTATTCAGCAGTGACTATCAAAACCAGAAATGCACATGACCCAGGAGTGTATAGGCTATATATACTGACAAGTTTAATGGATAGTGCTAAGTTTTCCTCTGGAATGGCTGTATCAATTCACTTTGTCATTAACAGAACATAACAGAACTACTGCTCTATATCCTTGCCAACAATAGCTATATTAGTTTTTTAAAATAATTGTCAAGCCAATTAGCAAAAGAACATTTATTTGTTTTGATTATTAGAGAGTTTGAACAGCTTTTTTTGTTTATTGGATTTGTATATTACTTCTAGAAATTATCTATATTTTTTGTCCTGGATTCCAATTTTTACTATCTTTGTAAGAAGAAATTCTTACATATTAATATTTTATATTAGCCTTTTATCAATTTATTAATTGGCTCTCCCCAGTATATTAGTCTTTTTTTATGGGGTCTTTTTCCATCCAGAAATTAATGTTTTTATGTTGTAAAATTCTTTGTTTTCCTGATACTAAGAGAATCTTAACTTCCCAAAACATTATAAACATAGTCTCCCATATTTTCTTTTAGTTGAAATAAAGCATTAATGTAGTGTTTTGCACTTTTTCCCACCCCAGCCTCTATAATCCATGACTGTGTAACTAAAACTACTTGGGAGCAAATAGGGGCACTGCATAACTATGAGTCTTTGGAGGCACATATTCTGTGGATGTGTAGAAAAAAAATAATTTCTAAAATCTGTGGGTACTTGACTTAGATCAAGAAAAGATGAGTGAGAATAGATGGTTAGGACTTTTGTAACAAAATAGTTAAAAGAGTGTCCACACTATTTAAAAGTCACCATTAGCTAGCTTATCATGCTCTGGTTTCACAGGACCCGACATCCATTTCTTACCCTCCCTACTATATTACTCTCAATCTCTTAAAAGCAAGAATCCTATTTTACATTACTTCATCTACTAAAATGTTTTGAACATAAAAGATTATAGAATATCTGATTAAATGTATTATATCTTGTAGAAGTATAACTAAGACTAAATTATTTAAAAGATGATATACTTCATAATGAAAAGATACTATGAACATGTTAATTATAACAATAATAACAACAGCATCTAACATTTACTGTGTACTTGCTAAATGTCAGGCACTATGCTAAGCACTTTATATACATTCTCCCTATTAAGAACACAGACTGTGCATATATTCATCATATTCATAATATAAAAAACAATCTTCCAGTTGCTGGAGGGGAAAGTCATATTTTGCTCATTCCCATCAGTCTTAACTTCCTTTTATTTGAAAAAGTTTCTACAAAAGGATCATTTCATAATTTGAGCTTAACACTCTTTATAATCTCAGTATTACAAAGTGATATCTGTTAAAGGTTTGGCTAGTAGAAAAACTTAAAGTTTCTATTTATCTACCTCATGTAAACCTAATTCCAATTTCATCACCGTTTCAGAAAGATGACGATTTTCTAACTTGAGTGACTCCATCTGATCTAAAACCTCCCGAGAAGGGAAAAGGAGAAAAAACAAATAAATATAACAAACACAATAAAAATATCTTGCAAATTTTTCCACAGAAAAGTGATTTTCAGTAGACGAAGTTGCCTTCTTCATACACACACACACACACACACACACTTTCTGAAAGGATTTTTTAGGCTGTTTCAAGATGAATTAATGTGCATGTAACTAAAACATTCTAAGAAGACGAGCGAGTTCACTGGAGACCCTTGCCCGCTCTCCTGTACTGTCTTCCTCTAACTCAGTTCACCTCCTCCACATGGGCTGCTCTCCTTTCACATGGTAGGCACTTATTTTGAGTCCCCATTCTCCTTAGCTTTTCTGCTTGCCCTTTCCTACATGAGAAGACTCCTGCCTTCCTTGGCTTCCTGCTTCCTTTTTTAAAACTATCCAGTTTCTTTTCTTTTTGAGCTTTTTTTTAGCTCCATTCTAACATCCTTTACATGAAATGAGGTAGTTCCTGTTCCATTCAAGCCACCCCTCCTCACACTCTGTGCTGTCTCACTATAATCTCTAAGTCTCTCAAGGCGGTTCAAATGCAACTTCGTGCAGACACTTCCACAGCTAAATATCTTACCCAGATTTTAATCTTGAACTCCAGGTCTTCTGTGGAATTGACTATTAGATATTTCCATATGAAAGTCCAGTCTTTATCTCAAACCAATGTCCCCTTTCCCACCAGCTTCCCTATTTTGTGTATTTCATACAAAATTATTATCCTCCTCAAACCTGCCCTCTATCTTTTCTCTATTTCTACTCACCTGCCTAAGCTGGAATCCTGAGTGACATCTTTCCTAACTGTCTAATTCACCCTTCCTGTCCAACCCAATACAAAGCCCAGTTGGTTGTACCAGCCCAACAGCTCCAGGATGCATCCATTTCCATCTACCTCCCTTGCCCATTGCTCAGGTCAACATCTTCTTTTTATTTGAGGTATCATTGATATACAATATTATGAAGGTTTCATATGAGCAACATTGTAGTTAATAGATTCCCCCCTATTATTAAGTCCCTCCCACATACCCCATTGCAGTCACTGTCCATCAGTGTAGTAAGATGCTATAGAGTCACTACTTGTCTTCTCCGTGCTATATGGCCTTCCCTGTGACCCCCCTACATTATGTGTGCTAATCATAACGCCCCTTAATCCCCTTCTCCCTCCCTCCCCAACCCCTTTCCCTTTGGTAACCACTACTACCTTCTTGGAGTCTGAGTCTGCTGCTGTTTTGTTCCTTCAGTTTTACTTTGTTGTTATACTCCACAGATAAGGGAAATCATTTAGCACTTGTCTTTCTCCATCAGGCCAACACCTGAATGCTGTAATAGCATCTGAGTGGTCTCTCTGCCTCTGTGCTTATTCTCCACAGGACAACCACAGAGACCTTTCACTCCTGCTTAATAAACCTGTTCTCTCTGGACCTCAAGATGACACTAACGCTCCTCCGCGCAGCTGGCAGGGCCCTTCAGGAGCTGGTCCCTACTTCCCATTCATCCTTTGCTGCTCAGCCCATTCGCGCCCTATTGTCACAGCAAGCACATCGCACTCTGACTGCACACCACAGAAATGGCCTCTTTCATTGTCTGTATCTGCTCTCGCCTCCACACCATTCCTCACTACGAAGCTTGTTAGCCAGCACACCCTCAGCCCAAGACAAGGGACTAATAAAAACGGACTGAATTAAATACTATGGAAATGATATCTTTAGTAAGTTCAGTCTTCACAAACTTCAAAGAGTTTTTGTTCAAGTTTCACCTCATGCTCTACTGCTTTTCTTCTGCCTTTTGTATCTCTGCTTTGAGTCTCTTTTCCATGTCAGAGGAAGAACTTTTGGCAGAAGCGATCACAATATCTCACTGATGTAACTCCCGAGTTAGCTGGGAAATTTCCATCTTCATTCCTTCTAGTACAGAACTGTAACTTTGTTCAGCCTGAAAATCTGTTCTTTCAGCTACAAAGAAACATAAAGGAATGCATGAAAAATTAAGGGAAATCATGTAGACAGATGAATGCATTAATAGTCAAAATAATAAGGTAATTTTGACCTTACATCAAGACATGAATTTTTTTCCTCAATTAATTCTGCAGAGAATTAGCAACTTACCAAGATGTATTTCTATACTGAAGGTCAAGTGATCAGACCCACAGTCATTTATTAGATCTCAAAACAGGGAGAGATGAGTATTCAAATGCTGAGAACCAGTAATGAAGTCCATGCACACATTATTTATATAGGATAGCACCTGTGACCTTCATTCTGTTTTTAGCTGCAAATCTAAAAAACCTTTCTTATATGGTTTCCTGATCCACAGGAGATAACAGAAAGACAAGAGGAAGAGGCTAGAAGAAATCTCAGAAATAATACAAAATATGAATCTGCAACATGACAGCCAGGGCCCATAACTGCAGAGACAAACAGTTCTGCTCACCCCAACAGCCAATGAGTAATGAGTGATGACCTCTGCCGTGGCACAGAAGCAAGTCCATGCCCATTAACTACCTTTACCTATAAGGAAATGAGAAAATACTGAATGCCAACTCATATAATATCTTTTTGCAAGCAAAGAAATGTGTGTGTCTTTTAGAAAGCTTTTCATCAAAACATGTTTATAATAAAGTTTTAGGGTTCAAAAGGGCAGCCTTTGATTATCTTGAAAATACTAATATGGATTCCCTGAGGATGACAAAGAAATAATTTTTCTAAGCACATTCCAGGTGCTTGTCTCCTCCTGAATACCAAGTGACTTTGGGGGAATATTTTCCTCATTAAAAATAACTCCTATAATCTCCCAGCCATAGCTCAGTCCATAAATTCATACAACTTTTCATGTAGATTTTACCTTTTGAATCTCTGCCCTGTACTCATTGTTATGTACTTCCATTTTCTTCAGTTCTACATATTTTTCCATTAATTCTTGGCTCAGCTGTTTACATGTTGCACTCACAGACTCTGAGCTGTTATGACAAAAATAAGATCACACATTTAAAACAAGACAAAAATGCTGAATCCCACAAATTGAATTATCTAACCTAGCTTCTTGATGCTTTGATTTGTGTTTAATGATACTCTTTCCCTCTGTTTAAAATTTAACTGGTTACAAATTCTAATTCTAAAGATTATGCCAACTTACTTAATTTTTTCCCTCTAGGAGCTGCTGTGACAATCTCTGTCTTCACCACACTTATTTACCACACATCTCATACACAGCTGCCAGAATCACCTTCTTTAAACAGTTCCCAGTTTGTCACCCTTCCTAAGTATAAATCCCCTTTCAAATGTAAGACCCTCAGGGGTACCATATTCCTCTCATCTCACCATTCATTTCTACTAATAAAAATGTTTGCTTCTAAATTGTAAAGCTTTACTGTCTGCCATGTGCCATTTGCTCTGCCTCCTGTCTCTTCATATACCATCCCCTGGACGACAGAGCACATCTTCCTCCCACTTTTAAAAGTCAGATTGGCATTTATCTGACAGATCCACCCCAATCACCTCAAACACAGTTTATTTTCAATTGTAGTTTGAATGTAGAAATTTTCTAGAATTTTCTACTTTAATTTGCTCTCAGGTCCTTTAACATGTATTTTTGTCTCTCAAACTACAACTTCTATGATTAAAATCATTGTATTTTACTTCTTCCCCACCAACTTCCAACCTCAGCCCCTGCATCATTCGGTTCTCATTTCCGATTTCTTTATCACCAGTTCAAACATTGGAGATAGTTCTGATTTCTGTGTTTAATATACTCTCTCCCTCTGTTTAAAATTTAACTGGTTATAAATTCTAATTCTTAAGATTACAGCAACTTACCTTATTTTTCCTTCTAGGAGCTGCCATGACAATCCCTATCTTCATCACATTTATTTACCATTACATCCTACACACAGCTTCATTCAATAAATGCTAAACAATTGCCTAGATTGTTTCACCAAGGCAGCCAACTTACTAGATAAGCTACCATTCAGAAATACCATCTTTGCAATACAACACACAAAAACAACTATTTAATTTCCTCCAATTTCTGTTTTAGGAAATCTTTTGTTCAAACTGAACACTACAAATACACTGTCTAAAAGGGTTTCTTTTCCTACTAGCCTTTTGATACAGAAAATATATTTTAAAGCTATTGTTTTATTACTAAACACTGGTGTTTATATCCATTTATTTCAGTTTTACCCATTTCTAAATACCTTCAAATGCTCATTTATTTGGCACTTAGTATGTGATTTCAATGTGTCAAACACTGAGGTACAGACAGAAGAAAAATCAGAGATAATCTTGTTCTATCTACAGATGGAAATATTGGGGCCGAAGGAGGCTAAAGTGTCTAAACTCACACTGTAAGTCAGAAACAAGAGACAAATCTTCTGAGCCTGATGACAGCACAGTAAAACATACATGTATGTAAAAGATTACTAAAAAGTCATTCAATGGAAAATCTATAATAAAATGTGACTTTATTTATTTATGACTATTCAACACATTTGATTTAATGTTGATGTAACAAATTGCTAAGTGCTTGCTGTATTTTTCTTAAAATATTCTCATTTTTAGCTAAGCCTGAAAACTCCTATTTTTCTTTTTTTTTAAACTCATTTTATTATCATTAATCTACAATTACATGAAGAACATTAAGGTTACTAGACTACCCCTTCACCAAGTCCCCCCCCACCCCATTACAGTCACTGTCCATCAGAGTAGTAAGATGCTGTAGACTCACTACTTGTCTTCCCTGTGTTGCACATCCCTCCCTATGCTCCCCCCACATTATACATGCTAATCATAAGGCCCCCTTTCTTTTTCCCTGCCCTTATCCCTCCCTTCCCACTTCTCCTGCCCAGTCCCTTTCCCTTTGGTAACCTATAGTCCATTCTTGGGTTCTGTGATTCTGCTGCTGTTTTGTTCCTTCAGTTTTTCTTTGTTCTTATACTCCACATATGAGTGAAATCATTTGGTACTTGTCTTTCTCCACCTGGCTTATGTCACTGAGCATAATACCCTCTAGCTCCATCCATGTTGTTGCAAATGGTAGGATCTGTTTTTTTCTTATGGCTGAGTAATATTTCATTGTGTATATGTACCACATCTTCTTTATCCATTCATCTACTGATGGACATTTAGGTTGCTTCCATTTCTTGGCTATGGTAAATAGTGCTGTGATAAACACAGGGGTGCACCTGTCTTTTTCAAACTGGAGTGCTGCATTCTTAGGGTAAATTCCTAGAAGTGGAATTCCTGGGTCAAATGGTATTTCTATTTTGAGCTTTTTGAGGAATCTCCATACTGCTTTCCACAATGGTTGAACTAATTTGCATTCCCACCAGCAGTGTAGGAGGGTTCCCCTTTCTCTGCAACCTCACCAACATTTGTTGTTGTTTGTCTTTTGGATGGTGGCGATCCTTACTGGTGTGAGGTGATATCTCATTGTGGTTTTAATTTGCATTTTTCTGATGACAAGCGATGTGGAGCATCTTTTCATGTGTCTGTTGGCCATTTGAATTTCTTCTTTGGAGAACTGTCTGTTCAGCTCCTCTCCCCATTTTTTAATTGGATTGTTCACTTTTTGTTTGTTGAGGTGTGTGAGCTCTTTATATATTTTGGATGTCAACCCTTTATTGGATCTGGTTTTGGTATTAGGGTGATGTCGGCTTCATAGAATGAGTTTGGGAGTATTCCCTCCTCTTCTATTTTTGTCGAAAACTTTAAGGAGAATGGATATTATATCTTCTCTGTATGTCTAATAAAATTCCGAGTTAAATCCACCTTGCCCGGGGTTTTTTTTCCTGGGTAGATTTTTGATTACCACTTCAATTTCTTTGCTGGTAATTGGTTTGCTTATATTTTGTGTTTCTTCCTTGGTCAGTCTTGGGAGGTTGTATTTTTCTAGGAAGTTGTCCATTTCTACTAGGTTTTCCAGCTTCTTAGCATATATGTTTTCATAGTACTCTCTAATAATTCTTTGTATTTCTGTTGAGTCCGTCATGATGTTTTCTTTCTCATTTCTGATTCTGTTGATGTGTGTTGATTCTCTTTTCCTCTTAATAATTCTGGCTAGAGGCTTATCTATTTTGTTTATTTTCTCAAAAAACCAGCTCTTGATTTCATTGATTTTTTTCTATTGTTTTATTCTTCTCAATTTTATTTATTTCTTCTCTGATCTTTATTATGCCCCTCCTTCTGTTGACTTTAGGCCTCATTTGTTCTTCTTTTTCCGATTTTGATAATTGTGACATTAGACTATTCATTTGGGTCTGTTCTTGCTTCCTCAAATATGCCTGGATTGCTATATACTTTCCTCTTAAGACTGCTTTCACTCCATCCCACGGAAGTTGGGGCTATGTGTTGCTGTTGTCATTTATTTCCACATATTGCTGGATCTCCATTTTAATTTGGTCATTGATCCATTCACTAGGAGCGTGTTGTTAAGCCTCCATGTGTTTGTGAGCCTCTTTGCTTTCTTTTTACAATTTACGTCTAGTTTTATACCTTTGTGGTCTGAAAAGTTGGTTGGTAGAATTTCATTCTTTTGAATTTACTGAGGCTCTTTTTGTGGCCTAGTATGTGGTCTATTCTGGAGAATGTTCCATGTCCACTTGAGAAGAATGTGTATCCTGTTGCTTCTGGGTGTGGAGTTCTATAGATGTCTATTAGGTCCTTCTGTTCTAGTGTGTTGTTCAGTGCCTCTGTGTCCTTACTTATTTTCTGTCTGGTGGCTCTGTCTTTTGGAGTGAATGATGTGTTGAAGTCTCCTTAAATGAATGCATTGCATTCTATTTTCTCCTTTAGTTCTGTTAGTATTTGTTTCACATATGCTGGTGCTCCTGTGTTGGTGCATATATATTTATAATGTTATAACCTCTTGTTGGACTAAGCCCTTTATCATTATGTAATGTCCTTCTTTATCTCTTATTACTTTCATTGTTTTGAAGTCTGTTTTGTCTGATACTAGTACTGCAACAACTGTTTTTTTCTCCCTATTGTTTGCATCAAATATCTTTTCCATCCCTTGACTTTTAGTCTGTGCATGTCTTTGGGTTTGAGGTGAGTCTCTTGTAAGCAGCGTATAAATGGGTCTTGTTTTTTTTATCCATTCAGTGACTCTATGTCTTTTGATTGGTGCATTCAGTCCATTTACATTAGGGTGATTATCGATAGGTATGTACTTATCACCATTTCAGGCTTCAGATTTGTGGTCACCAAAGGTTCCAGGTCACTTTCCTTACTATCTAAGAGTCTAATTTAACTCACTTAGTATGCTGTTACAAACACAACCTAAAGGTTCTTTTCTATTTCTCCTCCTTTTTCTTCCTCCTTCATTCTTCGTGTATTACGTATCAAATCCTGTACTTTTTGTCTATCCCTTGATTGACTTTGAGGGTAGTTAATTTTCTTTTGCATTTGCTTCGTAACTAGCTGTTCTATTTTCTTCACTGTGGTTTTGTTACCTCTGGTGACAGCTATTCAACCTTAGGAACACTTCCATCTATAGCAGTCCCTCCAAAATAGCCTGTAGAGATGGTTTGTGGGAGGTAAATTCTCTCAGCTTTTGCTTATCTGGAAATTGTTTAATCCCTCCTTCTAATTTCAATGATAATCTTGCTGGATAAAGTAATCTTCATTCCAGGCCCTTCTGCTTCATGGCATTAAATACAGCATGCCACCCACTTCTGGCCTGTAAGGTTTCTGCTCAGAGGTCTGATGTTAGCCTGATGGGCTTCCCTTTATATGTGATCTTATTTCTGCCTCTGGTTGCTTTTAGCACTCTTTCCTTATCCTTGATCTTTCCCATTTTAATTACTATGTGTCTTGGTGCTGTCTTCCTTGGGTCCCTTGTGTAGGGGGATCTGTGTATCTCCATGTCCTGAGAGACTATCTCCTTCCCCAGATTGGGGAAGTTTTCAGCAATGTCTTCCTCAATGACACTTTCTATCCCTCTCTCTCTCTCTCTCTCTCTTCTTCTTCTTCTGGTATCCCTATAATGCGAATATTGTTCCACTTGGATTGGTCACACAGCTCTCTCAATATTCTTTCATTCTTAGAGATCCTCTTTTCTCTCTGTGCCTCAGCTCCTTTGTATTCCTCTTCTCTAGTTTCTATTTCATTTATTGTCTCCTCCACCATATCCAACCTGCTTTTAATACCCTCCATCATGCTCTTCAATGATTGGATCTCTGACCTGAATTCATTCCTGAGTTCTTGGATGTCTTTCCTCACCTCCTTTAGGATGTTGATGATTTTTATTTTGAACTCCCTTTCAGGAAGAGTCATGAGGTCCATATCATTTAAATCTTTCTTGGGAGTTGTGTTAATAATTTTACTCTGGACAAGGTTCCTTTGGCATTTCATGTTTGTATATGGCACCCTCTTGTGTCCAGAAGCTCTATTCTGGAGCTGCTCAGCCCCTGAAGCAATGTTGGGGGTCGCAGGGGAGCAGTACTGGTGCCTGGGGGGAGGAAAGAGCTGTTCCCCACCTCCCAGCTGCTGTGCCTGTCTCCACTGCCTGAGCCAGTGGGCTGGGCACACAGGTATAAGTTTTTGTCCCAGAGCAGCCAGATATGGATCCCTGCTTTCCACAAGCAGCCAGAATCACAGTCTCCCCAGGAACTCTGGCTGTATTAGCTTTCCAGCCTGGTAGTCATGCAAGTCTCACAAAAGCATCATGAAATGTAGGTTTGTGCTCCCAGTGCAGGACCCCGGAGCTTGGTATTCAGCAGTCCCAGGTCTTCCACTCCATCCCTGCTCCATTTCTCTTCCTCCCACTGGTGAGCTGGGGTAGGCAAAGGGCTCGGGTCCTGCCGGGTCATGGCTCTGGTACATTACGCCATTCAGTGAGGTCTGCTCTTTTCTCCAGGTGTATGCAGTCTGACACCATCCTCTTTCCTGTTGCTCTCCCAGGATTAGTTGTGACATTAAATTTTCTAATCGTATCCAGTTTTAGGAGGAAGCCTCTGTCTCTCCTCTCATGCTGCCATCTTTAATCCCATCCTCATGTCCAGTCAAAAAAAAATGTGAATTTTAATTCTAATGTAAAAAAATTTAGTTTATGTAATCTAGAGCCTGTACTTTGATAATGATAACGAAGAATATCTTAAGTATTCTAAGATGAAAAGGAAATATAGCAAAAACTTTACATGTGAGTGTATATGCATGTATATTTAACATAAAGAAAATACTTTGTGGTTTCCAAAACAGAAACTAAAAATAAAAAATTTGTTACTTAAACGTAGAAGATTATGTCAATTTTTTTGTTGTTGGTCGCCTAAAGGCTAGCAAGTTTATATATTTTTATCATTCACAGAAAATGTTAGTGCACAAATGATTGTGAATCATGTTCAAAACAAAATATCAAACTTTTCCCCATCAAAAAAGTTTACACGTATGATAAACAAAATGAGTTCCCACATATGATGATGACAGAAGTGAGCTGTGCATGGTATGGCATAAGTCAGGGTACAACTAACCCCAAAGAGCTATCAACAGCATGTCAGATGGAGCAGCACATGTCCACCTCCCCGAGGGCCGATCCAATATGGTGGCTAGTAGATGGGAAAGCCTAACTGAAGACATTCCGCACAGGTGAAATGTGAAGAAATACCGGCAGTATAGGCAACTTTTTGAAGAATATGGTTTTGAAGAGAAGCAAAGAAATATGGAAGTAACATGAGGAAGATATAAGGTTAGAAAGTTTTAATTCTTTTCCCAATATGGGGACTGTTAAAGCATATTTTATACCAGTGGAGAGAGGAAGAACTTGATAGTGTAAAAGAGAAAAGCACAAACTAGGAACAGTACAAAAATGGGGTCTTAGAGCACAGACATGACATCCATCAATTCATCCACTCTAATATATTATAGGCACAATGCAGGCAAACTGGTAGATTTGGTGGTAGAAGGATTAGGAGGTTCTACTTTAATCGCTTCTATTTTCTCAATGAAATAAAAAATTTGGCCATTTGTGGAAGCTAGAGAAAAAATCCTGTTTGTTCACTCAATTGTATTAGTTTACTTTATCAATATGATAATCAAAACTGATATTACAACTTGAACATTTTTGAAATGAGTATGTTCACTGACTACCTGCCTTCCAGGTGAGTCACCTCTACTTGCAGAAACTCTTCACTACTGTGGGTCAAATCCAGCTGGGAAACCACATTGTCTGACTCCTCCTGCCCTTGGCAGGTGTACCTCCTTTCTGCCGGAGGCTCCTCCAGTGACCTACGGAATGACATAAGAGGACTGTTAAAAGCCTTTTAACTGTGCAGAAAAAGAAAAAAAGCACAACCAGTTCATATTTGTCAACTGTTTTTGGTAATGAAACTCTTTCAAACTCTTCCTGCTTTACAAAAAGAACACTGGGGGAGTGAAGAGATAAGAGATGATGCTTCTCAAAACTCCTTTTGCAACTGGGGTTGGGATTTGCAACTGTTTTTCAATGGAAAAAGACAGAATTACAAATATCACTTTGTTGACATTCGATACCTTGAGTCAAAGAAACTGAAAGATTACAAGAGGGTTCAAGCACAGAAAGAAATGTGCACTAGACTTAAATTAAGCAAAAGGAGCACAGCTCCTTGTTACTTTCTACTACAACCCCAATCACATTAATTCATATATAGAAATAAAACTAGTTTTCTGAATCTTTCTAAAAGGGCTACCTCAATAGCGGGCTTACTGATGATACTGACAACAAGCAGCTCATAATCATGGCCTATTATACCAAGAAAGGGAGGCCTTCCAGGAGACCTGGACTACTTCCTTTCAGACTTGGAGTTTCACCAAGGGTACAGAATGACCAAGGGGTTTCTAAATTTCTAAGCATTAGGGCCTCCGGGACCCAAACTGGATGCAGAAAAATACTAACCACACAAAATTGTGTAACACTATACAAGTTTAATCCAGAAATTAAAACTGAGTAAGAAAATCCATAATATGATCAAAACCAAAATTATGAATACACAATATTAAAAATGGTGTTTAATGACAAACTACCGAGTGGTTAAGATTAAGCATACCTTATGGCCTCTACTATGTGCTGAGAGTCTGTTGCCTTTGATTTTGCTTAAAGCATTTCTATTTGTACTCTTGTCTCATGAATGAAATTTTCTGGTGACTGAAGAGCTGACTTCAATTTTCTCTTTTCTTCCTGAAAAACCTGCAAAATACTCAGAAAAGGTCAGATGTTATCATAATCTTCTTCACAAGGAAAGGAAACCAGGGATTCAGACTGTTAATTACTTAACAGGCACAAAATTAATAAGGCTATCAATAGGTGATCCATTGGCTATAGAGTAGGGAAAAAAACATTTCTTTTTAGGTTTAGAACGTAGTTCTAGGTTAATTATTCTCTCTTAAAACACACATACACACATTTCCCCAATTAGGTAATTTTAAAACACACCTCTTAAAGTTTTTCAGATTCCCTCAATTTTTCTTTTTGCCACTGTTCCTGCATAACAGTCATATTAGTTCCAACCAAGTCACTGACCCTCATGGTGAGGCACTCTATCTCCAACTCATTGGCACAGATAGTATCATGCACCTGCTCCAGCTTACTGCTCAGACGCTGAATTTCTGACTGGCTTGACAGGCCCAGACTCTAATTTCTGTTTCCAATTGGCAAGGTGAGCCTAAAAACACACAGAATACAAAAAAGGAAAAGTCAAATAATAATCAATGGGATTGGATTAAAGATGGTGGTGAGAGAGGAGAGACAGAGCTTCCTCCTAAAACTGGATACAATTAGAAAATTTAAGTGGCGTAACTAATCCTGAGAGAGAAACAGGAAAGAGGACAGCATCAGACTGCACACACCTGGAGAAAACAGCAGACCTCAATGATGGGGTAATGTACCAGACCATGACCTGGCAGGACCTGAGCCCTTCCCCCACACCAGCTCACCAGTGGGAGGAAGAGAAATGGAGCAGGGATGGAGTGGAAGACCTGGGACTGCTGAATACCAAGCTCCGGGGTCCTGCACTGGGAGCACAAACCTACATTTCATGGTGCTTTTGTGAGACTTGCATGACTACCAGGCTGGAAAGCTAATACAGCCAGAGTTCCTGGGGAGACTGTGATTCTGGCTGCTTGTGGAAAGCAGGGATCCATATCTGGCTGCTCTGGGACAAAAACTTATACCTGTGTGCCCAGCCCACTGGCTCAGGCAGTGGAGACAGGCACAGCAGCTGGGAGGTGGGGAACAGCTCTTTCCTCCCCCCAGGCACCAGTACTGCTCCCCTGCGACCCCCAACATTGCTTCAGGGGCTGAGCAGCTCCAGAATAGAGCTTCTGGACACGAGAGGGTGCCATATACAAACATGAAATGCCAAAGGAACCTTGTCCAGAGTAAAATTATTAACACAACTCCCAAGAAAGATTTAAATGATATGGACCTCATGACTCTTCCTGAAAGGGAGTTCAAAATAAAAATCATCAACATCCTAAAGGAGGTGAGGAAAGACATCCAAGAACTCAGGAATGAATTCAGGTCAGAGATCCAATCATTGAAGAGCATGATGGAGGGTATTAAAAGCAGGTTGGATATGGTGGAGGAGACAATAAATGAAATAGAAACTAGAGAAGAGGAATACAAAGGAGCTGAGGCACAGAGAGAAAAGAGGATCTCTAAGAATGAAAGAATATTGAGAGAGCTGTGTGACCAATCCAAGTGGAACAATATTCGCATTATAGGGATACCAGAAGAAGAAGAAGAGAGAGAGAGAGAGAGAGGGATAGAAAGTGTCATTGAGGAAGACATTGCTGAAAACTTCCCCAATCTGGGGAAGGAGATAGTCTCTCAGGACATGGAGATACACAGATCCCCCTACACAAGGGACCCAAGGAAGACAGCACCAAGACACATAGTAATTAAAATGGGAAAGATCAAGGATAAGGAAAGAGTGCTAAAAGCAACCAGAGGCAGAAATAAGATCACATATAAAGGGAAGCCCATCAGGCTAACATCAGACCTCTGAGCAGAAACCTTACAGGCCAGAAGTGGGTGGCATGCTGTATTTAATGCCATGAAGCAGAAGGGCCTGGAATGAAGATTACTTTATCCAGCAAGATTATCATTGAAATTAGAAGGAGGGATTAAACAATTTCCAGATAAGCAAAAGCTGAGAGAATTTACCTCCCACAAACCATCTCTACAGGCTATTTTGGAGGGACTGCTATAGATGGAAGTGTTCCTAAGGTTGAATAGCTGTCACCAGAGGTAACAAAACCACAGTGAAGAAAATAGAACAGCTAGTTACGAAGCAAATGCAAAAGAAAATTAACTACCCTCAAAGTCAATCAAGGGATAGACAAAAAGTACAGGATTTGATACGTAATACACGAAGAATGAAGGAGGAAGAAAAAGGAGGAGAAATAGAAAAGAACCTTTAGGTTGTGTTTGTAACAGCATACTAAGTGAGTTAAATTAGACTCTTAGATAGTAAGGAAAGTGACCTGGAACCTTTGGTGACCACAAATCTGAAGCCTGAAATGGTGATAAGTACATACCTATCGATAATCACCCTAATGTAAATGGACTGAATGCACCAATCAAAAGACATAGAGTCACTGAATGGATAAAAAAAACAAGACCCATTTATACGCTGCTTACAAGAGACTCACCTCAAACCCAAAGACATGCACAGACTAAAAGTCAAGGGATGGAAAAGATATTTGATGCAAACAATAGGGAGAAAAAAACAGTTGTTGCAGTACTAGTATCAGACAAAACAGACTTCAAAACAATGAAAGTAATAAGAGATAAAGAAGGACATTACATAATGATAAAGGGCTTAGTCCAACAAGAGGTTATAACATTATAAATATATATGCACCAACACAGGAGCACCAGCATATGTGAAACAAATACTAACAGAACTAAAGGAGAAAATAGAATGCAATGCATTCATTTAAGGAGACTTCAACACATCATTCACTCCAAAAGACAGAGCCACCAGACAGAAAATAAGTAAGGACACAGAGGCACTGAACAACACACTAGAACAGAAGGACCTAATAGACATCTATAGAACTCCACACCCAGAAGCAACAGGATACACATTCTTCTCAAGTGGACATGGAACATTCTCCAGAATAGACCACATACTAGGCCACAAAAAGAGCCTCAGTAAATTCAAAAGAATGAAATTCTACCAACCAACTTTTCAGACCACAAAGGTATAAAACTAGACGTAAATTGTAAAAAGAAAGCAAAGAGGCTCACAAACACATGGAGGCTTAACAACACGCTCCTAGTGAATGGATCAATGACCAAATTAAAATGGAGATCCAGCAATATGTGGAAATAAATGACAACAGCAACACATAGCCCCAACTTCCGTGGGATGGAGTGAAAGCAGTCTTAAGAGGAAAGTATATAGCAATCCAGGCATATTTGAGGAAGCAAGAACAGACCCAAATGAATAGTCTAATGTCACAATTATCAAAATCGGAAAAAGAAGAACAAATGAGGCCTAAAGTCAACAGAAGGAGAGGCATAATAAAGATCAGAGAAGAAATAAATAAAATTGAGAAGAATAAAACAATAGAAAAAAATCAATGAAATCAAGAGCTGGTTTTTTGAGAAAATAAACAAAATAGATAAGCCTCTAGCCAGAATTATTAAGAGGAAAAGAGAATCAACACACATCAACAGAATCAGAAATGAGAAAGAAAACATCATGACGGACTCAACAGAAATACAAAGAATTATTAGAGAGTACTATGAAAACATATATGCTAAGAAGCTGGAAAACCTAGTAGAAATGGACAACTTCCTAGAAAAATACAACCTTCCAAGACTGACCAAGGAAGAAACACAAAATATAAGCAAACCAATTACCAGCAAAGAAATTGAAGTGGTAATCAAAAAACTACCGAAAAACAAAACCCCCAGGACAGATGGATTCACCTCGGAATTTTATCAGACATACAGAGAAGATATAATACCCATTCACCTTAAAGTTTTACAAAAATTAAAAGAGGAGGGAATACTCCCAAACTCATTCTATGAAACTAACATCACCCTAATACCAAAACCAGGCAAAGACCCCACCAAAAAAAAAAAAAAGTATAGACCAATATCCCTGATGAACATAGATGCAAAAATACTCAACAAAATAGTAGCAAACCAAGTTCAAAAATACATCAAATGTATCATACACCATGACCAAGATGGATTCACCCCAGGGATGCAAGGATGGTAGAACACCCAAAAATCCATCAACATCATCCACCACATAAACAAAAAGAAGGACAAAAACACATGATCATCTCCATAGATGCTGAAAAAGCATTCGACACAATTCAACATCCTTTCATGATAAAAACTCTCAACAAAATGGGTATAGAGGGCAGGTTCCTCAACATAATAAAGGCCATATATGATAACCCTTCAGCCAACATCATACTGAACAGCGAGAGGCTAAAAGCTTTTCCTCTGAGATCGGGAACAAGACAGGGATGCCCACTCTTCACACTGTTATTCACCATAGTACTGGAGGTCCTAGCCACGGCAACTAGACAAAACAAAGAAATACAAGCAATCCAAATTGGTAGATAAGAAGTTAAACTGTCACTATTTGCAGATGATATGATACTGTACATAAAAAACCCTAAAGACTCCACTCCAAAACTACTAGAAATGATATCAGAATACAGCAAAGTTGCAGGACACAAAATTAACACACAGAAAGCTGTGGATTTCCTATACAGTAACAATGAACTAATAGAAAGAGAAATCAGGAAAATAATTCAATTCACAATTGCATCAAAAAGAATAAAATACTTAGGAATAAACCTTACCAAGGAAGTGAAGACCTATACCCTGAAAACTATCAGACACTCTTAAGAGAAATTAAAGAGGACACTAACAAATGGAAACTCAACCCATGCTCATGGCTAGGAAGAATTAATATCTTCAAAAGGCCATCTTGCCCAAAGCAATATACTGATTTGATGCAATCCCTATCAAATTACCAACAACATTCTTCAATGAACTGGAACAAATAGTTCAAAAATTCATATGGTAACACCAAAGATCCCGAATAACCAAAGCAATACTGAGAAGGAAGAAAAAGCTGGGGGGATCTTGCTCCCCAAGTTCAAGCTCTACTACACAGCCACAGTAATCAAAATAGTTTGGTACCGTCACAGGAAAACACCCACAGACCAGTGGAGCAGAATAGAGACTCCAGATATTAATCCAAACATTTATGGTCAATTATTAGATGATAAAGGAGCCATGGACATACAATGGGGAAATGACAGTATCTTTAACAGATTGTGCTGGCAAAACTGGACAGCTACATGTAAGAGAATGAAACTGGATCATTGTCTAACCCCATACACAAAGTAAATTCGAAATGGATCAAACACCTGAATGTAAGTCATGAAACCATAATACTCTCAGAAAAAAAACAGGCAAAAAGCTCTTGGACATAAATATGAGTGACTTCTTCATGAACATATCTCCCTGGGCAAGGGAAACAAAAGCATAAATGAACAAGTGGGACTACATCAAGCTGAAAAGCTTCTGTACAGCAAAGGACACCATCAATAGAACAAAAAGATACCCTACAGTATAGGAGAATAAATGACAGATCCAATAAAGGGCTGACATCCAAAATATATAAAGAGCTCACATACCTCAACAAACAAAAAGCAGATAATCCAATTAAAATATGGGCAGAAGAGCTGAACAGACAGTTCTCCAAAGAAGAAATTCAGATGGCCAACAGACACATGAAAAGATGCTCTGCATCGCTTGTCATCAGAAAAATGCAAATTAAAACCACAATGAGATATCACCTCACACCAGTAAGGATGGCCACCATCCAAAAGACAAACAACAACAAATGTTGGTGAGGTTGCAGAGAAAGGGGAACCCTCCTACACTGCTGGTGGGAATGCAAATTAGTTCAACCATTGTGGAAAGCAGTATGGAGGTTCCTCAAAAAGATCAAAATAGAAATACTATTTGACCCAGGAATTCCACTTCTAGGAATTTACCCTAAGAATGCAGCACTCCAGTTTGAAAAAGACAGGTGCACCCCTATGTTTATCACAGCACTATTTACCATAGCCAAGAAATGGAAGCAACCTAAATGTCCATCAGTAGATGAATGGATAAAGAAGATGTGTACATATACACAATGGAATATTACTCAGCCATAAGGAAAAAACAGATCCTACCATTTGCAACAACATGGATGGAGCTAGAGGGCATTATGTTCGGTGACATAAGCCAGGTGGAGAAAGACAAGTACCAAATGATTTCACTCATATGTGGAGTATAAGAACAAAGAAAAACTGAAGGAACAAAACAGCAGCAGAATCACAGAACCCAAGAATGGACTATCAGTTACCAAAGGGAAAGGGACTGGGCAGGAGGGGTGGGAAGGGAGGGATAAGGGCAGGGAAAAAGAAAGGGGGCCTTACGATTAGCATGTATAATGTGGGGGGGCATAGGGAGGGATGTGCAACACAGGGAAGACAAGTAGTGAGTCTACAGCATCTTACTACACTGATAGACAGTGACTGCAATGGGTTTTGTTGGGGGTACTTGGTGAAGGGGGGAGTCTAGGAACCATAATGTTCTTCATGTAATTGTAGATTAATGATAATAAAATGAATATAAAAAATAGCAATCAATGAATAAGTGCGACTAATAAAAACACAAGGTAGTAGTTCATTAAAAATTATATAATAGAGATTCTCAAGATGGCGGCATGAGTAGGGTGGTGGAAATATCCTGCCAAAACCATACATACTTTGAAAATATAGTGAATACAACTACTCCTAAAACAGTGACCAGAAGATACAGTACATGAGCCAGGCTACATCTACATCTGTGACAACTCAATATCTCACAAAAAGGGTAAGATATGAAGCTGCGATGTGGCAGGACCTGAGCACTCCCCAGACCCTAGCTCACTCGCGGGAGGAAGAGAATCAGAGTGGGGAGGGAGTGGAAGTACAGGACTGCTAAATGTCCAGAACTTTAGGCACCCTAATACCCTGGGCGGCAATGCAGCACCAAAGCCCCTCACAGTAATAAGCAGCTTGCTGTTCATTCCCCTCCTGCCTGCACCGCAAGTGAACAGGTTGATGTGCCATTGCTGTGGAGCAACCGGGGAGCTACTCCGCCCACAGCAACCACACAGAGGCTTCTTCCAGTGTGCAGCTAATGGGGTCAGACCCAGAGGGGCATGCTCTCTGCCTGGAGTTGACTGACACAGACAGCGGAGACAGGTGCAGAGTCCAGAAGGCACAAAGGGGCTTTATTCTCCCAGCGGACACATGCTGATTGCTTGCAACTATCACCAGTGCCCTAGGCCATCCCGAGGGCTGCCCCACCCATGGCAGCTCAGGGGGATCATCCCAGAGACTGCCCCCTGCACTCGGCCAACTGGCACAGACAGGGGAAGCTGCATGGAGTCCAGAAAGCATGTACGAGCTCTGTTCTTGCAGCAAACGTGCAGATTGCCTGCAACCAATGCCAGTGTACTAGGCCATCACAAAGGCTGCCCAGGGCACAGCAGCTCAGGGGATCAACCCAGAGGATGCCCCCTGCTCTCAACCAACACAGAGGAACATGCATGGAGTTCAGAAAGCATGCAGGAGCTCTGTTCTTGTAGCAAGCATGTGTTGATCACCTGCAACAACTGCTAGTGCCCTAGGCAATCCTGAGGAATGCCCCGCCCATGGTATCTCATGGGATTAACCCAGAGGCTGCTCCCTGTGTGCAGTTGATTGGGAGAAGCAGCAGAGAAGGCCAAGGTGACCAGCAAGAAGGAAGGGACTTCGTTTGCCTAGCTGACACATGCTCCAATTGCCGGTGATCACTTCCATGGCCGTGAAAAAGTAAAAGAACCTTGTTCAGTCCAAAATCCCTCAAACAACTGAGAGAGGGCATGGGGAGACTGAAATCACCAATCTTCCTGAAAAAGAAAGCAAAATAAAAGTCATAACCATGCTGAAGGATCTACAGAGAAATATGCAAGAGCTAAGGGAAGAGGTTCGGAGGGACATAACAGAAATGAAGCAAACAATGTAATGATTTAAGAGAAGACTGGATGAGGTGGAAGAGACTGTTAAATAGAAATTAGAGAACACTAAGAGAGAAGCTGAGGCAGAGAGATATAAAAGGATCTCTAGGTATGAAAGAATATTAAGAGAACTGTGTGATCAATCAAAATGGAAAAATATTTGCACAATAGGGGTACCAGAAGAAGAAGAAGAGAGAAAAAGGAATAGAAGGTGCCTTTGAAGAAATAATTGCTGAAAACTTCCCAACGTTGGGAAAGGAAATAGTCTCTCAGACGATGGAAGCCCATGGATTTCCCAACACAAGGACCCAAGGAGGACAACATCAAGACATATAATAATTAAAATGGCAAAGATCAAAGACAAGGACAGAGTACTAAAAGCAGCCAGAGAGAGAAAAAAGATCAGATACAAAGGAAAATCCATTAGGCTATCATCAGACTTCTCAGCAAAAACTTTACAGGCCAGAAGAGAATGGCATCATATATTCCATGCAATGAAACAGAAGGGCCTCGAACCAATAATACTATACCCAGTGAGTTTAAATTTGAAGGAGGAACTAAATAATTCCAACTAAGCAAAAGTTCAGGCAACTTACCTTCCACAAACCATCTATACAGTGTATTTTAAAGGGAGTGCTCTAGATGGAAGTACTCCTAAGGCTAAACACATGTCACCAGAGAAAATAAAACCACAACAAAGAAAGTAGAACAAACAAATACTAACTAAAGGCAAACTTAAGTCAGCTATACACAAAATCAGTCAAAGGAAAGACAAAAGAGTACAGAATAAAACACCTAAGATATAAAGAGTGGAGGAGGAAGAAAAAGAAGGGAGAGAAATAAAGAATCATGAGACTGTGTTTATAATCGTGTAACAAGTAAGTTAAGTTACACAGTTAGATATTAAAGAACCTACCCTTCAACCTTTGGTAACAACCAATCCAAAGCCTGCAATGGCAATAAGTACATATCTATTGATAATCACCCTAAATTTAAAAAGACTGAATGCACCAATCAAAAGGCACAAAGAAACAGAATGGATAAAAAAAGCAAGACCCATCTATATGCTGCTTACAAGAGACTCACCTCAAACCCAAAGACATACACAGACTAAAAGTGAAAGGATGGAAAAAGATATTTCATGCAAAAAATAGGGAGAAAAAAGCAGGTGTTGCAGTACTTGTATCAGACAAAATAGACTTCAAATCAAAGAAAGTCACAAGAGATATAGAAGGACATTACATAATGATAAAGGAGTCAGTCAAACAAGAGGATATAACCATTATAAATATATATTCACCCATTACAGAAGCACCAGTATATGTGAAACAAATACTAACAGAATTAAAGGAGGAAATTGAATGCAATGTATTCATTTTAGGAGACATCAACACACAACTCTTTCCAAGGACAGATCCCCCAGACAGAAAATAAGTAAGGACACAGAGGCACTGAACAACACACTAGAATATAGAAACTTAACAGATATCTACAGAACACTACACCCAAAAGAAGCAGGATACACTTTCTTCTCAAGTACACATGGAACATTTTCCAGAATAGACCACATAGTAGGTCACAAAAAGAGCCTCAGTAAATTCAAAAGATTGAAATTCTACCAACCAACTTCTAAGATCAAAAAGGTAATATAAAACCACAAATAAATTGTACAAAGAAAACAAAAAAGCTTACAAACACATGGGTGCTTAACAACATGCTCATAAATAATCAATGTATCAATGACCAAATTAAAACAGAGATCAAGCAATATGTGGAGACAAATGACAAAAAGAGCACAAAGCCCCAACTTCTGTGGGACACAGTGAAGGCAGTTCTAAGAGGAAAGTACATAGCACTCCAGGCCTATTTAAAGAAGGAAGAACAATCCCAAGTGAATAGTCTAAAGTCACAATTATTGAAATTGGAAAAGGAACAACAAATGAGGCCCAAAGTCAGCAGAAGGAGGGACATACTAAAGATCAGAGAAGAAAAAAATAAAATTGAGAAGAATAAAACAATAGAAAAAATCAACGAAACCAAGAGCTGGTTCTTTGAGAAAATAAACAAAATAGATAAACCCCTAGCCAGACTTATTAAGAGACAAAGAGAATCTACACACATAAACAGAATCAGAAGTGAGAAAGGAAAAATCACAACAGACACCACAAATACAAAGAATTATTAGAAAGGAAAAATCATGACAGACGCCAGAAATACAAAGAATTATTAGAGAATACTACGAAAATCTAATTGCTAACAAGCTGGATAACCTAGAAGAAATGGACAACTTTCTAGAAAAATGAAACCTTCCAAGGTGACCAACGAAGAAATGGAAAATCTAAACAGATGAATTACTACCAACAATGAAATCAAATCGGTAATCAAAAAACAACCCAAGAACAAAACTGCCAGGACCAGATGGATTCACCGCTGAATTTTATCAGACATTGAGAGAAGACATAATACCCATTCTCCTTAAAGTTTTCCAAAAATAGAAGAGGAAGGAATACTGCCAAACTCATTCTTTGAAGCCAGTATCACTCTAATATCAAACCAGGCAAAGACACCACAAGAAAAGAAAATTACAGACCAATATCCCTGATGAACATAGATGCAAAAATACTCAACAAAATATTAGCAAACCGAATTCAAAAACACATCAAGTGAGATTCATTTCAGGGATGCAAGGATGGTGCAACATTAGAAAATCCATCAACATCGTCCACCACATCAACATAAATGACAAAAATCACATGACCTTCTCCATAGATGCTGAAAAGGTATTTGACAAAATTCAACATGCATCCATGATAAAAACTCTGAAAGAAATGGGTATAGAGGGTAAGTACATAAACATAATAAAGGCCATATATATCAAACTCACAGCCAACATCATATTTAACAGCAAGAAGCTGAAACTTTTCATCTAAGATCAGCAACAAGACAGGGATGCCCACTCTCCCCACTTTTATTAAACATAGTACTGGACGTTCAAGCCACAGCAATCAGACAACACAAAAGAATAAAAGGCATCCATTCTAGTAAGGAAGAAGTCAAACTGTCCCTGTTTGCAGATGACATGATATTGTACATAAAAATCTCTGAAGAACCCACTCCAAAACAATTAGATTTAATATCTGAATTCAGCAAAGTTGCTCGATACAAAATTAATACACAGAAATCTGTTGCATTCCTATACACTAATGATGAACTAGCAGAAAGAGAAATCAGGAAAACAATTCCATTCACAATTGCATCCAAAAGAATAAAATACCTAGGAATAAACGTAACCAAGGTAGTGAAAGACCTACAGCCTGAAAACTACAAGACACTATTAAGAGAAATTAAAGAGGACACTAATAAATGGAAATTCATCCCACGCTCTTGGCTAGGAAGAATTAATATTGTCAAAATGTCCATGCTGCCTAAAGCAATCTATAGATTCAAAGCAATCCATATCAAAATACTTACAGCATTCTTCAATGAATTAGAGCAAATAGTTCCAGAATTCATATGGAATGACAAAAGACCGTGAATAGCCAAAGTAATCCTGAGAAGGAAGAATAAAGCAGGGGGAATTACGCTCACTGACTTCAAGCTCTACTACAAAGCCACAGTAATCAAGACAATTTGGTAATGGCACAAGAACAGACCAATAGACCAATGGAACAGACTAGAGAGCCTCGATATAAACCCAAGCATATATGGTCAATTAATAAATGATAAAGGAGCCATGGACATACAATGGGGAAATGACAGCCTTTTTAATAGGTGGTGTTGGCAAAACTGGACAGCTACATGTAAGAGAATGAAACTGGATTACTGCCTGACCCCATACACAAAAGTAAACTCAAAATGGATCAAAGACCTAAATGTAAGTCATGAAACCATAAAACTCTTAGAAAAAAACATAGGCAAAAAGCTCCTGGACATAAACATGAGCAATTCTTAATGAACGTATCTCCCCGGGCAAGGGAAACAAAAGCAAAAATGAACAAGTGGGACTATATCAAGCTTAAAAGCTTCTGTACAGCAAAGGACACCATCAATACAACAAAAAGAGATCCTACAGCATGGGAGAATATATTCATAAATGACAGATCCGATAAAGGGTTGACATACAAAATATACAAAGAGCTCATGAACCTCAACAAACAAAAAGCAAATAAGCCAATTAAAAAATGTGCAGAGGAGCTGAACAGACAGTTCTCCAAAGAAGAAATCCAGATGGCCAATAGGCACATGAGAAGATGCTCCATATTGCTAATCATTAGAGAAATGCAAATTAAAACCACAAAGAGATATCACCTCACACCAGTTAGGATGGCCACCATCCAAAAGACAAACAACAACAAATGTTGCTGCAGATGTGGAGAAAGGGGAACTCTCTTACACTGCTGGTGGGAACATAAAATAGTTGAGCCATTGTGGAAAGCAGTATGGAGGTTCCTCAAAAACTAAAAATAGAAATACCATTTGATCCCGGTATTCTGCTCCTAGGAATTTACCCAAAGAATGCAGCATCCCCATTTGAAAAAGACATATGCACCCCTATGTTTATTGCAGCACTATTTACAAAAGCCAAGAAATGGAAGCAACCTAAGTGTCCATCAGTAGATCAATGGAAAAGAAGATGTGGTACATATACACAATGGGATATTACTCAGCCATAAGAAGAAAACAAATCCTACCATTTGCAACAACATGGATGGAGCTAGAGGGTATTATGCTTAGTGAAATAAGCCAGGCCGAGAACAAGAAGTATCGAATGATTTTAGTCATCTGTGGAGTATAAGAACAAAGAAAAAACTGAAGGAACAAAAACAGCAGCAGACTCATAGAACCCAAGAATGGACTAACAGTTATCAAAGGGAAAGGGACTGGGGAGGATGGGTGGGAAGGAGGAAAAAGTGGCATTATCATTAGCAGACATAATTTTTGGGGAGGCTTGGGGAAGCCTGTACAACAGAGAAGACAAGTAGTGATTCTATAGCATCTTACTATGCTGATGGACAGTGACTGTAATGGGGCATGTGGTGGGTACTTCATAATGGGGGGAATCTAGTAACCGTAATGTTGCTTATGTAATTGTAGATTTATGATACCAAAAAAATTTTTTAATAAAAAATATATACATCATGTCATCTGAAAATAGTGACAGTTTGACTTCTTCCTTACCAATCTGGATACCCTTTATTTCTTTGTGTTGTCTGATTGCTGTGGCCAGGACCTCCAGTACTATTTGAATAATAGTGGGGAGAGTGGACATCCCTGTCTTGTTCCCAATCTCAGGTGAAAAGCTTTCCACTTCTCGCCATTAAGTATGATATTGGCTGTGGGTTTGTCATATATGGCCTTTACTATGTTGAGGTACTTGCCCTCTATACCCATTTCTTTCAGAGTTTTTATCATGGATGCATGTTGAATTTTGTCTAATCCTTTTTCAGCATCTATGGAGATGATCATGTGGTTTTTGTTGATGTGGTGGATGATGTTGATGGATTTTCTAATGTTGCACCATCCTTGCATACCTGAGATGAATGCCACTTGATCATAGTGTATGATCCTCTTGAGGTATTTTTGAATTCAGTTTGCTAATATTTTTGTTAAGTATTTTTGTATCTATGTTCATCAGGGATATTGGACTGTAATTTTCTTTTTTGTGGTGTTTTTGCCTCATTTTGGTATTAGATTAATGCTGGCATCATAGAATGAGTTTGGAAGTATTCCTCCCTCTTCTATTTTTGGAAAACTTTAAGGAGAATGGGTATTATGTCTTCTCTCAATGTCTGATAAAATTCAGCAGTGAATCCATCTGGTCCCGGCAGTTTTGTTCTTGGGTTGTTTTTTGATTACCGATTTGATTTCATTGTTGGTAGTAATTCATCTGTTTAGATTTTCCATTTCTTCGTTGGTCACCTTGGAAGGTTTCATTTTTCTAGAAAGTTGTCCATTTCTTCTAGGTTATCCAGCTTGTTAGCAATTAGATTTTCGTAGTATTCTCTAATAATTCTTTGTATTTCTGGCGTCTGTCATGATTTTTCCTTTCTAATAATTCTTTGTATTTGTGGTGTCTGTTGTGATTTTTCCTTTCTCACTTCTGATTCTGTTTATGTGTGTAGATTCTCTTTGTCTCTTAATAAGTCTGGCTAGGGGTTTATCTATTTTGTTTATTTTCTCAAAGAACCAGCTCTTGGTTTCGTTGATTTTTTCTATTGTTTTATTCTTCTCAATTTTATTTTTTTCTTCTCTGATCTTTAGTATGTCCCTCCTTCTGCTGACTTTGGGCCTCATTTGTTGTTCCTTTTCCAATTTCAATAATTGTGACTTTAGACTATTCACTTGGGATTGTTCTTCCTTCTTTAAATAGGCCTGGAGTGCTATGTACTTTCCTCTTAGAACTGCCTTCACTGTGTCCCACAGAAGTTGGGGCTTTGTGCTCTTTTTGTCATTTGTCTCCACATATTGCTTGATCTCTGTTTTAATTTGGTCATTGATACATTGATTATTTATGAGCATGTTGTTAAGCACCCATGTGTTTGTAAGCTTTTTTGTTTTCTTTGTACAATTTATTTGTGGTTTTATATTACCTTTTTGATCTTAGAAGTTGGTTGGTAGAATTTCAATCTTTTGAATTTACTGAGGCTCTTTTTGTGGCCTACTATGTGGTCTATTCTGGAAAATGTTCCATGTGTACTTGAGAAGAAAGTGTATCCTGCTTCTTTTGGGTGTAGTGTTCTGTAGATATCTGTTAAGTTTCTATATTCTAGTGTGTTGTTCAGTGCCTCTGTGTCCTTACTTATTTTCTGTCTGGGGGATCTGTCCTTGGAAAGAGTTGTGTGTTGATGTCTCCTAAAATGAATACATTGCATTCAATTTCCTCCTTTAATTCTGTTAGTATTTGTTTCACATATACTGGTGCTTCTGTAATGGGTGAATATATATTTATAATGGTTATATCCTCTTGTTTGACTGACTCCTTTATCATTATGTAATGTCCTTCTATATCTCTTGTGACTTTCTTTGATTTGAAGTCTATTTTGTCTGATACAAGTACTGCAACACCTGCTTTTTTCTCCCTATTTTTTGCATGAAATATCTTTTTCCATCCCTTCACTTTTAGTCTGTGTATGTCTTTGGATTTGAGGTGAGTCTCTTGTAAGCAGCATATAGATGGGTCTTGCTTTTTTTATCCATTCTGTTTCTTTGTGCCTTTTGATTGGTGCATTCAGTCTTTTTAAATTTAGGGTGATTATCAATAGATATGTACTTATTGCCATTGCAGGCTTTGGATATGTGTTTATGCAAGGTTCAAGGGCAGCTTCTTTACTATCTAACTGTCTAACTTTAACTCACTTATTACACTATTATAAACAGTCTGATGATTCTTTATTTCTCTCCCTTCTTTTTTTCCTTCTCCACTCTTCATTTGTTAGGGGTTCTATTCTGTATTCTTTTGTGTTTCCCTTGAGTGCTTTTGTGGATAGGTGATTTTATTTTTTGCCTTTAGTTAGTATTTCTTGGTCTGCTTTATTTGCTATGATTTTATTTTCTCTGGTGACATGTGTTTAGCATTAGGAGTACTTTAATCTTGAACAGTCCCTTTAAAATACACTGTAGAGGTAGTTTGTGAGCCATAAATTCTCTCAACTTTTGCTTATTGCTTAATCCCTTCTTCAAATTTAAATGATAATCTTTCTGGATACAGTATTCTTGGTTCAAGGCCTTTCTGTTTCATTGCATTAAATATATCATGCCATTCTCTTCTGGACTGTAAGGTTTCTGTTGAGAAGTCTGATGACAGCCTGATGGGTTTTCCTTTGTAGGTGATCTTTTCTCTCTCTCTGGCTGCCTTTAATACCTTGTCCTTGTCCTTGATCTTTGCCATTTTAAATATTTTATGTCTTGGTGTTGTCCTCCTTGGGTCCTTGTATTGGGAGATCTGTGGGTTTCCATGGTCTGAGAGACAATTTTCTTCCCCAGCTTGGGGAAATGTTCAGCAATTATTTCTTCAAAGCACTTTCTGTCCCTTTTTCTGGTACCCCTGTTATGCCAATATTGTCCCATTTGGATTGGTCACACATTTCTCTTAATATTCTTTCATTCCTAGAGATCCTTTTATCTCTCTCTGCTTCAGCTTCTCTGTATTCCTACTCTCTGATTTCTATTCCATTAACAGTCTCTTGCACCTCATCCAGTCTGGTCTTTTGTCCTTCCATTGATTGTTTTGTTTCCGTTATCTCCCTCCAGACTTCATCCCTTAGCTCTTGCTTATTTCTCTGCAGCTCCAGCAGCATGGTTATCAGTTTTATGTTTAATTCTTTTTCGGGAAGATTGGTTATATCTATCTTGGCAGGCCTGTCTCTGGAGTTTGAGTAATTTTGGACTGGACCAGGTTCTTCTGCCTTTACATGGTGAAAGAAGTGATCGCTGGCAAGTGGCACATATGTCAGCTCAGAGAACAAAGTCCTTTGTTGCTTGCTGTTTTCCTTGCCCTTCTCTGCTGCCTGTGCTGGTTACCTGCACACAGGGAAAAGTCTCTGTATCAATCTCCTGAGGTGCCATGAGCAGGGCAGCCCTTGCATGGCCTAGGGCACTCCCCAGGATCACAGGTGCATGGCATGCATTCTCCTGCGATAATGCACCCCTTTGTGCCTTCTGGACTTTGAGCCAACTTCCTCTGTCTGTGCCAGGCAGCTGCATGCAGGGGGAGCCTCTAGGTCTGGCATGGTTAGCTGTGCACTGGGAGAAGACTCTGTGTGGTTGCTGTGGGTGGGTTTGCTCCCCAGCTTTTCCACAGCAATGGCAGGTCAGCCAGTTTGCCTGCAGTGTTGGCAGGGGGGAATGAATGGCAGGGTGCTTATCACCGTGAGGGGCATTGGTGCTGTGCTGCCACCCAGGAGATTAGGGTGCCTGAAGTTCCTTAAGATTCCCAGCCTGTGGGCTGAGTGTGCCAGGACAATTCTGTCCACCTATTAAAACCTTATCCCTTTAAGACTTTTAAAGCACCACTTTTCTTTTGTCCCAGGGGAGCTGGCTGTGGGGACCTGCTTGCAGTCTCTGTCTTGGATTTTACTTTTCTGTTTTTCTAATGTCCAGGACACCATGCAATGTGTGTCTGTGCTACCAGTGCAGATTACCACAGCTCTTTATTTAGCAGTCGTGTGCTTCCACTGCCTCCTCACTCTGATTCTTTTCCTCCTGCCGCTGAGCTGTGATGGGGGAAGTGCTTACATTCTGCCGGATCACAGCTTTGTATCTTACCCTTTTTGTGAGATGCTGAGTTCTTGCAGATGTGGATGTAGTATGGCTTTTGTACTGTATGTTCTGGTCTCTCTTTTAGGAATAGTTGTATTTGCTGTATTTTCAAAATATATATAGTTTTGGGAGGAGATTTCTGCTGCCCTACTCATGCCACCATCTTGAGCCTCCTCATGTTCCTTCACTTTTGTTTTGTTTCTACACTCCACAAATGAGTGAAGTCATTGGGTACTTTTCTTTCCCTACGTGGCTTATTTCACAGAGCATAATACCCTCTAGGTTCATCCATGTTGTTGCACATGGTAGGATTTGTTTTCTTCTTATGGATGAATAATATCCCATTGTGTATATGTACCATATCTTTATCCATTCATCTACTGATGGACACATGGTGCTTCCCTATCTTGGCTACTGTAAATAGTGCTGCCATAAGCATAGGGGTGCATATGTCTTTTTGAATCAGGGATCTTGTTTTCTTTGGGTAAATTCCTAAGAGTGTAATTACTAGGTCAAATGGTATTTCTATTTTTAGTTTTTGAGGAACCTCCATATTGCTTTCCACAATGGTTGAACTAATTTACATTCCCACCAACAGTGGAAATCTCCGCATCCTCGCCAGCATTTTTTTCTTCTTGACTTTTAGACGTTGGCCATCCTAACCAGTGTGAGGTGATATCTCACTGCGGTTTTAATTTACATTTCCCTGACGCAAAATGTTACACACACTTTTTTAAAGTTAATTGACATACAATCTTATGAAGGTTTACGTGAATATTGTGGTTTCAATATCCACCCATATTCGCAATACAGAACACCTTTCAATGTGCCTGTTTGGACATCAGTATTTCTTCTTTGGAGTAGTGTCTGTTCAGTTCCTCTGCCCATTTTTTAATCAGGTTATTTGTTTTTTGCATGTTGAGGCATGTGAGCTCTTTATATATTTTGGATGTTGACCTCTTATTGGATAAGTCATTTACGAATATATTCTCCCATACTGTAGGATGCCTTTTTGTTCTACTGATGGCGGCCTTTGCTGTAGCAAAGCTTTTCAGTTTGATGTAGTCCTACTTGTTCATTTTTTATTTTGTTTCCCTTGGCTGGGGAGATGTGTTCAGGAAAAAGTTGGTCATGTTTATATTCAAGACATTTTTGCCTATTTTTTCTTCTATGTGTCTGATGGCTTCATGACTTACATTCAGATCTTTGATCCATTTTGAGTTTACTTTTGTGTATGGGGTTAGACAATAATCCAGTTTCATAATCCAGTTTCATTCTCTTTCATGTAGCTGTCCAGTTTTGCCAACACCAGTTGTTGAAGAGGCTGTCATTTCCCCATTGTATATTCATGGCTCCTTTATGGTAAATTAATTGGCAATATATGTGTGTGGGTTTATATCTGGACTCTCTACTCTGCTCCATTGATCTGTGGGTCTGTTCTTGTGTCAGTACCAAGTTGTTTTGATTACTGTGGCTTTGTAGTAGAGCTTGAAGTTAGGGAGCATAAACCCCCAACCTTTGTTCTTCCTTCTCAGGATTGCTTTGACTATTTGGGGTCTTTTCATATGGTTCCATATGAATTTTAGAACATTTGTTCCAGTTTGTTGAAGAATGTTGTTGGTATTTTAATAGGGATTGCATTGAATCTGTAGATTCCTTTAGGCAGGATGGCCATTTTGACAATATTAATTCTTCCAATCAATGAGCATGGGGTGTATTTCCATTTATTGGTGTCTTCTTTAATTTCTCTCATGAATGTGTTGTAGTTTTCAAGTATAGGTCTTTTACCTCCTAGGTTAGGTTTACTCCTAGGTATTTTATTTTTTGTGATGCAATTGTAAATGGAATTGTTTTCCTGATTTCTCTTTCTGCTAACCCATTGTTAGTATATAGGAATGCAATGGATTTCTGTGAATTAATTTTGTATCTTGGATCTTTGCTGAATTCAGTTATTAGTTCTAAAATGTTACAAGCACTTTAAAAACCAATTTGGTAGTTTCTTACAAAGTTACACATACACTTAAAACTATTTATTACCCAACGATTCTGCTTCTGGGTAGAATCCCAGGAGAAATGTTAAGCATACATCCATAAAAAATCTGAGTGAATGTTCATAGCAGCTTTATTCTATAGCAAACCAGAAACAACCCAAATAGTAAGTCCATTAATGGGCCTTGCCCAATCTTAGCACAATGAGCACACATCCTCTGCACACATTTAGGATTCCACTATAAGTCACAGAATGTGGTGGTGTGTACATCTATTTGTGCCACCCAGGCATATCTACTATTGAACCCACTGGCAGGGCTTCCAAGTGGCACAACTCCGGTGGCAGCTTCGTACATGGGCACACGTGTGCAGACCATGTGCAACCAGAGAAATGGTCTTCCATACTGCTCCATGGAACAAACACTGAAACTCTCACTCAGACACACACAGAGACAAATGCAGCGTACACATACACTGCCATGTACAGGAGTGCTCTGGGACACAAACACATGCTTATGCACACACAGGTCTTACCCAGCCCAGCCCAGCCCCAGAGCTATTCTGGGCCAGGCCTGGGGCCAACAAGGTCAGAGACTGCCAGTTCCCAGCAGGCCCCAGCCTCTGTTGTCATAGGCCTAGCCTGCCCAGCCCCCACCCTCAGCCCAGGCTAAGTCCAAGATGCCCTAATCCCAGCTGGGCTTTGTGACTGGGGGGACCCTCACCCCTTATACCCTGCTTCCCCAGAGCTGGACCTTGAGCCCTGGTATTTCAGGCTGCATGACAGAACTGTCCACAGGTTCCTTTGGCCATTGCCAACTGACTGCCCATGGCTTTCAACACAAAGGCTCTGGAAGCTGGACTGGGTCCCCACAGGAAACCCACAGGAGCTAAAAATAGTGAACAACAGACAAACAGGGTCCCGCAGGCCAACTTTCATGCCACCATGCATGGAGGGGACATTGTCTTCCAGGGGAGCCAGCCTCGGGGTCCAGAACTCCACCACCCCAGACCTGACGGACCCAACTGGTGGCAAGGCCTAGGGAGATAAAGGGACCTCATGAGAAATAGAAACAGTACTGGATAGTGGGAGACCCCTGAGTTAGGGGCCAAAGACTGTGTTTGAGGCCCCAGTTCCTGTGTGACCTTGGGCATGGCACAAACCCTCTCTGGGCCTCAATCCTTCATGAGGACATAAGGGAAAGGAAGCAAAGCCCTGAAAGGTAGAAGAGACTTTAGCTCTCTGGATGTTCCTCTCACTACGATGTTTAACACTGGAGAACTGGAAACAGAGCTAACATTCAACACTAGGGCATTGACTGAATAAGGTATTTTGCAGTTTGTATTCAGTGTAATTTAACAGCTGCCTTTAACAGCAATCGTAACGGCTCACAGTCACTGAAGGTTTGGGATTTGCAGGCATCATGACACTGTAGTTATTACTATTGCACAGAGCAGGGATTGAAACTCAGAGAGGTTAAGTAGCCCAATGAGGGCTCATAGCGGTCAATATGATGTGCCCTACAAGTCTTGGTTATAAGCCTTAATAATTCTAGAAGCTATAAAGTATAAAACTACAAATTTACAGGAAATATTATTTGAAAGTTTATTTACTTGAATTTTCTAACATAATTTTGTGAATTTTGGATAATAACTAATTTTTTCAGTCAAATTTTGCCATCTTCAGAGGGCAAAAAAGGAAATTTACATAAACTTTTAAGTGGTGTTTCTTATAAACTTGTAACTTCATACTTCTGAGGTCATAAAAGCTTAAAACTGCCCTATAATTTTCAGGACACCCTGTTATTTTAAGTCGGTTTGACATCAAAGCCAGTATAGGACAGCGCATTTGGAAGAAAGGGGCAGATCTAGGATGCTTGTGCTGCTGAAAAGGTGTGTTAAATGGCATCCAGTGAGATCTCAGCTATGTTCAAGGGCCTGTAGAGGAGTGAAAGCCACATGCAACAGCGGCTGTCTCAGGGGACGATGCAAGTACATGATTGTATTTATTCCCTTTCAGATTTCACCAGGGGGCTGGCCCCACTTCACGGAGGGAAAGACGATGAACTTTACCGGCAACGATGACACCCTTCCCATCCTTGACTGAGCCGTCCCATCAGGGAGAGCCAGAATTGTACTCAGCAGTCCTATAATGATTAGTTCACAAAATCCTGCCATCAGCCCTGTGGTGAGAATCTTGTCCTCTGCGTTCCATAGGTGAGGAAATCAAAGCAGAGAGGAGTAATGGTTTGTCCAAGGCCACTGTCAGGCTCATTAACCGCAGCCCAGTCCAGCCAAGACCTCTCTGACCCCATGTGCCCAGGGTGACTTCCCTGGCTGGTCAGTGTGGCTTCCCCAGCCTGGCCCATGACAGATGGCATGAGGAAATGGGAAGCAGAGAGCTACAGCCAAGTGATTTGGGCTTTAGTGGGATTCCTGTTTGCTTGGCCAGACCAAGCCTGGGGAAGATGGGGTGGCCCACCCCCGACACTTTGCCATACACTGTCAACGTTCTCTTCAGTGGGTCCTTTAAGCGAGCTGTCCTCTGCCAGGGGCTCTCTTGTTTTCCTGCCTGCCCTGTCATCTCCCAGCCCTGATGCCTGCAGCTGTCACACTGGCCCCCTGCTCTCTGCTGCAGACTGCCTTGGTCCTTGCCCATCTGGGGCACTCCAGGCAGGAGCCCCATGAGGCTCTGGATCTACAGGGTCCCCAGTCTGTGCCCCAGGGCACTCTAGCCTACACAGTTCCCTGCTGATGAGGAATGCAGGGGTCTGACATGGCTGCTTCCCCAGCATTCAGCAGGAAGGAGATAAATAATAACGGAAGAAAGGGAAGAGAAGGGTGAAAGGAGGATGGGCCAGAGAAGGCTCCCCACCCCAGGCCTCCCATTCTCCTAAAGTCCTCCCCAGGCCTCCACAGCTCCTCAGATCCTCTCTGCCTCCATCCCTGGATCGTCAAGACCTACTGCGGGGCCAAGTTCAGTGTAAGGTTAGGGACATGGCTCAGACTGGAACAAGAAGCAGGGCTCAGGCTGGGGCAGAGGCTGAGAGTCAGCCAGAGTTAGAAAATGGTTCACCAGCCCTTCCAGGAGGAAGCCCACCCTGTCCCATGGGGCAGCAGATGCTGGCTCCTTCAGAACCTTCCATAGCACCCACAGCTGGCAGCTCTGACAATACCACCCCCTGCTCCCCATCCCTGCCTCCAGCTCTAGTGTCCAAGATGACCAGAGCTGCTTCTGGGCAGGAAGCCAGCCCAGAAAGCCCAGGACATGCCTGGGCGCCTGTCACCATGGCAACCTGGCTGTCATGCCTCCCCTAACCTGGGTCCAGTATGGTTTTTCAAATTTAGAACGTCAGAATGGGAAGGGCCTCCTAGATCAGCAGATTCCAGCCCCTCCCCTTGTCCCAGGTGGAATAACTGAGGCCCGAGGGGGGGAAGAGGGGCGGAGCGGAGACCGGTTGTTCAGGATCTGACCCCGCCTGTCCTCCTTCCCACCCACTCCCGCCCTAAGTCCCTCCTGGCCAGTGAGGGGAGGAGGGAAGTCAGGAGTCAATCTTACCAGGGGCGGGGCGGGCCTCCGCAGCAGTGATGGGGGCGGGCGGCCCAGGAACCAGACACCGAGGACGAATAAGTGATGCTCACTCGCACGCAGCCTGCGACCAGATCGCCACCGCCGAAGGCCGGCGGGCCTGGGCCAGTCCCAGGGCCAACCCGGCCAGCGGCATCGCTCCGTTCCCCGGACCTGCTGCCGAGCCGAGCGTGACGATGGCGCAGCACTGGCGAGGCGCGGAGCCCCGCTGGTCACTGGGCGGCGCCGTGCTGGGGGTTTGTCTCGCGGGGGTCGCCGGGCAGCTGGTGGAGGTGAGGCAGGGCGGCGCAGAGGGGCTTGGGGTGGCTGTCAAACCGTCCAGGTGGAGGGTTACGGGACCTCTTTCAGCTGGCTGACCCCTTTCTATTGCCCCAGGAGACTTGGTTTAATAGGGTGCCATAGCCCTGCCCCAAGCTTCCAGGCTGTGGGGGAGACTCAGCCCCCAATCTTGGGACCGATCTCTGGTTTGATGAGAGGGCACAGCCCCTGGTTTCAAAAACATTAGTCTGATTGGGGAGACTCACCCTGATTTTAGGAACTCCCAGTCTTGGAATCCAGCCTGGCCTAGGCTGATGGGGAATACTCAGCCCCTGTCCTCTAGTCTGTGGTCTAACGGGAGCCAGGTGGAGGCACGGTCCTTGGTTTCAGTGGTCCCTAGACTGATGGGGGAGATCTAGTCCCGGATCTTAGGGTCTGCTGGAGGAAAGAGCTTCCACTCCACGAGATTTTCCAGGGTCCCTGTCTAATGGAGGAGACATAGCCTTGGGAAGGAGGTGAGGGCGTCCCAAGCAGGAGGGTGGGGACAGGGAGACGAGGAGACCCTTTACAGAGCAGCCAGTGTTGAGTCTGACTCCACGCAGAGCACTAGGCCCTGGAGGGGAGGGGCAGGCAGGACAGGACCCAGGGATTCCGAGATCTTGCCTGGCCCTGGTGATAACGGGGAGCTAGCAAAGGTTTCTGATCAGGGAGTCACAATGAGCCTTGGTTTGGAAAGAGAATGAATTGGAATATGGCACATGGTTGGGAAAACTGGAAGAGCTGCTGAGATAGCCCAGGAAGAGGGGGGAAAGACGGCTGGGGTGGCTGGCCAGGAGCCTGGCTGGGAAAGAGCTGGGAGGGCAAGGGTAGGTGCTGTCTGCAGCCTCCCTGGCCCCTCTGTATCCCATTCCTGCTGAGTGGGGAAGGGGAGCCAAAGAGGCAGATCTGACCTGGAATTCTGGAGCATGAAGCCAAAGGGAGAAGGCCCAAGAGGCAGACCCAGGGAGGAGTTGGGGACAGACCCTGTGCAGGCAGGGGCAGAATAGAGAGCAGGAGAACGGAAATGCAGGAGATAGCCAGGCAGTCCAGAGAGCCCTCAAGAGGTAGGTGCTAAGGACAGGATGGGAGAGGGAGGACAAAGCCTTATCCTGGGGGACTGAGGGGTGCAGCCCTGAACTAGAAGGTCTTAGGGACATGAGGACAGAGCCATGCACCATGGTGTTAGCCTGACTGTGCTGCTGACCATGGGGTTTGATCAGAAGTCTGGGCTGGAGTCAGATGTCAGCTCCAGTGTCCCTGTAAGTGGAGCCAGGCTGGCTCAAGCCCCAAGAGAGCCCCAAGGGGTGTACTTGGGCCTCTCACCAGCTGCCCTGAGGTCTCAGGTGCAGAAACCGAGCTGGCCTGGGTGCAGGAGAAGGCTGAGGGTGGGAGCTGGAGTCAGTTCTGAGCCAAGGACTCTTTCCCCTGGACCCTAGGAACACCTCTTCTCCCAGCTCATCAAGGGAAACTGCATTGGAGTCATCTTCCTGCCATCTACCTACAGCCTAAGCAAGGGCTTGGCTGAGCCTGGGGGATCCAGGGAAGCACCAGAAAGATGGCCATGGCTCGAATCCATGGTACCCACCCACTCCAGCCCTGCCGCCATCATCCTCCATCACGTTGTAGGCTCTGATGGAGGCTGGGGCCTCCATGCCTCAGAGTTCAGATCCCCAGGAGATACCAAACTTGTTGCCCTCTATCCAAGACCCCTGTGGGGATGAGAGTATAAGCCTCCAAGCAAACCCGCCATAAATAGTGCTTGGCCAGGCTCAGAGTCTGAGATGCTTACTTGTCCTTCTGAGTGTTCCAGACACACAACCCAGACAAGGCCAACACACTGAGCCTTAGAATCAGGGACCCCTGCCATTGCCCAGGCCATGGCCCTGACTTTACAGATGTGTGCCCAACCACATGCACATGTACTCCAACCACACGTGCCCTGTACCCACAAATACGTGCCCCAATCCCACACATATGTGCCTGTTCCCACACATATTCCTCAACCCCACATACATGTCTGACCCCACAAAAGGATCCAGGTTCCTGGGGTGATACTGAGGAAGGGAGTCATCTTGTCAATTTTACCACTTGGGTTGGGTAAAGAGAGCTTCCCAGAGACCCTGAAATTACCCCACTCATTACAGGTAGAGAAACTGAGGCCTAGAGAAAAGAGGGCTCCCACCCAAATTCACCCTGGTTAAGAGAAATGAGCCAGGGAATCATGTACCAATCCCTGGCACACAGATCCTCTGGGTTACCTGGGACCAACTGCTGATCCTCTCTCCAAATGTCATGCTGAGCATACCCAATACAGACTGACAAGTGTTCATGAGCTGAGGAAGTACGTGGCTTGTGGTAGGTGCCCAATCCATGCTTATGGAATAGGGGAAAGCCTGGACAGATGGTTATGCTGTGGGTTACCTTTCCTTCCCAGAGAGCCAGAGGAGACTCCTCATGTCTGTCCCTGTTCTGTGGGACAATGTGCCGCACAGATCTGAGCGCTAACTTGCCGCCACATCCTTCAGCCAAACTTGGTGACAGAGATAGGGTCATATCTTCTCAACCCCACAGGACAGGGACAGGTCTTCCTCAGACCCACCAGAGCAGGGCCATGTCCACTTAGACCCCAGGGCTGGGCCATGGTGTCCCCCCAGAAAGCGGGAGGGGGCCGCGGCTACGCTCTCCTCAGGCCTGCTCCAGCCATGCTCGCATTTTTTGGCCTCCAGGTGTCGCTGTGGAATTGCGAACAAACGTCCTTGTCCTGGGAGAACTCCGGCCTAGACTTTGGGTGGGAGGAGGTGCCTCCCATAGGATAGGCAGCTGTTGAGCCATCTGGTAGGGGTCCTGGTCGGGCCACAGAACCACAGGGCCCTGACTCAGCTCTACACCACACCCACACCCCACACTGGGGATACCTGAAAGCAAAGTCCCCTAGGGCTGCAAGGGCCTCACCTTATCTCTCGCTTTGGTCCTGAGACTCCATCTTCTGCTTGAGGTGCAGGACTGGAGCAGGAGGAAAGAACTGCAGGCTGCCTGCAGGGGCCCTGAATCTGACTAGGGCAGGCCTTCAAGGCCTGCCCCTTCCAGCCCTGGTTGCCCCAAGCATCACCCACCCTGGCACTCCAAGTCCCTGGCTCCACAGTTCTCGGGTTCCACTCTTCTCTTGTCCTAAATCTGGCACTTCCCAAGGTCTAGAGCATTGCTTGTGAAAGCCTAAGACACTTAATTCTAGAAGAATCTAAAATCTTGGGCTGAGTCCTTGCTGAGACCTGGGTCTTTCAGCCCAGTCCCAGACCCTGGCTCATTCCCCTCTCTCCTGACCCACAGCCCAGCACGGCCCCGCCCAAGCCTAAGCCGCCCCCGCTGACCAAGGAGACCGTGGTGTTCTGGGACATGCGCCTGTGGCACGTGGTGGGCATCTTCTCACTCTTCGTGTTGTCCATCAGTGAGTAGTGGCTCTGGCCCTTCCCATCACACTGAAATGGGCATACAGCACCTGCTCCCCCAGCACCACCCCAGGGGCTCAGAGCAGCAATTCCGGGCAGTGCAAGCAGGCCCGGCGCCTGCAGGAGACCCACTGTGCTTTCTGGCACCTCCCAATCCACACAAAGTCCCTGTGGAGGGCTGACAGGCCAGTGGTTACCTGAAGTATTCTGTAAACTGGGGATGCAGCCTCATGGCAATTATGGTAATTACAGGGGGTTCCACTGTACCAGGGTGAGGACGTGTCATTTTTCCCTACTGCTGGCCTTCTGATGCTTTACCTGCAGTTTGGCCAGCTTAAAAGGCCCACACCCAGGGGCCCCAGCAAGGCCTACAGGCTCCCCAGACCCCCAGCAGAGTGGCTCCCAGACTGCAAACCGTGCCTTGTCAAATGCCATTTCCCCCGAATGACACACCCATCTCAATTAAAAGCAGGAGGCCCCTTCCTCTCCTGGGACTGGAAGTCACTTGATGCAGTCGGAACAGAAATGGGCTTCATATGCTCTCTTTAATCATCCTTCCAGAATAGGGGTCTGGAGTTAAGGAAAAGAGGCAAAGAAATGTAGGTTGACTGGAAGAAGCTGCCAGGGTACAGAGTCTGACAGAGGCTCTACAGGCCAAGGGCTAGGAGCGCACAGGTAGTGAAAGAGAAGAACCCCCCCACACACACTCCACCCTCAAAGGCATCACAGGTGAGGGTCCTCTGAGCTGCAGATCTGTTTTGGCAGGTGCAGCTGGAAAAGTCATTCCAGGCAGAGGCGGGAGGAAACAGCCTCCACCCAGCTCTCAGACAACCCTTCTAGGACGTCCACTGAAAGCACGCCGGCTCAGAGAGCTAGAGCGGCATTTAAGTTCTAGCTGGGGCAGTCCTGGGATGAGGTCCCTGGGAGGGCAGGTCTTCCACAGAGGGCCTATCCAGATGCGGGCGCCCCAAGGGAAACAGGACATATGATTTGCATGTGCTTCTCCTGGCACCAGAAGTGCCACACACCCCAACACCATTTCTTCATGACTGGGATGGGAACAGGATCTGAGCAAGAGGCTGCATTTTTTTCCTAGCCAAGGCTTCTCAATGGACGCCCCACAGACAGGGGTGGCTGCAGCCCAGCTCACATGTCCAGTGAAGGGAACAACCCCGAGCACCAAGAGGCAGGGTTGGAGGAAACATCTGCCCTGCAGGGGCCACAGGAGCAGTATGAGGTGCAGGTCCAGGGAGCAGCCCTGGGGTGCCCCAGGGAACAGAGGTGACGGCACTGTGGGGTCTCTTCCAGACTCTGCTCTGTCCCACATGGTGGAAGTGTGTGGGGCCACCAGACAGTTGCAGTGTCAGACCTGGAGGGACTTGGACCTCCACCACAGACCGACTCCTACTCCTAACTCTAACCCCATTCCTAGAAAAGGGTAAGGGATGGTTTCAAAGGCTTCTGAGCAGCGGGTCAACTTTTGTTACTTTCCATGCAGGGCTCTAGGAAGCAGGTAGTGAACAGCCCCATTTCCTGAGTAGGAAACATCCTTCCAGCTTCCCAGCCCACTTGGGCCTAGGGACCAGATGAGCATCACCCCTAGAACCTTGGGCAGAGGGGCCAGGCCTGGCTGGGGTGCCTCTAGAGGTCTCCTCCAGCCCAGGGACTCACATCCCAAGCCCCTGCCGAGGCCCTGGAGCTCAATCCAAGGCACACCATTCTTTTCTTTGAGAAGACGCAACCAGGCCAGGCTGGATGGAGCAGACCTAGAGTGAGGAGCAGTGTCTGAGCTCTGCTCTGCCAGTAGTTGCCTGCTGAGCTCCCTTTGAAGCCCAGGCCTCCCCGAGTCTAGGACCAATCTTTGTGGAGCCTGAGTGGGCATTGCCCTGAGGACATGCCTGGTGGGTAGCTGGAAGAGGTGGCCCAAGCCAGTAGGGTCAGATGAAGGACCAACCTTGGTCTTCAGACACACAGGGATCTGGAAAAGACCAAAACCTAACTCAGTGGGTAAGAAGTATTCTGCCCAACTGGGGATGCAGCCACATGGCAATCACGGCGATTACAGGGGGCTCCACTATACGAGGGCGAGGATGTGTCATTTTTCCCTATCGCTGGCCTCCTGATGCTTTTCCTGCACTTCTACCCCTGAACAGCAGTGTAGTCAGACCTTCTGCTGGGGCCCTTGTGCAGCACCCCCCAGCGTATTCCTGGATGCTGTTAGCTCCCCCATCCATCCATTTGGGAGTCCAGTCCTGTCCTCAGCAGTAAAGGCTTTATAGCCACTCATTAATTAATTAATTAATTAATTTCTCTGAGTCTGGTGAGACTCTGTAGGGCCATGATATTTGGCTGAGAAGAGTTATACGAGAATGACCCCAGAGGGTCCTCCATCTCAGGCCATATAGGTCTGATCCATGTTCCCCAAAACAGGCCTGGTTTGTCCTGCTTGGCCCTCCTGCCCCCAAGAGTCTTCCAGGAAGTTATGACCTGTCACTTGATTTATAATAGGAAGCAGCCCCATTCCCTCCTCTGAGGTTGGGGCCAAGGTGGTCAGACTGTGGGGGCCTTAGAAAAATATACTCAGCCCAGCCAGGTCCTGCAGCCCTGCCCTGCCCATCCACAGACAGGCCAGCCCCATGTCCTGGCCCAGCCTGCATGGGCACAGCTGTCCTCAGCCAGAAAACCACTCCTGGAATAACTGAGGTGAACCCCCCAGAGCAGGGTCTGTGCCCTCTCATGGGCTCTTGCAACCAGGAGGCACCCAGGCTTGTCCTCGAGGAGGCTGGAGAGGATGCAGCCGTGTCCTCTGGCATCTGGGGTCCTCTCAGAAGCCTGGGGGCCCAGGATGCACTGCCCAGGAAAGCCTCCAGAAGCTGCAGCTTGAGTCACAGCACAGCCTCTGCCCTTTCCTCCAGAGATCTGCCAAATAGTCAGAGACCCTCCAGACTGGGCCAGCAGCATGATTTATGGGGCCAGTGCAAAATGAAAATATAAGGCCCCTTGTTCAAAGATTATTAACAACAGTGACAGCAGAGCATTAAGCCAAGCACAAGGCCCTTCTAAGAGTGGGCCCAGTAATGGTATGAAGCCAGCCCTGTTCAGGAAAGGTATCTGGGAAGAGCCCACACAGGTTTTGTCAAGACATGGAGCTTCCTGCCAGTCTCTTGGGTGAGACACTCATAGGTAGATGGACGTGGGCCTGAAGTTGGGTACCATTCCTGGGCTGTCTGAGCTCTGGCCTCAGCCAAGCCTGCTCTGTCTTCCCTACAGTAATCACTCTATGCTGTGTCTTCAACTGTCGCGTGCCACGGACCCGGAAGGAGATTGAAGCCCGGTACCTGCAGCGAAAGGCAGCCAAGATGTACACAGACAAACTGGAGACTGTGCCCCCACTCAATGAGCTCACAGAAATCCCTGGAGGTGAACCAGCTCAAGCCCCCACCCCCGCCACCCTCCTGACCCTGCTGGGCCAGCCAGTTCCTTGGTCCACCCAGAGCCTCCCTATTCCTCCCCTACACCAATGGCAGGCTCAGGGAGCAGACCCAGCCTGTCCCTGAGACCAGAGCACAGAAATGGGTCAGAGTGAGGCAGGTAAAACAAGGAGCTATTCTGCAGATAGAAGAGGTCTGAGAGGAAGGAAGAAATGAAGGGCTGGACATGGGAGGCTCTGATGTGGGTCCCACAACCCTGTTTCACTCCCATCACATACCTCTTTCCTCTACCCCACAGAGGATAAGAAGAAGAAGAAGAAGAAGGACAGTGTGGATACAGTGGCCATCAAGGTAGAGGAAGATGAGATGAATGAGGCCAAGAAGAAAAAAGGAAAGAAATGAGGAGCGCTTCCTGGAGGCAGCAGCTAAGGCTGGTAGGCCTTAGGGCTCAAGTCCTGGACAGGGTCCAGGAATTTTAGACTCCAAGTTCACACATGGACCAAAGAGGTTGCAGGACATCCTCTGCCTGCTCCACAGGGGCTTCTGAGGGCCCATGGCCATGCCCTTAGAGCCCATCGGGGGCAGGGACAAGATACACCAGATGTCCTACCTCCCAGCCTAGACTCCATTCCTGTCAGCCCTCCCATGTGGCCACCTAGCAAAGTTGGCATGGACCACTGTCTCTGTGCAGATTCAGAATGGCCTCACACCCACCCGGACATGCCAGGAACAGCAGTGGCTCTAAAGGACATATATTTCCCTTCGGGAAGGGGGTAGTTGGACTGAATGGGCTGGAGTGGGAGGCCACATCCAGGCTGGCCAAGGAGGGAGAGGGTCACTGGAGGCAGCTGTGGCAGTAGGAGGTTCTCAGACCTGGCTAGATAGCAGCCCTGGTGAAGGGACTGCCCCAAGCCTGGCAGGGGTTCTGGCCTAGGGGGGTGTGAGCTTTTCCCCAAGCCAAGCAGATACCAAGCTCCAAGCAATGGGATGCACTTGTTTCACATGCTCTGAGTAGCAAGGGGCCTGGAGGAGAAGAGAAGAAAGCTGGCACCCAGGCCTAATCTTTGGAATCCAGGGAATACTTGAAAAGACAAGGGGAACCATGAGCTGTTCCATGGCCCTTTTTATGCTCAGCTGCGGTGGAGTGTCAGGACCCTAGAGGATCACCACAGGGGGCAGTTAGGGATGGAGGCTGCAACCAGCCTCTCATCTGCACAGCTTCCTTGTCTACACTCTCAGCTATGGGCCTCAAAATGGCACTGCCGGCCAGAAGCCGAAGACCCAAAGGCCATCTGGGACTGATCCTTGGGAAGATGTGCACAGAGGGGCTCCAGAAGGCAGTGAATGTCAGCTGAGGTACTCAGACCTGGCCTGGAGACTAAGAAGACAAGAGAGTAGGCTTCTGAACCAGAGGAGCTGCTGGAAAAGCTCACACTGCTTCACAGCCTCCAGAGATTCATAAATAAAGCTGAGTGCCTTCTCATACCTGAGTGGCCTGAAAAGACCCCTCAGGAGGCCCCATCCCTAGGGCATTTATGCAGAGGGGATGCAATTGGTGACACGTGGCACAGGCCAGGGTGAAGTTCCCTTCCCTGACTTCCCTCCCAGCCTGAATTAGGAGGAGCTGGAGGGAGAAATGGTAGCTAAGGCAGAGGGGTAGCTGCATCCAGCTGGGCACAGCCTCAGGCTGGGCATCAGGACCAGGGAGGAATCTGCCAGTCCCCCCCCCCCCCACCGCACCCCGTGGCTTTCAATCGGCCTGCAATGGTCTAACCCAGTGCTGTGGACACAGAGGAGTTACACCTGGATCCTGATCCTCACCTGGATCATTACTATATAAGGGGAGGGATCCAGAATCAGACGGGGTAAGGCGTACAGGGTCTCAGAGCAGTGAAGGGGCAGAGACAGCAGAAGGTCCACCTGGGGAAGCTGAGCACTCACTTTACCACTAGCCAGAAACCCTGACTCTGCCCTCCGGGCTCAGCCTATGGGCTTCTCATACAGAGAAGCTGTGGCAAGGGTCATTCTACCCATACTGGCAGGAGTCCTCCTGTGTGGCCAGGCCACAGAGACCCAGAGGGGCAGGGGGCACTTGAAGTAAAACAGAAAAAGCTGGCAAACCCTGGGGAAAATCCAGTCCTGGGATCCATCTGCCCTGATAGCTGCCTGCCTGACCTCTGACCTGGGGCCTCCACTAGCCATTTATGCACAGGGATGGCTGCTGATCGTGGGGATAATGTCCCGTCCTAGTGGGCACCTGCCCCAGTCTCCAGGCAGGGCTGGGAGGTCAAAGGTCACTATGGTGCTTCAGGGCAATGATAGTATGTTCAAGCTGCCAGTAGGGAAACATGTCAAAGTCCAGGAGAGCCTGACTCCCACTAAAGTATCACAAAAAGCGACAGAGCTGCACCCTCCCCAGCTCCCACTGTGTCCAGGCAGCCCCAGCTTCAGCCTCGGCAGTGTACTCCAGGCCCTCCATCGTCGGAGCCCAATACCATCCCAACATGCTCCCAGCACCTTCCACAGGATGGACACAGTTCCTGATGCCTTGCTCTTTTCAGTATAAACTGCCTGGAGCCCCCATCCCACCCATCAAGTTCTGTCACCTTCCACCTGAGCAGGCCCAGGGAGTGAGAGGCCTCCAAGGCCCAGGAAGGAGGAGGTGTGCCGAAGAGAAGTGTTTAATTGAGCACCTAGTCTCTGCCCTGCCTTGTAGGGCACCTGAAGCATTCTGGGCACGGAGGGTGGGGAGGATGCCCGAGGGACAGCATGAGAGTGTCAGAGGGCAGCAGGGAGCCTGAGGGACAGCGGGAGTGCCAGGAGCAGGGCCCTGGATGGGGCCAGCACAGCCTGCCCGCTGTTATGCTCTCAGATCCAGCATTTGTAGGAAGAGATCTGCAGGTAGATGGGCGGGGCCTCACTCTTCTTGCATCCTGGGCTGCAGCTCACCATTCCCACCAGGTTCCATGTGCTCTCCACAGGACAGGCCAAGGGCTCGCCGCTTATCTCCTGCTGGGAGGGATGAGGGAACAAAAAAGGTCAGGGAGGCCAGAGGTGGCCTGAGGTAGCCAGGGCTCAGGTCGGGGACAAAGGGGTGCTCTCACACCAGACACCCACTCCTTTCTTCCTCCCATTCCCCTCCCAGTTGTGCCTCCCCTTGCCTACTCCTGGCCAGGTGCCCTTGGAGGTGAGGGAGCAAGGGGGGGTGCGGGGGTGCTCACGTACCAGAACTGTTCCCCATCAAAGTCCTCTGCACAGATCATCTGGGAACTGAGGATCCGAACCAGAGAGGATTCTGGCGAACCTGTGGTAGAAGTTATCACGTTCTCTGCTGTTGAGGATGGTGACTTCCTTCTCCTGAACGGTCCAGAACTGGGGCCACACGCCTGTGGGACAGGGGCCCGCCTAGTTCAGGCTTAGTGGTTTCGCGGCTGTCTGCCACTGCCAGCCTTGTCCCCACCCTTCCTTTGCTGCTCACACGCCTCCAGCCCCTGTGCACCCCTCCACGGAGACCTTGGGGAGGGCAGCCTGCAACCTGGCCTTCCCGGACCTGGTCTCACTTCCCGCAGAGCTGGGTCTGCTGAGTCCATTCCTCCCTCAGCATCTTGGCCTTTGCCCTTCCTTCTATCTCAAAGGCCTGCCAAAACCCTCTTGGTCCGAATCCCTCCTTTGCTTCAAGCCCCCTCAAAAGCTACTTCCTCCCCTGACCTTGCCGACTCCCTCTGGGTCTCAGGCACTGCTTCCTTCACTCCCCCATCCTTCCCCTTGTCCCTCCCCTGAGTTCCTGGGGAACAGGAGACTTCTGCCCATTCCCAGCCATTCCTAGGTGGCCATGGCAGGGAAGACAAAAAGCTACTCCCCACCCTGAGGGCTTTTTTTAGGCAAGGCAGCACCCTGAGGTCTGAGGCACCTCTCTTGGAGTAAGGGACAGGGTCCCCCTTCCTACAACTCCTAAGGAAATGGGCCCTTTGATGAGCCTGGGACAGTGCTCCTGCTCTTGGTACGTCGCTCTTAAATTGGGATGACAAAGGATCTGGGACCACCGGGGGCAGAGGGGAGCCATGAGTGGACCCTAAGTGACTAACCGCCGGGTACAGACTGCCCTTAGCCAGCCCCCCTGGGGCCTTCTGGGAAGCTTTTTACAGACACAGAACCCTGTTATTTTCACTTCAGATGCTTTGCTTCAGGTCATAGATGCCCTGTGGTATACTATACCTGCGTGCAAGCTATAACTCTGTGCCCTCTCTGCGTTCAAGAAGTCCTGCTTATATGCCTTGGCCTGGGCCTGTGGGTTCACAGACAATCTGGGTCCCCTAAGGCTTGAGTGGCCATGATATGCTCACTGCTGACCTCAAGGGAAAGCAAACCTCAGAGATGAGAGTCAGACAGGAAGGTTGGAGCCAGTGGGCACCAGGGGAAGGTATCTCCAAAGCACCTGTCCATGTTAGACCTAGCCTGCACCCAGGTCCTCTCCCACACCGCCCGCCATGGTCTGAGAAGGCTCCAACTCACCATCAACCCAGGGGGAGTCCCCAGCCTGTCACAGTGCAGATGGAGTGGTTCTTCACCTCAGTCCAGGCCAGGCAGGCAGATGGGCCAAACATACCAGTTGTACTGGACTGGCCACTCAAGCTTGAGGAGGGCAATGTCATTGGCCCAGCCAACCCAGGACCAGTACCGACAGGACTGGTACTGGCTGTTCACAATGACCAGGAGCGCAGGAACATCGGAGGTAGTCTGAGCTGTCTAGTTCATCCACGGGCTCCCCAGCCACACTGAACAGGTAATACCAGGCCTAGAGGAACCATAAGGGGAATCCACCATCAGCTCCAGGCACCCCACCCCAGCCTCTGGCCCTTGCCTTCTGAGCAAATCCAGACAAACCACCACCTGCTTCAAGCTCCAAGCCTGCTCCTCACAAGAGATGTGAACGGAGCCCTGCACACACACTGTGTGGGCATGTCCTCACTACAACCCTTCATTTTATGCAGAAACTGAGGCTCAGAAAAGCCCAGTGACTGGTTCAAGCCTACACACCTAGGACATGGTAGAGCTGGGGACCCAGTTTTCTCTGGTTCCAAACTCTGAACTCTGTTTCATGCCCCTTGCTGGGCCCTGGAAGTGACAGAGTCCCCCATGCAATCAATCAGTCATAGCCTTGCCCTCCAGCCCTTTTTCCAGGCATGCCTCTGAAGTCTCCATGTTGGCCCTTAGGCTTGCAGGATGCTTCTCCACCGGTCAGCCATCACAGATGTTATCCTAGGGCCACTCCCCTGGTCTGGAACAGGGTCTGCCCCCTCTCTTGTCCCCACACTGACTAGACTCCCTGTGAGCACACATCTTCTCATATGCCTTCCCCAGCAACCCAAGAGGAATGATAAGCCTCCTCTCTGCACCCAGGGCCCAGGCCAGGGCCTGGCTTCAAAGGAGTGTCAAAGGCTGTTGGCTGAAGGAAGGAAGGAATGAGTAAGTGAAGCAAAGGATGTGGAAGAAAGAATTAGGACCTTTCTGTAGATAGAAGGAAGGAGGCCTGGACAATGACTTCCAAGCCTTCATTTCCTTTCTGTGGAATGACTTCCCATGACTGAGGGCCAGGCGGCAAGAGCAAGCTCCCAGGTCCCAGGAGGGAATGTGCAGGACTCAGCCCCCACCTGCTTGGACTTGGGCAGTTGGGACTGTGGGGGGGTTCCCCAGAGGGCACAGCTGCTACTGATGACCCAGCTGGTCAGATGACTGGGGCCCCAGCGACTCCAGGTGCATTTCTGTCCACCCACCTAGGCCCCAACTCACTGGATCAGGCAGTGGGCCACAGTCAGCACCCACTGGAAGGCAATGAGGGTGCCCGCACAGATATGTGTGCCATTGGCTTGCACACTGACCATCCAAGGCCACCGCCGAGCCATGGCCTCTGGGTCCTGGAGGGTGGGGTTCCGCTCATAGGCGAAGCCACAGGCTGAGTAGGAAAGCAAGAGCTTGATGAGGGATGGGCCCTGCCAGCTGCACCATGGCACCTTCCCTACCCCTTCCCTCAGCCTCATCTCCTACCTCTCCAGCCACCAGCCCACACTTATCCAGTGACTCTCCTTTTCCATGGGTCATCATGTGGAAATGATGCTGTCCGTGTGTGGCCTGGGGTTGCCAGTTTCAGCAGGGCTGCAGCATCCCCCAGGTATCCCTCTCTCTGTCCCAGTGGCCCAGGCCCCAGAGCCTACCCAGCCCACCAGTCCTGGCCAAGCAGTGTCTCAACTCTGGCCAGATCCCTTATAAACTCATCCACGTCTCCATTTGATTCCCTCTACTTTGGCCAATGCAGACCCCTCTCCCTCCTCTGGGATCCCCATCCTGTGATTCAGTGAGAGAAAAGCAGATGACTCAAGAGGGAAAATAGGCAATGTGGACGAATGGACGCATCCCGAGGATGCAAGCCCAGCAACAAATGAACACAGAGGCTGCTCAGCCCCATCAGTCCTCAGGGAACTGCAGCTTTAATTCATACCGAGGCTCCACTCCACACCACCTGCCAGGCAAAACCTAACGTCCCAGATACCAAGTGTTGCTGAGGATTATTGCCCAGACTGCTCACGCACTGCTGGAGGGACTGCCAATGGGTGCAGCCACTTTGGGAGAGTGTTTAAACTGGAGGTTACCATGTCCAACATCACAGCAGCCCCATTTCCCAGGGTTCCAAACGGGTTAATGGGCTGTGAGATAATGCAAGTGGGCCACGGCTGCGTGAGTGAAGGCTAACATGGGAGATGCAGTACCAGCGTGCACAGCAGAGGACCGCTAGGTCCTGTGGGAGACTTCCCGTGGTGGGTAAATTGTGTGCACTGAGTTCCAGGATAAGAAGTACTGGTGTGGGTCTTAGTGAACCATGCTTGCAAGCCACTGCCTGCCCTGCAAGTGAGCCCTGAGAGACCCACAAATGCTCCCCAAGAGCCATGCTGGAGACCCACAGAAGTCCTTCACTGGGGCCCGGCCAGGGGCAGGCGGGACCAGGGCTGGGTGGGGAGGCCCAAGGCCTCACAGGTGGCTCAGAGGTGGGAACATGCAGCCCGCCTCAGACTCCTTCAACTTTCCTTGCCTTCTCCTCACCAGGATGGGAGGCCTGGCCCACAACGGGTGCTTAGCAGCACCCCTCTAAGGGAGGTCTCCTCTCAGCCCTGCCTGCCCCTTCCTATTCTGTCCCTAGGGATCAACGGTCCTTAAGACTGCTCTGGCACCCTCTTCCCCCAAGGAGTCCACGGGACCCACCGGGAAGTAAGTCCATGTCGCCTTTAGAAGTAGGAAGCTGGAGGGCTGAGGCCTGCGACGAGCTGGCGGCGGCCTGCCGGGGGACGCGAGGCCCACCTGAGGGGCTGGGGGCTCTGGGGGCGGGCGCACCGTGGGTACTGCCTGCAGGTCCTCACCTGCGCCCAAGCAACCTGCCGAAAGGCCGAGCGGATGAGAGGTGGGCAGCTGCGGCCCGTGCGTGCGTGCGTGCGCGTGTGGGGGAAGGGGAAGGGGAGGGGGCGGGGCAGAGGGCCACGGCCTCGGGGCCCCGCCTGCGGGCTCTTTCCCTGCACCAAGGCTCCACCCTGGGGCGGCAGCGACTTCGCCGCGGCGCGCCTCTCCGACGCGCTCCTGGCCGGCTCCACCGCGGCGCTCCTATTGGCCGTCCGCGGCGACCTCGAACGTGCGGTGGGCGCGCCTGCGCGGACAGCCCCCGGCGGCCCCTCGCGGTGGTGCTCCCGGCGTGTGGCGCGCGAGAGCGCTCCTGGTGACCGGCCGCTCCGAGGCCCCCGAAACTGGTCTGCCGGTCGGACCAGCTGGGTGCCCTGCTTCTGGTCTCGCCTCCGCCCCCGCTCCGAGCCCCCGCTCACTCTGCCGGCTCGTTGTCCCGGAGACCCTCAGCCCTATCCTCGCCCGGTTCCTACACCTCCTCTCCCCGGTAGCCCACTGCCCAGGGCTCATCTCTCCCCTGGGGAGATGAAGGGCCCACCCCGGCGGTGGTGCTGGCGTCCAGGAGCTCCACGCGCCACACCTTCCCTTCCAGCCTGGTAACTTCAGTGGGGCGTGGCCCCAGGGCACTGAAATTAAGCAGCTTCAGATGTTTTCATAATGATTTTTGAAGATTGCATAATTTTAAGCAGCACACCCCACCTCCGAAAACAAAACAAACCCTCCATTGAGCGAATGCCCTTCCGTTAAGGATCCATCTGCTTAGAAAAGACGGCACAAGTGAGGTTTCTGTTCACAGAAAAACTGATGATAACCATGAGACCATTCCTGGAACACAAGGCTGAGTTGTATGTTGGGGAATACGGATAGATAATACATTTAAAAAGAAGTGTGAGGAAATTCTATTTAAAAGTAGTGTGTGGTAGCTTTGGGTCAAAGCTGTTGGAAAATTCTAGTCTAATAAAAGATAAAGTGAAAGTCAAGCCAAGCCAGGACATTCTTTTTCCAGAGACACCCGGGCTGGCCATTCAGTGCCCCAATCTCTGAGTAGATGGCAAATCACACCCACTACCCTCCCAGCTCCCAAAGCGCCAACCCAGTTGGTTACTCTGAACCTGAGGCCAAGTCTGAGGGCCACTACTGCCACACAGAGGGCGGGCTCTGTCCTCACAGGCTGCCTACTTGGGCCAGCCTACCCTTCCTCTCCAGAATCTGATGGTCACTGAGGCAGCTCATGTGCCCAAGGGGTAGTCACATCACAATTCATCTGGGCAGGCGCTCTGCCGGGCCCCACTCCCTGTCCCACCGTCATCCCCCATCCCTGCCAGGGAGAGAGAGGAACTGATCGGGTTCTGTAGACCCTTAGGGGGATATGAGGGGGTGGGAGAGGCCCACAGGTTCTGGAACAAGGCCCATAAGTGCAGGTCTGGTCATTGTGAGTGTCCTGGGAAGAGGCCAATCCTCTTAGGAAGACCTGAAGACAACTATTGGTCAGAGACCCAGGGAAGAGCCATGAGGACCAAGGGACTGCTAGACTATTGGCATGACTCAGCAGGAACATGGGGGATCACAGAGCTCAGCCCCATATTTGGCAGAGAGGACACTGCCACCCAGGATGGAGGGCACAAGCATAAACACAGGAAAGCCCCCTGAGAGGAAGGACAAGCCTCTGGAATGCTCTGGAGGCCTCTTGCCAAAGTCAGGAAGAAAGATGATGACTTTAGTGGTGCAAAATTCAAGAGTATCTTTACTGGACGATGAAACAACAGTAGCTCGCCCCAAGGGCACTCTGCCCCGTTGTCCTGCACTCCTCTGGTCTCCACTAATAAGGGCAGACGGGGCAGGAGGAAGCAGCCTCAGGAGCGACTGTCCTGGCAACGCTGCTCACAGGAGCCAAAGGGAGCCCAAGGAGACCAGGAGATTGTAGCCCATGAAGATGACTGGGCTCAGGAAAGCAGGCCCAGCCCTACTGATGAATCTCATGTCGGCAACCTGCCTCTTGATCCGGAGGTAAAGTAAGAAGTGCTGATGTAGATGCCCGGGAAGTGGCACTGGTTGCAGCTAAACCTCCAGCTCGCCAACCCCATCTGAATCCAGGTCTTGTTCCCATGGTAGAGAAGGGAGCTGCCAGAGGTACCCTGTGGGGCGTAGGAAGGAAGGCATAAGGTAGGCAGCAGGAGGGCCTCGGTGCTGGCCCTGGGTGAACCTACATCTTCCTGAGCCACATCCTTAATGTGAGCTGCAGTAGGCCTGGGCATCCCTAGTAAGGAGCCTGGCTATGAACTTGCTTTGTGACATGGAAGCCCTGCACGAAGGCCCAGGCGTGAGACCAGGCCCCTCTCTCCACGATCCTCCTCACTCTGCACCAGAACGCCATGGTCCTCTCCTCTGTCCCCCCTGAATCCTGGTGGGCCTCCAAGATCTTGCCCTTGACCTTCTGTTTTCCCTACCATCCAGCTTGCAGAGTGAGTTAGTGAAATGCAAACCAGCACCTCCTCTTTGTGCAAGGCAGGTGCATGTTTAAGGATAATGTCTATAACAACATACACCAAAAGATGAGGCTTTATTTTTACTGATGTTGGGTTTATGATTTTTTGAATTACTGAAAAATTTTATAAATCAGAAAACAGCTCTCTTTCCATACAGACATACACACTACACACATATTTTAGTGTAGTACAAACCAAGATTTACAGGACATAATCTAATGAAGAGTACGTACGATGCTTAAGGAAAAAATAATAAAACTATACCTGAGAACATAAAAGAAGACCTATGTGAATGTACAGATATACTGTCATTTTTAGATGAGGCAACTTAAAACAATGTGAAAATGTCAGTTCTCAGTCTTTGGCTTCATGCGGTATGGAAGACTAGAAATTCTAACAGATCTTGCTGAAGGTAACTAAATATGTGAGATTTTTTAAATAATCATTTCTAAAGCATGGGTGAGCTGGCAAGAAAATAAAGAATCCTCAGAATCCAAAACCCAAGGGAGGGCTGAAGCCCAGAGAGGTCAGCAAAGCCCAGGAGATGGCTCTCGCCCCCAGTGAAACAGAGCTTTGATTTTCACATTTTTGCTCATGGATGCAGGTGGCAAAGGGCAGAACCCAGGGCTGCCCAAGAAGGGAAGCCTAAGAGGAAACCTCTGGCCAAAAGCTATACCTCCAAACAAGGACCACACCTTCTGATTGATGATAAAATGGGAACACCTGCCCCCAGGTGAACTTGCAACTTGAATCCACACTGTCCGTGTGGCTCAGAAACCCTGGCCAAACATGTCATTTAGAGTGGCCATGGGCTGGCCATAGGCCCAGCTTTCTGGCAGAAGCACATATAGGTTCTGTCTGAAACAACCCCCTTTGGGAGCCCTGCTTCCAGGAATTCCCACAGAGAACACACTAAAGAACAAGTCCTCATTCTTAAAACATCACCCGTAGTCAGAGAAGCTGGGGAACCACATGCAAATGCCAGCCGGCAGAAAGAACAAGAGGAGAAACAGCCTTCACGGTTTGAGATACAGAAATTGTCATCGGAAGCTTCAGAGTTTCTGGCAATGCATATTTCACAGGCTTAGTGGTGAAGGGGTATGGGTGTTGGTTGTGTTGTTCTTTATTCTCCATACATACACAATCTCCATCAATATTGTTCTGTCTCTATTCAAGAGAATTAAAACAGTTAAAAATTACAACAATATCAGTACTTCTTACTTGAACCTCTAAAGTTCAAGTGATTCCAAATAAAATGCCAGCAGGACTTTTTTCAAGACCTGGACAATCTGGTTCTAAAATTGATATTAAAGGATAATAGTCTGAATTCTATAACAGGTTTGAAAAAGAAAGGCAAATTGAGTCAGGCTGGGGCAGATCTGACCTACCAGGAAGACAGATATATTTCAAAGCTATAATCACAGAAGCTGTGGTTCTGGCATAGAAACAAAACATGGACCAATGGCACAGTGGACAGCAATTCTGGTGCCTGCATGTGAGGAGACCTGGCACTTCATCCAGAAAGAGTAATGGGGGGTGGGAAAAGACATCTCTGTTGTAGACAGTAGGGAAACTGATAGGGAAAAATGAAGTTGGATCTTACCATAACAAAACTCCAGAGCAATTAAAAAACTCTCAATGTGAACATTGAAAAGGACAGCTAGTTAGCACCCCTATGTTTATCACAGCACTATTTACAATAGCCAAGAAATGGAAGCAACCTAAGCATACATCAGTAGATGAATGGATAAAGAAGATGTGGTACATATACACAATGGAATATTATTCACCCATAAGAAGAAAACAAATCCTATCATTTGTAAAAACATGGATGGAGCTAGAGGGTATTATGTTCAGTGAATAAGCCAGGCAGAGAGAGATAAGTACCAAATGATTTCACTCATCTGTGGAGTATAAGAACAAAGGAAAAACTGAAGGGACAAAACAGCAGCAGACTCACAGAACCCAAGAATGGACTAACAGTTACCAAAGGGAAAGGGACTGGGGAGGGTGGGTGGGAAGGGAGGGATAAGGGGGGAAAAGGGGCATTATGATTAGCATACATAATGTAGGGGGGGCAGGGAAGGCAGTACAACACAGAGAAGACAAGTAATGATTCTATAGCATCTTACTACGCTGATAGATGGTGAGTGTAATGGGGTATGTGGGGGGGACTTGATAATAGGGGGAGTCTAGTAACCACAATGTTGTTCAAGTAATTGTACATTAATGATACCAAAATTACCAGAAAAAAAGCTAGTTAAAAACATGTAGCACCACAACTTTATAATTTGGAATGAAGCATATGTTTTAAAATAAGATTCAAAACCCATGAACCTGATCACCGACCCTTCAGCTACAAGCCTTCAAGCTGAAGAGCCCTTCAATCTGCCTACTGGGGTGGAGCCAAGATGGCGGCATGAGTAGAGCAGTGGAAATCTCCTCCCAAAAACACATAGAGCTATGAAAATATAACAAAGAAAAATCTTCCTAAAATAGAGACCACAGGACACAGGACAACATCCAGACCACATCCACACCTGAAAGAACCCAGCGCCTTGCAAAGGGGGTGAGGAAGGCCAAAAACCAACAAGAAGGGAAGCTCTTCCAGCGGTCACTTGTACCAGCTCTGCACACTATCACTATCACCATGAAAAGACAAAACTACAGGCAGACAAAGATAACAGAGACAACACCTAAGAAGGAGACAGACCTAACCAGTCCTCCTGAAAAAGAATTCAAAATAAAAATCATGAACATGCTGACAGAGATGCAGAGAAAAATGCAAGAGCAATGGGATGAGATGCAAAGAAAAATGCAAGAGCAGTGGGATGAAGTCCGGAGGGAGATCACAGATGTCAGGAAGGAGATCACAGAAGTGAAACAATCCCTGGAAGGATTTATAAGCAGAATGGATAAGATGCAAGAGGCCATTGAAGGAATAGAAGCCAGAGAACAGGAACGTATAGAAGCTGACATAGAGAGAGATAAAAGGAACTCCAGGTATGAAACAACACTAAGAGAACTATGTGACCAAGTCAAAAGGAATAATATTCGTATTATAGGGATACCAGAAGAAGAAAGAGGAAAAGGGATAGAAAGTCTCTTTGAAGAAATAATTGCTGAAAACTTCCCCAAACTGGGGGAGGAAATAATCGAACAGACCATGGAATTACACAGAACCCCCAACAGAAAGGATCCAAGGAGAACAACACCAAGACACATAGTAATTAAAATGGCAAGGATCAAGGACAAGGAAAGAGTTTTAAAGGCAGCTAGAGAGAAAAAGGTCACCTATAAAGGAAAACCCATCAGGCTAACATCAGACTTCTCGACAGAAACCCTACAGGCCAGAAAAGAATGGCATGATATACTTAATGCAATGAAACAGAAGGGCCTTGAACCAAGGATACTGTATCCAGCACGACTATCATCGTATTAAATATGATGGTGGGATTAAACAATTCCCAGACAAGCAAAAGCTGAGGGAATTTGCTTCCCACACACCACCTCTACAGGGCATCCTACAGGGACTGCTCTAGATGGGAGCACCCCTAAAAAGAGCACAGAACAAAACACACAACATATGAAGAATGGAGGAGGAGGAATAAGAAGAGAGAGAAGAAAAGAATCTCCACACAGTGTATATAACAGCTCAATAAGCGAGCTAAGTTAGGCAGTAAGATACTAAAGAAGCTAACCTTGAACCTTTGGTAACCACAAATCTAAAGCCTGCAATGGCAATAAGTACATATCTCTCAATAGTCACCCTAAATGTAAATGGACTTAATGCACCAATCAAAAGACACAGAGTAATAGAATGCATAAAAAAGCAAGACCCATCTATATGCTGCTTATAAGAAACTCACCTTAAACCCAAAGATAAGCATAGACTAAAAGTCAAGGGATGGAAAAACATATTTCAGGCAAACAACAGTGAGAAGAAAGCAGGGGTTGCAGTACTAATATCAGACAAAATAGACTTCAAAACAAAGAAAGTAACAAGAGATAAAGAAGGACACTACATAATGATAAAAGGCTCAGTCCAACAAGAGGATATAACCATTCTAAATATATATGCACCCAATACAGGAGCACCAGCATATGTGAAGCAAATACTAACAGAATTAAAGAGGGAAATAGACTGCAATGCATTCATTTTAGGAGACTTCAACACACCACTCACCCCGAAGGATAGATCCACCGGGCAGAAAATAAGTAAGGACACAGAGGCACTGAACAACACCCTAGAACAGATGGACCTAATAGACATCTATAGAACTCTACATCCAAAAGCAACAGGATATACATTCTTCTCAAGTGCACATGGAACATTCTCCAGAATAGACCACATACTAGCTCACAAAAAGAGCCTCAGTAAACTCCAAAATATTGAAATTCTACCAACCAATCTTTCAGACCACAAAGGTATAAAAGTAGAAATAAATTCTACAAAGAAAACAAAAAGGCCCACAAACACATGGAGGCTTAACAACATGCTACTAAATAATCAATGGATCAATGAACAAATCAAAATAGAGATCAAGGAATATATAGAAACAAATGACAACAACAACACTAAGCCCCAACTTCTGTGGGATGCAGCGAAAGCAGTCTTAAGAGGAAAGTATATAGCAATCCAGGCACACTTGAAGAAGGAAGAACAATCCCAAATGAATAGTTTAACATCACAATTATCAAAACTGGAAAAAGAAGAACTAATGAGGCCTAAAGTCAGCAGAAAGAGGGACATAATAAAGATCAGAGAAGAAATAAACAAAATTGAGAAGAATAAGACAATAGCAAAAATCAATGAAACCAAGAACTTGTTGTTCGAGAGAATAAACAAAATAGATAAGCCTCTAGCCCAACTTATTAAGAGAAAAAGAGAATCAACACAAATCAACATAATCAGAAATGAGAATGCAAAAATCACGACAGACTCCACAGAAATACAAAGAATTATTAAAGACTACTATGAAAACCTATATACCAACAAGCTGGAAAACCTAGAAGAAATGGACAACTTCCTAGAAAAATACAACCTCCCAAGACTGACCAAGGAAGAAACACAAAAGTTAAACAAACCAATTACGAGCAAAGAAATTGAAACGGTAATCAAAAAACTACCCAAGAACAAAACCCCGGGGCCAGACGGATTTACCTCGGAATTTTATCAGACACACAGAGAAGACATAATACCCATTCTCCTTAAAGTGTTCCAAAAAATAGAAGAAGAGGGAATACTCCCAAACTCATTCTATGAAGCCAACATCACCCTAATACCAAAACCAGGCAAAGACCCCACCAAAAAAGAAAATTACAGACCAATATCCCTGATGAATGTAGATGCAAAAATACTCAATAAAATATTAGCAAACAGAATTCAACAGTATATCAAAAGGATCATACACCATGACCAAGTGGGATTCATCCCAGGGATGCAAGGATGATACAACATTCGAAAATCCATCAACATCATCCACCATATCAACAAAAAGAAAGACAAAAACCAGATGATCATCTCCATAGATGCTGAAAAAGCATTTGACAAAATTCAACATCCATTCATGATAAAAACTCTCAGCAAAATGGGAATAGAGGGCAAGTACCTCAACATAATAAAGGCCATATATGATAAACCCACAGCCAGCATTATACTGAACAGCGAGAAGCTGAAAGCATTTCCTCTGAGATCGGGAACCAGACAGGGATGTCCACTCTCCCCACTGTTATTTAACATAGTACAGGAGGTCCTAGCCACAGCAATCTGAAAAAACAAAGAAATACAAGGAATCCAGATTGGTAAAGAAGAAGTTAAACTGTCACTATTTGCAGATGATATGATACTGTACATAAAAAACCCTAAAGACTCCACTCCAAAACTACTAGAACTGATATCGGAATACAGCAAAGTTGCAGGATACAAAATTAACACACAGAAATCTGTAGCTTTCCTATACACTAACAATGAATCAATAGAAAGAGAAATCAGGAAAACAATTCCATTCACCATTGCATCAAAAAGAATAAAATACCTAGGAATAAACCTGACCAAAGAAGTGAAAGACTTATACTCTGAAAACTACAAGTCACTCTTAAGAGAAATTAAAGGGGACACAAATAAATGGAAACTCATCCCATGCTCATGGCTAGGAAGAATTAATATCGTTAAAATGGCCATCCTGCCCAAAGCAATATACAGATTTGATGCAATCCCTCTCAAATTACCAGCAACATTCTTCAATGAATTGGAACAAATAATTCAAAAATTCATATGGAAACACCAAAGACCCCGAATAGCCAAAGCAATCCTGAAAAAGAAGAATAAAGTAGGGGGGATCTCACTCCCCAACTTCAAGCTCTACTACAAAGCCATAGTAATCAAGACAATTTGGTACTGGCACAAGAACAGAGCCACAGACCAGTGGAACAGATTAGAGACCCCAGAAATTAACCCAAACATATATAGTCAATTAATATTTGATAAAGGAGCCATGGACATACAATGGCAAAATGACAGTCTCTTCAACAGATGGTGCTGGCAAAACTGGACAGCTACATGTAGGAGAATGAAACTGGACCATTGTCTAACCCCATATACAAAGGTAAACTCAAAATGGATCAAAGACCTGAATGTAAGTCATGAAACCATTAAACTCTTGGAAAAAAACATAGGCAAAAACCTCTTAGACATAAACATGAGTGACCTCTTCTTGAACATATCTTCCCGGGCAAGGAAAACAACAGCAAAAATGAGCAAGTGGGACTACATTAAGCTGAAAAGCTTCTGTACAGCGAAAGACACCATCAATAGAACAAAAAGGAACCCTACAGTATGGGAGAATATATTTGAAAATGACACATCCGATAAAGGCTTGACATCCAGAATATATAAAGAGCTCACACGCTTCAACAAACAAAAAACAAATAACCCAATTAAAAAATGGGCAGAGGAACTGAACAGACAGTTCTCTAAAAAAGAAATACAGATGGCCAAGAGACACATGAAAAGATGCTCCACATCGCTAATTATCAGAGAAATGCAAATTAAAACTACAATGAGGTATCACCTCACACCAGTAAGGATAGCTGCCATCCAAAAGACAAACAACAACAAATGTTGGCGAGGCTGTGGAGAAAGGGGAACCCTCCTACACTGCTGGTGGGAATGTAAATTAGTTCAACCATTGTGGAAAGCAGTATGGAGGTTCATCAAAATGCTCAAAACAGACTTACCATTTGACCCAGGAATTCCACTCCTAGGAATTTACCCTAAGAACGCAGCAATCAAGTTTGAGAAAGACAGATGCACCCCTATGTTTATCGCAGCACTATTTACAATAGCCAAGAATTGGAAGCAACCTAAATGTCCATCGGTAGATGAATGGATAAAGAAGATGTGGTACATATACACAATGGAATACTACTCAGCCATAAGAAGTGGAAAAATCCAACCATTTGTAGCAACATGGATGGAGCTAGAGAGTATTATGCTCAGTGAAATAAGCCAAGCGGAGAAAGAGAAATACCAAATGATTTCACTCATCTGAGGAGTATAGGAACAAAGGAAAAACTAAAGGAACAAAACAGCAGCGGAATTACAGAACCCAAAAATGGACTAACAGGTACCAAAGGGAAAGGAACTGGGGAGGATGGGTGGACAGGGAGGGATAAGGGGGGGGGGAGAAGAAGGGGGTATTAAGATTAGCATGCATGGGGTGAGGGAGAAAGGGGAGGGTGGGCTGCACAACACAGAGAGGACAAGTAGTGACTCTACAACATTTTGCTAAGCTGATGGACAGTAACCGTAATGTGGTTGTTAGGGGGGACCTGATATAGGGGAGAGCATAGTATACATAGTATTCTTCATATAAGTGTAGATTAAAAATTAAAAAAAAAAAGAAAGAAAGAAAGAAAGAAAAGGGGGATTACTCCTTGATAGGATAAAGCTATTGGTAAATCAAAGATCAACGCATGCTTTAAATATCCTTAATGTTGATCACTTAAAGGGTGTCAGATGATCAGCTATGGAGGTACTCTTTTCTGATAATATTCCTTTCTCTTAATAAAAAAAAAAAAAAAAAAGCAGTTACTGTGTGCTGACCTCCAATGAGTTCTGCACAGTGATATAGAGGGCATGTCAAAGTGTGGGCAAAGGGTCTGTTTATTTCTATGCAGAAGATCAAGGCCTAGCTTGGATACCCAGAAAATGAACTAAGATACGATATGAGGAGGAGCTTCCGGCATCAGCACTCTCTGGAGGACTTGTGCCGGGTGATGATCATCAAAAAGCCTCCACAGGGATCCGCGCGATGCTGCGGTTGTGGCTGCGTCCACCCCACCATCTACTGGACTTGCCATAGGAATGAGGAGGGAGATGTCTAGGCTGGCATGTGCATACAGTGAGACAACGAATTTGACCGGATCTGTACTGTTGGAACTCAACCAGGAGTTGGGAGGGGTGCAAGGTGTAGCACTCCAAAATCTTATGACTATAGACTATCTACGGTTAAAAGAACATATGGGATGTGAACAGATCCCAGAAATGGGCTGCTTTAATTTGTCTGATTTCTCTCAGACTGTTCAAGTACACTTGGACAATATCCATCATTCATAGACAAATTTTCACAAATGCCTAGGGTGCCTAAATGGTTTTCTTGGCTTCACTGGAGATGGATGGTAATTATAGATTTGCTTTGTTTATGTCACCATATTGCTATTATGTTAATATGTGTGTGCAAATTAGTTAGTAGTTTAAAACCTATACATACTTAAGGTACTCTATAAGAAGATATGTCAAAGAAATAATCAATCCTCCCATGTTTCCTTCCATATGCTACATCTGTAGCTTTTCTTCTTTCTTCCTAATTACAACCCTTAAATAGAATTCGTGCCTCATATCGAATTTACCGAGTATCATAATTCCTCCAGGTGGTAAAGATACCTCGAGACAAGTGCTGGGCATAGAAGCCACAGGGCATAAATCTGCAAAGAAGTAAAAAGCTAAACATTTCAAACAATATGGCTTCTCCCTCACTTACCAACTTTACATTTCCCTGTATGGCCCCGGAAGATGACTGGTTAGCCAGAGACAGGTAAGATTCCTCAAGGGAGGAACAACCTAAGACAGGCACAGTCGCAGGGGGGCCATCAGGTGAGAATTTGGGGATCAACAGAGGTGAGGCTCAGATCCTCAACCCCCTGCTTTGAGAGAAATCTTCTGCATCCGTGGATGTTTTGCTGCCCTTGTCTAGCCTGGATTAATACTTAGTCCATAGGCACACACCTGATCATCTGATCATCTACATTTGCCCTCTTACAGCACTAAACTATGTTTTCTACCTTTCTCTTGCATCTTCCTACCACTTCAGCATTTTATTAAAAATAAAAATAATAATAATAATAATAAAGGGACAAATGTGGGATCAACATATAAATCAAGTACAAAAATCAAACGAATATTCATATTTGACCTGATTGTTTATAGGTCATAATGCATGATCAAAACCAAAAGTTTCTGTGATGAATGCCCTTGTACTGTTCACCATGTAAGAATTTATTCACTATGTAAGAATTCGTTCACCATGTAAGAACTTGTTCGTTATGCTTCAGAAGTTTGGAGACTGACGAGAATTAGACTTGAGATGGATTAATGATTGTACATTGAGCATTGACCTCCCTATACTGAATTTTATTGTTGTTAACAACCATTTCATCAATAAATATGAGAGATGCCCTCTCAAAAAAAAAAATAAAGTAAAAAATAAAATAAAATAAAATAAAATAAACACTTTTAACCTAGAATTATCATGTATATAAATGTTGAATCACTGTGTTGTACACCTGAAACTAATGTAATACTGTGTGTCAACTACCCTTCAATAAAAATAATTATCTACAAAAAAAAAAAAAAAACCCATGAACCTGAAGAGGGGAAATGTGTTAGTCTCAATTACATCAAAATTACAACTACTTGTTCAGAGAAGGACACCAAATGTCACTGAAGATAGATGATGAGTAAGATAAAGCCTTTTGAAGAACAGCTCCTTAGGCTCTGTCTAAAAACAACTAGAGCTAAGTATTTAGCATAACTAAGGGAAAATTGAAAAGTAATAATCAAAGAAGGAGAGTTGGAGATTCAAGGGTATCTTGAATCTAGGAGATTCTTCAGTGGCAGCTCCTTAACAGCCTATTAAGGCAGGGACCACCCCCAAGCCTCCAAGAGAACTGGAGGTGGGAGATAGGGTAGGGCTTGGTGTGGATTAAATCAAAACAATTTTTAAACTGAGACTTGCAATAATATAGGGCACTTAATAGCTGAAAGGGATGGAAAATTAGGGACTCTGCCCAAAATGATGTTTGGGGAGGAAGATTTGATCCATAAGACATGTGGGGACAGTGACTTGAAAGAATAAAACCATGTAATGTGGATTCTCTAACAAATTGAGACTCTTAACAAATACAGGAGGGGATATGTAGCACACTGTTATTTATGCAAACTCAAGGTCACATAATAACAACATTATGACCTTTTCAAATATACAGACAACTTTAAAGACATGTACTAACCATATCTGAGAGGACAGAAAATAGGAGATGAAGGGGAAAATCAACCTAGTGGTGATGTGTGATGGCCCTTGCCTGAAAAAGATGAATAACCAGACTGGGAACCTAGATAAAAAGAGAAGTCAGGCAGAGAATAGTAGACAGAGAGTTCTCAGTCTGGTGGGTACACATTCCCTTACCACAGTGAAATAAAACCAGAACCCAAAAACAACAATACCCCATCAAAGGAAAAAAGATTAACTTTCAAAAATGTGAAAGAGGAGGAGCCAAGAGGGTAGCATGAGTAAAGCAGTGGAAATCTCCTCCCAAAACGATATATATTTTTGAAAATACAACAAATACAACTATCCCTGAAAGAGAGACCAGAAGACACAGGACAACAGCCAGACTACATCTACACCTGTGAGAACCCAGAGCCTCACGAAGGGGGTAAGATACAAGCCATGGCCTGGCGGGACCCGAGAGCCCCTCACCCCAGCTCCTGGCGGGAGGACAGGAGGTGGACCTGGGAGGGAGAGGGAGCCCAGGACTGCTAAATACCCAGCCCTAGCCGTCTACACTGGGAGTACAGACACACAGTGTGTGGTGTGCTGGATACTAGGAAAATGGGACAGTAAAGCCTGCAAGTGGGTCACAGCAGCAGGCACCCCTGGGACAAAAGAAAAGCAAGTGCCTTTTGAAAGTCTTAAAGGGACAGGGACCCCACAACTGGACAGAAGTGTCCTGGGACATGCAGCCAAGCAGCTGGGAATCCCGGGGAACTCGGGGCACCCTCACCCCCTTGGGTGGCAGTGCAGCTCACAGGCCCCTCATGGCAATAAACAGCCTCCCACCCATTCTCTTTCAGGTGTGACTCCGCCATAGCAGAGCAGCAGCCTGAGAGCAGCCATGCCCACAGCAGCAGGGCAGAGCTCCTTTCACAGCAGCTGGACAAGAATAAGAGATCCTGTCTGTGTGCAGCTACCCAGCACAAGCCACTGGGGGTCGCTGTTCTCCCAGGAGAGGAAGGCCACAAACTAGCAAGAAGGTACGTTCTTCCAGCAGACACATGTGCCAGCTCCCCACAACTACCTCTATCTCCATGAAAAGGCAGAAGAATTTGATCCAGACCAAAATCACAGCGACAACCTCTGAGAAGGAGCCTGGAGAGAAACAATTCAAAATGAAGGTCATAACCATGCTGATGGAGCTGCAGAGAAAAATACAAGAGCTAATGGACAAAGTACAGAGGGAGACTACAGAAATAAAACAATCTATGGAAGGATTTAAAAGCAGAATGGATGAGATGCAAGAGGCCATTGATGGAATAGAAACCAGAGAACATGAATGCATAGAAGCTGATGCAGAGGGAGATAAAAGGATCTCCAGGAATGAAACAATATTAAGAGAACTGTGTGAGCAATCCAAAAGAACAATATCCGCATTATACAGGTACCAGAAGAAGAAGAGAGAGAGAAAGAGATAGTGTATTTTAAGAAATGATTGCTGAAAACTTCCCCAAACTGGTGGAAGAAACAATTGCTCAGACCACGAAAGTACATGGAACTCCCAACAGAAAGGACCCAAGGAAGACAACACAAAGACACATAATAATTAAAATGGCAAAGATCAAGGACAAGGACAGAGTTTGAAAGGCAGCTAGAGAGAGGAAAAAGGTCACCTACAAAGAAAAACCCATCAGGCTATCATCAGACTTCTCAACAGAAATATTACAGGCCAGAAGAGAATGGCATGATATATTTAATGCAATGAAACAGAAGAGCCTTGAACCAAGAATACTGTATCCACCACGATTATCATTTAAATATGAAGGAGGGATTAAACAATTTCCAGACAGGCAAAAGTTGAGGGAATTTGCCTCCCACAAACCACCTCTACCGGGTATTTTAGAGGGACTGCTATAGATGGGAGCACTCCTAAGGCTAAACAGATGTCACCAGAGAAAATAAAATCACAGCAAAGAAAGCAGACCAACCAAATACTAACTAAAGGCAAAAAATAGAATCCACTACCCAGAAAATCAGTTAAAGGAAACACAAAAGAGCACAGAATAAAACACCACACATATAAAAAATGGAGGGGGATGAATAAGAAGGGAGAGAAATAAAGAATCACCAGCCAGTGCTTATAATAGCTCAATAAGTGAGTTAAGTTAGAGAGTAAGACACGAAAAAAGCTAACCTTGAACCCTTCATAACCATGAATCTAAAGCCTGCAATAGCAATAAGTACATATATTTCAATAATCACCCTAAATGTAAATGGACTGAATGCACCAACCAAAAGACACAGAGTAATAGAATGGATAAAATAGCATGATCCATCTATATGCTCCTTACAAGAGACTCATCTCAAACCCAAAGACACGCACAGACAAAAAGTCAAGGGATGGAAAAGGATATTCCATGCAAACAACAGGGAGAAAAAAGCAGGTGTTGCAGGAATAGTAACAGACTTCAAAGCAAAGAAAGTAACTAGAGATAAAGAAGGACATTACATAATGATAAGGGGGCAGTCCAACAAGACGATATAACCATTATAAATATATATGCAACCAACACAGGAGCACCAGCATATGTGAAATAAATTCTAACAGAACTAAAGGAGGAAATAGAATGCAATGCATTCATCTTAGAAGACTTCGACACACCACTCACACCAAAGGATAGATCCACCAGACAGAAAACAAGAAAGGACACAAAGGCACTGAACAACACACTAGAACAGATTGACCTAATAGACATCTATAGAACTTTACATTTAAAAGCAACAGGATACACATGCTTCACAAGTGCACATGTAACATTCTCCAGAATAGACCACATACTAGGCCACAAAAAGAGCCTCAGTAAATTCAAAAAGATTGAAATCCTACCAACCAACTTTTCAGACCACAAAGGTATAAAACTAGAAATAAATTGTACAAAGAAACCAAAAAGGCACGCAAAACATGGAGGCTTAACAACATGCTCCTAAAAAATCAGTGGTTCAATGAACAAACTAAAATATAGATGAAGCAATATACGGAAACAAATGACAACAACAACAGAAAGCCCCAACTCTGTGGGAGGCAGCGAAAGCATTCTTAAGAGGCAAGTATATAGTAACCCAGGCATATTAAAAGAAGAAGCAACAATCCGAAATGAATAGTCTAACGTCACAATTATCGAAACCGGAAAAAGAAGAACAAATGAGGCCTAAAGTCAGCAGAAGGAGGGACATAATAAAGATTAGAGAAGAAATAAATAAAATGAGAAGAATAAAACAATAGAAAAAAATCAATGAAACACAGAGCTGGTTCTTTGAGAAAATACATAAAATAGATAAGCCTCTAGCGAGACTTATTAAGAAAAAAAAAGAATCAACACACATCAACAGAATCAGAAATGAGAAAGGAAAAATCATGACGGACCCCACAGAAATATGAAGAATTATTAGAGAATACTATGAACACCTATATGATAACATGCTGGAAAACCTAGAAGAAATGGACAACTTCCTAGGAAAATACAAGCTTCCAAGACTGACCAAGGAAGAAACAAAATCTAAACAAACCAATTACCAGCAAAGAAATTGAAGCAGTAATAAAAAAAACTACCCATGAAAAAAACACGGCAAAAAATAGAGGGAATACTCCCAAACTCATTCTATGAAGGCAACATCACCCTAATACCAAAACCAGGCAAAGACCCCACCAAAAAAGAAAATTACAGATGAATAACCCTGATGAACGTAGATGCAAAAATACTCAATATTAGAAAACCGAATTCAAAAATATATCAAAAGGATCATACACCATGATCAAGTGGGATTCATCACAGGGATGTAAGGATGGTACAACATTTGAAAATTAATCAACATCATCAATCACATAAACAAAAAGAAAGACAAAAACCACATGTTCATTTCCATAGATGCTGAAAAACCATTTGACAAAATTCAACATCCATTCATGATAAAAACTCTGAGAAAAATGGGTATAGAGGGCAAATACCTCAACATAATAAAGGCCATATATTATAAACCCACAGCCAAAATTAAACTGAATAGCGAGAACCTGAAAACTTTTCCTCTGAGATCCGGAAAAAGACAGGGATGCCCACTCTCCCCACTGTTATTTAACATAGTACTGGAGGTTATAGTGAGGGCAATTAGACAAAACAAAGAAATACAAGGAATCCAGACTGGTAAAGAAGAAGTTAAACTGTCACTATCTCCAGATGACATGATATTGTACATAAAAAACCCTAAAGACTCCACTCCAAAACTACTAGAACTGATATCGGAATACAGCAAAGTTGCAGGATACAAAATTAACACACAGAAATCTGTGGTTTCCTATATACTAACAATGAACCAATAGAAAGAGAAATCAGGAAAACAATTCCATTTACAATTGCATCAAAAAGAATAAAATACCTAGGAATAAACCTAACCAAGGAAGTGAAAGACCTATACCCTGAAAACTATAAGACACTCCTAAGAGAAATTAAAGAGGACACTAACAAATGGAAACTCATCCCATGCTCTTGGCTAGGAAGAATTAATATACTCAAAATGGCCATACTGCCCAAAGCAATATACAGATTCGATGCAATCCCTATCAAATTACCAACAACATTCTTCAATGAAGTGGAACAAATAGTTAAAAAATTCATATGGAAACACCAAAGACCCCAAATAGCCAAAGCAACCCTGAGAAAGAAGAATAAAGTGGGGGGATCTCACTCCCCAACTTCAAGCTCTACTACAAAGCCATAGTAATCAAGACAATTTGGTACTGGCACAAGAACAGAGCCACAGACCAGTGGAACAGATTAGAGACTCCAGACATTAACCCAAACATATATGGTCAATTAATATTCGATAAAGGAACCATGGACATAGAATGGGGAAATGACAGTCTCTTCAACAGATGGTGCTGGCAAAACTGGACAGCTACATGTAAGAGAATGAAACTGGATCACTGTCTAACACCATACACAAAAGTAAATTCAAAATGAATCAAAGACCTGAATGTAAGTCATGAAACCATAAAACTCTTAGAAAAAAACACAGGCAAAAATCTCTTGGACATAAACATTAACAACTTCTTCATGAACATATCTCCCTGGGCAAGGGAAGCAAAAGCAAAAATGAACAAGTGGGTCTATATCAAGCTGAAAAGCTTCTGTATAGCAAAGGACACCATCAATAGAACAAAAAGGTATCCTACCGTATGGGAGAATATATTTGTAAATGACAGATCTGATAAAGGGTTGACATCCAAAATATATAAAGAGCTCAGACACCTCAACAAACAAAAAGCAAATAATCCATTTAAACAATGGGCAGAGGAGCTGAACAGACAGTTCTCGAAAGAAGAAATTCAGATGGCCAACGGGCACATGGAAAGATGCTCCACATCACTAGTTATTAGAGAAATGCAAATTAAAACCACAATGGGATATCACCTCAAACCTGTAAGGATGGCTACCATCCAAAAGACAAACAAAAACAAACGTTGGTGAGGTTGTGGAGAAAGGGGAACTCTCTTATGCTGTTGTGGAAAGCAGTATGGAGGTTCCTCAGAGTGCTCAAAGTAGACTTACCATTTGACGAAGGAATTCCACTTCCAGGAATTTACCCTAAGAATGCTGCACTCCAGTTTGAAAAAGATAGATGCAACCCTATGTTTATTGCAGCACTATTCACAATAGCCAATAAATGGAAGCAACCTAAGTGTCTATCAGTAGATGAATGGATAAAGAAGATGTGGTACATATAAACAATGGAATATTATTCAGCCATAAGAAGAAAACAAATTCTACAATTTGCAACAACATGGTGGAGCTAGAGGGTATTATGCTCAGTGAAATAAGCCAAGTGAAGAAAGACAAATACCAAATGATTTCTCTCATCTGTGGAGTATAAGAACAAAGGAAAAACTGAAGGAACAAAACAGCAGCAGAATCACCGAACCCAAGAATGGACTAACAGTTACCAAAGGGAAAGAGTCTGGGGAGAATGGGAGGGTAGGGAGGGATAAGAACGGTGAAGAAGAGGGGGGTGGAGCCAAGATGGCGGCATGAGTAGGACAGTGAGAATCTCCTCCCAAAAACATATATATTTTTGAAAATACAACAAATACAACTAATCCTAAAAGAGAGACCAGAAGACACAGGACAACAGCCAGACTACATCCACACCTGCGAGAACCCAACGCCTGGTGAAAGGGGTAAGATACAAGCCACAGCCTGGCGGGACCTGATCACCTCTCACCCCAGCTCCCGGGGGGAGGAGAGGAGTCAGAGTGGGGAGGGAGAGGGAGCCCAGAACTGCTAAACACCCAGCTCTAGAAATCCACACCAGAGCGCAGACACAGTGCATGCGTGGGGTGCTGGACACTAGGGAAACAGGACAGTAAGACCTTTGAGCAGGTCCCGAAGCCGGCGCCCCTGTGATAAAGAAAAGTGAGTGCTTTTTGAAAGTCTTAAAGGGACAGGGACCCCACAGCTGGATGGAAGCATGCCGGATCACAGTCCAGCAGCTAAAAATTCCAGGGAACTCTGGGTGCACTAACACCCTGGGCAACAGCTCTGAGACCCCTCACAGAGGTAAACAGCCAAACAGCCCCCCGTCCATTACCCCTCCGGGGCCCTGCCATAGCAGAGCTGCAGCCTGAGGCTGACCATGCCCACAGCAAGGAAGCTTCCTCCATACCGGCCAGGCAAGATACAGAGACCCAGTCTACATGCAATTGCCCAATACAAGCCACTGGGGATCACAGTTGTCCCAGTAAAGAAAGGCCAGGAGCAAGTGGAAAGACTTGGCTCTTCCAGCTGACAGATGAGTCAATAGCTCACCATTGCACCTATCAACATGAAAAGGCAAAAAAAATTTGATCCAGACAAGACTAACCCAGACAGCTTCAACATCTTCTACATCTTCCCCTGAGAAGGAACCTGGGGAGATACATTTGACCAGTCTTCCTGAAAAAGAATTCAAAACAAAAGTCATAACCATGCTGATGGACTTGCAGAGAAATATGCAAGAACTAAGGAGGGAGAATACAGAAATAAAACAAGCTCTGGAAGGACTTCAAAACAGACTGGACGAGATGCAAGAGACCATTAATGGACTAGAAAACAGAGAACAGGAACGCAGAGAAGCTGATGCAGAGAGAGATAAAAGGATCTCCAGGAATGAAAGAATTTTAAGAGAACTGTGTGACCAATCAAAACGGAACAATATCCGCATTATAGGGGTACCAGAAGAAGAAGAGAGAGATAAAGGGATAGAAAGTGTCTTTGAAGAAATAATTGCTGAAAACTTCCCCAAATTAGGGGAGGAAATGGCTTCTCAGACCACAGAGGTACACAGAACTCCCATGACAAGGGATCCAAGGAGGGCAACACCAAGACACATAATAATTAAAATGGCAAAGATCAAAGACAAGGACAAGGTATTAAAGGCAACCAGAGAGAAAAAACAGGTCACCTACATAGGAAAACCCATCAGGCTATCATCAGACTTCTCAACAGAAACACTACAGGCCAGAAGAGAATGGCATGATATACTTAATGCAATGAAACAGAAGGGCCTCGAACAAAGAATACTGTATCCAGCACAATTATTATTTAAATATGAAGGAGGGATTAAACAATTCCCAGACAAGAAAAGTTGAGAGAATTTGCCTCCCACAAACCACCTCTATAGGGCATCTTGCAGGGACTGCTCTAGATGAGAGCACTCCTAAAAAGAGCACAGAACAAAACACCCAACATATGAAGAATGGAGGAGGAGGAGGAATAAGAAGGGAGAGAAATAAAGAATCATCAGACCGTGTTTATAATAGCTCAATAAGCGAGTTAAGTTAGACAGTAAGATAGTAAAGAAGCTAACCTTGAACCTTTGGTAACCACAAACTTAAAGCCTGCAATGGCAATAAGAACATACCTGTCAATAATCACACTAAATGTAAACGGACTGAATGCACCAATCAAAAGACAAAGAGTAATAGAATGGATAAAAAAGCAAGACCCATCGATATGCTGCTTACAAGAGACTCACCTCAAACCTAAAGACATGCAGACTTAAAGTCAAGGGATGGAAAAAGATATTTCATGCAAACAACAAAGAGAAAAAAGCAGGTGTTGCAATACTAGTATCAGACAAAATAGACTTCAAAATAAAGAAAGTAAAAAAAGATAAAGAAGGACATTACATAATGATAAAGGGCTCAGTCCAACAAGAGGATATAACCATTATAAATATATATGCACCCAATACAGGAGCACTAACATATGTGAAACAAATACTAACAGAATTAAAGTAGGAAATAGAATGCAATGCATTCATTCTGGGAGACTTGAACACACCACTCACTCCAAAAGACAGATCCACCAGACAGAAAATAAGTAAGGACACAGAGGCACTGAACAACACATTAGAACAGATGGACCTAATAGACATCTATAGAACTCTACATCCAAAAGCAACAGGATACACACTCTTCTCAAGTGCACATGGAACATTCTCCAGAATAGACCACATACTAGGCTACAAAAAGAGCCTCAGTAAACTCCAAAAGACTGAAATCCTGCCAACCAACTTTTCAGACCACAAAGGTATAAAACTAGAAATAAATTGTACAAAGAAAGCAAAAAGGCTCACAAACACATGGAGGCTTAACAACATACTCCTAAATAATCAATAGATCAATGACCAAATCAAAATGGAGATCCAGCAATATATGGAAACAAACAACAACAACAACACAAAGCCCCAACTACTGTGGGATACAGCAAAAGCAGTCTTAAGAGGAAAGTATATAGCAATCCTGGCATACTTAAAGAAGGAAGAACAATCCGAAATGAATGGTCTAATGTCACAATTATCGAAATTGGAAAAAGAAGAACAAATGAGGCCTAAAGTCAGCAGAAGGAGGGACATAATAAAGATCAGAGAAGAAATAAATAAAATTGAGAAGAATAAAACAATAGCAAAAATCAATGAAACCAAGAGCTGGTTCTTTGAGAAAATAAACAAAATAGATAAGCCTCTAGCCGGACGCATTAAGAGGAAAAGAGAGTCAACACAAATCAACAGAATCAGAAATGAGAAAGGAAAAATAACGACGGACCCCACAGAAATACAAAGAATTATTAGAGAGTACTATGAAAACGTATATGCTAACAAGCTGGGAAACCTAGGAGAAATGGACAACTTCCTAGAAAAATACAACCTTCCAAGACTGACCCAGAAAGAAACAGAAAATCTACACAGACCAATTACCAGCAACAAAATTGAAGCGGTAATCAAAAAATTCCCAAAGAACAAAACCCCCAGGACAGATGGATTTACCTCAGAATTTGATCAGACATACGGAGAAGACATAATACCCATTCTCCTTAAAGTATTCCAAAACATAGAAGAGGAGGGAATACTCTCAACCTCATTCTATGAAGCCAACAGCACCCTAACACCCAAACCAGGCAAAGACCCTACCAAAAAAGAAAACTGCAGACCAATATCCCTGATGAACGTAGATGCAAAAATACTCAACAAAATATTAGCAAACCGAATTCAAAAATACATCAAAAGGATCATACACCATGACCAAATGGGATTCATCCCAGGGATGCAAGGATGGTACAACATTCGAAAATCCATCAACATCATCCACCACATCAACAAAAAGAAAGACAAAAGTCACATAATCATCTCTATAGATGCTGAAAAAGCATTCAATAAAATTCAACATCCATTCATGATAAAAACTCTCAACAAAATGGGTATAGAGGGCAAGTACCTCAACATAATAAAGGCCATATATGATAAACCCACAGCCTACATCGTACTGAACAGCGAAAAGCTAAAAGCTTTACCTCTGCAATCAGGAACAAAACAGGGATGCCCACTATCCCCACTGTTATTCAACATAGTACTGGAGGTCCTAGCCACGGCAATTAGACAAAACAAAGAAATACAAGGAATCCAGACTGGTAAAGAAGAAGTTAAACTGTCACTATCTCCAGATGACATGATACTGTAAATAAAAAACCCTAAAGACTCCACTCCGAAACTACTATAGCAAATATCGGAATTCAGCAAAGTTGCAGGATAGAAAATTAACACACAGAAATCTGTGGCTTTCCTATACAGTAACAATAAACTAATAGAAAGAGAAATCAGGAAGACAATTTCATTCACAATAGCATCAAAAAGAATAAAATACCTAGGAATAAACCTAACCAAGGAAGTGAAAGACCTATACCCTGAAAACTATAAGACACTCTTAAGAGAAATTAAAGAGGTCACTAACAAATGGAAACTCATCCCATGCTCCTGGCTAGGAAGAATTAATATCGGCAAAATGGCCATCCTGTCCAAAGCAATATACAGATTCGAGGCAATCTCTATCAAACTACCAACAGCATTCTTCAATGAACTGGAACAAATAGTTCAAATATTCATATGGAAACACCAAAGACCCCGAATAGCCAAAGCAATCCTGAGAAGGAAGAATAAAGTGGGTGGGATCTCACTCCCCAACTTCAAGCTCTACTACAAAGCCATAGTAATCAAGACAATTTGGTACTGGCACAAGAACAGAGCCACAGACCAATAGAACAGAATAGAGATGCCGAACATTAACCTAAACATATATGGTCAACTAATATTTGATAAAGGGGCCATGGACATAGAATGGGGAAATGACAGTCTCTTCAACAGATGGTGCTGGCAAAACTGGACAGCTATATGTAAGAGAATGAAACTGGATCACTGTCTAACCCCATACACAAAAGTAAATTCGAAATGGATCAAAAACTTGAATGTAAGTCATGAAACCATAAAACTCTTAGAAAAAAACATAGGCAAAAATCTCTTAGACATAAACATAAGTTACCTTTTCTTGAACTTATCTCCCTGGGCAAGGGAAACAAATGCAAAAATGAACAAATGGGACAACATCAAGCTGAAAAGCTTCTGTACAGCAAAGGACACCATCAATAGAACAAAAAGGTATCCTACAGTATGGGAGCACATATTCATAAATGACATATCCGATAAAGGGTTGACATCCAAAATATATAAGGAGCTCATGCACCTCAACAAAGAAAAAACAAACAATCCAATTTAAAAAATGGGGAGAGGAGCTGAGCAGAGTTCTCCAAAGAAGAAATTCAGATGGCCAACAGACACATGAAAAGATGCTCCACATTGCTAGTCATCAGAGAAATGCAAATTAAAACCACAATGAGATATCACCTCACACCAGTAAGGATTGCCACTATCCAAAAGACAAACAACAACAAACGTTGGTGAGGTTGTGGAGAAAGGGGAACCCTCCTACACTGCTGGTGGGAATGTAAATTAGTTTAACCATTGTGGAAAGCAGTATGGAGGTTCCTCAAAAAGCTCAAAATAGACATACCATTTGACCCAGGAATTCCACTTCTAGGAATTTACCCTAAGAATGCAGCAGCCCAGTTTGAAAAGTACATATGCATCCCTATGTTTATAACAGCACTATGTACAATAGCCAAGAAATGGAAGCAACCTAAGTATCCATCAGTAGATGAATGGATAAAGACGATGTGGTACATATACACAATGGAATATTATTCAGCCATAAGAAGAAAAGAAATCGTACTATTTGCAACAACATGGATGGAGCTAGAGGGTATTATGCTCAGTGAAATAAGCCAGGCAGAGAAAGACAATACCAAATGATTTCACTCATCTGTGGAGTATAAGAAGAAAGAAAAACTGAAGGAACAAAACAGCAGCAGCCTCAGAGAACCCAAGAATGGGCTAACATTTACCAAAGGGAAAGGGACTAGGGAGGATGTGTGGGAAGGGAGGGATAAGGGCGGCAAAAAAGAAAGGGCGCATTACGATTAGCATGTATAATTTGGTGGGGGGAGCATGGAGAGGGCTGTGCAACACAGAGAAGACAAGTAGTGGTTCTACAACATCTTACTATGCTGATGGACAGTGACTGTAATGGGGTGGTGGTGGGGACTTGCTGAAGGGGAGAACCTAGTAAACATAATGTTCTTCATGTAACTGTAGACTAATGATAACAACTGCAACAAAAAAGACCCTATCTCAAACTACGGCCACATTCTAAGGTACTCAAGTTTAGGGCTTCAACATATAAATTAGCAAGGGAATCTAGTAACCACAATGTTGCTCATATGATTGTATATTAATGATACCAACATAAAATTTTAAAAGTACATATTAAAAAAAGAATAAGTGTTAGGAAGATTAAGGTATAAAAATATTTGTGCCTCTGTCCATATCTCTCTAAGCTAGAGTGGTATGATCACTGTAGAAAGTATGTACCAGCTATCTCTTTTGAAATCCTTACCTCCTTGCAAAATAAAATCTAATCTTACAGGGGAAAAAACAATTTGTAGGGGAACAATTCCGCCCATAACACCAGCCTTTTCAGAACCTTATAAAGCCAAGAACTCTAATCAATGCAAGAGATCAATAGATTACTTGAATTTAATGAAGAATTGAGATGATTCAAGACTATGTTTCAGTTCCTTAGAAGGTTCTTCATTTCTGATTTATCTTTATTCCTAAAGTACCTCATGGTTCCAGGTTTACCAGGAACTCCCTTTCGGCTGATTCTCAATTCAAATTTTTGTCCCCTTAGCCTCCATAAGTCTGCAGAAATCCTTGTATAGGCCCACAACCTCTTAGCCACCTCTTTCAAAATTGGCAGATGTCTCTAGGGCAGTAGTTGGCAAACTACAGCTGGCAGGCTAAACCTGGCTCAATGTAAGTAAAGTTTTATTGGAACATGGCCACATCCATTCATTTAAGTATTATTTATTACCTCCTTCATGCTACAACAGCAAAGTTGAGTTGTGCTAGAGTTTAATGGCCCACAAAGCCTGAAATACTTATTATCTGGCTTTTTACAGAAAAAGTTTGCTATTCTAGGGAGACATAGCTCAAAACACACTGACTTCATTTCTGAAATTCCTTAGTCTCTGGCATCTTGGCCCTATTGATGATTTAAAACAGGATCAAGGAAAGACACCACATTGTGTAAGACTTTGGTAAGTCAAGGATGGAGAGTGAATTACACTAAGTGTAGTGGACTGAATGCAGTTAAAAGAAAACTACTGTTCCTTACAAGAAATATGCCTTAAATGTAAAGCTCCAAAGGTAGAAAATAACAGAAGGAGAGGGTACATATAAGCCACAGAGTAAAATGCCTGACAAAGCCATGTTGAGGTCACACAAAGTATACTTAAAAGACTTGCCAGAATAAGGAATATTTCATAATGCTGAAAAAGACAATCCAGAAGACATCAGAAAGACATAGCTGTTCTAAATTTGTAAGCAGCTAAACATATAAAACAAAACTCTAAAAACTAAAAGGAAAAATATATAAATCCACAGTGGATATTTTAATACCTTCCTTCAATAATTGAAAAGACACCAGATATATAATTAGTAAAGACATAGAATAAGTTCATATGAAATTGACATAATTAAGCAAATATACATAACTAGAAAATGGAAGTCAAGAATAGTATAGGACTATTGTAAAGGACAAATTATTTTTTAACTGAGTTTATGCTAGGTCATTAAGCAAGTCTCAACAAACTTAAAGGACTAATATCAGAGTATGGTTTCTGATCATAGTACAAATAAGCAAGAAGTTAACTTTTTTAATTAGCTACAAATTATAAATTTACTATAAAATGATAAATGTGTGGATCAAAGAAAAATCACAGTGGAAATGAGAAAATGTTTTGCAAATACTGGAAAATGAAATAAAAATACAATGTATGCTTATGTGTCTAAAAACCTTAATTGTAGATAAAAGAAATGAAGAAATCTGGATCCATAGTGGGGAGTTTGAAAATCAGTGATGTGGGCTTTCATTTCAAGTAAGTAAAACAAAAGACCAGAAGAGTAAATCCAAAAGAAGTAGAAGGAAGAAAACAATAAATAACATTCAAGAATGAAGTTTTTTAAAATAAGCATTTAGTAGCTAGGATTCACAAAGGCAAACATTGGTCCTTTTAAATAAAGAGCAATGACAAAATTATAAATATTTGAAATAAAAATGGATCCATCATTATACATTCTGCTGTCATTACTGTTGTAAACATCTTTATGCATATAAATTTAAAAATGTGGTTAAAGTGGACAAATTCCTAGAAAAATATAACATACCCAAACTGACAGAGGAACGAAAACCTGAACACTATTAAAATTTATGAAAAAAATTCATAACTAAACTTCATCCCATTCTTCCCCCAAAACACCAGATCCAGCTGGCTTCGTTCATGAATTCTACCAGATATTTAATGAAGAAATTACCCCATTATTTGAAACCATCATAAGATTGTATATCAAGGACAATACTTTAATTTAAAAAAAATGACCCAGGCATTACACCAACTCTTTAATGTAATAGAAAAAAGAAACAATTTAAAACTCATTTTGTGAGATAGACACAATCTTGAAACTAAAAAACATGACAAAGGTATTCAAAGGTATGCAAATTACAGGCTGGTCTCAATCACAAACATACATGCAAAACTCCTAAACAAAACAGAAGAAAACTGAATCCAACAAAATATAAAATTGATTTGTATCATGACTGTTCTTTGGTTTAATCTAGAAATGCAAGTTTGTCTTAGCATTTCAAAATATATCAATGCAATTCACCACATTAATAGAATATAAAAAGAAAAATGATCATCACAACAGATCCAGAGAAAAAAATATGGCAAAATTCAACATCCATTCATTTTTTAAAAAATCATTAGAAAAGCAGGAATACAATTCCAGAGAACTACTCCATAAAAGCAGTGAGACCGCTAGCAAAAACCTTCAAAATCAACTTTTCAGAATTCTGAAGCCAGAAATAACCAAAGGCTTACAACAGTCTGAGGAGGATTTGTTCAAGTAAAATGAAATTAACCTCAGTAAGAACACTCATTTCCCCATTGCTGTCCTCCCCTCTCTAGCTCTACAGTAGCCTTGAAAAGCAGCAACCTTGCAACCACAAGTGTGGTAAAAACCAGCAGCCAGTCAACCCTGGAAGGAAATAGACATCTGGAGCTCCCTAAAAGCTCCATGCTCTACAAACTGTCACCAGCTGACATATCTGAAAACTCACTGAAAAACCCCATTCCTGGGGCTTGCTTTATTTGACCTGACTCAGAGCTCACTCTGTTCACTCTGTGTGAACAGTCTTTTCCCAGTGTATTTGTTAGCAACAGTCACTGGCAATTGTTTAACACTGCATCTGCCTGAGCCAACATTACTATAGTGCCAATGAAAGTCTAACAACATAAATGTAAAAGGAAAATTTGGGATGTCTGTAGGGAACTTTGAAAATCTCTGACATCTTTCTGGGAATCTAGAAGGCCACACACATGCAGGTCTGTGCACATGCCCTGGAAAGACCTGAGAAGGCCCTAATCTCTCATCTCTGACTCATTTGAGGCACTGCCCAGGCAGGAAGGGAAGGCAAAGACCAAGCTGACGGCTGGAGCGTTGGAATCTTGCCCCTATATACACACAGAGCCCCTCAGCAAGAGCTGGGAGACTTACCAGTTCACAGAATTTAAGAAAATCTCTGTCCAATCATTAGCAGACAAATGCACTAACCAAGCAGAGACTTCAGTGGTCACACATGACAAAGAATACAGATTTTAAAGAATTAGTCTGAGAAAGTCTCTAAATGAATAAACAGTGACAACAAAAGATCCTGTGGAGGTGGGAATCTGATTTTCAAGAAGAACTGTTTCTTTATTTTGTGTCCAGTTTTTAACAATGACAAAAGAAAAACAACCAAACACTACAAAACACTCAAAGAAATAGGAAAGTATGTCCCATACATGGGGTAGAAATTGTCAAGATAAACCATCCCTGAGAAAGCTCAGGAATTATACTTACTGAAGAGTTTAAATCAGATATTATAAATAAGTATGTCTGAAGACCTAAAAGAACATATGTCTAAGCAATTAAAATAAAGTATGAGAATGGTATTTCACCAAATAGAGAATATCCATAATGAGACAGAAATTATTATAAAAATCCACATAGAGATTCTGGGTTTATAAAGAGTAGAACTTGAAATGGAAAGCTCATTAGAGGGGCTCACAGTAGATGCGGACTGGCAGAAGGAAAAATGAAGTCAGGTGAGATTGCAGTTAATTGCAAGTATGTAACATGAAGCACAGGAAGTAAAGAGAATGCAGGAAAGCTGACAAAATGGAAGGGAGAAATAACTGAAGAAACAATAATAACTGAAGACATCAATACCACTTTCATGAATGAATAGGACAACCAGGATGAACACGAAAAAGAGAAAGGAAGGATTGTGTAAGTCTATAAGCCAAGTACACCCAGCAGACATCCTTAGAATAGTCCCCCCACCAAGAGCACAGTACACATTTTGTCAAGTGCACCTGGAACAGTCTCCACAAATTGTGGTAGATACATACAGTCATCCATAAGGAATGCAGTATTGCTGCATGCTGCAATGTGGGTGAACCTGCAGAACATTTTGCTGAGTGAAGGAAGCCAAATAGAAAAGGTCACATAAAGTGTGATTCTTTTTATCTGAAATATTCAAAATTGGTAAATCCACAGAAACAGAATGCAAGTCAGTGGCTGCCAAGGGCTACAGGAAAGGTGGGATAGGCAGCAACTGCTTAGTGGGTGTAAGGCTAAAAGCACCAGAAAGAAGAAAGTGAGGATAGTGCAAACAAAACAAAGACAGCACCAAATAGCTCTGTGCCATACAAAGAAAGAACGGACAGCTCTTCCTACCTTCCAGTCCCCTGATGTGCTGACAAACCCGGGATGCAGACCCCCTCCATCCGGAAGGAGGAGACCTCTGGCTGTCCATCACCTGACCCTAAGCCAATAAAAAATTCCCCACATACCCCTGGTGTGGCCCACTTCCCCCTCCCCTCCCTGTACTTATAAAAACTCCCCACCTATATAGTTAGGGGAAACATCTCCAGCCTGTGTTTCAGACTGGTGAACCTCGCCTGAGATTGCACTCAAATAAACTGCCTGGCCCTTTGTTGTCTCTTGTTGCCTGGTTATTTCAGTTAAAATTTATCTTACATTTCATGCCGAAAAACCCAGGAAGGGGTGTGAGTGCGATGCCCCGACTGGCCATCGGCGGCCCTGCCACACTCCTTCCCTGACCCAGGACCTCAGCCTGCCCTCCGCTGCGTAGACTATTTTCCAGTGAATCCCTCAGTTTCCCCCAGTCTGTTTCTCTTCCTAAATCCATTTCACCTGGTCTGTCCAAAATCATAGCTACGTCCAGGTTGGGGCATCCAGCACCTGGGCATCCGGCCCATCTGCTGTGGGCATCTGGGATACCCACCCCTGGCCCTGCGGTGTGGGAGACATCCCTCACCCAGGCTCCCAGGCCTTCTCCCCTGACTTGGCATGCTTGGGACGCTGGGCACTCCTCTCAGCGGGATTAGTTGAGAAGTAGTGCAGACATGGGGAACCAGCCCTCGAAAGCAGAGGCTCAGACCCTGCTGCAGTGTCTCATTTCTAATTTGGCTACTCTATATTTGTCCCAGGAAGTTCGCAAACAGAAGCTAGTCTTTCTTTGCTCTAAGGCCTGGCCTCAGTATCCCTTGGACAATCAATCTCGCTGGCCCCCTGAGGGAACTTTCGATTTTGGCCTCCTCATCAACTTGACTAATTATTGCCAATGGAGCGGAAAGTGGGGTGAAATCCCATATGTGCAGGCTTTTTAGACTTTGCGCGCCTGCCCAGATCTGTGTGTTAAGTGTACTCCTTCCCAATTTTTGTTGGCCCAGGTCTCTGCCAAGGACCGCCAATCTCTACCCCTCCTATTACTGGGAGGCTCTTCTGATGGACTCGGCTACCCCGCTTCCTGCTCCTCCAGGCCCACCGCGGGGGCCAGGTCCCTTCCTCAATGTTCATGTCCTAACCCCTCCTCCCCTCTCTCTCTCTCTCTCTCTCTCCACCACCTTGGTCCCCTTCTCATCCGGTCTCTCCACCACCTTGTTCCCCTTCTCATCCGGTCTCTCCACCATCTTGTTCCCCTTCTCTTCCGGTCTCTCCTCTACCTTGTTCCCCTTCTCTTCTGGTCTCTCCACCACCTTGTTCCCCTTCTCTTCTGGTCTCTCCACCACCTTGCTCCCCTTCTCTTCCGGTCTCTCCACCACCTTGTTCCCCTTCTCTTCTGGTCTCTCCTCTACCTTGTTCCCCTTCTCTTCCGGTCTCTTCACCATCTTGTTCCCCTTCTCTCCCGGTCTCTCCACCATCTTGTTCCCCTTCTCTTCCGGTCTCTCCACCATCTTGTTCCCCTTCTCTCCTGGTCTCTCCACCATCTTGTTCCCCTTCTCTTCTGGTCGTGCCACCATCTTATTCCCCTTCTCTTCCGGTCTCTCCACCATCTTGTTCCCCTTCTCTTCTGGTTGTGCCACTATCTTGCTCCACAGGTGCCAACTCCACCTCAGAAAAAACAGATAAAACTCCTCCATATCCTAGTCCCCAGCCTTCAGGTTCTGCATCAATTCCCAAGTTGTATCCTCCACTGCCAGTGTCACCTCCTCCGTCCCCTCCTTCAAACCTGCTGCCATCCTACGCGCTGCGGCTGGCACTCAAGTGGTCTAGCCCTCCCATAACCCGCTCTAAGTCACAGCGGTCTCAGGCTCATGTGATGGCTCCTCTGAGAGAGGTGGCAAGAGCTGAAGGGGTGGTGCAGATTCATGTTCCCTTTTCCCTAGCAAACTTGTCCCAAGTGGAATAGCAATTGGAGTCCTTTTCCTCCAACCCCATAATGTTCACTAAACAGCTTAAATATCTCACTCAAGTTTACAAGCTCACCTGGCACGATGTACATGTGGTCCTCCAATCCACTCTAACCCCGGAAGAATATGACTGTGTCACAGCGGTGGCACAACACTGTGCCAATAAAGCCCATGCCACAGATGAACAGGAACCTATAGGCAGAGAAGCTATTCCTCTACAAGAACCCCTGTGAGATTTTAATTTTCCTGAGGATAAAGCATGCCGAGATCTCATGGTTCACTACTTGTTAGTGAGTATAAACTCAACCGCCCAAAAGGCCATCAATTATTATAAGCTTAGAGAAATTACCCAGAGGCCCTTAGAAAACCTACAGAGAGCCTACAAGACGTGCTCCTCAAAGACCCTAACTTGACTTTTTTCATAGACAGAAGCTCGGTAAAAAAGAGTGACAAGGTGAGAAGGGCAGCCTATGTAATAGTGACTCTGTCACAAGTAATAGAAGCAAACCTACTCCCACCTGGGACCACCTCCCAGAAAGCTGAATTAATAGCTACTACCCGGGCATTATAGCTGCCAGCCGGGAAGAGAGCCACAATTTATACTGACTCTAAATATGCCTTCCTAATTGTACATACTCATGCTGCAATTTGGAAGGAAAGGGGCTTCCTTATCACTAAGAGAACCCCAATCATCAACAGCAGGGCTATCAGCCGCCTGCTACAAGCCCTACAGAACCCCAAAGAAGTAGCCATCGTGCATTGTAAAGGACATCAAACTGAAAATGATCCAGTAACCAAGAATAATGCGTTAGCAGGTTCCACAGCCTGACAGTTAACATCCTGGTCTAGCCAACCCTCTGTGCTATTTCTTTCCCCCTCTCTATTGCCCCCAAACCCCGATGACAAATGGCAACTGCTTCTACATCAAGGGGGGATGTTGAGCGATCATAGATAAATATACCTCGGGGGACGAATTGCCCTCTCCTGAGCCCAGGCAGGGATATCATATCCAAAATTCATCAGTTTCTACACATTAGGCCAGAAGCCATGCACCAGTTTCTCTCCCCCATATTTGCCCCTTATGGTCACCACAAGGCAATAGATCAAGTGCACCAAACCTGCACTAGTCATTGTGTCTCGTCTCAAAGTGCTCTAAAGACCCAAATGGCCCTCCACCAGATGAAAGAAATGATCCCCAAACAAGACTGGCAAATAGATTTCACCCATTTGCCTAGGCATAAAAAACTCTGGTATTTACTAGTTTTAGTTGATACCTTTTCAAGGTAAATCAAAGCCTTCCCCACCTACCGAGAGACTGCATCAATAGTGGTGCAAGTGCTGATAGAACACATCATCCCTCATTTCGAGCTCCCCACTTCACTCCAATCCAATAACAGACCTGGCCTCATCTCCCGGGTCACTCAGCTAACAGCCAAAGCTCTCAATGTCACCTAGAACTTCCATAAACCCCATCACCCCCAATTGTCAAGTAAAGTTGAAAGAGCTAATGGTCTCCTAAAAGACCAACTAACTAAGCTGTCTCTAGAGGGAAAGCTCTTGTGGCCCGATCTTCTCCCCACAGCTCTCGCTCGACTGCGTGCTGCCCCCCAGGGGCCGGCTGGACTAAGCGCATTTGAGCTAATGTATGGCAGGCCCTTCTTACTGAACACAGGCCTGCCCACCATCTCTCCTCCTTTGGCCTCTTACCTTCCTTACTTTTCACTGTTGAGACATCTTCTCAAAGAACACACAGACCAGCTCCTAAACCAACCTATGTTGTCCAACAACCCAGAGGACGCAGCAATCCTTCAGCCAAGGGACGAAATACTTCTAAAAGAACTCCAGCCTTGATCGCTCCAGCCTCGCTGGACAAGACCATACACAGTAATCCTCACAACCCCCACTGCTGCCAAACTATTGGGACACCCTGCATGGTACAATATTTTCAGACTAAAGATAGCCCCTCCCTCCCCCTGATGATATTTGGCAAGCGGAACCAGTTGGACCTCTACAGATACAACTCTGATGGGCTCCTCATCCTACTCCTCCTACATAGTGAGGTAGCCTCACCTTCTCCCATCAGGTTCCTTCAACAGCGCATAGCAGAAAAGGCTGGAATGTAAGGCTAAAAGCACCAGAAAAAAGAAAGCGAGGACAGTGCAAACAGAACAAAGACAGCACCAAATAGCTCTGTGCCATATAAAGAAAAACCGGACAGCCCTTCCTAGATTCCAGTCCTATGATGTGCCAACAAACCCCAGATGCAGACCCCCTCCATCCAGAAGGAGGAGACCTCTGGCTGTCCATCACCTGACCCTGAGCCAATAAAAAATTCCCCACATGCTCCTGGCATGGCCCACTTCCCCCTCCCCTCCCTGTGCTTATAAAAACTCCCCACCTATCTAGTTAGGGGCAACTTCTCCAGCCTGTGTTTCAGACTGGTGAACCTCGCCTGAGATTGCACTCAAATAAACTGCCTGGCCCTTTATTGCCTCTCATTGCCTGCTTATTTCAGTTAAAATTTATCTTACAGTGGGTATGGAGTTTTATTTTGGGGGTAATAATATGTTTTGGAATTAGGCAGAGATGGTAGTTGAACAACACCATGAATTTAGTAACTGCCACTGAAGTGTTCACTTTAAAATTGTTGTATGCTTGGGTGAATTTCATTTCAATTAACAGATGATAATTAGAAAATATTAAATATCATATCTAACAAATATTATTCACCAAAAGCATTATTCTATATGTAGACAATCCAAAAGAATCTAGAGATAAACTGTGGGACTTATGAGTGTTTGGGACTGAATTGGGTTGCCCCAAAACTTACATATGTAGAAATCCTAACCGCTAGTACCTCAGAAATGACTGCTGGAGATAGGGCCTTAAAGAGGTAATGTGGATTGCATGACCTCATAGGGCTGTGCTCTGATCCAGTGTGACTGGCGTCCTTATAAGAAGAGGAGAGGAAGACACACAGAGACACCAGAGATGTATGCACAGAAAGGCCTCCACAGGGAGGAGGTGACAACCTGAAGGCCAAGGAAAGAGGCCCCAGAGGAAACCAAACCTGCTGACACCTTATCTTGGACTTCCAGGCTCCAGAACTGTGAGAAAAGAAATTTCTGTTGTATAAACCACACAGTCTGTGGTATTTGTTACAGCAGCCCTAGCAAACTCATATACTACATAAATTTCATAAGGGTATTAGAGATAAGGTCAATCTAAAAATCAGCAATCACAAAAATGGAAGTAAATGATACCATTTACTTTAACATGGGAAAAAATAAATATTTAGGAATAACCTAAAAGAACTGTACAATACCTCTCTATATAAAAGTATGAAGATCATTAAAAGAAATCAAACAATACCTTAACAAATCTTCATGGACCAGAAGATTCAATATGATACAAATATTAATCCTAGTGAATTAGTGCACTCTGGAGATCAAGAGGTACAAACTTCCAATTATAAAATAATTAAGTCACAGGGATGAAAAGTACAGTGATAGAAAGTACAGCCAATAGTATAAATAACTTTGTATGACTGCACTTATGGTATTTTGTAATATGTACGAATGTTGAATCATTGTGCTGTACATCTGAAACTTAAATAATATTATGTCAACTACAAAGAAAAAACAAATTGATGCATTCTAACCAAAAACCTGATTTGTCAATTTTAAAAATGGTTTAAAAATTATATGGAAATGTATTCAGTCAAGAATAGTCAACATAATCTGGAATAATGAGGAGCAAACAGAGAGGACTTACTATGCTAAATATCAAGGACTATTACAAAGCTACAGTAATGAAGACAGAATTATTTGGTACAAGAAGAACAAATAGACCACCCAAAAAGAATAAGGCAAAAAAGAAAAAAAAAAACCTCAGAAACACACAGAAAAATTGATGCCTAATGACAATCGCATTGTGTAGTAGTAACACAGGGATGATCTTTTCAGTAAGTGGTGCTGAATCCTTGTATGGATTCAATACACTGGAATGCTGCTACACCACAATGAATATGAGGACATTCTACAACATGGACGCATCTCACCAAAATCAAATGTTGAGCAAAACAAAGCAGACATACATATACACTATGACTATGCAAAGTTCAAAACCATGGGAAAACCAACCTATGGGATTACGAATCAGAAAAGCAGTTAGCACTGAGGACATGGGAGGGAAAGCTCTGGGGGAACACAAGAGAAACTTCTGGATCTCTACTTCTATTCTTTGTCTTGGTCTGGGAAGTATTTACACAGTACTCACTTAGGAATAATTCATAACCTGTAACCCTCATTATGATGCCAGGATGGTGGAGTCAAAGAATGAACTTCACAAACACTCAAGGTACGAGAAAGAGTAAGGCAGAAGCTTTTATTTAGAGATAAAGTGAGAAGGCAGAGTTCTGGCTCAGGCCAGGAGGGGACAAGAGAGCCTGGGGAGGTGTGTTGTTTAGGGGTTTTATAGGCAGTTGATACAAAGGGCTACGGATGCACACCTGCTAAGTCCCAGATGTTTATCTCTGAAGAGACATTTTCTTATTAGTCTTCCAGGTTATTTACAAGAAATCTACTGCTCTGATTTCCAACCAGGATAGCAGCTTCCTGGTCTGGGAGCATGTCTTGCCAATGGGTTTCAGCCCCGGGCAAGTTTGCTATGGATTCAATGTGACCAAAGCAATTGACAGCAAAACATTCTTGGGGTGAAAGGGTTATACCCAACTTTATTTCCAGGTGGCAGGTCAGTCACTAGAATCCCATTCACTCAGGGCAAGTCTGCACACAGCAAGCTGGTCTCTGCCGACCCACAGAGCTGTCCTGCACAGACATCCTCTAGGCCTCTGTCCTCAGCGCTGCCACCACTCCAGCCTCTGCTCTCCTGCAACCTTGCAGACCTACCACCGTGTTCCGGGCAGAGCAGTGGGTGGAGCTCTTTATATAGAGTCAAATTGCCCACAGGTGTGCAGTGAGCTAGTCAACCAGAGCAAGGTGAGAATCCTGGCATCAGGAACTCTCATTTTATCCACAGAGCATATCAATCAAGACTACCTGCTTTGCTCCCAAGGTGGGCTGAGTTATTGTCTGTTTGTTAAAGAGTATGTTTAGACACTTATTTTTTAACTAATTCAGTTTTAAAATGCAATCCTTTCTTCAAGATGGAATCTTTCCTGTTTTTACTAGCTGTTTTGGGCTTGCTTGTTAATTGCCCAGATTGCAAATCACTTGATTAGGGCTGAAGGAAGAAAAGCAGCACCTGGATAAAGTCAGAAAAATAAGCTGGGCCCCCCAACAGGCCAAAGCAAACCCCACAGCAGATTATCTTGTTTTTTCCAGAGGCCCTCACCATACTCTGTATAAGCCCATGGTCCCTGTCTCAATTATCTGTACATATTTATGAAAGTATGATAAACTTCAAGAAAAAATTTTAAAGTGTTTGTATTCATTTTATACTGATGGATAACACACTCTCACAAATTGAGTGGCCTATGACAAAATCCATTTATTATCTCATAGTTGCCATCGGCCAGAAGTCCAGCCTGGCTTAACTGAGCTTCCAGGGTGGGGCAAACTTTAAAGTGCCCAGGGTCACTTGCATACAGGAAATCTTCTCACTAGAGCACTTTAATCCATTTCTGATAATTTGGGTTTTACACTTGGGCCTCCCTCCCTCCACTTGCACTTAATCCATTTCAAAACCAGTAAGAGCCATGAAGAATGCCTGGATGCAATAAATACAAAGTCCACTTAAGAAGCACTTGTAGATGAGAATCTCCAGGTCTCACGAAACAAAGCAGACCCCAGCTTGCGTTCTCATGTCTCACGTCTAGGGGTTTGTCTGCCCAATCCGTCTGTCTGCTGGGGCCACTAGCCTCAGCCTGGTCAGCAGGGCATCAGGAAGCGACTACTGCCTCCCTATCAGCAGTTTTTTGATAACACTAATATGGCACCTGGCATAGATTACTGGGTTTGTCTTATCTGGGGGGAAGAGAAACAAGAGCCAGAGACCAACCTTGGAGATCTCTGTCTCCTCTACTGTGCTCAACACCAAGGAGCTGGCCAGTAAATATATGCTGGATTTGACTGGAAAGAGCAAAATTCTGGTGAGAAAGAATTCTAAGTCATTTCCATGTCTAAGTCCAAATCAGACTTTCTCTCCCCTAACATGGCTTCCAGGAAGGGCATCAAGATGATCTGGTTTTAGTATGGTGAATTCTCTTGAATAAGTTGTCCAGAACTGAGTGTTGCTTGGAGTATTTCTTCATTGTTGCGGGGAGGAGGCATTCTTCATTGTATCCCTGGCTCTGGATAGCAGAAGCAACTTGTCTTCCTTGTGGTGCCTCGGCGCCACCTGCTTTCGGGAAACTTGAGACAGCGTTTCTGTTCCCAACGGACAGGGCAGATGTAGCAAGATTCAACCAAAAGGAGAGCAGTCAGGACAAGCCTCAAGTTCACCAGTGGAAACAGAAAGCCACTAATTTATCCATAAACAGTGTGGGGACGTTGGGGTTTCTATGCCCAGGATCCTCACTGAACTTAAATCACCTGATGATGTAACTAGCCTGCTGCTAGGCTGCCGCTTCCACACCTTTAGGCTATAACCTATTATTGAGCTATATAGAGAGCTCGGCCCAGTGCTCTGGGTGGAGGCAGAGACGCTAGTGCTCCACCTGTTCCCGGGAGAACAAGCCGGGTAATAAACCCTTTCACCCCAAAGAATGCTTTACTGTCATTTTTTTTTTTGGTCACATTGAAAGCATAGCGAACTGCCCGGGGCTGAAACCCATTAGCAGACAACAGGCAAGTGCACCACTTCAGCAAATGTGTTACTCAGGCTTCATTAGAACTGGCGGGCACTGGGCTGGGTGGGATTTCGGGCACCGAATGCTCAGCGGGCGGAGTTCCCCAGCCCACGCACTGTTCCCCCATCTCTGGCCTGAATGTTTAGGGCACAGCGACAGAAGAAAGACCCAAACTGTTCCTACGAGTTCTATCATAAAAGTAGGCTTTACCTTAAATTCAGATATTTGTGCTACAGAAATGACTGTTCTTTCAATTATCTCTTGAATTGGGGTTTAATTCTCCATGTCCTCGACCTCTGAAATAAGTTTGAATTGGCTTTTTAAAGCTAAAATCTATCCCATTTCTAAATGTGTTTTCTTCCTTGAGTGTTGGACAGACACTAGAAGTCTGTTTCCTTAGAAGATTTTTTTTTTTTTTTGGTTCAACTATTTTTGGTTGGTTGGATGGTTTTAAAGTCAAGTGCTTTTTTCTATGATTTTAAACACACAATTCTGTCTCTCCTGCCCCCACATCCGGCTTCCAAAGCATCTGGCTAAGTTCCCCAGTCCTTCCTGAATCTCAGCAGGCCACTTGGGGCATTTCACAAGCTGAAAGGTCACAGGAGGGGCTGAAGCACAACAGGAATTAAGCAGCCAGCTGCGGTAGAGCTTGAGAGGCTCTAGGTAAATGCGCCAATTCTCTAATGTGGCCTTACCTGCAATAAAAATATTTTTAAATTTAATTCTGCCAAGATGCAGGTGTAGAAGCAAATAACTGCTCTTCCCAGCACCTGTGGACCCCTCGCATTCACGCACATAGGCACTGGGTCTGACACGGCCTCGGATGCTGCCAACTCGCCCTGCCGCGGACTAGATTCAGTGCTCACAGACGCGTGAAAACAAGGGCAGAAACAAACCACACATGCTTGCCTGGCGATACTAGGCCCGCGCCAGGCTTTCGCTTTAGAAATTCGAACTCAATGATACTTAGAAATGACTCAGGACTTCCGACGTACCTGGAGCACCGAGTCGTTCGGTGGAGGATTCCGGCTTAGGGATGCACCTCTCCGACTGCAGGGCAGCCACCAGATACGCGCCTTCAGAGGGGCATGGGACACATCTGCATCTGGGCGCTCATTCCGCTGGGGGTCGGGAGGCACTGTGAACGCTGGGAGACCGATAAAATCCAAGTGGGACCCAGTGGCGAGGCGGGAACAGCCTCCCAGGCCGAACTGCCGTGCTTCTAGCCTCCTTCTGGGCGCAGGCCTGACTCTCCTCCGACTGAGGAACCCGGGCGGCCGATCCTCAGCAGCCGTGGGCGGGGAGGCGCAGCCGCCTGCTCAGCCCCGCACATCCCAGCCGCCCTCCCCGGCCCGGCACCCGACGCCGGCTCCCGCGTCCTTCCAGCCGCGGCTGGCAATTCGGGTCCGCCTGGAATTTACACTCACTCAACACCAACCAGGCCGAGAACACCTCAGGGGCCCCTCCTGAACGTGGATCTCGATTGCGAGCTTCCTAACCTTTCTCCCCACGCACCTGCCTCCCCACCGACGGCGACTCACTCACACCCTTTCTGGCCCTCTGACAGTGCCCAGGGCAAAACAGGCGGCTCCCAACACCTTTCTTGGAGAAACAAAGATGAAAGCAAATTTCAATAAGTAAAATTTGGCAGTAAATTATCAAACGGCTTGAGAGACCCACATGTGCTGTTTCGGGTTTCCTCAATAAAGCAATTACTTTCCACCGATCCTCCCACCTGGAATCATCCACTGCGCAGAGTAATTGACGTCGTTTTTGTTTTTTTTTTTCCTTTCCAAAAGAGTAAGTCTGGTATTTTTACCCCCGCAACTACTGATAGAGACATTACGGCTAGTTTACCAATTTTACAAGACTCCGCCTCCTCCATTCGGCCTTTGTTTCAGCCACTCTACGCCCCCCCCCCCCCCAACCCCCGCTCACCTCCACCCCCAGCAAGTTTAGGCATTGTGATGCGCGTGGGTCTCCGCCTCCCGCCCACCTGAGGGCCCTTCCCCCCAGGCCAGGACGTGTTGTTGAGGAAGGAGAATCCCCCGGAAAGCCGAGTCCCTGGCTAAGAAGGTCAAGGTGTTCGTTAGGACGGAGTCTGCGTCCTGGCTCCTGGTTCTCCCAAAACCTGCTGGGGAATGCATACTTCTCATCGGGGTTATTTTTCTTTTTAAAATTATATTTTTCTTCAGGAAATGTGTTTTCCTTTGGGTGTTTTGGCATTGACTGTGAATTGATGCCATGCTAACATTTTCCCCCTGAATTGTTGGGCGCTATTATGGACTGCAGGAAGATGGAGCGCTTCTCTTCCAGGTAGGAACCAATCTTGAATGTGAACTTCTGATTACTAAGAGGTTGCCAGCTTAGGAGAGAGTGTTCTACATCTCACTGTTGCCTGATTTCATCTTGCTCACACCTTAAAAGGCTGCCAGCAGTGCTGCTCTTTTTCCTGAGCCTGGAACTTCACACCTAGTTACACCCATCTTTGCCATTGGCTTTTAACGTTTCCATCCAGTTAACGGGCTCTGCCTCTGAAATGACAGGTGTTTTCCTATTCTTGTGTAAGAAAAGATCAGTATTAAGCCGAATTATGTGGTTTAAATATAAGAAGTTTAAAGGTATAAACAGATCGATACCTTACCTGTAAAACCAGTAAGAATAATGGGAATTTTTTTTAACCTGAAAATTTCTTAAATTACTTATTTAAATGAAATTGTTGGTAAAATGTGATTCATCATCTACATAGAATGTCTTGCAATCACTTTTAAATTCTTTGGAAGCAGCTGGAGAAAAATGTATGCTAGCTGAAATAGAAAAATACAAGATTTATACCTACTTAAAATTAATGTGTATATGAGGCCAAAGCCTACGAAGTAACAGTAGATATTGAAAAGAGTTGGATATTAGGTAGCCTTTTTCCTCATTGCTTTTCTTTTTGTTGTTACATACATGAATTAGCCATTTACAAAGGAAGTAGAAAAAAAGGAAGGTGGAGGTCTCCAATCTCCCCCTAGTGCTCTGTGGTGGTCTTGTCCTTGTGAGGAAAAGACCCAGGTGCTCATTCAAAGGGTTTTATTTGCTTTGTCTTGCTAACTAACCACTGTCTGATTTCCTTTTCTAGTGTGATTTTGATCGTGGCCATTTCCAAGGCTTTTGAATTTCAAGTGGCCGCTGGTGAGAGACTTTTTATTCTTTTGATCTGTAGCAATTTCATTGGCCTGAAATACCGAGTTGATTTTGCCCTCCAGGGCTGGGCCACCGTGAACTTGCACGGCCTCCCGTCAGAGGTGGCGGCAGCCTTCCGACCCTGGAGGAAACCGCGGCTCACCATCGACCTTCCCAGTTGGTGCCGTCCACGGGAGTCCAGGACAGTAAGCCCTACCTGCCTTAGAGCTGACGCATGCGTCACTCCCCAGTTCCTCCTGTGTGTCCCAAGTATGTTAGTGACTCTTTCACCTGAAAGAGTGGCCACCTAATTCTGGCAGCTGAGCTGGGTCGGGCTGGGTTGCGTTGTGGAGGGGAGATGCATCCGGTACTCACCTCCCTGGAGCCCAGTGTCCCTCGCCTGATGACACTTCATGCCAGGGCTTTAGGAACCATCACTGGCCTGCGTGTGAAAAAGATTACTCTGCTCAGAGGCCCAAGTAGCAACAGGAGCACTGAACAACAGAGTCTTACTCTGTGAAGGTTATGTTTCTAGACATTTACACACACTCTGGGAAGATGAGGTCTGTAGCGCTGTATTGACCTTTGCTTACAGGAGCTCAGCTTCTCAGTCCCCCCGCCTCTTACATTTCAGGCAGGCAGCTAAACAAGACCTGCTGTCTGAATGGGGGGACTTGCATGCTGGGCTCCTTTTGTGCCTGCCCCCCCACCTTCTATGGGCGGAACTGTGAGCATGACCTGCGCAAAGAGTAAGCCATTCAGGGGGTGGAGGGAGGAGAGGGCAAGAGATGTGGGGACTTAGAGCACATGTGCATCACCTGATCTGCTCACTGCCAGGAACTGCGGGTCTGTGCCCCACGACACCTGGCTGCCCAGGAAGTGTTCCATGTGTAAGTGCTGGCGCGGCTGGCTTCGCTGCCTTCCTCAGACATTTCTGCCGGGCTGTGGTAAGCGGACACTCCCCTCCTGCCCTTGCAAGCTAATGGTTGGCACTTAGTTAAAAGGGTCTCTCCTCTTACCTCATGACTTGCTAGATCCCAGCAGCCCAAGTTCTGCTTATGAAAGCACCAAGGACCCCACATGGGATGGTCACCGTGGCACCCTTGATGTTTACTCCCTCAGAAGGGTCAGCGGCCATGCCGCTTTCAGATGGAGAGTTATTTCAGGTCTGTTAGGCATTTTGTAGTATGTGAACGTCTATCTAGGAAAAGAAACGAGAAGGCTTAGCCTCTTAAACACAGAGAGATGCTCCCTGGAGTTCCCTTCCTTGGACAGGGAGTCTCAGGCAGGCTCCGGGGCAGCTCGGTTAGCACCCACCCCACAGCAGATCAGCGGTACCCACCTCCAACTGGTGGCCTTACATTTCGCCAGAGGCCCGACCCCACTCCCGTCCCTTAGGAGCTGCTTTATAGGTTTGAAAAGGCCCTGAGCAGACCCCTCCTCCCCTGCCCCTCCTTCCCCAGACAGATCATCACCCGGTGACTGAGCTCAGAACCCTTTTACCTTACTGATGTCTGTTGATTTGAGGAAAGCAGTGACAAGAAGGGGCAGAGAACAGGAGAAGAGACTTCTCCTTCCACCCCGAGCTGAGCCAGATTTATAGGTCCACCCAAGTGCAGAGGCTTCTCATTAGTTCTTCCCCTGTGGATGTTAGAAATTGAAAATGTTCAAGTCCACAAAATACATGAAAGCAAGTGCTCCACTTGAGTACAAGATGGAACTGCCACCCAACCCACACCAGGATTGCATCTTTCCCATTTGCATCCTGGGTAGCAGGCCCAGCATAGGCATTTGGTGTAGAAGGGTGGGGACCATGTTTTCTTGCTGAAAGCCTAAAATGTGCTGTGTCCTTATCATCAGAGCCGAACCACATTCTGCTGCACCCCTGCAATCGAAGGTGTCACTGGCTGGGGTAGATGATCAGGTGTGAGCACATATCTAGGGAAGACCAAGTTAGCAGTATGCCCATGGCAACTTTGGAAGTGTATTTTTAGGGGAGTCTGAATTCTATGTAATTGAGGCTAGTGTTGGTCCCCTAAGTACAAATGTTGGTCCCCAGACTAATTGTGGCTGGTGCAGATGTGCCACATGTGTGGCAGCAGAATCAGCTGCCAGAGGGATTTCTTTTAATGACTGAGTGTCCCTGCCTTCCAGGTGGCCATGTGATGGACGAGCACCTCGCAGCTTCCAGGACGCCAGAATTACCACTGTCCGCATGCACCCCTCTGATGCTAGCTGGCTTCTGCCTCGCTGTACAAAGTTTCCATTAATGGATGTTTGCAGGCACCATTGTCAGGCAAACATCCCGACCTGTGAAGGCTGTCGCTCAGATGTCCTAATCATTTGTTAGTTGCCTTGAAACAGTGAATAGATTTCCATAGTAGTGAATAGGTCCCTAACATTTCCTTGAAGTACCAGCTGCTTTCTCTGTCCTGCCATATCCAAAAACAACTACTAAAAAGTAGTTCACCATATCTACATTGTGCCCAAGTGTTACATTTCTTGATACGTGCAGCTCTCCAAGGGCTTATTGATATTTTCCTTGAAACCACTGAATACTGTCTTAAGATTATTAAAGATTACTCCTATGTGGGCTGATGATAAAGCTTTGAGTAGAGCTGAGAAAAACCAATTAAGACAGTATCTTGAAAAGAAAAGGAAGGGACACGTCTGTAGGGGGAGCGAGGGGACAGGGCAGACGCTAGTGGTGTGGGCTGCAGGAGTGATGAAGTAGGTGTGCACCAGGGAGACAGGCAGAAAAGGGGGAGGAAGCAAATGGGAGAGATGGGAAAAATAAAGTGGATTACTTGACTGACAATGAAATGGCCACAGAGAAACAAGTTAAGCTAAGGTGAAGAGCAAATTTATATTCCTGTGACTGTCAGAGGAGGATACCCCCTTTCTCCAAGGCATAAAGAGAATGACATCTCTGGAAAGAAATTGTGTATTTCTTCAATAAATATGTGTAATTGTTTTCTCCCTACTGTGCAATTATTTTAACTGTTGTAAAAGAGAAAACACATTCACAATATATCTAGTTGTAAACAGGTTATAAAACTATATATCATAAGGCCCAGTTTTAAAATGTGTTGTGTATATGAGTAAGCCCAGTAAGAATAGGAAATACATTGTACAAAATGTGAACTGTGTTCATTTCTAGATGGTGGCACGTCTGGAGCAATGTGGTGGTGGGTGTTTTCCTCTGTGTGTTTGTGTTTCCATGGTGAGGGTGGCACCATCTGTGTTCCTGTGGAGCGCAATGACGACATCAGGCATTAAGCTGAGCAAACTAGAAGAGTCCTGAGCTTTGGGCCCCGTGCCCAGTGCCGTGCATGTGGTTTTGGGGTGTGAGCTCTGCTCTGAGGGACAAGAGTTGCTTCTATTATTTAGGTACTGCTTGATCCACAATTCATGGTTTTCCAAATGCGAAGGCCCTCCAGATCCCACTGGCAGTGTGCGGTGGATCCAGTAACTCTTGTTGCTACCTGGGTTTTCTTAATGTTTTTAGAATAGCTCTCCTGGGTGTGAGGGGGTATTGTATTGTGGTTTTTGAAAGGAAAGGAGCGACACATAGCAGCAATTCACCGGAGAGTTCCGCTTTATTAGGGAAAGGTGCTGGGTTATATAGGAAGGGGCATGAATTGATTGAGGTGTCACTTCTACGGGGCTGGTGGCTGTTGGCTAGGTGCTGGGATTGGGAGGGGGGCGAGAGGTGATTGGGCTTCAGGTGGCGCCGGCGGGAACTGAGGACCCCCGAAGAGAAGCCGGAAGTTTGCCATCTTACTGGTGGGGACCCTTCATTCCCCCCTTTCTCCTCTATGGGGTTGTGGACGTTGCTTTCTCTCTGGCTGCTTCCTGCTGAACAGGGGCGGAGAAGGGAGTGAGGGCTTGAGGATTGGGAGGAAAGGGTTGATAGGACTCCCCACAGTAAGGATGAGTAGATGTGGACTTCTTCAGGTTTGGAAATCAATGAAGGTTCCCTGTAACCATAGGTTGGCCAAGAGGATATGGGTGTCAGGAGCCAGGCGTCTGCGGCCATTGTTTCCAGGAACAGTTTCCAGTGGAGAGAGGGGTCCATCTCAGCGTGTGGTGAGGAGGTCACGTGAGGGTGAGGGATCTTCTGTGGCCAGAAGCTGGTAGTTCCTGAGTAAAAGCTGGTTGAAAGCTTGATTAGAGATTTTTCTGACTTGGGATTTGATGAACTTTATTATACAGGGTAAGAAGAGACAGGCAAGAAGAATGATTATTATGGGGCCGGCAATGGGCCAGAGCTAGGTGAGGAGGGGGTTTGTTAGTATTGAAGAGAATGGGTTGGAATTGGAAGCAGAGTGGAGACTGGAGGCAAGGTCAGTGAGTTTGGTGATGTCAGTTTCTACAGTGCCAGATTCGTTGATGTAATAGCAGCACTCTTCCCAGAGGAAGACGCAGGTGCCGCCCTTCTCGGCTGTAAGCAGATCTAGGGCCCGCCGGTTTTGAAGGGTGACTTTAGCTAGCGAAGTGACCTGTCTTTGGAGAGAGGCTAGGGAATAGGCAGTGGATGTCAGGGCTCCCTCAAGTTTGGCGTTGAGATCTCTAACTGCCTATAGAGAGTGACCCAAGGCTTCTCCCGAAAACCCTGCCCCAATGGCTGAGGTGATCAAAGAGCTACTGACCATGATGGGAAGGAAAGCAGCTCTTTTTGTGCGCGAGGGCAAGGGAGGTTGGAGCTCAAGAAATTCTGCCATGCTGTAAAGTGTTAACTGTGGGATTAGGGTGATGAGAATGCAGGGTGTATCGGAGTTGAGAGGCAGTGAGTTGAAAAGACTGCCATTACACCAAAAGAAGTGTCCCGGTTGCATAAAAGTCTTAGAGCCGGAGGTAGGGGTGTAGATAGAGAGGCAGTGAAGTGCACTGGAGGGGGGTGGAGTTGGGCGGTGTTAAGGGTGTGGTTGAGAAAGATGGTGGTATCCTGAATGAGCTGTAATGAAGAGTAGGAGAAATGGGAAGAGGGGCGGGGATAAGAAGATGAAGAGGCGCCATCAAGAGTTTGGATAATGACTTTTTCGTAATGTCTGCTATCTGATGCAACTTGAGAGATCTGGGAATGAGAGGGAACATACTTTTGAGAGATATGAAGGGTACTGTGGGGGGTCGAGGACCCCCCCCCCCATAGTAAACTGAGGCTGTGACTCTGGCAGCTCATCAAGAGTCCCAGGGATCTGGGATTGATAAGGAGAATGAGCCATTGGGATACTTCATGAAACGGTTGGAGGAGTAATACTGTGGGTACTGGAAGTTACCCATGTAGTGAATGGCACAAGACCAGTAGGGACATCTCCTGTAGGTGTCTGGCCATCGCCTGCAATAGGCTTGTTTTTGGTCATAGAGGAAGCAGAGGTAGGGAGAATAAAGGTAGCTGCTAGTGAACACTTCAGTGGAGGGAGGAAAGTGGAGGTATAAAGGCTCAGAGCAGCTTTTCAGAGGGCAGTCTGGTGTGGCAATGAGGGCAGTAACTTTTGTTTGATGTTGTGTGTAAGTCTGTCTGACTTTGAATCGCCATACAAAGGAGGCTGGGTGGCAGGGAAGACAATAGGAATGAGGAAAAAAAGTGAGAGAGCAGTAAAGGAGGAAAAAGTCATGATTCGGGTATGGATGGCAAAGGGGTGAATGGGATTTTGGAGGAAAGAGGACAGTAAGGTCAGGAGTCTGGAGGGAGGGAGTCTATAAACTTTTGTAGGTTAAGAGATCTTTTAGGTGATGTGGGGACAGAATGGTAAGGGGCGCCCTGAATGTCAGTTTATGAGCTGCCTTCTGCAAGACCTGTCTAGCGGCTAATGCTCGTAGGCAGGGGGCCCATCTCCGAACTGTGGGGTCTAATTGCTTGGAGAGATAAGCTACTGGGGCAAAGGATGGGCCATAATATTGGCCTAGGACTCTTAGAGCTTGACTGGACCTCTCATGAATGTATAATGAGAAGGGCTTCAACAAATCAGGAAGATGGAGAGCTGGGGCTTCTACAAGGGCTTGACAGAGTTTAATGAAGGAGTGTCGGGGTGAGGAGGATAATGGTTTTTTAGGGGGGGGGCTCTTACTGAGGTCGTATAGGGCTCTTGCCAACAGGGAGCAGGGAGAAGTTAGGGATCTACGTTTTAAAATATCTAGCCAGGCTTAGAAAGGGCCTAGAAAGGAAAGGATTTCTGTCTTAGTTTTGGGAATGGGCAGGTCAGAGAGGAGTCATTTTCTGTCTATGGTAATGGACTTTCTTTGTTGAGATAGAAGGAATCTGAGGTAAGTGACAGGAGGGGAAGAGATTTGAGCTTTGACGGGGGATACTCGGTAACTTCTGGAAGCTAGAAGGTTAAGTAGGGAGGCAGTGTGAAGTTGAGACTGTTCCCACGAGAGACTGCAGAGTAGAAGATTGTCTATGTATTATAAGGTGGACTTGGAGTGATCATGATGAAACTGTTTGAGGTCCTGAGCTAGGACCTGTCTAAAAATATGGGGACTATCTCGGAAGCTTTGTGGCAAAACTGTCTAAGTGAGTTGTTTAGAATGTCTTGTGTATGGGTCCGTCCAGGTGAAGATGAAAAAATCATGGGAGCAGGGGTCTAGAGGGATAGAAAAATGGGTCTTTGAGATCTAGGACTGAGAAGTGGGATGCTGAGGCAGGGATCTGCGATAAAAGGCTGTATGGATTTGGAACTAAGGGATGGATAGGGACAACGGCCATGTTGATGAGGTGAAGGTCTTGGACAAGGCAGAAAGATCCGTTGGTTTTTTTAACAGCTAATATGGGGTTATTAAATGGGGAGTGAGTGGGTCTGAGGTAATTTATGTTTAAGAGATCTTGAATGATGGGTTGGAGGCCTATGAGGGCTGAAGTGGTTAGGGGGTATTGGGCCTGACAGATATACTGAGAGGGGTCACATAATTTGATAGAGGCAGGGGGACATAGGGCCACGGAGGGGCTTGTAATGTCCCAAACTTTGGGATTTACAGGGTGTATGAGGGCAGAACCAGAGCTTTCATTGGGTAGAGGGGGGTCGTCAGCTATGAGGGCCATCAGAAAGGGAGTACTGGGGGCTGTGGGAGTGGATATAGTTATGGAAACGTGGAGGAGGGAAAGGTTGTCTCGTCCTAGTAAAGGGATGGGACACTGGGGCACAACTAGGAAGGAGTGGGAGAAAGGTATGGGACTGTCTAGGATTGTGCATAAAAGGGGTGGGTTTAATGGGAAAATCTGTTTACCTCCTACCCCGACTATAGGAGTAATGGCTGGCGTGGTAGGGCCCCGGTATTCTCGCAAGACTGAGAAGGTGGCTCCTGTATCTAGGAGGAAGGAGATGGGGCGACCGTCTACTGTTAAAGTAACCCTGGGCTCTTGTTTGGTGATGGAAATGGTCGGGCGAGAAGCCCCCGGGCCCCGTCAATCTTCTTCTGCCAGCCCCACTACGGCGGGCTTATTAGGATGGGGGTTGTTCGTCCAGCCTCCCCTTCGGGTGGTTGGGCAATCAGACCCCCAGTGGCCCTTTTTGTGGCATCTGGGGCATGGGGTGGTAGGAGATCTGGGGGAGGGGCACGCCCTTGACCAATGTCCCTCTTTTCCACACTTGAAACAAGCTCCTGGGGGGGGCTTGTTTGTAGAGGGGCGCCCAGGTTGTGGTTTTATCAGCTGGGCCAACATTTGGAAATTGGCCTGATCAGCCTTTTGTTTACGGCGTTCTTTCTCCTCCTTCCGGTTATGGAAGACTTTAAAGGCTACTGTTAGGATCTCAGTCTGTGGGGTAGCGGGGCCCTGTTCTAACTTTTTGAGTTTAGCTTTAATGTCGGGGTAGCTTTGAGCTAGGAAGTATGTCATAAGGACATGTTTTCCTTCAGGTGTTTCTGGGTCCAGGCTGGTATACTGTAATAGGGCTTGAGTGAGTCTGTCTAAGAACTCGGAGGGGGTTTCATCTCTCTTTTGAATTATGTCTTGGAGCTTTTGAAAATTGACTACTTTACGAGCTGCCTTTTTCAGACCTGCTATTAAGCAGGAGGCAAAAATATTTCGAGAGCAGAGACTCATGGCGGTGTTATAATCTCAGTGTGGGTCTTGTTCAGGGACAGCAGCGGGGCCAGGGGGATAGGTGGGGTCAGTCTTGTGGGTTTCGGTAGCGTGCGTTTGGGCGAAGTCCCAAACTTGTCTACGCTCTTCAGGGAGGAGAGTATTGGCCAGGAGCATGAAAATGTCATGATGTGTGAGGCTGTAAGACTGGAGGGTCTATTGAAACTCCCTGATGTATGTCATGGGATCAGTGGAAAAGGAACTTAGGCGTTTCTCTAGTTGGGCTAAATCTCTTAAGGAGAAAGGGACGTGAACGCGCACAATGCCTTCGGATCCTGCTACCTCCCAGAGGGGGGGTGATAATTTTGGGAGGCTCTCGGGACTGAGTCTGAGGGGGACTGAAGAGTTCTGGCTCAGTCTGTTGGGGAGTGACGCCGTCTAGCCGTGCCTAGTCAAGCAGGTCCTGAAGTGCAGAAGGGGGGCAAAGAAAATAAAGAAAGATAGAATCGGACCCACATGTCGCCAGCTAGCAGCTCAGCTGCTTACTTCTGCCGCTCTAGTTGGGCTTGAACTCATGACTCTGAATTAAGAGTCCCATGCTCTACTAACTGAGCTGCAGCAGGGCTCTAGTTAATTGCTTATGGAATGCGTAAACAGAATGTTCTTTGTTTTCCATTCCTGCCACATCCGCAAGTGGGGGAAGGGCATATTTAGAAGCAAGGCGGTGTTTCTACACATCTTCAAGGTCTCCCTATTTTCAGAGTGAGGAGTCTTGGCAAGATATGTTTTTGTGGACAGATAACGTCTAAGGACTGCACCGGTTGTTCTCTAGCTTGTGCTTTCCCATGCTGCATTCAGACATGGGGGAAGGTGCTTTCCCATTCTCCCTACAAACATGTGAGAAGACAAAGGCGGTCCCTAGCAGGGGAGAAACAGGTGATGAGGGCAAAGATGGAGGAGGCCCCTGGAACCTAGTTAAAGGGGGGCTGAAAGGCTCAGGCTTAATCTGCAGGGAATGAAGGTGGAGGAGGTGAGATGGGGGAGGAGATGGTTGGGGAGGAAGGGAGAAGGGCTGTTGTAGGAGAAGAAGGGGAAGGGAGTGAATGGGAGGCTTCTGTGGGGGTGGCAGCTTGCAGGCTAGGAGAACTTGGGAGGGGGCGGGGAGAGGAGGAGGCGGAAAGCTTCGATATAGGGAATCTCCTTCCATTTTTTCAGGCGCTGCAGTAGTTAAAAAGATCGCAAGTGAGGGGGCGGAGCCAGGATAGCAGCGTGAGTAGAGCAGTGGAAATCTCCTCCCAAAAACACATAGAGCTATGAAAATATAACAAAGAAAAATCTTCCTAAAATAGAGACCACAGGACACAGGACAACATCCAGACCACATCCACACCTGCAAGAACCCAGCGCCTTGCGAAGGGGGTAAGATGCAAGCCCTGGCCGGCGGGACCCGAGTGCCCCTCCCCCCGGCTCCCGGTGGGTGGAAAGAAACCGGAGCGGTTTTTTTTTGGCGAGTGCTTTTTGGAAGCCTTAAAGGGACGGGCCCCCCTTGCTAGGGAGGCAGGGTGGCGGGACCAGTGAGCAGGTGCCTGGGACCGGCACCTGAGGACAAAGAATATCCCGCATTTCTCCCTGTGGGACCAGGGGCCGGGTGCCTGAGACCGGCGCCTGAGGACGGAGGAAATTGCGCATTTTTCCCCTTTTTTTTCCTCTTTTTGGCGAGCGCTTTTTGTAAGTCTTAAAGGGACAGGGACCCCGGTGCTAGGGAGGCAGGGTGGCAGGACTGGTGAGCAGGTGCCTGGGACCAGCGCCTGAGGACAAAGAATATCACACGTTTTTCCCTGTGGGACCAGCGGGCGGGTGCCTGAGACTGGCGCCTGAGGACGGAGGAAATCGCGTGTTTTTCCCCTTTTTTTCCCTCTTTTTGGTGAGTGCTTCTTGGAAGCCTTAAAGGGACAGGGACCCCGGTGCTAGGGAGGCAGGGCGGCAGGACTGGTGAGCGGGTGCCTGGGACCAGCGCCTGAGGACAAAGAATATCGAGCGTTCCTTCCCTGCGGGACCGGTGGGTGGGTGCTTTTTGGAAGCCTTGAAAGGACAGGGACCCTGGTGCTAGGGAGACAGGGCAGCAGGACCAGTGAGCGGCTGCCTAGGACCGGCACCTGAGGACAAAAAAAAAAAAAAAAATTGCTAGTTTTTTTCTTTTTTTTTCTTTCTGTTCCCTCTCTCATTGTTGCTGTTGTTGTTTTGGTTTGGAGAGTGCTTTTTGGAAGTCTTAAAGGGACAGGACAGGTCACTTAGACCAGAGGCAGGGAATCTGGGGATCTCTGGGCACTCTAATCCCCTGGGCAGCAGGGAGCACAGAGGCCCCTTACGGAGATAAATAGCCCCCCGGCCGCTCCCCCTCCAACGGGGCTCCACCATTTTGGAGGAACAGCCCCAGCCAGGCCAAGCCCACAGCAACAGCGGAGATGAACCCCAAAGCAACTGGGCAGGAAGCAGAAGCCCTGTCTGTGCACAGCTGCCCAGCACAAGCCACTAGAGGTCGCTATTCTCCCAGGAAAAGGCCACAAACCAACAAGAAGGGAAGCTCTTCCAGCGGTCACTTGTACCAGCTCTGCACACTATCTCTATCACCATGAAAAGACAAAACTATAGGCAGACAAAGATCACAGAGACAACACCTGAGAGGGAGACAGACCTAATGAGTCCTCCTGAAATTCAAAATAAAAATCATGAACATGCTGACAGAGATGCAGAGATATATACAAGAGCAATGGGATGAGATGCAGAGAAAAATGCAAGAGCAATGGGATGAGATGCAGAGAAAAATGCAAGAGCAGTGGGATGAAGTCCGGAAGGAGATCACGGATGTCAGGAAGGAGATCACAGAAGTGAAACAATCCCTGGAAGGATTTATAAGCAGAATGGATAAGATGCAAGACGCCATTGAAGGAATAGAAGACAGAGAACAGGAACGTATAGAAGCTGACATAGAGAGAGATAAAAGGATCTCCAGGAATGAAACAACACTAAGAGAACTATGTGACCAATACAAAAGGAATAATATTCATATTACAGGGGTACCAGAAGAAGAAGAAAGAGGAAAAGGGATAGAAAGTCTCTTTGAAGAAATAATTGCTGAAAACTTCCCCAAACTGGGGGAGGAAATAATCGAACAGACCATGGAATTACACAGAACTCCCAACAGAAAGGATCCAAGGAGGACAACACCAAGACACATAGTAATTAAAATGGCAAGGATCAAGGACAAGGAAAGAGTTTTAAAGGCAGCTAGAGAGAAAAAGGTCACCTATAAAGGAAAACCCATCAGGCTAACATCAGACTTCTCGACAGAAACCCTACAGGCCAGAAAAGAATGGCATGATATACTTAATGCAATGAAACAGAAGGGCCTTGAACCAAGGATACTGTATCCAGCACGACTATCATTTAAATATGATGGTGGGATTAAACAATTCCCAGACAAGCAAAAGCTGAGGGAATTTGCTTCCCACACACCACCTCTACAGGGCATCCTACAGGGACTGCTCTAGATGGGAGCACCCCTAAAAAGAGCACACAACAAAACACACAACATATGAAGAATGGAGGAGGAGGAATAAGAAGGGAGAGAAGAAAAGAATCTCCAGACAGTGTATATAACAGCTCAATAAGCGAGCTAAGTTAGGCAGTAAGATACTAAAGAAGCTAACCTTGAGCCTTTGGTAACCACGAATCTAAAGCCTGCAATGGCAATAAGTACATATCTCTCAATAGTCACCCTAAATGTAAATGGACTTAATGCACCAATCAAAAGACATAGAGTAATAGAATGGATAAAAAAGCAGGACCCATCTGTATGCTGCTTACAAGAAACTCACCTTAAACCCAAAGATAAGCATAGACTAAAAGTCAAGGCATGGAAAAACATATTTCAGGCAAACAACAGTGAGAAGAAAGCAGGGGTTGCAGTACTAATATCAGACAAAATAGACTTTAAAACAAAGAAAGTAACAAGAGATAAAGAAGGATACTACATAATGATAAAGGGCTCAGTCCAACAAGAGGATATAACCATTCTAAATATATATGCACTCAATACAGGAGCACCAGCATATGTGAAGCAAATACTAACAGAACTAAAGAGGGAAATAGTCTGCAATGCATTCAATGTAGGAGACTTCAACACACCACTCACCCCAAAGGATAGATCCACAGGGCAGAAAATAAGTAAAGACACACAGGCACTGAACAACACACTAGAACAGATGGACCTTATAGACATCTATAGAACTCTACATCCAAAAGCAACAGGATATACATTCTTCTCAAGTGCACATGGAACATTCTCCAGAATAGACCACATACTAGCTCACAAAAAGAGCCTCGGTAAATTCCAAAATATTGAAATTCTACCAACCAATTTTTCAGACCACAAAGGTATGAAAGTAGAAATAAATTCTACAAACTAAACAAAAACGCTCACAAACACATGGAGGCTTAACAACATGCTACTAAATAATCAATGGATCAATGAACAAATCAAAATAGAGATCAAGGAATATATAGAAACAAATGACAACAACAACACTAAGCCCCAACTTCTGTGGGATGCAGCGAAAGCAGTCTTAAGAGGAAAATATATAGCAATCCAGGCACACTTGAAGAAGGAAGAACTATCCCAAATGAATAGTCTAACATCACAATTATTAAAACTGGAAAAAGAAGAACAAATGAGGCCTAAAGTCAGCAGAAGGAGGGACATAATAAAGATCAGAGAAGAAATAAACAAAATTGAGAAGAATAAAACAATAGCAAAAATCAACGAAACCAAGAGCTGGTTCTTTGAGAGAATAAAGAAAATAGATAAGCCTCTAGCCCAACTTATTAAGAGAAAAAGAGAGTCAACACAAATCAACAGAATCAGAAATGAGAATGGAAAAATCACGACAGACTCCACAGAAATACAAAGAATTATTAAAGATTACTATGAAAACCTATATGCCAACAAGCTGGAAAACCTAGAAGAAATGGACAACTTCCTAGAAAAATACAACCTCCCAAGACTGACCAAGGAAGAAACACAAAAGTTAAACAAACCAATTACAAGCAAAGAAATTGAAACAGTAATAAAAAAACTACCCAAGAACAAAACCCTGGGGCCAGACGGATTTACCTCGGAATTTTATCAGACACACAGAGAAGACATAATACCCATTCTCCTTAAAGTGTTCCAAAAAATAGAAGAAGAGGGAATACTCCCAAACTCATTCTATGAGGCCAACATCACCCTAATACCAAAAGCAGGCAAAGACCCCACCAAAAAAGAAAATTACAGACCAATATCCCTGATGAATGTAGATGCAAAAATACTCAATAAAATATTAGCAAACAGAATTCAACAGTATATCAAAAGGATCATACACCATGACCAAGTGGGGTTCATCCCAGGGATGCAAGGATGGTACAACATTCGAAAATCCATCAACATCATCCACCACATCAACAAAAAGAAAGACAAAAAACACATGATCATCTCCATAGATGCTGAAAAAGCATTTGACAAAATTCAACATCCATTCATGATAAAAACTCTCAGCAAAATGGGAATAGAGGGCAAGTACCTCAACATAATAAAGGCCATATATGATAAACCCACAGCCAGCATTATACTGAACAGCGAGAAGCTGAAAGCATTTCCTCTGAGATCGGGAACCAGACAGGGATGCCCACTCTCCCCACTGTTATTTAACATAGTACTGGAGGTCCTAGCCACGGCAATCAGACAAAACAAAGAAATACAAGGAATCCAGATTGGTAAAGAAGAAGTTAAACTGTCACTATTTGCAGATGATATGATACTGTATATAAAAAACCCTAAAGACTCCACTCCAAAACTACTAGAACTGATACGGAATACAGCAACATTGCAGGATACAAAATTAACACACAGAAATCTGTAGCTTTCCTATACACTAACAACGAATCAATAGAAAGAAAAATCAGGAAAACAATTCCATTCACCATTGCATCAAAAAGAATAAAATACCTAGGAATAAACCTAACCAAAGAAGTGAAAGACTTATACTCTGAAAACTACAAGTCACTCTTAAGAGAAATTAAAGGGGACACTAATAAATGGAAACTCATCCCATGCTCATGGCTAGGAAGAATTAATATCGTTAAAATGGCCATCCTGCCCAAAGCAATATACAGATTTGATGCAATCCCTCTCAAATTACCAGCAACATTCTTCAATGAATTGGAACAAATAATTCAAAAATTCATATGGAAACACCAAAGACCCCGAATAGCCAAAGCAATCCTGAAAAAGAAGAATAAAGTAGGGGGGATCTCACTCCCCAACTTCAAGCTCTACTACAAAGCCATAGTAATCAAGACAATTTGGTACTGGCACAAGAACAGAGCCACAGACCAGTGGAACAGATTGGAGACCCCAGAAATTAACCCAAACATATATAGTCAATTAATATTTGATAAAGGAGCCATGGACATACAATGGCAAAATGACAGTCTCTTCAACAGATGGTGCTGGCAAAACTGGACAGCTACATGTAGGAGAATGAAACTGGACCATTGTCTAACCCCATATACAAAGGTAAACTCAAAATGGATCAAAGACCTGAATGTAAGTCATGAAACCATTAAACTCTTGGAAAAAAAAATAGCAAAAACCTCTTAGACATAAACATGAGTGATCTCTTCTTGAACATATCTCCCCGGGCAAGGAAAACAACAGCAAAAATGAGCAAGTGGGACTACATTAAGCTGAAAAGCTTCTGTACAGCGAAAGACACCATCAATAGAACAAAAAGGAACCCTACAGTATGGGAGAATATATTTGAAAATGACAGATCCGATAAAGGCTTGACGTCCAGAATATATAAAGAGCTCACACGCCTCAACAAACAAAAAACAAATAACCCAATTAAAAAATGGGCAGAGGAACTGAACAGACAGTTCTCCAGAAAAGAAATACAGATGGCCAAGAGACACATGAAAAGATGCTCCACATCGCTAATTATCAGAGAAATGCAAATTAAAACTACAATGAGGTATCACCTCACACCAGTAAGGATAGCTGCCATCCAAAAGAAAACAACAACAAATGTTGGCGAGGCTGTGGAGAAAGGGGAACCCTCCTACACTGCTGGTGGAAATGTAAATTAGTTCAACCATTGTGGAAAGCAGTATGGAGGTTCATCAAAATGCTCAAAACAGACCTACCATTTGACCCAGGAATTCCACTCCTAGGAATTTACCCTAAGAACGCAGCAATCAAGTTTGAGAAAGACAGATGCACCCCTATGTTTATCGCAGCACTATTTACAATAGCCAAGAATTGTAAGCAACCTAAATGTCCATCGGTAGATGAATGGATAAAGAAGATGTGGTACATATACACAATGGAATACTACTCAGCCATAAGAAGTGGAAAAATCCAACCATTTGCAGCAACTTGGATGGAGCTGGAAAGTATTATGCTCAGTGAAATAAGCCAAGCGGAGAAAGAGAAATACCAAATGATTTCACTCATCTGAGGAGTATAGGAACAAAGGAAAAACTGAAGGAACAAAACAGCAGTGGAATTACAAAACCCAAAAATGGACTAACAGGTACCAAAGGGAAAGGAACTGGGGAGGATGGGTGGGCAGGGAGGGATAAGGGGGGGGAAGAAGAAGGGGGGTATTAAGATTAGCATGCATGGGGGGGAGGGAGAAAGGGGAGGGTGGGCTGCACAACACAGAGAGGACAAGTAGTGACTCTACAACATTTTGCTAAGCTGATGGACAGTAACCGTAATGTGGTTTTTAGGGGGGACCTGATATAGGGGAGAGCATAGTAAACATAGTATTCTTCATGTAAATGTAGATTAAAAATTAAAAAAGAAAGAAAGAAAGAAAGAAAATTGGGATTACTCCTTAACAGTATAAAACTATTGGTAAATCAAAGATCAATGCATGCTTTAAATATCCTTAATGTTGATCACTTAAAGGGTGTCAGATGATCAGCTATGGAGGTACTCTTTTCTGATAATATTCCTTTCTCTTAATTAAAAAAAAAAAAAAAAAGCAGTTACTCTGTCCTGACCTCCAATGAGTTCTGCACAGTGGTATAGAGGGCATGTCAAAGTGTTGGCAAAGGGTCTGTTTGTTTCTATGCAGAAGATCAAGGCCTAGCTTGGATACCCAGAAAATGAACTAAGATACGATATGAGGAGGAGCTTCCGGCATCAGCACTCTCTGGAGGACTGGTGCCGGGGGATGATCATCAAAAAGCATCCACAGGGATCCAGACGATGCTGCAGTTGTGGCTGCATCCAGCCCACTGTCTCCTGGACTTACCATAGGAATGAGGAGGGAGTTGTCTAGGCTGGCATGTGCATACAGTGAGACAACGAATTTGACCGGATCTGTACTGTTGGAACTCAACCAGGAGTTGGGAGGGGTGCAAGTTGTAGCACTCCAAAATCTCATGACTATAGACTATCTACAGTTAAAAGAACATATGGGATGTGAACAGATCCCAGAAATGGGCTGCTTTAATTTGTCTGATGGTTCAAGTACAGTTGGACAATATCCATCATATCATAGATAAATTTTCACAAATGCCTAGGGTGCCTAAATGGTTTTCTTGGCTTCACTGGAGATGGATGGTAATTATAGATTTGCTTTGTTTATGTCACCGTATTCCTATTATGTTAATATGTGTGTGCAAATTAGTAGTTTAAAACCTATACATACTTAAGGTACTATACAAAAAGATATGTCAAAGAAATAATCAATCCTCCCATGTTTCCTTCATATACTACATCTATAGCTTTTCTTCTTCCTTCCTAATTACAACCCTTAAATAGAATTCGTGCCTCATATCAAATTTACCGAATATCATAATTCCTCCAGGTGGTAAAGATACCTCGAGACAAGTGCTGGGCATAGAAGCCACAGGGCATAAATCTGCAAAGAAGTAAAAAGCTAACCTTTGCAAACAATATGGCTTCTCTCTCATTTACCAACTTTACATTTCCCTGTATGGCCCTGGAAGATGACTGGTTAGCCAGAGACGGGTAAGATTCCTCAAGGGAGGAACAACCTAAGACAGGCACAGTCGCAGGGGGGCCATCAGGTGAGAATTTGGGGATCAACAGAGGTGAGGCTCAGAACCTCACCCCCGCTGCTTTGAGAGAAATCTTCTGCATCCATGGATGTCTTGCTGCCCTTGTCTAGCCTGGATTAATACTTAGGCCATAGGCATACACCTGATCATCTGATCATCTACATTTGCCTTCTTACAGCACTAAACTATGTTTTCTACCTTTATCTTGCATCTACCTACCACTTCAGCATTTTATTAAAAATAAAAATAATAATAATAATAGGAGAAATGTGGGATCAACATATAAATCAAGTACAAAAATCAAACGAATATTCGTATTTGACCTGATTGTTTATAGGTCATAATGCATGATCAAAACCGAAAGTTTCTGTGATGAATGCCCTTGTACAGTTCACCATGTAAGAATTTATTCACTATGTAAGAATTCGTTCACCATGTAAGAACTTGTTCGTTATGCTTCAGAAGATTGGAGACTGACGAGAATTAGGCTTGAGATGGATTAGTGATTGTACATTGAGCGTTGACCCCCCTATACTGAATTTTATTGTTGTTAACAATCATTTGATCAATAAATATGAGAGATGCCCTCTCAAAAAAAAAAATAAATAAATAATAATAATAATAATAATAAAGGGAGAAATGTGGGATCAACATATAAATCAAGTACAAAAATCAAACGAATATTCATATTTGACCTGATTGTTTATAGGCCATAATGCGTGATCAAAACCGAAAGTTTCTGTGATGAATGCCCTTGTACTGTTCACCATGTAAGAATTTATTCACTATGTAAGAATTTGTTCACCATGTAAGAAATTGTTCGTTATGCTTCAGAAGATTGGAGACTGACGAGAATTAGACTTGAGATGGATTAATGATTGTACATTGAGCATTGACCCCCTATACTGAATTTTATTGTTGTTAACAACCATTTGATCAATAAATATGAGAGATGCCCTCAAAAAAAAAAAAAAAAAAAGATCGCAAGTGATGTTAGGATCAAGAGTTCCCCCTGCGGGCCATTGGTTGTTATTGTCTAGGGGGTATGTCGGCCAATCTTGGGAGCAATATTTATGGAGAAGTTTTGGTTTTATATCAGGCGTCAGGGAGGGGGTAGCCAGATGCTTAAGCAGGCATTCAAGAGGTGAACTTTCAGGGAGGGATGAGGAGGCTCCCATGGCTAAAGGACAGAGAAGGAGACAAACAGGGGAAGACGAACGGAGATCCTCAGACCGGAGGCAGACAGCAAGGAGACAAAGGGCGTCCCCGATGATCCTTGGTGGTCTGCGGAAACTCGTATACGAGTCGGAATTTCTTGGGAAGTGTGGGTTGTCACCCAGACTTCCCTAAGAAGGCAGAGTGCCGGAGTCACGAGGTACCTAGCGCTAGGCGTTTTCGGCGGATGGAGCAGAAGAAGGAACGGGGGGAAAAGGGAGCGTTCTCATCCACAAAGGAGTCACCTCATTTATGGCTGTTGGAGGGGGGTGCCTGAGAGTCGGCCGCAGCCGTGAAGGCCTGAGGCGGGGATTTATGGCTGTTGGAGGAGGGGCCTGAGGGTCCACCGCAGCCATGAAGGCCTAAGGCGGGGAGCGTTCCCTCCTCATCCCCGAGCGTCAGGGCCTTGCCGGACGATCACGGTCAATGGCACTGTGATAGCTCAGAGAAGAGTGGCCCACTCCGGGGGGAAAACTTACCTAAAGGCCAGAGAGGAGTGGTGAGTGTGATGAGCCAGCGCCGGAAAAAGAGGACGAGGGCAAGCTGCTGCTGGTGTCGGGGGGAAGACTGGGCCCAGTTGGGGTGTCCCGTCTCCCGGGTTTCGGCACCAATGAAAGGAAAGGAGCGACACATATTCACCGGAGAGTTCCGCTTTATTAGGGAAAGGTGCTGGGTTATATAGGAAGGGGCATGAATTGATTGAGGTGTCACTTCTACGGGTCTGGTGGCTGTTGGCTAGGTGCTGGGATTGGGAGGGGGGCGAGAGGTGATTGGGCTTCAGGTGGCGCCGGCGGGAACTGAGGACCCCGAAGAGAAGCCGGAAGTTTGCCATCTTACTGGTGGGGACCCTTTAGTTTTCATTTGCATTTCATGATGGTTAGTGATGAGCATCTTTTCATGTTCCAATTGACTATCAACTCATTTTCTAAAATGCTTATTACTTTTCCCCACTAATAGAATCTGTGAAGTACTGGATACTTTACACAAGTCTTGAAATTTTAAAATAATAAGAACAATAACATTCAACTGTATGGCATCTAAAGTTATGAACAAGAGAGGTACACCTTGGGAAACAGTGTCTCAAGTCTAGCTTCAGAAGATTTACAGGCTTCTCAGAGCAAGTGCCTGTGGCGGAGCCACTGAAGTCCGCACACCCGGCAGAACACTTCCCCCTTATGGGTCGATTTGCCCAGGTCACCGCTCTGCAAACTGAATTCCCCCACAGGTCTCATAGATTCCCTAACACTACATCACACTGATTTGTTTTCATGTCTGTCACCCCCGCTGATCTGCAAGCATCCTGAGCACCCTGCTGCCAACCACTGGGGACCCCAAGCTGCTCCAGAGATGCCTTGGATGGAGGAAGGAAGGACAAAAGAAGGGGGTGGAGGCAAGGCAGAAGGGGGAGGAAGGCTGCCTGCCTGCCTTCCTCCCCCTTCCTCACTAACAGCTGTAGTTACAAGACAATCAGCACTTCCTGAGACCATTTCCTACACCCCCACTCGGAGGGAAGGTGATCAAGGAGGAGCACTCCGAGTGCCCTTTGGCCAGAGGTGTCCTCAGCACCGCCGGGCTCCTTCAGAGGGGGCGCCCCTCCGAGGGCTGGCTGCACTGAGTCCCGGAGCTTGCAGACTTGGCCGGCTTCGCCCACTAGGACAGCCTGACCTGGAAAAAGTAACAGAGACATGCAAGCCGAAAAGGGATTGTCGTTGTTCTCCTGGGTGATAAAGTACATCTAGGCTATAAAGTCCTTTCTTAGCTGCATGTATGATGTAAATGAACCCTGCGTGGATTAGCCTGGTTCCATAGGGACTTCTCCATGGCAGATACCAACACTAGAATCAAACGTGAGGAGCTATCTAATCCCAAATCATTCTCATTTCTTTTTCATTGGAAAAATAAAGAAAGGCAAAGGAGACAGACTAGACATGTCAGTATGTAATCGGTGCCCAGCAGAAAAATTGACCTTGATGATTACAGGAAAAAAAAAGTCAAAAGTGACTTTTTGGATTACCAGACTAGACCATCAAAGCAAAACTCGTGTGCTCTGAAAGAAAAATAGATCTCATTTGTTATTGTGACAAGTAAGCCATTTGTTCTGTAGCACTGGGGAGATACTTGGATGAAAGGTTCTCCCCACCCCCACCAAAGGGTGTCCTGGTTGTACAAAACCATCAGTTACGAATAGAAATGGTGAGAATGCCATCGGACAAATGGTGGCCTCAGACCCTGTGCATAAGACCCTCCCACGAGCTTCAGGCTTGCTCCACTCGAAGCTGCTGTCAGCGGCCACCACCGACCTGGACCTGGCTCCAGCTCAGCCCGGGCACAGCCTGCTGAGGTGCCCCAAGTCCAGGATCCCCTCTGTCTCTGGGCAGGGGAAGGAGGAGGGAAGTCCACAAAGGGAAATTATGACCGAGTGCTTTGCGACCCCATGATCCCCTAAAAGCTGCAAGTGAGAAGCATCAGATGGTAACTGGCAGTGTGCCTTCCTCCCAGACCCTACTGCCTGATCTCTGACTCTCCTCCAACCTGGGAAACACCTGGGAGCTCATCCTTTTCTGAACGGACGTGACTCGAACTGCACTTGGAAGCTGGTTCTGATTCGGCCGCCTCATCTTGCTTCTTAGGAGCGGGAGTAAGAGCTGCCTGGTGCATGCTGGCCTCTAGGGCCACTCTCCACACCTAGCACACAAAGCTGGGAAGATTTGACCCCCACCCACCCGCCCAGGTGGCCATATTCTTAGTCCCCAGCCTCCTTTCAACCTGAAACTGCCGGGAAGGCAGAGCTCATTGATGTGCTTTGAAATGTATGTGGCTCTTCCCCTGGCTTCTGTCAATCATGGGGCCAAGTGTTCTCCCTGGGAAGTGAGTTGCCCTAACTGACTACCTAAAATGGCCAAAAGGAGGCTCAGAGCCACAAATAGATCAACATATATACACGTGCATACACACATACCCATTTGTATGGGCTGGAGATCACATATCAGATCAAGCAATTTCTATTGAAGGGCCAGTTTCCCCTTTGGACCTGGAGGAAGCAAAGCGAGCCCTTTCCTGGCACACAAGAAGAAAGCCCCCTTCCTAGGTGGGGCCTCCACCAGGACAGAGGAGGGCCTTCACAGAGGCAGGAGAACAGGAACCTGCAGACATGCCTTCTCAGGCTGCAGAGAGCTGGCTGGTCCAAATCTTGGTCTTTTTCCCAGCACAGCGGGTTTGGACTCCAAGAACCTCGTATCTAATCTCAGTACTGCCTGTTATCAGCAACACGCCTGACAGCCCGTGCCTCTGTTTGCTGCCGGCAGAACGTGGGCAGCGCGGGCTGTTCATCACTGTCCCCCAGCTGATGCGAGGCAATCACTGGTGCTCAGTAAACGTTTTGGAAGAAGTGGGTGGAATGTCCCACCGCTGCGCTTCCCAGTAGTCCTCTGCTCTGCTCCCGCAAGCCTCTGCCAGCCGTTTTCCCATCTGGACTGCCTACCTTTCCACAGTGTGTTGAACACTCCTCACCAGATCACTGGGCATTGCTGAGCCCGTGCCTGGTTCTAAAGCAATGGCTTTAGAAATAGGCAGGTTAGGTTCTCTTTTTGGTGGGATTATTAAAAGAATTGTATTCTTTTCATTTATTCTTCTGCAGTTGTTTTGTCAAAACATCTCTGAGTTCAACACACACACAGTGGCGGTCAGAAGCTTCAGCCTACACCTCAGGGCAGCTCCTCAGTTCCCAGGGCCCTTCAGCTCCATCCTGAGTGGGGCGTCTGGGGTAGCCAGCAGGGCCAGCCCAGTGCAGGCTGTGGCCAATCCGTGGGCTTTTCCGTGCCCAGCCTCCACCTCACAACTACTGGTACTAAAGACCAAGAGAGCCTTCCCCTGAATATCTCAGGGGTATCCCGCTCCAGGCTGCTTTTGCCTGGAGACTACACTTGTACCTGCCGAAGCTGGCAGCCCAGCAGGTGGAGGAGTCTGTTCTTCCTCAAGGCGAGGCTGAAGACCCGTCTGGCCCCAGGGACAGTGTCATGGGCGCCACCTTGGAGCTGGGGCAGGATGAGCAGCCGGCTCGCTGGGACTCTGCCCGCTGGCTCCAGCTGGCTCTGCCAACCTGCCAGGACAGCAGCCTCGCATCCAGCTGTCTGAAAGCCCAGCTGTTCCTCCTCTGAACTCAGTGCCCTAACTGTGGGTTCCCCCACTTTGACATGTGGGGGGTTCCCCTCAATGAGGGTTCCTCCTCACAGTTTCGGGGCTCCACTGAGATGTCACCTTCTCAGAGACCCCTGAGTGCCCTAAGGTCGCCCCCCACCCAGGCGCCTTCCTCACCAGGTTTCGTCTTTGCCACGATACAAAACAGCACACTTGTGTCCCCTCTGTGTTCCTCCACCGAGAATGAAGCTGCAGGCGAGCCGAGGTCTCCCGCGCCTCGTTCATTGCTGTGTCTAGAAAAATGCCCGGCACGGAGTGGATGATCAGCACATCAGCGTTAAAAAGAGTAAGTGAAGTTACTCTGCCTTATATTTCTATTTACAGGTTCCGTTTGTAGGGCTCTTCCTCCATCAGGCGTTCCCCTGTTTATTTGGCTGCATTTTACACCGTGCTGGAGCTGCTGACATCCCCAGGGCCCTCAGCCAGCTGAAAGCGGAGGGCGGTGGCCTGACGTCCACGCGGAGTTGTGTGTTGCATTCCCACGGTGGCTGTCATCAGGACCGCAGGGCAGTGACTGGGCGTCCGCCAGGCCAGCGGACCCAGGAGGGGCTGGACCAGGCACGGGCTGAGGAGTGAGAAAGTCCGCCCGGCCTGAGCTGAGCCAGGAGGGACAGCGGGGTCGGCCTGGCCTCTGCAGCTCAGTTCTGCCCCCTGCCTCTGAGCTGAGAGGCTCGGGGAGAGGCTTTCACCGCGAAGGGAAGAAGAGAAGATGCTGGGAATGAGAAGAAATAGGCAGAAAGTGCCTCGTGTTTCCCTAGGTCCTCAGTAAATTAGCTGTTTATTTTTAGCTTCACAACACAGAAGCACAGTTTTTAATATGTAAATACCATAAATAAAATACAGAAGCAGGCATTGCCGAGGAGGCTTCTGATCACCCAGGGGCCCCTCAGTTGTGACTGGATTTGAATTTTGAGTCTGCACTGTCTTGTATGGGGACCCCTAACATGACAGTCCCCCAGGTCATTGTGGGGTTCAGTGTGGAGAGGCTGCAATGGGTGCCTGAGACCGTGGGCTGGTGCTGATTCTGTACATCTCACTGTCCCTGTCTCTACCATGAGGATGGTATCAGTGCCGGGGTTTGAAGGATCATCGTGAGGAAGCCCTGAGAACACACAGGGGTCCTGCCTGACTGAGACCTGCACAGAGTAGGGGCAGCCTCACCAGACGTGCCCACGCTTTGGGCGGCCAGACTGTTGCCATGGGGGCAGGGCTGGTCATGCAGAACAGCTGTGTGAGTTCAAGCAGGTATCCTGGCTCCTGGCCACGTGTAATATGAAGGACACGATGCCCATTCAGAGCCAGGACTCGGGACAGTGCATGGCATTGTTAGGCATGAAAATAGATGTGAGCGGGGTGGACAGAGAATAAGGTCAGTAAAGCCCTACTAGAAAGGACTCAGAGTTAACCAGTTTAAACTAGAAAGCCAGAAAAGACTCAGAGTTAATGAGTTAATTAGTTAAAGCTCAAAAGGTCAGGAGCAACTTGGCCTTGAATGTTTGAATATTCCCCAGTTAAAGAGAAGTAGCTGAGCACAGTCCATGTCTTCACTGTGTCAATCAGGTCACGCCATTGTAGGAATTACTCTAGCTTGCCTGAAAGAGAGGGAGATTCCATCTTAAAGCTAAAACTGCATTTTAAAATCCAAGTTAAGAAGTAAGATTCTTAACATACTCTTTAGCAAACAGAAAACTGAGCCTACCTGGAGGGGCAGGGTAGGCGGTCCTGATTGATATGCTCCCAAGCCAGGAAGCTGCTACCCTGGGAGGGGACCAAAACAGTAAACTTCTTGTGCCAAGTTAATTTTTACCCAGTATTACCCAGTATTACCCAGAGGACTGAGAAGAAACTTAACCTCTCATCAAACATAAACATCTTGAGCCCACTTAACGAGGCTGAGCCCCCAGCCCCGTGTCACATTCCTGAAAAATCCTTAAAGGGGGGGCCCCCCCAACCTTTCAGGGTGCTCCTCATTTTTTCTCTTTAAGTAAGTAATTTTAAATAAACCTTTTACTCTGCTTCACTACTGTGTCTCTGCCCTTCAATTCTTTGTTGCGGTGGGAGCAAGAACCAAGGAAAATGCACAACGCTGCCCCAGCACCGTGCTGGTGTGCTCTGCAGTGCCCGGGGTCGTGCCTCCAGTGGCAGGAAACGTGCCGGTAGGAGGAGCCCTGGCTCAGAGTCAGAAGGGGTCAGGGCTCACATGCCCTCCGCCCCGCGCTGGCCAGCGGCCCCGTCACATGCCATCACCTCTCAGTTTCTTACCGATGAACTGGGTTTGGCCGAGGCTCTGGCTCCGCTGCCGGAAGGATGGCTGCGAGCCTTTCTCCACCTCCCGCAGGTCCTGCACCTGACTGTGCTTTCTCCCTGCTTCCCAGGCTTTCCTCTTACTGCTTCCTCCCTGACTTCTCAGGCTGCGTCCATGTTCTACTTGGCGTGCTTCTCCCAAACTCAGATTATCACCCTCTTGGCCCCATTTCCTGTCACTGGAATTGTCCGCCTGTATTACGCTTTTTCCCCTCTTCCGAGTGAGATCACAATGCTCTTCTCATGGTCAAAACGCAGGCTGGCAGCTCTCCAGCTGCGCTCGCTCCAAACCACTGGCCCTCGGACCCATTTACAGCCCCATTCGAGGCTTCTCGGATCCCACGCCACCCGCTTACGACGTGCCTGAAACAGGAACAAGTAGGGGGTCAGCGGGCAGGTGGGTTTGCAGCATCCTTTTCCTGTATGGTCTGCATCGCCCAGCTAGTTTTCTTACCTGTAGATTTGCTGAAAATGGGCAGGCAAACTGTGACCCTCTGCTGAGGCGATGGAAAAGGCGACCCTGGGTGTGAGGACCAGGCACTGCTGCCCTCGCTGTGAGGTCTCAGGGCAAGTCAGCCCACCAGGTAGGCCCCTCCCGTTCCCCCAGGGTTGTCAAGGCTGGGTGGCCGTCCAAAGGCCTTCGGGCGAGGGGACAGTCTGCCCCACTTCAGGGACAGGCAGGGTGTGGCCAATTGCACTCAGCCTCACCCCTAGAGGAGAGGGAAGCCTTCCCGGGGCCTCTGGCCCCCCTCAACTGCACCTTGGAGAATGGAGGTCCATAGCCGCCCCCTCCCCTGAGGATCTCAGGGGAACTTGACGCTTCCACACAGCCTTCGAGGTAGTTAGATTAGTCCAAAAAAGTGTGGAGAGCACAAGGACAGGAGAGCACACTTGTGCCCCCACCTTCCTGGAATCGGTGCTGCCTTCTGTATTCTTCAGGACAAACTGACCACCCCTCCCGGCTCACCTTACGGCATCTTTCCTAGACTGCATGGTGTGACCACCCTCTTGTTACTCTTTGGGACACATGAGGCCTCCAGGACCCTGTAGCCACCTTCGTTTGCCCCTATACACTTTCCCGAGGCCTTGCAATGTATAGGAAATAAAGACAAATCATAAAAGTTCCCACTACCCTCTCTTGTCCCCAAATAGTTTAAACTGGAAATTTACAGACTAAGGTGAGGTTTCATGTACATCTTCTTGACATCAGGCTTTCTTTGTGTGCCTACTGCATTTTTTTTTTCCTATTTCCCTTCTTTTTTAAAATTACAAAAGCAATTTGTGCCTGCCCAAACTATTTACGTGTATAAGGCATGAGGCAGAAGGTGGCCTGGTGTGTTGTCGGGAGGCTCCCACAAACCGCCCAGTCTGTCTCCTGGGGCCGTGGGGCTCGCAGACTCCTTCCGCCACTGCCGCTGCCATGTTGCTCCAGCAAAGCGGAGATAGGACAGGTGGTTCACAGCAGGTGAGTCTAATGCTCAGCTCGTTGTTCTTACACCACAGAGGCCTTTGAAGCTCTGGGATCCCGTTGCGGGAGCTGGATTGAAGCCCAGGGCCACAGCGCCTGCTTGTTCCATCCTTGTGGGACTGTCGTTTGCCCCAGCGCAGCCTAGGGGGCGCCGTGTGCAGGGAGCGGCACCGGCCCTGGGGCTGAGTGAGCGCGCCCAGCGCGGAAGGGTGTGGGCTTTAAACCCTGGCGCTCTCCTGACACATCTAACCATCCCCACCTTGCACACAGGATGGAGGCTCCAGGGTTTTAACTTTTAACCAGTCACCATTTGCTGGGTGTGCACTTGGTTTCCAGCTCTTTACCATCACTGTAAATATCACCGTGATGCCTGTATATTCCTATGCTTGTGTGATTCCTTTGTTGGGATTGTAAAATTTTGATACAGACTACCAACTTGTCCTTCAAACATATTTTTTAAATAACAAAAACAGGTTCTCTGATAAGTTTGTGGTAAGAAAGGACAACCTGTCAAGATCGCCCCTAATTTAAATGGGCTACACTTTGAATTTATTGCAACAAAAAAAATTGCACATATGCATAAAGATGTACATGAAAGGGTGGCACAATTTGTATGAATAAAACCCTGGAAACAACCTAAATGTTTAAATAAGGGAACAATTAAACAAGGTATAGTATATCCATAACGTGCATTCTACCTATTAAAAAGAACAGAAATCTAAATGTAGAGACATGGAAAGAAGTTAAAGTTGAAACATGCATGTATAGTAATTCATTTCTATTTTAAAAGCCACACACCTAATGTCTACGTATACTTATAATATGCCTAGAAAAATAACTAGGAAACATACCAACCTTGGGAGGGGGTTTGTCAGATACCCTGGAGAAGGGTCATGCTCCACCCATATGTAGTGTAGTGGTGAAGAGATTGGACTGGAGCGCAAGTGCTCACTGTGTGACCTAGGGCAAATTACTTACCTTCTCTGTGAACCTGAGACACAGGTGTACTCCAGACACCAGGTGTCAACTCTCTGTGACCTGTGCACATGTTCACACCTGCGTCCCCATGCCAGACGAGGGGTCCCATCTCACGGTCACTTCAGCACGACCCCTTCTCTGTGAGGCCAGCCTCCGGTTGACCAGCGAGCTGCCCTGTGGGCCGCCTCCACCCTCCCCACACTGTATTCTTAAACACAAGGCTGTGCTTGGCCTGGCGTGACTAGACTCAGCAGCCTTACCCTTAGTGCCTGTAAAGACCTCAGAAAGTCCTTGCTCAAAATAATCTTCCCCGTGGCACTACAGGAGGATCTTCTCTGGTCTCATTTTTCTTCGGGGAGTGACAGCAAAGACTCCAGTGTAAATGCTGGTGTAATCCGGGGCGGCTCACTGACTGGCGTCCCCTCCCAGCCAAACAGGGGCGGCTGACTGGAAGGTAATGGGATATGTGTCAGACTCATAAAGGACTGGAAAAGGCCAGGCAAAAGAGATGCAAGCCAGGCTTCTCGATGCCACAATTCTTACCTTTTGCAAAGCACGGTTTTAAATGAGGTGCTTGAAGATAAATCTCACCAGGGAGACACACTTCTAATTCCCTACAGATTAGGGCATCCCAAAGTGGTCCAGCGATCCTGGCCACACAAAGGCACTTGAGGACTGGGAGGGAGGCCTGTATCGGAGTTTGCAGAGGATGTCTCCTAGAGAAGTTCCATTCCTGGCTCGGTATCACTTTGGGTCTGCAGTGGGCAGAGGTCTTGGGAAATAGAGCCTGTGGGTCAGTGACTGGTCTGGTCCCATCCTGCCTCTGCCCACCTGCAGACCTCCCCCTCACCCATCCGCCTCTACAGCAGGGGTGCGGTTCTCGGAGGGGGCTTTCCATGCTTGTCTTACGTCTTGTCACGTTTGTTGCCTTTCTTATCATTTTCCCTAATCCTCGTTGATAATTCATTAAGTTAGATAATGTGTCTGAAAGCACTCTGTACACTCAAAAGTGTTCTACATAACCAGCATTAAATGTTTAGCTTTCCAGGATCACAATCATCTCAGGACTCTCGGTCTCTCCATTGGATTCAGAAGCCTGAGAGGAAGGAGTCCGGCCTGGGAAAGGAATTGCTGAGAGAAACAGGAGATGACAGGTACTCAGCTGCTTCCTATGTAACCACCCGTGGGCCCTGGTACAGGAGCACAGCCTTGCCCAAGGTTAAAGCCACCCTGAGAGGGCAGAGTAAGGGGCACAGCCCTGCAGTAAACTACTGATATGGCTTCCAGAATTCTCCCAGACTTGGCCCAGCCATCCAGAGACCTCTTTGCTTGTGGTGACCTTATTTCACAAACCAAAAGAAGAGAAATGATCTTCAAGTAGCAGCAACCTCAAGAGATAAAAGGTTGGCATATTTGTGGTCAGGACTGTCCTCAAAGTGCTGTGTGGGAAGGTCACCATCCCTTTTTGCACACCTTTTACCTGTGTTGGTGGTGGGTTTGTGGCTGTTACACAGCCAATGAAGGTGAGCTGTGAGGAATCACATGGAGTCGCCTGGATTCCAGGTCCCACAGTCCTTGATGCCAAGCCTGCACTTTCTACTGATCAGACCCGGCAATCCTATTCTACTGGGGCATCTGTTCTTTAACTGGACCATGTCGGCCATAACTATTTTCTATTTAAATATCAAAGATTTAAAAATTTCTATTTAAATATCAAAAATTCAAAAATCCCCTACCTCCTTCCTATTAACATGATGACCAGGGATGTGACATGTCTTAGGCAGGCGTGGCTCAAATTATACAATGTTAATCATATTTTATAAGGATATTTATAATTTTTAGCTTTTGTGCGTAATATAGGGGTCCATTTCAACCAATACAAACACACCAACTTCAAGAGCGTGGCTGGGGTCAGACCGGCTTAAGTTGGGTCCCAGCTCTGCCTCTCCCAGCTGCAGGGTCACGGGCACAGTGTCCAGTGTTTCCCAGCTCCAGTTTTCCTGTGTATAAAACAGGACAAAAGCTGCAATGAAGGAACCTTCTAGAACCTAAAACACTATAATATAAACAAATATTAGTTTCATCCTGCCTTCCCCCCTCATAGAAAATTAGTCTCCTATGCTCAAACTTAAACATCTCTTTGCTGCTTTTATACTTCTTCTGCCTGGAAAGCAATGGGATAACTACTGTGTCATGTGTGAAAGCACTGTGAGCTCCTGGGGGGTGGGGCTCACGACGGAGCCTGAGGAAGCAGGAGCATCCTTGGGCTGATGGGCGGGGTGCATGTTACCAGCTCTGGGCAGGCCCTTCCTGATCCAGTCAGCTTATCCCCGAAAAGCAGCCTCAGCACCGCGGCAGCCCATCTGAACTCTCCAGGTGTCCCAGAGCCAACATCAGCAAGAAGACAGACACACTACGGACGTGTTGCCGCCCCGATTTCTGCCTTACTGACCGTGAACTTGCCGTAAAAGGCCTAAATGGTCCTTGCATCTCAGCAGTGAATGAAACTGTCTCCCTCTAGGGAGGGGCTGCCCAGAGCCCACCCCACAGGACAGAGCGGCCCTCAGGGGCTCCGCCGCATCCTCAGTCTGGGAGGCAATGTGTTCCCTGCCAACCCTCTTCTGACCAAGGGCTCATGACTTCTTTACTTCTGCTCCGTCCCCAAACTTAGTAAAGCAGCTCCCTTCTCATAAGTGAGCATCTGCTGGCTGGACCAGGTACCCTCTTGCCCAAAACGGAATGACACTTGATGGTGAGGATTCCTGGTTGCAGGCTGGCCTCACTGGCTGGGTGGGTCTTCGCCCCTGGGTTGTTATCTTCTGCAGGAGAGTCTTCTGTTCATGTTGTTTATTTCTGTCTCTCCCTGCCCTGCTCACCGCATCTCCTAGCTCAGCCCCAGAGCCATGAGTGTATGTGCGCTGAATGCAAATGTCTCAAGATCCAGCTGGGCCTTGGCAAAAACCCTGTAATTTTACTTCACCATTTTGGAAGAACCCATAGTCAAAACTTGAATCAGCATAAGTACCCTTCTTTCCAAGAAAGGAGAAAGAAGAAAGACCCAATGACAACAGCAATAGAAGCGTCCCCATAACTCACTGCAGCCAGAATCCCAGGTGCCGAGGGGCTTGGATGCTCCAACCCCTCCCCTGCATGCAGCACGCCCGGGTCTTGGTCCATCAGTACCTTTCTCCACTAAAAGGAGCCAGGGCTCCTCAGAGAAATGACTCCAGGACTGGGGTAGGGAAAATACAGATGAGCCTGGGACATCTCATGCCAAAAGGTGTGGGGACATACCGAAAGACACAGAAGCCAGCTGCATGAGGCTGCCGCTGAACACACTGGCAACAATTTGAGCATCAAGATTAATAATGGTAGTAATGGATTATAGTTCATTGAATAGAAGAAGATTTCATGAGTCCCTAGTGATAGTAAATATATCAGCAGGCCAATAAGACAGTTGAGAAGAGGAAACTATAGAATGCCGTCGAATAAATGTAGAAGGAAAGATGGAGTTAGAAACGTACATTTGCAACCATCATAATAAAATTATTACAGGCAAGAGTCCTCAGATGATGCTGAAACTAGAGGCTGAAAGTTTGATGAATAGCAAGATATTTACATAGCCTCAAAGTATCTCCCCACCCAATATTCACTAATTATAAAGGGAGAAATAGTAACTTCACAGTGGACAAACTGGCAGACATCACTTATTCAAGGGACCGATGTTGACACCACCAATTTTGGAACAAATGGCTCTCTGTGCCTCCTGTTAGAATGTCCTGAGCAGGAAGCATCACTTCAGTGGTACCGAGGGCAAAAATCTACGATCTGACATTAATGATGGATGAAATATCAAACAAAATCAAGTTGAGAGGCGTTCTTCAAAATACCTGTCTGTAGTCTTTAAAAATGTGAGTGTCACAAAAAACCAAAAGGAAAATTTAGTGTTCCAGATTAATAGAAACTAAAGATACAAGGCAAGAAAATGCAGTGTGTAATCTGTGGCTGGGTCCCAGCGGGACAAATTTCTATAAGCTGCACTGAGAAAATTTGAAACACAACACGAATCTTACAAAGGCTCAGCTAAGGTAGCCTTAGTTTCTGTGAATCATATTGGATACGTCAGCCAAGGTAGACTTAGCTTCTGACATTGATATCTGATATCTGCATGTATCAGTCAGTACAGGCTGAGCTATGATGTCGTAAAGTCAGCATCGAAATTCCTGAAACAAACAAGTACAGGAGTTTGTCTTTTGTTCCAAACCCCAGGACAGGTACAGGCAACTTTCCAGGGCCACCCAACATCGCAGCATCCCAGGCTGTGCAATCACCTGGCGTCTCCATCTCAGCCGAGGCTTCAGGTTCGCCAGGCAGGAGCAAGCTTGCGGAATCTCATAAGAGCTGTGGGCCTGTAAGCAACACGTGTTCCTTCTTTTTCCAGGTGTTTGCGTAGTGCTAGTCCCACGGCTCTGCCCAGCTGCAGGGAAGTCTGGTAGTTCAGTCATCCATGTGTCCAGGAAAGGGAGGAGAACCAAGAATATCAAGGTTCTAGAAAAGTCACCCGTAGCCCCTGTCCTGGAAGCTCCTGCTCCCGAGGGGTCCAGGCAGCAGAGAAGGAACCTTGCTAGAGCCAGGACTAGGCTCAGGCAAGGAGCCAAACCCTTCCCTCCTCACAATTCCCACAACCTCTAGTGGGACCCCCTTAGGACTGTGGCTTCTGGGGGACTAGCTCCAACTAATCAGAACAACTTGAAATTAAACCTTACAGTGACAAATGCAAAACTTTGCAGATGTTAAAAAAAAAAATCACAAACACAGGTGGAAGTATGACAAACTGGGAAAAATAGATGTGCCCTATTATCCCCAGGCCTGTCTTAAGCTGTGAGGCTTATTAAATAGGATTTTAAAAATTTCCTATTCTATACAATTGACCCTTAAACAATATAGGTTTGAACTATGTGGGTCACTTATATCTGCAGATATTTTTCACTAAACATATTGGAAATTCTTTTGGAGATTTGCAACAATTTGGCAAACTATTTTCTTTTTCTCTAGCTTACTTTATTGTAAGAATATAGTATATAATACATACAACACAAGGTATATAGTAATTGACTGTATGTTATTGCTAAGATTTTCTGTCAACAGTAGGCTATTAGCACTGCTAAAAAACACAATTGAGCTGAGTAAGTTTGAAGATCTAATTGGCTTTATTAAGCAATTCATGAATCAGGCAGCATCCCACTTAGCAAGTAGAGATGGTCCAAAGAATTGTATGATCTGAAAATTTTTATAGAAAGGAGGGTGGGGGGAACTTAGTGGCCAAAGATCAGAAGGGATGTGTCAGGTCAGGGCACTTTGCCTTAGGGGATGAATAAGGTGCCTTACTGTGCAGATCACCTCCTCTTCAGGGAGTGGGGGGAATGGAAAGGGCGCAAGTGACACATTACCTCATCAGATTGCCTCTTGGTTGCTGACCAAAAAATTCCTGATTGGCAGTTACGATTACGTTTCTGGGGGAGGCTGAAGTTGCAGTTAGGTTAGGTATTAAGCCCCCTTTTGGTGCCTTGGCCTAGCAGAAGTGACTCCATTTTGGGTCTGTGGATTTTCTTTTTAATAGAAGTTAAGTTTTTAGGAAGTTCAAAGTCATGTGCAGATTTTTGACTTCCTGGGAGTCAGTTCTCCCAGGCCCAGCATTGTTCCGGGCTCAACTGTAGTGCCAACAACGCTGGTATTAGCGGCGAAAGGACCTGGCTCTCCTCCTTCCCTGGGTGATCATAGACCCTGAAACAAGGAAAATACATCAGAAACAGGTCCAAGTGAGTGACCCTAGCTAGGGACACGCACGTGCTCAGAGTCAGCCTACCCCACTCCCCACTGAAGGGAAGCTTTGTTGTCTCTGAAGTCTTCTTAAAAAACTTCTCAGAAAAAAATCTAGAGATAACATCAATCCTGGGCACACCCCCATTCTCAGTGAGGTGCTGGGTTTTACTCGGATGGAGAATCTGATTCAGACGACATGTAGGAAGAATTTCTTCATCAAATAAATTAGATGCAAACGCAGAATGACAGTGTGCAAATTCAGAAGGTTGTCAACTCAACATTCAGTTGAATTGGGAAAATCACAAATGTTTGACCTTTGAAGTAAACAAATTATGAAGGCTGGGAAATTCCATGCTAAGAGATTAAGCGGGCATTCAGTCCGCTTGTGAGCCCAGGGGGAGCAGCAACACCTGGGAAGCATAACTTGATAAGATTTTTCTCAAAGGACTTGCTAATGGCTTGGGAAGTAAAGCTTGGGAATCCCCTGCAACCGAGAAGGCTTTAGTATTTAGGATGTTAGTGCAAAAAAAAAAAGAAAAAAAAATCCTTCAAGATAACCATTCCCCTATTAAACATTCAGTTCCACTGTGGATTTCTTTTAAAGAGGAAAAAGGAATTAAAACACTCACAGTAAAAACATTTTACTAGCAATTTGATCCTATCCTCTCTGCTGGCATCAAACATTTATCAGCAGAAAAACACTAATAGCAAAATAGGTATTTTTTACCTTTCTTTCAGTGTACTTGGGGCAAATCAGTGTCGCTCTTCATGTCACTTTGAATAGATGCATGGCCTCCAGATCTGCCTCCCTCTCTCTCCTGGGAAAAGCCCTCAACTTGATGATCGGTTCCAGGCTCCATTAGGCATTCACATTCAGAGGGAACAGCCTTATTAACCCTCAGAGATTCGACATCACCTATTTCAGTTCACTTCACAGCCCAAAGATTTTGCAGTGGAGGCTTGAGCTTTAGTGCTACAATTCAAGTAGCTAAGTCAGAAGCATGCTGAGCAGGGGCCCAGTAGGCTTTGATGAGGACTTGGCTGTTCTCAGACAGGATCCTTCTAAATGTTTAACCCAAGAACATAGCGGGCTCCTGGAAATGGCTCAAAGGCCCCTTTCAACTGAGAAGCCCTTCTAAGTTGGGTGCCCTTTATTAGAAGACAGTCATGGCAGGCCAGCTCCTGCTCCTACTTGGGGAGAAGTAGGCAGACTGCAATACCACCAAGCCCTAGGCATGGATTAGAGGCTCCAAAGGGCAACACGCCTCTCTAAGTCATCCTGTAACATGACCCCAAAGTGTGACTTGTCACAGCATCTCAGGCTCTTTTACCCTCCAAGGGGTGGAGGGCAGCTCTGCTTGATGCACGACAGGTTCGTGCTCACGGATAATCCAGAACGTGCTCTAAAAAGGAACTCTGTTTCCAGCCAAGTCATGGTCCCTGCAGGGCCTGCCAGAGAAGAAGCTCGCCTGCCCTGAGGCGGGCAGGGGGAGTAGGGGACGGGGGCTATTTATCATCAGGAAGGTGAGACTTCTGTGATTCTTCTACTAATTCGGTGCATGTAAACTCAAAAGGCCCAGGCATTTCTGTAAGTGCTCCGCCCCACGTATAAAGGTCCAAGTCCTGAGGTTTCAGGACCAGGCTGAAGCCTTTCTAAACCCCACAGCTGCGATTTCCTCCTTTACACCACATCAAGACAGCAGCAGATTCATCTCAAAGGTAAAGGATGTTGAACTTGAGTGTGCCTGTAATGGTTCATCTTTGACTTCTTGGGAGAAGTGAAATGGGCATACTCCTTGGAAACCTCTCTTTCTCAGCCACAGGGCGTCATCTTGCCCTCGGAGAACCCTACTTTGCATCTGCTTAGGTGTGACTTAGACATGGCGCTTTTCCATATCAAATTTATATATTTAAATGGTGCATTCAGAACAAGCTAAACTGTGAGACAGCCAGTAATCAGTGCCAGTGCTCAGTTCACAAGGCTCTGGTAAGATGAAATACTGTGCAGAAAGACAGTGCATGCTGAGGGAGAGATGCTAAACTCCTGGAGATGCTGACAGGCCCAAGGAATGTTCAGATAGAGAGACTCACCAGAAGGCTAGTGCTTAAGGGGATGTACTACACTTTGGTCTTCGTAATTCTGAAACAGAGCTTCTTAAACTTAAATATGCACATGAATCATCTGGGGATCAAGTTCAAATGTAGGTTTTGGTTCACATTTGGGGCTTGATAAATCCTGCATTTGCCCCAACTCCTAAATGATGCCCAGGCTGCTGGCTCATGACACAATTGAGTAGCAGGTTCAATGGTGTTTCAGGGAAAGTGATCTTTAGATTTTTTAATGACTGAAATTTACCAAATCAGCAAAAAGCCAAAATATATTTTGTTAAAACCATCCATGTTCTATCCTTAAATATGTTTTTATATTAACATAGTGCAAAAAATGGCTCGGGTGATGTGCTCAGTTCTATGAATTTCTCACACAGGCAGCTCTGTGTGGTCACCGTCACAATCCATACAGACCAGTTCCCTCACTCCCCAAGAATCCCCTCATGCTATGACTTTGTAGTTAGATTCCACCCCCAACCCCAGGCAATTATTTAGCTTTGTCTTTTCAAAAACATCACATTAGTGAAGTCGAAGAGAATGTGTAGTCCGTTGAGACTGACTTCTTCCACTCAGCAGGATATGATGCCTCGAGATCCATCCCAGTTACCAAGTGTGTCAATCATCTGTTCCTTGGTAAGCTACGCAGAATGCCATGGTGCGGATGCTCCAGTGCTCACCCGTTCACTCACTGGGGGACTTCCGGGTTGTTTCCACTTTTTGGCAATTACAGATAAAACTGTGGGGTACTATTGTAATGGTATTTTGTTTTTAATTTCAGTTTCCAGTTGTTCATGCTAGCATATATTAATTTTGGGGTATTGAGCTCAAATCCTGCATTGTTGCTAAACTCACTTATTCTAGGAATTTTGTGTGTGTGTGTTGTTTGCTTCATGCGCACTTGAAAAGAATTTGTATTCTGCCCTTGTTGGGTGGAGAGACCTATAAATTTCACTTTAATCTAGTTGCCTGATGATGTTCAGTTTCCTGTATCTGTGATTTTTCTCTCTACTAGGTCAGCGGTTTGGGATCAGAGCCACACATGTGCAACCCAGAGGCACCTTAGGGGTCATTAACAACTTTTAAGGAGTCTCCTTCCCCAGGTCCACCCACCTCTGTGGTATCCCCCATAATTTCCAGTTCCCTGAACTCCCTTTTTCCAGTCAGGTTTTGGCCAGGTTTATGACCAAAAACTCCCTTTTTGGCCATAAGCCTGGATTTGAGCTACCAATTCCGCCGAGCACTTCCGGCTCTGCACCCTCGTCTGGGGTCACGTGCAGAGAGGCTTGATTGATTGAAGAAAGAAGCGGGGGTCGCGGCACCCACAGGCCCGCAGCTCCTCCTATGGGAGCAAGTGCTCCTACCCTCAGGGCTTCGGCCGGCGCGTCGCGGATGGTCTGAGGGAACAGAGAGAAACACAAGGGGCTGCCCCCATTCTCGGAGCTCCAGGAGGGCCTTTCTCCCTAGAAGCCGAGGACCTCTGCAGCTCTCCGCGGCCGTGTTCCCACTTCTGGGTCTCTGGTTGCTTTGAGAGCAAACTGGGGATACCAGGGTGAAAATGGAAGACTCAGCGCCTTCAGCACTACCTGGGATTCAGTCCCCTGTCAGTGCACTCATTCTGTCCCCACTTTGGAAACTATGGAGAGACAGGTTAGAGTGCACTTCCTGCATTTCATCTGAACTGAAACTCTTCGTTCTATTTCAAGCCATGATCTTTATGAAGCTTTTTGAAATGTTATGAAAAATAATCACAAGATAGTCAGGCGGTCTTCTGAGGTGTTGGGGACAGAAGAAATAATTGGGGCACTACCAGCTGCTGTGCAACAAGCCGCTCTAACCAAAAGTCGTAACATTAATCAATATAAGCCAAAACCCTAAAAAACAAAAAACGGAAAGCAAAAAGCTCTCACATTCCTTAGTCTGGGTTAATATTCCTGAGTAACCCGAGCCATGGGAAACTAAAGGGTTGGCACTGCGCTAGCTTCCACCTCATGAACATGCCTTTGTCTCTGTCGGCTCACTAACATTTATTGGCCCTTCGTGCATTGCAGATGCCTCACGGATGGTAAAACTCCAACACCTTTTGTTTAACGGAGTTGATGCAAAGGTGTTATGTGCTGTCATTTTCTTTAACACTACTAGATTTTGTAAAGTTCACAACTGTCATTGAAGTTACTTTTCCGAGTTGGTGACAGACTGGAAGCGGTAACACCCAGTTCTCTCCCTGGAAGTGCCATCTGGTGGATGGCGTTCTTGGCTGAGGAGATAGGGAGGAATAGAGCCATTTGCTTGTCAAGGACAGTACCCTGTAGTTCCCAAGGGCTTTCCAGCTATTGATACTTTCCTCATCATACTTTTGCAAGGCAGAGTAATGTCTGCATTTTAGAAGCCAGGAAACCCAAACACAAATGCTCACAGAAATGCATGGTATCTGTGAAGGAATGAGCTAAACCCTAACAATGAGATGCTGACAGTCTCCCAGTAGGTTAGGGCCTGGGAACTTGGATCAATGTCTAGTCCAAAGACAGAAGACACTTCTTGTCTGCTTTTATTGAGGCAAAAGGTATATGGAATAAAATTCACCCATTTTAAGACTGATAAGTTTTGGCAATTGTTAACAGCTGTGTAATCATCTCTATAAACAGCCTATAGATGGTGTCCATAACCCTAAATCCCCCAGGCCCCTTTGCCTTCAGGTCCCTAACCCAGCCCCAGGCCACCACCATCTGTCTCTGCAGCTCTGGGTCTGCAGGCCTCTCACCCAGGCCTCTGCAGAGTCCACTTCCTGCAACCTGGGTGCTCCTATCTCACATTCTACATACCCCTTCACCTAGGAAGCACCTCGAGGCCCTCAGACCAGCTCAGACGACTCCTCTTGTGCACCCGGGATCCCAGCTCCTGCGTCTGCAGCTTCAGCAGCCTCCAGACCCACACACACATAGTGCATCCAGACGAGCTGTTGTGAAGTGCTCTGAATGTATGCACAGTCCCTGCTCAGGCCGAGGCTTCCATTGTCTTAAATAAGTAAACACTTCAGAGTTAAATTGAGCCCTCCAAATTTTGTGGGAAAAAATCTAGTAAAACAATTCATTTCTCCAAACTGTGTGTCGCCTGTATGCCAGAAACTGCATATGATCTCAAAATTATCGGGATCAGGATCATTTAGTAACTATGCACTCAGGATTTAGGGTTATGGACATGGTCTATATACTGTTTCTGGAGATGATCACACAGCTGTAAACAATTGCCGGTGCAGATGAGGTTCGTTCCTTGGGTTTCCTTCAGAAGCACATCATGCAGTAACATGTGTCTGAAGGGCCCCCCAGGGTCAGTAGGCAGTCAAGGTGCCCTTACACTGTCCCTACAGGCTTCCCTCAATGCCTGAAGCACTGCCCAAGGGACCACTGCTGGTTCAGGATGAAGATAACTCAGGGGGTGGCAGGGACATTTATTCAATTCAACAAATATTTATGGAGAACCACTGCATGCTTAAGATATTTAAATAAAGCAGGATAGTTTGCATTTCCAAAGAACCATGCTCTGGGGTGGGGAGTTTACTGCAAAGTCAGCTGGATCTCTACTCTTTTGCCAAAAAAGTATGAGATCACTGAGCACTTCTAGGAGGTAAGAAAGTCCTTCTCTTCCTCTACTGGGGACAGCTGTGAGGAGTGGCTGGAGCCTGGGCCAAGGGTGACAGCTGCCCCACTTACCAGCTGTATGACTTTGGTGAATGAAGTCAGATCACTACCTCTGCACCTCAGCTTTCTTACCTGCAGTATGGGACATAGTGCCTACTCTGTACGCTGGCTATGGCTGTGACAGCCCTGTGCCCAGCCCTCCCCCACCACCTCTGTTGGCCAGCTCTAGACACAGACGTGACCACACAGTGAGACGATGGATCAAACACTGCCATCCTCACCTTGGCTGAATGTTGGCATCTGAGAGGGGGCTTTAAAAACCTCTGGTGCCCAGGTCACATCCCAGCTGATGAAATGCAGCCTCCCTGGGGCTGAAGCCCTGTCATCAATACAACTCTGTAGCTGAGTTCAGTGGGGAAGCTATCAACCCCTGATCCAGAAGGAAAGAGAAATGGCATGATTTCATCTCTAACAGAAAGAAAGTAGGGGAGGGTATTATGATCATTATTGTTAAATATAGTATTATGCCCTGTACAATGGAGGTTTAAGAACTATAAAAGGACATTTAATCAGAACTTTATAAATTTTGCAAAACACTTTCACATTCATGATCAAATTTGATCTTCAGAGAAATTTTAAAGAGAAGGAAACTGAGTCCTGGAGAATGCACTGACAAGCAGAAGGTACATGAAGTTAATGGTCAAACAAGTCTGGAGTAAATGCCTGACTTCAAAGCCCTCTTTCCATCCACCCTGCCCCCTGTGCCAGTCCGGCTGTACAAGAGAACCGTGTCCAGACCTAGATGCCTCCCCAGTATCACTGACCCTTGGACGCTAACCCCAGGCAGCTCCAACTCTGTGTGGCATTGCTCAGGCCACCCCACGAATGCCCTCCTCTGGCGTTTGCCATCTCTGCACAGGCACAGTCCCTGGAGTCTCCTCTGAAGCCCCCTCGCCTCCATTTATGGCATGGAGTCTCCTGTGGATCAGTCCACTTTTCAATCCCCTTGCCTCCCAGCCTCTCCCTGGATATTTCCAATAGCCACAAGTCATCTTGCCCTCCAGTCCCTGCCTTTGCCCTGTCTGCTCGACGCACTGAGGTCTGGGAGTCGGGCAGTTTCTTCATGTAAAAAGTGATCATGTTTGTGTCTGATGTATAATTCCATACACACACCCCAGAGCACAGCAGAAACTGGGACCGTTCCTGTGGCAAACGCCTTTAGTAAAGTACTTGAAAACCCGCAGCAGTACTCAGCCTGCTGCTGACCGCCAGCTATAGTCATGGGGCCACCAGCAAGCTCTGTAACTCCTCAAGCATACCACTTATGAAATGAGGAAGATGATGTACACTCATGAGGGTGTTGTGGCAATTGAATGGATAATTAAATGGACTGTACACACCAGTTGTTGATAAAAAATTGAGAAGCCACTCCTCTGTGAGGACCAAGGAAGGTCAAAGGTATTGGCCTGTGACATGCCACCCTCCCCTGGGGAGCTTCTGCATTCACATCACTGGGTCCTGAGAGCAAGCTGTGAGGTGGTGTCATTGTCCTCCTTGTGAGGTTGTGGTTGCCAGGCCCTCCCTCAGATGAATGGTAGGGCCTGGATTCAAACAGTGTGTACCCTTTGGAGTCCAAGGGACCATGTTCTGTGGGGGGTTGCTGCTATCTTCTTTTTCAGGGGATGAACAACCAGTATGCCCGCCGGGAGGTCTTCTGCCGGAACACCTGTCACGAGCTCAAACGCTTCTGGGAGAGGGAAATTGGCAAACAGACTTACTACCGAGAATCAGAGGAGCACCGCCTGGGAAGAAGTGCACTGAGAAAGTATGTGGATGGTTTGTCTATTTTTTAATTAATTTTTAAAGCAGACTTTATTTTTTAGGGCAGTTTAGGTTCAGAGCAAAACTCAGCAGAAAGGCAGGCATTCCCATACAGCCCCCTCGCCGTGTACAACCTCTCCCACGACAGACATTGACGCATCATTGTTTATCACCCTTGTCTATTATTTTGAAGCAAAATCCATTTCCCCAGCAGAATGCCAGATGAGCATCTCAGAGGATGTAATTATTTTAATTTTCCGTGTGTACATTCCTGCCACCACCTATAGTTATGGGCAATAATTTTCAAAATTCTTCTCAGTCAACAAATGTACTGTCATTCTTATCTTTATAAACAGAGACATCTCTCCTCTCTGTCACCATTTCTGGCATGTGAGGGTCACACTAAACTTGCAGAGCAGGTCAGCAGATGAGTCCGTGCAAAGCAATCCAGCAAGCAGCGACCAGTTTTCAGGATGCCGTGTGTGGTCCCCAGAGAAGAGCTGATGGACTCCCGCTCCTGTGCTGGGCGTCGCTGCTCTGGCCAAGCCAGCCAGCCTGCCAAGCGGAGAGCGGCAACTCGCATGCGCAGACCGTCACTGTGGGAGCCGCGCGGCTCGCTGCGCACACGCCGCATCTCCGCTGACCGCTGCGGCCACGGGCTGTGCGGGGCCGGGTGCTGGGGGAGCAGAGGCGGCCTGGCCCGGGAGCACCGCCCGGACTCCGTTCCGGCAGTCCGGGGCCGCTGGGCAAGACCGCGGGTCAGTTCACGGGAGTGAAACTCTGTTGCCTTCCAAACCCCCTCCTCACGGTAGAGGCGAGCCCTCGGGGCTTCCACATACACAGACTAGCTCGGCTGTATTCACAGCCACGGGCAAGAAAAAACAGGCCATCCTTCATGCTGGAGCATCGTGTCATCTCTCATCGGAGAGAGGCTGAGCTGGGGCAGTCAGCAGGCATTTCTGCGGCCCCTGCCAGCCTCCTTCCCTCAGGCCAGGCCACTCAGCACGCCGCCAACCAGAGGCCACAGTGAGTCCCATGCCCTGGGCGCGTGTGCCCCCCGGGAGCACGACGCAGAGGCCTCAGGGGCAGTGAAACCCGCCTGAGAATGATCAGGAAACCAAAGCCTACAGGAAGTGCAAGGCAAGGGGTGAGCAAAATTGGCTCTGGGACAAGCTATGCCATTCATTAAAACATGAAAATACATGCGGGCAGCATCTCTCTGTGCATGCCCCGCTGCAGGAAAAAAAGCTTTCTGGTTGGTGGGATGTCAAGGCTTTTATTGAATCCTTCTCCCCCATTTCCCTGGGTAGCCTTGCTTCAGAACATCTCTGATTTTAACCACTAGTCTTGTCCCTTCAAAAAATGGAGAACACAGCCCTGGCGGAGGCCCGGGACAGGGCTCAGCATGTCATTCCCCTCCCTGCTCCCTACTCCCACTTAGTCCGGCACTGAACACAGCAGCAGCAAGACGCTTGAGGAGAATCTCAGCCCTCTGGGTCTCCGGGTGAGACAGCAAACGCCTCAGCTTCCTCCTTATCGTTTCTATCATAGAGAAAGAGCCACTAAGAGAAGCCAGAGGGATGTTGGGGAGGTACTGCCTTTTATGGTGGGGACCAGTTGGCTGACAGTGTTGTTCACATGCTCCACATCCTTCCTAATTTCTTGTGTGCTTGTGTTATTGACAGTTGAGATGTGGGTACTGAAATCATTAGCTCTGCTTGCGGATTTGTCTGTTTCTTCTTACAGTTCAATCACATTTTGTTCCATGTATTTGGAAACTCGCCACACAAACATTTAGGGTTGTTATACCCTCTTGACGAATTGATCCCTTTATTGCCAAACGATTCTCTTTCTCTTTGGTAATATTCTTTGCTGTGAAATCTACCTTGACTGATATTAATTTAACCACTCCAGAGTTCTTTGATTTGGGTTAAGATGGATTATTTTTCCATCCTTTTACTTCTAACCTATTTGTGTCTTCATATTTAAAGTGATTTTCCTGTAGGCAGCCTATATTGGGATATCACTTTTTGATACAATTTGATCATCTTTGCATTTTCATTGGATTGTTTCCATCATTTGGTATGACTGGGTTTAAATCTACCATCTTGCTATTTGTCTTCTATTTCTCTTACCTGTTCCTTATTCCCTTCCTTTTTCTGCCTTCTTTAGATTAGTTAAATATTTTTTATGATTCCATTTCATCTCTTCCGATCGCTTTTTAACTATATCTCCTCGTGTTACTGTAGTGGCTGCTTTACTCTCTGTATATACATCCTTACCACAGTCCAACTTCACTTGGCATGTCGTTCACTTGATATGTACAGCATAAGAATCTTACAATGGTATTGTCCCATTTCTCCCTTCTCGGCCTTTGTGCTGTTGTACAAAATACAGTTTGACTTCCGCATTTGTTGTAAACCCCACATTACATAATTAACAGTTTTGCTTTTAACCATTGTCTGCTGTCAACCTGGTGTCACTCTCCTTCAGCTTGAAGGACTTCCTTTGACAAGTCTTGTGCTGATAGTCGGCTAGTGATGAATTCTTTCAGTTTTTGCATGTCTGAAACATCTTTATCTCACCCCTGTTTTTGAAAGATAGCTTTGCTGGGTAAGCAATTCAGCACAGACAGAATTCTTTCCTCTCCATTAAAGATATTGCACTTCCAAAGGAAAGTTCACAGGATTAAGATTTTAAGATTGGAACACTTTGAACAAAAGTGAGAGTTAAAATATGTATCTATTTAAATTTGCAAGTCCTCTGCATACCTTAAAACCTAACTGCACACACGTGAGTGCACATACACACACTCTCAGAAAAAAGGAAGGAAGCATCCCTGAACCAACAGCCATGGAGATGAGCGCTCCATTCATGTGTTTTCTTTCTATCTCAGGCTCAGGGAAGAATGGAGGCAGAGACTGGAAACAAAGCTGAAATTGCAGAACAATCCAGAGGAGACTGAAAAGCGAGCAAATGTTGGCCGACAGCTTCTTGCTTCATTGACACAAGAGGATCCCAAGCACTGAGGTCCTCTGCTAGGAGAAGTCAATACACGTCCCTGAGTCCCTTGGCTATAGCAACAGATCTCACACTGTGGTTTCCCCACCTGTGGGGGTTTACCTGTCATCCCTTCCCAGCACTAAATGGAAATTACTAGCCAACTCAGTCCTCTCCACATAGGCCCAGGATATTATCCCAAATGTCTCTAAAGATAGTTTATTTAATGTCGAAGCTCCATGCAGTATACGTTATTTCCAGATTTTAAATTCTAAGCACACTACAGGGATGATCTTCATGCATAGTAGTTTTGCTCCTATTTCTAGGAAACTGTTGCATGTCATCCTTCTCCTTGTTTTCTTTTTATGACAAGAGAAATGCACCTACCTGCAGAAATAAAAATATCATGAATAGTCATTAAATAAGCTTAGCAAATAAATTAACCTAATATAATTTTTTCTTCATATGAATTCAATTGGCTTATTCAAAACCATGTTTACCTAGAACCATTCAATAAGCTCAGGATACTTTTAATCAAACTTGGCTGCCTTGCCATCGCTGGGGTGCACGCTGTTTCACTGCCTCCACATGCTTGCACTGGTTAGCTATCAGCTCAGTGAAAGTAGGTCAGGCCACCCCAACAAGTGTTTGCCACATAGATTCTGGATTTGAAATATCACTTCCCAGCCTTCTCTCAGCATAAGGTCGGTGCTTCTAAAAGTGCAAACTATAACTGGGCCTGGGGCAACCGCTCCCAACCCTGGCAGGGGAACAGAGAGCTGCGTGTTGCCAAGTACCTGATGGCTGTCGATAGCACCTGCAAGGCCGTACATGCCCAGGGCAGTGCTACCAAAGACAGAGAGCAAGGCAGGGGCGCTCTGGACAGGAGCAGGTGTGGTGTTGCAGTCCTGTAAATGCCCTGATGTGCCAGTAAGTGCTCCACCCACATCCTCAGGGAGCTCAGAAGGCTCCATCGGGGCAAGGGGAGCCCCCAGGAGGTAAGAAGCGTTGGGGGAGCATTTCCCCAGGTCCCCTTACTTATGTGAGCGAGGAACTAGGACTCCAAACCCGCCCTTCCACGATGGTCTGTCATCTATTCTGGGATTCAGTTCAACTGGCAAAGTATGAAATTCATCTGGGTTCATTTGAGAGCATTTTAATGAAAGATGCATTTCTACTGGATATAGAAAGAAAATAGGAATTAAATAGAAGGAGGAGACAAGACAGGGCTTGCAGGCTGAGGGGCCTCAGAAGAAAGGCCTGCCCCCCATGAACTGCAAAACGCTGCAGCTGGAATCGAAGTGCAGCTGTGAGGCTGAACACGCAGGGGAAGGTTTGATGTTCACTTCCTTGTCCACCACACATCAAGCCCAGTGCTGGACAACCGGAATGCAGTGCAGGGAACCGGAGCCACTGGCTCTGCAGGCTACAGTGTAGGGAAGTCAGCAGGAAAGCCCAGGTCATTAAGTGTGAGGGACTTTAGCACTGTAAGTCACACCCCCTATAGGGACCCATTCTCACCTGGGGAGGACTTAGTAAGGACAAGCTAGTTAAGCCCAAGCAAGCATGACCCAGATGAAGCTGAGGCACACAGCTCAGCAGTCCTCGGCACCTTGAGGAAATGCAATCAGCAAAGCTAGATTGGGAGTGAGGAGGTGTTGCAAGAGCCAGAGCTGCAGAAACCAGCATCCAGGCCTTGCTGGCTGGGAGCCTAAGCTTTTCCGAAGGCACAGGAAGCCACTGAAGGACATTTGGCCAGGGGAGTGCCACAGTGGTCACAGTCCTGAGGTTCACCCTGAATGGAAAGGCAGGAGGACAGAGGTGGGAAGGCCAGCCAAGATCTGCTGCAGATGCCCCTCGAGAGGCTGGAGGGCCTACGCTAAGGCCTCAGTGCCCTGGAAGCAGGGACTGGAAGGAAAGGGGGAGACAGGCGTGAGTGCCACTTTCTCACAGTAGAGGGGGCTGGAAGCCCAAGGTCAAAGTGCCAGCAAGGTCAGCTTCCACGGAGAGCTCTTTCCTGTCCTGAAGGTGGCTCCCTTCCCAAGTGTCCTCCCCAGGCATGGGGAGAGAGGGAGGGACAGAGAAAGGGAGGAGAGTAAGATCTCTCTGGTGGGTCATCTTCTAAAGGCATTAGTCCCATTACAAGGGCCCCACCCTCATGACCTCATCCCAATCTAACTGCCTCCCAAAGGCCTCATTCTGAATACCAGCACATCAGGGCTCAGAGCTTTACTACATGAATTCAAGCAAGTGGAGGACACAATTCAGTCCATAGCAGAATGGGGTGCTTTAAATCAATGTATCAAGTCCGGCACACTTCTCATTTGTAAAACTGACCAGGATCAACTCAGCAAAAACCTCGGAGAGTGAACTATGGTATGGAATACTGCCCAGATTTCACACTGGTCTCTGGGTAGCATACAAGCAGCAGACCACAAAAGCATAGAAAAGGCTTTGAAAAGTAACCGACATTTAAATCATAGCCCACAAAAGTGGGCCAGCACAAGAATTCTTAACATTAACAGATGGCCTGCTGCTAAAATAGACTTGTAAAGGAGAGAGTGTCTCATAACCGTGTACTCAAAATGTCCACGATGCAATCCAAAATCACTCATAACAAGAGCCAAGAAAACCTCAACTCCAGTGAGAAAGGATAATTAACAGACACCTGTACCGAGATGATACAAAGGTCGAAATTATCCAACAAGGACTTTAAGGCAGTTACACAAATGCTCTAACAAGCAATTACAAGCACTCTTAAAACAAAGGGGAAAAGTAAAACCTCTCAGCAAAGAAATGAAAGATAGAAGAATCAAACGGAAATTTCAGAAATGAAAAATACAATAACCAAAGTAAACAAAACAATAAAAATAAAACTGGATGAGCTCAACGGCAGAATAGAAAAATCAGAGGAAAGTACCAGTGAACATGCAGATAGTTCATAGAATTATATGATATGAAAAACAAACGGAAACAGTTTTCTTTAAAAAAGGGAACAGTGCCTCAGGACCTGTGGGACAATAACAGAAGATCTAAACCTTATGTCACTGGAGTCCCAAGAGGTGAGGATATCCACTCTCACCACTTCTGTTCGACACATTACTGGAAGTCTAGCCAAGGTAGTTAGACAAGAAGAAAGAAATAAAAGGTTTATTCTGTTTACAGATGAAATGCTCTTATATTTAGATAACTCTAAAGATTATATGCACACACAAAAGAAACTTTTAGAAGTATTAAATGAATTCAGAAAAGTCACAGGGTACAAAATCAACATGCAAAAATCAGCTGCATTTCTAATATAGCAAGAATAAGCTATCTTGCAAAGATTATGAAAACAATTCCATTTGCAATCACATCAAAAAGTATAAAATTCTTAGGAATTAATCAAAGGCCAAAGACTTATACACTGAAAAGTGTAAAACATTCCCATACTAAATTAAAGAAGATGCAAATAAATGGAAATACAGACTCTGTTTATGTATTAGAAGACTTAATATTGCTAAGATGCCAATACTACCCAAAGCAATCTACAGATTCGGTGTAATCCTATCAAAATACCAAGGTGCCTTTTACAGAAATAGAAAAATTTGTCCCAAAATTTATATGGAATCTCAAGAACTCCAAACACGAAACAATCTTGTAAAAAAATTAAGTTGGAGGGCTCACACTTCCTGATTTCAAAATTTATTACAAAGCTAGTAAACTAGTAATGAAAGCAGTGTGCTACTGGCACAAAGACAGACATAATACGATAATGGAATAGAAAGCCTAGAAATAAACTCTCATAGATGTGGTCAAGTGATTTTCGACAAGGTTGTCAAAATCCTTCAATGGAGAAAGGACAGACTTCTCAACAAACGGTGCTGGGAAAACTGGACACCCACATCCAAAGGAAGGAAGTTGGACCCTTACCTTATACCATATACAAAAATTAACTCAAAATGAATCAAAGCATTCATTATTGGCACTGGATTTGGCAATGATTTCTTAGATATGACCATAAAAGCATAGACAAAGAGAGAAAAAGAAACAGGAGTACATAAAATTTAAAACTACTGTGTATCAAAGGATACAATCAACATTGTGAAAAGACAACACATGGAATGGAAGAAAACATTTGCAAGTCATGTATTTGATAAAGGGTTAATATCCAGAACACATAAACAACTACAAGTCCACAACAAAAAATTAACAACCTAATTCAAAAATGGGCAATGGACTTGACTAGATATAGTCAAGTAGAAATTCAATAGAAATCTCCAAAGAAGATATACAAATAGACAATAAGCACATAAAAATATGTTCAACATCTTTAATCATTAGGGAAATGCAAATCAAAACCACAATGAAATACCACCTCACAGCTGTAGGATGGCTACTATCCAAAAACCAGAAACAAGTATTGGAGATGTGGAGAAATTAGCACCCTGTACACTGTTGGTGGGAATACAAAAGGGTGAAGTTGCTATCAGAAACAGAATGGTGGTTCCTTAGAGAATTAAACATAGGATGACTACATGATGCAGCAATTCCACTTTTGAGTATACCCTCAAAGGAATTGAAAGCAGGGTCTTGAAGAGATCTTTGTACACTTGTGTTCATAGAAGCAGTATTCACAATAGCCAAAAGGTGGAGGTAACCCAAGTGTCCATCACAAACAGATAAGCAAAATGTGGTATATACATAAATAAAATGTTATTTAGCCTTAAAGAAGAAATGTCTGGCACATGCTACAACATTCATAAACCTAGAAGCCATATGCTAAGTGAAATAAGCCAGTCACAAGGGACAAAGATTGTATGATTTCCACCAGACCTACGTGGATGGGGAAGAGGCAGTTACTCAAATAAAAAGTGGCAAGTATACTGGGTACAGAATTCTGATGGTCCCCACAGAGCCAAGAGGACAGTGACCAAATGGCACAGACCTCCTCGATGGGGCCCAGGCATGCTCCCAGCCTTGACTGTTCTGAGCAGCGTCTGCCCAGAGCTAAACTCAGAGAAGTCTCTGGTGATTCCTCTCCAACTCTGGGGCCCCCACACAGCCGTGTTTGTACCATGCAGCCCCGCCGTGTTTGGTTCAGAAGAGAACACAGTGTAGATCCAGCAGACATTTCCCCCAAGTGTGGGGTAGGGACAAGAAAGAATCCATTTCCCTCTGGGCATCTGAACTAACACGGCGGGAATTTGGGAGCTCTGGGGGCACCACTGTGAAGGCAAAAGCAGAGAAGTCCAACAACTGGGAAGTAAGAGGGTAGCAGCAGCTGGGAGAAAAGCACAGGCGGCGCCCCGGCGCCCCCTAGTGTTCGGGGCCGATTTCCACCCTCAGCTCTGGTCCTCGCCAGTCTGGCTGCTTTCCTCACCTGGCCTCCAGGAGTACTGCTGCACACATGTAATAAATTACTTCCTTATTAGCTGCCTGGATTTCTATTACCCAGAGAGTCACAAGTATTACAAATTCAAAGGGGGTGTCAGGGTCGGGTCTAGACCAGGGCACAGGGCTGTTCTTTAGAGAGACGGCCTCCTCCATCGCCTGTGAAGTCTGTTGGTTCCTGAGGCCCCAGGTGTTAGGACAACGCTCCACAGTGCTGGGTCACACCGCTAGGGGAGGGCTTGGATCTGAGAGTGTGGCGACGTGGCTTATTTGCCAGGAGGACAGCTCCCAGCGACCATTCTTCTCAGGAATGAAATCCTGCACCTACGGGGGAACCTGGGCTGTCCAGAGGAGGCCTGACCTCAAATGTGCTACCAATCTTGGATCTCGTGTCACAATTTTTGGTGAAGAAATGGTCACCATGAATGTATTCCAAGAGGATTCCAGTGACGTCTCAGACACGTCCCTCAGATTCACCTTTCTCAGCAAGTAAGTGGCACTGCACATTCTGTGGTGAAGCATCCAGCGATCAGAGGAAGCTAAATGGACAAAAAAAAAGAGCGTGGATTTCACAGGTACCAGGGAGCTGGTGCTGTTTTGAAGCCATGAAGGACCTACTTATTGGGCTAACTTTCTTTATAATGCAAGTACACAGAATTCTACTGTGCATAATTCTAGTCAAGTTATTTAAGATCTGAGCTCCAGCTTTGTCATCTTTAATATATGGTTATAACAGTACCTTCATTATTAAAGTACACTGCCTGACACATAGTAATTTACTGTAAGCGAACAGATGGTGTAAGTGGCTAAGTCAAACCGAACAGATGCCGGAGTTTCCACAGGTAATCATTGTTTGAGTTACAGACGCGCTTCAAGTGAGTGCCCTTAAAGGCTGCTTCTCCATTTAGACTTTCAAGATCTATGCATATTTTCTTCTAAAAATGTTATTCCAGAAATTTCCTCCACATCCACCAATTTCCACCAACCCTCACTCTCACTGTCTCCATAAACGGTGCCCAGTTCACCCAGTCAGTTACTCAGGCTAAAATCCATCCACCCACAGCTCCTCTTTCTCTTAACCCATTCATCTAAGCCCCTCAAAAATCCTGCCAGTTCCACCTTCAAAATATCAGTTCCACCTTCTGAAGTTTACAAAATTTATAATCTAACTACTATCAACCTAGTTCAACAGGGACAGTAATCTTAATACAATTAAAATGTATCTTTATGCTGCTCAACTGTAAAGAGGTCAGAGCCCCCATACCCGCCAGGACCACTTCTACGGATATGGCATGAAGATCTGGCATGTGGGTCAGAGGTTATAGAAGGCCACTCAGGAAGCTTGGTGGAAGTGGTATTTGTTAAGTGGAGTGTGACATGGAGGCAGAATTCTATTCCCAGGTCACCTCCCAGATGGTCTAGAACATGACCTCCTCAGGACACTGTAAATACTATAAGAATGGCCATCTTGGGGCCTGTTTTGTTGTCTGTCTGGCCTCCTAAACAGGGGGGATAGAAACTTCGTCGAACTCTTGGCTGGCTTCATGCCTGTCTCCAGTGCAAGTGATCTGACCAATCAGAAAGAATGATGAGTTAATGGCCAAGGGGGTGAGTGAGACTGAGTTTGGGATTTGGAGATCCCATTCCTTTTTTCTTTTTCTTTTTTTTTTATTGAAGGGTAGTTGACACACAGTATTACATTAGTTTCAGGTGTACAACACAGTGATTTAACATTTATATACATGATAATTCTAGGTACCAGTTATCACCATACCAAGTTGTTACAAAATTTTGACTATATTCCTTATGCTATACACTACATCCCGGTTACTTATTTATTTTACAATTGGAAGTGTTTACTTTTTTTTTTTTTTTGTGAGGGCATCTCTCATATTTATTGATCAAATCGTCGTTAACCACAATAAAATTCTGTATAGGGGGGTCAATGCTCAATGCACAATCATTAATCCACCCGAATCCTAATTTTCGTCAGTCTCCAATCTTCTGAAGCATAATGAGCAATTTCTTACACGGAGAACAAATTCTTACATAGTGAATAAGTTACATGGTGAACATTACAAGGGCAGTCATCACAGAGGCTTTTGGTTTTGATCATGCATTATGAACTATAAACAGTCAGTTCAAATATGAATATTCATTTGATTTTTATACTTGATTTATATGTGGATACCACATTTCTCTCTTTATTATTATTTTTAATAAAATGCTAAAGTGGTAGGTAGATACAAGATAAAGGTAGAAAACATAGTTTAGTGTTGTAAGAGAGCAAATGTAGATGATCAGGTGTGTGCCTGTAGACTATGTGTTAATCCAAGCTAGACAAGGGCAATAAAACATCCGCATATGCAGAAGATTTCTCTCAGAATGGGGGGGAGGTTCTAAGCCTCACCTCTGTTGATCCCCATTTTCTCACCTGATGGCCCTCCTGCGACTGTGCCTGTCTTAGGTTGTTCCTCCCTTGAGGAATCTTACCCGTTTCTGGTTAACCAGTCATCTTCCGGGGCCATACAGGGAAATGTTAAGTTGGTAAGTGAGAGAGAAGCCTTATTGTTTGAAAAGGTTAGCTTTTTACTTCTTTGCATATTTTATGCCCTGTGGCTTCTATGCCCAGCATTTGTCTTGAGGTGTCTTTACCACTTGGAAGAATTATGATACTCGGTAAATTCGATATGAGGCACGAATTCTACTTAAGGGTTATAATTAGGAAGGAAGAAGAAAAGCTATAGAAGTAGCAGGTGGAAGAAAACCTGGGAAGATTGATTATTTCTTTGACATATCTTCTTGTAGAGTAACTTCAGCATGTATAGGTTTTAAACTACTAATTAAATTGCACACACACATTAACATAATAGGAGTACAGTTACATAACCAAAGCATACCTGTAATTACCAGCCATCTCCAGGGAAACCAAGAAAACCAGTTAGGCACCTTAAGCATTTGTGAAAACTTATCTATAATATGGTGAATATTGTCCAACTGAACTTGAACAGTCTGAGAGAAATCAGACAAGTTAAAACAACCCATTCCTGGGGACTGTTCACATCCCATATGTTCTTTTAACAGTAAATAGTCCGTAGTTGTAAGATTTTGGAGTGCTACAATTTGCACTTCTCCTAATTCTTGGTTGAGTTCCAACAGTTTAGATCCAGTCAAATTTGTTGTTTTGCTGTATGCACAGGCCAGCTTAGATATCTCCTTCTTCATTCCCTGGCAAGTCCAGGAACTGGTGGGATGAGTGCATCTATACCTGTAGCAGTGCATGGATCTTTGTTGGGGTTTTTTGATGGTCATCTTCTGGCATGAGTCTTCCCGAGAGTGCTGATGTTGGAAGTTCTTTTTCATATCGTATCTTAGTTCATTTTCGGGGTAGTCAAATTAGGCTTTGATCCTCTGTATAAACACAAACAGACCCTATGCCTACACTTTTATATGCCCTTTATATCATTGTGTAGAACTCACTGAAGGTCACCACACAGAAACTGCTTTTTTTTTCTTATCATTAATCTACACTTACATGATGAATATTTTGTTTACTAGGCTCTCCCCTATACCAGGTCCCCCCTATATACCCCTTTACAGTCACTGTCCATCAGCATAGCAAAATGTTGTAGAATCACTACTTGTCTTCTCTGTGTTGTACAACCCTCCCCTTTCTCCCACCCCCCCATGCATGCTAATCTTAATACCCCCCTTTTTCTCCAACTCCCTTATCCCTCCTTACCCACCCATCCTCCCCAGTCCCTTTCCCTTTGGTACCTGTTAGTCCATTTTTTAGTTCTGTGATTCTGCTGCTATTTTGTTCCTTCAGTTTTTCCTTTGTTCTTATACTCCACAGATGAGTGAAATCATTTGGTATTTCTCTTTCTCCGCTTGGCTTGTTTCACTGAGCATACTACCCTCCAGCTCCATCCATGTTGCTGCAAATGGTAGGATTTGCCCTTTTCTTATGGCTGAGTAGTATTCCATTGTGTATATGTACCACATCTTCTTTATCCATTCATCTATTGATGGACATTTAGGTTGGAGATCCCATTTCTATGGCTAACAATTTTATTATGGGTGTATTGACAGGTGCAACATTTTGTAAGTTTCTGTTTCTGAGTATTAAAAACATGTCTATCTTTTAAAATACCCAAGCACTGATGACTTGTTGGGGCTCTATCGTATTCCCAGGCTGAATCTATACTGAAAAGATTTTTACTGATTGGTATGTTTTGGCTACAAAAGTTTTTAGATGCCTTTTTGTAAAGCACACAAGTACAAGCAGAATGGAATTACTCTTTTAGGACTGATACACAAAGTCAAATTTTCATGTCCACCTATATGGATATCATGTATCACTTTTAAAGCTCCAGTGGAATTCCTGTTAGGAAAAACATGTTTCCATGGAACCTGACTTACTTCCTGGAAAATAACAGATGTAGACATGGGATTTGTTTGTTTAAGGTCAAAAAAAAAAAAAGAACCTTAAAGGATGAGTCAGGCTTGAAGTCCAGCCCCCCACTCATTCCGCCCCACTGACTTAGTGTCCTCTCAGAGATCTGAATTGTCCAAGTGTTGATCCTTGGAAAATATATCCCTGGAGATGAGCAGACACTGCTACCTTTTCTCTCATCCATGGAAGGGTCACCAGGAGAAAGCACCTATGGGGTTGGAGGCCAGCTTTGGGAGAACTTGAAAAATGCAAGGGGGAAAGCCATGAAAGGAGGGTCCAGCTAAATGGTCTGGCTGTGGGGAAAGTGCAAGATAAATTAGGACAGGGCCAGAATGATGCAGGACCTAGCTCAGCGGAAGCGGAGGCTGGATGTGAAAGCAGAGAGCTTGACTGATTTGGCATCTGGCACATCCCTTGGGTCTGGAACAACACTCATAATATGCTGGGGGACACAAGACTTATCTGTTGGATGAATGAATGGAGGGTTTGCACAAGCATAGTGTTTTATGAGGAACTCCTAAACCATACTCCACTCATGGCAGAGCCGAGGCCGCTGAATGCATGCAGCTTGAGGCTGGTTTCCTCTCCTATGGCTGAGAGCTGGCTCAGCTTGTCTCAGTTAGGCAACATAAAGCAGGCTGACATCAGTTGCTAAGTGTCAGAGGTTCTTTGTACAAGGCCACGTTCCGACCGGGAAGCTTTCAGCATTTCAAAATTGCCCAAATATTTCCATTAGGCCTACAAATGAAGGGCATTACAGGGGTGCGATGCTTCTGGAACCTTCCTACAGGGTACCCTGTCCAGCTGTCGCAAGCCCGAGTCCACCTCTGGATGTGCTCTGCAGCTTCTCTGCTGGGAATTTCCCCCTAACGAACACAACTGTACATTTATACTCCGAGTGGCTTTGGTGATGGGTGGTCCATGCCCCGTGCTCACAACAGTGGCCCCATTCAGATCCTCCCAGCCTCAGAAGGCTGTCCTGGAGAACACTGCCAGGTCTATGGAGGATTTGAGACAGGAAGGAAGGACACACAGAAGGCAGTGAACAAAACTGAAGGACATAAAACACCCAGAGGTATAGTTTTCTGGAAAGACTCTTGCACAGGGCTTTTGAAGAATTCCTCCTTGATCTGATTCATCTGACTGACAGAGGCTAGCCAGATTCATTTAGTTTGACTCATACACCATTTCATCAAACCAACTGTGAAGCCTTCAAGCCACAGGATGAGGCCAAACTGACCAACATTGACCTCAGCTATGGTCCCCAGGATCCTGGACCCAACCAGCTGAACAAATCCCATGAATCACCAGGGATTTCTACTTTACAAACCAGGTGGCTTTCTCCTTAAGCTGTTCTATTAACCTTTCCTCTTGGCCCAAGCGGTTAATCCAGGTTCACAGAATGTATTAGCAATTGCAGACTCCACTGTGGCCAGCAAGGAGGAAGGCTAGGGAGATACCATCATCTATACCAACCAGGGCCAGGGAGCTAAGGCTGCCTGAGGCCACCAGGCCAAGGTGGTGTCATTGACTTCAGCTAAAGTCAGGGACAAATTTCATCCCACTTTTCCTAATTGGATGACTCTCATTGTAGGGAAAAATGCCCTGAGGGTATACATATATCGTCTGAGTAAACAACAGCAGCCTTATTTGGAAGAGATCTCTGCAGTTGTCTGAGGGCCATGGGATCCACTGGGGGTGTTTCCTTAAGCCCTTGAAGGTCTCTTAGGACAACCCAAAGGTACAGGTCACCTGGGGGCCTAACAGGATGGAGACATGTCTGTAGCCATACATATATCGTCTGAGTAAACAACAGCAGCCTTATTTGGAAGAGATCTCTGCAGTTGTCTGAGCCATGGGATCCACTGGGGGTGTTTCCTTAAGCCCTTGAAGGTCTCTTAGGACAACCCAAAGGTACAGGTCACCTGGGGGCCTAACAGGATGGAGACATGTCTGTAGCCAACAGAGCCATGAAAGATTACATCCTCTCCTTGGCTGAATTTCCCTAACATACTTGATAGGTGTATGGCCTCTGACCCCCTTGTGGGAAGGGAGACCTCTGCCCCACCCCAACTCATCTTTCCCCTGAAAGGCGTTGAGGTTAGGACAGAGCAGTGGAAGTGCTGCCAGGCAGGTGCATCTCAGGAGGTCTCTCCCTGCACACTAGCTGAAACCTCAAGATGGATGGGGGAGGGTTCTTGACTCTGAACGGGAAAGAATTCTGGAGCAGGTCTGACTAGTATAGATAAGGAAGGAGTTAATTAAAGGGAGAGTAGCAGGGGAAGGCAGCTGCTGTGCAGGCAGCAGAGAGCAGGATGAATGGAGGGAGGAAAGGGAAGCTCACTGAGCTCCTGCTCAACATAGCAGATCCCTTTCCAACTCCTATAGCGTCCAGTGTCTTCTTGAATCTGCATGTCTTCTCGAACTGACTCCCTACCACCCCAGGATTTGGGGAAGCCACAGAGCACTGATTGGAGTGAGATTATATTCTGAGAGCTTCCCAAAGGCCAAGAAAGGAGATTTTCAGGCAGGCTACCAAAGAGCATGATCATACAGCTGCAGTCCTGTCCAGATCACTCAGGCGACAGGAACGTGTAAGCCCAAATCAGATCTTAGTAGCCCTTCCCTACTTGTCTGAAGTAGAACAGAGACAGTGAAGACTTGTGCTTAAATTTGGAAAACAGAATGAAATGGCAAAGTAACAAAGACGCTTAACCACTGGAAGAAGGCAGAGACTAAAACCAATTACGTGCAGTGAGAAGTCAAAAAGCACACACTCAAAGAAAGGGGAGTGTGGGCACCCTCAGAGAGGAGGCGCACTTAGAGGCTTAGGATTCTGCCTTTTAAGGCTTTCAAGATTGGGACAAAGGGTGGTAGTGGGGTGGGCGTTGTTGGGCGTAGGCTTGACATGTGGTTTCATGATGTGTATTTCCAGTGAGAGACATTATATCACTATCCACGGTCTCCCCTCTAGATGTCCTGTACAATAAACTTAACACAAGGAATTTCTTGATCTGTTCTTCTCCAAGATAGTGATTACCCTCAATCAGTGGGGATGTATCACTTAGGACTACTTGCCTGAGTTAAGATAGGGTCAGTTAAAACAGGTGGCTGATTACCAGAAAATGTGTTAGGAATCTTACCTCCTAACTCCCTGTTTTTTAAAATGGAATCTTAGCCTTCAGATGGGGTTCCTTCTGTTCTTACTATACTGTTTATATCTCAGCATTTTTCATCATAGGCAGGAACAGTTAATCATGATGCTTGTCCCCATCCGTGCCCTACCTCAGAAGAATCGACGTCCTGTCATGTTCGCTTACGTCTGGTTTGTGCACTTCCTGTGGTGGCAACCCTGCTGCTTTTGACATTATTTTTGTAGACTTTTAATTCTGCACTTTGCTTTTCTGATGGATCCTTGAATGAAAGGTTCAAGTGTAACTGTGGTTCTGGCTTTCAAGAGCACTGGGTCAGGGAAAAGGGTAAGGGAGGGACTGCTGGCCGGAGCACCTAACTCTGTCATCACCACCTGCGTGATCCGCTTGGGAACCTCTCCTCCTTTCACTGAAATGAACCACACTCTGAGCCTACACACACCACCACGGGATGCAGTAAGGACTCAGCTACTGCCCCCTACTGTGTCCCAGGGTCCCTGGGATCCTTGGCCCCAGGGAGCACCGCTGTGGCTTTCCTGGCTAGGCATCTGCCTGACCCCTTCAAGGAAGCCAAGTCCAAGCATGCTGGTATTTGGCAGTGCTGGGATCGCCCTTCTCCCCACCTGCAGCATGGGGAAGGTCTGTGAGGCGCAGAGATCTTCTCTGCCTTGGCCTCCAGTGCAGGGCTACGAGGCTGCGCCTTTGCCTCCAAATGCCACAGTATTGTTCTGCCAGGCCTGATAAGCACACCCTGAAAGCAATAAGGAATAAAAAGAGTCTTAAGAGTCCATAAGAATTCCAAAGATTTACCTCATGGCTCTCAAATAGTTGACTAATAGACACATGAAAATAAATCAACTTTTTAAAATATAGTGGTTCAAAGCTGAATTTGTTATTTATCTTTCTTAATTGAGAAAGGTTTTTCTGTGTACTCCAATACACCAGCAACATACCCACCCTCAGACAACAGTTCCTGAAACCTTCAGGTTTTCTTGGATATTTATCTAACAGTAAATCTATTATGTATTCACATGTACGGGAACACCAAACTACCATCCGCTTCCTGAACCAGGTTTCTATCCTATGCACTGATAGGTGGTACAGCTATTTTAATTCTGTCCAAAAAACATTTGGCATCATCAACAGTTGATGTTTGTCCTTGAATAAAATAGTCTTTCACATCTTAGTTTGGGGGCTTATTTTCCTGTCATTTCTTCTAATATTTTTTAGTTCTCTTTTTGCCTTTGAACTATTCCATTCATCTCGTATGTACGTTTGTGAAGGTTGGGGGAAGAAGTTACGCCATCCCTTTTTTAGAGAGAGGTAGGTGGGGTCAGTGGGGGTTGTCACCTGCCCTGAGTGGGGTCCACTTGACTCGGACCTAGGGTTGGGGCCAAAAGCCCCAGCTTTAGGGAGGCCCTACGTGATGACAGGGGAATGCATAAATGAAGATGTCACAGTGGAAGGAATAGAAGGGTGGCTAGGAGCCTGGGAATCCTGTGGGGTGCGTGCCATCCAGGGGCCAGTGACAGGAAACACCAACTCAGAGACATACAGGCTGCCTCAGAGGGAAGATTCTCTTAGAGTCAGAGCCAGCCAGCACAAGAGATGGAGGTGGCCGAGATGGGGTCTGCCCTGAGCTCACACTGCCCGCCATCTGGGGTGATGAAGTGCATGCAGGACTTGAGGGAGTTGGAGTCTCGGCATTAGCCAAGGCCAGGGAGCTTGAAATCATGCTGTTACAGTAACAGAAATTCACTCCAAAGCATGAACGAGTGAGTGTGCTAAGACTGCTATAGCAAATCGTCATGAATTTAGAGTCTCAAAACAACACAAACTGATTACCTTTCAGTTCCACAGGTTAGAAATCCCACAGTGCCCTTACTGGGCTGAGCTTCCTTTTGGAAGCTGTAGGGGGGAAATCCATTTCCTTGCCTTTTCAGCTTCTCTCAGGACATTTCCCCCATAGTCACCTCTCCGTTTCTCTACACGTCTCCCCTTTCCACTTTTACGGGGCCCTTGTGCTTAGACTGGGCCCACTGAGAAAGTCTAGGCTAACCTCCCATCTCCAGGTCCCTAACTTAAGTACATCCACAAAGTCCCCTTTGCCATGAAGGGGACATATTCACAGGTTCCAGGGATTAGGCCATGGACATCTCTGGGAACAATGACTCTGCCAATCACACCCAGCAACTGAAGAACTGAAAAGGCAAAGAGAATTCTCAAACAATTGGAGGAAGCGACTTCCTCTCCCTAGGACTGGAGGAAGGCATAGTAGAGGCTAAAAATATTACAACTTAAGAAACATGGAAGATGGGCCGCACTGGCAGGAGCCCAGAACTCAGAGAAAGGGGTGCATCTCAGTGGGTGTGAGGCTTGTAAAGGAGCTTGGTGAACTGTTCTGCAAGCTGGACTCGGCCCTCACCTACTGAAGGCAACAGGTAGAAACTGAACACATGGTCTGTTTCCTCTGTATTTCTTCATAGAATTGTCTTCCATTTACTGCCATTGATGATGGATTTGCACAGACATAGGGATATTAAGTTTCCCATCTTAATATATTCCAATTTTTGAAGCATACAAAAGTTTTTAATTAAATGATAAATAGTAGATATGGAAGAGGACTGTTCTGTTTATCTATTGCCACATTAAAAAAGACAACCCAAACGGTAGCCTGAAACAAGAGTGGTTATTTGGGTTGCTCACGAATTTGGGGTTGACAGGGCTCTCAGACCAGCAGCTATGCTCAGGAGCATCTCCTAAGGTCCCAGTCGGGTGGTGGCCCAGGCTGCTGTCTCCTCAAACGTGTTCTCATTCATGTGCCCATGGTCTGGGCTGAAAGACCCAAACACTAGACCCCGTATTTATTTGGGCTACTGGGAATCACTGTCTCTCTCACTGCATCAATTACTCCATTGTAGTGTCCCCGATGGTCTCTGCCTGTGGCAGCTCAGGGGTGTGACTTCTCACTGGGTTACTGAAGGCTCCATCATGTGTCCCAGGGGAGCAGGCAGAAGGCATGTGACCTTTTCTAACCCAGCCTCAGAAGGCACACAGCCCCCCAACCCCTACTCCACTTGTCAAAGGCCAAGCAAGGTTTAAGGGGAGGGGCTGTAGCCACCATGTCTTGGTGGGAAAAGTGTGAAAGAATTGGTGGAAATGTTTCTCCTGACCACCAGGGCAGAAAAAAAATCAAGTGAGGCTGAAAAAGCAGTACTATGGGAAAAGCCCTCTTTTTTGCAGATCTTTCTCACTTTGACTTTGCCTGGCCTCTCCCTGACTCATGTCCCAGCTCTCTACATGGAGATCCAGGCCCTTGCACACCTCCCAGCCTTTCCCTCTGTTAGGCATGCCATCCCTCCATCTGGCAAACTCATTCTTCAAGGCCCAGTACCACGGTGCCTTCTGCCAAGGCACAGCCCCCACCCCATTCCGCCCCGACCAGTGTCTTCTAGGCTCTTTCTCTACAGTGAGTGGGGCCAACATCGCCTTTCCTGAGGCTCTGACAGGGTTCACTCACCTGTTGTCACCTGTTTAGCCCTAGGATGCCTGGAGCCTGGTACCAACTCTTGGCCAAACCTGAATGAAATGCACGAACTAATGATTAAAGGAGTACTGCACTAGGTCTGGGACAGTTGCGGGCCAACCCCAAGCAGCGTGTCTGTGCTGTCCAGGGCAGTGTGCCCTGGGCTGTTGGCACCTGGTTTTTCAGGTTCTTTTGGTTTCTGACATTGAGCTTGGTTTAAGTGCACAGCTCCTTGAGGCCAAGGTGCCTTCCATGTGCTCTCTCTTCCCATTGTCACCCCCTTGAGTAGGGTCCCCAGCACTTCTCAGGAGGATCACAGCACTTGTGTGGGAGGGAAGAGCTCACCCCGATGGCAGGCTTTGGGGTAACAGGTCAAGGACTGGGGTAAGAGGTGGCAAGCCTGCTGGCTTTTTGTCAGTGGTCCTCACCTCTTCCTACTCACAGACCCAGTGTCCTCCCTGCCATGCACAGAGCAGCCCAGCTCCAGGTTGCTACCCTGTGAGATCAGCAGCTCAGGGTGCAGAGGGCACCCAGCTCCTCCGAACACAGAGGAAGAGCCTCAGTGCTGCCCTGGGCAAACCAGCCTCTGCAGGTCCTTTCAAGCCAGCAGAGGAAATGGAAGATGTCATTGTCCCACTGTAGACAGAGCAGGACTCATCTGTCCCCCGTCACCAGCGGCCTCCACCCAAGGGCACTGCATGCACTCTGATTAGCTGTCTCTCCCCACGCTGCCTGGCAAGGCCCATGGGACTGCTCAGCCCAGGGGTGAAGAGGGCAGCCAATTTGCATGGAACCCAGAGCCACATAACCTTGCTATTCAGCCCCCTACTGCCCTGGCCCTGACTTCCCACACCATAACCTCAACTCCAGAAAAAGGCACGTGCTATACACCCCTCCTGACCTCTTCTGCTTCCACCTCCCATCCATCCCTGGGTCCCTATTTACTAATCAATCAGGGTTGAGGGATTTCCTGTTCAGACCTCTGGTGTGAATTTAAAGAGATACACAATGCTTCCATCTCTCCTTACCCCCTCCCCACTGGTGCCAGGCAGAGCCCAAACCTCAGTCCCTAAGTCTCAGGGACATGCTGCCTGCTCCCTGATACCAGGGCCAGCAGGTCTTACTCTCTTGGCTTGGAGTCCTTACTCCTCTGTTCCCCTGCCCAGCCTCACTGAATGAACATTCCTGTTTAAAACTGGAGTAGGGACCTGAGGGGGCCTAGACGTGGCTCTCCAGCCTCAGGTGTGTCATGAATCATGTTCTTAGGTGCTTAAGCCCCAACCTGGAGTCAAACTGAGTCCTTCCTTATCACCCATGCTGAGTACCACACCTGGAAGAGACCACTGCTTTGAATCTCCTTGCTACTGTGTTCATTAAACTGGTGTGAGGCCTAATGCGTGCTTTAGGGATTGGATGGGGAGTGGGCAGGGCCTCACAGAAGGTGCTGGGGGAGCCACGGTTTCTTTGTTGTCATTTATTCAGTGCTGGACCTTGTGCTAGGCACTGTTCAAGGCCTGGGGGTCATGGAGTCACCCACCCAGGCAAGGTCTCTCCCTGCCCTCCCAGAGTTCCCAGTCCAGCAAGGAGCAGGAACCGTAGCCAGGAGACCATCAAGGATAAAGCATGCATGGTGACAGAGTGTAGGGAGGGGCCAATGTGGGCACACAGCTGGTCAGGGAAGTCTCCTGTCAGCAGCAGCATTTAGGCCAGAAACCTGAAGGGCAAGGGCAAGCCGGCTTGGGGAAGGCAGAGACAAGTCCAGACAGAAGACAGGTCAAAGAGGCTCAGTGCACTCAGAAGCATCAAAAGCGCTTAGCTAGAGTGGTGGGAATGCAGAAGGCCAAGAGGGTAGGGACTGTCAGCGGCAGGCAGACATCCTGGGTGACCTCAGAGACAGGCCTGTGGGCCAAGGTGAAGAGACCCGAGTCTTATTCCAGGTGCACTTCCAGGGAAGCCTTTGAAGGCAGGGTTTTATTTTACAAAGCTCCCCCTGCTGCTCCATGGAGAATGGGCTAGGGTGGGGGCAGCAGAGGCAGCAGGAAGGCCAGGGAGGCTGGAGCAGGTGCCCAGCTGAGAGGTGACTCTGGCCTGCATAAGTGGGTGTCCAGACATGGGAGAGAAGCAGATGTTCTCAAAGCCCATGGTGGACTTAAGACTGACAGTGTGCTGATGGAATGTCAGATCTCTGGTTTGGAAACAGTTGAGTAGAGAACTGGCTGTGGCTCTGCCCTGGCACCCTGCTGACCTTGCACATACCCACATAGGCCCTATAGCCAAGGCTTGGCTGCAGCCTGACCTAAGTGTCAGCAAAGAATATCCAGGAACTCCTCCTTGGAGCAAGGGGAGAGGAGGCTGGTGAGGAGCCACCACGAGGCCTTTCTCAACAATCTTCCTAGTTACACACACAGCCCAATCAGGGGATAGCCACAAGCTATAAAATTGCTTGGCTGTAATTTGGAGGCAGCCCCTCAATGGTTGAGAGGCCCACACTCCCACTGTCTGTCACCTGGCCACCCGGTTCAGTGTTACACTGTAGGACAAGGCATGTGGGAACTGACCTTGCCTGTGCTGTCTGTGTAGATGAGAAACTGTCTGAATCCATGCAGCTGTTTCTTCTCTGGGTCTCTGGAAGCATGGCAAGCCCATCCAGCACCTACAGTACTGTTAGCCACCTTGCAGCTGCTAGAGGACTACTTCACTGCCTGACAGATTGGTGCCCAACATGGGTTTTTGCAGACAACACAAAAACAATGTCTTCTTGGAGAAAAGACACCAGAGGCCCACATGGTTAAGCTGAGGGATATAAAAGGACTCCTCAGAGCCTGTAGGGCCTGCAGTCACCCAAGTGGGGGTGAGGAGGGGAATGAGGGTACCCCCCTGTCTGGTCTAGTAGGCTGTGTCTGGAGGCTGAGCAGCATGCAGTGGGATTGAAACCAGCCACCAGAATGTCAGCTACTTGAAACTTAATTACAGTGAGCCTGGGATGCAGAGCTGCTCCCTCCCTCCAGGCCCCATCTCTACTTCCCTTCTTCTGCCCTCAGCTGCAGTAAAGAGAAAAAAAAATCCCCGAGCACAAGCACTCTCTGGATTTCCAGAGAGGACGAGAAGCTGCAGTGGTCTGTGAAAGCCAGTTTCCAGCCCGCACTCCCAGAGATCCGGCCTGCAGTTGGCACGATCTCCTGCCCTACCACCAGCCACGGCTGACACAGCCCCTGAAGTGCAGGGCTAACTCATAGGTCCCTGTCCTTGCAATAAGCAATCGCAAACCTCAAGGTAGCTGATAGGAAGTGGGCAACACTGACAGTGAGTTTACCATGATCTTATGAGCCTTCTGGCCCATTCAATGTCCTGCTGTAGAAACACAGAACTGGAGTAGATGTGTTACACATGTCCCCATTAAGGCTCATGAGGCATCAGGGAAAGGTCACTGTTCAGGGCGCCACCACACATAAAAGTGCAGAGGCACAAACCACCCTGCATGAGCAACCAGCAGTTGGGTCAAAATTCAGCACCAGGCAGAATTCTATCCTCTGATGAACTGATTCACTCTACAGATGAAGTCTTTGTGTTGGCAGGTCAGCAGCTTCAGCCTCAACAGCCGGACCTCGCCACACCTCCACCAGCAGGGGCTGATAGTCCCTAGCACAACCCAGGGGCTGCTTGCCAAGGAGTGTCTTGGACCATGTGGGTGAATTCCCAGCACCCCAACCCTCCAGCAGTCAAGAAAAGAACTGCTGCCCCTACAAGGCAGAGGAAACTTTCTGATGCACAAACCACTACTACCTGCCAGATTCATAACTTCCTGTCAGAACTTCTCCCAGGAACAAAGGCCACATTCTGCAGGGCTCTGGCCGCACCTTGCTCTGCATCAAATCTTAGACCTCTTATCTTCTTGGTGCAAATGGTGCTGCTTCACAAATATTAAAACCTTTTCAGTTAACATCTAAAATTTACAAAGAACTCACAGGCCTCGACACCCAAAAACAAATAACCTGATAAAAAAAAAAATGGGCAGAGAATCTGAACAGATACTTCTCCAAAGAAGAAATATGGATGGCCAACAGGCACATGGAAATATCTCCACATCGCTAATCATCAGGGAATGCAAAATAAAACCACATGAGATATCACCTCACACCAGAAAGAATGGCCAATATCTAAAAGACAAGAAATAACAAATGCTGGCAAGGGTGCAGAGAAATAGGAACCCTCCTACACTGTTGGTGGGAATGTAAACCGGTGTGGAAAGTAGTATAGAGGTTCCTCAAAAAACTAAAACTATAAATACCATTTGACCCAGTAATTCCACTCCTAGGAATTACCCAAAGAAAACAAAATCCCTGATTCAAAAAGATATATGCACCTGTTTATCACCAGTTTGCAATAGCCACGATATGGAAGCAACCTAAGTGTCCATCAGTAGATGAATGGATAAAGAAGACACGGTACTCACACACAATTGAATATTCTTCAGCCATAAAAAGAAATCCTGCCATTTGCAACATGGATGGATCTCGAGGGTATTATGCTCAGTGAAATAAGCCAGAGAAAGACAAGTATCATATGATTTCACTTATTTGTGGAATATAAAAACAAAGCAAAACAGAAGGAACAAAACAGCAGCAGACTCACACTGAGAAGTGATTGGTGGTTACCATGGGGGAGGGAAGTGGGCGGGGGAGGGTGACTGCTGAACTGCCGTGATGTACATTTGATATAAGAAAAAAACATTTTCAGGTTACAAGTGGCAGTTACATTCCAATCAACAGACTCTGGCCTTACCATGGACCCTGAAACTAATCTGTGTTATTTCATTTGATTGACATTCCACACTCAAGTAGCTGAAGCTGTGTACAGGGTGAGTAGATGTTTCATGTATGAGTAATACTTCCTCTGACTATAAGGGATGCTCCACTGGGGAGAGACCAGTTAGGACAGGGGAACAAGAGCACAACTGGGAGCCCACCAGGACCCCTTCACCCCAAAGCCCAGCTATGTGGTGACAGTAAAGCAGTACAGACGACAAGAGAGATGGGACCAGCTAAAGAGCTACTAGATGCAGAAGTGTTTAAAGGAACCATGCTCAGGCCAGCTGGTCCTACAGATCCTTTAAAATTACAAGTGTCTGGTGACTGACAATTATAGAAACTGGAGTCCAAGGCACAGTGAGTTTACCATGATCTTATGAGCCTTCTGGCCCATTCAATGTCCTGTGTAGAAACACAGAACTGGAGTAGATGTGTTACACATGTCCCCATTAAGGCTCATGAGGCATCAGGGAAAGGTCACTGTTCAGGGCGCCACCACACATAAAAGTGCAGAGGCACAAACCACCCTGCATGAGCAACCAGCAGTTGGGTCAAAATTCAACACCAGGCAGAATTCTATCCTCTGATGAACTGATTCACTCTACAGATGAAGTCCTTGGCATTCTGAATACAGCAATTCCTGACAGACACATCTCAGTATAAGGCATCTTGAGTGCCAATTACTGGCTCAGGACTCAGCACCTGTGGACAATTAGACACCAACCTCCAATGCGGTGTTCCTCTCCAGCACCCCCACTATGGCATAAAGTGGACACTGCCTAACAAGCAGCCATCATTCAATGAAAATAACAGATCTGGAGAAAGGAGTAAACCACCCATTGAATCTCCCACTGTATGTAAGGTTGCCAGTCACCCCCTGGGCAAAACCATCCTAGATGTGGGGGCTATGCCAGCATCTCTGGCTCCTTGTGAGCTTCAGTACACCAAGATGCCTGAGGATGCTGGGCCTGACTCACAGACCAGCCAAGATCAAGGGCCTGCTGGCTGGGCAGCCACAGGAAGCTGCTTAAAGCTATGTAAGAGGATACTCTACCACCTGGGCAGAGTTGCATATTATGGTGCTTGTCCTGGAAAACACTCCCCAGGCCCCCAAGAAGGTACCTTGTTACATTTTTACCAACTTGTAGTTGGTAGTCAATGGGCTGACAGTGTGGCCTGGTACCTGACAATGAAACAGCTGAATAATGAAGTCCCAACCTCTGAGGGACAAGCATTACAGCAGCAAATTGCACAGGACCTCTGCCCTCCACTGAGACCCAGATGGATGCCCATGTAAAAGGACCCTTTGGCAATGGGCAGCAGTGGAATTGTCAGGCCTGACTGTAACTCTAAATGAATCCTTTCCCCAGTGCCAAGGGCAGTCCTGCCCCTTGCCTATCCCACAGTAGGCAGCCATCCCTCTGGGAGAGCTGAGGGCCGAGGCCACACAGCCCCTGCCTGGAGAACCTTTACTTTATTCACTCTGTGCACTGCTAAGTCCCCTCCAGCAGCGACAAGTCACTGCTGACTGGCCCTTGCTCCCACTCCCTCCAGCCTTCACTGCCTCCGAGCACCCTCAGGAATGATTTGAATATGCAGAGGCTTGGTCAGAATTTGGGTCTTCTAGATGTCAACTAGCTCCCAGTTTGCATTAGTTACGGACTCGGTTTCTGCAGCTTCCTTGTCCCACATGCCCAGCAAGCAGTCTGCTGGTGCCTTCCTGAAAGGAGAGCCAGCCATTCTCACCTTGTTTGCTGTGTTCGACACCATATCCCACTCGGAACATAGCTGTCATCCAGGAGGCCCCTGGTGAGGCTTGCTGACTGCGGGAGGAAGTCAGTCCATGCAGGGACTTCATGGAACCACCCTGTGCCCGTCCCCTTCAGGACGACACATCCATCACCCACAACTGGTCAACAGCATTAACCTGGCCATAATATGGCATCTCCTGAAGTGGGGGCTCAACACTCTTACAGACTGGCATTACTGCTAGGTGCGGGTGGGATACTAGGCCAGGAGGGCCAGGCCTGAGCCCCTGGTGCCCAGGTAAGGTCACCTGAGCCCTGGGAGCACATCTTTTTGTCTTTCCTTTCTCCTGAGGCTTTGACATCAGCTTCCTGTCTACTCCCCACCCGAGTTTGGCCTCACCTCCATTTCCCTGTGGGTCCCTGCCTGTCCTGGTCATGCCTGAGTGCTTCTGTTGGTAGGTACTGCCCTGACTGGGCATGGATGCAGATTTGCCCTGGACTCCAGGCCCTTCAGTCTGACCTTTCCTGTTTCCACCCTATCTCCCACTGCTACTGATGCCAGCCCAAGGAGTGGCAGTGAGCTGTGTGTCTGGAGAATGGAGGGGGAGCAGGCACCCACCCATCACGCACCACTAACATGATGAGGCCAGGGTGGGGCCCATGGAGAAGGGTTGGGGAGGAAGAAGCTTCCTTCCTTAGGTTCCAGGGGTTTGTTGTAAGCTGGGCCTTCAAGGACAGAGCAGCCTGGGACCTCATGGGATTGGAGGGCATTTCTGGGGGACGGAACAATGAAAGGCAGGCCTGAGAAAGCAGGGGAGTAACAGATAGGTTTGGCTACTGAAGGGAAAATGACTGTGGGGAAAGCAGGGGTTGAGAGGTTCCTGAGATAGCATGTGGCACTAGGGCTGCAGCTGGGGACAGGGGCAGGCCACCTGGGTCTCCAGGGTCAGGACTGCAGTTGGAGGGAAGTGGGTGGTCAGGCTGTATGACTTGGGACACACATGCTCACAGAGCAGCCATCCAACCTCAGAGGCGTCCCTGTCTGTGTCAGCCCTACATCCAGGCCCTCAACAGCAGGGCTGGTGTGGGCCTTCGCAGTCTGTCAAAGCTGCCTGTGGGGCGTCAACCCAGTGTCTCCCTTGGCCTCTCATCTCTGGCCCGAGTAACCAAGAAGTCCTGTTTGGGACTAATTCTGAAGAATTTCATCACTCCCTCAGGATCGTTGCCAAAAGAACCCTCATCCTGGGGAAGAGATGGGGACCAGAAAGGTGGAAGGTGGAGAGCACCTGAGCTGGGCCCCACCAGGCCACTTCTGACACTGGCCAACTGCCAAGGTGCTAGAGCCCCTGACCAGAACCTGACTTCCAGAGCGGACACCAGTGTGCTCCCACTGCAGCTGAAGGGGATCCTGCAGCAGCTGGGAGACATCACCATGCGGGTCGCAGTGGGAGACCTGTCTCCATCAGCCTCCCTGAGGAACCCCGCAGAGCAGGTGGTTATCACCTGGCTCCAGGTGTCTCCTCTGTAAAGGAAGCAGACAGCAGTTGTCAATTTCCTGCTCCAGGGTTTTGTTGTGAGAGGGTCTGATACAGCCTTGGCTGCCCTTGGAATTTCCCAGGGCCCTGTCCAGAGGCTCCAGTCCAGTTGGCACTGGGCGAGGTCCAGTGAGGAGGTGCTGGAAGGGTCCTGGTGAATCTTCAGTGCACCAAGAACGCATGGACCCTGAAGAAGGCTGGCTGGTATGCAGGGGTCTCTGGAGTGAGGTTATATAGCATTGCACCAACTCAGGGCCGCCCTGAGGCAAAGCTGTTCTCACTAGTCAAGGGACAAGAACTTGCTGGTGACCCCTGGAGAGGATTAAAGTGCTAATGAGCTGCCACGTCCGGGGTCAGCGTGAAAGCCCATGGCATCCTGGATGTCCTCACTCTCCATTAGTTCTACACCCTTCTAGGGACCTTCGTGGAAACACCACAGGGGGTTCTGGAAAAACCAGAGCACAAGACCTTCCAAGCCACCACGTTTGGTGGAACCAGCCAGAGAAAGCTTCACCCCCACCCCCACAGCCCCACAATGTCTCTGGGAGGCTGTGGGTGTCTCCCAGCCACCCTGCACCTTGAGGCTCCCAGTGTGGATTTGGCCTTGGGCTCATGTGTGGCTGTTTTCTGGAGCTTCCCTCAGCTCTACCCTTGAAGGCTGGGGTCGGTGCTTCATTTATTGAAGACATGCCTGGGAGCCAAGAACAACCTGGCTTGCGTACAGGCTACACCTGCAGGGTGGGCCCGGCTTGTTCTCAAGGTTACACCCCCACATAAATCCACCCTCTCCCCATGCCTCACTGCTGGACCTCTGCAGAACAGTCACCCTGTGTACTGGCACACATTTCTTGTTGAGCAGAGGGAGCCCCTGCTGATCACTTGGGTCAAGCCCCTCGATGTGGGAAAAAACTGAGACCTAGCAGGGATGAAGCTGCCCCAAGACCCAACTCCTGCATCTTTGGGTCCCACACTAGCTCCACTGTAAACAAAGTATTTCCCTCCCAAAGGCACCTGTGCTCCCAGTGGCCTCCCCTGAACCCCCACAGTATCCTCAGCTAGAGATGCTTCTTGATCTGGGCACAGGCCAGCCTCATGCTCCTGCTGCCCTTTTCACGTGCAGGTCCACAGAGGTCACAGCTATGTAACTCATGAGCGACTTGGGCACTGCTGGCAGTGATAAAGGCAAGGTAAGCTTCCTCCCACTGCCCTCCAGCTTGCTCCAGCATCTCCGTCCCCCAGCTTGCTCCAGCACCTCCCCATCCTCCAGCTTACTCCAGCACCTCCCCGTCCCCCAGCTTGCTCCAGCACCTCCCCGTGCCCTCCAGCTTACTCCAGCACCTCCCCGTCCCCCAGCTTGCTCCAGCACCTCCCCGTGCCCTCCAGCTTACTCCAGCACCTCCCCGTGCCCTCCAGCTTGCTCCAGCACCTCCCCGTGCCCTCCAGCTTGCTCCAGCACCTCCCTGTGCCCTCCAGCACCACTGTTTACATCACAGTACGTGGACTGCAGTTCAGAGCCCTCCAAACCCACACCTTCAACTGCCTACCCAAGGAGGGGACGGCCTTGCCAGAGGCCACCCAGCAAATCAGACTGAACTTTAAGAGGCCAGCTTGGCCCTGAGGCAGAGTCAGCAAGGAGCAAGGTTCCAGGAGACCACTCATGGGAAAGCGGCTCTATAAACAGAGTGGTTAGTAGCAGCTTGGAGCCTCTGACACTGAGTGGAGAAACAGGGAGCACGACCAACTGTGACAGAAGAATTTCAGTTACAGCCTAGCTGAGTCACGTCAGACTTCCAGAAGGACTCCAGGATCCAGCAGTTGGTGGGGAGGAGGAGATCCTTGACAGACCATCCTGTCCACTATTTTATAGACTGCAATACTGAGGCCCAAAGAGCCTTGATAACTTGGGAGCAAGGTTCAGGCAAGGAAAAGCCAGGGCTCCTTGCCCCCAGCCTGTGAGCTGCTGCAAGTCAAGGTCATCTGGGAAGGCCTGGTGATGGGTCAGGGGTACGCCTGTCACCTGACAGACAGCAGCAGCGTCTGCCTGAAAGAGACTGTACACCCATTTCCTCCAACAGCTGCCTCCGGGGGCCCATCCTGCTCTCTGGCCCATGGGCCATGCTCGCTCCCACGAAGTCCAGGGCCGCCCTCTCAGTTCTGCAGTTTGTCCAAGAAAGGCTGAGCTACAAGTATTCCCTGGAATCCCAGCGGATGGGCAAGTGGTGCAGCCTCATGTCTTCCTTCTGGATGTGCTCGTAACAGGACTGTGGGAAGAGGTAAGCTGAGGCTAGCTGGCCTGCCCACTCTGTTATCCGCACAGAGGGCCTGATGCTGGGGTGCACCCACCTCCTGGGAGTTGGACCACTGTGTCTGCAACTCAAAATGGGGACTTCCCTCTCCTGTGCTCAGGGATGCAGCCTGGAACACACTCAGGGTGCTGGGGACCCAAGGGCTGTGTTGCAGTGTGGGGCTACCCCCCCCCACCCCGGCTCCTTTTAACTAGGGCAGGACCAGGGGCTCTGTAGGACCCTTCCCATGGAGCAACACATGAGCTGTGAATCCGAGTTCACCCCCGTGAGGGGGTCTGGGCAGGGAAGGAGTCTGCCCCAGCGGCCAGGGCATTCCTGCCGTGGCCCTCCACCTCTGGCCCTCACCTCCAGGGCTGTGAGCAGGAAGTCATACAGGCCTCCTGTGTGGATGGGGTTCATCATGTCACGGATCAGGTGGATCTCAGCTCCTAGGTGCTGGATTCTGGAGGACAACCACCCCCACAGTGAAAGGGAGAAGGGGGCCCACCAAGGACAGGCCCTGAGCACCTGAGAACAGACCCGTGCTCAGCTGACTGGCCACCTGGGGTCCCTGCCCTGCTTTTGAAATCCATGGGACCCAGGGTTGGCCTCTCTGGGCCTCAGCTTCCCCTTAAGTACCAAGAAAGGCTGCACTATAAACCCCAATGTTCTTGGTTAGGGGTGGGGCAGGGTGGGAAGGGTCCTCCTGCAGCTCAACCCCCAGCTCCTGGCCTGGTGGAGCTCACCGGGCACGTGACACCACGTAGATGAGCAGTGGCAGCAGGTCATCCATGGGCAGCTTGTGCTCCTGGCCCAGCACCCGTGACACAGTGGTCTCAATTTCCCCGTATGTCCTCTCCAGCACCTTCAGCTTCTCCTGGGGGTCCACTGTGGTGCTACAGCAGGGTAGCTGGCTCAGATCATGGCTCTCAGGTTCAGTCCCAAGAAGGGCCCCAATATTCCTGCCACTTTCCCCCACCATCCCAGAGGCACAGACTCACATGATCTTCTGCAGACACTCAGTGGCTGACAGGAAGCACTTATCCCTGACCAGGGAGTATCTCTGCATGATGGGGGAGCACGTTGGATGAGGCCATGGTCCCCCAAGCTCTGTCACCTCCTTCCTAGGGTTGGGGCTGGCCCTGAGCCCCTTGCCACCCACCTCTTCTCCATCACTGATTCAGCACAGCCCTGCCCAGAGATTGAGTGAAACAGGGTAAATTACAGCTCCACTGTGAGCCTCAGTTTACCCAACTGTAAAGTGGCTTAAATGGTCTCCAGGAGGTTGAGAGGATCAAAATGGATAAAGAAGATAATAACCATAACCACCAATGGTCACAGGGGGCTGCCCAGTGCTAAGTGCCTACAGCAATGACTCTTGAACCCAACAACTTGTTGCAACACAAATTCCAGGTCCACTCCCTGAGTTTCCGACTCAGTAGGCCTGGAGTGGATAAAAGAATCTGCTTTTCTAACAAGTTCCGGATGATGCTGATGTTGCTGGTCCAGCAAGCACACTTCGAGAACCATTCCTCATGTGTACATGCCCACTTCCCCTCACGACTATCCACGAGGTAGTACTAGTACTGCAACAGGGGGCCCTTTCACAGATGAGGAAACTGAGGCACAGGACAAAGTATCTTTCCCATGGTTGCACCAGTAAAAGGGGCACAGCCTGTGTTTGTGCCTGGCCATGGTGGGCCAGCAGCTGTACCCTCCCTTCAACAGTGGGTATCAGATTGACACAGGAAGCCTGGTATCCCCCTGCTCACCCACCTATGCCCCACCCCCGCTTCTCTGCAGCCTCTGACCAGCGATCAAGAGGCAGAGTGCTGCCTGGAAGCCTGAACAAGTTTTGGGTGCCCAGCTAGGGCTCAGGCCTCCCTCTTACTGAGGCAGGTAATGGGCCCACCCTCTCACCTGATTGGTCGACAGTTTGAGGTCTTTGAGTGGCCACAGGTGCCTGAAATTAAACAAGTGAGACAGGAGGCTTTGCCAGGAAGAAGGAAGGAGCAGGGTCCTAAGTCAGAGGGCAAATTCCCTGTGCACCATGTTTCCCAGCATAGCAGAGCACAGGAAAAAAGGTCCACTAGAACTTCAATGGAGCTCAAGGCAAAGAGAGGCTGGAAGGAATTCCTGCAGAAGGCAGCACTCCATCCTGCACTGAAACATGAATAGGGCTTGGACAATGTAAAGAAAAGACAGAGGGGCAGAGCTGCAGGCCATGGGGCCCTCACAAAGTCCTGTTGGTCAGGCCACAGGGTGACAATGGAGGAGACTGTTCTGAAGGCTTGAAAGACCAGTGCAGGCTAGTGGGCAAAATGTAATGCAACACGGATAGGACCCAGAGACAGTGAAGCAAGGAGGCCAGAGTGGAGGAAGCAGCACAGAGGTGGCAGGAGTGGGTCGGGAGGAGGACCACTTGGGAAGCTGCTGGTGAGCAGGTCTCTTGGCCAGTAACTGGTCAGATTCAGGAAACATTCACCATGACAAAAGAGGAAACAGGATTTGGGGGATGAGTCGGAAGCACCATCACTGTGTGACAAAGGAGACCAGTGTGGGAGGAGAGAGCATCCATGCCCTCTGTCAGGCAGAGGATCACTCGCATTAGAAGAGGCACTGAGAAGAAAGGATATCTTGGGGATCAAGAGTAAAGGGGGGTCCTGACCTGCTTCCAGAACAGCCCTCAATCTCCCCCTTGAGGATCTGCCCTTTCCCAAGAGCCAGAAGCAGACCTTCCTTGCTCCAGCCCCAGTGGTAGATACTGAGGCAGGCCTGGTTAATCTGGCAGCATTCAGAGGCAGACTCAAGGCCCAAGCCAAGACAGTGAGGGATTTTAGGGGCCATGCTAGAGCTTTGGGGAAGGATACACCAACTCCCTGTGGGTACAGTGGGGGGACTGAGCTGGAAGGGTATAAACCTCAAGTGGCTAGTGCCATATTTATCACCGTAAGGCAGGGGGAGGAGCAGAGATGAACGAACAAAGAGAGAAGCTGTTTCCCTCTGCCCTGTGGCTAGGCACCTAGATCCAGCCACACCTGAATCTAGCAACCCCCATATAACTCTAGAACTTCTTGGGTACATGAGCCAATTCACACACACCCCTTTTTTGCTGAAGGCAATGGGAATTGTGTCTGTATCCTCTGCGACACAGAGCACTGGCAAACATGGCATGGAGGGAAGTCTTACTTCTGCACATCGAGGAACTCAAGTAGCTTGGTGTCAGGGAAGAGGCTGAGGTTGATGATGCCCTGGCTGTAGAGACTGTCCTCCCTCTCATGAAGAAGTAGGTAGAGAGTGAAGAGCTCTGAGTAGAAGCTGGGCAGCACGAGGGGCAGCACCAATGCATGCACCTGCAGGTCCCTGAGTGAAAACAACCAGGACAGGTTGGGGGGGCTCTTGGGGGTGGGGAGCACTCCCTGCACTGCCCTTCAAAGAACCCCCAGAGCTCGTCATTCCACAACAGTATCACTACCTTCAGCCTCCTCCACTCCCTAGAATACCCTTCCCAAGCCAGTCATTCATCACTCAGTTGATATCTGTGGCCACCTCATTCTCTCATTTGACTCTGAAGAGAAGCATGGCACGTGGGGCAGAATTTGATTCCCATATGATTGAAAGCAACACTAGGGCTCTGGATGGACAAGTGACAAGTGACTTTGTCACTTGCAGCAAAGCACTCAGCAGCCATTCTAGGCTAGTCCGGTGGCTGCCTCCTAGTTTTCTGAGCTTCCTAGGACTCCAGGGGGAGCATTCTCCCTAAGGTCTAACCCCATTTCCCTTGTCTCTTGCAGTACAATGACAGAAAGGCCTGTCTGATCAGGATCTCTGTGCCTGGAATCTGAAGGGATAGGTCTGAATAGCTCTGTGCCTGGAATCTGAAGGTTTGGTCTCAGGAAACCAGGGGAGATAGATTTAATGACCTATTTAACTCCTGCTCTGTCACCTCAGGCTCAGCCTGCCAGGCCTGTTTCCCCATGTGTGTGCAGGGACAAAGAAGGCATCTAAGGCAGTTGCTCACCTTCTGTACACCTGAGAGATGAGGCCGAGATAACACATTTAGAACACAGATGCATTTAATGCATTGTGGCTGTACCCCCTCCTGTGTTGCTCAAGGAACAGATGTCATGGGTCATTCTAATCCTTGGATGGTCAGTGAATCATGCTTGGTGAAGCATGAACCTCCAACACTTACCCAAAAGTGCCCCTTCCCCTGAGGGAGAGGACCCCACAGGCCCCATGGGAGCAGTCCCCCTGAGGGAGAGGACCCCACAGGCCCCATGGGAACAGTCACCTCGTCTCCACATCTTCACCTTTCTCTGGGGCCTGGCCCTTGCGCTGTAAGGCAACTTGCAGCAGACCCCTGAAAACCAATGAAAGAGGTATAGTGTGCTGTAACCCCCCACAGAACCCAGGTCACCAAAGGCCAAGCAGGGAGGCTCCACCCCTAGAACCATGCAGTGTGAGGCCTACAAAGCCCACAGTTAAGAGGGCTGAGTCCTAGAGCCCCACAGTAGCAGATCCACAGAATCTGGACCCCTAAACCTACTGTTTGATGGAATCACAGCTCAAATAGGATTGGAGATGGGTTCTGAGTCCAGGGTCAGGCTCAGTCTGCAGTGGGGTTAGAGTTCTCCTGGGGTTAGGGGTCAGCCCTGGGCCTGACTGTGCTCGGGCCTTGCTATCAATCTCCGTGCTCACCAGCTGTACATGACCAACCCACCTTTTGGTTCTTTCTTAATCCAGATGTGAGGTGAAGGCACCACTCCTGCCCAGGGTACCAGGCAGAGCTGACACCTGGAAAAGGCAGAGCCCCACCCTCCTGGGGTCACAGCACTGTGATTGTCCTCCGTACCACTGAGCTCACCTGTAGGCAGCCCAGAGTTCCTGGGCATGCTGCTTCACCTCCTCCTGGGCTAGCCCCTGCAGGTGCTTGTTGGCCCCAATGCCTGCATACGTGGCCTGGAAGGTGAGCATCAGCATCCGGAGCAGCTTTCCAAGGGGGTGCAGTGCGTTGCTCAGAGCCTGGACAGGAGAAAAAGCAACACGATTTCAGGAACTGGAGCACAGCATGCTCAAACAAGACTGCTCCCATTTCACTATTCCTTCCTCAGAATAACACTGAGGCCCTCTAATCGGCACCAGGGAGCAGTAAGGAGTCCCCTCCCCTAGGCCGCCTCCCCAGTGCCCTTACCTTCCTGAGGCACTGCTGCAGGGCTTCGGGTTCCCGGTTCAGTAGCAGGTCGTCTAGGATATCTTCTATTCTGCCCACACCATCCTCAGGCTGAGTCCTGGGGCACCATACACATGTCTCTCACCCACACATGGGCCCAGGTCTGCCCTCTCCAGGAAGCCTCCCACCCCAGCCCTCTCTGAGCCCCACTGACCCCAACCCTGGCCCTCTGGATGCCCCCATGGGTGCACATGCACATGCATGCGCATGTACACACACGTGCACGCGCCGGGGCCTTACCTCTCACAGAACAGGTACTCCTGGGACCTGCGCAGCTCCCTTGAGTTCTGCACGTGGAAGCCCAGCAGGGCCTCCTGAAGGTCCCCTGGGCAGCCAGCACGCACAAAGTCCTGGAAGGGGCCGTAGACGCCCTGCCAGCGGCTCTCCACGGGAAAGGCACCCAGACCCAGTTGCCTGCGATGGAGGCAGTGGAGGGTAGGAGTAGGGATGGAGCTGTGGTGGGCAGGACCCAGTCCAGGCCGTTGGAGAGGAGGGATATCCAGCCTGGCCAAGTCAGGGAAGGGTGAACGGACTGGGGGATGCAGCTTACCCCCAAGGCTCCAGGAGGAAAAAGGAGAGGCAGGGAGAGAGACAGAGAATCTACTCCAAGGTGGAAAAGACAGACAGGGGCACACAGAGCCCTGGAAAGCAGACAAAAAGATCTGGAGAGCTAGCTGGAGGACAAGTCCAGAGCATGGGATCTTAGCCTAAGAGAGAACAGGGCCAGAAGTCCAGGATTCCCCCACAGTGAGATCCTACTCTCCCTCCCACACCTGGTTCATTCCTGAGACCCAGCCGGAGCCTGTCTTAGCCAGCAGGCCTGGGAGTTGGGCTGCATGAGTGTCTAGCAGACACTGTCTAATGGAGCACTGCCCTCCCGTGTCACACTCACAGATTTTTCTACACTTGTACCCTACCTGGGTTTGGTCATGCCCCCAGGGTTTGCTCTCCACTCTTATTCCTGCTGTCAGTAAGCAGCAGCATGCAGAGATGGTGAGTTGTGACCAACTGCATCCTCTCCCCATATCTGAAATGCTGGCTGGGACATTAGAAATACTACCCATACCTCAACAGACATGGTTAGTTACCACATGAACTAGTTTTCTAAAGAAGAACTCTTTTCCCATAAGGAGAAGTCTCTCCCCTTCTCAAATATTCCATGGTAGGGACACTGATTCTACTGAGCAAGTTCCTTTATTTACTTTGGCTGCCAGAGAGCTCAAAACCGGGCTTCTGCTCATTCATAACAATTGAGGGGCTTATCTGTACCTCCCTTTCTTTTAGGCTTAACCATACTTTTATTTTCCATTTTATTCTTGTTTTTTATGATTTATAAGGTTATACCCTTCCCATTAAAAAAGCAGGATGTAAGCAAAGCCTATGGAGTTACCACTAACTACCCTTGACTTTAAGAGTCTCTGAATTGAAGGTTGTGTGACCTGGGCTCTCTGAACTCTCCAAAGAGCTAGGATGAAGAAAAGAAAAGCCCCTCTTATGACACCTGAGTCCTTGGGGTGGAAACACACACACACATACACAGACACATCCAGACGTGCTCCAGAATGCACACACTGACAGCCAGGCTCTCACCTCCTGCGGGTGCTGCTTGGGTCTGGTGGGAGGGCAGCTGTGTCCAGCACGCCCTGTGTATGCAGTCCTCTGCCTGCCCCACTGCCAAAAGAGCCCTCCAGGGTGAAGCCATTGGGGAAGGTGACCTTGCCCTAGAAGCCGGGAGAGGGAGGCAGGGGTGTATGTCCACCTGTCTGTCTGTCAGCTGTCCTTCTATTCAATCATGACAGGCCTTCATGTCTGTCCGTCCTGGGTCATAGAGGATGGGTGGGTGGACATGCCATCATCCATTCAATCTGCTCCAGCCTAAGAGCTCATAATCCTCCATCTCTAAGGAAATCCCCTCAATAGCTGCACCTGCCACCCAGGGACTCACCTCAGAGGTATGAGATGGGGAGGAAGAGAGGAAGGCACTCCTGGGTCAGAGTGGGGACAACCATCACTGTGGGGCTAGTAGGGGGAGGGGGCAAGTCCAGGAATAGGCAGAGGCCTAGGGAGGGTGTTAAGTACCACTGGCACTGGGGAGGGCAGTTCCCTACCACATGGGACTGTCCCTATCCATTAGATACCATAGTGCCCCACAGTCATTATGAAACCAAAATTGTGGCCACATTTCCAAAGGCCCAGCAGGGACACCACTCCTTGGGCTGGGGAGGCGGGGGCAGGAACATATTGAAGGCCAATGCTCCAGGACACCCACCCAAGGCTCTGCTGCTGCTGGTGGAAGGAATCCAGTTCCCAACTAGGGGCCTGTGGAGAACACAACCTCGATCCCAAAGCAAGGTGCCTGCCCCTCCTGACTCCTGCCAGGATCAAATCACACCTCCGCAGCAGGCAGGAGGCCCTGCACCTGCCTGCAGGACCTAGTGGAGACAGGAGAGGCCTTCCCCTACCTTCTTGGCCCACTGCCCACAGCCTTGGCTCTGGGTCTAAGCAGGGAGATTACAGACTCCAGACAAGGCCTCAGCAGGGAGTGGAGTAGGTCTCAGTGGCTCTCACCTTCCCAACAAGGGTCAGGTGTCTGGTAAAGGTGCCTTCGTACAAGGAGTCGTCTTCAGAGAGGAGGATCCCAGGGCCCTAGGAAAGAAACCAGGGAGAGCAGGAGCCGTAGGTCAGGAAAGGCAGGAGACTGAGAGGCGTGGGCAGTAGGTAAGGGAGAAGCAGGCACTAACCCACGGGCAGAAGGGGTCCTGGGCCCTGGCACACCTCCTAGCCCTGTGCTAGCCCTTGGCCTGCTGAGCGCAGGGTACCAGCCCTTTGGACCGCATCCCCGGGTTTCCCTGAATGACTCCCTAGGACCTGGCCCCTTCTCTCCAATGTTCTCTCTCTCAGGAAGCCTCCTGGGGGACCCTTCCTTCTCACCCAGGGCTCAGGAAGCACTGTGCTTCTCCCATACCATCCCTACTTCCCCATCACTAACCCTGGGGACAGTGGAACTGACCCGGCTCCCTCGCCACATTGGCTGCCAGGAAACTCAGAATCAAACAGGATACAATTTGTGTTCTAACTTATTTCTGAACCTATTTTATATGTCTATTCCTGTCTTTTTCTTTCTCTTTCAATCCTTTCCAAAACAAAGTAGACTTAAGCAAACAAATAAGCCATAGTAACAATAACAGCCTTCAGGCCAGAGCCCTACTATGCACCAGATACCTGGCAGGGTGTGGGTGAGGCAGAAGGCAGGTGCTGGGGTAGCCAGGCTCAGGAAACCAGGGTCTGAGTCCCAGCTCTGCCACTCAATAGAATGTGACACTGGTTCTCTGACCTCTCTGACCTCACCTCTATCATCTATATACTAGGTTTATAAGACTACAGGGAGGATCCCACAAGATTATGCTGGGAGGTCAGGCATGCAGAGCTAGGCACCCAGTTAGGGGGTCTATAAATGCCAGCTGTGGAGGCTGCTGGCATCATTGTGACCATACACTTCAATCATGCAGTTTCACTGAGTCTTTATGATAAATAGTTAACCTAAGCTGCTCATAGGGAAACTGAAGCTGCGAGGGGCAGGGACTTGGCCAAGGCCAGGTAGGTGGTTGGTGGAACTGGATTTTTACCCAGGATCTGGCTTCCTCCAACACCCAAGAACCCAGCTTCCTGCCCATCCACCTATGACCACCCTCAACTCAGCTTCAGGGCTCCCAGAGCAAGGACGCTCCAGAGTTCAGCCCCAACACAGGGAGAGGAGAGCTCAGAACACACACGGGTCACCATGCTCACCATTATCTTGTCTGCCTGGAAGGTGCCCTGATAGCAGATGCCCGCCTGGGTGACAAGGACCCCTGTGCCATGGCGCTGGTCGGCCTGCCACATGCCAATATAGCGCTCACCTCTGGAAGAGGAGGGGGCGTGGCCAGAGTTTGGTCAGAACTGTTCCCATGCACCTTCTGTGTGCTCTGCTGGCACGGCTCAGGGGGTTGGGGTGCAGATAAGGAGCAATGATATTGCCTGAATCCACTCAACTCAGACACCTGGCAGGTGAGGTGAGGATCCCCCGCCAAGAGGAAGAGAGGGAAGAGGAGGGAAGGAGCATGGCCAGTAGAGGGCATCCTGGCAGACTTCCCAGGGGAGGTGACAGATGGAGTGGGAAGTGCCATTCCCATGCATGCAAAGCCATAGAAGTAGGAGTGCACCACAGATATATGGGGACACTCAGTAATTAGCAGACTGGAGGGGTCACAGAAAGCACAGCAGGGGTGAGCTGAGAGTGGTAAACAAGGCCGTGAATGCCAGGCCAAGGACTCAGTGCCTTGTCCCACAGCCCAGAGAGCCTAGAAGGGCCATGACTTAGATGGGACTAGGTTAGGGAGTGAGAAACTCCTCTCCAACCACCCAAGGAGGGGGCCAGGGTGGGGAGGCTCCGGCAGTTGGGTAAGGCTCCCTCACCCTGAGCCTCAGCAACAACCCAGAGAGTGGGCAGGAAGTGAGGGGCTTCAGAGAGACTCTGGGGGAACAAGCAGCATGGGTCCACTGATTATGGGGAGCCTGCACCCTGAGGCAATTTGGTCTGTAAGGGTCCCCTCTGCCCCCCAATCCTGAGGCTGCCGCTGCAGAGTGCTCACCTGTCCCCGTCCTCCTCGATGCCATAGCCGCTCCTCTGACCCCTTTCCCAGTGACCTGTGTACTTGCAGAGCTGAGGGGCCTGTGGGGCACTCTCAAGGACCCCAAATCCATGCCGCAGGCCCTCCCAGAAGTAGCCTTTGTACACCTCATCAGTGCTGTACCTGGAGAGGGTCACCAACGGCTGACCCTGCCTTCCAGAGCTCATCCCAGGGGACATGCCTGTCCCACAGCCCCAACCCACCATCAGGCCGAGGTCACTTACTCACAGATGCCATAGCCACACATGCTACCTTTCCACCAGTGGCATTTGTAACAGTCAAACTTGTCCTCAGAGGCCTGTGGCACCAGGTGGATGCCAAAGCTGTCAGTGTGGGTGGGTAAGGAGGGAAGTCAGCACCCTGACCTGAGACACCCTATCACACCCCCTCCATGACACCAGCAGTGTCCCTGCCTCCAAGAGAGCTTCTCAATGGGCAGAATCTCATGGGTGCTCAGCCTCCTCTCCTTTCCGGGGGCCTTCTCAGGACCTCCCCCCTCCACCTCATCGTCATGCACCCTGGAAGCACCTTCTGGCCCTGGGACACTCCTTCCGTGGCCCACCCCACCCTGTCCAGGATTCAGCTCCCCTTTTGTAAAATAAGGGGAGCTGGACCAGATGGCCTCTAAGTTCCTGTTTAAAGTTTAGGAATTTAGGAGGCCAGGCTGGTGATGGGGTGTGAAAGCCACTGCCCTGCCCACACACCCCCACACCAGCCCCAGCCTTACCCGTGTTCCAGGCCCTGACAGAACTCCCCCACATGATGCCGTCCATCTGGCCACTTCAGGGTTCCTCTGAAACACAGTTGAGGTCCATGGACATCAGGTCCGCTATACCCGTCCTTCGGCATAGGGCCCCCAACCATCCTCTGCCACAGACTCACGGGCCTAGATTCCCCTGGACTGGACTCTCTGCCCCCACCCAGCCCTCTTCTCTGAGCTCTGTGACCCCACAGGGGTTCTTAGCCCTTCTCTATACTCCTGATGTAACTGCCCCAGCAGCCTCTCAGGGCACGCTCACCACACCCAGTGGGAGAGCTCTGGACATAGCCAGTTTCCCTTTTTCCTCAGCTAGCAGGAAGTGCAGAGCTAAACTTCAAGCTCAAGACAAATGCTAATCAATGGGGGTTCTACCATCCTCCTTTCCTCTTCTGATCCAGTATTGTTTCTTCTGTCTTTTTGTTCATAAGCTTCCTCTACCTTTTCTAGAAGTGGGCAGGGTATCAGATGCTAATGGATACTCATAACCTTGGCAAGTCCCTTCTGCTTTCTGGGCCTTGGTTTCCGCAGCAGTAACACAGGGTGGGGCCACATGTTCTTCAAAAGCCTCCCTGCCTGTGGGGTCCTGGTGACCTGTGATTGAGGCCAGGCTCACCCTACAACCTGCCCTGAGGCCTTGGGCAAGACATGCCGGTATCTTGGCCTCTTCCTTACTCGTAAAATGGGTGATAACACTTCTCCAGAGCATTCTTGTAAGTAAGTAAGGACTGCTTAAGATAGGATGTCTACAATCCATTCCCACCACCAGCAGACAATGCTACATGGATACGAGAATTACTCTTCTGCCTTCCTGAGACAGGACAGCAACTGTAGGCCCTGTAGGTCTGCCACGTGATGCCTGCCTAGGCTCTCCAGCATCACCATCATCAAGACTATTTGGAACAGACCTACTAGGGGCCAGGTCCTGTCCAAGAGGACTCAGGAGAAACTCGGGAAGACAAACAGAATTGACCAACTGACCACAGAGAGTAACAGATTTGGCCCATGCCCAAAGCAGTTAGGGCCATGTGGTCCTACCTGTCCCTCAGACTCCCCAGAGGAACCCTGCCTTGCTCAACCTGGTGCCCCAGTCACTCACCTGCCATGGGGCCTCCCCCAGCACCACTCGCCCTCATAGGTGGCCTGGCAGAGCCGGCCCTCAGCACAGAAGGTGTATGCTACACAGCGGCAGGCGGGGGGTTTGGAGGGCTCCAGGCCCGCCCCCAGCACTGGGAAGCCCTTCTTCCCACGCAGGGCCTGGCACACAGCCTGGGTCATCTTCCACTGCCAGACCACCTGGTGGGGCAGGGAAAACACAGAACAGGTCACTGCTGCTGCAGGCAGGCCCCCTAGGAAGGCTTCTGGGGCAGCTCCAGGTACTGTCCCTTTCAATCCCCACCACAACCTGCCAGGTGGGGGAAACTCTAACTGCTTCACACTGCTCCCTAGAATGCTCCATCCAGACCTGAGATCCTCATCTGCAGTTTAAGGGCCTGCCCAGAAGGGAAAGACAAAACCTCAATGGGCCCCAATCCTGGCTTCAGAGAGAAAAATACCCTGTCTCTATAACATTTGATGCCTGACCCACTCTGACCATCGCCTCAGACGCCTGATACTCCCATGGAGACTCCTGAGTAATATACCTGTGCCTTCCACCTGCCCTTCTGTCACCTTCTCTGACACCTGACCCCTCCCCCAATTCATGGCTCATCCATACTCACCTGGCCTTGGGGGTCATTGGTGCAAAGGGAGAACTCTTCCTCGGGTGTGAGAAGGTGAAACGTGCACCTAGACAGATGGAGGCAACAAGCCCCAGCTTTGTCCTGAAGGATGTTAGGGGAGAGCCCAAGTCGGAGCCCTGGGGTACAGGCAGGTTTCATGGGGGTGGAGGGAGGGGAGGTCTGGGTGTCATTGGAGGGGGTTGCTTACCTGTCCTGTGCAGGATCTACCCACATCAGCTTCAGATCAAAGGTGTAAACATTGTGGCCCTAGAAGAAGATGGGACACCGGTGTTGTCCAGGGCCCAGAGGACATGTTCACCTACTTCTCTGGCCCGGCTTCACCCGCAAGCCCAGCCCACTGGCACCCTCCTGGATATCCCCAGGCTGCTTGGTCCAACAGGCCCAGAGCTGAGCCCCTCACCACCCTTGCCTGTTCCCCATCTCCAGGGTAGCTCCTCCATCCCCCTTCATGCCAAGGCCTGGCCAGGAACCTGGGATCAGCCTCCCTACCCCCCACATCCTGCTCCATCGTGGCCACCAGAGTGGTCTTCTGGAAATGCAGCTCAGGCCCTGCCAGCCCCTGTTGGAAATCTCACTAAGGCTTCTAGTGCCTGGGGGATGGAGACCTCACTGCTGAGCCTAACACCTGGGACCACACACACCACTCCCAGCTCTTGGCCACTCCCCACTGACACCTTCTAGAGCTGGCACCAAGCTCTCCTCGATCTCAAACTCTGCTCCTGCTGCACCTTCTACCTGAAATGCCACCCTGCTCTGACAGGCAGACTGAACATCTCTTCCCCCAAGAGATTTTGTATAGTGACCTCCCTCCTGGCCCAGACAGGCTGGTCACTGCCCCACAGCCACAGGAGGAGAGGTGCAAAAAGGCTCAGTGCACTTTAACTGACAGTATCTTGTCAGTGTACCCCTGGAGCCCAGAGTGTGAAATCAGTAGAGGAGAACTCAAACTGAGCCAGAAGCAACCCCAAAAACCAGCCTTCAGGAGACTGGTTTGAGCAGGGCAAGTAGCATGCCTCCCAGGCCTCAGCCTGTCTGCAGGGGAGTTATAGACTGACATTCTAAGAGGGCAGAGAAGATAGTGCTGTGGCTATCACAAGGGCAAAATGAGTTGAGGAGGACTAAACACCATCAGGGTTACTGGCCACATTACAACGCCAAACCCCAGGCTGGCTCTCTCCTGACTTCTGTAATGAGGAGAGCCCAGCCCTGGTCTCCACGCTGTTCTTCTCTAGGAGCCCTATGTGTACCCTGAGTGGTTCATCCAGCCCTCCTCAGCCACCCAGGGCCATCCAGGGCTTCCCATCTGGAGTTTCTCTCCTATGTGAGGACAAGAACTTGGAGTTGCCTGGCATCTGCAGCAAGACAAACTCATTCACAATTATCTCATTTTCCAGCTGAGGAAACCGAGGTGAGGACATTTAGCAGAGACGCCAGCTGGGAAAGGTTCAGGACAGGATGCATTTGAATCCACAGCCCACACTCCTCCAGGGGTGGTGCCTGCCTATGGCCCCCACCCCAGCACTCCACTATTCTGCCCCCATCACCTCCCTACCAGCCCAAGTTCTTGCTCCCAGCTGCTTATCTATCCTCCATTCCTCTTTTTTTTTTTTCAACCAGACCCCAGACCCCCACAGTGGCCCCAAGAGCTCTGGTCAGCTCCCAATCCCAACCTGCAGCAGGACCAGGACATCATCAAAGAGCAGCACACGCTCTGCCCGCAGTGGGGTGACTGTCACAGGTATGTCCCGACTGTCTTGCAAGAGTCGGCGAGCAGGGGTGCAGAGCACATCCTGGTTAGGTGAGGGGAGAGGCACAAGGCTCAGACACTCTGTTCTGGACACTGCAGTGTGGGTCGGTTCTGCTCAAGGTCTAGCCCAGGAAGTGCTCAGCAAATGGGTGACGGCTAGACCAAAGGACCTCACAGCCACCTGAGGAAACTGAGGCATGGAGAGTACAGCTCAAGCCACCCAGCAGGCCCCTGCCCAAGGGGAACTTCCCTGCCTGCCGCTCAGGCCACAAACTCACTCTTTGCCGGCTGCTCAGGGTGTGCCAGAGGGCCTGCGTGGCCAAGGCCTGGTCCAGCGCCTGCCTCACGAAGGACTGTAGGTTCTCAAACAGTGTGGCTGCGTGCACCGCCAGCTCCCAGGTGGGATGATGCTAAAAGGGACAGAGCAGCCACGGGAGGGGGCTGCTTTGTCAGAAACACGCTCCCACCCACCCCACAGTTGGCTGCCCCAGCCCTGGCCTGGCCCCAGCTTGTCGGAGGCATGGTTCTAAGCCAAAGATTTCCCTTTTCTCCCTACCGAGGCCTCCTCCGAGAAGGGGCCAGCATGAAGGTTCTTCCCAGGACCGCCCGATGACTCTCACACGCAGTACCTGATCCTATGTCTGCTCTCTGGGACTGTGCTGGCTCCACTAGGATGGGGCCATGTACCCTACATACCATAAGGCAAGGACACGGCCCTTCAGATGCCCCAGGATAGGGCCATGTCCCTGAGGCATGTCCAGGTCCTTCTCAAACCAGGCTCTTGAGTAAGACAGGTCCCCTGAGACAGGACTGTTTCTCCCTACCTCAGCTTCCCCTCATGAGCAGTACCTGGCCCCATGCTCTCCCACCACCTACCTTCCCGATGGTGTCCCTGAGGCTCAGGAGGAGGAGCACATATTGTTGCACGTGATGGGAGAGTGGCTGGCAGAGGGACTGGACCAGTGCTGTGCCCACCCGGCCCTCTGAGCCCACGCCCGACAGGAGTTGCTGCAGCGCCTTCTGCTGGTCCCTCCAGTACTCGCTAAGTGGAAAGAGGGTCACACACCACTTTCACAGCCCCCTCCTCCATTCCCACACCCACCACCACACCCACTCACTTTCCCCACCCACCTACTTTGCTAATCCCCCAGATCCCAGAACCAGTCCCAGACCCCAAACCTCTCTCTTACCGGGTAAGTAATAGTGCCTGAATCACCCTATTGGAGATTTAGCAGCAAATGTCAGAGTTCAAAGAGATCATTGATTCCACCCACCCACCCTGGGTAGGACTGCCCTCCTGCCCTTCCCCAGGGTCAACCCTGGCTAGTAGGTATCTGGATTCCAGTCATGGCCTCACTGGGCTTCTCTCTCTCTCTTCCTGTGTTGATCAGTACAGAATTGTTAGAGCTAGGGGCACTCGGGCTGTGTCACTTCTCTGGGGACAGGGCTTCCCCAGCCCCTCCCTCCCAACAATCCCACCACTCACAGGCCCACTGTGCACTGTGCTCACCTCCTCCTCTTTGCTGCTTTCTGAAAGGCCTGCACCACCACGCAGTTCGTGTAGGACTCGATGTACCTGCAGGTAGCACAGGGGACACTGTGCGGGCCCAGTTCTCAACTCTCAACCCAAGCCCCTGCCTTCTGGGGTTCTGAGATCCCACTCTCTGAGTGGCTGGAGCACTGATGGCCCAGATGGTGGCCTGGCTCTGGGGACCAGAGACCTTCAGTCCTGACTAGCTTAACTAGACAATTCCAACTCACAAAGTCTTTCTACCCTGGGAGGCCCCAAGGCTCAGGTCTGGGATGTCTGAGCCTATGTCAGGCTATTGCCCAAGCCCACTGAGGCCAACCCCAGGAGAACACCACCCCAAGTTGAACTGAAACCTTTCTTCAGCCCTGACTCAGGTGAGCCCTAGTGCCAGGTGGCTTCCTGATACCCAGGCCAAACCCTAGCCCTTCCGCACTGTCTTACTCTACATGGACCTGCACAACATGGTCAGCGCTGCGCAGCAGTAGCAGGGATTCCAGACCAGTGGAGTCCAGGGGGCACAGCCTCTCCCGCAGTGAGTGCAGGCTTTCCTCTGTCACCTCCCAGAGCTGCTGGAAGCTCCGGTGCAGCTGCTGCAAGAGCCGCAGGCACTCTCTGCCCTGGGGGTCCGAGGGCTCTGGGGCTGGGGCAAAAGCACAGCCACACTGTGAGGGGCCAGGACCGCTCCCCCTTCCAGGGCACAGCACCCACAGCTCAGGATCTGCAGCCAATCTACAGCATTCCTGGGGCCGAGACAGGTTTGGAAGCCACTGTGCCCCCTTGGGCTCAGCAGGGGACAGGTAGGTTGGAGAGGTGGGCAGCACCCTCGAAGAGTAAATGCAGGCACATGTCCATTACCTCACTAAACAGGGACAACACTGATGACCTAAAAGGCACTTAGTACATGAATTCCTCCTGAGTCTCTGGGCTTCCCCGGGTCCAGAATATGGAGTCCATAGGGCCCTGCAGTCCTGCCATTCACAGATCGCAGACAGAGACCCCAAGGAAAGGTATCTGCCCAAGATCACTTCACCAGGAAGACCCAGGCTGGAAGTAAAAGCTGAGCATCCTGCCTTCCAGTCGTGCCCTGGGTGAGGGCAAGATGAGAATTCAGGCAGAGAATGCAGACCTGAGCCCTGGGAGAGGTAGAATTTCAGCATTATGCACAGAGGTCTAGGCTAGAGCAGGGCTCTTGGCCTGGCCCCTCAGCATCCCTTGGATGGGGTGGCAGCCAATAACTGATGCCACAAATGGCAACAGAAGATGTCAATACCAGTGTCACCACCTGCACATGAGGTTGAAAATGCTGCAGGGCAGAATGCCCAACAACGTTGGATTCTTTTCACTGGGACAGTTCCTGTTTCCCCCACCTTCCCCACTGAGAGCTGAGACTCACCGGCCTTGAGCAGGGGCTGGAGCACAAGGCTGTTGATGCGGGCAAGGGTGGCCAAAAAGACCTCCTCTAGCCGCAGGAGAGTCGCCTCCTCAGGGCTGCACATGGCCAGGGTGCTACACTCAGGGCCTGTGAATGGGGCACAGATCAGGGTGAGACAGCACCACTGGGCGCAGGGCGAGTGCCCACAGACTCAGGCTGTGTGCCCAGAAGTAAGGCCCATGTCTAGCCCCCATCAGAGTTGAGCAATGAGCCCAGGGTGCCTCAGAGAGGAGTTCTTGGACTGGCTACTAACCCCTGGCCAGCTCTGTACCTGGGCCCAATAGAGGGGAGCTTAAAGTAGGAGAGAAGACTCAGAACAGAACTGCCAAGGGAGGCATCCTTTTTACCCAAAAGGCAGATGCTCCTCCAGCCCACTTCTGGCCTGCTTATTCCCGTGCTCTCAAACACCTGCCATGGCTCTGAAGGGCTCAGGCTAGAATCTAGTGGCACTCTGACCTACCCCCTCTCCACTGAACCTCTGGAAACAAGGACACACTGTCAGAGGAGCCAAGAGCCTTTTTCTTACAGGCATTCCTGCCCCACCCTTCCTGCTTACCCTACCTGTGTAAACAAGGAAAGGTTTGGGAGAACAGCAGGGGTTTCCTGCTGGAGCCATAAGCAATGCGCAACAAATAAAGAGGCAGAGAGGAGGACAGGCATGCAGGTGGGGGAATCATGAGAACAAAAGACACCCAGCATACAGGCCCAGGCTTTGCAGGTGGCCTAAGAGCAGCCTAAGTGGCTGACAGAGTTGCCATGGAGGACCTCACAGCAAAGGCATGGTGGGATACAAAGTCAGAACTGGAGAGATGGACTTGGTGACAGGTACAGGAGATGCTAAGCAGTGAGAGGGTGAGGTCAATGTACAAGAGCCAGAACCACCATGCCCCACCCCAACCCGACTGACCTTGCTGGATGGATCCTACTTAAGAGGTGGGGGCTGTGGGAGTGGGCAGGTGGGCTTACACCTTCGGACTTCCTGCCCTGGAACAAGGGACCCTTCAAGCAAGCAGGGATCACCTGGCAATTGGGCCTCCTGACTGGAGGAAGGAGCAGCAAGGGGCCTGGGCTCAAACCCACCCCCACAGTCAAGCTGTAGCCTCCAGTCAGACACAGGCCTCCCCCACCAGACCTGGGGCGTGTGCCCTCACCTGGCAAAGATCATCTACCCAGATAATCTGACCAGATGTCTCAGGGTTGAGAGTTAGAGGGTCTTTGAGTCCAAGACCCACAGGCTCTGCCTCTCCTTGGCTCTGAAACTCTGAGACTCTGGCATTAGCTGACCCAGGTAGGGCGGTAATATAAATGAGGCAGCCAGTGATGGGCAGGTGACACAGGCAGACCCAAAAGGGCAAACAGGAGAGGGTCTCATTCCTCCCCACCCAGCCCCCAGGACACCAAAGGGTATTCCAAGCCCCTGGCAGAGTCAACAATTCCCAGGGAACTGGCTATGGGGCAGTCTGGGGTGGGTGCCTCAGAACTCTGGCCCAGCGCTCTGGCCCAGGCATTCCTGCCCCACCCTTCCTGCTACTGTTGCACCAGGAGGGCAAGGTCTTGGGAGTAAGAGGTAGGAAAGGAAGCCACTGGAAGCCCAGCTGCTCTGCTGGCCCCTGCAGCAGCCTCGGGTGGGGGCAGGCTGCTCCCAGCCAGCTCAGGCAGACCAGGAGAGCCCAGCCAGGGGGTCAGGGGTGCAGCACGTGGGACTGGGCCCACCTGTCCCTCATTCTTATCTCCAAAAACTGATGGAATGAAAGTCCTTTGTGGGGTGACCTTCCCACCCTCAGCTGGCAGTCAGTCAGCTGGAGCCAGAGCTGATTGATGATGACACTGGCTTAAGGTTGGGAGGTACTGTCAGGATGGGAGGAGGTACAGACCAGGAACCAGATCAGGGCGAGCTGGAGACCTGCAGTAAATAACTTGCAGGTGGGAGGCCTTGAACACCAGATCTCCCACACTTACACCCACTAGGGCGCCCACCCCAAACCATGCCACACCCAGGACTCTCTGCCCTCTCCACCTCATGCTACTTCCCCCTCTAACATGGGCCTGGCAGCTGCTCCCCACCCGAGACCGATGACCCACATCTCATCTGCCCCACAGGACCCTCTTTTGAGTGTCCATGCAGCTATTCGGCTCTGGCCATGCCCCAGCTCGTGCAGAGGCCTGCTCCTCTCTGGGCCTCAGTCACCTCCTCCATGAAATGGGGTATCCAACTAAACCAGAGCTTTTCAAACTATTTTGGTCCTCCCTGAAAAGGATAACCAGGTGGAGGGGAGCTGCTCTGAGTATGGGGACCTGGCCCTCAGCCTCCCTTACCTCTCAAAGCAGTCTGGGGCCCCTCAGGATGCATCATACAGTCCCAGATTGGCAGACACTACTCTAGGACCCTTCCAGGTTTGTGGCCCCAAAGGGATCTCTAGCCCTAGGAAACTGAGTCACACTGCCTGGCAGGAAGGCTAGAAGTTAAGATGTCTGGTGAGGTGAGTGGGAGAAAGGGCTGCAGTTGAAGCTGGGAGTCTGCTCTGGTGGCCTCTGCTCCCAGGCTAGGGAATCTGAGCTTCATCCTGGAAGTGATGAAGAGTGTGTGAGGGCAGGGCCAGGCCAGACATGAGCATGCATGGGAGTTGGGGTGGGGGCGGGGATGCTGAATCCTAACAGGAAGCACCCAGTAAGAATACAACCCTCTCAAACTCTAGTACCTCCCCCAACCCACCCTTTCTGGTCAAGGGCATGCATGGCTTCCTTACCCTCTCCCTCCATCCAATTCTAAGGTTTCTTAGTAGTAGACTGTACATGATGTACATATGGAAAAACTGAGGCCCAGGAAGAAATGGAGGATACAGAGACACTATCTGTAGAGATGTACAGGGCTCAGACCCAGGCCTCTGGCTCCCCAGTCCCACCAGGCTTACCTGAGCTAGGTGGTTCAGAAAGGCTGGGAGACTCACCACCCCTCCACCCACCCCCACATAGCAAATTCCTAACAGGGCCCAGCCTCCTATATTCCCAGGCAACCTTGATGCTCATCATGGGTCAGGATGTGGACAGAACTAGCTAGTCTTGGCGTGTTCAGGTGAGTCAGCTCTGTCCCCGTGGCCATCTAACCAGCAGCCAGACCTGCTCTCTTCCCTGCATTCTCGGTGGCTGTCTACACTGGGTCCTTCTTAGGCAAGGGTCCCTGAGGCCTTCCCCGCCCTCTCCAAGGCGTGGCCCCTCAGCCACACCCTATCATGGAACCCACTCTGGTATTTCCTGGTCTGGACAGGCAAGGAAGTTCTGCTTGCTTTGGGAGCTTTTTCCTGGGCTGCCCTGGAGCAGTCTTGATCAGCCAGCAAGCCCAGTGGTAGCCAGAGGAGAATGGGGCCGCGGAGGGAAACAGTGCTGACCTGTCACAGCTGACCCCTCTGCCTCGCCGCCTGGTACACTGCCCCTCTGCAGCTCCAAGTTTCCTGTCCTTGATACCCTCCACTCCCAGTCCCTCTGGTCGCATATTTCACGGCTACCCTTCCTCTCCCTCCCCAGGCACATACAGTCACTGGAATTCCCCAAACATGGCATCTGTTCCAGCCACCAGACACTTGCCCACACACAGTTCTCACTGCAGGCAACACCAGGGTGAGTCTCCTTCTCCCGGGGGTCTCAGGCTGGGTGAGGCCCCGTGGCCCGTGCACCAGGGCCCAGCCCAAGCCCTTGGGCACTGCGCTCAGGCGGTGCACGTCCCTGTGCTGCCTCAAAACCGGAGACAGGTGACCACGGGGCAAGGAGGATGAAGCTGAAACCCGCTGGTGGGGAGGAAGCCTTCGCGAACTCGGACGACCGGGTGTGGGTGCGCCGGGAACCAAGGAGCCGTAGAGGGACCACCGGAGGGGACGCGGAGGTGAAAGTCCCACGCGGAGCAAGGAGAGCTAGGAACAGAGAAGCCCGCCCACAGAAGAACGACCCCCCCCCACAGCGCCCTTACCTTGCGGTGCGAGTCCGACAGCTCAGCTGCGACGGTCGCCGCCACCTCCCACACGCCGCCGGCCCCGCCCCCCAGCTCCGGCCCCGCCCCCCGCCTGGGACGTGTGGGAGAGGGGCCCGCCTGGAATGAGGCGGGGCAGGGCGTCCCTCCGCCCTGCGCCCCAGGGGCTCTCCTGAGGGAGGTCCCTCTCCTGTGTCCTCCAGCATCCGAGGGCTCCTGGGACAAAGCAGGGTGAAGGCAAGGGGCTTGACCCCTCCACCCCCGCCGTACCCCCGCCACACACATAAACGCACACACAAACACACTCACACACAGGCTCGCCTCGCTTCCCGGCAAACGTGTCCGGGCAGCGGCCTCGGCTTTCTCTTCCTGGCGAGGACCTTCCCAGTTCCCCTCACCGCCCTTGCCGATTCCGACCCTCTGCAGGCCTGGGTGCAGCCCCATGACATCCTCAGCCGGCACCGGGTCAGAGGGGCGTGTAGGAGCAGAGCGCTGGGTGGGTTCGTGTAACTTGCAGCAGAGTAGGGTACACAGAGGCCATCCCTTGCATCAGGCATTCGGCAGCGGCTACTCCTCCCTGGGTGACTTTGGGGAAGTCCACCTGCCCCCACTCCTGGGTCTCAACATAGCCCAGCAGAGTGTAAAGCCAAAGGTTGTCTATGCCAGGGCATGCGACCTTGGAAAAGGTTAGCGGAAGCCAAGTCACTGAAGGCCTCCCCGGAGGGGGTGGGGCTGTGGTGCTCTCCTGTAACAAAGGAGCCCACTGTCCACGGCCTGGTCCCCATCTGGCCACCGGGCCTGTCCCCCATCACTTCCCATAATTGGCAGGTTCCAGGGGGTTACCAGCATCACTACCCCTTTCACAGCTGACAACACAGAGGCCAGCAGGCCCCTGTCCAGAGACAGGCAGTGGAAGTGCACAAAGGTTGACCCACCAACCTAACACAGTGGGAGGTTGCCTCATCCTGACAGGCTGAAGAGAGATCCCCAGCGGAAAGGGGTTTATGATGGGTTTGCGGTCTTCCTTCCTAGAAGTGAGCCCTCTAGCACATGGGGGTGGGCAGGCAAGGGGTTTCTGACACCCGGGAGGAAGGGCAGAGGGCTGGGGAGTGGCCATGGCCACATGTAGAGAAAACAAGCTGCCCAGGAGCGGGGATCCTCACCACTTCTGACAAACAGGGCAGGTGGGGCAAGGCACTGAGCAGGATGGACCGATCATGCTGGCTGTCTCTGGGCCAGCCCTTCTGTTCTCTGGGCCTGAGTTTCCTCATCTGTACCTGTCACTGAGGAATGGCAGTGCTGCCTGGGCTCAGGCAGGAAGGAAGGGCCCCCTTTGCTGTGTCCCCAGAGCTCAGACTTTCTGTTCAGCCACATCTAGAGTATTTGGAAGACTGGGGGGCCAGTCTCCTTCACACACTCACCACTCACTGGATCACCTCATGGGCATTGCCAACCCTAGTTTTATTATCTGCCAAATGGGGCAGTTCCTGCCCAGCCTCTCTCCCAGCTTGTCCTTGGTCTGGGGCCATGTAATCTGTAGTGACTTTAGTAGTGCCCAAAAGACAGCCTTGACTGGGTCCACCTGCCCTTGGGCCCCTGTGACACAGTCACAGGTGAATGGGTAAACAAACTGTGGTATATTCATGCAGTGGAATGCTAGTCACTCAGCCTATAAATACTACACTCTCCAATATATACACAATGAACTACCGATACATGCAATAACATGGATTAAATCTCAAAAACACTGTGCTGAGCAAAAGAAGGTAGATAAAAAGAGTACGTAACTTTGTGATTGTTTATGTGAACCTCTAAAAACAGTAAACCTCATGTCTAGTGATCAAAAACAGATCACTGGTTGCTTGAGCCAGAGGGAGGGACGGTTGACTGAGACGAGGTACAATGGAACTTTCTGTCTGCGATGATGGAAAGGCCGTATTGCTTAATTGTGGTGGCAGTTACACAGATGTGTATGTCAAAAATCAAAATGTACATGCATAATGATGTATGTAAATTATGTACCCTCAATAACCTTTATTAAAATGCACCCAAAATAGGGCATCACTTCAACTTTTGTCTTAAGCTTGCCTTCATCTATACCACAAGAACATACTATGTCTGGAGAAAACATACAACCATCTTCTTAAATATATTCCAAACTAAATTAATGAAATGGTATGAAAAGCTGTGGACCTCATATTCCTTAGGCTGCTCAAATATAGTTTATCTTCCTTGAGCTTGGTTTCTTTGTTTTATGCGATAGACTAACACCAGGGCCTTATCCTTGAAATCAACATCAATATTATACGTAAAAGTAATATGGCAAGGTCTCTCTCAATATAATGCCACTCAAAGAGTCCAAGCGAGCCTTCCTCAAGCTGAAAGACATTATCAAAAATATCATTAAGAAACAATTCTATTCCTGACTTAAAACACAGCCTTGTCCTTAAGGCTAGAAATAAGCATTGTTTAAGGTCAAAGCTACAGAAACCATAAACAAATTTTATAACAACATCCTTTTAGATAGCAGTTATATAGTTCATATCCAACAAGAGGATATGAAATTGTCAGTTGATGCAGTATGTATTTAAAACAAATAAACTTAATCTAATAAGTTAATTTTAAAAAGAACATATATAGAATGCTAAAACATGTACTAGGGAACAGTGCTTCATACATCTCATTTAACCTAACAATGATGTTATCATCCCCTTTTTATATATGGGGAAATTAAGTAACTCGGCCACAGTGACTCAGCTAGTAAATTACTGGATAACCCAAACTCTTAACCACTGTGTTTGCTCCTCTTAAGAAAGTAACGCTCTATTCAAAGGTTAACTTCAGATGCATTAAAGACCTAAATATGAAAGGTAAAAGTACAAAACTATTAGAATAAAATCTAGGAAAATATTGTTCCAATTTATGGACCAGGAAGGATGTCTTATTGCCCACAAATTAAAAAATTTGACAGATTTAAGTACATTAAAATTAAGGATAACTGTACCATAGTCAGCCAAATATTTGCCATGTCTTAAACCACCAAGGGACTGCTATCTCAAACACACAAGGAATTCTGGGAAGCAAGTCAAAACCCAACCAAAAGGAAGGGCAAAGGGCATGAAAAGATCAGATGTGAAAAGAGACACCCAAAATGGCTGGTGGGGATATGAAGAAATGATTGACCTCCCTCATAAACAGAGAAGTACATATTACAGCAACCATGAAAACCTATTTAACAACAGTTAAATCAGTAAAGGGTAGGATCATGTTGCACAATACCAAAAGCTGGCAAAAATGTAAGAAAGTAAGAATTTCTATACCTTGTTGGTGAGGGTAAAAATTGGTGAAGCCGTTTTAGAAATAATCTGGCAGAACTTAGTGAGACTGAATATGTGATATTTAACATAAACCTGCAACAGCAATATCGTGTGTGCCTGTATATCCCCAGAAAAACTTTGCCACAGCCATTAGCAACATCTAGAAAGATGCTTATTACAGAATTATTTTTACCGAAGAGTAGGAGTCAACCGGCACACCCATCACTAGAGGAACTGGTAATTTGTGCTAGAGCAAATGCTGAAATATTGCACAGTTAGAAGCAATGAACTGGTTGTACATACATGAACAGAGCTCAAAGAATGCTGAGTGAACAAAGTAAAATATATAGCAAAACAGCAGTTATGTAGATGCCACACACACAAAAAACTACGCTATTTACAAGGATAGAGACATAACCAAGAACATACATAAAACATGTTACATTGGGTACAAGTGAGGATTGGGAAGGATAGAGTGAATGGTGGTTGAGAATGGGAATTAAAAGGAAAAACTGCAATCCAAAGAACATCCCTCTAAGCAATACTCTATACAACTCAAATATTTTCTTACAGTCACATCAACTATCTGAGATGACTGTGCATTCTACACATCTTGGTCTCAACTACGATAAATTTGAAAATTCATGGCATCTAGTTCTCAGTTGTTACAAATGGTCTAATAAAAGGAATACTGAGCTCCGAACCTGAAAAAGCTGTAACCTAGTCCAAGCTAACTAGTACTAAGCACCTTAAGCAGTCACTTTATCTATGTAATCTATTTTCTTATCTGCAAAATGGATTTGGATTATTCTCCAAATTCCTCCAGCTCCAAAATTATTTCATTAATTTTCTTAATATTTATTCATATGCAATTACTTTCTCTCCTCCAACTACCCCCCTCCCAGAAAAAGAAGCAAAAAACAAGAGTATCAAAAGAGGGTTGAGACCCCACCGTTTCCTGGACTTGCCATAGGAATGAGGAGGGAGATGTCTAGGCTGGCATGTGCATACAGTGAGACAACGAATTTGACTAGATCTGTACTGTTGGAACTCAACCAGGAGTTGGGAGGGGTGCAAGGTGTAGCACTCCAAAATCTTATGACTATAGACCATCTACGGTTAAAAGGACATATAGGAGGTGAACAGATCCCAGAAATGGGCTGCTTTAATTTGTCTGATTTTTCTCAGTTCAAGTACAGTTGGACAATATCCATCATATCATAGACAAATTTTCACAAATGCCTAGGGTGCCTAAATGGTTTTCTTGGCTTCACTGGAGATGGATGGTAATTATAGATTTGCTTTGTTTATGTCACCGTATTCCTATTATGTTAATATGTGTGTACAAATTAGTTAGTAGTTTAAAACCTATACATGCTTAAGGTACTCTACAAGAAGATATGTCAAAGAAATAATCAATCCTCCCATGTTTTCTTCCATATGTTACCTCTATAGCTTTTCTTCTTCCTTCCTAATTACAACCCTTAAATAGAATTTGTGCCTCATATCGAAGTTACCGAGTATCATAATTCCTCCAGGTGGTAAAGATACCTCGAGACAAGTGCTGGGCATAGAAGCCACAGGGCATAAATCTGCAAAGAAGTAAAAAGCTAACCTTTTCAAACAATATGGCTTCTCTCTCACTTACCAACTTTACATTTCCCTGTATGGTCCCGGAAGATGACTGGTTAGCCAGAGACGGGTAAGATTCCTCAAGGGAGGAACAACCTAAGACAGGCACAGTCGCAGGGGGGCCATCAGGTGAGAAATTGGGGATCAACAGAGGTGAGGCTCAGAACCTCATCCCCCCTGCTTTGAGAGAAATCTTCTGCATCCGTGGATGGTTTATTGCCCTTGTCTAGCTTGGATTAACACAGTCTACAGGCACACACCTGATCATCTACAATTGCTCTCCTACAACACTAAACTATGTTTTCTACCTTTATCTTGCATCTACCTACCACTTCAGCATTTTATTAAAAATAAAAATAATAATAATAATAAAGGGAGAAATGTGGGATCAACATATAAATCAAGTATAAAAATCAAATGAATATTCATATTTGACCTGATTGTTTATAGTTCATAATGCGTGATCAAAACCGAAAGTTTCTGTGATGAATGCCCTTGTACTGTTCACCATGTAAGAATTTATTCACTATGTAAGAATTCGTTCACCATGTAAGAACTTGTTCGTTATGCTTCAGAATATTGGAGACTGACGAGAGTTAGGCTTGAGATGGATTAATGATTGTACATTGAGCATTGACCCCCCTATACTGAATTTTATTGTTGTTAACAACCATTTGATCAATAAATATGAGAGAGGCCCTCTCAAAAAAAAAATAATAATAACCTTTGTTACCAAAGGAAAAAAAAAAAAAAAAGAGGGTGAGAAAAGAGATGTAGCAACAGGAGTGCATAGCAAGTTAGTTCTTTAGTGTAGAAAGGAGAAAACATTGAAGTGACAGTCATTTTTTTTACAGCCTCTTCAACTATCTAAGGCAGAGTAAGATTATCTTGAGTCCAAGTTCAGATGATCTATTCTTTGAAGAGTATTACTGTATGCTGTCCCACCTGTCACTACGATCCTTCTCAAAACCATGTTAGAAAGCCTCATATGGAGTTTCTACTTGAAGACCCTAAATTTCAGCTTATCTGCATCAGTTTTCACATAATAAATGACCTTTGAAGATGCCTTCCATATTAAAAATATAAGATTCCAACAGAACGATGAATTTTTTTAACCAACAAACTAGTCACACTCTGAGCATTTAACAAAAACCCAAACATTCAGTTACAACTATGGATCAAATGGATATAAAGATCTTAAAAATTAGGAAAATTAGAATATATTGTAAGTTGATGACCATGAATAGTAACTGAGGTCAAAAAACAATGGTATCACATTTTATAAAAAGAAAATTGAAATTGGATTAAGATATTTAAAAACCAAAATGGGAATATTTAAAATATCTGAAAATTTGGAATTAAAATACTTTAAAAGAGAAAATAGAGATCTTGCAATATCCTTAGAATACAATAAGCATGAGAAATTGACCTAATTCCCACATGTATCTTCCACTTACATTTAATTTTAAATATGGATGGGGAAAAGAGGGAGGGAAGCGGGAAGTAAGAGGTCACAAACCATCTGTTACTAGTAATTCCAGCACACATGTAGTTGGTACTGCACAAGAGATGATGAAGGTTTTCCCAGGTTGCTGTACTCTTAAGGTCTTCTACTAACAGTTACAGTTTATACCTCATACTCCATGCTTCAAGTCTCAATAAGCATAAAATTGACTATAAGGAGAAATGTATGTATGGGCAAATAAATGCAATCCCGAAGAGTATAGAGGACAGGTATTAAATAACAGGAAGATGTTTCAATAAATGAGATAAAAATAGCTTTAGAGAATAAAAAAATAATCTAATAATATTTCATAGCTAAAATACAATTGTACCCTTGAACTTGGCTTTTTCTACTCTACCTTTGGAGTTTTTCAATTGAGCTACACCTAAGTGATATACTCCAAAACACAGTTTAACAAAGTTAATGAAGTGAGTTTTAAATACTAAAAAATTTTCTTCTCTGAAAACCATCTGAAAGCAAATTTTACTTATTAAGGAGCATTTTGCTATTTAAGTAGGAATAGTATGTTGTCCTATTTTCAAGCAAATCAGTTTCAGGTAAACAAGCAGCATTATCTAACCTCATTAAGGTTAAAATCTAGACAGGCTGACAACATACTGAAATTTTTTGTTAAAATTGATGTCCCAATAATGCTTCTTTAGGAATACAATTCTCAAAACACTGTCCCACCCAAAGGAAAGATTATTTCCGATAGCAATGCCTGTATAATAGGTCAGATTTAACTTTTCTTGGCGGTGCTAGCTACAAAACTTTTTTTACTCTGTGTATATCCATTTATTTTCTTTAACTTCCACCTAGCTCATTGATTATTTAGCTAGGACTGTGTAGAAACTACAGGCTTTCAAAATACATTTTAAAATTCCATTTTATTTTATTTCTTAATCAGGGCACTTTTCCATTTCAAATATTTTAAAAATTTCCTTTCAAACCGAAACTTTTATTTTAGCTTTTATCTCTATTAGAAATTAACATGCATTTCCCCATAAATTAGTGATCATGCTGCAAAGATTAAGAAACCTTTCTTTTCCAATCCTAAATACTATTTCTACGATTCCATAAAGTTCTCTAACCTCTCACTGTACTTCTGCATGCTAATGCATATCTCCTTCCAACATCTATATGATTTTTTTTTTCTCTACTGCAATTCAGTACAGGTAGTTAAGAGTAGCTAACAATATAATTCCACATGATATGGCATCTGTGTTTACATCTGGCTCTAATCACATGCTTAGAAGAGATTTATATAAGGGAAAGTAAACAAGGAGAAAACAAAATAAAAACACAACTATGAGAAATAATGATTGCTGTTATTTAAAAAATATTCCCAACTTATAGGTAGAACTTTCTCACCACATGCTTCAAAGCTACTAGGATTACAAACATAAGGTACGGCATTCAAAAATGCTGGAAGGAAAGCAAGAAAGCCAGGAAGGAAGCAAGGAAGGAAGGGAGGGAGGAAGGGAGGAATAACCAAACATCTCCATATGCTTTCACATAAGGGTCATCTTGACACATGACTGATGCTTTCAATTTACACAATACTTTTGCTCCACGCTACAGTTATATATGTCATGGCTTGGTGGTAAAGTTCCTTAGTTCCTTCAAAAAGTAAGTGAATCACAACTATTTACTACTCCTATCTAGGAATTTAGGGAAAAACAAATTCAAGAAACATCAGTCAGGAACCATAAAACTGTATTTACACACACATGCACACACACACACACACTCTCGAAGAGCCACGACATCCTCAAATGAGAAATTCACAGTCTTACTTGATAATTCAAGCTATTTCAGCTTAATTCAAGATAAGCAGTATTACAATTACATTATGGTATTGGCAGTACACTCACAGAAACACCATTAAAAATAATTGAGGAAGGATATACAAGAAAAGATGGTGGCATGAGAGGAGAGACAGAGGCTTCCTCCTAAAACTGGATACAATTAGAAAATTTAATTGGCGCAACTAATCCTGAGAGAGCAACAGGAAAGAGGACGCGTCAGACTGCACACACCTGAGAAAAGAGCAGACCTCCCCGAACGAGGTGACGCACCAGAGCTGGGGCTCCGCGAGACCCGAGCTCCTCCCCCACCCCAGCTCACAGGTGGGAGGAAGAGAAACAGAGCTGGGAGGGAGTGGAAGGCCTGGGACTGCTGAATACCTAGCTCCGGAGACCTGCTCAGGGAGCACAAACCTACAGTTCATGGTGCTTTCATGAGGCTCGCATGACTACTAGGTTGGAAAGTTAATACAGACAGAGTTCCTGGGGAGACTGGGATTCTGGCCACTTGTGGAAAGCAGGGATCCATATCCGATTGCTCTGGGACAAAAACTTATACCTGTGTGACTGGCCCACTGGCTCAGGCAGTGGACACAGGCACAGCAGCTGGGAGGCGGGGAACAGCTCTTTCCTACCCCCAAGCACAAGTACCGCTCCCCTGCGACCCCCGACATTGCTTCAGGGGCTCAGCAGTTTCAGAAGAGAGCTCTGGGACACTAGAGGGCAACATATACAAACATGAAACGCCAAGGAAACTTGTCCAGAGTAAAATTGTTAATACAGCTCCCGAGAAAGATTTAAATGATATGGACCTCGTGACTCTTCCTGAAAGGGAGTTCAAAATAAAAATAATCAACATCCTAATGGAGGTACGGAAAGACATACAAGAACTCAGGAATGAATTCAGGTCAGAAGTCCAACTGTTAAAGAACACAATGGAGGGTATTAAAAGCAGGTTGGATACGGTGGCGGAGACAATAAATGAAATAGAAACTAGAGAAGAGGAATACAAAGAAGCTGAGGCACAGAGAGAAAAAAGGATCTCTAAATATGAAAGAATATTGAGACAACTGTGGGACCAATGCAAGCAGAACAATATTTGCATTATAGGGATACCAGAAGGGACAGAAAGTGTCTTTGAGGAGGTAGTTGCTGAAAACTTCCCCAATCTGGGGAAGGAGATAGTCTCTCAAGCCATGGAGATCCACAGATCCCCCTACACAAGGGACCCCAGGAAGACAACAGCAAGACACATACTAATTAAAATGGGAAAGATCAAGGATAAGGACAGACTGTTAAAAGCAGCCAGAGGCAGAAATAAGATCACATACAAAGGAAAGCCCATCAGGCTAACATCAGACTTCTCAGCAGAAACCTTACAGGCCAGAAGGGACTGGCATGATGTATTAAATGCCATGAAGCAGAAGGGCCTGGAACCAAGATTACTTTATCCAGCGAAATTATCATTTAAATTTGAAGGACAGATTAAACAATTTCCAGATAAGCAAAAGCTGAGAGAGTTCACCTCCCACAAACCATCTCTGCAGTCTATTTTGGAGGGACTGCTATAGATGGAAGTGTTCCTAGGGGTGGATAGCTGTCACCAGAGCTAGTAAAACCACGGTAGGGAGGGTGGAGCAGCTGACTGTGAGGCAAATGAAAAATTAAATTGACTATCCCCAAAGCCAATCAAGGGATAGAGAAAAAGTATAGAATCTGATACCTAATATATAAAGAATGAAGGAGGAAGAAAAAGGAGGAGAAATAGAAAAGAACCTTTAGATTGTGTTTGTAACAGCATACTACGTGAGTTAAGTTAGACTCTTAGATAGTAACGAAAGTAACCCGGAACCTTTGGTAACCACGAATCTAAAGCCTGAAATGGCAATAAGTACATACCTATCAATAATCACCCTAAATGTAAATGGACTGAATGCACCAATTAAAAGACATAGAGTCACTGAATGGATAAAAAAACAAGACCCATCTATCTGCTGCTTACAAGAGACTCACCTCAAACCCAAAGACATGCAGAGACTAAAAGTCAAGGGATGGAAAAGATATTTCATGCAAACAATAGGGAGAAAAAAGCAGGTGCTGCAGTACTAGTATCAGACAAAACAGACTTCAAAACAGGAAAGTAACAAGAGATAAAGAAGGACATTACATAATGATAAAGGGCTCAGTCCAACAAGAGGATATAACCATTATAAATATATATGCACCTAACACAGGAGCATCAGCATATGTGAAACAAATACTAACAGAACTAAAGGAGGAAATAGAATGCAATGCATTCATTTTAGGAGACTTCAACACACCATTCACTCCAAAGGACAGATCCACCAGACAGAAAATAAGTAAGGACACAGAGGCACTGAACAACACACTAGAAGAGATGGACCTAATAGACATCTATAGAATTCTACACCCAAAAGCAACAGGATACACATTCTTCTCAAGTGCACATGGAACATTCTCCAGAATAGACTACATACTAGGCCACAAAAAGAGCCTCAGTAAATTCAAAAAGATGGAAATCCTACAAACTAACTTTTCAGACCACAAAGGTATAAAACTAGAAATAAATTGTACCAAGAAAGCAAAAAGGCTCACAAACACATGGAGGCTTAACAACATGCTTCTAAATAGTCAATGGATCAATGACCAAATTAAAATGGATATCCAGCAATATATGGAAATAAATGACAACAACACAAAGCCCCAACTTCTGTGGGACGCAGTGAAAGCAGTCTTAAGAGGAAAGTATATAGCAATCCAGGCATATTTAAAGAAGGAAGAACAAACCCAAATGAATAGTCTAACGTCACAGTTATCAAATTTGGAAGAAGAACAAATGAGGCCTAAAGTCAGCAGAAGGAGGGACATAATAAAGATCAGAGAAGAAATAAATAAAATTGAGAAGAATAAAACAATAGAAAAAATCAATGAAACCAAGAGCTGGTTCTTTGAGAAAATAAACAAAATAGATAACCCTCTAGCCAGACTTAGTAAGAGAAAAAGAGAATCAACACACATCAACAGAATCAGAAATGAGAAAGGAAACATCATGATGGACCCAACAGAAATACAAAGAATTATTAGAGACTACTATGAAAACCTATATGCTAAGAAGCTGGAAAACCTAGAAGAAATGGACAACTTCCTAGAAAAATACAACCTTCCAAGTCTGACCAAGGAAGAAACAGAAAATCTAAACAAACCAATTACCAGCAAAGAAATTGAAGTGGTAATCAAAAATCTACCCAAGAAAAAAGCCCCTGGGCCACATGGATTTACCTCAGAATTTTATCAGACATACAGAGAAGACATAATGCCCATTCTCCTTAAAGTTTTCCAAAAAATAGAAGAGCAGGGAATACTCCCAAACTCATTCTATGAAGCCAACATCACCCTAATACCAAAACCAGGCAAAGACCCCACCAAAAAAGAATCCCAATATCCCTAATGAATGTAGATGCAAAAATACTCAACAAAATATTAGCAAACCGAATTCAAAATTACATCAGGATGATCATACACCATGACCAAGTGGGATTCATCCCAGGGATGCAAGGATGATACAACATTCGAAAATCCATCAACATCATCCACCACATCAACAAAAAGAAAGACAAAAACCACATGATCATCTCTATAGATGCTGAAAAAGCATTCGACAAAATTCAACATCCATTCATGATAAAAACCCTCAGCAAAATGGGTATAGAGGGCAGGTACCTCAACATAATAAAGACCATATCCTATAAACCCACAGCCAACATCATACTTAACAGTGAGAAGCTGAAAGCTTTTCCTCTGAGATCAGGAACAAAACAGGGATGCCTACTCTCCCCACTGTTATTTAACATAGTACTGGAGGTCCTAGCTACAGCAATTAGACAAAACAAAGAAATACAAGGAATCCAGATTGGTAAAGAATTTAAACTGTCATTATTTGCAGATGACAATGTATTGTACATAGAAAACCCTAAAGACTCCACTCCAAAACTACTAGAACTGATATCGGAATACAGCAACATTGCAGGATACAAAATGAACACACAAATCTGTGGCTTTCCTATACACTAACAATGAGCCAATAGAAAGAGAAATCACGAAAACAATTCTATTCACAATTGCATCAAAAAGAATAAAATACCTAGGAATAAACCTAACCAAGGAAGTGAAAGACCTATACCCTGAAAACTATAAGACACTCTTAAGAGAAGTTAAAGAGGACACTAACAAATTGAAACTCATCCCATGCTCTTGCCTAGGAAAAATTAATATCGTCAAAATGGCCATCCTGCCCAAAGCAATATACAGATTTGATGCAATCCCTATAAAATTACCAACAACCTTCTTCAACGAACTAGAACAAATAGTTCAAAAATTCACATGGAAACACCAAAGACCCCGAATAGCCAAAGCAATCCTGAGAAGGAAGAATAAAGTGGCAGGGATCTCACTCCCCAACTTCAAGCTGTACTACAAAGCCATAGCAATCAAGACAATTTGGTACTGGCACAAGAACAGAGCCACAGACCAGTGGAACAGATTAGAGACTCCAGACATTAACTCAAACATATATGGTCAATTAATATTCGATAAAGGAGCCATGGGCATACAATGGGGAAACGATAGTCTCTTCAGCAGATGGTGCTGGCAAAACTGGACAGCTACATGTAAGAGAATGAAACTGCATCACTGTCTAACCCCATACACAAAAGTAAATTCAAAATGGATCAAAGACCTGAATGTAAATCATGAAACCATAAAACTCTTGGAAAAAAACATAGGCAAAAATCTCTTGGATGTGAACATTAGCAACTTCTTCATGAATATATCTCCCCAGGCAAGGAAAACAAAAGGAAAAATGAACAAGTGGGACTATATCAAGCTGGAAAGCTTCTGTACAGCAAAGGACACCATCAATAGAACAAAAAGGTACCCTACAGTATGGGAGAATATTTTCATAAATGACAGATCCTATAAAGGCTTGACATCCAAAATATATAAAGAGCTTACGCTCTTCAACAAACAAAAAGCAAATAATCCAATTAAAAAATGGACAGAGGAGCTAAACAGACAGTTCTCCAAAGAAGAAATTCAGATGGCCAACAGACACATGAAAAAATCCTCCACATCGCTAGTTATCAGAGAAATGCAAATTAAAACCACAATGAGATATCACCTCACACCAGTAAGGATAGCCACCATCCAAAAGACAAAGAACAACAAATGTTGGTGAGGTTGCGGAGAAGGAGGAACCTTCCTACACTGCTGGTGGGAATGTAAATCAGTTCAACCATTGTGGAAAGCAATATGGAGGTTCTCCAAATTCTCAAAATAAAGACTTACCATTTGACCCAGGAATTCCACTTCTAGGAATTTACGCTAAGGATGCAGCACTCCAGTTTGAAAAAGACAGATGCACCCCTATGTTTATCGCAGCACTATTTACAATAGCCAAGAAATGGAAGCAACCTAAGTGTCCATCAGTAGATGGATAAAAAAGATGTGGCACATATGCACAATGGAATATTATTCAGCCATAAGAAGAAAACAAATCCTACCATTTGCAACAACATGGATGGAGCTAGAGGGTATTATACTCAGTGAAATAAGCCAAGTAGAGAAAAACAAATACCAAATGATTTCACTCACCTGTGGAGTGTAAGAACAAAAGAAAAACTGAAGGAACAAAACATCAGCAGAATCACAGAATCCAAGAATGGACTAACAGTTACCAAAGGGAACTTTTGGTAGAACTTAAGGAGAATGGGAGGGTAGGGAGAGTTAAGGGCGGGGAAGAAGAAAGGGGATATTATGATTAGCATGCATAATGTGGGGGGTGGAGGAAAGGGGAGGGCTTTGCAACACAGAGAAGACAAGTAGTGATTCTACAACATCTTACTATGCTGATGGACAGTGACTGTAATGGGGTTTTTGTTGGGGGACTTGGGGTAGGGGAGAGACTAGCAAACATAACGTTCTTCAAAAAAATAAAATAAATTAAATAAATTAAAAAAAAAAAAAGAATCCAAAGACTTTTGTTACAAAATGGTAAAAAAAAAAAAAAAATTGAGAAAGTACATACTTCCAACATTTGACCTAATGAAATACTTTTTTTAGGAATGTATTAATATATGCAATTATAGTAACATAATAATGTGAACATAAATCAAAGAGCATAACTAAATATTTTAAGTCGTGCAATTATTTATATGTGAGAGTTATAATACCGATTTACATGGTCGGTTGAAAAGTGAGAATTCTTTGAATGTGAGCCTAAGATAATGATAAGTATCAAGCCATAGAGACTTTTACACTGCATTTAAAACCCCAAAACAAAGTTAGTTTCTTAAATTGATTAATTTAAAATGCATATACTACCTGATTCTGATTCTTAAAGTACAAGGAGAAGGAAAAGATAAAATTGAGAAATCTCTAGTACCTGAGTGAGACTGCTCGTTAAGCAGTTGTCTGCCAACCTGCGTTTAAGTGTACACAAGTTATGGGAAAATAATTACACGATACTATCAATCAATTACTTACAATTTTTCATTTGACGTTTTAATGTCTAAAAATATTTTTTCAGGGATCTTACTAGGAATAACAAGGTTAAAAAGTATGGTAAATATGCAAAAAAAAAATACAGGCCAATCATTAACATATTCTTCTCCAAACCTAACACCATAAAACTTTTTTTTTTTTTTTACAGCAGTAATGCATCGGGTCTAAAGCAAGACTAAAGTGATAACGACCTCAATTTCAGGATATATAAAGCTCAAATTTATAAAAACGTCCAAACTAAAACATTCCTACTTCTTTCCAGTCTTAGTATACTGTCTAGAAAATACATATGCCTAATTGACCCAGGGCTAATTTTACACATCAGTAGGACTCAGAATTACACCAAGCATCCCTAGCCATGCAGAGGTCCCAATCAACAGGAGACAGGAACTAAGGGTACTACTACACCAAACATCACTTTTGTTTTAGCATCCTCTACTGGTGGTTTCCAAAGACAGCAAGCAGAAATGGTGTAAATAACAGAAAAATATGTACCTGCTAGTCCATCTAAAGTAAAGTAATCAGATTGTGGTCATTCGTAGCTAGAATAACTTCCTCAAAAAAAAAAAGGAAGAAAGAAAACCACACAGAGTATAAGCGGAAAATGAGAAGACAGATTTTTAAAATACAACAAGCAAAGCATTACATTATAAATGGTAAAAATCGATTTAAGCAATTCAAATACCACTCCTTTATAGATTACTAACATCATTACCATCAAGTTACTACGTACGGTTTGATGCTTTGGCCAAACCATGCTCACTTGCTTTACACTTGTCAAATTACATTATTTGATTCTCCCATTAATATCCTAAACTGCAGATATATTCCGGAAAGGAAATTAAAATATTTTACGGGAGGCTTAGCAGTAAAATCTGCATACCTTATTTTAAAACGAATTTAAAAATATTTACATATAAGTAACAGCATAAAGTATCTCTTCAACTATCTGTCACTGTATACATCATTCACCATCATTAAAAAGACAAGAGCTAACATTTTTCCCAAGCAATTCTCTTCAATAAACAGCTGCAACTTAAATATGATTGCATTGCTAAGAAATATTAACCAGCACCTATCCTAAGGCTTCAGAACACAGTGGCATATAACCATTTTTAATTCGCAGATTATGAGGCTTACCTCAAATAACATGGCTGTAATCATTAGCACTGGATGAAACTGATTTGAGAACAAAAAGAAATACAAGCACGGAGCCAAAAATGGTGAAAATGGAAGGTACCTGTAGTAGTACAGTGCTATCCTAAAACACCTTTTGTTTTCCGAGAGTAATCCATACTGCAGACAAGATATTTTGTGCTAAACAGCCCCAAATCTGTTCTTCTAATATTAAACACAAAAGAAAAACACTAACAGCAAGTGTGGTAAATCAATCCCTCCCTCAAGAATGAAAGCAGCAGACAGAGGGGGGCTCACATACAAGCAGGAGAAAACTCAACACCATCTTTTTTCTACCTGCACAAGGTGCCATTTGCTGCAGCGATCAAGAACCTCTTTTTCCTGCTGATTCCAAGTACCTTTCAGGATAGCTTTTTTTCCCCTCAAGTCATCTGTTGATATGCCTTATGGATGTGTTCATACTATAGGGTCTTTAGAAGAAAAACCCATTCTTTCCTGTTCAGGTAAACATATTTAAGTAGCTGCACAGACGCTGCTGGGGCGGTTCAGACTCACATGTCACACACGTGTCGTCATCAACAAGAAAATACCCTTTCTCTGGCGATGAACATTTTAAGTAAGGTAAAGAGTGAACAGCCCTCACCAACCAACTTACCTTTCCTAAAGCCAGCCACATCAACAGCGGCTGCAGCTCAATACAGAACACACAGTATTTAACGCTAAAACAGGAGATTAAATTGCAATGGCCTGTGCGCCACTCTTTGCCGTAAGGTGTCATCTCTCCACAATGAGGATACCAAATGTGAGTTATCAATCCTAACAGACGTCTTCAAAAAGCAAATGTTTATTCGAATAACTAAAAATCACTCATGAAAGCAGTGACTTCAGTGTCAGCCCAGTGTATTATAAATGTTTACGACTGGAAGGAAACATCAAGAAACAGCTTAAAATCTTGGTATCTGCTTCTAGACAGGAAATCCCACACAAAATCTAAAACCACCAGGAAAGGTAAGAAAACCTTACTGTTTCACATCCCAGAAGGGAGGGAGAAAGGGAGCCAGGTGGGTCTGGGGGTCGGGGAACGCCATAGAGTTTACACCCACACACACATTTCCTCATTTTTCTGGAAGGTACAGCGATCCCAATTACAGGCGCGTTTATTGGCCTACTCCTAAAAACTCGTTTTAAAAATAACGCAGGAGCCAAAAGGAGCACCTCCGTCCGAACCTACGCGAAATTCCTTACATAGCCTGGGCTGCAGCCGGCGGCAGGGTCGTTGCAGCCCACTATTATACAAACAGGTACGGGGTCGCCGGGAGGGGGACTTCGCCGGTGCCCGCCGCCCCCGTGCCGGCAAGTCTCGCTCCTCTCGCCACAGGAACGGTCTAGGTAAGAGCGAATCAGCAAACATTTCGCTGCTGAACAAGAGGTAGAGCCGGCACAGAATCGCCCCCAAGATAAGCAGAAGTGCAAACTTACACAAATCAACAAACACTGCAGCTGCAGCGCGAGCAGCGGACCGAGCGTCCGTGGGACCGTCCACCCCCTCCCCCACCCGCCTTCCACCTGAGACCGAGCGCGCCTTCCAAGCTCCATTACCCGACGCAGCGCTCCGCGCGTCCGGCCCAGGTAACAACTTCCCTAGAAACCCAAAGAGAAGACAGGCGTCCGCACAGAACGCTCCCCAGGGAGGGGATCTGTCTGCGGTGCTTCCCGGTCTCCGAAACCAGGTAACAACTCCACAAAGGCACCCGCCGCCCGCTCCAGGTCTCCAGCGGCGGCAGGCAGGTGCCCGCTCGCGGCCCGAGTCCCCGGCCGCCCCGCCAGCTCCCCGCGGAACGTGCACGGCGCTCACGGGGCTCGCCTCGCCGGGGCCAGCTGGGTCGAGGAGCGGCGGGGGGCCACTTAGGGCCCCGCGCCTCCCGACTCCGCCGGCGCGCCTCGCCAGCCGGTCACAGCTTCACCGCCACGGGCCCAGCCCAGTCCGCCCGCGCGCACGAACACGGACGGCACGCACCCCGCAGCCGCGGCCGCACGTCGTCCGCAGCCCGAGCCGGCGGGTCCAAGCCGCGGAGCCCGAGAGAGAGGCCCTTGTGTCCGGGCCGCGCCAGGCACAAGTTGGTTCCTCCGCACTGAGGGAGGGTGACACGCAGGGGGTTGAGTCCCGGAGGAGGGGCCGATGGGCAAGAGAGTGGGGTGCGTGCGGGACAAAGCAACGGCCGCTTCTCCCGGGACCAGAATAGGGGCCGGCCGCGCGCGGCATGGCTCCCCGCCCTCACTCCCCGGGGCGCCCCGGCTGCCGGCTCTCCCGGCTTCCGCCGCTCCCCGGTCCGCCCCGCTGCTCACCGTCACGGCGCCGCGGGCTCTGCTGCTTTCTGCGCTGACGCCTGGGGCCGGCGCCTGCTCCTCCTCGCGTACGTCGGAAGGCTCCAGGCAGGTCCTCCGCCTCTCGCCGCCCAGCGCCTGGCTTACGACCCTCGCGGCTTCACGACATCACGTTCCTTACACTAGAGCCGCTCGCTCTACGGCGGCAACCTTGTTGCTAAGGAGAGGACGGTTTGCGCCAGCCCTGGAAGCTGCTGAGTTTGAATGGAGGGGCGAGGGAAAAGTTTCCCTCAGTGTCGTGAGATGGGGGAGACTTGATTGAAAACAATAAAACATTACTGAGAAAGGGTGGGTGGGTCGGTAGGGAGGGAGAAGGGGAAAAAGGGGCATTACAATTAGCGCACATAATGTAGGGGGGACACGGGGAAGGCAGTACAGCACAGAGAAGACAAGTAGTGACTCTATAGCATCTTACTACGCTAATGGACAGTGACTGTAATGGGGTATGTGGGGGGGGACTTGATAATAGCGGGGATGTGGTAACCACAGTGTTGCTCATGCGAAACCTGAGCATAAGATTGTGTCAATGATACCTTTAATAATAATTTTAAAAAAGGATAGTCAATAAACTAAAGACCAAGGCATGTTTCCTTGGCTTGGAAATCCCATTTAAAAATGTAACTTAAATTACCCCGAGGAAAATTAACTAGTCTTCCATTAAAATATCTTTACTAAATTAGGAAGTGTTGTCGTCCATGCAATCAAGTTTAAGGTATAACTTTCCATTATTTTTGTCTTTTATTTCATCATTAGAGGTTTATTCCCGGAATTGAGGTATTTTATATATTATACTATAAAGATAATATTATTTTCATTTTACTTCCTGCCTGTATTATTATGTAAAAGTGTAATTATTATTATTTATTCTTACAGATGGACTTTTCTATGCATTCTTAATGAAGTATTTTTGATGAAACGAAGTTTTCAAAGTTTTGAAATTCAATTTATCATTTTTTTTATGCTTAATGCTTTCTGTGCCCTCTCCAAGAAATCTCTGCCTATTCTAAAATTACAAAAAAACTCATCTGTTTTCTCCTCAAAGCTAATAGTTTTATTTTTGCATTTATGTCTATAATCAGTAGACCTGTGGTTTGTTGGGAAGTATGGATAGAGGTTCATTTTCTTCCTATAATAGTTATCCACTTGTCCCAGCATTGTTAGTGAAAAGACTATACTTTCAGCATAGGATTAATTTGGCACCTCTGTCAAAGAATCAATTGGCAATTTATGTGTGACTCTTGCTGTGATCTGTTTGTCTATACTAAAGTCAGTACCACACTGCCTTGATTACTGAAGCTTTATATTAATTCTTGAAATTGGGTTGTGTAAGTTCAACATTTTTCTTTTCCAAATTGTTTCAGCTATAATATGGGAGAGACTGGTGCCTTGGGCAGTGGCCTCTGCAACAGACTGGCCCTCAGCCCCAACCCTCATCCTCTCCCGACATGTCCTCTACCCTCTTGGGGGCTGAAGGCATCAGTCTTTCCTCCTCCCTCGCTGCTGGCAGTATCTCCCAGGAGTGCCGCCTGTGTTCTCAGTAACTCAATCTCTTTCTTAAGGGTATCCCACAGGTCCTCGTCCATCTCCTCCAAGCGATGCTGAAGTGTGTCCCTCTCCTGCCAAAGTCTCTCTCTCTCTCATTGATAACCCTTTCCTCTATCTTCAGTAACAAACATCCCACAATCCTGGCTGCTACATGCCACTCATGGCCTCTAAGCAGTCTTCGATCTCAGGGAAGGCTAATTCCACACCTTCTGGTGTCTCCACCCTTCCTCAATTCTGGGGAAGGCCCCACCCCTCTAGGAGGTGTTTCACCCTACGCCACTTCCCCACTGGGGGCTCCCCACTTGGAAGCTCAACATATTCAGGTATCATCGTCAGAGAAAAGCAAATCAAAACCACAATGACATATGACCTCACACCTGTCAGAATGGCTACTATCAAAAATAAATAACCAATGCTAGTGAGGATGTGAAGGAAAGGGAATCTTTGTGTACTATTGGTAGGAATGTAAATTGGTTGCAGTATAAAGGTTCCTCAAAACTTAAAAATGGAATTACCATATGATCCAGCAATTCCATTCCAAAGAAAATGAAAACACTAATTCAAACAGATATATGCCCAACCCCATGTTTACTGCAGCAGTATTCATAGTAGCAAGATATGGAAATGTAGGTCATCAATGGATAAATGGATAAAGATGTATATATATATATATACAATGTAATACTTTGCAGCCATAAAAATTAATGAGTCCCTTACCACTTGCCAGGAAATATGGAATGAACGTTGAGGGTATTATGCTACGCTAAACAAGCCAAACAGAGAAGACAGATATCTTAGCATCTCCCTTACTTATATGTGCTATCTAAAAATATATAAAAATAAAAATCAAGTTCTTAGACCAGGTTGGTGGGGGCCAGGGCCAGGGCCTGGGGGAATGGGTAAAACTGGTGAAGGAGATCAAAATGTACTTTATAATTTCGAGTTATAAAATAAGACATGAGGCTGTAACACATAGCATGGTGACTACAGTTAATAATACTGTATTGCATGTTTGAAAGTTGCTAAGAGGGTAAATCTTAAAAGGACAAATACTACATGATACCACTTAGAATAAAATAGTAAGCTCATAGAAGCAAAGACTGGAATGGTGGTTGCCAGGGGCTGAGTGGAGGGGAAAATGGGAAGGGTTGGGCAGAGGGTACAAAGTTTCCTTATACCAGATGAAAAAGACCTAGACAGCTACTATATAGCCCAGAGCCTACCCTTAACAGTACTCTATTGTATACTTAAAAATATACTAGAGGATAGGTCTTATGTTAATTAATCATTCTTATCACTAAATAAAAATAAATAAGAGGGCAGGAGGAAACTTTTGGAGGTGATGCCTAGGTTTATGGAAAGATTGTGTGATGACTTCACAGGTATATACTTATCACCAAACTCATTACATTGTATACATTTAATACCTTCAGCCTTTCTGGATGTCGACCACACTTAAAGTGGTTTTTTTAAAAAAACTGTCTCATTTTACAGTCCACATCCTTAACCAGTAAGGTATATATAGTCTTAAGGTTTTTAATGACTGGGCAATAAACATCAATTAAACAAGGAGGAAGGTTCAGGAAACAGACTTCTCCAGGATGGCAGACTGGTGGAAGAATCACTGTTCAGAAGAGCATCGGTCTTTCTCATAATAAGGCTTTGGGCCCCGAGAAAGCTAAGTTCAGTTGAAAAGCTGGGAAAAGCTGCTTTTGACCAGCCTTCCCTTAAAAGAAGTACATGTAGCTCCTGTGAGTCATGCTGGAACCATGATGCAACCAATCCCTGACACTACCGCGGGGAGCCTCAGGCCTCACTGGGCACCAGGGGGCCGGGAAAGGAACACCACATCACCTGCATCTGCTCCAGCCAGTACGGCCACCCACAACCTGGTGAGTTTTGTACCCTTGGCCAATTAAACAGGGAACTAACTCTGATCTATAGTGGACATGGCAACAGTCTCTTTCCACGAATTTGTATACCACCTAAAAACATTATAGCTGGTTTCAGAGGGAAGAGTGGTTGAAACCAAATATGCTACCTCTAAGACACTCAGATGTCTAGGCAATACTACTAAGCAACTGCAAACTTGCTTCAGCAAATTAGGGCTTCGATGGATTTGCTGAACTGGAGCTCATGAAGCCACTGGCAGTTTAGAAGTCACTCATAAGGAAAGGATAGCTAAAGCCAAGACAATGGAGAAAGGCACAGCTACAGGGGTAAGGGTACAGATAAGTGGGTCAAGGACTGAAGACACTCCGACAGTGAAGGGACAGCAGAAAGAAGAAAAACCAAATGTGGAAACTACACCAAGAAGTATCAAATCCGTTCCATCATACTGCCCAGATCTCCATTAAACACATCCCTGCCCCTCCACCCCTACTCCTCAGCTCAGCTCCTCACCTCTGTCTATCTGTACTGTGTCTGTGACCTCCTTCCCATCCAACCTCCATCTAAACTCCCATTTTGATCATGACATGACTGGAAAGTCCTATAGACTCTATAGACTTGTCTCAAACAGGCTCTTTGTAGAGGTTCAATGAATTAAACTTTTTGAAACAGGGACCATGCATGTAGTCAGAGTACAGTGAAGGCCTCTGGAAAAAGACCCCTACCAAAACTCCGTATTAATTAAGCAAAATCAGAGTCACATTAATTCTCTAAAGTAAAATATCAAATTAGGAATATAAGCATTCTTCAGTAAAGATTAGTTAAAACTAAAAAGCCAGGAGTAAGTTGGCCTGGAATATTTGAACATCCCCCAGATAAGAATATACCTCAGCATAGCCCATGTCTTCATTCTGTCAATTAAATGAGGCTATTGTAAAATGTACTTTAGCCTGATAAAAAGCCCAGTTTATCTTCCTTAACTTTGCCCAGATGCTGCTTTTCCTCCTCCAGCCCTAATCAAGAAATATATAACCTGGGCAATTAATATAGCATGCAGGCCCAGCCGTAAACAACATAGTGAAGGGCAGGAAGGATTCCAACCTAAAGATAAGATTGCATTCTAACATCCAGGAAGTTAAGAAGATTCTTAACTTACTCTTTGGCAAACAGACAATAACCCAGCCCCCCTTGGGAGCAGGACAGGTAGTCTTGATTAATATGCTCCCAAACCAAGAAGCTGCTATTCTGGGAAAAAAATCAGAGCAGTAAATTTCTTGTGTTAACTCTGCAAAATACTCCAGAAGACTGATAAGAAACTTAGTGTCTCTTCAAAGATAAACATCTGGGGACCATTTAGCAGGTCTGCATCCCTAGCCCTTTTTCTCTCAACTACCTATAAAACCCCTAGACAATGCACCAGTATGGGCTCTCTTGTCCCCTCCTAGCATGAGCCAAGAGCTCTGTCCTCTCACTGTATCTCTCAATAAAAGCCTCTCCTTGGCTCTCCTACCTTGGGTATTTGCTAAGTTCATTCTTGACTCTGGAAACAAGAACCCCAGTGTCAATAGTACAACTTCATTTGGGTACCTGGGCCCAATTCCAATGTATGTTAAGTATGTTGGGGGTGGAGGGTGGTCTTCCCACACATACTTACACCAAGCAATTCTCAAACACCAGCAGGGTGTTGGTGAACGCAATTCTGGTGCTATCTGCCTGGAGACAGCACCAGATTCCCAATTTAAGGACTCCATGCAACAAGACTGCCCTCATCTCCAACTCTAAGTGCCGGTCACAAGCCCCAGGCAGTTACTTGTGCTTCTCATCTACCGGCTACAGTTTGGAGGTTCCCACAACCTCCCTCTTAGGCTTGTTTAATTTGCTACAGTGGCTCACAGAACTCAGGAAAACACATTTACCAGTTTAATAAAGTATACCATAAAGGATACAAGTTAACAGTCAATGAGCAATATCATAGGGCAAGGTCCCAAATAAAGGCGTTTCTATCCTCATGGTGCTCGGCACCTGGCTCAGTGGCACGTGGGGGTGTTCTTGTTCCCCAAGCATAGAAGCCTCTCCAAGAAGCAGGATCCAACTGATGAGAGAACAATGAGCATAGAGCAGAGAGCAAAAAGCTGTTCTCAGAGGTTTCTGTGATGGCATCACTGCATAGTCATGATGGACTAAACAACTGACCATTGGCAGATCCAACATGCAGCACCCACCCTTGGATGGTTGGGGAGGGTCCAAAAGTCTCTCATTAACATGAAAAAATACCTGATTCACCTTTAAGACTCTGCAGTGTTTTCAGGAACTGTGGATGAAGAACAAATGTACCTGGGAAATGTTTCTTATGATTCGTTATATTGCAGTCTTGCAGTCTACCCCATGGTTTCCAAACACAGATTCCTTACAGCAAAACAATCGTACCCATCACAGCACTAACAACTGGTATGGCATTTATATCACAGATAGAGTAACAGTCCAATGCAAAAAGGCATAACATTTGGAAAAGTCAGTGTGGGGTGTGGACAGATTTAAAGCGGCACTTCACTTGTCCTATAAAATCTCATGACAAGCGAACTTTGGATTAAAGATGGTGGTGTGAGAGGTGAGACAGAGGCTTATGCCTAAAACTGCATATAATATGAATCTATAATCAATACAATTAATCCTGAAAAAGCAACAGGAAAGAGGACTGTGCCAGACTGCATATACCTGGAGAAAAGAGCAGACTTCACGGAACAGGGTAACATACCAAAACTGTGGCCTGGTGGGATCCAAGCCCTTCCCCCACCCCAGGTCACTGGCAGGAGGAAGAGAAACAGAGCGGGGAGAGAGTAGAGACCTGGGACTGCTGAATAACTAACTCCGGAGATCTTTTCTGGGAGCAGAAACCTACATTTCATGGTGCTTTCATGATACTCTCAAGATTAGGGGATTGGAAAGCTAAGACAGGCAGAATTCCTGGAGAGACTGAGATTCCAGCTGCTTGTGAAAAGCAGGAATACATATCCGCCTGCTCTGGGACAAAAGAAAGGTGGGCAATATGAAAGACTTCCTAACAAGGAAGCCCTTAGCAAGAGGGCTGCTAAAGAGGCAAGGATTACACAGAGCTTATTGCTAAGGAGAAAGGACAGGTAGAAAAAATTGTCTGGATGCACTATGCCCAGCAGGTTGGGGGCTTTCTTGAACTTCAGGTGCTACAGCTCCCTGGCTGGCTACACAGCTCCAAAGACTCCCTCCATGATTCGCAGCCTACTGCACCTTTCTCCCAGCCAGCTCCAGCTGGCTTGCAAACCAGCAAACCTTACCCTGGTGTTAGGCCAGCCAGAGGGAAGATCTGTCTACAGCAACTACAAATGCAAAGCATGGAGGCTTATGCCTCTGTGCTCTGCCCACTGGTTTAGGCAGTGGAGACAGGCATAGCCGCCAGGAAGCAGGAAACAGCTCTTTCCTCCCCCCAGGCACCAAAACTGCTCCCTTGCAACCCCCAAAATTGCTTCAGGGGCTGAGCAGCTCCATAGAGTAGAACTTCTGGGCACCAGAGTGCACCATTTACAAATGTGAAATGCCAAAGGAACCTGGTTCAGAATAAAATTATGAATACAACTCCTGAGAAAGATTTAAATGACATCAACCTCATGAATCTTCCTGAAAGGGAGTTCAAAATAAAAATCATTAACATGCTCATGGAGGTACAGAAAGATATTCAGTAACTCAGGAATGAATTCTGGTCAGAGAGCCAATCATTGAAGAGCACTCTGGAGGGCATTAAAAGCAGATCAGATAAGGTGGAGGAGATGATAAATGAAATAGAATCTAGAGAACAGGAATACAAAGAAGCTGAGGCACAGAGAAGAAAGGACATTTAAGAATGAAAGAATATTGAGAGAACTATGTGACCAATTCAAAAGGAAAAATATTCACATTATAAGGGTACCAGAAGAAGAAGAGACAGAAAAAGGGATAGAAACTATCTTTGAGGAGGTAATTGCTAAAAACTTCCCCAACCTGGGGAAGGAGATAATCTCTCAGGCAATGGAGGTGCACAGATCTCCCAACACAAGGGACCCAAGGAAGACAACACCAAAACATATAATAATTAAAATGGCAAAGATCAAGGATAAGGACAGACTACTAAAAGCAGCCAGAGAGAGAAATAAGATCACATACAAAGGAAAGCCCATCAGGCTATCAGACTTCTCAGAAGAAACCTTACAGGCCAGAAGGGAGTGGCATGCTGTATTTAATGCAATGAAGCAAAAGGACCTGTAACCAAGATTCCTTTATCCAGAAGATTATCATTTAAATTTGGAGAAGGGATTAAACAATTTCCAGATAAGCAAAAGCTGAGAGAATTTACCTCTCACAAACCATCTCTACAGGCTATTTTGGAGGGACTGCTATAGATGGAAGTGTTCCTAAGGTTTAATAGCTGTCACCAGAGGTAATAAAACCACAGTAAGCTAATTACTAAGCAAATGCAAAATTAAATTGACTATCTCCAAAGTCAATCAAGGGACAAAGAGTACAGAATATGATACCTAAAATATAAATAATGGAGGAGGAAGAAAAAGGAGGAGAAAAAAAAAGAACCTTTAGATTGTGTTTCTAATAGCATATTAAGTGAGTTAAGTTAGACTCTTAGATAGTAAGGAAGTTACTGTTGAGTCTTTGGTAACCATGAATCTAAAACCTACAATGGCAATAAGTACATACCTATCAATAATCACCCTAAATGTAAATGGACTGAATGGACCAATCAAAAGACACAGAGTCACTGAATGGATAAAAATAAGACCCATCTATATGCTCCCTACAAGAGACTCACTTTAAACCCAAAGACATACAAAGACTAAATGTGAAGGGATGGAAAAAGATATTTTGTGCAACCAAGAAAAACAAGCAGGAGTTGCAGTACTTGTATCAGACAAAATAGACTCCAAAACAAAGAAAGTCACAAGAAACAAAGAACAACATTACATAATGATAAAAGGGTCCATCCAACAAGAAGATACACCCATTATAAATATCTATGCACCCAACACAGGAGCACCCACATATGTGAAACAAATACTAAAGAATTAAAAGGGGAAATAGAATGCAATGCATTCATTCTAGGAGAATTCAACACTCCACTCACTCTGAAGGACAGATCAATGAGGCAGAAAATAAGTAAGGAGACAGAGGCACTAAACAACACACTAGAACAAATGGAACTAACAGACTTCTACCAAACTCTACATCCAAAAGCAGCAGAAAACACATTCTTCTCAAGTGCACATGGAACATTTTCAAGAATACATCATATCCTAGACCACAAAAACAGCCTCAGTAAATTCAAAATGATTGAAATTGTACCAACCAGTGGCTCAGATCACACAGGTATGAAACTAGAAAGAAATTACACAAAGAAAATGAAAAATCCCACAAACACCTGGAGGCTTCACAACATGCTCCTAAATAACCAATGGATCAATGATCAAATGAAAACAGAGATCAGGCAATATATGGAGACAAACAACAACAGTAATACAACACCGCAAAATCTGTGGGACGTAGTGATGGCTGGGCTAAGAGGAAAGGATATTGCAATAAAGGCCTACCTCAGGAAAGAAGAACAATCCAATATGAGCAGTTTTAACTCACAATTAACGAAACTAGAAAAAGAACAACAAGTGAGGCCCAAAGTCAGTAGAAGGAGGGACATAATAAAGATTAGAGCAAAAATAAATAAAATTGAGAAGAATAAAACAATAGAAAGAATCAAAGAAAGCAAGAGCTGGTTCTTCAAGAAAATAAACAAAATAGATGAAGCCCTAGCCAGACTTATCACATAAACAGAATCAGAAATGAGAAAGGAAAAATCACTACGCACACCACAGAAATACAATGAATTATTAGAGAATACTATGAAAAATTATATGCTAACAAACTGAATAACCTAGAAGAAATGAACAACTTTCTAGAAAAATAAAACCTTCCAAGGCTGAACCAGAAAGGAACAGAAAATCTGAAAAAACCAATTACCAGCAATGAAATTGAACTGGTAATCAAAACCTACCTACGAACAAAATGCCTGGAACAGATGGCTTCACCACTGAATTTTATCAAACATTTAGTAAAGACCTACTACCCATCCTCCTTAATGTTTTCCAAAGAGTAGGAAAAGAGGGAATTCTTCCAAACTCATTCTATGAGGCCAGCATCACTCTAATACCAAAACCAGTTAAAGACACCACAAAAAGAGAAAACTACAGACCAATATCCCTAATGAACAAACATGCAAAAATACTCAACAAAATATTAGCAAACCAAATTCAAAATTCAAAATTCAAAATTCAAAAATACATCAAAAAGATCATCCATCATGATCAAGTAGGATTTATTCCAGGGATGCAAGGATGGTATAACATTCGAAAACCCATCAACATCATCCTACACATCACCAAAAAGAAGGACAAAAACCACATGATCATCTCCATAGATGCTGAAAAAGCATTTGACAAAATTCAACGTCCATTCATGATAAAGCTTTCTACAAAATGGGTATAGAGGGCAAGTACCTCAGCATAATAAAGGCCATATATAACAAATCCACAGCCAATGTCATTCTTAACAGTGAGAAGCTGAAAGCTTTTCCTTTAAGATCGGGAACAAGACAAGGATGCCCACTCTCCCACTTCTATTCAACATAGCTATGGAGGTTGTAGCCTTAGGCAATCAGACAACACAAAGAAATAAAAGGCATCCAGATTGACAAGGAAAAAATTAAAGTGTCCGTGTTTGCAGATGACATGATATTGTACATAAAAACCCTAAAAAGTCCATCCAAAACTATTAGATCTAATATCTGAATTCAGCAAAGTTGTGGGATACAATATTAGTACACAGAAATCTGTGACATTCCTATACACTAACAAAGAACTAGCAGAAAGAGAAATCAGAAAAAAAATTTCATTCCCAATTGCATCAAAAAGAATAAAGTACCTAAAAATAAATGTAACCAAGGAAGTTAAAGACCTATAGTCTGAAAACTACAAGACACTCATGAGGGAAATTACAGAAGATACTAATAAATGGAAACACATCCCGTGCTCATGGATAGGAAGAATTAATATTGTCAAAATGGCCATCCTGCCTAAAGCAATCTACAGATTCAATGCAATTCCTATCAAAATACCAAATGCATTCTTCAATGAACTAGAGAAAATTGTTCTAAAATTCATATGGAACCACAAAAGACCCTGAAAAGCCAAAGCAATCCTGAGAAGGAAGAATAAAGCTGGGGGGATTATGCTCCCCAACTTCAAGCTTACTACAAAGCCACAGTAATCAAGACAATTTGGTACAGGCACAAGAACAGATGCATAGACCAATGGAACAGACTAGAGAGCCCAGGTATGAACCCAAGCATATATGGTCAATTAATATATGATAAAGGAGCCATGGATATACAATGGGGAAATGACAGCCTATTCATCAACTGGTGTGCAAAACTGGCAGCTACATGCAAGAGAATGAAACTGGATTCTTGTCTAACCTCATACATAAAAGTAAGCTCAAAATGGATCAAACACCTGTATGTAAGTCATGGAACCATAAAAGTCGTAGAAGACAACATAGGTGAAAATCTCCTGAATATAAACATTAGCAACTTTTTCCTGAACACATCTCCTTGGGCAAGGAAAACAAAATAAAAAATGAACTCATGGGACTATATCATGCTGAAAAACTTCTGTACAGCAAAGTACACCATCAACAGAACAAACAGGCATCCTACAGTATGGGAGAATATATTTGTAAATGACGTATCTGACAAGGGGTTAACACCCAAAATATATAAAGAAACCACATGCCTCAACACCCAAAAAGTAAATAACCCTATAAAAAATGGGCGGAGGATCTGAACAGACAGTTCTACAAAAAAGAAATTCAGATGGCCAACAGGCACATGAAAAGATGCTACACATCGCTAATTATCAGAGAAATGCAAATTAAAACCACAATGAGATATCATTTCATACCAGTTAGGATGGCCAACATAGAAAAGACTAGGAACAACAAATGCTGGTGAGATGCAGAGAAAGGAGAACCCTCCTACACTGCTGGTGGGAATGTAAATTAATTCAACCATTGCGGAAAGCAGTATGGAGGTTCCTCAAAAAATAAAAATAGAAATACTATTTGATCCAGGAATTCCACTCCAAGGAATTTACCTTAAGAATGTAGGATCCCAGTTTCAAAAAGACATATGCACCTCTATGTTTATTGCAGCACTTAAAATAGCCAAGAAATGGAAGCAACCTAAGTGTCCATCAGTAGATGAATGGATAAAGAAGATGTGGTACATATACACAATGGAATATTATTTAGACATAAGAAAAAAATCCTACCATTTGCAACAACATGGATGAAGCTGGAGGACATTATCCTCAGTGAAATAAGCCAGGCAGAGAAAGACAAGTGCCAAATGATTTCCCTCATTTGTGGAGTATATCAATGAAGCAAAACTGAAGGAACAAAATAGCAGCAGACTCAGAGACTCCAAGAAGGAACTACTGGTTACCAAAGGGGAGGTGTGTTTGAGGGTGGGTGGGGAGGGAGGAAAAAGGGAATTGAGGGGTATGTTTAGTATGCATGGTGTGGGGGATCCCAGGGAGAACAGTGTAGCACAGAGAAGGCAAATGGTGGATCTCCGGCATCTTGCTGCACTGAAGGGCAGTGACTGCATTGGGATATTGGAGGGGACTTGATAACATGGGTAAATGTAGTAACCACATTGTTTTTTTTCATGTGAAACCTTCATGAGAGTGTATATCAATAATACCTTAATAAAAAGTTTTTTTCAATGCTGAGATGTAAACAGTATAGTAAGAACAGAATGGACCGCATCTGAAGGCTAAGAGTCCATTTTAAAAAACAGGGTGTTAGGAGGTAAGATTCCTAACATATTTTCTGGTAATCAGCCAACAACCGACCCTGTCTTAAGTCAGGCAAGTAGTCCTAAGTGATACATCCCCACTGTTTGAGGGTAATCACTATCTTGGAGAACAGTTCAAGAAATTCCTTGTGCTAAGTACAGGACATCTAGAGGGCAGACCGTGGATAGTGATATAATGTCTCTCACTGGAAATACACATCATGAAACCACATGTCAAGCCTATGCCCAACAATGCCCACCCCAAGACCACCCTTTATCCATTCTTGAAACCCTTAAAAGACAGAATCCTAAGCCTCTAAGTGCGCCTCCTCTCTGAGGGTGCCCACACTCCCCTTTCTTTGAGTGTGTACTTTTTAACTTCTCACTGCACATAATTGGTTTTGGTCTCTACCCTCTTCCAGCGGTAAGCATCTTTGTTACTTCGCCATTTCATTCTGTTTTCCAGACTTAAGCACAAGTCTTCACTGTCTCTGTTCTACTTCAGACAAGTAGGGAAGGGCTACTAAGATCTGATTTGGGCTTACACGTTCCTGTTGCCTGAGTGATCTGGACAGGACTGCAGCTGTATGATCATGCTCTTTGGTAGCCTGCCTGAAAATCTCCTTTCTTGGCCTTTGGGAAGCTCTCAGAATATAATCTCACTCCAATCAGTGCTCTGTGGCTTCCCCAAATCCTGGGGTGGTAGGGAGTCAGTTCGAGAAGACATGCAGATTCAAGAAGACACTGGACGCTATAGGAGTTGGAAAGGGATCTGCTATGTTGAGCAGGAGCTCAGTGAGCTTCCCTTTCCTCCCTCCATTCATCCTGCTCTCTGCTGCCTGCACAGCAGCTGCCTTCCCCTGCTACTCTCCCTTTAATTAACTCCTTCCTTATCTATACTAGTCAGACCTGCTCCAGAATTCTTTCCCGTTCAGAGTCAAGAACCCTCCCCCATCCATCTTGAGGTTTCAGCTAGTGTGCAGGGAGAGACCTCCTGAGATGCACCTGCCTGGCAGCACTTCCACTGCTCTGTCCTAACCTCAACGCCTTTCAGGGGAAAGATGAGTTGGGGTGGGGCAGAGGTCTCCCTTCCCACAAGGGGGTCAGAGGCCATACACCTATCAAGTATGTTAGGGAAATTCAGCCAAGGAGAGGATGTAATCTTTCATGGCTCTGTTGGCTACAGACATGTCTCCATCCTGTTAGGCCCCCAGGTGACCTGTACCTTTGGGTTGTCCTAAGAGACCTTCAAGGGCTTAAGGAAACACCCCCAGTGGATCCCATGGCTCAGACAACTGCAGAGATCTCTTCCAAATAAGGCTGCTGTTGTTTACTCAGACGATATATGTATGGCTACAGACATGTCTCCATCCTGTTAGGCCCCCAGGTGACCTGTACCTTTGGGTTGTCCTAAGAGACCTTCAAGGGCTTAAGGAAACACCCCCAGTGGATCCCATGGCCCTCAGACAACTGCAGAGATCTCTTCCAAATAAGGCTGCTGTTGTTTACTCAGACGATATATGTATACCCTCAGGGCATTTTTCCCTACAATGAGAGTCATCCAATTAGGAAAAGTGGGATGAAATTTGTCCCTGACTTTAGCTGAAGTCAATGACACCACCTTGGCCTGGTGGCCTCAGGCAGCCTTAGCTCCCTGGCCCTGGTTGGTATAGATGATGGTATCTCCCTAGCCTTCCTCCTTGCTGGCCACAGTGGAGTCTGCAATTGCTAATACATTCTGTGAACCTGGATTAACTGCTTGGGCCAAGAGGAAAGGTTAATAGAACAGCTTAAGGAGAAAGCCACCTGGTTTGTAAAGTAGAAATCCCTGGTGATTCATGGGATTTGTTCAGCTGGTTGGGTCCAGGATCCTGGGGACCATAGCTGAGGTCAATGTTGGTCAGTTTGGCCTCATCCTGTGGCTTGAAGGCTTCACAGTTGGTTTGATGAAATGGTGTATGAGTCAAACTAAATGAATCTGGCTAGCCTCTGTCAGTCAGATGAATCAGATCAAGGAGGAATTCTTCAAAAGCCCTGTGCAAGAGTCTTTCCAGAAAACTATACCTCTGGGTGTTTTATGTCCTTCAGTTTTGTTCACTGCCTTCTGTGTGTCCTTCCTTCCTGTCTCAAATCCTCCATAGACCTGGCAGTGTTCTCCAGAACAGCCTTCTGAGGCTGGGAGGATCTGAATGGGGCCACTGTTGTGAGCACGGGGCATGGACCACCCATCACCAAAGCCACTCGGAGTATAAATGTACAGTTGTGTTCGTTAGGGGGAAATTCCCAGCAGAGAAGCTGCAGAGCACATCCAGAGGTGGACTCGGGCTTGCGACAGCTGGACAGGGTACCCTGTAGGAAGGTTCCAGAAGCATCGCACCCCTGTAATGCCCTTCATTTGTAGGCCTAATGGAAATATTTGGGCAATTTTGAAATGCTGAAAGCTTCCCGGTCGGAACGTGGCCTTGTACAAAGAACCTCTGACACTTAGCAACTGATGTCAGCCTGCTTTATGTTGCCTAACTGAGACAAGCTGAGCCAGCTCTCAGCCATAGGAGAGGAAACCAGCCTCAAGCTGCATGCATTCAGCGGCCTCGGCTCTGCCATGAGTGGAGTATGGTTTAGGAGTTCCTCATAAAACACTATGCTTGTGCAAACCCTCCATTCATTCATCCAACAGATAAGTCTTGTGTCCCCCAGCATATTATGAGTGTTGTTCCAGACCCAAGGGATGTGCCAGATGCCAAATCAGTCAAGCTCTCTGCTTTCACATCCAGCCTCCGCTTCCGCTGAGCTGGGTCCTGCATCATTCTGGCCCTGTCCTAATTTATCTTGCACTTTCCCCACAGCCAGACCATTTAGCTGGACCCTCCTTTCATGGCTTTCCCCCTTGCATTTTTCAAGTTCTCCCAAAGCTGGCCTCCAACCCCATAGGTGCTTTCTCCTGGTGACCCTTCCATGGATGAGAGAAAAGGTAGCAGTGTCTGCTCATCTCCAGGGATATATTTTCCAAGGATCAACACTTGGACAATTCAGATCTCTGAGAGGACACTAAGTCAGTGGGGCGGAATGAGTGGGGGGCTGGACTTCAAGCCTGACTCATCCTTTAAGGTTCTTTTTTTTTTTTTGACCTTAAACAAACAAATCCCATGTCTACATCTGTTATTTTCCAGGAAGTAAGTCAGGTTCCATGGAAACATGTTTTTCCTAACAGGAATTCCACTGGAGCTTTAAAAGTGATACATGATATCCATATAGGTGGACATGAAAATTTGACTTTGTGTATCAGTCCTAAAAGAGTAATTCCATTCTGCTTGTACTTGTGTGCTTTACAAAAAGGCATCTAAAAACTTTTGTAGCCAAAACATACCAATCAGTAAAAATCTTTTCAGTATAGATTCAGCCTGGGAATACGATAGAGCCCCAACAAGTCATCAGTGCTTGGGTATTTTAAAAGATAGACATGTTTTTAATACTCAGAAACAGAAACTTACAAAATGTTGCACCTGTCAATACACCCATAATAAAATTGTTAGCCATAGAAATGGGATCTCCAACCTAAATGTCCATCGATAGATGAATGGATAAAGAAGATGTGGTACATATACACAATGGAATACTACTCAGCCATAAGAAAAGGGCAAATCCTACCATTTGCAGCAACATGGATGGAGCTGGAGGGTAGTATGCTCAGTGAAACAAGCCAAGCGGAGAAAGAGAAATACCAAATGATTTCACTCATCTGTGGAGTATAAGAACAAAGGAAAAACTGAAGGAACAAAATAGCAGCAGAATCACAGAACTAAAAAATGGACTAACAGGTACCAAAGGGAAAGGGACTGGGGAGGATGGGTGGGTAAGGAGGGATAAGGGAGTTGGAGAAAAAGGGGGGTATTAAGATTAGCATGCATGGGGGGGTGGGAGAAAGGGGAGGGTTGTACAACACAGAGAAGACAAGTAGTGATTCTACAACATTTTGCTATGCTGATGGACAGTGACTGTAAAGGGGTATATAGGGGGGACCTGGTATAGGGGAGAGCCTAGTAAACAAAATATTCATCATGTAAGTGTAGATTAATGATAAGAAAAAAAAAGCAGTTTCTGTGTGGTGACCTTCAGTGAGTTCTACACAATGATATAAAGGGCATATAAAAGTGTAGGCATAGGGTCTGTTTGTGTTTATACAGAGGATCAAAGCCTAATTTGACTACCCCGAAAATGAACTAAGATACGATATGAAAAAGAACTTCCAACATCAGCACTCTCGGGAAGACTCATGCCAGAAGATGACCATCAAAAAACCCCAACAAAGATCCATGCACTGCTACAGGTATAGATGCACTCATCCCACCAGTTCCTGGACTTGCCAGGGAATGAAGAAGGAGATATCTAAGCTGGCCTGTGCATACAGCAAAACAACAAATTTGACTGGATCTAAACTGTTGGAACTCAACCAAGAATTAGGAGAAGTGCAAATTGTAGCACTCCAAAATCTTACAACTACGGACTATTTACTGTTAAAAGAACATATGGGATGTGAACAGTCCCCAGGAATGGGTTGTTTTAACTTGTCTGATTTCTCTCAGACTGTTCAAGTTCAGTTGGACAATATTCACCATATTATAGATAAGTTTTCACAAATGCTTAAGGTGCCTAACTGGTTTTCTTGGTTTCCCTGGAGATGGCTGGTAATTACAGGTATGCTTTGGTTATGTAACTGTACTCCTATTATGTTAATGTGTGTGTGCAATTTAATTAGTAGTTTAAAACCTATACATGCTGAAGTTACTCTACAAGAAGATATGTCAAAGAAATAATCAATCTTCCCAGGTTTTCTTCCACCTGCTACTTCTATAGCTTTTCTTCTTCCTTCCTAATTATAACCCTTAAGTAGAATTCGTGCCTCATATCGAATTTACCGAGTATCATAATTCTTCCAAGTGGTAAAGACGCCTCAAGACAAATGCTGGGCATAGAAGCCACAGGGCATAAAATATGCAAAGAAGTAAAAAGCTAACCTTTTCAAACAATAAGGCTTCTCTCTCACTTACCAACTTAACATTTCCCTGTATGGCCCCGGAAGATGACTGGTTAACCAGAAACGGGTAAGATTCCTCAAGGGAGGAACAACCTAAGACAGGCACAGTCGCAGGAGGGCCATCAGGTGAGAAAATGGGGATCAACAGAGGTGAGGCTTAGAACCTCCCCCCCATTCTGAGAGAAATCTTCTGCATATGCGGATGTTTTATTGCCCTTGTCTAGCTTGGATTAACACATAGTCTACAGGCACACACCTGATCATCTACATTTGCTCTCTTACAACACTAAACTATGTTTTCTACCTTTATCTTGTATCTACCTACCACTTTAGCATTTTATTAAAAATAATAATAAAGAGAGAAATGTGGTATCCACATATAAATCAAGTATAAAAATCAAATGAATATTCATATTTGAACTGACTGTTTATAGTTCATAATGCATGATCAAAACCAAAAGCCTCTGTGATGACTGCCCTTGTAATGTTCACCATGTAACTTATTCACTATGTAAGAATTTGTTCTCCGTGTAAGAAATTGTTCATTATGCTTCAGAAGATTGGAGACTGATGAAAATTAGGATTGGGGTGGATTAATGATTGTGCATTGAGCATTGACCCCCCTATACAGAATTTTATTGTGGTTAACGACGATTTGATCAATAAATATGAGAGATGCCCTCACAAAAAAAAAAAAAAAGTAAACACTTCCAATTGTAAAATAAATAAGTAACCGGGATGTAGTGTATAGCATAAGGAATATAGTCAAAATTTTGTAACAACTTGGTATGGTGATAACTGGTACCTAGAATTATCATGTATATAAATGTTAAATCACTGTGTTGTACACCTGAAACTAATGTAATACTGTGTGTCAACTACCCTTCAATAAAAGAAAAAGAAAAAAGGAATGGGATCTCCAAATCCCAAACTCAGTCTCACTCACCCCCTTGGCCATTAACTCATCATTCTTTCTGATTGGTCAGATCACTTGCACTGGAGACAGGCATGAAGCCAGCCAAGAGTTCGACGAAGTTTCTATCCCCCCTGTTTAGGAGGCCAGACAGACAACAAAACAGGCCCCAAGATGGCCATTCTTATAGTATTTACAGTGTCCTGAGGAGGTCATGTTCTAGACCATCTGGGAGGTGACCTGGGAATAGAATTCTGCCTCCATGTCACACTCCACTTAACAAATACCACTTCCACCAAGCTTCCTGAGTGGCCTTCTATAACCTCTGACCCACATGCCAGATCTTCATGCCATATCCGTAGAAGTGGTCCTGGCGGGTATGGGGGCTCTGACCTCTTTACAGTTGAGCAGCATAAAGATACATTTTAATTGTATTAAGATTACTGTCCCTGTTGAACTAGGTTGATAGTAGTTAGATTATAAATTTTGTAAACTTCAGAAGGTGGAACTGATATTTTGAAGGTGGAACTGGCAGGATTTTTGAGGGGCTTAGATGAATGGGTTAAGAGAAAGAGGAGCTGTGGGTGGATGGATTTTAGCCTGAGTAACTGACTGGGTGAACTGGGCACCGTTTATGGAGACAGTGAGAGTGAGGGTTGGTGGAAATTGGTGGATGTGGAGGAAATTTCTGGAATAACATTTTTAGAAGAAAATATGCATAGATCTTGAAAGTCTAAATGGAGAAGCAGCCTTTAAGGGCACTCACTTGAAGCGCGTCTGTAACTCAAACAATGATTACCTGTGGAAACTCCGGCATCTGTTCGGTTTGACTTAGCCACTTACACCATCTGTTCGCTTACAGTAAATTACTATGTGTCAGGCAGTGTACTTTAATAATGAAGGTACTGTTATAACCATATATTAAAGATGACAAAGCTGGAGCTCAGATCTTAAATAACTTGACTAGAATTATGCACAGTAGAATTCTGTGTACTTGCATTATAAAGAAAGTTAGCCCAATAAGTAGGTCCTTCATGGCTTCAAAACAGCACCAGCTCCCTGGTACCTGTGAAATCCACGCTCTTTTTTTTTGTCCATTTAGCTTCCTCTGATCGCTGGATGCTTCACCACAGAATGTGCAGTGCCACTTACTTGCTGAGAAAGGTGAATCTGAGGGACGTGTCTGAGACGTCACTGGAATCCTCTTGGAATACATTCATGGTGACCATTTCTTCACCAAAAATTGTGACACGAGATCCAAGATTGGTAGCACATTTGAGGTCAGGCCTCCTCTGGACAGCCCAGGTTCCCCCGTAGGTGCAGGATTTCATTCCTGAGAAGAATGGTCGCTGGGAGCTGTCCTCCTGGCAAATAAGCCACGTCGCCACACTCTCAGATCCAAGCCCTCCCCTAGCGGTGTGACCCAGCACTGTGGAGCGTTGTCCTAACACCTGGGGCCTCAGGAACCAACAGACTTCACAGGCGATGGAGGAGGCCGTCTCTCTAAAGAACAGCCCTGTGCCCTGGTCTAGACCCGACCCTGACACCCCCTTTGAATTTGTAATACTTGTGACTCTCTGGGTAATAGAAATCCAGGCAGCTAATAAGGAAGTAATTTATTACATGTGTGCAGCAGTACTCCTGGAGGCCAGGTGAGGAAAGCAGCCAGACTGGCGAGGACCAGAGCTGAGGGTGGAAATCGGCCCCGAACACTAGGGGGCGCCGGGGCGCCGCCTGTGCTTTTCTCCCAGCTGCTGCTACCCTCTTACTTCCCAGTTGTTGGACTTCTCTGCTTTTGCCTTCACAGTGGTGCCCCCAGAGCTCCCAAATTCCCGCCGTGTTAGTTCAGATGCCCAGAGGGAAATGGATTCTTTCTTGTCCCTACCCCACACTTGGGGGAAATGTCTGCTGGATCTACACTGTGTTCTCTTCTGAACCAAACACGGCGGGGCTGCATGGTACAAACACGGCTGTGTGGGGGCCCCAGAGTTGGAGAGGAATCACCAGAGACTTCTCTGAGTTTAGCTCTGGGCAGACGCTGCTCAGAACAGTCAAGGCTGGGAGCATGCCTGGGCCCCATCGAGGAGGTCTGTGCCATTTGGTCACTGTCCTCTTGGCTCTGTGGGGACCATCAGAATTCTGTACCCAGTATACTTGCCACTTTTTATTTGAGTAACTGCCTCTTCCCCATCCACGTAGGTCTGGTGGAAATCATACAATCTTTGTCCCTTGTGACTGGCTTATTTCACTTAGCATATGGCTTCTAGGTTTATGAATGTTGTAGCATGTGCCAGACATTTCTTCTTTAAGGCTAAATAACATTTTATTTATGTATATACCACATTTTGCTTATCTGTTTGTGATGGACACTTGGGTTACCTCCACCTTTTGGCTATTGTGAATACTGCTTCTATGAACACAAGTGTACAAAGATCTCTTCAAGACCCTGCTTTCAATTCCTTTGAGGGTATACTCAAAAGTGGAATTGCTGCATCATGTAGTCATCCTATGTTTAATTCTCTAAGGAACCACCATTCTGTTTCTGATAGCAACTTCACCCTTTTGTATTCCCACCAACAGTGTACAGGGTGCTAATTTCTCCACATCTCCAATACTTGTTTCTGGTTTTTGGATAGTAGCCATCCTACAGCTGTGAGGTGGTATTTCATTGTGGTTTTGATTTGCATTTCCCTAATGATTAAAGATGTTGAACATATTTTTATGTGCTTATTGTCTATTTGTATATCTTCTTTGGAGATTTCTATTGAATTTCTACTTGACTATATCTAGTCAAGTCCATTGCCCATTTTTGAATTAGGTTGTTAATTTTTTGTTGTGGACTTGTAGTTGTTTATGTGTTCTGGATATTAACCCTTTATCAAATACATGACTTGCAAATGTTTTCTTCCATTCCATGTGTTGTCTTTTCACAATGTTGATTGTATCCTTTGATACACAGTAGTTTTAAATTTTATGTACTCCTGTTTCTTTTTCTCTCTTTGTCTATGCTTTTATGGTCATATCTAAGAAATCATTGCCAAATCCAGTGCCAATAATGAATGCTTTGATTCATTTTGAGTTAATTTTTGTATATGGTATAAGGTAAGGGTCCAACTTCCTTCCTTTGGATGTGGGTGTCCAGTTTTCCCAGCACCGTTTGTTGAGAAGTCTGTCCTTTCTCCATTGAAGGATTTTGACAACCTTGTCGAAAATCACTTGACCACATCTATGAGAGTTTATTTCTAGGCTTTCTATTCCATTATCGTATTATGTCTGTCTTTGTGCCAGTAGCACACTGCTTTCATTACTAGTTTACTAGCTTTGTAATAAATTTTGAAATCAGGAAGTGTGAGCCCTCCAACTTAATTTTTTTACAAGATTGTTTCGTGTTTGGAGTTCTTGAGATTCCATATAAATTTTGGGACAAATTTTTCTATTTCTGTAAAAGGCACCTTGGTATTTTGATAGGATTACACCGAATCTGTAGATTGCTTTGGGTAGTATTGGCATCTTAGCAATATTAAGTCTTCTAATACATAAACAGAGTCTGTATTTCCATTTATTTGCATCTTCTTTAATTTAGTATGGGAATGTTTTACACTTTTCAGTGTATAAGTCTTTGGCCTTTGATTAATTCCTAAGAATTTTATACTTTTTGATGTGATTGCAAATGGAATTGTTTTCATAATCTTTGCAAGATAGCTTATTCTTGCTATATTAGAAATGCAGCTGATTTTTGCATGTTGATTTTGTACCCTGTGACTTTTCTGAATTCATTTAATACTTCTAAAAGTTTCTTTTGTGTGTGCATATAATCTTTAGAGTTATCTAAATATAAGAGCATTTCATCTGTAAACAGAATAAACCTTTTATTTCTTTCTTCTTGTCTAACTACCTTGGCTAGACTTCCAGTAATGTGTCGAACAGAAGTGGTGAGAGTGGATATCCTCACCTCTTGGGACTCCAGTGACATAAGGTTTAGATCTTCTGTTATTGTCCCACAGGTCCTGAGGCACTGTTCCCTTTTTTAAAGAAAACTGTTTCCGTTTGTTTTTCATATCATATAATTCTATGAACTATCTGCATGTTCACTGGTACTTTCCTCTGATTTTTCTATTCTGCCGTTGAGCTCATCCAGTTTTATTTTTATTGTTTTGTTTACTTTGGTTATTGTATTTTTCATTTCTGAAATTTCCGTTTGATTCTTCTATCTTTCATTTCTTTGCTGAGAGGTTTTACTTTTCCCCTTTGTTTTAAGAGTGCTTGTAATTGCTTGTTAGAGCATTTGTGTAACTGCCTTAAAGTCCTTGTTGGATAATTTCGACCTTTGTATCATCTCGGTACAGGTGTCTGTTAATTATCCTTTCTCACTGGAGTTGAGGTTTTCTTGGCTCTTGTTATGAGTGATTTTGGATTGCATCGTGGACATTTTGAGTACACGGTTATGAGACACTCTCTCCTTTACAAGTCTATTTTAGCAGCAGGCCATCTGTTAATGTTAAGAATTCTTGTGCTGGCCCACTTTTGTGGGCTATGATTTAAATGTCGGTTACTTTTCAAAGCCTTTTCTATGCTTTTGTGGTCTGCTGCTTGTATGCTACCCAGAGACCAGTGTGAAATCTGGGCAGTATTCCATACCATAGTTCACTCTCCGAGGTTTTTGCTGAGTTGATCCTGGTCAGTTTTACAAATGAGAAGTGTGCCGGACTTGATACATTGATTTAAAGCACCCCATTCTGCTATGGACTGAATTGTGTCCTCCACTTGCTTGAATTCATGTAGTAAAGCTCTGAGCCCTGATGTGCTGGTATTCAGAATGAGGCCTTTGGGAGGCAGTTAGATTGGGATGAGGTCATGAGGGTGGGGCCCTTGTAATGGGACTAATGCCTTTAGAAGATGACCCACCAGAGAGATCTTACTCTCCTCCCTTTCTCTGTCCCTCCCTCTCTCCCCATGCCTGGGGAGGACACTTGGGAAGGGAGCCACCTTCAGGACAGGAAAGAGCTCTCCGTGGAAGCTGACCTTGCTGGCACTTTGACCTTGGGCTTCCAGCCCCCTCTACTGTGAGAAAGTGGCACTCACGCCTGTCTCCCCCTTTCCTTCCAGTCCCTGCTTCCAGGGCACTGAGGCCTTAGCGTAGGCCCTCCAGCCTCTCGAGGGGCATCTGCAGCAGATCTTGGCTGGCCTTCCCACCTCTGTCCTCCTGCCTTTCCATTCAGGGTGAACCTCAGGACTGTGACCACTGTGGCACTCCCCTGGCCAAATGTCCTTCAGTGGCTTCCTGTGCCTTCGGAAAAGCTTAGGCTCCCAGCCAGCAAGGCCTGGATGCTGGTTTCTGCAGCTCTGGCTCTTGCAACACCTCCTCACTCCCAATCTAGCTTTGCTGATTGCATTTCCTCAAGGTGCCGAGGACTGCTGAGCTGTGTGCCTCAGCTTCATCTGGGTCATGCTTGCTTGGGCTTAACTAGCTTGTCCTTACTAAGTCCTCCCCAGGTGAGAATGGGTCCCTATAGGGGGTGTGACTTACAGTGCTAAAGTCCCTCACACTTAATGACCTGGGCTTTCCTGCTGACTTCCCTACACTGTAGCCTGCAGAGCCAGTGGCTCCGGTTCCCTGCACTGCATTCCGGTTGTCCAGCACTGGGCTTGATGTGTGGTGGACAAGGAAGTGAACATCAAACCTTCCCCTGCGTGTTCAGCCTCACAGCTGCACTTCGATTCCAGCTGCAGCGTTTTGCAGTTCATGGGGGGCAGGCCTTTCTTCTGAGGCCCCTCAGCCTGCAAGCCCTGTCTTGTCTCCTCCTTCTATTTAATTCCTATTTTCTTTCTATATCCAGTAGAAATGCATCTTTCATTAAAATGCTCTCAAATGAACCCAGATGAATTTCATACTTTGCCAGTTGAACTGAATCCCAGAATAGATGACAGACCATCGTGGAAGGGCGGGTTTGGAGTCCTAGTTCCTCGCTCACATAAGTAAGGGGACCTGGGGAAATGCTCCCCCAACGCTTCTTACCTCCTGGGGGCTCCCCTTGCCCCGATGGAGCCTTCTGAGCTCCCTGAGGATGTGGGTGGAGCACTTACTGGCACATCAGGGCATTTACAGGACTGCAACACCACACCTGCTCCTGTCCAGAGCGCCCCTGCCTTGCTCTCTGTCTTTGGTAGCACTGCCCTGGGCATGTACGGCCTTGCAGGTGCTATCGACAGCCATCAGGTACTTGGCAACACGCAGCTCTCTGTTCCCCTGCCAGGGTTGGGAGCGGTTGCCCCAGGCCCAGTTATAGTTTGCACTTTTAGAAGCACCGACCTTATGCTGAGAGAAGGCTGGGAAGTGATATTTCAAATCCAGAATCTATGTGGCAAACACTTGTTGGGGTGGCCTGACCTACTTTCACTGAGCTGATAGCTAACCAGTGCAAGCATGTGGAGGCAGTGAAACAGCGTGCACCCCAGCGATGGCAAGGCAGCCAAGTTTGATTAAAAGTATCCTGAGCTTATTGAATGGTTCTAGGTAAACATGGTTTTGAATAAGCCAATTGAATTCATATGAAGAAAAAATTATATTAGGTTAATTTATTTGCTAAGCTTATTTAATGACTATTCATGATATTTTTATTTCTGCAGGTAGGTGCATTTCTCTTGTCATAAAAAGAAAACAAGGAGAAGGATGACATGCAACAGTTTCCTAGAAATAGGAGCAAAACTACTATGCATGAAGATCATCCCTGTAGTGTGCTTAGAATTTAAAATCTGGAAATAACGTATACTGCATGGAGCTTCGACATTAAATAAACTATCTTTAGAGACATTTGGGATAATATCCTGGGCCTATGTGGAGAGGACTGAGTTGGCTAGTAATTTCCATTTAGTGCTGGGAAGGGATGACAGGTAAACCCCCACAGGTGGGGAAACCACAGTGTGAGATCTGTTGCTATAGCCAAGGGACTCAGGGACGTGTATTGACTTCTCCTAGCAGAGGACCTCAGTGCTTGGGATCCTCTTGTGTCAATGAAGCAAGAAGCTGTCGGCCAACATTTGCTCGCTTTTCAGTCTCCTCTGGATTGTTCTGCAATTTCAGCTTTGTTTCCAGTCTCTGCCTCCATTCTTCCCTGAGCCTGAGATAGAAAGAAAACACATGAATGGAGCGCTCATCTCCATGGCTGTTGGTTCAGGGATGCTTCCTTCCTTTTTTCTGAGAGTGTGTGTATGTGCACTCACGTGTGTGCAGTTAGGTTTTAAGGTATGCAGAGGACTTGCAAATTTAAATAGATACATATTTTAACTCTCACTTTTGTTCAAAGTGTTCCAATCTTAAAATCTTAATCCTGTGAACTTTCCTTTGGAAGTGCAATATCTTTAATGGAGAGGAAAGAATTCTGTCTGTGCTGAATTGCTTACCCAGCAAAGCTATCTTTCAAAAACAGGGGTGAGATAAAGATGTTTCAGACATGCAAAAACTGAAAGAATTCATCACTAGCCGACTATCAGCACAAGACTTGTCAAAGGAAGTCCTTCAAGCTGAAGGAGAGTGACACCAGGTTGACAGCAGACAATGGTTAAAAGCAAAACTGTTAATTATGTAATGTGGGGTTTACAACAAATGCGGAAGTCAAACTGTATTTTGTACAACAGCACAAAGGCCGAGAAGGGAGAAATGGGACAATACCATTGTAAGATTCTTATGCTGTACATATCAAGTGAACGACATGCCAAGTGAAGTTGGACTGTGGTAAGGATGTATATACAGAGAGTAAAGCAGCCACTACAGTAACACGAGGAGATATAGTTAAAAAGCGATCGGAAGAGATGAAATGGAATCATAAAAAATATTTAACTAATCTAAAGAAGGCAGAAAAAGGAAGGGAATAAGGAACAGGTAAGAGAAATAGAAGACAAATAGCAAGATGGTAGATTTAAACCCAGTCATACCAAATGATGGAAACAATCCAATGAAAATGCAAAGATGATCAAATTGTATCAAAAAGTGATATCCCAATATAGGCTGCCTACAGGAAAATCACTTTAAATATGAAGACACAAATAGGTTAGAAGTAAAAGGATGGAAAAATAATCCATCTTAACCCAAATCAAAGAACTCTGGAGTGGTTAAATTAATATCAGTCAAGGTAGATTTCACAGCAAAGAATATTACCAAAGAGAAAGAGAATCGTTTGGCAATAAAGGGATCAATTCGTCAAGAGGGTATAACAACCCTAAATGTTTGTGTGGCGAGTTTCCAAATACATGGAACAAAATGTGATTGAACTGTAAGAAGAAACAGACAAATCCGCAAGCAGAGCTAATGATTTCAGTACCCACATCTCAACTGTCAATAACACAAGCACACAAGAAATTAGGAAGGATGTGGAGCATGTGAACAACACTGTCAGCCAACTGGTCCCCACCATAAAAGGCAGTACCTCCCCAACATCCCTCTGGCTTCTCTTAGTGGCTCTTTCTCTATGATAGAAACGATAAGGAGGAAGCTGAGGCGTTTGCTGTCTCACCCGGAGACCCAGAGGGCTGAGATTCTCCTCAAGCGTCTTGCTGCTGCTGTGTTCAGTGCCGGACTAAGTGGGAGTAGGGAGCAGGGAGGGGAATGACATGCTGAGCCCTGTCCCGGGCCTCCGCCAGGGCTGTGTTCTCCATTTTTTGAAGGGACAAGACTAGTGGTTAAAATCAGAGATGTTCTGAAGCAAGGCTACCCAGGGAAATGGGGGAGAAGGATTCAATAAAAGCCTTGACATCCCACCAACCAGAAAGCTTTTTTTCCTGCAGCGGGGCATGCACAGAGAGATGCTGCCCGCATGTATTTTCATGTTTTAATGAATGGCATAGCTTGTCCCAGAGCCAATTTTGCTCACCCCTTGCCTTGCACTTCCTGTAGGCTTTGGTTTCCTGATCATTCTCAGGCGGGTTTCACTGCCCCTGAGGCCTCTGCGTCGTGCTCCCGGGGGGCACACGCGCCCAGGGCATGGGACTCACTGTGGCCTCTGGTTGGCGGCGTGCTGAGTGGCCTGGCCTGAGGGAAGGAGGCTGGCAGGGGCCGCAGAAATGCCTGCTGACTGCCCCAGCTCAGCCTCTCTCCGATGAGAGATGACACGATGCTCCAGCATGAAGGATGGCCTGTTTTTTCTTGCCCGTGGCTGTGAATACAGCCGAGCTAGTCTGTGTATGTGGAAGCCCCGAGGGCTCGCCTCTACCGTGAGGAGGGGGTTTGGAAGGCAACAGAGTTTCACTCCCGTGAACTGACCCGCGGTCTTGCCCAGCGGCCCCGGACTGCCGGAACGGAGTCCGGGCGGTGCTCCCGGGCCAGGCCGCCTCTGCTCCCCCAGCACCCGGCCCCGCACAGCCCGTGGCCGCAGCGGTCAGCGGAGATGCGGCGTGTGCGCAGCGAGCCGCGCGGCTCCCACAGTGACGGTCTGCGCATGCGAGTTGCCGCTCTCCGCTTGGCAGGCTGGCTGGCTTGGCCAGAGCAGCGACGCCCAGCACAGGAGCGGGAGTCCATCAGCTCTTCTCTGGGGACCACACACGGCATCCTGAAAACTGGTCGCTGCTTGCTGGATTGCTTTGCACGGACTCATCTGCTGACCTGCTCTGCAAGTTTAGTGTGACCCTCACATGCCAGAAATGGTGACAGAGAGGAGAGATGTCTCTGTTTATAAAGATAAGAATGACAGTACATTTGTTGACTGAGAAGAATTTTGAAAATTATTGCCCATAACTATAGGTGGTGGCAGGAATGTACACACGGAAAATTAAAATAATTACATCCTCTGAGATGCTCATCTGGCATTCTGCTGGGGAAATGGATTTTGCTTCAAAATAATAGACAAGGGTGATAAACAATGATGCGTCAATGTCTGTCGTGGGAGAGGTTGTACACGGCGAGGGGGCTGTATGGGAATGCCTGCCTTTCTGCTGAGTTTTGCTCTGAACCTAAACTGCCCTAAAAAATAAAGTCTGCTTTAAAAATTAATTAAAAAATAGACAAACCATCCACATACTTTCTCAGTGCACTTCTTCCCAGGCGGTGCTCCTCTGATTCTCGGTAGTAAGTCTGTTTGCCAATTTCCCTCTCCCAGAAGCGTTTGAGCTCGTGACAGGTGTTCCGGCAGAAGACCTCCCGGCGGGCATACTGGTTGTTCATCCCCTGAAAAAGAAGATAGCAGCAACCCCCCACAGAACATGGTCCCTTGGACTCCAAAGGGTACACACTGTTTGAATCCAGGCCCTACCATTCATCTGAGGGAGGGCCTGGCAACCACAACCTCACAAGGAGGACAATGACACCACCTCACAGCTTGCTCTCAGGACCCAGTGATGTGAATGCAGAAGCTCCCCAGGGGAGGGTGGCATGTCACAGGCCAATACCTTTGACCTTCCTTGGTCCTCACAGAGGAGTGGCTTCTCAATTTTTTATCAACAACTGGTGTGTACAGTCCATTTAATTATCCATTCAATTGCCACAACACCCTCATGAGTGTACATCATCTTCCTCATTTCATAAGTGGTATGCTTGAGGAGTTACAGAGCTTGCTGGTGGCCCCATGACTATAGCTGGCGGTCAGCAGCAGGCTGAGTACTGCTGCGGGTTTTCAAGTACTTTACTAAAGGCGTTTGCCACAGGAACGGTCCCAGTTTCTGCTGTGCTCTGGGGTGTGTGTATGGAATTATACATCAGACACAAACATGATCACTTTTTACATGAAGAAACTGCCCGACTCCCAGACCTCAGTGCGTCGAGCAGACAGGGCAAAGGCAGGGACTGGAGGGCAAGATGACTTGTGGCTATTGGAAATATCCAGGGAGAGGCTGGGAGGCAAGGGGATTGAAAAGTGGACTGATCCACAGGAGACTCCATGCCATAAATGGAGGCGAGGGGGCTTCAGAGGAGACTCCAGGGACTGTGCCTGTGCAGAGATGGCAAACGCCAGAGGAGGGCATTCGTGGGGTGGCCTGAGCAATGCCACACAGAGTTGGAGCTGCCTGGGGTTAGCGTCCAAGGGTCAGTGATACTGGGGAGGCATCTAGGTCTGGACACGGTTCTCTTGTACAGCCGGACTGGCACAGGGGGCAGGGTGGATGGAAAGAGGGCTTTGAAGTCAGGCATTTACTCCAGACTTGTTTGACCATTAACTTCATGTACCTTCTGCTTGTCAGTGCATTCTCCAGGACTCAGTTTCCTTCTCTTTAAAATTTCTCTGAAGATCAAATTTGATCATGAATGTGAAAGTGTTTTGCAAAATTTATAAAGTTCTGATTAAATGTCCTTTTATAGTTCTTAAACCTCCATTGTACAGGGCATAATACTATATTTAACAATAATGATCATAATACCCTCCCCTACTTTCTTTCTGTTAGAGATGAAATCATGCCATTTCTCTTTCCTTCTGGATCAGGGGTTGATAGCTTCCCCACTGAACTCAGCTACAGAGTTGTATTGATGACAGGGCTTCAGCCCCAGGGAGGCTGCATTTCATCAGCTGGGATGTGACCTGGGCACCAGAGGTTTTTAAAGCCCCCTCTCAGATGCCAACATTCAGCCAAGGTGAGGATGGCAGTGTTTGATCCATCGTCTCACTGTGTGGTCACGTCTGTGTCTAGAGCTGGCCAACAGAGGTGGTGGGGGAGGGCTGGGCACAGGGCTGTCACAGCCATAGCCAGCGTACAGAGTAGGCACTATGTCCCATACTGCAGGTAAGAAAGCTGAGGTGCAGAGGTAGTGATCTGACTTCATTCACCAAAGTCATACAGCTGGTAAGTGGGGCAGCTGTCACCCTTGGCCCAGGCTCCAGCCACTCCTCACAGCTGTCCCCAGTAGAGGAAGAGAAGGACTTTCTTACCTCCTAGAAGTGCTCAGTGATCTCATACTTTTTTGGCAAAAGAGTAGAGATCCAGCTGACTTTGCAGTAAACTCCCCACCCCAGAGCATGGTTCTTTGGAAATGCAAACTATCCTGCTTTATTTAAATATCTTAAGCATGCAGTGGTTCTCCATAAATATTTGTTGAATTGAATAAATGTCCCTGCCACCCCCTGAGTTATCTTCATCCTGAACCAGCAGTGGTCCCTTGGGCAGTGCTTCAGGCATTGAGGGAAGCCTGTAGGGACAGTGTAAGGGCACCTTGACTGCCTACTGACCCTGGGGGGCCCTTCAGACACATGTTACTGCATGATGTGCTTCTGAAGGAAACCCAAGGAACGAACCTCATCTGCACCGGCAATTGTTTACAGCTGTGTGATCATCTCCAGAAACAGTATATAGACCATGTCCATAACCCTAAATCCTGAGTGCATAGTTACTAAATGATCCTGATCCCGATAATTTTGAGATCATATGCAGTTTCTGGCATACAGGCGACACACAGTTTGGAGAAATGAATTGTTTTACTAGATTTTTTCCCACAAAATTTGGAGGGCTCAATTTAACTCTGAAGTGTTTACTTATTTAAGACAATGGAAGCCTCGGCCTGAGCAGGGACTGTGCATACATTCAGAGCACTTCACAACAGCTCGTCTGGATGCACTATGTGTGTGTGGGTCTGGAGGCTGCTGAAGCTGCAGACGCAGGAGCTGGGATCCCGGGTGCACAAGAGGAGTCGTCTGAGCTGGTCTGAGGGCCTCGAGGTGCTTCCTAGGTGAAGGGGTATGTAGAATGTGAGATAGGAGCACCCAGGTTGCAGGAAGTGGACTCTGCAGAGGCCTGGGTGAGAGGCCTGCAGACCCAGAGCTGCAGAGACAGATGGTGGTGGCCTGGGGCTGGGTTAGGGACCTGAAGGCAAAGGGGCCTGGGGGATTTAGGGTTATGGACACCATCTATAGGCTGTTTATAGAGATGATTACACAGCTGTTAACAATTGCCAAAACTTATCAGTCTTAAAATGGGTGAATTTTATTCCATATACCTTTTGCCTCAATAAAAGCAGACAAGAAGTGTCTTCTGTCTTTGGACTAGACATTGATCCAAGTTCCCAGGCCCTAACCTACTGGGAGACTGTCAGCATCTCATTGTTAGGGTTTAGCTCATTCCTTCACAGATACCATGCATTTCTGTGAGCATTTGTGTTTGGGTTTCCTGGCTTCTAAAATGCAGACATTACTCTGCCTTGCAAAAGTATGATGAGGAAAGTATCAATAGCTGGAAAGCCCTTGGGAACTACAGGGTACTGTCCTTGACAAGCAAATGGCTCTATTCCTCCCTATCTCCTCAGCCAAGAACGCCATCCACCAGATGGCACTTCCAGGGAGAGAACTGGGTGTTACCGCTTCCAGTCTGTCACCAACTCGGAAAAGTAACTTCAATGACAGTTGTGAACTTTACAAAATCTAGTAGTGTTAAAGAAAATGACAGCACATAACACCTTTGCATCAACTCCGTTAAACAAAAGGTGTTGGAGTTTTACCATCCGTGAGGCATCTGCAATGCACGAAGGGCCAATAAATGTTAGTGAGCCGACAGAGACAAAGGCATGTTCATGAGGTGGAAGCTAGCGCAGTGCCAACCCTTTAGTTTCCCATGGCTCGGGTTACTCAGGAATATTAACCCAGACTAAGGAATGTGAGAGCTTTTTGCTTTCCGTTTTTTGTTTTTTAGGGTTTTGGCTTATATTGATTAATGTTACGACTTTTGGTTAGAGCGGCTTGTTGCACAGCAGCTGGTAGTGCCCCAATTATTTCTTCTGTCCCCAACACCTCAGAAGACCGCCTGACTATCTTGTGATTATTTTTCATAACATTTCAAAAAGCTTCATAAAGATCATGGCTTGAAATAGAACGAAGAGTTTCAGTTCAGATGAAATGCAGGAAGTGCACTCTAACCTGTCTCTCCATAGTTTCCAAAGTGGGGACAGAATGAGTGCACTGACAGGGGACTGAATCCCAGGTAGTGCTGAAGGCGCTGAGTCTTCCATTTTCACCCTGGTATCCCCAGTTTGCTCTCAAAGCAACCAGAGACCCAGAAGTGGGAACACGGCCGCGGAGAGCTGCAGAGGTCCTCGGCTTCTAGGGAGAAAGGCCCTCCTGGAGCTCCGAGAATGGGGGCAGCCCCTTGTGTTTCTCTCTGTTCCCTCAGACCATCCGCGACGCGCCGGCCGAAGCCCTGAGGGTAGGAGCACTTGCTCCCATAGGAGGAGCTGCGGGCCTGTGGGTGCCGCGACCCCCGCTTCTTTCTTCAATCAATCAAGCCTCTCTGCACGTGACCCCAGACGAGGGTGCAGAGCCGGAAGTGCTCGGCGGAATTGGTAGCTCAAATCCAGGCTTATGGCCAAAAAGGGAGTTTTTGGTCATAAACCTGGCCAAAACCTGACTGGAAAAAGGGAGTTCAGGGAACTGGAAATTATGGGGGATACCACAGAGGTGGGTGGACCTGGGGAAGGAGACTCCTTAAAAGTTGTTAATGACCCCTAAGGTGCCTCTGGGTTGCACATGTGTGGCTCTGATCCCAAACCGCTGACCTAGTAGAGAGAAAAATCACAGATACAGGAAACTGAACATCATCAGGCAACTAGATTAAAGTGAAATTTATAGGTCTCTCCACCCAACAAGGGCAGAATACAAATTCTTTTCAAGTGCGCATGAAGCAAACAACACACACACACAAAATTCCTAGAATAAGTGAGTTTAGCAACAATGCAGGATTTGAGCTCAATACCCCAAAATTAATATATGCTAGCATGAACAACTGGAAACTGAAATTAAAAACAAAATACCATTACAATAGTACCCCACAGTTTTATCTGTAATTGCCAAAAAGTGGAAACAACCCGGAAGTCCCCCAGTGAGTGAACGGGTGAGCACTGGAGCATCCGCACCATGGCATTCTGCGTAGCTTACCAAGGAACAGATGATTGACACACTTGGTAACTGGGATGGATCTCGAGGCATCATATCCTGCTGAGTGGAAGAAGTCAGTCTCAACGGACTACACATTCTCTTCGACTTCACTAATGTGATGTTTTTGAAAAGACAAAGCTAAATAATTGCCTGGGGTTGGGGGTGGAATCTAACTACAAAGTCATAGCATGAGGGGATTCTTGGGGAGTGAGGGAACTGGTCTGTATGGATTGTGACGGTGACCACACAGAGCTGCCTGTGTGAGAAATTCATAGAACTGAGCACATCACCCGAGCCATTTTTTGCACTATGTTAATATAAAAACATATTTAAGGATAGAACATGGATGGTTTTAACAAAATATATTTTGGCTTTTTGCTGATTTGGTAAATTTCAGTCATTAAAAAATCTAAAGATCACTTTCCCTGAAACACCATTGAACCTGCTACTCAATTGTGTCATGAGCCAGCAGCCTGGGCATCATTTAGGAGTTGGGGCAAATGCAGGATTTATCAAGCCCCAAATGTGAACCAAAACCTACATTTGAACTTGATCCCCAGATGATTCATGTGCATATTTAAGTTTAAGAAGCTCTGTTTCAGAATTACGAAGACCAAAGTGTAGTACATCCCCTTAAGCACTAGCCTTCTGGTGAGTCTCTCTATCTGAACATTCCTTGGGCCTGTCAGCATCTCCAGGAGTTTAGCATCTCTCCCTCAGCATGCACTGTCTTTCTGCACAGTATTTCATCTTACCAGAGCCTTGTGAACTGAGCACTGGCACTGATTACTGGCTGTCTCACAGTTTAGCTTGTTCTGAATGCACCATTTAAATATATAAATTTGATATGGAAAAGCGCCATGTCTAAGTCACACCTAAGCAGATGCAAAGTAGGGTTCTCCGAGGGCAAGATGACGCCCTGTGGCTGAGAAAGAGAGGTTTCCAAGGAGTATGCCCATTTCACTTCTCCCAAGAAGTCAAAGATGAACCATTACAGGCACACTCAAGTTCAACATCCTTTACCTTTGAGATGAATCTGCTGCTGTCTTGATGTGGTGTAAAGGAGGAAATCGCAGCTGTGGGGTTTAGAAAGGCTTCAGCCTGGTCCTGAAACCTCAGGACTTGGACCTTTATACGTGGGGCGGAGCACTTACAGAAATGCCTGGGCCTTTTGAGTTTACATGCACCGAATTAGTAGAAGAATCACAGAAGTCTCACCTTCCTGATGATAAATAGCCCCCGTCCCCTACTCCCCCTGCCCGCCTCAGGGCAGGCGAGCTTCTTCTCTGGCAGGCCCTGCAGGGACCATGACTTGGCTGGAAACAGAGTTCCTTTTTAGAGCACGTTCTGGATTATCCGTGAGCACGAACCTGTCGTGCATCAAGCAGAGCTGCCCTCCACCCCTTGGAGGGTAAAAGAGCCTGAGATGCTGTGACAAGTCACACTTTGGGGTCATGTTACAGGATGACTTAGAGAGGCGTGTTGCCCTTTGGAGCCTCTAATCCATGCCTAGGGCTTGGTGGTATTGCAGTCTGCCTACTTCTCCCCAAGTAGGAGCAGGAGCTGGCCTGCCATGACTGTCTTCTAATAAAGGGCACCCAACTTAGAAGGGCTTCTCAGTTGAAAGGGGCCTTTGAGCCATTTCCAGGAGCCCGCTATGTTCTTGGGTTAAACATTTAGAAGGATCCTGTCTGAGAACAGCCAAGTCCTCATCAAAGCCTACTGGGCCCCTGCTCAGCATGCTTCTGACTTAGCTACTTGAATTGTAGCACCAAAGCTCAAGCCTCCACTGCAAAATCTTTGGGCTGTGAAGTGAACTGAAATAGGTGATGTCGAATCTCTGAGGGTTAATAAGGCTGTTCCCTCTGAATGTGAATGCCTAATGGAGCCTGGAACCGATCATCAAGTTGAGGGCTTTTCCCAGGAGAGAGAGGGAGGCAGATCTGGAGGCCATGCATCTATTCAAAGTGACATGAAGAGCGACACTGATTTGCCCCAAGTACACTGAAAGAAAGGTAAAAAATACCTATTTTGCTATTAGTGTTTTTCTGCTGATAAATGTTTGATGCCAGCAGAGAGGATAGGATCAAATTGCTAGTAAAATGTTTTTACTGTGAGTGTTTTAATTCCTTTTTCCTCTTTAAAAGAAATCCACAGTGGAACTGAATGTTTAATAGGGGAATGGTTATCTTGAAGGATTTTTTTTTCTTTTTTTTTTTGCACTAACATCCTAAATACTAAAGCCTTCTCGGTTGCAGGGGATTCCCAAGCTTTACTTCCCAAGCCATTAGCAAGTCCTTTGAGAAAAATCTTATCAAGTTATGCTTCCCAGGTGTTGCTGCTCCCCCTGGGCTCACAAGCGGACTGAATGCCCGCTTAATCTCTTAGCATGGAATTTCCCAGCCTTCATAATTTGTTTACTTCAAAGGTCAAACATTTGTGATTTTCCCAATTCAACTGAATGTTGAGTTGACAACCTTCTGAATTTGCACACTGTCATTCTGCGTTTGCATCTAATTTATTTGATGAAGAAATTCTTCCTACATGTCGTCTGAATCAGATTCTCCATCCGAGTAAAACCCAGCACCTCACTGAGAATGGGGGTGTGCCCAGGATTGATGTTATCTCTAGATTTTTTTCTGAGAAGTTTTTTAAGAAGACTTCAGAGACAACAAAGCTTCCCTTCAGTGGGGAGTGGGGTAGGCTGACTCTGAGCACGTGCGTGTCCCTAGCTAGGGTCACTCACTTGGACCTGTTTCTGATGTATTTTCCTTGTTTCAGGGTCTATGATCACCCAGGGAAGGAGGAGAGCCAGGTCCTTTCGCCGCTAATACCAGCGTTGTTGGCACTACAGTTGAGCCCGGAACAATGCTGGGCCTGGGAGAACTGACTCCCAGGAAGTCAAAAATCTGCACATGACTTTGAACTTCCTAAAAACTTAACTTCTATTAAAAAGAAAATCCACAGACCCAAAATGGAGTCACTTCTGCTAGGCCAAGGCACCAAAAGGGGGCTTAATACCTAACCTAACTGCAACTTCAGCCTCCCCCAGAAACGTAATCGTAACTGCCAATCAGGAATTTTTTGGTCAGCAACCAAGAGGCAATCTGATGAGGTAATGTGTCACTTGCGCCCTTTCCATTCCCCCCACTCCCTGAAGAGGAGGTGATCTGCACAGTAAGGCACCTTATTCATCCCCTAAGGCAAAGTGCCCTGACCTGACACATCCCTTCTGATCTTTGGCCACTAAGTTCCCCCCACCCTCCTTTCTATAAAAATTTTCAGATCATACAATTCTTTGGACCATCTCTACTTGCTAAGTGGGATGCTGCCTGATTCATGAATTGCTTAATAAAGCCAATTAGATCTTCAAACTTACTCAGCTCAATTGTGTTTTTTAGCAGTGCTAATAGCCTACTGTTGACAGAAAATCTTAGCAATAACATACAGTCAATTACTATATACCTTGTGTTGTATGTATTATATACTATATTCTTACAATAAAGTAAGCTAGAGAAAAAGAAAATAGTTTGCCAAATTGTTGCAAATCTCCAAAAGAATTTCCAATATGTTTAGTGAAAAATATCTGCAGATATAAGTGACCCACATAGTTCAAACCTATATTGTTTAAGGGTCAATTGTATAGAATAGGAAATTTTTAAAATCCTATTTAATAAGCCTCACAGCTTAAGACAGGCCTGGGGATAATAGGGCACATCTATTTTTCCCAGTTTGTCATACTTCCACCTGTGTTTGTGATTTTTTTTTTTAACATCTGCAAAGTTTTGCATTTGTCACTGTAAGGTTTAATTTCAAGTTGTTCTGATTAGTTGGAGCTAGTCCCCCAGAAGCCACAGTCCTAAGGGGGTCCCACTAGAGGTTGTGGGAATTGTGAGGAGGGAAGGGTTTGGCTCCTTGCCTGAGCCTAGTCCTGGCTCTAGCAAGGTTCCTTCTCTGCTGCCTGGACCCCTCGGGAGCAGGAGCTTCCAGGACAGGGGCTACGGGTGACTTTTCTAGAACCTTGATATTCTTGGTTCTCCTCCCTTTCCTGGACACATGGATGACTGAACTACCAGACTTCCCTGCAGCTGGGCAGAGCCGTGGGACTAGCACTACGCAAACACCTGGAAAAAGAAGGAACACGTGTTGCTTACAGGCCCACAGCTCTTATGAGATTCCGCAAGCTTGCTCCTGCCTGGCGAACCTGAAGCCTCGGCTGAGATGGAGACGCCAGGTGATTGCACAGCCTGGGATGCTGCGATGTTGGGTGGCCCTGGAAAGTTGCCTGTACCTGTCCTGGGGTTTGGAACAAAAGACAAACTCCTGTACTTGTTTGTTTCAGGAATTTCGATGCTGACTTTACGACATCATAGCTCAGCCTGTACTGACTGATACATGCAGATATCAGATATCAATGTCAGAAGCTAAGTCTACCTTGGCTGACGTATCCAATATGATTCACAGAAACTAAGGCTACCTTAGCTGAGCCTTTGTAAGATTCGTGTTGTGTTTCAAATTTTCTCAGTGCAGCTTATAGAAATTTGTCCCGCTGGGACCCAGCCACAGATTACACACTGCATTTTCTTGCCTTGTATCTTTAGTTTCTATTAATCTGGAACACTAAATTTTCCTTTTGGTTTTTTGTGACACTCACATTTTTAAAGACTACAGACAGGTATTTTGAAGAACGCCTCTCAACTTGATTTTGTTTGATATTTCATCCATCATTAATGTCAGATCGTAGATTTTTGCCCTCGGTACCACTGAAGTGATGCTTCCTGCTCAGGACATTCTAACAGGAGGCACAGAGAGCCATTTGTTCCAAAATTGGTGGTGTCAACATCGGTCCCTTGAATAAGTGATGTCTGCCAGTTTGTCCACTGTGAAGTTACTATTTCTCCCTTTATAATTAGTGAATATTGGGTGGGGAGATACTTTGAGGCTATGTAAATATCTTGCTATTCATCAAACTTTCAGCCTCTAGTTTCAGCATCATCTGAGGACTCTTGCCTGTAATAATTTTATTATGATGGTTGCAAATGTACGTTTCTAACTCCATCTTTCCTTCTACATTTATTCGACGGCATTCTATAGTTTCCTCTTCTCAACTGTCTTATTGGCCTGCTGATATATTTACTATCACTAGGGACTCATGAAATCTTCTTCTATTCAATGAACTATAATCCATTACTACCATTATTAATCTTGATGCTCAAATTGTTGCCAGTGTGTTCAGCGGCAGCCTCATGCAGCTGGCTTCTGTGTCTTTCGGTATGTCCCCACACCTTTTGGCATGAGATGTCCCAGGCTCATCTGTATTTTCCCTACCCCAGTCCTGGAGTCATTTCTCTGAGGAGCCCTGGCTCCTTTTAGTGGAGAAAGGTACTGATGGACCAAGACCCGGGCGTGCTGCATGCAGGGGAGGGGTTGGAGCATCCAAGCCCCTCGGCACCTGGGATTCTGGCTGCAGTGAGTTATGGGGACGCTTCTATTGCTGTTGTCATTGGGTCTTTCTTCTTTCTCCTTTCTTGGAAAGAAGGGTACTTATGCTGATTCAAGTTTTGACTATGGGTTCTTCCAAAATGGTGAAGTAAAATTACAGGGTTTTTGCCAAGGCCCAGCTGGATCTTGAGACATTTGCATTCAGCGCACATACACTCATGGCTCTGGGGCTGAGCTAGGAGATGCGGTGAGCAGGGCAGGGAGAGACAGAAATAAACAACATGAACAGAAGACTCTCCTGCAGAAGATAACAACCCAGGGGCGAAGACCCACCCAGCCAGTGAGGCCAGCCTGCAACCAGGAATCCTCACCATCAAGTGTCATTCCGTTTTGGGCAAGAGGGTACCTGGTCCAGCCAGCAGATGCTCACTTATGAGAAGGGAGCTGCTTTACTAAGTTTGGGGACGGAGCAGAAGTAAAGAAGTCATGAGCCCTTGGTCAGAAGAGGGTTGGCAGGGAACACATTGCCTCCCAGACTGAGGATGCGGCGGAGCCCCTGAGGGCCGCTCTGTCCTGTGGGGTGGGCTCTGGGCAGCCCCTCCCTAGAGGGAGACAGTTTCATTCACTGCTGAGATGCAAGGACCATTTAGGCCTTTTACGGCAAGTTCACGGTCAGTAAGGCAGAAATCGGGGCGGCAACACGTCCGTAGTGTGTCTGTCTTCTTGCTGATGTTGGCTCTGGGACACCTGGAGAGTTCAGATGGGCTGCCGCGGTGCTGAGGCTGCTTTTCGGGGATAAGCTGACTGGATCAGGAAGGGCCTGCCCAGAGCTGGTAACATGCACCCCGCCCATCAGCCCAAGGATGCTCCTGCTTCCTCAGGCTCCGTCGTGAGCCCCACCCCCCAGGAGCTCACAGTGCTTTCACACATGACACAGTAGTTATCCCATTGCTTTCCAGGCAGAAGAAGTATAAAAGCAGCAAAGAGATGTTTAAGTTTGAGCATAGGAGACTAATTTTCTATGAGGGGGGAAGGCAGGATGAAACTAATATTTGTTTATATTATAGTGTTTTAGGTTCTAGAAGGTTCCTTCATTGCAGCTTTTGTCCTGTTTTATACACAGGAAAACTGGAGCTGGGAAACACTGGACACTGTGCCCGTGACCCTGCAGCTGGGAGAGGCAGAGCTGGGACCCAACTTAAGCCGGTCTGACCCCAGCCACGCTCTTGAAGTTGGTGTGTTTGTATTGGTTGAAATGGACCCCTATATTACGCACAAAAGCTAAAAATTATAAATATCCTTATAAAATATGATTAACATTGTATAATTTGAGCCACGCCTGCCTAAGACATGTCACATCCCTGGTCATCATGTTAATAGGAAGGAGGTAGGGGATTTTTGAATTTTTGATATTTAAATAGAAATTTTTAAATCTTTGATATTTAAATAGAAAATAGTTATGGCCGACATGGTCCAGTTAAAGAACAGATGCCCCAGTAGAATAGGATTGCCGGGTCTGATCAGTAGAAAGTGCAGGCTTGGCATCAAGGACTGTGGGACCTGGAATCCAGGCGACTCCATGTGATTCCTCACAGCTCACCTTCATTGGCTGTGTAACAGCCACAAACCCACCACCAACACAGGTAAAAGGTGTGCAAAAAGGGATGGTGACCTTCCCACACAGCACTTTGAGGACAGTCCTGACCACAAATATGCCAACCTTTTATCTCTTGAGGTTGCTGCTACTTGAAGATCATTTCTCTTCTTTTGGTTTGTGAAATAAGGTCACCACAAGCAAAGAGGTCTCTGGATGGCTGGGCCAAGTCTGGGAGAATTCTGGAAGCCATATCAGTAGTTTACTGCAGGGCTGTGCCCCTTACTCTGCCCTCTCAGGGTGGCTTTAACCTTGGGCAAGGCTGTGCTCCTGTACCAGGGCCCACGGGTGGTTACATAGGAAGCAGCTGAGTACCTGTCATCTCCTGTTTCTCTCAGCAATTCCTTTCCCAGGCCGGACTCCTTCCTCTCAGGCTTCTGAATCCAATGGAGAGACCGAGAGTCCTGAGATGATTGTGATCCTGGAAAGCTAAACATTTAATGCTGGTTATGTAGAACACTTTTGAGTGTACAGAGTGCTTTCAGACACATTATCTAACTTAATGAATTATCAACGAGGATTAGGGAAAATGATAAGAAAGGCAACAAACGTGACAAGACGTAAGACAAGCATGGAAAGCCCCCTCCGAGAACCGCACCCCTGCTGTAGAGGCGGATGGGTGAGGGGGAGGTCTGCAGGTGGGCAGAGGCAGGATGGGACCAGACCAGTCACTGACCCACAGGCTCTATTTCCCAAGACCTCTGCCCACTGCAGACCCAAAGTGATACCGAGCCAGGAATGGAACTTCTCTAGGAGACATCCTCTGCAAACTCCGATACAGGCCTCCCTCCCAGTCCTCAAGTGCCTTTGTGTGGCCAGGATCGCTGGACCACTTTGGGATGCCCTAATCTGTAGGGAATTAGAAGTGTGTCTCCCTGGTGAGATTTATCTTCAAGCACCTCATTTAAAACCGTGCTTTGCAAAAGGTAAGAATTGTGGCATCGAGAAGCCTGGCTTGCATCTCTTTTGCCTGGCCTTTTCCAGTCCTTTATGAGTCTGACACATATCCCATTACCTTCCAGTCAGCCGCCCCTGTTTGGCTGGGAGGGGACGCCAGTCAGTGAGCCGCCCCGGATTACACCAGCATTTACACTGGAGTCTTTGCTGTCACTCCCCGAAGAAAAATGAGACCAGAGAAGATCCTCCGGTAGTGCCACGGGGAAGATTATTTTGAGCAAGGACTTTCTGAGGTCTTTACAGGCACTAAGGGTAAGGCTGCTGAGTCTAGTCACGCCAGGCCAAGCACAGCCTTGTGTTTAAAAATACAGTGTGGGGAGGGTGGAGGCGGCCCACAGGGCAGCTCGCTGGTCAACCGGAGGCTGGCCTCACAGAGAAGGGGTCGTGCTGAAGTGACCGTGAGATGGGACCCCTCGTCTGGCATGGGGACGCAGGTGTGAACATGTGCACAGGTCACAGAGAGTTGACACCTGGTGTCTGGAGTACACCTGTGTCTCAGGTTCACAGAGAAGGTAAGTAATTTGCCCTAGGTCACACAGTGAGCACTTGCGCTCCAGTCCAATCTCTTCACCACTACACTACATATGGGTGGAGCATGACCCTTCTCCAGGGTATCTGACAAACCCCCTCCCAAGGTTGGTATGTTTCCTAGTTATTTTTCTAGGCATATTATAAGTATACGTAGACATTAGGTGTGTGGCTTTTAAAATAGAAATGAATTACTATACATGCATGTTTCAACTTTAACTTCTTTCCATGTCTCTACATTTAGATTTCTGTTCTTTTTAATAGGTAGAATGCACGTTATGGATATACTATACCTTGTTTAATTGTTCCCTTATTTAAACATTTAGGTTGTTTCCAGGGTTTTATTCATACAAATTGTGCCACCCTTTCATGTACATCTTTATGCATATGTGCAATTTTTTTTGTTGCAATAAATTCAAAGTGTAGCCCATTTAAATTAGGGGCGATCTTGACAGGTTGTCCTTTCTTACCACAAACTTATCAGAGAACCTGTTTTTGTTATTTAAAAAATATGTTTGAAGGACAAGTTGGTAGTCTGTATCAAAATTTTACAATCCCAACAAAGGAATCACACAAGCATAGGAATATACAGGCATCACGGTGATATTTACAGTGATGGTAAAGAGCTGGAAACCAAGTGCACACCCAGCAAATGGTGACTGGTTAAAAGTTAAAACCCTGGAGCCTCCATCCTGTGTGCAAGGTGGGGATGGTTAGATGTGTCAGGAGAGCGCCAGGGTTTAAAGCCCACACCCTTCCGCGCTGGGCGCGCTCACTCAGCCCCAGGGCCGGTGCCGCTCCCTGCACACGGCGCCCCCTAGGCTGCGCTGGGGCAAACGACAGTCCCACAAGGATGGAACAAGCAGGCGCTGTGGCCCTGGGCTTCAATCCAGCTCCCGCAACGGGATCCCAGAGCTTCAAAGGCCTCTGTGGTGTAAGAACAACGAGCTGAGCATTAGACTCACCTGCTGTGAACCACCTGTCCTATCTCCGCTTTGCTGGAGCAACATGGCAGCGGCAGTGGCGGAAGGAGTCTGCGAGCCCCACGGCCCCAGGAGACAGACTGGGCGGTTTGTGGGAGCCTCCCGACAACACACCAGGCCACCTTCTGCCTCATGCCTTATACACGTAAATAGTTTGGGCAGGCACAAATTGCTTTTGTAATTTTAAAAAAGAAGGGAAATAGGAAAAAAAAAATGCAGTAGGCACACAAAGAAAGCCTGATGTCAAGAAGATGTACATGAAACCTCACCTTAGTCTGTAAATTTCCAGTTTAAACTATTTGGGGACAAGAGAGGGTAGTGGGAACTTTTATGATTTGTCTTTATTTCCTATACATTGCAAGGCCTCGGGAAAGTGTATAGGGGCAAACGAAGGTGGCTACAGGGTCCTGGAGGCCTCATGTGTCCCAAAGAGTAACAAGAGGGTGGTCACACCATGCAGTCTAGGAAAGATGCCGTAAGGTGAGCCGGGAGGGGTGGTCAGTTTGTCCTGAAGAATACAGAAGGCAGCACCGATTCCAGGAAGGTGGGGGCACAAGTGTGCTCTCCTGTCCTTGTGCTCGCCACACTTTTTTGGACTAATCTAACTACCTCGAAGGCTGTGTGGAAGCGTCAAGTTCCCCTGAGATCCTCAGGGGAGGGGGCGGCTATGGACCTCCATTCTCCAAGGTGCAGTTGAGGGGGGCCAGAGGCCCCGGGAAGGCTTCCCTCTCCTCTAGGGGTGAGGCTGAGTGCAATTGGCCACACCCTGCCTGTCCCTGAAGTGGGGCAGACTGTCCCCTCGCCCGAAGGCCTTTGGACGGCCACCCAGCCTTGACAACCCTGGGGGAACGGGAGGGGCCTACCTGGTGGGCTGACTTGCCCTGAGACCTCACAGCGAGGGCAGCAGTGCCTGGTCCTCACACCCAGGGTCGCCTTTTCCATCGCCTCAGCAGAGGGTCACAGTTTGCCTGCCCATTTTCAGCAAATCTACAGGTAAGAAAACTAGCTGGGCGATGCAGACCATACAGGAAAAGGATGCTGCAAACCCACCTGCCCGCTGACCCCCTACTTGTTCCTGTTTCAGGCACGTCGTAAGGGGGTGGCGTGGGATCCGAGAAGCCTCGAATGGGGCTGTAAATGGGTCCGAGGGCCAGTGGTTTGGAGCGAGCGCAGCTGGAGAGCTGCCAGCCTGCGTTTTGACCATGAGAAGAGCATTGTGATCTCACTCGGAAGAGGGGAAAAAGCGTAATACAGGCGGACAATTCCAGTGACAGGAAATGGGGCCAAGAGGGTGATAATCTGAGTTTGGGAGAAGCACGCCAAGTAGAACATGGACGCAGCCTGAGAAGTCAGGGAGGAAGCAGTAAGAGGAAAGCCTGGGAAGCAGGGAGAAAGCACAGTCAGGTGCAGGACCTGCGGGAGGTGGAGAAAGGCTCGCAGCCATCCTTCCGGCAGCGGAGCCAGAGCCTCGGCCAAACCCAGTTCATCGGTAAGAAACTGAGAGGTGATGGCATGTGACGGGGCCGCTGGCCAGCGCGGGGCGGAGGGCATGTGAGCCCTGACCCCTTCTGACTCTGAGCCAGGGCTCCTCCTACCGGCACGTTTCCTGCCACTGGAGGCACGACCCCGGGCACTGCAGAGCACACCAGCACGGTGCTGGGGCAGCGTTGTGCATTTTCCTTGGTTCTTGCTCCCACCGCAACAAAGAATTGAAGGGCAGAGACACAGTAGTGAAGCAGAGTAAAAGGTTTATTTAAAATTACTTACTTAAAGAGAAAAAATGAGGAGCACCCTGAAAGGTTGGGGGGGCCCCCCCTTTAAGGATTTTTCAGGAATGTGACACGGGGCTGGGGGCTCAGCCTCGTTAAGTGGGCTCAAGATGTTTATGTTTGATGAGAGGTTAAGTTTCTTCTCAGTCCTCTGGGTAATACTGGGTAATACTGGGTAAAAATTAACTTGGCACAAGAAGTTTACTGTTTTGGTCCCCTCCCAGGGTAGCAGCTTCCTGGCTTGGGAGCATATCAATCAGGACCGCCTACCCTGCCCCTCCAGGTAGGCTCAGTTTTCTGTTTGCTAAAGAGTATGTTAAGAATCTTACTTCTTAACTTGGATTTTAAAATGCAGTTTTAGCTTTAAGATGGAATCTCCCTCTCTTTCAGGCAAGCTAGAGTAATTCCTACAATGGCGTGACCTGATTGACACAGTGAAGACATGGACTGTGCTCAGCTACTTCTCTTTAACTGGGGAATATTCAAACATTCAAGGCCAAGTTGCTCCTGACCTTTTGAGCTTTAACTAATTAACTCATTAACTCTGAGTCTTTTCTGGCTTTCTAGTTTAAACTGGTTAACTCTGAGTCCTTTCTAGTAGGGCTTTACTGACCTTATTCTCTGTCCACCCCGCTCACATCTATTTTCATGCCTAACAATGCCATGCACTGTCCCGAGTCCTGGCTCTGAATGGGCATCGTGTCCTTCATATTACACGTGGCCAGGAGCCAGGATACCTGCTTGAACTCACACAGCTGTTCTGCATGACCAGCCCTGCCCCCATGGCAACAGTCTGGCCGCCCAAAGCGTGGGCACGTCTGGTGAGGCTGCCCCTACTCTGTGCAGGTCTCAGTCAGGCAGGACCCCTGTGTGTTCTCAGGGCTTCCTCACGATGATCCTTCAAACCCCGGCACTGATACCATCCTCATGGTAGAGACAGGGACAGTGAGATGTACAGAATCAGCACCAGCCCACGGTCTCAGGCACCCATTGCAGCCTCTCCACACTGAACCCCACAATGACCTGGGGGACTGTCATGTTAGGGGTCCCCATACAAGACAGTGCAGACTCAAAATTCAAATCCAGTCACAACTGAGGGGCCCCTGGGTGATCAGAAGCCTCCTCGGCAATGCCTGCTTCTGTATTTTATTTATGGCATTTACATATTAAAAACTGTGCTTCTGTGTTGTGAAGCTAAAAATAAACAGCTAATTTACTGAGGACCTAGGGAAACACGAGGCACTTTCTGCCTATTTCTTCTCATTCCCAGCATCTTCTCTTCTTCCCTTCGCGGTGAAAGCCTCTCCCCGAGCCTCTCAGCTCAGAGGCAGGGGGCAGAACTGAGCTGCAGAGGCCAGGCCGACCCCGCTGTCCCTCCTGGCTCAGCTCAGGCCGGGCGGACTTTCTCACTCCTCAGCCCGTGCCTGGTCCAGCCCCTCCTGGGTCCGCTGGCCTGGCGGACGCCCAGTCACTGCCCTGCGGTCCTGATGACAGCCACCGTGGGAATGCAACACACAACTCCGCGTGGACGTCAGGCCACCGCCCTCCGCTTTCAGCTGGCTGAGGGCCCTGGGGATGTCAGCAGCTCCAGCACGGTGTAAAATGCAGCCAAATAAACAGGGGAACGCCTGATGGAGGAAGAGCCCTACAAACGGAACCTGTAAATAGAAATATAAGGCAGAGTAACTTCACTTACTCTTTTTAACGCTGATGTGCTGATCATCCACTCCGTGCCGGGCATTTTTCTAGACACAGCAATGAACGAGGCGCGGGAGACCTCGGCTCGCCTGCAGCTTCATTCTCGGTGGAGGAACACAGAGGGGACACAAGTGTGCTGTTTTGTATCGTGGCAAAGACGAAACCTGGTGAGGAAGGCGCCTGGGTGGGGGGCGACCTTAGGGCACTCAGGGGTCTCTGAGAAGGTGACATCTCAGTGGAGCCCCGAAACTGTGAGGAGGAACCCTCATTGAGGGGAACCCCCCACATGTCAAAGTGGGGGAACCCACAGTTAGGGCACTGAGTTCAGAGGAGGAACAGCTGGGCTTTCAGACAGCTGGATGCGAGGCTGCTGTCCTGGCAGGTTGGCAGAGCCAGCTGGAGCCAGCGGGCAGAGTCCCAGCGAGCCGGCTGCTCATCCTGCCCCAGCTCCAAGGTGGCGCCCATGACACTGTCCCTGGGGCCAGACGGGTCTTCAGCCTCGCCTTGAGGAAGAACAGACTCCTCCACCTGCTGGGCTGCCAGCTTCGGCAGGTACAAGTGTAGTCTCCAGGCAAAAGCAGCCTGGAGCGGGATACCCCTGAGATATTCAGGGGAAGGCTCTCTTGGTCTTTAGTACCAGTAGTTGTGAGGTGGAGGCTGGGCACGGAAAAGCCCACGGATTGGCCACAGCCTGCACTGGGCTGGCCCTGCTGGCTACCCCAGACGCCCCACTCAGGATGGAGCTGAAGGGCCCTGGGAACTGAGGAGCTGCCCTGAGGTGTAGGCTGAAGCTTCTGACCGCCACTGTGTGTGTGTTGAACTCAGAGATGTTTTGACAAAACAACTGCAGAAGAATAAATGAAAAGAATACAATTCTTTTAATAATCCCACCAAAAAGAGAACCTAACCTGCCTATTTCTAAAGCCATTGCTTTAGAACCAGGCACGGGCTCAGCAATGCCCAGTGATCTGGTGAGGAGTGTTCAACACACTGTGGAAAGGTAGGCAGTCCAGATGGGAAAACGGCTGGCAGAGGCTTGCGGGAGCAGAGCAGAGGACTACTGGGAAGCGCAGCGGTGGGACATTCCACCCACTTCTTCCAAAACGTTTACTGAGCACCAGTGATTGCCTCGCATCAGCTGGGGGACAGTGATGAACAGCCCGCGCTGCCCACGTTCTGCCGGCAGCAAACAGAGGCACGGGCTGTCAGGCGTGTTGCTGATAACAGGCAGTACTGAGATTAGATACGAGGTTCTTGGAGTCCAAACCCGCTGTGCTGGGAAAAAGACCAAGATTTGGACCAGCCAGCTCTCTGCAGCCTGAGAAGGCATGTCTGCAGGTTCCTGTTCTCCTGCCTCTGTGAAGGCCCTCCTCTGTCCTGGTGGAGGCCCCACCTAGGAAGGGGGCTTTCTTCTTGTGTGCCAGGAAAGGGCTCGCTTTGCTTCCTCCAGGTCCAAAGGGGAAACTGGCCCTTCAATAGAAATTGCTTGATCTGATATGTGATCTCCAGCCCATACAAATGGGTATGTGTGTATGCACGTGTATATATGTTGATCTATTTGTGGCTCTGAGCCTCCTTTTGGCCATTTTAGGTAGTCAGTTAGGGCAACTCACTTCCCAGGGAGAACACTTGGCCCCATGATTGACAGAAGCCAGGGGAAGAGCCACATACATTTCAAAGCACATCAATGAGCTCTGCCTTCCCGGCAGTTTCAGGTTGAAAGGAGGCTGGGGACTAAGAATATGGCCACCTGGGCGGGTGGGTGGGGGTCAAATCTTCCCAGCTTTGTGTGCTAGGTGTGGAGAGTGGCCCTAGAGGCCAGCATGCACCAGGCAGCTCTTACTCCCGCTCCTAAGAAGCAAGATGAGGCGGCCGAATCAGAACCAGCTTCCAAGTGCAGTTCGAGTCACGTCCGTTCAGAAAAGGATGAGCTCCCAGGTGTTTCCCAGGTTGGAGGAGAGTCAGAGATCAGGCAGTAGGGTCTGGGAGGAAGGCACACTGCCAGTTACCATCTGATGCTTCTCACTTGCAGCTTTTAGGGGATCATGGGGTCGCAAAGCACTCGGTCATAATTTCCCTTTGTGGACTTCCCTCCTCCTTCCCCTGCCCAGAGACAGAGGGGATCCTGGACTTGGGGCACCTCAGCAGGCTGTGCCCGGGCTGAGCTGGAGCCAGGTCCAGGTCGGTGGTGGCCGCTGACAGCAGCTTCGAGTGGAGCAAGCCTGAAGCTCGTGGGAGGGTCTTATGCACAGGGTCTGAGGCCACCATTTGTCCGATGGCATTCTCACCATTTCTATTCGTAACTGATGGTTTTGTACAACCAGGACACCCTTTGGTGGGGGTGGGGAGAACCTTTCATCCAAGTATCTCCCCAGTGCTACAGAACAAATGGCTTACTTGTCACAATAACAAATGAGATCTATTTTTCTTTCAGAGCACACGAGTTTTGCTTTGATGGTCTAGTCTGGTAATCCAAAAAGTCACTTTTGACTTTTTTTTTCCTGTAATCATCAAGGTCAATTTTTCTGCTGGGCACCGATTACATACTGACATGTCTAGTCTGTCTCCTTTGCCTTTCTTTATTTTTCCAATGAAAAAGAAATGAGAATGATTTGGGATTAGATAGCTCCTCACGTTTGATTCTAGTGTTGGTATCTGCCATGGAGAAGTCCCTATGGAACCAGGCTAATCCACGCAGGGTTCATTTACATCATACATGCAGCTAAGAAAGGACTTTATAGCCTAGATGTACTTTATCACCCAGGAGAACAACGACAATCCCTTTTCGGCTTGCATGTCTCTGTTACTTTTTCCAGGTCAGGCTGTCCTAGTGGGCGAAGCCGGCCAAGTCTGCAAGCTCCGGGACTCAGTGCAGCCAGCCCTCGGAGGGGCGCCCCCTCTGAAGGAGCCCGGCGGTGCTGAGGACACCTCTGGCCAAAGGGCACTCGGAGTGCTCCTCCTTGATCACCTTCCCTCCGAGTGGGGGTGTAGGAAATGGTCTCAGGAAGTGCTGATTGTCTTGTAACTACAGCTGTTAGTGAGGAAGGGGGAGGAAGGCAGGCAGGCAGCCTTCCTCCCCCTTCTGCCTTGCCTCCACCCCCTTCTTTTGTCCTTCCTTCCTCCATCCAAGGCATCTCTGGAGCAGCTTGGGGTCCCCAGTGGTTGGCAGCAGGGTGCTCAGGATGCTTGCAGATCAGCGGGGGTGACAGACATGAAAACAAATCAGTGTGATGTAGTGTTAGGGAATCTATGAGACCTGTGGGGGAATTCAGTTTGCAGAGCGGTGACCTGGGCAAATCGACCCATAAGGGGGAAGTGTTCTGCCGGGTGTGCGGACTTCAGTGGCTCCGCCACAGGCACTTGCTCTGAGAAGCCTGTAAATCTTCTGAAGCTAGACTTGAGACACTGTTTCCCAAGGTGTACCTCTCTTGTTCATAACTTTAGATGCCATACAGTTGAATGTTATTGTTCTTATTATTTTAAAATTTCAAGACTTGTGTAAAGTATCCAGTACTTCACAGATTCTATTAGTGGGGAAAAGTAATAAGCATTTTAGAAAATGAGTTGATAGTCAATTGGAACATGAAAAGATGCTCATCACTAACCATCATGAAATGCAAATGAAAACTAAAGGGTCCCCACCAGTAAGATGGCAAACTTCCGGCTTCTCTTCGGGGTCCTCAGTTCCCGCCGGCGCCACCTGAAGCCCAATCACCTCTCGCCCCCCTCCCAATCCCAGCACCTAGCCAACAGCCACCAGACCCGTAGAAGTGACACCTCAATCAATTCATGCCCCTTCCTATATAACCCAGCACCTTTCCCTAATAAAGCGGAACTCTCCGGTGAATATGTGTCGCTCCTTTCCTTTCATTGGTGCCGAAACCCGGGAGACGGGACACCCCAACTGGGCCCAGTCTTCCCCCCGACACCAGCAGCAGCTTGCCCTCGTCCTCTTTTTCCGGCGCTGGCTCATCACACTCACCACTCCTCTCTGGCCTTTAGGTAAGTTTTCCCCCCGGAGTGGGCCACTCTTCTCTGAGCTATCGCAGTGCCATTGACCGTGATCGTCCGGCAAGGCCCTGACGCTCGGGGATGAGGAGGGAACGCTCCCCGCCTTAGGCCTTCATGGCTGCGGTGGACCCTCAGGCCCCTCCTCCAACAGCCATAAATCCCCGCCTCAGGCCTTCACGGCTGCGGCCGACTCTCAGGCACCCCCCTCCAACAGCCATAAATGAGGTGACTCCTTTGTGGATGAGAACGCTCCCTTTTCCCCCCGTTCCTTCTTCTGCTCCATCCGCCGAAAACGCCTAGCGCTAGGTACCTCGTGACTCCGGCACTCTGCCTTCTTAGGGAAGTCTGGGTGACAACCCACACTTCCCAAGAAATTCCGACTCGTATACGAGTTTCCGCAGACCACCAAGGATCATCGGGGACGCCCTTTGTCTCCTTGCTGTCTGCCTCCGGTCCGAGGATCTCCGTTCGTCTTCCCCTGTTTGTCTCCTTCTCTGTCCTTTAGCCATGGGAGCCTCCTCATCCCTCCCTGAAAGTTCACCTCTTGAATGCCTGCTTAAGCATCTGGCTACCCCCTCCCTGACGCCTGATATAAAACCAAAACTTCTCCATAAATATTGCTCCCAAGATTGGCCGACATACCCCCTAGACAATAACAACCAATGGCCCGCAGGGGGAACTCTTGATCCTAACATCACTTGCGATCTTTTTTTTTTTTTTTTTTTGAGGGCATCTCTCATATTTATTGATCAAATGGTTGTTAACAACAATAAAATTCAGTATAGGGGGTCAATGCTCAATGTACAATCATTAATCCATCTCAAGTCTAATTCTCGTCAGTCTCCAATCTTCTGAAGCATAACGAACAATTTCTTACATGGTGAACAAATTCTTACATAGTGAATAAATTCTTACATGGTGAACAGTACAAGGGCATTCATCACAGAAACTTTCGGTTTTGATCACGCATTATGGCCTATAAACAATCAGGTCAAATATGAATATTCGTTTGATTTTTGTACTTGATTTATATGTTGATCCCACATTTCTCCCTTTATTATTATTATTATTATTATTTATTTATTTTTTTTTTTGAGAGGGCATCTCTCATATTTATTGATCAAATGGTTGTTAACAACAATAAAATTCAGTATAGGGGGGTCAACGCTCAATGTACAATCACTAATCCATCTCAAGCCTAATTCTCGTCAGTCTCCAATCTTCTGAAGCATAACGAACAAGTTCTTACATGGTGAACGAATTCTTACATAGTGAATAAATTCTTACATGGTGAACTGTACAAGGGCATTCATCACAGAAACTTTCGGTTTTGATCATGCATTATGACCTATAAACAATCAGGTCAAATACGAATATTCGTTTGATTTTTGTACTTGATTTATATGTTGATCCCACATTTCTCCTATTATTATTATTATTTTTATTTTTAATAAAATGCTGAAGTGGTAGGTAGATGCAAGATAAAGGTAGAAAACATAGTTTAGTGCTGTAAGAAGGCAAATGTAGATGATCAGATGATCAGGTGTATGCCTATGGCCTAAGTATTAATCCAGGCTAGACAAGGGCAGCAAGACATCCATGGATGCAGAAGATTTCTCTCAAAGCAGCGGGGGTGAGGTTCTGAGCCTCACCTCTGTTGATCCCCAAATTCTCACCTGATGGCCCCCCTGCGACTGTGCCTGTCTTAGGTTGTTCCTCCCTTGAGGAATCTTACCCGTCTCTGGCTAACCAGTCATCTTCCAGGGCCATACAGGGAAATGTAAAGTTGGTAAATGAGAGAGAAGCCATATTGTTTGCAAAGGTTAGCTTTTTACTTCTTTGCAGATTTATGCCCTGTGGCTTCTATGCCCAGCACTTGTCTCGAGGTATCTTTACCACCTGGAGGAATTATGATATTCGGTAAATTCGATATGAGGCACGAATTCTATTTAAGGGTTGTAATTAGGAAGGAAGAAGAAAAGCTATAGATGTAGTATATGAAGGAAACATGGGAGGATTGATTATTTCTTTGACATATCTTTTTGTATAGTACCTTAAGTATGTATAGGTTTTAAACTACTAATTTGCACACACATATTAACATAATAGGAATACGGTGACATAAACAAAGCAAATCTATAATTACCATCCATCTCCAGTGAAGCCAAGAAAACCATTTAGGCACCCTAGGCATTTGTGAAAATTTATCTATGATATGATGGATATTGTCCAACTGTACTTGAACCATCAGACAAATTAAAGCAGCCCATTTCTGGGATCTGTTCACATCCCATATGTTCTTTTAACTGTAGATAGTCTATAGTCATGAGATTTTGGAGTGCTACAACTTGCACCCCTCCCAACTCCTGGTTGAGTTCCAACAGTACAGATCCGGTCAAATTCGTTGTCTCACTGTATGCACATGCCAGCCTAGACAACTCCCTCCTCATTCCTATGGTAAGTCCAGGAGACAGTGGGCTGGATGCAGCCACAACTGCAGCATCGTCCGGATCCCTGTGGATGCTTTTTGATGATCATCCCCCGGCACCAGTCCTCCAGAGAGTGCTGATGCCGGAAGCTCCTCCTCATATCGTATCTTAGTTCATTTTCTGGGTATCCAAGCTAGGCCTTGATCTTCTGCATAGAAACAAACAGACCCTTTGCCAACACTTTGACATGCCCTCTATACCACTGTGCAGAACTCATTGGAGGTCAGGACAGAGTAACTGCTTTTTTTTTTTTTTTTTAATTAAGAGAAAGGAATATTATCAGAAAAGAGTACCTCCATAGCTGATCATCTGACACCCTTTAAGTGATCAACATTAAGGATATTTAAAGCATGCATTGATCTTTGATTTACCAATAGTTTTATACTGTTAAGGAGTAATCCCAATTTTCTTTCTTTCTTTCTTTCTTTTTTAATTTTTAATCTACATTTACATGAAGAATACTATGTTTACTATGCTCTCCCCTATATCAGGTCCCCCCTAACAACCACATTACGGTTACTGTCCATCAGCTTAGCAAAATGTTGTAGAGTCACTACTTGTCCTCTCTGTGTTGTGCAGCCCACCCTCCCCTTTCTCACTCGCTCCCATTCATGCTAATCTTAATACTCCTCTTCTTCTTCCCCCCCCTTATCCCTCCCTGCCCACCCATCCTCCCCAGTTCCTTTCCCTTTGGTACCTGTTAGTCCATTTTTGGGTTTTGTAATTCCACTGCTGTTTTGTTCCTTCAGTTTTTCCTTTGTTCCTATACTCCTCAGATGAGTGAAATCATTTGGTATTTCTCTTTCTCCGCTTGGCTTATTTCACTGAGCATAATACTTTCCAGCTCCATCCAAGTTGCTGCAAATGGTTGGATTTTTCCACTTCTTATGGCTGAGTAGTATTCCATTGTGTATATGTACCACATCTTCTTTATCCATTCATCTACCGATGGACATTTAGGTTGCTTACAATTCTTGGCTATTGTAAATAGTGCTGCGATAAACATAGGGGTGCATCTGTCTTTCTCAAACTTGATTGCTGCGTTCTTAGGGTAAATTCCTAGGAGTGGAATTCCTGGGTCAAATAGTAGGTCTGTTTTGAGCATTTTGATGAACCTCCATACTGCTTTCCACAATGGTTGAACTAATTTACATTTCCACCAGCAGTGTAGGAGGGTTCCCCTTTCTCCACAGCCTCGCCAACATTTGTTGTTGTTTTCTTTTGGATGGCAGCTATCCTTACTGGTGTGAGGTGATACCTCATTGTAGTTTTAATTTGCATTTCTCTGATAATTAGCGATGTGGAGCATCTTTTCATGTGTCTCTTGGCCATCTGTATTTCTTTTCTGGAGAACTGTCTGTTCAGTTCCTCTGCCCATTTTTTAATTGGGTTATTTGTTTTTTGTTTGTTGAGGCGTGTGAGCTCTTTATATATTCTGGACGTCAAGCCTTTATCGGATCTGTCATTTTCAAATATATTCTCCCATACTGTAGGGTTCCTTTTTGTTCTATTGATGGTGTCTTTCGCTGTACAGAAGCTTTTCAGCTTAATGTAGTCCCACTTGCTCATTTTTGCTGTTGTTTTCCTTGCCCGGGGAGATATGTTCAAGAAGAGATCACTCATGTTTATGTCTAAGAGGTTTTTGCTATTTTTTTTTCCAAGAGTTTAATGGTTTCATGACTTACATTCAGGTCTTTGATCCATTTTGAGTTTACCTTTGTATATGGGGTTAGACAATGGTCCAGTTTCATTCTCCTACATGTAGCTGTCCAGTTTTGCCAGCACCATCTGTTGAAGAGACTGTCATTTTGCCATTGTATGTCCATGGCTCCTTTATCAAATATTAATTGACTATATATGTTTGGGTTAATTTCTGGGGTCTCCAATCTGTTCCACTGGTCTGTGGCTCTGTTCTTGTGCCAGTACCAAATTGTCTTGATTACTATGGCTTTGTAGTAGAGCTTGAAGTTGGGGAGTGAGATCCCCCCTACTTTATTCTTCTTTTTCAGGATTGCTTTGGCTATTCGGGGTCTTTGGTGTTTCCATATGAATTTTTGAATTATTTGTTCCAATTCATTGAAGAATGTTGCTGGTAATTTGAGAGGGATTGCATCAAATCTGTATATTGCTTTGGGCAGGATGGCCATTTTAACGATATTAATTCTTCCTAGCCATGAGCATGGGATGAGTTTCCATTTATTAGTGTCCCCTTTAATTTCTCTTAAGAGTGACTTGTAGTTTTCAGAGTATAAGTCTTTCACTTCTTTGGTTAGGTTTATTCCTAGGTATTTTATTCTTTTTGATGCAATGGTGAATGGAATTGTTTTCCTGATTTTTCTTTCTATTGATTCGTTGTTAGTGTATAGGAAAGCTACAGATTTCTGTGTGTTAATTTTGTATCCTGCAATGTTGCTGTATTCCGTATCAGTTCTAGTAGTTTTGGAGTGGAGTCTTTAGGGTTTTTTATATACAGTATCATATCATCTGCAAATAGTGACAGTTTAACTTCTTCTTTACCAATCTGGATTCCTTGTATTTCTTTGTTTTGTCTGATTGCCGTGGCTAGGACCTCCAGTACTATGTTAAATAACAGTGGGGAGAGTGGGCATCCCTGTCTGGTTCCCGATCTCAGAGGAAATGCTTTCAGCTTCTCGCTGTTCAGTATAATGCTGGCTGTGGGTTTATCATATATGGCCTTTATTATGTTGAGGTACTTGCCCTCTATTCCCATTTTGCTGAGAGTTTTTATCATGAATGGATGTTGAATTTTGTCAAATGCTTTTTCAGCATCTATGGAGATGATCATGTGTTTTTTGTCTTTCTTTTTGTTGATGTGGTGGATGATGTTGATGGATTTTCGAATGTTGTACCATCCTTGCATCCCTGGGATGAACCCCACTTGGTCATGGTGTATGATCCTTTTGATATACTGTTGAATTCTGTTTGCTAATATTTTATTGAGTATTTTTGCATCTACATTCATCAGGGATATTGGTCTGTAATTTTCTTTTTTGGTGGGGTCTTTGCCTGCTTTTGGTATTAGGGTGATGTTGGCCTCATAGAATGAGTTTGGGAGTATTCCCTCTTCTTCTATTTTTTGGAACACTTTAAGGAGAATGGGTATTATGTCTTCTCTGTGTGTCTGATAAAATTCCGAGGTAAATCCGTCTGGCCCCAGGGTTTTGTTCTTGGGTAGTTTTTTTATTACTGTTTCAATTTCTTTGCTTGTAATTGGTTTGTTTAACTTTTGTGTTTCTTCCTTGGTCAGTCTTGGGAGGTTGTATTTTTCTAGGAAGTTGTCCATTTCTTCTAGGTTTTCCAGCTTGTTGGCATATAGGTTTTCATAGTAATCTTTAATAATTCTTTGTATTTCTGTGGAGTCTGTCGTGATTTTTCCATTCTCATTTCTGATTCTGTTGATTTGTGTTGACTCTCTTTTTCTCTTAATAAGTTGGGCTAGAGGCTTATCTATTTTCTTTATTCTCTCAAAGAACCAGCTCTTGGTTTCGTTGATTTTTGCTATTGTTTTATTCTTCTCAATTTTGTTTATTTCTTCTCTGATCTTTATTATGTCCCTCCTTCTGCTGACTTTAGGCCTCATTTGTTCTTCTTTTTCCAGTTTTAATAATTGTGATGTTAGACTATTCATTTGGGATAGTTCTTCCTTCTTCAAGTGTGCCTGGATTGCTATATATTTTCCTCTTAAGACTGCTTTCGCTGCATCCCACAGAAGTTGGGGCTTAGTGTTGTTGTTGTCATTTGTTTCTATATATTCCTTGATCTCTATTTTGATTTGTTCATTGATCCATTGATTATTTAGTAGCATGTTGTTAAGCCTCCATGTGTTTGTGAGCGTTTTTGTTTAGTTTGTAGAATTTATTTCTACTTTCATACCTTTGTGGTCTGAAAAATTGGTTGGTAGAATTTCAATATTTTGGAATTTACCGAGGCTCTTTTTGTGAGCTAGTATGTGGTCTATTCTGGAGAATGTTCCATGTGCACTTGAGAAGAATGTATATCCTGTTGCTTTTGGATGTAGAGTTCTATAGATGTCTATAAGGTCCATCTGTTCTAGTGTGTTGTTCAGTGCCTGTGTGTCTTTACTTATTTTCTGCCCTGTGGATCTATCCTTTGGGGTGAGTGGTGTGTTGAAGTCTCCTACATTGAATGCATTGCAGACTATTTCCCTCTTTAGTTCTGTTAGTATTTGCTTCACATATGCTGGTGCTCCTGTATTGAGTGCATATATATTTAGAATGGTTATATCCTCTTGTTGGACTGAGCCCTTTATCATTATGTAGTATCCTTCTTTATCTCTTGTTACTTTCTTTGTTTTAAAGTCTATTTTGTCTGATATTAGTACTGCAACCCCTGCTTTCTTCTCACTGTTGTTTGCCTGAAATATGTTTTTCCATGCCTTGACTTTTAGTCTATGCTTATCTTTGGGTTTAAGGTGAGTTTCTTGTAAGCAGCATACAGATGGGTCCTGCTTTTTTATCCATTCTATTACTCTATGTCTTTTGATTGGTGCATTAAGTCCATTTACATTTAGGGTGACTATTGAGAGATATGTACTTATTGCCATTGCAGGCTTTAGATTCGTGGTTACCAAAGGCTCAAGGTTAGCTTCTTTAGTATCTTACTGCCTAACTTAGCTCGCTTATTGAGCTGTTATATACACTGTCTGGAGATTCTTTTCTTCTCTCCCTTCTTATTCCTCCTCCTCCATTCTTCATATGTTGTGTGTTTTGTTGTGTGCTCTTTTTAGGGGTGCTCCCATCTAGAGCAGTCCCTGTAGGATGCCCTGTAGAGGTGGTGTGTGGGAAGCAAATTCCCTCAGCTTTTGCTTGTCTGGGAATTGTTTAATCCCACCATCATATTTAAATGATAGTCGTGCTGGATACAGTATCCTTGGTTCAAGGCCCTTCTGTTTCATTGCATTAAGTATATCATGCCATTCTTTTCTGGCCTGTAGGGTTTCTGTCGAGAAGTCTGATGTTAGCCTGATGGGTTTTCCTTTATAGGTGACCTTTTTCTCTCTAGCTGCCTTTAAAACTCTTTCCTTGTCCTTGATCCTTGCCATTTTAATTACTATGTGTCTTGGTGTTGTCCTCCTTGGATCCTTTCTGTTGGGAGTTCTGTGTAATTCCATGGTCTGTTCGATTATTTCCTCCCCCAGTTTGGGGAAGTTTTCAGCAATTATTTCTTCAAAGAGACTTTCTATCCCTTTTCCTCTTTCTTCTTCTTCTGGTACCCCTGTAATATGAATATTATTCCTTTTGTATTGGTCACATAGTTCTCTTAGTGTTGTTTCATTCCTGGAGATCCTTTTATCTCTCTCTATGTCAGCTTCTATACGTTCCTGTTCTCTGTCTTCTATTCCTTCAATGGCGTCTTGCATCTTATCCATTCTGCTTATAAATCCTTCCAGGGATTGTTTCACTTCTGTGATCTCCTTCCTGACATCCGTGATCTCCTTCCGGACTTCATCCCACTGCTCTTGCATTTTTCTCTGCATCTCATCCCATTGCTCTTGCATTTTTCTCTGCATCTCATCCCATTGCTCTTGTATTTATCTCTGCATCTCTGTCAGCATGTTCATGATTTTTATTTTGAATTTCAGGAGGACTCATTAGGTCTGTCTCCCTCTCAGGTGTTGTCTCTGTGATCTTTGTCTGCCTATAGTTTTGTCTTTTCATGGTGATAGAGATAGTGTGCAGAGCTGGTACAAGTGACCGCTGGAAGAGCTTCCCTTCTTGTTGGTTTGTGGCCTTTTCCTGGGAGAATAGCGACCTCTAGTGGCTTGTGCTGGGCAGCTGTGCACAGACAGGGCTTCTGCTTCCTGCCCAGTTGCTTTGGGGTTCATCTCCGCTGTTGCTGTGGGCTTGGCCTGGCTGGGGCTGTTCCTCCAAAATGGTGGAGCCCCGTTGGAGGGGGAGCGGCCGGGGGGCTATTTATCTCCGTAAGGGGCCTCTGTGCTCCCTGCTGCCCAGGGGATTAGAGTGCCCAGAGATCCCCAGATTCCCTGCCTCTGGTCTAAGTGACCTGTCCTGCCCCTTTAAGACTTCCAAAAAGCACTCTCCAAACCAAAACAACAACAGCAACAATGAGAGAGGGAACAGAAAGAAAAAAAAAGAAAAAAACTAGCAATTTTTTTTTTTTTTTTGTCCTCAGGTGCCGGTCCCAGGCAGCCGCTCACTGGTCCTGCTGCCCTGTCTCCCTAGCACCAGGGTCCCTGTCCTTTCAAGGCTTCCAAAAAGCACCCACCCACCGGTCCCGCAGGGAAGGAACGCTCGATATTCTTTGTCCTCAGGCGCTGGTCCCAGGCACCCGCTCACCAGTCCTGCCGCCCTGCCTCCCTAGCACCGGGGTCCCTGTCCCTTTAAGGCTTCCAAGAAGCACTCACCAAAAAGAGGGAAAAAAAGGGGAAAAACACGCGATTTCCTCTGTCCTCAGGCGCCAGTCTCAGGCACCCGCCCGCTGGTCCCACAGGGAAAAACGTGTGATATTCTTTGTCCTCAGGCGCTGGTCCCAGGCACCTGCTCACCAGTCCCGCCACCCTGCCTCCCTAGCACCGGGGTCCCTGTCCCTTTAAGGCTTACAAAAAGCGCTCGCCAAAAAGAGGAAAAAAAAGGGGAAAAATGCGCAATTTCCTCCGTCCTCAGGCGCCGGTCTCAGGCACCCAGCCCCTGGTCCCACAGGGAGAAATGCGGGATATTCTTTGTCCTCAGGCGCCGGTCCCAGGCACCTGCTCACTGGTCCCGCCACCCTGCCTCCCTAGCAAGGGGGGCCCGTCCCTTTAAGGCTTCCAAAAAGCACTCGCCAAAAAAAAACCGCTCCGGTTTCTTTCCACCCACCGGGAGCCGGGGGGAGGGGCACTCGGGTCCCGCCGGCCAGGGCTTGCATCTTACCCCCTTCGCAAGGCGCTGGGTTCTTGCAGGTGTGGATGTGGTCTGGATGTTGTCCTGTGTCCTGTGGTCTCTATTTTAGGAAGATTTTTCTTTGTTATATTTTCATAGCTCTATGTGTTTTTGGGAGGAGATTTCCACTGCTCTACTCACGCTGCTATCCTGGCTCTGCCCCCTCACTTGCGATCTTTTTAACTACTGCAGCGCCTGAAAAAATGGAAGGAGATTCCCTATATCGAAGCTTTCCGCCTCCTCCTCTCCCCGCCCCTCCCAAGTTCTCCTAGCCTGCAAGCTGCCACCCCCACAGAAGCCTCCCATTCACTCCCTTCCCCTTCTTCTCCTACAACAGCCCTTCTCCCTTCCTCCCCAACCATCTCCTCCCCCATCTCACCTCCTCCACCTTCATTCCCTGCAGATTAAGCCTGAGCCTTTCAGCCCCCCTTTAACTAGGTTCCAGGGGCCTCCTCCATCTTTGCCCTCATCATCTGTTTCTCCCCTGCTAGGGACCGCCTTTGTCTTCTCACATGTTTGTAGGGAGAATGGGAAAGCACCTTCCCCCATGTCTGAATGCAGCATGGGAAAGCACAAGCTAGAGAACAACCGGTGCAGTCCTTAGACGTTATCTGTCCACAAAAACATATCTTGCCAAGACTCCTCACTCTGAAAATAGGGAGACCTTGAAGATGTGTAGAAACACCGCCTTGCTTCTAAATATGCCCTTCCCCCACTTGCGGATGTGGCAGGAATGGAAAACAAAGAACATTCTGTTTACGCATTCCATAAGCAATTAACTAGAGCCCTGCTGCAGCTCAGTTAGTAGAGCATGGGACTCTTAATTCAGAGTCATGAGTTCAAGCCCAACTAGAGCGGCAGAAGTAAGCAGCTGAGCTGCTAGCTGGTGACATGTGGGTCCGATTCTATCTTTCTTTATTTTCTTTGCCCCCCTTCTGCACTTCAGGACCTGCTTGACTAGGCACGGCTAGACGGCGTCACTCCCCAACAGACTGAGCCAGAACTCTTCAGTCCCCCTCAGACTCAGTCCCGAGAGCCTCCCAAAATTATCACCCCCGCTCTGGGAGGTAGCAGGATCCGAAGGCATTGTGCGCGTTCACGTCCCTTTCTCCTTAAGAGATTTAGCCCAACTAGAGAAACGCCTAAGTTCCTTTTCCACTGATCCCATGACATACATCAGGGAGTTTCAATAGACCCTCCAGTCTTACAGCCTCACACATCATGACATTTTCATGCTCCTGGCCAATACTCTCCTCCCTGAAGAGCGTAGACAAGTTTGGGACTTCGCCCAAACGCACGCTACCGAAACCCACAAGACTGACCCCACCTATCCCCCTGGCCCCGCTGCTGTCCCTGAACAAGACCCACACTGAGATTATAACACCGCCATGAGTCTCTGCTCTCGAAATATTTTTGCCTCCTGCTTAATAGCAGGTCTGAAAAAGGCAGCTCGTAAAGTAGTCAATTTTCAAAAGCTCCAAGACATAATTCAAAAGAGAGATGAAACCCCCTCCGAGTTCTTAGACAGACTCACTCAAGCCCTATTACAGTATACCAGCCTGGACCCAGAAACACCTGAAGGAAAACATGTCCTTATGACATACTTCCTAGCTCAAAGCTACCCCGACATTAAAGCTAAACTCAAAAAGTTAGAACAGGGCCCCGCTACCCCACAGACTGAGATCCTAACAGTAGCCTTTAAAGTCTTCCATAACCGGAAGGAGGAGAAAGAACGCCGTAAACAAAAGGCTGATCAGGCCAATTTCCAAATGTTGGCCCAGCTGATAAAACCACAACCTGGGCGCCCCTCTACAAACAAGCCCCCCCCAGGAGCTTGTTTCAAGTGTGGAAAAGAGGGACATTGGTCAAGGGCGTGCCCCTCCCCCAGATCTCCTACCACCCCATGCCCCAGATGCCACAAAAAGGGCCACTGGGGGTCTGATTGCCCAACCACCCGAAGGGGAGGCTGGACGAACAACCCCCATCCTAATAAGCCCGCCGTAGTGGGGCTGGCAGAAGAAGATTGACGGGGCCCGGGGGCTTCTCGCCCGACCATTTCCATCACCAAACAAGAGCCCAGGGTTACTTTAACAGTAGACGGTCGCCCCATCTCCTTCCTCCTAGATACAGGAGCCACCTTCTCAGTCTTGCGAGAATACCGGGGCCCTACCACGCCAGCCATTACTCCTATAGTCGGGGTAGGAGGTAAACAGATTTTCCCATTAAACCCACCCCTTTTATGCACAATCCTAGACAGTCCCATACCTTTCTCCCACTCCTTCCTAGTTGTGCCCCAGTGTCCCATCCCTTTACTAGGACGAGACAACCTTTCCCTCCTCCACGTTTCCATAACTATATCCACTCCCACAGCCCCCAGTACTCCCTTTCTGATGGCCCTCATAGCTGACGACCCCCCTCTACCCAATGAAAGCTCTGGTTCTGCCCTCATACACCCTGTAAATCCCAAAGTTTGGGACATTACAAGCCCCTCCGTGGCCCTATGTCCCCCTGCCTCTATCAAATTATGTGACCCCTCTCAGTATATCTGTCAGGCCCAATACCCCCTAACCACTTCAGCCCTCATAGGCCTCCAACCCATCATTCAAGATCTCTTAAACATAAATTACCTCAGACCCACTCACTCCCCATTTAATAACCCCATATTAGCTGTTAAAAAAACCAACGGATCTTTCTGCCTTGTCCAAGACCTTCACCTCATCAACATGGCCGTTGTCCCTATCCATCCCTTAGTTCCAAATCCATACAGCCTTTTATCGCAGATCCCTGCCTCAGCATCCCACTTCTCAGTCCTAGATCTCAAAGACCCATTTTTCTATCCCTCTAGACCCCTGCTCCCATGATTTTTTCATCTTCACCTGGACGGACCCATACACAAGACATTCTAAACAACTCACTTAGACAGTTTTGCCACAAAGCTTCCGAGATAGTCCCCATATTTTTAGACAGGTCCTAGCTCAGGACCTCAAACAGTTTCATCATGATCACTCCAAGTCCACCTTATAATACATAGACAATCTTCTACTCTGCAGTCTCTCGTGGGAACAGTCTCAACTTCACACTGCCTCCCTACTTAACCTTCTAGCTTCCAGAAGTTACCGAGTATCCCCCGTCAAAGCTCAAATCTCTTCCCCTCCTGTCACTTACCTCAGATTCCTTCTATCTCAACAAAGAAAGTCCATTACCATAGACAGAAAATGACTCCTCTCTGACCTGCCCATTCCCAAAACTAAGACAGAAATCCTTTCCTTTCTAGGCCCTTTCTAAGCCTGGCTAGATATTTTAAAACGTAGATCCCTAACTTCTCCCTGCTCCCTGTTGGCAAGAGCCCTATACGACCTCAGTAAGAGCCCCCCCCCTAAAAAACCATTATCCTCCTCACCCCGACACTCCTTCATTAAACTCTGTCAAGCCCTTGTAGAAGCCCCAGCTCTCCATCTTCCTGATTTGTTGAAGCCCTTCTCATTATACATTCATGAGAGGTCCAGTCAAGCTCTAAGAGTCCTAGGCCAATATTATGGCCCATCCTTTGCCCCAGTAGCTTATCTCTCCAAGCAATTAGACCCCACAGTTCGGAGATGGGCCCCCTGCCTACGAGCATTAGCCGCTAGACAGGTCTTGCAGAAGGCAGCTCATAAACTGACATTCAGGGCGCCCCTTACCATTCTGTCCCCACATCACCTAAAAGATCTCTTAACCTACAAAAGTTTATAGACTCCCTCCCTCCAGACTCCTGACCTTACTGTCCTCTTTCCTCCAAAATCCCATTCACCCCTTTGCCATCCATACCCGAATCATGACTTTTTCCTCCTTTACTGCTCTCTCACTTTTTTTCCTCATTCCTATTGTCTTCTCTGCCACCCAGCCTCCTTTGTATGGCGATTCAAAGTCAGACAGACTTACACACAACATCAAACAAAAGTTACTGCCCTCATTGCCACACCAGACTGCCCTCTGAAAAGCTGCTCTGAGCCTTTATACCTCCACTTTCCTCCCTCCACTGAAGTGTTCACTAGCAGCTACCTTTATTCTCCCTACCTCTGCTTCCTCTATGACCAAAAACAAGCCTATTGCAGGCGATGGCCAGACACCTACAGGAGATGTCCCTACTGGTCTTGTGCCATTCACTACATGGGTAACTTCCAGTACCCACAGTATTACTCCTCCAACCGTTTCATGAAGTATCCCAATGGCTCATTCTCCTTATCAATCCCAGATCCCTGGGACTCTTGATGAGCTGCCAGAGTCACAGCCTCAGTTTACTATGGGGGGGGGGGTCCTCGACCCCCCACAGTACCCTTCATATCTCTCAAAAGTATGTTCCCTCTCATTCCCAGATCTCTCAAGTTGCATCAGATAGCAGACATTCTGAAAAAGTCATTATCCAAACTCTTGATGGCGCCTCTTCTTCTTATCCCCGCCCCTCTTCCCATTTCTCCTACTCTTCATTACAGCTCATTCAGGATACCACCATCTTTCTCAACCACACCCTTAACACCGCCCAACTCCACCCCCCTCCAGTGCACTTCACTGCCTCTCTATCTACACCCCTACCTCCGGCTCTAAGACTTTTATGCAACCGGGACACTTCTTTTGGTGTAATGGCAGTCTTTTCAACTCACTGCCTCTCAACTCCGATACACCCTGCATTCTCATCACCCTAATCCCACAGTTAACACTTTACAGCATGGCAGAATTTCTTGAGCTCCAACCTCCCTTGCCCTCGCGCACAAAAAGAGCTGCTTTCCTTCCCATCATGGTCAGTAGCTCTTTGATCACCTCAGCCATTGGGGCAGGGTTTTCGGGAGAAGCCTTGGGTCACTCTCTATAGGCAGTTAGAGATCTCAACGCCAAACTTGAGGGAGCCCTGACATCCACTGCCTATTCCCTAGCCTCTCTCCAAAGACAGGTCACTTCGCTAGCTAAAGTCACCCTTCAAAACCGGCGGGCCCTAGATCTGCTTACAGCCGAGAAGGGCGGCACCTGCGTCTTCCTCTGGGAAGAGTGCTGCTATTACATCAACGAATCTGGCACTGTAGAAACTGACATCACCAAACTCACTGACCTTGCCTCCAGTCTCCACTCTGCTTCCAATTCCAACCCATTCTCTTCAATACTAACAAACCCCCTCCTCACCTAGCTCTGGCCCATTGCCGGCCCCATAATAATCATTCTTCTTGCCTGTCTCTTCTTACCCTGTATAATAAAGTTCATCAAATCCCAAGTCAGAAAAATCTCTAATCAAGCTTTCAACCAGCTTTTACTCAGGAACTACCAGCTTCTGGCCACAGAAGATCCCTCACCCTCACGTGACCTCCTCACCACACGCTGAGATGGACCCCTCTCTCCACTGGAAACTGTTCCTGGAAACAATGGCCGCAGACGCCTGGCTCCTGACACCCATATCCTCTTGGCCAACCTATGGTTACAGGGAACCTTCATTGATTTCCAAACCTGAAGAAGTCCACATCTACTCATCCTTACTGTGGGGAGTCCTATCAACCCTTTCCTCCCAATCCTCAAGCCCTCACTCCCTTCTCCGCCCCTGTTCAGCAGGAAGCAGCCAGAGAGAAAGCAACGTCCACAACCCCATAGAGGAGAAAGGGGGGAATGAAGGGTCCCCACCAGTAAGATGGCAAACTTCCGGCTTCTCTTCGGGGGTCCTCAGTTCCCGCCGGCGCCACCTGAAGCCCAATCACCTCTCGCCCCCCTCCCAATCCCAGCACCTAGCCAACAGCCACCAGCCCCGTAGAAGTGACACCTCAATCAATTCATGCCCCTTCCTATATAACCCAGCACCTTTCCCTAATAAAGCGGAACTCTCCGGTGAATTGCTGCTATGTGTCGCTCCTTTCCTTTCAAAAACCACAATACAATACCCCCTCACACCCAGGAGAGCTATTCTAAAAACATTAAGAAAACCCAGGTAGCAACAAGAGTTACTGGATCCACCGCACACTGCCAGTGGGATCTGGAGGGCCTTCGCATTTGGAAAACCATGAATTGTGGATCAAGCAGTACCTAAATAATAGAAGCAACTCTTGTCCCTCAGAGCAGAGCTCACACCCCAAAACCACATGCACGGCACTGGGCACGGGGCCCAAAGCTCAGGACTCTTCTAGTTTGCTCAGCTTAATGCCTGATGTCGTCATTGCGCTCCACAGGAACACAGATGGTGCCACCCTCACCATGGAAACACAAACACACAGAGGAAAACACCCACCACCACATTGCTCCAGACGTGCCACCATCTAGAAATGAACACAGTTCACATTTTGTACAATGTATTTCCTATTCTTACTGGGCTTACTCATATACACAACACATTTTAAAACTGGGCCTTATGATATATAGTTTTATAACCTGTTTACAACTAGATATATTGTGAATGTGTTTTCTCTTTTACAACAGTTAAAATAATTGCACAGTAGGGAGAAAACAATTACACATATTTATTGAAGAAATACACAATTTCTTTCCAGAGATGTCATTCTCTTTATGCCTTGGAGAAAGGGGGTATCCTCCTCTGACAGTCACAGGAATATAAATTTGCTCTTCACCTTAGCTTAACTTGTTTCTCTGTGGCCATTTCATTGTCAGTCAAGTAATCCACTTTATTTTTCCCATCTCTCCCATTTGCTTCCTCCCCCTTTTCTGCCTGTCTCCCTGGTGCACACCTACTTCATCACTCCTGCAGCCCACACCACTAGCGTCTGCCCTGTCCCCTCGCTCCCCCTACAGACGTGTCCCTTCCTTTTCTTTTCAAGATACTGTCTTAATTGGTTTTTCTCAGCTCTACTCAAAGCTTTATCATCAGCCCACATAGGAGTAATCTTTAATAATCTTAAGACAGTATTCAGTGGTTTCAAGGAAAATATCAATAAGCCCTTGGAGAGCTGCACGTATCAAGAAATGTAACACTTGGGCACAATGTAGATATGGTGAACTACTTTTTAGTAGTTGTTTTTGGATATGGCAGGACAGAGAAAGCAGCTGGTACTTCAAGGAAATGTTAGGGACCTATTCACTACTATGGAAATCTATTCACTGTTTCAAGGCAACTAACAAATGATTAGGACATCTGAGCGACAGCCTTCACAGGTCGGGATGTTTGCCTGACAATGGTGCCTGCAAACATCCATTAATGGAAACTTTGTACAGCGAGGCAGAAGCCAGCTAGCATCAGAGGGGTGCATGCGGACAGTGGTAATTCTGGCGTCCTGGAAGCTGCGAGGTGCTCGTCCATCACATGGCCACCTGGAAGGCAGGGACACTCAGTCATTAAAAGAAATCCCTCTGGCAGCTGATTCTGCTGCCACACATGTGGCACATCTGCACCAGCCACAATTAGTCTGGGGACCAACATTTGTACTTAGGGGACCAACACTAGCCTCAATTACATAGAATTCAGACTCCCCTAAAAATACACTTCCAAAGTTGCCATGGGCATACTGCTAACTTGGTCTTCCCTAGATATGTGCTCACACCTGATCATCTACCCCAGCCAGTGACACCTTCGATTGCAGGGGTGCAGCAGAATGTGGTTCGGCTCTGATGATAAGGACACAGCACATTTTAGGCTTTCAGCAAGAAAACATGGTCCCCACCCTTCTACACCAAATGCCTATGCTGGGCCTGCTACCCAGGATGCAAATGGGAAAGATGCAATCCTGGTGTGGGTTGGGTGGCAGTTCCATCTTGTACTCAAGTGGAGCACTTGCTTTCATGTATTTTGTGGACTTGAACATTTTCAATTTCTAACATCCACAGGGGAAGAACTAATGAGAAGCCTCTGCACTTGGGTGGACCTATAAATCTGGCTCAGCTCGGGGTGGAAGGAGAAGTCTCTTCTCCTGTTCTCTGCCCCTTCTTGTCACTGCTTTCCTCAAATCAACAGACATCAGTAAGGTAAAAGGGTTCTGAGCTCAGTCACCGGGTGATGATCTGTCTGGGGAAGGAGGGGCAGGGGAGGAGGGGTCTGCTCAGGGCCTTTTCAAACCTATAAAGCAGCTCCTAAGGGACGGGAGTGGGGTCGGGCCTCTGGCGAAATGTAAGGCCACCAGTTGGAGGTGGGTACCGCTGATCTGCTGTGGGGTGGGTGCTAACCGAGCTGCCCCGGAGCCTGCCTGAGACTCCCTGTCCAAGGAAGGGAACTCCAGGGAGCATCTCTCTGTGTTTAAGAGGCTAAGCCTTCTCGTTTCTTTTCCTAGATAGACGTTCACATACTACAAAATGCCTAACAGACCTGAAATAACTCTCCATCTGAAAGCGGCATGGCCGCTGACCCTTCTGAGGGAGTAAACATCAAGGGTGCCACGGTGACCATCCCATGTGGGGTCCTTGGTGCTTTCATAAGCAGAACTTGGGCTGCTGGGATCTAGCAAGTCATGAGGTAAGAGGAGAGACCCTTTTAACTAAGTGCCAACCATTAGCTTGCAAGGGCAGGAGGGGAGTGTCCGCTTACCACAGCCCGGCAGAAATGTCTGAGGAAGGCAGCGAAGCCAGCCGCGCCAGCACTTACACATGGAACACTTCCTGGGCAGCCAGGTGTCGTGGGGCACAGACCCGCAGTTCCTGGCAGTGAGCAGATCAGGTGATGCACATGTGCTCTAAGTCCCCACATCTCTTGCCCTCTCCTCCCTCCACCCCCTGAATGGCTTACTCTTTGCGCAGGTCATGCTCACAGTTCCGCCCATAGAAGGTGGGGGGGCAGGCACAAAAGGAGCCCAGCATGCAAGTCCCCCCATTCAGACAGCAGGTCTTGTTTAGCTGCCTGCCTGAAATGTAAGAGGCGGGGGGACTGAGAAGCTGAGCTCCTGTAAGCAAAGGTCAATACAGCGCTACAGACCTCATCTTCCCAGAGTGTGTGTAAATGTCTAGAAACATAACCTTCACAGAGTAAGACTCTGTTGTTCAGTGCTCCTGTTGCTACTTGGGCCTCTGAGCAGAGTAATCTTTTTCACACGCAGGCCAGTGATGGTTCCTAAAGCCCTGGCATGAAGTGTCATCAGGCGAGGGACACTGGGCTCCAGGGAGGTGAGTACCGGATGCATCTCCCCTCCACAACGCAACCCAGCCCGACCCAGCTCAGCTGCCAGAATTAGGTGGCCACTCTTTCAGGTGAAAGAGTCACTAACATACTTGGGACACACAGGAGGAACTGGGGAGTGACGCATGCGTCAGCTCTAAGGCAGGTAGGGCTTACTGTCCTGGACTCCCGTGGACGGCACCAACTGGGAAGGTCGATGGTGAGCCGCGGTTTCCTCCAGGGTCGGAAGGCTGCCGCCACCTCTGACGGGAGGCCGTGCAAGTTCACGGTGGCCCAGCCCTGGAGGGCAAAATCAACTCGGTATTTCAGGCCAATGAAATTGCTACAGATCAAAAGAATAAAAAGTCTCTCACCAGCGGCCACTTGAAATTCAAAAGCCTTGGAAATGGCCACGATCAAAATCACACTAGAAAAGGAAATCAGACAGTGGTTAGTTAGCAAGACAAAGCAAATAAAACCCTTTGAATGAGCACCTGGGTCTTTTCCTCACAAGGACAAGACCACCACAGAGCACTAGGGGGAGATTGGAGACCTCCACCTTCCTTTTTTTCTACTTCCTTTGTAAATGGCTAATTCATGTATGTAACAACAAAAAGAAAAGCAATGAGGAAAAAGGCTACCTAATATCCAACTCTTTTCAATATCTACTGTTACTTCGTAGGCTTTGGCCTCATATACACATTAATTTTAAGTAGGTATAAATCTTGTATTTTTCTATTTCAGCTAGCATACATTTTTCTCCAGCTGCTTCCAAAGAATTTAAAAGTGATTGCAAGACATTCTATGTAGATGATGAATCACATTTTACCAACAATTTCATTTAAATAAGTAATTTAAGAAATTTTCAGGTTAAAAAAAATTCCCATTATTCTTACTGGTTTTACAGGTAAGGTATCGATCTGTTTATACCTTTAAACTTCTTATATTTAAACCACATAATTCGGCTTAATACTGATCTTTTCTTACACAAGAATAGGAAAACACCTGTCATTTCAGAGGCAGAGCCCGTTAACTGGATGGAAACGTTAAAAGCCAATGGCAAAGATGGGTGTAACTAGGTGTGAAGTTCCAGGCTCAGGAAAAAGAGCAGCACTGCTGGCAGCCTTTTAAGGTGTGAGCAAGATGAAATCAGGCAACAGTGAGATGTAGAACACTCTCTCCTAAGCTGGCAACCTCTTAGTAATCAGAAGTTCACATTCAAGATTGGTTCCTACCTGGAAGAGAAGCGCTCCATCTTCCTGCAGTCCATAATAGCGCCCAACAATTCAGGGGGAAAATGTTAGCATGGCATCAATTCACAGTCAATGCCAAAACACCCAAAGGAAAACACATTTCCTGAAGAAAAATATAATTTTAAAAAGAAAAATAACCCCGATGAGAAGTATGCATTCCCCAGCAGGTTTTGGGAGAACCAGGAGCCAGGACGCAGACTCCGTCCTAACGAACACCTTGACCTTCTTAGCCAGGGACTCGGCTTTCCGGGGGATTCTCCTTCCTCAACAACACGTCCTGGCCTGGGGGGAAGGGCCCTCAGGTGGGCGGGAGGCGGAGACCCACGCGCATCACAATGCCTAAACTTGCTGGGGGTGGAGGTGAGCGGGGGTTGGGGGGGGGGGGGGGCGTAGAGTGGCTGAAACAAAGGCCGAATGGAGGAGGCGGAGTCTTGTAAAATTGGTAAACTAGCCGTAATGTCTCTATCAGTAGTTGCGGGGGTAAAAATACCAGACTTACTCTTTTGGAAAGGAAAAAAAAAAACAAAAACGACGTCAATTACTCTGCGCAGTGGATGATTCCAGGTGGGAGGATCGGTGGAAAGTAATTGCTTTATTGAGGAAACCCGAAACAGCACATGTGGGTCTCTCAAGCCGTTTGATAATTTACTGCCAAATTTTACTTATTGAAATTTGCTTTCATCTTTGTTTCTCCAAGAAAGGTGTTGGGAGCCGCCTGTTTTGCCCTGGGCACTGTCAGAGGGCCAGAAAGGGTGTGAGTGAGTCGCCGTCGGTGGGGAGGCAGGTGCGTGGGGAGAAAGGTTAGGAAGCTCGCAATCGAGATCCACGTTCAGGAGGGGCCCCTGAGGTGTTCTCGGCCTGGTTGGTGTTGAGTGAGTGTAAATTCCAGGCGGACCCGAATTGCCAGCCGCGGCTGGAAGGACGCGGGAGCCGGCGTCGGGTGCCGGGCCGGGGAGGGCGGCTGGGATGTGCGGGGCTGAGCAGGCGGCTGCGCCTCCCCGCCCACGGCTGCTGAGGATCGGCCGCCCGGGTTCCTCAGTCGGAGGAGAGTCAGGCCTGCGCCCAGAAGGAGGCTAGAAGCACGGCAGTTCGGCCTGGGAGGCTGTTCCCGCCTCGCCACTGGGTCCCACTTGGATTTTATCGGTCTCCCAGCGTTCACAGTGCCTCCCGACCCCCAGCGGAATGAGCGCCCAGATGCAGATGTGTCCCATGCCCCTCTGAAGGCGCGTATCTGGTGGCTGCCCTGCAGTCGGAGAGGTGCATCCCTAAGCCGGAATCCTCCACCGAACGACTCGGTGCTCCAGGTACGTCGGAAGTCCTGAGTCATTTCTAAGTATCATTGAGTTCGAATTTCTAAAGCGAAAGCCTGGCGCGGGCCTAGTATCGCCAGGCAAGCATGTGTGGTTTGTTTCTGCCCTTGTTTTCACGCGTCTGTGAGCACTGAATCTAGTCCGCGGCAGGGCGAGTTGGCAGCATCCGAGGCCGTGTCAGACCCAGTGCCTACGTGCGTGAATGCGAGGGGTCCACAGGTGCTGGGAAGAGCAGTTATTTGCTTCTACACCTGCATCTTGGCAGAATTAAATTTAAAAATATTTTTATTGCAGGTAAGGCCACATTAGAGAATTGGCGCATTTACCTAGAGCCTCTCAAGCTCTACCGCAGCTGGCTGCTTAATTCCTGTTGTGCTTCAGCCCCTCCTGTGACCTTTCAGCTTGTGAAATGCCCCAAGTGGCCTGCTGAGATTCAGGAAGGACTGGGGAACTTAGCCAGATGCTTTGGAAGCCGGATGTGGGGGCAGGAGAGACAGAATTGTGTGTTTAAAATCATAGAAAAAAGCACTTGACTTTAAAACCATCCAACCAACCAAAAATAGTTGAACCAAAAAAAAAAAAAATCTTCTAAGGAAACAGACTTCTAGTGTCTGTCCAACACTCAAGGAAGAAAACACATTTAGAAATGGGATAGATTTTAGCTTTAAAAAGCCAATTCAAACTTATTTCAGAGGTCGAGGACATGGAGAATTAAACCCCAATTCAAGAGAGAATTGAAAGAACAGTCATTTCTGTAGCACAAATATCTGAATTTAAGGTAAAGCCTACTTTTATGATAGAACTCGTAGGAACAGTTTGGGTCTTCTGTCGCTGTGCCCTACACATGCAGGCCAGAGTGGGGGAACAGTGCGTGGGCTGGGGAACTCCGCCAGCTGAGCGGTGCACGAAATCCCACCCAGCCCAGTGCCCGCCACTTCCAACGAAGCCTGAGTAACACATTTGCTGAAGTGGCGCTCTTGCCTGTTGTCTGCTAATGGGTTTCAGCCCCGGGCAAGTTCGCTATGCTTTCAATGTGACCAAAAAAAATGACAGTAAAGCATTCTTTGGGGTGAAAGGGTTTATTATCCGGCTTGTTCTCCCGGGGACAGGTGGAGCACTAGCGTCTCTGCCTCCACCCAGAGCACTGGGCCGAGCTCTCTATATAGCGCAATAATAGGTTATAGCCTAAAGGTGTGGAAGCGGCAGCCTAGCAGCAGGCCAGTTACATCATCAGGTGGTTTAAGTTCAGTGAGGATCCTGGCCATGGAAACCCCAACGTTCCCACACTGCTTATGAATAAATTAGTGGCTTTCTGTTTCCACTGGTGAACTTGAGGCCTGTCCTGGCTGCTCTCCTTTTGGCTGAATCTTTCTGCACTGCCCTGTCTGTTGGGAACAGAAACGCTGTCTCAGTTTCCTGAAAGCAGGTGGGGCCCCGGCACCACAGGAAGACAAGTTGCTTCCGCTATCCAGAGCCAGGAAATACAACGAAGAATGCCTCCTCCCCGCAACAATGAAGAAAAGAAAAATGCATCTTATGTACTCCAAGCAACACTCAGTTCTGGACAACTTATTCAATTGAATTCACCATACTAAAACCAGATCATCTTGATGCCCTTCCTGGAAGCCATGTTAGGGAAGAGAAAGTCTGATTTGAATTTAGACATGGAAATGGCTTAGAATTCTTTCTCACTGGAATTTTGCTCTTTCCAGTGAAATCCAGCGTATATTTAACTGGCCAGCTCCTTGGTGTTGAGCACAGTAGGGGAGACAGAGATCTCCAAGGTTGGGCTCCGGCACCTGTTCTTCTCCCCAGATAATACAAACCCAGTAATCTATGCCGAGTGCCATATTAGTGTTACCAAAAAACAGCTGATGGGGAGGCAGCAGTCGCTTCCTGATGCCCTGCTGACCAGGCTGAGGCTAGTGGCCCCAGCAGACAGACAGATGGGCAGACAGACCCCTAGACGTGAGACATGAGAACACAAGCTGGGGTCTGCTTTGTTTCGTGAGACCTGGAGATTCTCATCTACAAGTGCTTCTTAAGTGGACTTTGTATTTATTGCATCCAGGCATTCTTCATGGCTCTTACTGGTTTTGAAATGGATTAAGTGCAAGTGGAGGGAGGGAGGCCCAAGTGTAAAACCCTAACCATATCAGAAATGGATTCAAGTGCTCTAGTGAGAAGGTTTCCTGTATGCAAGTGACCCTGGGCACTTTAAATTTGCCCCACCCCGGAAGCTCAGCTGAGCTAGGCAGGACTTCTGGCTGATGGCAACTATGAAATAATAAATGGATTTTGTCATAGGCCACTCAATTTGTGAGTGTGTTATCCATCAGTATCAAATGACTACAAACACTTTAAAATTTTTTCTTAAAGTATATCATACTTTCATAAATATGTAGAAATGATTGAGACAGGGACCATGGGCTTATACAGAGCATGGTGAGGGCCTCCGGAAAAAAACCAAGCAAGATAATCCATTGTGAGATTTGCTTTGGCCTGCTGGGGGACCCAGCTTATTTTTCTGACTTTACCCAGGTGCTGCTTTTCTTCCTCGCCCTAATCAAGTGATTTGCAATCTGGGCAATTTAACAAGCAAGCCCAAAACAGCTAGTAAAAACAGGAAGGATTCCATCTTGAAGATAGGATTGCATTTTAAAACTAAATTAGTTTTAAAAAAAAGTTTCTAAACATACTCTTTAACAAATAGACAATAACTCAGCCTACCTTGGGAGCAAAGCACACCAGTCGTGATTGATATGCTCCCAGACCAGGAAGCTGCTATCCTGGTTGGAAATCAGAGCAGTAAATTTCTTGTAAATTACCTGGAAGACTAATAAGATACTTAATGTCTCTTAAGAGATAAACCTCTGGGATTTAGCAGGTGTGCATCCCTAGTCCTTTGTCTCTCAGCCGCCTATAAAACCCCTAAACAACACACCACCCTGGGCTCTCTTGTCCCCTCCTGGCTTGAGCCAGGAGCCCTGCCCTCTAACTTTATCTCTAAATAAAAGCTTCTGCCTTACTCTTTCTCGTACCTTGAGTGTTTGTGAAGTTCATTCTTTGACTCCACCATCCTGGCATCATAATGAGGGTTACAGGTTATGAATTATTCCTAAGTGAGTACTGTGTAAATACTTCCGAGACCAAGACAGAGAATAGAAGTAGAGCCCCAGAAGTTTCTCTGGTGTTCCCCCAGAGCTTTCCCTCCCATGTCCTCAGTGCTAACTACTTTTCTGATTTGTAATCCCATAGGTTGGTTTTCCCATGGTTTTGAACTTTGCGTAATCATAGTGTGTATGTATGTCTACTTTGTTTTGCTCAACATTCTATTTTGGTTTGAGGCATCCGTGTTGTAGAATGTACTCATATTCATTGCTGTGTAGTAGCATTCCAGTGTATTGAATCCATACAAGGATTCAGCACCACTTACTGTGTTACTACTATACAATGCCATTGTCATTAGGCATCAATTTTTCTGTGTGTTCTGAGGGTTGATTTTTTTTTTTTGCCTTATTCTTTTTGGGTGATCTGTTTGTTCTTGTACCAAATAATTCTGTCTTCATTCCTGTAGCTTTGTAATAGTCCTTGATATTTAGTATAGTAAATCCTCTTGCTTTGTTCCTCATTATTCCAGATTATCTTTACTATTCTTGACTGAATATGTTTCCATATAATTTTTAAACCATTTTTAAAATTGACAAACCAGGGTTTTGGTTAGAATGCATCGATTTGTTTTTTCTTTGTAGTTGACATAATATTTAAGTTTCAGATGTACAACACAATGATTCAACATTCATACATATTACAAAATACCATAAGTGCAGTCATACAAAGTTATTTATAATATTGGCTGTACTTTCTATCACTGTACTTTTCATCCCTGTGACTTAATTATTTTATAATTGGAAGCTTGTACCTCCTGATCTCCAGAGTGCACTAATTCACTAGGATTAATATTTGTATCATATTGAGTCTTCTGGTCCATGAAGATTTGTTAAGGTGTTCTTTAATTTCTTTTAATAATCTTAATACTTTTATATAGAGGGGTATTGTACAGTTTTTTTAGATTATTCCTAAATACTTATTTTTTCAATGTTAAAGTAAATGGTATCATTTACTTTCATTTTTGTGATTGTTGATTTTTAGATTGACCTTGTATCCAATACCCTTATGAAATTTATGTCTTATATGAGTTTGCTAGGGCTGCCATAACAAATACCACAGATTGTGTGGTTTATACAACAAAAATTCTTTTCTCACAGTTCTGGAGCCTGGAAGTCCAAGATAAGGTGTCAGCAGGTTTGGTTTCCTCTGGGGCCTCTTTCCTTGGCCTTCAGGTTGTCACCTCCTCCCCGTGGAGGCCTTTCTGTGCATACATCTCTGGTGTCTCTGTGTGTCTTCCTCTCCTCTTCTTATAAGGACGCCAGTCACACTGGATCAGAGCACAGCCCTATGAGGTCATGCAATCCACATTACCTCTTTAAGGCCCTATCTCCAGCAGTCATTTCTGAGGTACTAGGGGTTAGGATTTCTATATATATAAGTTTTAGGGCAACCCAATTCAGTCCTGAACACTCGTAAGTCCCACAGTTTATCTCTAGATTCTTTTGGATTATCTACATACAGAATAATGTTACTGGTGAATAATATTTGTTATATATGAAATTTTATATTTTTGGATTATCAAAATTGAAATGAAATTCACACAAGCATAAAATCAACAATTTTAAAGTGAACGCTTCAGTGGCAGTTACTAAATTCATGGTGGTATACAACTACTATCTCTACCTAATTCCAAAACATTTTAATTACCCCCAAAATAGAACTCCATACCCACTAAGCAGTTGCTCCCTATCCCACCTTTCCCGTAGCCCTTGGCAGCCACTGACTTGCATTCTTTTTCTGTGGATTTACCTATTTTGAATTTTTCAAATAAAAAGAGTCACACTTTATGTGACCTTTTCTATTTGGCTTCTTTCACTCAGCAAAATGTTCTGCAGGTTCATCTGCATTATAGCGTGCAGCAATACTGCATTCCTTATGGGTGACTGTATGTATATACCACAATTTGTGGAGACTGTTCCAGGTGCACTTGAGAAAATGCGTACTGTGCTCTTGGTGGGGAGACTATTCTAAAGATGTCTGTTGGGTGTACTTGGCTTATAGACTTACACAATCCTTCCGTTCCTTTTTTCGTGTTTATCCTGGTTGTCCTATTCATTCATGAAAGTGGTATTGATGTCTCCAGTTATTATTGTTTCTTCAGTTATTTCTCCCTTCCATTTTGCCAGCTTTCCTGCATTCCCTTTACTTCCTGTTCTTCATGTTACATAATTGCAATTAACTGCAATCTCACCTGACTTCATTTTTCCTTCTGCCAGTCCACATCTACTGTGAGCCCCTCTAATGAGCTTTCCATTTCAAGTTCTACTCTGTAAGCCCAGAATCTCTATGTGGATTTTTATAATAATTTCTGTCTCATTATGGATATTCTGTATTTGGTGAAACACCATTCTCATGCTTTATTTTAATTGATTAGACATACGTTCCTTTAGGTCTTCAAACATACTTATTTATAGTATCTGATTTAAACTCGTCAGTAAGTCTGATGCCTGGGCTTCCTCAGGTTTATCTTGACTATTTCCACCCCATGTATGGGACATACTTTCCTATGTCTTTGAGTGTTTTGTAGTGTTTGTTTGGTTGTTTTTCTTTTGTCATTGTTAAAAACTGGACCCTTAAAATAATGTAACTGTTCTTCCTGAAAATCAGATTCCCACCTCCGCAGGATCTTTTGTTGTCACTGTTTATTCATTTAGAGATTTTCTTGGACTAATTTTTTAAAATCTGTATTCTTTGTCATGTGTGACCAGTGAAGTCTCTGCTTGGTTAGTGCATTTGTCTGCTAATGATTGGACAGAGATTTTCTTAAATTCTGTGAACTAGTAAGTCTCCCAGATCTTGCTGAGGAGCTCTGTGTGTATATAGGGGCAGGATTCCAATGCTCCAGCCGTCAGCTTGGTCTTTGCCTTCCCTTCCTGCCTGGGCAGTGCCTCAAATGAGTCAGAGATGAGAGATTAGGGCCTTCTCAGGTCTTTCCTGGGCATGTGCACAAACCTGCATGTGTGTGGCCTTCTAGATTCCCAGAAAGATGTCAGAGATTTTCAAAGGTCCTATAGACATCCCAAATTTTCCTTTTACATTTATGTTGTTAGACTTTCATTGGCACTAACTAGTAATGTTGGCTCAGGCAGATGCAGTGTTAAACAATTGCCAGTGACTGTTTCCAACAAATACACTGGGAAAAGACTGTTCACACAGGGTGACCTCTGAGTCAGGTCAAATAAAGCAAGCCCCAGGAATGGGGTTTTTCAGTGAGTTTTCAGGTGTGTCAACTGGTGACAGTTTGTAGAGCATGGAGCTTTTAGTGAGCTCCAGATCTCTGTTTCCTTCCAGGGTTGACCAGCTGCTGGTTTTTACCACTCCTGTAGTTGCAAGGTTGCTGCTTTTCAAGGCTACTGTAGAACTTGAGAGGGGAGGACAACAATGGGGAAATGAGTGTTCTTACTGAGATTAATTTCATTTTTCTTGAACAAATCCTCAGATTGTTGTAAGCCTTTGGTTATTTCTGGCTTCAGAATTCTGAAAAGTTGATTTTGAAGGTTTTTGCTAGTGGTCTCATTGCTTTTATGGAGTAGTTCTCTGGAATTGTATTTCTGCTTTTCTAAGGATTTAAAAAAAAATGAATGGATGTTGAATTTTTTGCCATATTTTTTTCTCTGCATTTGCTGTGATGATAATTTTTCTTTTTTTATCCTATTAATGTGGTGGTTTGTATTGATTGATTTTGAAATGCTAAAACAAACTTGCATGTCTAGATTAAACCAAAGCACAGTCGTGATACAAATCAATTTTATATTTTGTTGGATTCAGTTTTCTACTGTTTTGTTTAGGAGTTTTGCATGCATGTTTGTGCTTGAGACTGGCCTGTATTTTGCATACCTTTGAATATCTTTGTCATGTTTTAATTTCAAGATTGTGTCTATCTCACAAAATGAGTTTTAAATTGTTTTTTTTTTTCTATTACATTGAAGAGTTGGTGTAATGCTTGGGTCATTTTTTTTAAATTAAAGTGTTATCCTTGATATACAATCTTACAATGGTTTCAAATAATGGGGTCATTTCTTCATTAAATGTCTGGTAGAATTCATGAACGAAGCCAGCTGGATCTGGTGTTTTGGGGGAAGAATGGGATGAAGTTTACTTATGAATTTGTTTTCATAAAATTTAATAGTGTTCAGGTTTTCTTCTGTCAATTTCGATATATTTTTCTAGGAATTTGTCCATTTTAACCACATTTTCAAATTTATATGCATAAAGATGTTTACAACAGTGTTTTAAGATGCTTTAATGACAGCGGAATCTATAATGATGGATCCTTTTTTATTTCAAATATTTATAATTTTGTCATTGCTGTTTATTTTGAAGGATCAATGTTTGCCTTTGTGAATCTTCTCTACCAAATGCTTATTTTAAAAAACCTCATTGTTGATGCTCTTTATTCTTTCCTTCCTTCTACTTCTTTTGGATTTACTCTTCTGGTCTTTTGTTTTAATTACTTGAAATGAAAGCTCAGATCACTGATTTTCAAACTCCCCCCTATGGATCCAGATTTCTTCTTTTCTATTATCTATAATTAAGGTTTTAGAAGCATAAGCATACATTGTACTTTTATTTCCAGTATTTGTAAAGCATTTTCTCATTTCCACTGTGATTTTTCTCTGATCCATATATTTATAATTTTATAATAAATTTATAATTTGTAGCTAATTAAAAAAGTTAACTTCTAGCTTATTTGTACTATGATCAGAAACCATACTCTAATATCAGTCCTTTAAAGTTTTTTGAGACTTGCTTAATGACCTAGCATAAACTCAGTTAAAAAATAATTTGTCCTTTACAATAGTCCTATACTATTCTTGGCTTCCATTTTCTAGTTATGTATATTTGGTTAATTATGTCAATTTCATATGAACTTATTCTATATCTTTACTAATTATATGTCTGGTGTCTTTTCAATTATTGAAGGAAGGTGTTAAAATATCCACTGTGAATTTATATATTTTCCTTTTAGTTTTCAGAGTTTTGTTTTATATGTATGTAGACCATATTGTTAGCTGCTTAGAAATTTAGAACTATTATATCTTTCTGATGTCTTCTGTATTGTCTTTTTTAGCATTATGAAATATTCCTTATTCTGGCAAGTCTTTTAAGTATACTTTGTGTGACCTCAACATGGCTTTGTCAGCCATTTTACTCTGTGGCTTATATGCACCCTCTCCTTCTGTTATTTTCTACCTTTGGAGCTTTACATTTAAGGCATATTTCTTGTAAGGAACAATAGTTTTATTTTAACTGTGTTCAGTCCACTATACTCAGTGTAATTCACTCTCCATCCTTGAGTTACTGAAGTCTTACACATCTTGGTGTCCTTCCTTGATCCTGGCTTAAATCATCAATAGGGCCAGGGTGCCAGAGATGAAGGAATTTCAGAAATTAAGTCAGTGTGTTTGGAGCTATGTTTCCTAGAATAGCAAACTTTTTCTGTAAAAAGCCAGATAATAAGTATTTCAGGCTTTGTGGGCCATTAAACTCTAGCAACAACTCAACTTTGCTGTTGTAGCATGAAGTAGGTAATAAATAATACTTAAATGAATGGATGTGGCCATGTTCCAATAGAACTTCACTTACATTGAGCCAGGTTTAGCCTGCCAGCTGTAGTTTGCCAACTACTGCCCTAGAGACATCTGCCAATTTTGAAAGAGGTGGCTAAGAGGTTGTGGGCCTATACAAGGATTTCTGCAGACTTATGAAGGCTAAGGGGACAAAAATTTGAATTGAGAATCAGCCCAAAGGGAGTCCCTGGTAAATCTGGAACCATGAGGTACTCTAGGAATAAAGATAAATCAGAAATGAAGAACCTTCTGAGGAACTGAAACATAGTCTTGAATCATCTCAATCCATGATTAAATTCAAGTAATCTATTGATCTCTTGCATTGGTTAGAGTTCTTGGCTTTATAAAGTTTCTGAGAAGGCTGGTGTTATGGGCTGAATTGTTCCCCTGCAAATTTTTTTTTCCTGTAAGATTAGATTTTATTTTGCAAGGCAGTAAGGATTTCAAAAGAGATAGCTGGTACATACTTTCTACAGTGATCATACCACTCAGGCTTAGAGAGATATGGACAGAGGCACAAATATTTTTATGCCTCAATCTTTCTAACACTTACTCTTTTTTTAAATATATACATATTTTTAAATTTTATTTTGGTATCATTAATTTACAATCATATGAGCAACATTGTGGTTACTAGATTCCCCTGCAAATTTATATGTTGAAGCCCTAAACTTGAGTACCTTAGAATGTGGCTGTAGTTGGAGATAGCGTCTTTAGAGATGTAAGTAAGGTTAAATGAGCTCATGTGCATGAGCTAATCTGACTGGTGTCCATATAAGAAGAGGAGATTAAGACACACAAAGGGATGCCAGAGATGTATACACAAGAAAAGACCATGTGAGGACACAGTCAGAAGGTGGCCATTTGCAAGCCAAGGAAAGAGGCCTCAGAAGAAACTAAACCTGCTGATACCTTGATCTTGGCTTGTAACCTCCAGACCTGTGAGAAAAGAAATTTCTGTTGTTTGAGCTCCATGGTCTGTAGTATTTGTTATGGCAGCTCTAGAAAACTCATCTAAGTAAGTTTTACAAAGTTGTTGGCTACAGGGTCAGCAGCAAGAAGTCTGCGACCTGGAGGAGGGTCTTCACTCAACCATGCAGGAACCCTGACCTTGGGCTCCCAGCCTCCAGAGCTGTGAGTGATAAATTTTTATTGTTTCCAAGCCACCCAATCTAACAGTCTGAGACAGCTACGGGAAGAGACATACACTGCTGACTCACCTGACAGCATGCCAACTGCACAAGGCCATGGGAGAGGCAGAAAAACAGCAAACAAATCAGCTCTAGAACTGGATCCTTCTGGCTAGAACAAGGCTACAGTGAAGTCAGGGTTTTAATAATGGGGAAAATGGCATTTTTTCCCATTTTGATTTCTAAATATGTATTTTACATTTTCCTCTCTCCTCATCCACTCATGAAAAACATCAGATTCAATTTTACTGTAGAGTCTCTAGGTAAGCCACTTAGGTTTTGCCAGGAGGGTTTCCCCAGAGCTCCGTGCAGGCCCGGGTGCAGTTTGATGCAGAGTTGTGGCTGATGTGGGCTTTGGTTATGAAGCTTTATTTGCAGGTACTCTTTGTATCAATGCTCCAGGGTCACTGCTGTGCTGGACTGATATGAACACGTAAGGCTAGGCTTCTTCGAACTTCTCAATAGGTATGTTTAACACCAGGGAGGGAGGTGAGTGTACACCCATGGGGACACGTCACCTATTTCAAGCAGGTTACTTAACCTCAGCTTCGTTTTTCCTTCATTATGCTCATAAAATGGGACTATGGACACCTGCCCCACAGAGATGCCCTCCTATAGGCATCTTATATCTTATGAGATTTCTTATATCTTATCCTTATAAGAGGAACACCTACCATAGTTCTGGCACATTTGGGTAGTTGACAAATGTGACTGTCTTCCTACACACCTCTCCATCCTGAGGAGAGCCAGGCGACATTCACGCATTCATGTTTTCCTTCCTTGCCCTCACCACACAGCACAGCATCTCAGGGCAGCCCAGGCCTGCGCCCGGTGCCAAGCCCACCTGCGAACAGGGACCCCAAGCACCTCAGAGCCCCCTCACTGAAATGAATGGAGTAACGCCTCCCTTTCAGCACTGTGGCCAGCATGAGATGAGGTAACAGGAAGTGCTGAGTGTAGTTTCTGCTACCTTAATGACAGTAGTATGTTTTAAATTCTGATTTGTTTCTGGTGTTTTCCAAGGTTAGATATAATGCTGTAAAGCACTTAGAACTGTGCCTGGCACATAACAGCCACGCAAAAAATGTTAGCTGTTATGTGTAGTTTTTTTTTATTTGTTTTGACTTTGTGTATGACTATTTCATTTTAATCTTATAATGGTCATTCCAAAATTAAAAAAAAAACAAACAAACAAATACCTTTCCATCCACAATTGTACCATCACACATGAAGAGTTTCCAGTTGGAGCTTTAGGATTGGCATTCCTGATAATTACCATTTGGCTGAGTGGGAATGACCCATGGGCCCTGGTTTCCTAATGCGTCCAACCCATCGGCAGTCATCCTCCATGGGGTGCTGGTCAGCATCACGTCAGGACTGCCCGTGGGCCCAGTGGGTATGTGGCTAGCTTCCAGGGTACAGATGACATGGCTCCTGGTGATAGAACTGGCACAGATCTGAGTTCTGGCCTCTTGCAGTTGAATAAGATTATATTTGTGAAGAGGAAGACTAAATAAACTTAAGTCTTTGAGAGCAGAGTGTGACGCTCCGCTCTGATCCTGTGTTCTCAGTGCTCCCTGCGGCTCGCCTTGGTGGTGACGGGAGCATCTGTCAGGCCTGCCTGCCGGGGTCGTCCAGGTTTGGACTCTGATTTGGGGGAATACAGCCCAGTAGAAATACCGTGCCAGCCTCATGTATGAGTTTAAATTTTCTGTTAGCCACATTAATGATAGAGAATCAGGTGAAATTGACTTTCATAATATATTTTACTTTAACCCAATATATCCCAAATATTATCATCAGGCCGTGTAGTTAATGTAAGTTAATATAATACGGGAGCCAGGGCAGCCTTCCTCAGCCCAGGGTGCCGTGCTTGAGATTCACAGCCATTCTGGGCCAGGAACCCTCATCACTTGCTCCTACTTCAGTGGGAAGCATTTGGTATTTGCCACTGAAGTAAGGTGAAGTGGTTTGTAGGACTTTGGGTTTTTCATTCTTCTATAATTATGCCATGAAACAGGGGCATTGGGCTGGTGAGAGCAGGGATTTACCTGGAAGAAAGTTTCGTGGTACATGTGACTCAATGTCCTAACAGGAGTCCGAGACTCAGAATGGCCTGAGGAAAGCATTCAGTCCCTCTGATGTCTTCGTGGGCGTGTGTGTGGGATCCCCTTGGATTTGAGGCACATATGCATGCCTCCCATGGAGAGGCTGAAGCTGTGGTCTGCAGGCTGCAGTTTCATGAGAGGCCACAGGCCCAGTTGGAGCTGAATTAACATAAGAAAGTGTTAAGTTCTGAGAAAATAGCTTGTGTTGGTAGTAATAAGGCTGTTTGTGACTTGGGCTGCTTCCAGCTGTAAGGGGACACCAGGAAGTGACAACCTCTGGGGACAGTCCTGCCTCTTGCCTCTTGGGGGCTCAGAAACTGGGAGGTCTCTTTGGACACAGCAATAATATAATAATAACAAGTCTTTGCATGACCATAAGTACGGTTAGTATTTTTACATATATCATGCTTCATATTCCTGGCTGTGAATCAGAAGCATCCATGGAGTATGCTGAAAATATGGACCACTGGCCCCCACCCCAGACCAGCTGAGTTAGAACCACCTAGACCCTGCCACTGAGGAGCCAGTCGTGGGTACCACTGCACCAGGCTGCGCTAATAGCAGGTCCTTGCCACTACTGGTGTGGCCCCTGACCCAGCAGTTCCAGCATCACCTGGAGCTTGTTAAAGAGACAGCCCTGTTAGCACACAGCTCTGCTCTGACCTCCCACATCACACTGCATTTTAGTAAGATCCTGGGGGGTTTGAGTGGAGGATTGCCAGATAAAATAAAGGACACCCAGTTATGTTTACATTTCATATGAATAATAAATAATTTCTTAGTGCAAAAATTATTTGCATGCAATATTGAGACATTAAAAAATGATTTGTTAATCTGAAATTCAAATGCCATGGAAAGTATTTTTATTAGCTAAATGTCTCAGTCCTGTTTGGGTACACGTTGTAGTCAGAGGAGCCTGGGCGATCCAATGGCCTGTTCCTCCCACACTAGCATCATAATGGAATCCCATAAATGCATTCCATTGAATTTGGAATGCATTTATGGGAAAATATATTTTTCCACTTAATTATGATCAAGCTTTTGAATAGTTAGCTCTCTTATAAAGTGATATACTATTTAAGTAGTATCTGAACTGAAACTGCCTTTTCAGTTCCTATTCTTTGGTTCACAATACCATAAAAAACTCCAAACCAAACATAAACCCAAACCAAACTAAATGTTAATCACAAAAAAGGTAACTTACATTATTTATCAAAAGAGAAAAATAAATAAGAAATTCTCTCCTAAGTAATAAAAAGCATATCCAACACTTTAGAGGTATGATTTAATCTAGTCACAAAGATTTATTTGAGCCTTACCAACTTAGTATATAACTTAGTGATAATATAAATGTCAAAAAGTAGAAAATGTTCCATAGAAAACAGCCCTTTGAAAAGCAAACCATTTTGTAACTAGAGTTACAATGTATATATTAGGCAAAAGGTGTTTTCTGTTTAAGGCAAAGGTGTATGAGGAGTCGTGCCATAAAGTGGTGTTGGAGGTGTTGCGGGTGGGTTGTGTGGGCTCCCTGGAGCAGGGTGGGGGGTGGGGGCGGTTCTGCTCAGATTCTGATTATTTGCTGAATGCCAAATTGTCACAATGGCAGAGATCGGCAAACTGTATTTGCCCAATCAGTAAAATCAATAAAGAAAACCTAAACTCACATGAAATGACCCTTTGACATCTGTTGCTTCAAACACTGAAAAAGAATTACATTCCCTTGGTCATCTGGCTTACTTAGCCTGCTTTTTGTTTGGTTCCTATTTAGAGTGCTGAGAGTACGGAGTCCTTTCCCTTCTCTGGTCTGTTTTATTTAACACACTTGAGAATTTCCAGTCTAAAAAGATCCCGCCATGCATGAGGGTGGTGCAGATAATCCCGGGTTACAGGGCTCAGATTGGCCACCTTGTCATGTGCTGTGTGCCAAGACCTTCCCTACAAAATCTGTTTTGTCTCATACCGGGCTGAGTCACATGGAATAGATAGATAGTTTATCAGCACATGGCCTAGAGATCATATTATCAGCTTACAAATATAGCCTGTTAGTACACCGGCCTGGAGGCTCGGGCAGCTGCAGTGCTTCCGGCCCCAGTGTACGCCTACTGCGTGTGTGCACAGGCTCCACTCGGCGGGCTGCGGCAGGGCCCGGGGGCTGCAGCCGCGGCGGGTAGGTGGCCATCCTGCAGGAGGTGTGGGAGGGCGAGTGAGTGGCTGCTCCTGAAACTGGGGGCTTGTGGGGAGAGGACTGCAGGGACGGGAGGGTGGGGGCGTGCAGCGCCCGCCGGGAGGATGGGGACAGGACGTCTCCCCACTATGCCACGGCACGCTAGGGTCAACATTCCCAGCGGGACACGGGCCTGAGGATTACCCTTATATCTGCATTTTAGGGCAAGAACTGGAATTGAAGGAAGAAGGAGACAGTGTGGGACTTAGGTGGTCTGCAGCGGAGTGCTGCTGCAGAGGGTCCCCAGCACACCGCTGAGCTCTAAGCTTTCTGGCCCAAAGTGCTGCCCAGGGGAGATAGATCAACTGTGTGTGTCTTCCTCAGTGCCCTGAAAGGGATGCTGGCATAGGTCGGGGGAAGTCTCCCAGGACACTGTGTCGTGCCTCCTGGCATGGGTGTGAGGATGGCAGGTGACTGGGGACCCGGAGGAGAACTGTCTGCCTCTGTAAGCAGCTCAGCTGTGCTGGCTGGTCTTGTGCTGCACCAAATCCTCTCCTGTGACTCGGGGGCTGGGGCGTTCTCCCAGAGAACTTCCTCAGGTGCTCAGGTACCTCGTGGTTTGATCTTATATTTAACTGGTGACAATGTTTGTCTAAATTCCTTTTCTTTGAATAACTGACTTTGAGCTTTACTAAGTGCTGGGTCCTGTCCTATGCACTTGACACAGATTATCTTGTATGAACCTCAGAGCAGCCTGTCTGGGCTAGAGTCCTGAGGGCCTGTCTGTAGCCTCTGCCTCCCCTGGCTGATTTTCTAATTAACTTAAATTGTTTATTTTCCATAAAAATATATAGCTGTGCCCAGAGACATCCTGATCATGTGACATAAACTGTAATTTAATTCAGAATTTGGCTGAAATATTGTGACTATGTTAATATCATTTGAATATTTAGCCCCTATTTGCCCCACTCTTTCTATGAGAAAACTCACTCTGTGTCCCAAATCCTAATCATGTGACATAAAATGTAATTTAATTTGGAATTTGGCTGAAATATCATGAGTATATTGACCTCACTTGAATACTTACCCCCATTTGCCCCATTCTTTCTATGAGAAAACTCACTCTGTGTCCTAACTCTGGGGTCTAGGCAGTGGCCTTATGTGAGGATAGAATAGAAATTGGGTCACTAAAGCCCCTTGTCTCCATATTACTGCCCCCATTGTACCTTGGGGTCACCAGAACTTCCCACTAGTTGCAGTCATTCCCAGCAAGGCTACTGACAGGCTTCATCTCCCCCTGGTTACACCTGGAGGAATGCTGTGGAAAGCCTGGACATGACTGCCCAAGGGACAGAGGAGTCCTGGGGGGTCTGGGGGGCACGGGGAGGAGGGAGCCAGGCCTTCCTCCCCTTGGCTTGTTCAGGTGACCCCCTGGCACCAGCCCTGTCCCCCGTACCCACCTGTCCCCTTGCTGGTGTCCCTCTCCCTGCCTTGCAGAAGGAGCGGCAGGAGCAGTTTGGCACCTGTACTGTGAATTTTGTCACGCCTCCTTCCAGACTTCTCCAGATCCTTCCACTTCAGGCTCTGAGATGTTAGCCTTGTTCCCAACACCCACCCCCCAGCCCTGACTGTCATTTGACAAGAAGGAAGAGGTTTAGGTGGCCAGAAGTCCACCCTCCCTCCTGGGACACTGGCATATGACTTTGGAGTGGAGACTCGTGCTCTGGTGCCAGGGGACATGTTTTTCCAGTCATGCCCTCTGGCTCAGGCTAGCAGATCGTTCTGTCAAGTGATTCTGATATACCTGGCTTGGCAGGGGAAGCTTGGAAATTTATTCAACCAGATCTGCAGGGATAGTCCTTTCCCCTTACTCAGGGTCCATGCAGGCTACCCCCAACCCCACTTGAGGGCAGCCCCCTTCGTCTGGCCCCATGGCAGCACCTGCAGCACCTGTCAGATCCACACATTGCACTGAAATGTATCCCTTCGAGGATCTGTTTTCCCCACTAGACTGGGAACTCAGGGCAAGGACATTCATCTTTCTGTATTTAATGAGTGCCCATAATGTCAGTTATGTAGAATCAAAGGACAGAAATACACACCAGTTCAGTACACAGGGTTTCTGAGTTGAGGAAGCAGGAACCTGGCATCTGTAGCCATGCAGCCCCTCCAACTTCGATTGTCTGTTACTGGATGGCTGCTCAGCGGCGGGTGGCCGACTTGAGGGGGCCAGGCTCTGAGCCCAAGTCAGGAGCCTCTCAGGTATCTGCTGTCAATAGACAGGCCCTTTTCTCAGCTTGGTGCCTGGACAGATAATGTACAATTAAACAAATGATCAAATAACTCAACTTGTATTATATACTGTGAAGTAAATAAGCAGCAGTCTGAGAGAGAAAACAACAGGGGACCTGCCTTAGATGAGCAGGCCACCCAGAAGGCCACTCAGTGGGGCTGAGTTCAGAGCGTATGTGGGGAACCACGTGAATGGGGGAGGAGCACATGTCTGCATCGCAGGTGGGCGGAGTGAGGGAACAGAAAGCACAAAGGTATGACCTCCATATAAATATGGAACCATTTTTTAGATGGGAAATTAAGGCAGCCAGGGGTGGATAGATTCTAAAAAAGTATGTTTGAAGGGAATCATATTTCTTTAAGATGTGTATGAGTTATCCAAGTAGATATGTCAAGAAGCACCTGGATATTGATACCAGCTATCACTACAAAATAAGGCTCGTTTTGACAAATGCCTCTTATTTTACTGCCCACTGTATTAGTTACTTATTGTTGCATGCCAAATCGACCTAATAGTTAACAGCTTAAAACAGTAAACATTTATTATCTCATATTCTGTGAGGGGCAAAAATCAGAAGTGGCTTAACTGAGGGGTCTTGGCTCAGGGTCTCTCGGGAAGCTGCACTGAAGATGTTGACCAGGGCTGCAGCCATCTGAAGGCTCAGCTTGGGCTGGAGGATCTGCTTTTAAGTTGTGTCCACCCTCATGGCTGTTGGCAGGAGGCCTCAGTCACTCTCCGCAGGGGGCAGGGATGCCAAGCATCCGCATGACATGGCGGCGAAGTCCCCTGTGTGACGGATCTGAGAGAGAGCAAGTAAGGTCTGGGAGGACTTAGTCTCAGAAGTCAGACACCATCACTGTCACCACATTCTATTCATCAGAAGTGAGTCACTAAGTCCAGCAAACGCTCAAGGAGAAAAGAAATTAAGCTCTCCCTTTTCAAAGGGAAGAGCATCAAGGAATGTGTGGGTATTATTATTTAAAGCCATCACATTCAGCAAAGCAAAGTATTTCAGACTTTATCGTTTACTAAGTCTGGGATCAGCAAACAGTACCCCATTGGATTGGCCTGTGTTTTTGTATGGCATGTGGGCACTGCTAGAGCAGGCTGGCCCTGTGCGCCATGGAGGCCAGCTGGAGAATCCCCTTCCACCCTGCCCTCCAATCTCAGTGCCTGCCTGCCTGGCCTGCAGTATCGTGTTGCTGCCTGAGGCCCATGCCGTTTGCCATCTACGTGTTGGAAACTCTACTGTTGGCAACTGCTGGGCACCAAGCCGTGGAATCTCTGCTCAGGAGCTGGTGACTTGATAAGTTACCTAGCCTTCAGTGAGCTGCCCAACCTGAGATGACTGGGAGGGGAGAGGGACACACTGGCATATGGGTGCCATAGGGGCAGAGAGTGAACCTGCCTGCCATGAGCCGCCCCTCCCCTGCCCTCTGTGCACCCACCTGACTGCCCTTTCCCTCTTGGGCTGGTCATTGTTGTCCCGAGAATGTCTCCCGCAGGTGGCAACTGGGCACAGAGCATGAAGTACACTGCCACTCGGGCAGGCCCACTCCAGGTTGGCAAAAAGAGGCCGGCAGGGAGACGCAGGCTGGGAGTTTTCTCTTTTGTTATGTAACTTCCTACACAGTATCTTCCATCTTGCCTGTTGGCCTGCAAAGCCTAAAATACTTGCCATCTTGCCCTTTGCTGAGCCCTGCAGTTAAGCCAAAGGTTTATCCAGGATGAATTTTCTTTTCCACTGAGAATCCAGCCTTTGAGAGTATCTGATTGCTGACCGTGTCACTCAGGACCCGCAACGCTAAGCGTGGAGAGAGCTGAGCCTAAGGGCACTCTGCCCAGTGTTCCTTCTGTAGCAGTGAGTGACATCATTGTTCTCGTCCGCGCTTCTAGTCCTAGGTGCTTTCTTCTCAGGAAGATGCTCTGTGGCTGCGGACAGTGCTGCCCAAATCTAGGGGGTCTTGTTCTCGCTATTCTGCTCTCACCAAGCAAAGCCCGATCTCCAGCAGGGAACTGGAATCAGATGCCATTCTGGAACCAAGGGTCTTTGCGGCACCAGTAGGGGCCCAGGCGAAGGCTCTGCACTCTTGTGATGCCCCAGGAGAGCCTACTTGGTTGTCAGATTTTCTGTAAGAAGCTATTGCTTTATATCTATTGAGGAGTCTCCTAGGTTAGGTCCTGTAGAGTTTAGTTTTTCTCTTTTCTGCTTTGGTATAGTATGTCATGGTGATAGTCCACAGTTCTGGAGAAAGTTAATGCTTAGGAAATTACATTTTACATATTCGCCTTAAAGATTGTGTTGATGGGAATTCATGCTACAAAGAAGAGATTAACTTTAGAAATTTGCCAGGGGAGCTTCTTCCCCACGGCGCTGAGTGACGGGGACCTGCCTCTGCCTCCTCTCTGCTCCCCGGTGTGGCTTTGCTTCTGGATGGAGTGTCTCCTGTCTGCCCTGGGTGACTCAGGAGCTCTTGCTGTAAAACCGCTTTCCCAATCTCAGCACCCACCCAGGGGCCTACTGTCTCCTTAGTTAAGGTTGAACCTGTCCAGCTGTCTAGGGAGACCTGGACTCAGCCCTGTCCTGCACAGACGCAGGGGCTGGGCTGGACCTGACGTTTAGGAGCTGGGATATCTTAGCTTTTCAGGATTTCTGGACACTCCATGTAGATCCTTAGCAAACGTGCTCATCACTTACTATTCTTAGAGCCTCCACTTTTCATGACACACATCTGCAAATAGAACATCTCAGGCAAGACCCTGATTTAAATTCTGGCATGTTCAAAAGCCCCTTAGTTGAAAAATAGAACTTCCTTGTCTGCTTTGCAAAACACAAGGAGAATGGTGAATGTGGTCAGATACAGACACAGGATATGTTCTTTCTACTGAAATACTGGACCTTATATTAATCTACCACTATTTAAAAATAGAACACAAAGGCATCAAGAAGTGACCATTCCTCTAAGATGGGAACTTGAATTACCTTTTTCCAAATGAGTGCATGGAAACTAATGAGCAGTGATTGTTTTGAGGCAGGGGCAATTAATGTACTGATTTGGTCAGTTCTCAAGGATTTCCTGGACTAAGAAAATAAGAGAGACTCACCACAGGGTCTGAGCCATGATGGCTGACGCAGAGCATCTTTAACAGCTAGAGGTTCTTCCAGCTGAGCTGCCGGCACGCTGGGTGGCCCGGGCTGCTCAGATTCTGTGCACTGCACTTTGGCTTTTGGTTTGTTTTCATGTGTAGGTTTGCATGATGTGTAGAGATTTCCTCAAAAAAATAGGCTACCTGCTTCTTTCACTTTAAAATTTTTCTCCACTATTGGCTATGGACACTGGGCTCTTGTTTTCAGGCTGATGCTACCCATTCCTTTACAGACATTTTTATATCAAAAGCAAAGCCCCTAGAGCTTTGCAGCTCCTGAGCTGAAGATAATGGAGTAAGGAAAGTGGCAAAAGAACATTTAAATGTAGAGGCTTCTGCTTTTGGATGAGATGCAGTAGGCACACCCCACCCTGTCTGTCCCACTAAGTGCAGCTAAAAAAGTTGGACAGAATGCACAGAGCAGAAATATGTAGACTACGAAATGTGAGTGGTTGCAAGGGATCAAGGAAGGACAGCAGAATTCAAAGCACCACAAAACCTGTGGTGTGTTCCCAGCCCGGACTCAAGGCAGCCTGGAGCCCATAACTGGGCACAAGGCCACTCAGCTTTGCTCTAGGAATGGGAAAGGGGGCTCCTACTGCTCAGAGAGTAGGCATAAATCCCTGTTTTGTTTTTCTTTTCTTTCTCCTTATTGCCTCAGCCCCCAAAGGAGTCTGTGGTAGCAGGAGGGTGGGGAGAAGGTTGGTACTGGAGAAACTCAGTCAAAACTTTGAGAAAAGGGGTCCCTCTTTCCTGATCAGAGGACCTGCAGCCCCAGAGGGTGGAAAACTGTCATTCCTTTTTCCTCTCGTAGTCTTCCTGCCTCCTGGCCCTGAACATAGGTAGTACATGCCCCACAATGCAGAGTAACTCAAGCCCCAGGTCTTGGTCAGAGGATTGGAAAAAGGAGCCCCAGGAATGTGGAAGGAGCAGGTTTATGTCAGAGAGGGAGGAGTTCGGGACAACAACCCTTGATGGTTGTTCAGGAGCTCCCGGCACCTCCTCAGAGCTGAGCCGCACTTGGCCTCACTGAGCCTGACCAGCCTGCTGGGGACTGTTAGCACCGCATGCTGGGAGCACATCACCTCCATCCCAGGTGGCCACTGGGTGGCGCACATGGAACAGCTGAATAGCACAGAACAGTCAGGTGACCTGATGGGGGAATCACAGCCCACAGAAGGCAGGTGAGCAGGTGAGGTCAACTGAATCAAATGGATCACCACCACATCAGGTATCAACGGATTGCCTTTCAGCAGTAAATGTACACCTTTCAATGTACATACTCTGTGATACCCAGTGGGGTTCCTTTAATTGTCCTTTAAGGGGAGTGCCATGTTAGATTCTCTCAGCAGAGGGCTGTGGAGGGACAATGTGGCAGGAAGGAGCTTGCCTTTTCCAGTGGGGGCAGGGGGCTGGTCAGCAGTGGGACACCTGTTGGAGCCTACATCAGCCACTGGCCCTTTGGAGCTCGGCAGCCTTGGCTAGCAATAACCTTTCTGCAGCTCACTGGACCTCCTGTAGCCCATGTGCTCGGAAGGCCACGTGCCCATGCTTGTACCTGGTCTCTCTCTGCAATCCTCCACACAGGCTTCTCAGGGCCTGAGGGGTCACACTCTCCTGTAAGTCCCTGGACAGACTACACTTCAGAGGCCTCCTGCCTCTCCTGGCACCTGGATGCCCACTGCATGCCCACACTTCTGCTTGCTGATCAGCCGGACTTGCACCTGCACAATGGGGTGTGGCTTATTACTTGGCCAATGAGGCAGACAACCCGAGCAGACCGAGGACTGCTTTGCTCTCTGGAGGTCCGACCCACAACTTCTAAAATGAGGTCTGAACCCTTCCACGTTTGTCCTTTCTTGGGTACTCTCCCTCTGCCCTCAGGTATGAATGGACAGAGAGTCTCAGCAAAGAAAGAGCAAGTGTAAAGAACCAAATGGAAATTTTAGAAATAAAATAGACAATAGTTGACATAAAATACTCCCTGGATAGTCTCATAAACATAATGGAGATGAAAAAGACAAGCTCTTGAAACTGTGAGAGAAAATGATGCATCACCTCTGGAGAATTATGACTCCAATGACTGCAGATTTCTCATCAGAAATCATGAAGGCCAGAAAGCTCACTGTATTTCAAGTGCTCGAAGAAAGAACTGTCATCTCAGGATTCTGTATCCAGTAAAAATAACCTTCAGGAGTGAAGGTGAAAAAAAGATATCCTCAGAGAAAGGAAACAGAATTTGTTAGGAGACTTCCTCTAAAATAATTGTTAAGGGAAGGTTTTTAGACAGAAGGGGAACGATACTAAGGAAATCCTAGGATAACAGGAGTGAAGGTCAAGTAACAGATATACTACATAGCAGGGTAGATATGATGGGCCGGCTTCTTCTCATGAGTTCTTTAGAATGAGTTTGATGATTGGAAGCCAAAAATATAACTGATATGACTAATATAAAATAATATAATATGTGACTGATTAAAGTTAATAATAATATTAAATTATATATTTTATGTTAAATTATATAATGTTGAATTATAACACATGACACATATACATAATATCTAATACAGTAATTAAAAAATATATGACTGATGTAAAATAATACAAAACAAAAATATGATTGCCAGAGTACATAGGACAGCTGTCACATTAAGGTAGGAGCCTCTGTGATGGTAAGGTTTATACATCCCACCTGAAGTGGTTAGATACTGTTTCTAAGGAAACTATGAGAAGTTATGCATGTGTCTTATACTCCTTAGGGCAACATGAGAAAGGTTCAGATAACACAAAGGCAGGCAGGAAAGTGTAAAAGGGGGATAAAGATCAAACAGAAAATAATAATTTAGACCTAAAAGTAAACACATCAGTAATTATATTAAATGTAAATTGCCTAACACATCAATCAAAAGACATCATCAGAATGTGTTAAATAAATGATCCAACAGCTTTTGTCTATAAAATCTCACATCAAATATAACCATATATTTATGTTAAAAGTAAAAGAATGGAATCAAGAAAGTAAAAAAATAGCTCACAAAATGGCAGAAAGTTTTTGCAAATCTGGCAAAAGGTCTGCATCTAGAATATATAAAGAACTATTACAAGTCAATGATAAGAAGACTAATAGCCCAGTTAAAAACCGGGCAAAGGATCTGAACATTTCTCCCAAGGTGGTCAATAAGTGATTCAAGAGATACTCAACGTTGTAGCTGTCAGGGAAATGCGAATCATAAACAAGATACCACTTCATTCCTACTAGACAGCTCTAATAAAGAAAGCATAAAACAAGGGTTGGAAGGATGTGGAAAAACTGGAACCTTCATATGCTACTGGTGGGAATGTAACACAATGGAGTTCTCTGGAAGCAGCTCGGCACTTCCTGAAGAGGTTAAACATAGTTGTCATGTGACTTTCCACTCCCACTCCTATGTAGTTACCCGAGAAAACTGAAAACATATACCCATGCAAAAACTTGCACCATTTATACTTTTAGGTGAAAAGAGATTTAAGGGACACAAAAGATAGTCCTAGAAGTCAGAAATTAATGAAAAGAAGGGAATAAATTGGGGTCAGCATTTTCAGTTCTTTAGACTAAAATTATGGGCCTCAGACGTTCAGCTGCTAGTGGCAGGCCGTTTGCGGAGAGTGCACACTTAGGTCAGAAGGTTAAATATCTGGTTTTGTATCCTCACTGACTGCTATTTAGAAGTGTCTGGAACTGGATGGAGCAGAGAGTATGCATCAACCCTACTGTTTGCCACCTGACACTCTGTGTTTGTGCAGATCAAGAAATGAATTTAACCAGATTTCCATGCTGTAGGTAGGAGATATTAACAACAATATCTAGAAAGTTATTTTATTTAGATAAGGGAGGTAAGTATAGGTTAGTGGAATGAACATTGAAATGTTTTATATCCTGCTACTTTTTTGAAGTAAACAATCATTTGAAACAGTAAAAATGAGATGGGAAAATAAAAAGAGAGAAAGCTCACTGAGTGGCCTGAGAGTGAAGCAGTCTGATGCAAATCTTTTACTCTCATTCATTCATTCTCTCACTTATTCATTTAACCAATGTTTATGGAAGGCCTATGACCGGGCACAGTGCTGGGTCCCTCTGAGATGTGATGGCCAATGTGTACCTGCGTCTGATGTTCCTTGCACTTGGAGAACCACATAAACAGAGATAGCAGCTTGCAAAGTTCACATTTCTGGGAATCCTCACAGGACATGTCCCCAGGCTATATGGGAAGGTGCTCAGTGGGGCTTTGGGCAATATTTGGTTTTGTTACTTAATGGTGGCTAGCACAGAGCCTCATATGATCAGGGGTGTGTGTGTGTGTGTGTGTGTGTGTGTGTGTGTGTGTGTGTGTGTGTGTGTGTGTGTGTGTGTGTGTGTGTGTTCTGATGAACTCATCAAATTTGCCCTTGAGTGTGTTACAAACTATTGGGAAGGTAGATGCTAGTAAATTCAATAAAATGTGGAGCCATGAGGCTTAAGAACCTACAGTTCAGCTGGAGGGTAGGGAGATGACTGTGCCTTTTAGAGGAGATGACCCAGGTTGAGTGCTGAACTTTTACTTATATGTAGTGCTATCAGAAATTAAGAACATGAGCCAACTGCTATCCTGGAGGTAACAAGGCATCTCATCATTCCTTAAGATAATTGATTCATTCATGTTTCATTTTAAAGTTCATGTTAAAACTATTTTCTTCTATGAAACTGACATAGTTTTTTAAATAGGTAATTTCGTGCTCCGAAAATGGGACATAAAGTGGTCGTGTTCGATATTTCCGTCATCAGAGCCTTGTGGGAAACTCGTGTCAAGAAGCACAAAGCTTGGCAGAGGAAGGAGGCAGAAAGGCTTGAGAAAAGCGCATTGGAAAAGTACGTGTTTGAACCTGTAGCTCCTTTAGTGACCAGGCTGGGCAAGAGTTGCATGTGGAGGGGGTACCTTTCTTCTGGGAGTTCCCACTGTCAGGGCATGTGCCCGTTTGACTTCGGAACCACCACCCTGTTGCCCAGAGCAAACTGGACACTCGGTGGCCGAATGCCCTCCAGACCCATGTAAGCTGTGTGCTCGCTGCTAGGGTCACGCATCTCAGCCCTCAACCATTGAGTTGAATGAATGCTAGGTAAGATTCGTTGAGCTGATGCCATTTTCACTTGCATTGAAATAGTCTAATTTGGCTACCATCACATAAACTCATGTAATATGAGGAAAAGAGTTATCATGTACATGAAAACTAAGCTGAGTGCTTTGGGAAAACTACATTTATGATAAACATGAGCCACACAACTGAATCAACACTGTAAAAGACTGCTAAAAGTATGACAAGCTAGAAAGGTTGCACATTCAGGTGGCTTTGCGTGTCTGTAATTTTTATTCCCTGTAAAGAAACCAAAACTGGAACTCTTGTGTGATGCATTGTGGGTGTGGTTTATCTAAAAAAGGCAGAATGGGGTTCTGATTGGAAGACACATTTTTTTTTGGTATAATTAATCTACAATTACATGAGGAACATTATGTTTACTAGACTCCTCCCATCACCAAGTCCCCCCCAACAAACCAAATTGCAGTCACTGTCCATCAGTGTAGTAAGATGCTGTAGAGTCACTACTTGTCTTCTTTGTGTTGCACAACCCTCCCCGTGCCTCCCCCACATTATACATGCTATTGCTAATGTCCCCTTTCCTTTCCCCCCACCTTATCCCTCCCTTCCCACCCATCTTTCAAAGTCCCTTCCCTTTGGTAACTGTTAGTCCATTCTTGAGTTCTGTGTTTCTGCTGTTGTTTTGTTCCTTCAGTTTTTCTTTCTTCTTATACTCCACAGATGACTGAAATCATTTGGTACTTGTCTTTCTCCGCTTGGCTTATTTCACAGAGCATAATACCCTCTAGCCCCATCCATGTTGTTGCAAATGGTAGGATTTGTTTTCTTCTTATGGCTGAATAATATTCCATTGTGTATATGTACCACATCTTCTTTATCCATTCATCTACTGATGGACACAGGTTGCTTCCATTTCTTGGCGATTGTAAATAGTGCTGTGATAAACATATGGGTGCATCTGTCTTTCTCAAACTGGGCTGCTGCATTCTTAGGGTAAATTCCTAGAAGTGGAATTCCTGGGTGAAATGGTATTTCTATTTTGAGCTTTTTGAGGCACCTCCATACTGCTTTCCACAATGGTTGAACTAGTTTACATTCCCACCAGCGTGTAGGAGGGTTCCCCTTTCTCCACAACCTCACCAACATTTGTTGTTGTTTGTCTTTTGGATGGTGGTGATCCTTACTGGTGTGAGGTGATATCTCATTGTGGTTTTAATTTGCATTTCTCTGATAACTAGCGATGTGGAGCATCTTTTCATGTGTCTGTTGGCCATCTGAATTTCTTCTTTGGAGAACTGTCTTTTCAGCTCCTCTGCTCATTTTTTAATTGGATTTTTTGCTTTTTGTTTGTTGAGGTGCATGACCTCTTTATGTATTTTGAATGTCAACCCTTTATGGGATCTGTCATTTATGAATATATTCTCCCATACTGTAGGATATCTTTTTGTTCTCTTAGTGGTGTCCTTTGCTGTACAGAAGCTTTTCAGCTTGATATATCCCACTTGTTCATTTTTGCTTTTGTTTCCCTTGCCCGGGGAGATATGTTCATGAAGAAGTCACTCATGTTTATGTCCAAGAGGTTTTCGCCTATGTTTTCCTCCAAGAGTTTTATGGTTTCATGAGTTACATTCAGGTCTTTGATCCATTTTGAATTTACTTTTGTGTATGGGGTTAGACAATGATCCAGTTTCATTCTCTTACATGTAGCTGTCCAGTTTTGCCAACACCAACTGTTGAAGAGGCTGTCATTTCCTCATTGTATGTCCATGGCTCCTTTATCATATATTAATTGGCCATATATATTTGGGTTAATATCTGGACTCTCTATTCTTTTCCACTGGCCTGTGGCTCTGTTCTTGTGCCAGTACTAAATTGTCTTGATTACTGTGGATTTGTAGTACAGCTTGAAGTTGGGAAGCGAGGTGCCCCCCACTTTATTCTTCTTTCTCAGGATTGCTTTGGCTATTCAGGGTCTTTTGTGGTTCCATATGAATTTCAAAACCATTTGTTTCAGTTCGTTTAAGAATTTTGTTGGTATTTTGATAGGTAATGCATTGAATCTGTAGATTGCTTTAGGCAGCATGGCCATTTTGACAGTATTAATTCTTCCTAGCCAAGAGCATAGAATGAGTTTCCATTTGTTAGTGTACTCTTTAATTTCTCTTAAGAGTGTCTTATAGTTTTCAGGGTATAGGTCTTTCACTTCCTTGGTTAGGTTTATTCCTAGCTATTTTATTCTTTTTGATGCTATTGTGAATGGAATTGTTTTCCTGATTTCTCTTTCTATTGGTTCATTGTTAGTGTATAGGAAAGCCACAGATTTCTGTGTGTTAATTTTGTATCCTGCAACTTTGCTGTATTCTGATATCAGTTCTAGTAGTTTTGGAGTGGAGTCTTTAGGGTTTTTTATGTACAATATCATGTCATCTGCAAATAGTGACAGTTTAACTTCTTCTTTACCAATCTGGATTCCTTGTATTTCTTTGTTTTGTCTAATTGCCATGGCTAGGACCCCCAGTACTATGTTGAATAACAGTGGGGATAGTGGGCATCCCTGTCTTGTTCCCGATCTCAGAGGAAAAGCTTTCAGCTTCTCGCTGTTCAGTATGATGTTGGCTGTGGGTTTATCATATATGGCCTTTATTATGTTGAGGTACTTGCCCTCTATACCCATTTTGTTGAGAGTTTTTATCATGAGTGGATGTTAAATTTTATCGAATGCTTTTTCAGCATCTATGGAGATGATCATGTGGTTTTTGTCTTTCTTTTTGTTGATGTGTTGGATGATGTTGATGGATTTTCGAATGTTGTACCATCCTTGTATCCCAGAGAGGAATCCCGCTTGGTCATGGTGTATGATCCTCTTGATGTATTTCTGAATTTGGTTTGCTAATATTTTGTCGAGTATTTTTGCATCTATGTTCATCAGGGATATTGGTCTGTAATTTTCTTTTTTTGGTGGGGTCTTTGCCTGGTTTTGGTATTAGAGTGATGCTGGCTTCATAGAATGAGTTTGGAAGTATTCCCTCCTTTTCTATTTTTTGGAAAACTTTAAGGAGAATGGGTATTATGTCTTCTCTGTATGTCTGATAAAATTTAGCAGTGAATCCATCTGGCCCAGGGATTTTGTTCTTGGGTAGTTTTTGATTACTGATTCAATTTCTTTGCTGGTAATTGGTCTGTTTAGATTTTCTGTTTCTTCCTTGGTCAGTTTTTGAAGGTTGTATTTTTCTAGGAAGTTGTCCATTTCTTCTTGGTTTTGTAGCTTGTTAGCAGATATATTTTCATAGTATTCTCTAATAATTTTTTGTATTTCTGTGGGGTCTGTCGTGATTTTTTCTTTCTCATTTCTGATTCTTTTGATGTGTGTAAATTCTCTTTCTCTCTAAATAAGTCTGGCTAGGGGCTTATCTATTTTGTTAATTTTTTCAAAGGACCAGCTCTTGGTTTCATTGATTATATTCTATTATTTTATTGTCCTCAATTTTATTTATTTCTTCTCTGATCTTTATTATCTCCCTCCTTCTCCTGACTTTGGGCCTCATTTGTTCTTCTTTTACCATTTCAATAATTGTGACTTTAGACTATTCATTTGGGAATGTTCTTCCTTCTTTAGATAGCTTGGATTGCTGTATACTTTCCTCTTAGAACTGCCTTGGCTGCATCCCACCGAAGTTGGGGCTTTATGCTGTCGGTGTCATTTGTCTCCATATATTGCTTGATCTCTGTTTTAATTTGGTCATTGATCCATTGATTATTTAGGAACATGTTGTTAAGCCTCTGTGTGTTTGTGAGCCTTTTTGTTTTCTTTGTACAATTTATTTCTAGTCTTATGCCTTTGTGGTCTGAGAAGTTGGTTGGTGGAATTTCAATCTTTTTGAATTTAATGAGGCTCTTTTTGTGGCCTAGTATGTGATCTATTCTGGACAATGTTCCATATGCACTTGAGAAGAATATGTATCCTGCTGCTATTGGGTGTAGAGTTCTGTAGATGTCTGTTAAGTCCATCTGTTCTAGTGTGGTGTTCAGTGCCTCTGTATCCTTATTTATTTTCTGTCTGGTGAATCTATCCTTTGGAGTGAGTAGTGTGTTGAAGTCTCCTAGAACGAATGCCTTGCATTCTATTTCCTCCTTTAATTCTGTTAGTATTTGTTTCACATTTGTTGGTGCTCCTGTATTGGGTGGATATATATTTATAATGGTTATATTCTCTTGTTGGGCTGACCCTTTTATCATTATGTAATATCCTTCTTTGTCTCTTGTTATTTTCTTTGTTTTGATGTCTATTTTGTCTGATACAAGTACTGCTATACCTGCTTTTTTCTCCCTATTGTTTGCATGAAATATCTTTTTCCATCCCTTGACTTTTAGTCTGTGTATGTCTTTGGGTTTGAGGTGAGTGTCTTGTAAGCAGCATATAGATGGGTCTTGCTTTTTTATCCATTCTCTTTCTCTGTGTCTTTTGATTGGTGCATTCAGTCCATTTGCATTTAGGGTGATTATTGAAAGATACGTACTTATTGCCATTGCAGGCTTTAGATTTGTGGTTGCCAAAGGTTCAAGGTTAGCTTCTTTACTATCTAACTATCTAACTTAACTCGCTTATTAAGCTATTATAAATACAGTCTGATGATTCTTTATTTCTCTCCCTTCTTATTCCTCCTCCTCCATTCTTTATATGTTAGGTGTTTTATTCTGTGTTCTTTTGTGTTTCCTTTGACTGCTTTTGTGTGTAGTTGATTTTATTTTTTTGCCTTTAGTTAGTATTTGGTTGGTCTGCTTTCTTTGCTGTGATTTTATTTTCTCTGGTGACATCTATTTAGCCTTAGGAGTACTTCCATCTAGAGCAGTGCCTCTAAAATACCCTGTAGAGGTGGTTTGTGGGAGGCAAATTCCCTCAACTTTTGCTTGTCTGGAAATTGTTTAATCCCTCTTTCATATTTAAATGATAATCGTGCTGGATACAGTATCCTTGGTTCAAGGCCCTTCTGTTTCATTGCATTAAATATATCATGCCATTCTCTTCTGGCCTGTAAGGTTTCTGTTGAGAAGCCTAATGATCGCCTAATGGGTTTTCCTTTGTAGGTGACCTTTTTTCTCTCTCTGGCTGCCTTTAATACTCTGTCCTTGTCTTTGATCTTTGCTGTTTCAATTATTATATGTCTTGGTGTTTTCCTCCTTGGGTCCCTTGTGTTGGGAGTTCTGTGGGCCTCCATGGGGCAGACCCATTTTTGAAGGAAGTCCATGACCCTCTATCAAGTTGGCAAATGGCAAACTAAACTTTAGTTTAAATGAAAATGTGTAAGGTATGACTGTCACTTTATTCTTTGTTCTCCATTTTTATGGGCTATTTGAATTAAACAAATACCTATTCTGATCATGCTTGATAAATTAAGCTGCTACGGTAAACATCATAGCTGTTCTACTTTCATTTGCCACTTATCTGAATTTATCCCATAGGATGTGAATCTCAAACTTAAGAACTTGAGCCCTCAAACCAGACAACACCCATGGCAGTGGGTCTGTGTGATCTACACTAGCACGAGTGACAAAAACATACTAGGGCTGAAGGAGCCCAGAGTGGCTCTCAGCTCTGCTCCAGCTTCTTCCCCAGCCCCAGCGTCTGGGGCTGCTCTAGTGTAGTAGAACTTGCTGAATGAGGGCCCATGCCCTTTTCAGGCTTTCCTTGGGGACCATCTTCAGAGAGCTGGGGTCTACAGACTGTGGTCCCCAAGCTGCCTGGAGTGGTATTTGCCTCCTGACAGATGGTGGGGAGTGGCCAGATTCTCATGAAACTGACCGTGTCTAGTGATGGAATTGATGAAAATTATGAGAGAAAGTCAGATGACCCTGAGGCATTCAGCCAGGGTAGCTGGAAGCCTTTTACTATGATGGGGGAAGAAGCAAGTTTTGGGGGTGAAGATCAGGAGTTTCGGCTGGAATGTGTTAATTTGGGATGCCTTTTAGACATTCAGGTGGAAATACTGGGCTGGATTCAGGCAGGAAGTCTTGGCTACAAATACATAATTGGGTGTCAGCATACAGATGCATTTAAATCCCTGAGACCGGAGACATCAAAGAATGAGTGTGGATAGAGAAGGAAAGGTGCCCAGGTGCTGGGTTTTGGGTCTCTTTGAGATTCAGAGGTTGAGAAGCTGAGGAGGAGGCAGCCCAGTGACTAGAGAGGTAGGAGGGTAACTGGTGGACAGAGGGGTCCTGGGAGCCACGTGTCTGACAGGCTTCAAAGAGGAGGAAGTGATGGTCTGTACCAAGTGCTGCAGAAGGATCAGGTAGGATGAGGGCTGGATTTGACTACTGGATTTGGCAACGTGGAGGTCATTAATGACCTTGGGAGCATTTCAAGAATGGTGAGAGTGACTGAAGTGGGTTGAGCAAAGAATGGGGACCAGAAGGAGAACTGTAGATATGAGGAAGCACAGCTCATGGAGTCTTGCTGTGAAGTGGAGCAGAGAAACTGGGTGGAAGACAGGGGTTGAGGTGGGGTTCCCTTTCAACCTAAGATATGAGAAATCACTGCGTGCTTGTGTGCTGACAGAGGGGACCATTGTAACAACGTCTCTGAGTCAGTGAGCAACTTTAGCAAGTATGGGGAGGGGTTGGCCATAGGCAGGATCTCATGATTGTTCCAGATGGACAGCATGGAAGGCACAGTTGACAGGAACAGACACAAGTAGATGGCATGCATGTGACGCCTGGAGTCTGTGAAGTTGGTTCTTTTTCATTCCTTCCCTGCTTGAATTAGGAAGCCAAGTTATGAGCTGAGACTGAGGATAGGGTAGGTGGTGATGGACATTTGCTTGAAGGAGAGAAAAGTGAAACAGTCATCTAGGGGCTTGAGCAAAGCATGGTTTGAATGCTGAGCAACAATGAGGGGCACCTCAGGCTAGCAGCCATCAATTCAAAGTAAGGCAGTTTGCAAGGCTGTGAATCTTCCTCCATGCTCATTCACTGTGTCCTTGCAGACGCAGAGCAGGGAAGTGGATGTAAACTAGACTGAGGGTTGTCCAGGTCAGTATGAGAAGGCAAGACCGGGGCAGGGCGGTTGAGGATGTATGTCAGGAGGTGATTCAAATGAGCACCATGAGATTTATTTTTTTATAAAAGCTTTCTTGAGGTGTAATTGACATACAAGAAATGACACATATTTAAAGTATACAATTTGAAAAGTTTGAATTACGTCTACATCTCTAAAACTATCACCACAATCAAGGCCATGATCATATTCATCACCTTACAAGCTTCTTCCACACTGTCTGTAATCCTTTCCTCTAATTCTGTCTCCCAGCTCCCAGACGATTACTACTTTCTGTTGTAGATTAGTTCACATTTATTAGAATCTTGTACAAATGGAATGACTATATAAATGGAATCATTCTTCTTTTGTCTAGATTCTTTCTTTCAGCCTAATGATATAGAGATTCTTTCATGTTGTAGTGTGTATCAATAGTTCATTTCTTTTTATTGCTGAATAGTACCCATTGTATGGATGAACTACGGCCTGTTGATCCACTCACCTGTGAATGTACATTTTGGGTTGTCTCCAGTTGTTTGGCCACAAAGCTAACATGAACATATGTCCAAGTCTTTGTATGGATGGATGCCTTCCTTTCCCTTTGTAAATACTTAGGGAAGGGTACCCTTATTATCTTTATAAAATGTATTGGCACTCAAAGGGTTGGTGTTTGGCAGGGTCCAACTGTGCCCCAAAGTGTTCCCCCACCATGCAGAGCACCTAGGAATGAGTCAACCCAAGTCATTGACATTTCTTCACACTCTAGTGCTGCTACTGAGCTTTTGTAACATTCTTAACTTCTGTTGGATGAAAGACTCAGTCTGTGAAGCACTTACTCGAATGTTTCACACATGTGATTTTCTTGGAAAGAGTCATCCTTGCTCTGAATCACAGCCTCTTGTCGGCTCCTTCTCTTCCTCTGCTGTCTCGGCCGCTTTACTCTGCTGGTTTTCCTCCTTGCTCATGATCCTCTGGTATTTGCACATCACAGCTAATCAAGAGCAGGACATTATGATCATGTGAGGCAAAGAACTAATGTGGAGTGTCCAGTGGATGAAACAAAAAACAGACAAGACTGAAAGCAATTGAAGTTACATACACGGAGACAGACACATACTCTCCTAGCCCTGATAGCCTAGACAAGAAAGGATGGGGGGAAGAGGTCTGGGCCTTTCTCCCCAATCACGTTGCCCTTCCCTGCTTTGGAAACCTGGAGTGTGCAAAGTGCAACTGACTTGTGTTAAAGGATAATTTTATAAAGGTGAAGGCATGACTCTGTTGCAGATATAAAAGTAACCGCTGTTAAGGATTGTATTTTTCTTGTGACTTACACAAGAGAAGCAGTAAGATGTTACAACCAGCTCCAAGGAGAATCCAAAAGACATACACATTTAGGGACCAGGAATACTGAAATGAATGTGCAGATGGAACAAACTGGCTTTTCAGAGGTGGGGGCAGGGTTGTCCCTCCACTGGACAGAATTTATTTGTGTGGTTAGTCAAGAATTATTTGTATTAGTATCAGATTTTTTTTTAAATTTATTTTTATTTATGTTTACGAGGCTCTCCCCTACCCCAAGACCCACCCCAACAAACCCCATTGCAGTCACTGTCCATCAGCATAGTAAGATGTTGTAGAATCACTACTTGTCTTTGCTGTGTTGCAAAGCCCTCCCCTTTCCCCCACCCCCCACATTATACATGCTAATCATAATACCCCCTTTCTTCTTCCCCACCCTTATCCCTCCTTACCCTCCTATTCTCCCCGGTCTCTTTCCCTTTGGTAAATGTTAGTCCATTCTTGGGTTCTGTGATTCTGCTGCTGTTTTGTTCCTTCAGTTTTTCTTTTGTTCTTATATTCCACAGATGAGTGAAATCATTTGGTATTTGTTTTTCTCCACTTTGCTTATTTCACTGAGCATAATACCTTCTAGTTCCATCCATGTTGTTGCAAATGGTAGGATTTGTTTTCTTCTTATGGCTGAATAATATTCCATTGTGTATATGTACCACATCTTCTTTATCCATTCATCTACTGATGGACACTTAGGTTGCTTCCATTTCTTGGCTATTGTAAATAGTGCTGTGATAAACATAGGGGTGCATCTGTCTTTTTCAAACTGGAGTGCTGCATCCTTACGGTAAATTCCTAGAAGTGGAATTCCTGGGTGAAATGGTATTTCTATTTTGAGCATTTTGAGGAACCTCCATATTGTTTTCCACAATGGTTGAACTAATTTACATTCCCACAAGCAGTGTAGGAGGGTTCCCCTTTCTCCGCAACCTTGCCAACATTTGTTGTTGTTTGTCTTTTGGATGGTGGCCATCCTTACTTGTGTGAGGTGATATCTCATTGTGGTTTTAATTTGCATTTCTCTGATAACTAGCAATGTGGAGCATCTTTTCATGTGTCTGTTGGCCATCTGAATTTCTTCTTTGGAGAACTGTCTGTTCAGCTCGTCTGTCCATTTTTTAATTGCATTATTTGCTTTTTTTTTGCTGAGGAGTGTGAGCTCTTTATATATTTTGGATGTCAAGCCTTTATCGGATCCGTCATTTACGAAAATATTCTCCCATACAGTAGGGTACCTTTTTGTTCAATTGATGATGTCCTTTCCTGTACAGAAGCTTTCCAGCTTGATATAGTCCCACTTGTTCATTTTTTCTTTTGTTTTCCTTGCCTGGAAGATATATTCATGAAGAAGTCGCTAATGTTCACATCCAAGAGATTTTGCCTATGTTTTTTTCTAAGAGTTTTATGGTTTCATGACTTACATTCAGATATTTGATCCATTTTGAATTTGCTTTTGTGTATGAGATTAGACAGTGATGCAGTTTCATTCATTACATGTATCTGTCCAGTTCTGCCAGCACCATCTGTTGAAGAGACTGTCATTTCCCCATTGTTATGTCCATGGCTCCTTTATCGAATATTAATTGACCATGCATGTTTGGGTTAATGTCTGGAGTCTCTAATCTGCTCCACTGGTCTGTGGCTCTGTTCTTGTGCCAGTACCAAATTGCCTTGATTACTATGGCTTTGTAGTAGAGCTTGAAGTTGGGGAGTGAGATCCCCGCCACTTTATTCTTCTTTCTCAGGATTGCTTTGGTTATTCGGGGTATTTGGTGTTTCCATATGAATTTTTGAACTATTTGTTCCACTTCATTGAAGAATGCTCTTGGTAGTTTGATAGGGATTGCATCAAATCTGTATATTGCTTTGGGCAGTATGGCCATTTTGACAATATTAATTCTTCCTAGCCAAGAGCATGGGGTGAGTTTCCATTTGTTAGTGTCCTCTTTAACTTCTCTTAAGAGTGTCTTATAGTTTTCAGGGTATAGGTCTTTCACTTCCTTGGTTAGGTTTATTCCTAGGTATTTTATTCTTTTTGATGCTATTGTGAATGGAATTGTTTTCCTGATTTCTCTTTCTATTGGTTCATTGTTAGTGTATAGGAAAGCCACAGATTTCTGTATGTTAATTTTGTATTCTGCAACATTGCTGTATTCCGATATCAGTTCTAGTAGTTTTGGAGTGGAGTCTTTAGGATTTTCTATGTACAATATCATGTCATTTGCAAATAGTGACAGTTTAACTTCTTTACCAATCTAGATTCCTTGTATTTCTTTGTTTTGTCTAATTGCCATGGCTAGGACCTCCAGTACTATGTTAAATAACAGTGGGGAGAGTGGGCACACCTGTCTTGTTCCCGATCTCAGAGGAAAAGCTTTCAGCTTCTCGCTGTTCAGTATGATGTTGGCTGTGGGTTTATCATTATATGGCCTTTATGATGTTGAGGTACTTGCCCTCTATACCCATTTTGCTGAGAGTTTTTATCATGAATGGATGTTGAATTTTGTCAAATGCTTTTTCAGCATCTATGGAGATGATCATGTGGTTTTTGTCTTTCTTTTTGTTGATGTGGTGGATGATGTTGATGGATTTTCGAATGTTGTACCATCCTTGCATCCCTGGTATGAATCCTACTTGGTCATGGTGTATGATCCTTTTGATATATTTTTGGATTTGGTTTGCTAATATTTTCTTGAGTATTTTTGCATCTATGTTCATCAGGGATATTGGTCTGTAATTTTCTTTTTTGGTGGTGTCTTTGCCTGGTTTTGGTATTAGGGTGATGTTGGCTTCATAGAATGAGTTTGGGAGTATTCCCTGCTCTTCTATGTTTTGGAAAACTTTAAGGAGAATGGGTATTATATCTTCTCTGTCTGTCTGATAAAATTCCGAGGTAAATCCATCTGGCCCAGGGTTTTTTCCTTGGGTAGTGTTTTGATTACCGCTTCAATTTCTTTGCTGGTAATTGGTTTGTTTAGATTTTGTGTTTCTTCCTTGGTCAGACTTGGAAGGTTGTATTTTTCTAGGATGTTGTCTGTTTCTTCTAGGTTTTCCAGCTTCTTAGCATATAGGTTTTCATAATAGTCTCTAATAATTCTTTGTATTTCTGTTGGGTCCGTCATGATGTTTCCTTTCTCATTTCTGATTCTGTTGATGTGTGTTGATTCTCTTTTTCCCTTAATAAGTCTGGCTAGAGGCTTATCTATTTTGTTTATTTTCTCAAAGAACCAGCTCTTGGTTTCATTGATTTTTTTCCTATTGTTTTATTCTTCTCAATTTTGTTTATTTCTTCTCTGATCTTTATTATGTCCCTCCTTCTGCTGACTTTAGGCCTCATTTGTTCTTCTTTTTCCAATTTTGATAACTGTGATGTTCGACTATTCATTTGTGTTTGTTCTTCCTTCTTTAAATATGCCTGGATTGCTATTTACTTTCCTCTTGAGACTGCTTTCGCTGCGTCCCACAGAAGTTGGGGCTTTGTGTTGTTGTTGTCATTTATTTCCGTATATTGCTGGATCTCCATTTTAATTTGGTCATTGATCCATTGACTTTTTAGAAGCGTGTTGTTAAGCTTCCATGTGTTTGTGAGCCTTTTTGCTTTCTTGGTACAATTTATTTCTAGTTTTATACCTTTGTGGTCTTAAAAGTCAGTTGGTAGGATTTCAATCTTTTGGAATTTACTGAGGCTCTTTTTGTGGCCTCATGTGTGGTCTATTCTGGAGAATGTTCCATGTGCACTTGAGAAGAATGTGTATCCTGTTGCTTTTGGGTGTAGAATTCTATAGATGTCTATTAGGTCCATCTGTTCTAGTGTGTTGTTCAGTTCCTATGTGTCCTTACTTATTTTCTGTCTGGTGGATCTGTCCTTTGGAGTGAATGGTGTGTTGAAGTCTCCTAAAATGAATGCATTGCATTCTATTTCCTCCTTTAGTTCTGTTAGTATTTGTTTCACATATGCTGGTGCTCCTGTGTTGAGTGCATATATATTTATAATGGTTATATCCTCTTGTTGGACTGAGCCCTTTATCATTATGTAATGTCCTTCTTTATCTCTTGTTACTTTCTTTGTTTTGAAGTCTATTTTTTCTGATAATAGTACTGCAACTCCTGCTTTTTTCTCCCTATTGTTTGCCTGAAATATGTTTTTCCATCCCTTGACTTTTAGTCTGTGCATTTCTTTGGGTTTGAGGTGAGTCTCTTGTAAGCAGCATATAGATGGGTCTTGTTGTTTTATCCATTCAGTGACTCTGTGTCTTTTGATTGGTGCATTCAGTCCATTTACATTTAGGGTGATTATCGATAGGTATGTACTTTTTGCCATTTCAGGCTTTAGATTCGTGGTTACCAAAGGTTCCAAGTTACTTTCCTTTCTATCTCAACGTCTAACTTAACTCATTTAGTATGTGGTTACAAACACAATCTAAAGGTTTTTTTCTATTTCTCCTCCTTTTTCTTCCTTCTTCATTCTTCATATATTAGGTATCAGATTCTATACTTTTTCTCTATCCCTTGATTGGCTTTGGGGACAGTCAATTTAATTTTGCAGTTGCCTCGCACTGAGCTGCTCCACCCTCCCTACCATGATTTTACTACCTCTGGTGACAGCTATCCAACCCTCGGAACACTTCCATCTATAGCAGTCCATCCAAAATAGACTGCAGAGATGGTGTGTGGGAGGTAAACTCTCTCAGATTTTGCTTATCTGGAAATTGTTTAATCCCTCCTTCAAATTTAAATGATAATTTCGCTGGATAAAGTAATCTTGGTTCCAGGCCCTTCTGCTTCATGGCATTAAATACATCATGCCACTCCCTTCTGGCCTGTAGGTTTCTGCTGAGAAGTCTGTTGTTAGTCTGATGGGCTTTCCTTTGTATGTGATCTTATTTCTGCCTCTGGCTGCTTTTAACAGTCTGTCCTTATCCTTGATCTTTCCCATTTTAATTAGTATGTGTCTTGGTGTTGTCTTCCCTGGGTCCCTTGTGTAAGGGGAATCTGTGGATCTCGAGGGCCTGAGAGACTATCTCCTTCCCCAGATTGGGGAAGTTTTCAGCAACTTCCTCCTCAAACACACTTTCTATCCCTTTTTCTCTCTCTTCTTCTTCTGGTATCCCTATAATGTGAATATTGTTCCTTTTGGATTGGTCACACAGTTCTCTCATTATTCTTTCATATTTAGATATCCTTTTTTCTCTCTGTGCCTCAGCTCCTTTGTATTCCTCTTCTCTAGTGTCTATTTCATTTATTGTCTCCTCCACCGTATCCAACCTGCTTTTAATACCCTCCATCATGCTCTTCAATGATTGGATCTCCGACCTGAATTCATTCCTGAGTTCTTGGATGTCTTTCCTTACCTCCATTAGGATGTTGATGATTTTTATTTTGAACTCCCTTTCAGGAACAGTCACGAGGTCCATATCATTTAAATCTTTCTCGGGAGTTGTATTAACAATTTTACTCTGGACAAGGCTCCTTTGGCATTTCATGTTTGTATATGTTGCCCTCTAGTGTCGAGAGGCTCTATTCTGGAGCTGCTGAGCCCCTGAAGCAATGTCAGGGGTCGCAGGGGAGCAGTACTGGGGGTAGGAAAGAGCTGTTCCCTGCCTCCCGGCTGCTGTGCCTGTCTGCACTGCCTGAACCAGTGGGCCGGTCACAGAGGTGTAAGTTTTTGTCACAGAGCAGCCAGATATGGATCCCTGCTTTCCACAAGCAGCCAGAATCCCAGTCTTCCCAGGAACTCTGCCTGCATTAACTTTGCAACCCGGTAGTCATGCGAATCTCATGAAAGCACCATGAAATGTAGGTTTGTGCTCCCAGCGCAGGTCTCCGGAGCCAGGTATTCAGCAGTCCCGGGCCTTCCACTCCCTCTCTGCTCTGTTTCTCTTCCTCCTGCCGGTGAGCTGGGGTGGGGGAGGGTCTTATGTCGCAGAGCCACAGCTCTGGTGGGTCACCCCATTCAGGGAGGTCTGCTCTTTTCTCCAGGTGTGTGCAGTCTGACGCCATTCTCTTTCCTATTGCTCTCTCAGGATTAGTTGCACCAATTAAAATTTCTAATTGTATCCAGTTTTAGCAGGAAGCCTCTGTCTCTCCTCTCACACCGCCATCTTTAATCTCTCCTCTAGTCAGTTTTTTACAAGTTAACCTCCATCTCTACAGAATTGCAAAAGAGCTTAGCCATATCCCTGCAGGACTGGATAATCTTCTGAGGCTCCAGCATGCCAGAAAAAGGACTTCCAGAAGTCTCTTACTTTTTTCAGTCTTAAATTTCTTCTTGTAATTTACAGCACCTGGTAATTGGGCCAGGATTTCCCACATGCCCAATCTTCAAAGACTCTTTCTTTTCCAGACTCTTTCCTTCACCTGCAACCCCTAACTACCCCATGCCTAGTTTCACCAGAGACCCCATACACTGTCCCACAGCCTGATTGTGATTCTAGTCCACCCTCCCTTCAGGTAATGGTTAAGGGTCTACACACCAGGACCGACCCTCTCTTACAGGATTGACTTGACTCATTTAGCATTTGCACTGCCTTGGGCCATGTAAAGACCAGGGCTGCACCTGCAGCTTGTTTCTAAAATAGATCCCTTCTAGAAGCCCTGTATCCTGCCTGCCACCAAGCTCCTGAGTTGGGCTGAGGAGTATCTGGATGCCTTCCTGAGTGTGGAATGCATCAGTTTCCTACCAAAGGCCGTCTACTTTATTTATTCATTTATTCATTCATTTATTTATTTGTTTTTCTTTTTTTCCCTTTGTTTTGTTTTTTAATTTTGATATCATTAATCTACAATTACATGAAGAATATTATGTTTACTAGGCTCCCTCCTTCACCAAGTCCCACCCACAGCCCCCATTACAGTCACTGTCCATCAGCGTAGTAAGATGCTGTAGAGTTACTACTTGTCTTCTCTGTGTTGCACAGCCCTCCCGTGCCTCCCCCCACATTATACATGCTAATCTAATGTCCCCTTTCTTCCCCCCCTTTATCCCTCACTTCCCACCCATCCTCCCCAGTCCCTTTCCTTTTGGTAACTGTTAGTCCATTCTTGGGTTCTGTGATTCTGCTGCTGTTTTGTTCCTTCAGTTTTTGCTTTGTTCTTATACTCTGCATATGAGTGAAATCATTTGTCCTTGTCTTTCTCTGCTTGGCTTGTTTCACTGACCATAATACCCTCAAGCTCCATCCATGTTGTTGCAAATGGTAGGATTTGTTTTCTTCTTATGGCTGAATAATATTCCATTGTGTATATGTACCACATCTTCTTTATCCATTCATCTACTGATGGGCACTTAGGTTGCTTCCATTTCTTGGTGATCGTAAAGAGTGCTGTGATAAACATAGGGGAGCATCTGTCTTTTTCAAACTGGGCTGCTGCATTCTTAGGGTAAATTCCTAGAAGTGGTATTCCTGGGTGAAATGGTATTTCTATTTTCAACTTTTTGAGGAACCTCCATATTGCTTTCCACAATGGTTGAACTAATTTACATTCCCACCAGCAGTGTAGGAGGGTTCTTCTTTCTCTGCATCCTCACCAGCATTTGTTTTCCCAGTCTTTTCTATGTTGGCCATCCTAACTGGTATGAGATGATATCTCATTGTGGTTTTAATTTGCATTTCCCTTATAATTAGTGATGTGGAGCATCTTTTCATGTGTCTGTTGGCCATCTGAATTTCTTTTTTGGAGAACTGTGTGTTCAGATCCTCTGCCCATTTTTTAATAGTCTTATTTACTTTTTGGGTGTTGAGCATGTGAGTTCTTTATATATTTTGGATATAAACTCCTTGTCAGATATGACATTTACAAATATATTCTCCCATACTGTCTGTAGGATGCCTTTTTGTTCTGCTGATGGTGTACTTTGCTGTACAGAAGCTTTTCAGCATGATATAGTCCCATGAGTTCATTTTTTATTTTGTTTTCCTTGCCCAAGGAGATGTGTTCAGGAAAAAGTTGCTAATGTTTGTATTCAGGAGATTTTTACCTGTGTTGTCTTCTAAGAGTTTTATGGTTTCATGACTTACATTCAGGTCTTTGATCCATTTTGAGCTTACATTTATATTTGAAGTTAGACAAGAATCCAATTTCATTCTCTTGCATGTAGCTGCCAGTTTTGCCAACACCAGTTGATGAATAGGCTGTCATTTCCCCATTGTATATCCATGGCTCCTTTATCATATATTAATTGGCCATATATGCTTGGGTTCATATCTGGGCTCTCTAGTCTGTTCCATTGGTCTATGGGTCTGTTCTTGTGCCAGTATCAAGTTGTCTTGATTACTGTGGCTTTGTAGTAGAGCTTGAAGTTGGGGAGCATAATCCCCCAAGGTTTATTCTTCCTTCTCAGGATTTCTTTGGCTATTCAGGTTCTTTTGTGGTTCTGTATGAATTTTAGAGTGATTTTGTCTAGTTCGTTGTAGAATGCTGTTGACATTTTGATAGGAATTTCATTGAATCTGTAGATTATTTTAGGCAGGATAGTCATTTTGACAATATTAATTATTCCTATCATGAGCATGGGATGTGTTTCCATTTATTAGTACCTTCTCTAATTTCCCTCATGAGTGTCTTGTAATTTTCAGAGTATAAGTCTTTCACTTCCTTGGATAGGTTTATTCCTAGGTATTTTATTCTTTTTGATGCAATTGTGAATGGAATTGTTTCCCTGATTTCTCTTTCTGCTAGTTCATTGTTAGTGTATAGGATTGCCAACAGATTTCTGTGTACTAATTTTGTATCCCACAACTTTGCTGAATTGAGATATTAGATCTAGTAGCTTTGGAATGGATTCTTTAGGATTTTTTATATACAGTATCATGTCATCTGCAAACAGGGACAGTTTGACTTCTTCCTTGCCAATCTGGATGCCTTTTATTACTTTGTATTGTCTGATTGTCATGGCTAGGACCTCCAGAACTATGTTGAATAAACGTGGGGAGAGTGGGCATCCTTGTCTTGTTCCTGATATTAAAGGAAAAGCTTACAGCTTCTCACTCTTAGGTATAATGTTGGCTGTGGGTTTGTCATATATGGCCTTTATTATGTTGAGGCACTTGCCCTCTATACCCATTTTGTTGAAAGTTTTTATCATGAATGGATGTTGAATTTTGTCAAATATTTTGAAACACTCTTATGAAGGTTTCACATGAAAAAACAATGTGGTTACTACATTAACCCATAGTATGAATTCCCCATCCATACCCCAGTGCAGTCACTGTCCATCAGTGTAGTAAGATGCCACAGATTCACTGTTTGCAATCTCTGTGCTACACTGTTTTCCCTATGACCCCAACACCATGCATACTAAACATAATACCCCTCAATCCTGATCACCATTCCGACTCACCCTCACACACCTCTCCCCTTTGGTAACCACTAGTCCCTTCTTGGAGTCTGTGAGTCTGCTGATATTTTGTTCCTTCAGTTTTGCTTTGTTGTTATACTCCACAAATGAGGGAAATCATTTGGCACTTGTCTTTCTCCACCTGGCTTATTTCACTGAGCATAATATCTTCCAGCTCCATCCATGTTGTTGCAAATGGTAGGATTTGTTTCTTTCTTATGGCTGAATAGTATTCCATTGTGTGTATATGTACCACATCTTCTTTATCCATTCATCTACTGGTGGACACTTAGGTTGCTTCCATATCTTTGCTCTTGTAAATACTGCTGCAATAAACATATGGGTGCATATGTCTTTTTGAGTCTGAGTTGTATTCTTTGGGTGAATTCCAGGGAGTGGGATTCCCGGGTCAAATGGTATTTCTATTTTGAGTTTTTGAGGAACCTCCATACTGCTTTCCACAATGGTTGAACTAGCTTACATTCCCACCAGCAGTGTAGGAGGGTTCCTCTTTCTCGGCATCCTTGCTAGCATTTGTTGTTCTTAGACATTTAGATGCTGGCCATCCTTACTGGTGTGAGGTGATATCTCATTGTGGTTTTAATTTGCATTTCCCTGATGATTAGTGATGTGGAGCATCTTTTCATGTGTCTGTTGGCCATCTGAATTTCTTCTTTGGAGAACTGTCCTTCATATCCTCTGCCCATTTGTTAATGGGGTTGTTTGCTTTTTCTGTGTTGAGGCATGTAAATTATTTATATATTTTGGATGCTAACCCATGGTCAGATGTGTCATTACAGATATATTCTCCCATACTGTAGGATGCCTTTTTGTTCTGTTGATGGTATCCATTGCCATACAGAAACTTTTTAGTTTGATGTAGTCCCATGAGTTCATTTGTGCTTTTGTTTCCCTTGCTCAAGGAGATGTGTTCAGGAAGAAGTTGCTCATGCTTATATTCAGGACACTTTTGCTTATGTTGTCTTCTAAGAGTTATATGGTATCATGACTTACATTCAGGTCTTTGATCCATTTCGAGTTTACTTTTGTGTATGGAGTTAAACAATAATCCAGTTGCATGTAGCTGTCCAGTTTTGTCAACACCAGCTGTTGAAGAGAGGCTGTCACTTCCCCATTGTATATCCACGGCTCCTTTGTCATATGTTAATTGACCATATAGGGTTGGTTTATATCAGGGCTCTCTAATCTGTTCCATTGGTCTATGGGTCTGTTCTTGTGCCAGTACCAAATTGTCTTGATTAGTGTGGATTTGTAGTAGAACTTGAAGTTGGAGAGCATAATCACCCAAGCTTTATTCTTCCTTCTCAGAATTTCTTTGGCTATTCAGGTTCTTTTGTGGTTCCATATGAATTTTAGAATGATTTTCTCTAGTTCGTTGAAGAATGCCATCAGTATTTTGATAGGAATTGCATTGAATCTGTAGATTGCTTTAGGCAGGATGGCCATTTTGACAATATTAATTCTTCCTGTTCATGAGCATGGGATGTGTTTCCATTTATTGGTATCTTCTTTAATTTCTCTGATGAGTGTCTTGTAGTTTTCATAGTATAGGTCTTTCACTTCCTTTTTTACATTTATTTTTAGGTACTTTATTATTTTTGATGCAATTGGGAATGGAATTGTTTTCCTGATTTCTCTTTCTGCTAGTTCATTGTTAGTGTATAGGAATGCCACAGATTTCTGTATATTAATTTTGTATCCTGATGCTATGCTGAATTCAGATATTGGATCTAGTAGTTTTGGAGTGGATTCTTTAGGGTTTTTTATGTACAATATCATGTCATCTGCAAACATGGACAGTTTAACTTCTTCCTTGTCAATCTGGATGCCTTTTATTTCCTTGTGTTGTCTGATTTCTGTGGCTAGGACCTCCAGTACTATGTTGAAGAAGGTGGGGGGTGGGCTTCCTTGTCTTGTTCCCAATCTTAAAGGAAAAGCTTTCAGCTTCTTGCTGTTAAGTATGATGTTGGCTGTGGGTTTGTCATATATGGCCTTTATTATGTTGAGGCACTTGCCCTCTATACCCATTTTGTTGAAAGTTTTTATCGTGAATGGATGTTGCACTTTGTCAAATGCTTTTTCAGTATGTATGGAGATGATCATGTGGTTTCTGTCCTTCTTTTTGTTGATATGGAGGTTGTTGTTGATGGGTTTTCGAATGTTATACCATCCTTGCATCCCTGGAATAAATCCTACTTGATCATGATGGATGACCTTTTTGATGTATTTTTGAATTCGGTTTGCTAATATTTTGTTGAGTATTTTTGCATCTTTGTTCATCAGGGATATTGGTCTGTAGTTTTCTCTTTTTGTTGTGTCTTTGCCTGGTTTTGGTATTAGAGTGATGCTGGCCTCATAGACTGAGTTTGGAAGAATTCCCTCTTCTTCTACTCTTTGGAAAACATTAAGGAGGATGGGTAGTAGGTCTTCACTAAATGTTTGATAAAATTCAGTGGTGAAGCCATCTGTTCCAGGCATTTTGTTCTTAGGTAGGTTTTTGATTACCAGTTCAATTTTGTTGCTGGTAATTGGTTTTTTAAGATTTTCTGTTCCTTTCTGGTTCAGCCTTGGAAGGTTTTATTTTTCTAGAAAGTTGTTCATTTCTTCTAGGTTATTCAGTTTGTTAGCATATAATTTTTCATAGTATTCTCTAATAATTCTTTGTATTTCTGTGGTGTCTGTAGTGATTTTTCCTTTCTCATTTCTTATTCTGTACATGTGAGTACACTCTCTTTTTTTCTTGATAAGTCTGGCTAGGGCTTCATCTATTTTATGTATTTCCTCAAAGAACCAGCTCTTTCTTTCATTGACTTTTTCTATTGTTTCATTCTTCTTGATTTTATTTATTTCTCCTCTAATCTTTATAATGTCCCTCCTTCTACTGACTTTGGGCCTCATTTCTCATTCTTTTTCTAGTTTCATTAATTGTGAGTTCTTTCCTGAGGTTGGCCTATATTGCAATATACTTTCCTCTTAGCCTGGCCTTCACTACATCCCACAGATTTTTGTGTGTTGTATTACTGTTGTTATTTGTCTCCATATATTGCTTGATCTCTGTTTTTATTTTATCATTGATCCATTGGTTATTTTAGCCAGGAGTTTCATCCCATTCACCTCCTCTACTTTTTGTCAAAGTAGCTAATAGTTCACAACTCCCCAGCCAGGGAAACAAGAAAAGAGGGGCTGGAGAAGAGAAGAGGGGTTGGCTTAAGTCTCCCACTCCTGGCAAATCACCAGTAACCAGCACTGTGACTGTTCCCAGGTGGCCTGGCTGGCTTCTTTAGGTAGGTGGTGCCTGTTGCTCAGGAGAGTAACTGTGGCCTGTGCTGCCCTTTTCAGGATAAAGGAGGAGTGGAATTTCGTGGCCGAATGCAGGAGCAAAGGCATCCCCCAAGCTGTGTACTGCAAGAATGGCTTTATAGACACCAGCGTAAGGCTTCTGGAGAAGATCGGCAGGAACTCTCTCACAAGGCAGAGTTCTCTTTCCAAGGAGAGAGACAAGCAGAGCAGTGCCTTTGTGTTTGAGCTTTCAGGGGAGCAGTGGAAGGTGAGTCGGTGTGTTTGTGTCTGTGCCACAAGTGGGTCCTCAATGCCGGGCTGCCTTCAGGTCTGGTGGACCAAGCCCCTGGCCCTTTGAGAGCTTTTCCATGGATGGGAGGAGCTGGTTGTCTACTCTGAACCAGGTGGTGTCTCCTTCTCCGTGAAGCCTTGCAGTGTAGTCATGCAGAGAGCAATGGGATCCAGGGGAGGTGTGCAGACTTACCTGGATGGCACAGCACTTAACGTGCTTCACTGCACTGCCCTTCCCCCAGACACTTAAAGTAACTTTTTTCCTTTTTTCTTTGTTTGTTTTAAATGAACGGAACTTTTTACTTATCTAACACCCCTCAGTGGGTGATGACTTTGCTGACTCATCACAGTGTGCAGAACATCTCGGAAATTTCAGGTTTCCTCCTGAGATTCTGTGGCCAGGACAAAGATGTCCCCACTTTCTTTCCTCAGGTGTTTGCAGGTGGCTTCCTGCCTCCACTGCCCTGCTGCTTTGCTTGGAGGGGCGTCTCCCAGGCTTGCCCGTGCGTGGAGTTTTCTGGCTGAAGCAGCATGTGGGTGTGCCCTGGGCAAGTGACCTGGGACAGGGTTCTCCAGGACCTGCCCTCCATCACTTTGTGTCCCATCATTTTCTGGCTAGAAGGACTCTGGACCTGGAGACTAAATATTTGGGCTGCGCCCGGGTTGTCTTTTATTGGCCACATGGCCTGAGGCAGTTCACCCCACTTTTGTGTGGTTTATCCCTCTTCAGTAAATGGCTCTAATGCTTGCCCTGACTCCCTCTGAGGGCTGTTGTGAGGATTAGATAAGCGAATCCTGTGTGGCACAGAAGGCTGGTTCAGCCTTGCTGTGATTCTGCCCTCTAAAGTGGGGAGACATCATTACTCTCACACCTCTTTGATGTTCCTTCTCCTGTATCCCCACTGTTGAGATTGATGGATGTGGGGACACTGCCGCTTCCAGGGCAAGAAGGAGAGCATGTTTGGATTTCTAATGAAATACCCCTGGCAAATCATTCTTACATGCCATCATCAGAGGTGACCCCGGGCTAAGCACTTACGTTATGGGGTCACCAGCCCATGTGGAGAACTTGCATCGAATCTTCTCAGCCCATCATTTTAAAGAGTGTCCAGTGAGTGCCTAGGGTGGTAGGAGACTAGGAAGAGGGGTGTGATTCATCAGGCTCAGGGAGGCCCGTCGGGACCTCTGTGTCTTCATTACTCGCTCCATCCCCTGAGCCAGGTGTCTCTACCTTGACTGGGACCCACCAGGGGAAACCCGGGAGCATCAGGCATTCATTAGTATGAATTTCCTCCCCCGGAGAGACCTGTGTTTCAGTGTTACCTCTAAGTAAGAGTGAAGAGGCCCATGAGGGGATTTTTCACCATCTTGGCATGCTCAAGGGAGCTCTGGCCTTCTGGGACCCTGGGGACTGGGTGGGGAGAGCCCTGCTGAGTGGGCGAGCCCTGCAGGTGGACTGGAGAGGGTGGAGGAGCGGTGGCTCCTGCTGTAAGCCGGGGACCCCAGGCCCTGGGCCCTGCTCTTTCAGGGAGAGTTCCTCAATTTTATTTTCTGAGACTTGAATAGGATTTTTCATTTCTACTATCGATATTACTTTCTAAAAACTGGCTGTTGTTTTTGTGAGTGAATGAGTCCTGTGATGTAGCTTTGTCTTTCTACTTTCTGTAAAGTATCTTTTACTTATACGTTCAAAGATTTTGTCCTGTTTTCACTGCACAGTGTGATGGCTTTTCTTATCTATCTTGGTATCGATAGCCCTTTTAGGGGAAGTTTTCTTCTTTCAGAGTCTTCTTTTCCTTTTGGAGTGTTTGTCTTTACCTGGCATGTTGGGGCTCCCTTGGAGGTCTGGGGTCACTGGGAGTTGGGAGCATAGACAAGCTGACTGGACGCTCCCAGTGTGTGTCCTGTGGGAGCTTTGTGTCTTGAGGGCATTGCTGTGGAGCCTCTGGCTCGCTGGCCCACTCACCCCGCCCTGGAAGGGCAGGTTTATGGCTTGCTGCGGCTGGTGAGAACCACAGGAGGAGCCTCTCACTTCCTGCTGCGGGGGGCCCATGAGCCCGCGAGGCCTGGGCACCGCGCGTTTGCCCGCTGTCACTTCAGAGGTGAAGGCCAAGTGAAGTGGCGCACCTGGAAACCAGTGGGGCCCGGCTGCAAACTCTGGTCTCCCCACGGAGTTTCTGGTGCTTTCCTATTACAGGCTCATAAAAACACTTAGGAATTTGGCCCAGCAAATATGAGATGTTTATTGAGTATTTTAAAAAGCAACCATAGGGGAAGGGAAATGCAGCACATTTTAAAATCTAATGCATGGACACACTTTGTTTTTAGAAGATGTTAAATTGATGTGCTGTCATGGCTGTGAGTGTGAGCCTGGCTGTCTGTGTTTACTCACTAGGCATTTGATTTTAATCATATGAACTCACGGGCAGTTTTGAAACTGGGCTAACCTGTTCTCTTGAATTTCATGACAACTGCAGACTCTTTCCTTTCTCTCAGAAATGGGTGTGGAGCTGGCGGTTAAGTCTAATGCTCTCGTGCACTCTCTCCTTTTTTAAATAAATGCCCCATTTCACTTGGCTTTGTGCACATGCCACTCAGCTCTGACACACTGAGGAAGTAATTCTGATTGACGTAATTCATTCTATTTTAGGAGCTCCCAGATAGGTTGAAGGAGCAGACGCACCTGAAAGAGTGGCACATAAGCAATACCCTGATTCAAATCATTCCTACGTATGTTGAACTGTTTCAAGCGATGAGAATTCTGAATCTGCCGAAAAACCACATCTCCCATCTTCCAGCTGAAATTGGTATGTTATTGAGCAAAGCCTTCAGGCTGCTTGTCTGGTAGGCAGGTGACCCCGTGAGAACTGAACTGCTCGCTTCTCCTCCTGTCCCAGGAAGGCTGGGCAGGACCTCTGTTCTGCTTGTTCACAGTGTCCCCTTTGGGAGGTGGTGCCACGATCTCACGTCAGTAACTCAGCACATGCAGACATTTGCTAATTACTCACAAACTAGAAGTCTCATGGGTGAGCAACACTGAGTTTAGGAACTTTTTATTTTCTTTTAGTTTTAGAAATACAAACGTGTAATGACATGTTTCCTGTAATAGAACATATTGTTCTCATATTTGTCCATTGATTAAGTTTATCTTATGTCATTTTTTATCAAAATTTTATAATTCTTAATAATTTTGTTGTTTGGCTACAACATCTTAAAATGAAGACCACAGTGATCATTACTGCTTCTCTTTCTCTCAAGGTGTGGGGCAAAGGTCAGGGGGCCACATGAAGCGCCATTCTCACATCACATGCCTTAGGACCAGTGGTGCACCATAGGAATCTGAAAATTCTCCAGAGGCCAGGATGGCATGGCACTGGTTTACAGAAGGTGGTTTGAAGTGCTGGGAATACAGGGTGGCTGATTGGGCCTCTGGTGCTTGTCCACGTCCACCTGGCAGGGTATGCTCAGGTGATGTGGCCTTGACCACCTTTACACCCAGGCTGATGTCAGGGCGGTTTGTGCATCTGCAGCCTTGATGGGTAAGGTGATGTCTTCCCCAACTGAAGAGCATATTTGTTTACTGTTTGCTGTAACAGCAATGGGATACCAAGCCCCGTGTTTGTCAGCTGTGATGACCTCGTGGGTGGCATTTATATGGGCTGTCTGTGTCCCCATCTTGTAACTTGGGAGTATTGGCAACTGATGTAAATATGTTGTCTTTGGTTCAAGAGACTTAGGTCTCCTGCCAATATCCATGAAACAGTTACAGGAAAACTAAGTAGCTTACACAAGGGTAACACTAAACCCCAACCTGATAAGCATAAGTATTTCTGTGTCCTTGCCCAGTTTCTGAGAGGGTAGAAAGGGCCTTAATATTTTTATAGCTGAAAAGTGCCATCTTTGACATGTTAGGGGTCACTTACCTCTTGCTCCTACGTTTCACAGACTGGGGAGACCAGCTCCCAGCATTAGCTGACTTAGCTTCATCACCTGGGTCCTGGGCCCGGGGCTCCTTGAGAGCCTGGGCTAGAAGCCAGAGTCCATGATTTCCAAGTCATTTTGGGGGAGTCTTACAACAAGTCATTGAGTAAAATGTCTGAGGACTGAGTTACTTTAAAAAACCCCTTTCAGGTAGAAAGGTTCTGTCCTTGTACATCTGAAAAGCCTCAGTGGGTGCGCTAGACTCGGGGATCTCTGCCATTTGGTCAGCCTGGGGTCAGGAACCCAAGACAGATGGGGTGGGAAGCACGGAGCCCTTGAAAAGGGAGATCCGGGCCTCAGACAGGATGGCTCCGTGCTCACAGCTGTCTGAAACTTCACCATAGCTGCTCTGCTTAATATGTGTTTTTATTAGTCTCTAAAAATGCCTTCCTGGAAATTATTGCTGGCAGATCAGCATCTGTCTGCTCTTGGAGCCAGTTTGATTTGGGCAGTGTTCTTAATCACAGCTACACATTATAATTCCTGAAGAGTTTATAAAATCCGAATGCCTGGGACTCACTGCAAACCAATTCCATCAGCATCTCTGGGCCTGGGATCAGCATTTTAAAAGCTCCCCACATGACTCACATGCGCAGCGGAGCTGAGACCACCGGGTGAGGGGTGTTCATCCTGGGTCACAGGGAGGAGAAAGGAGCGAGGAGGGAGGGGAGGCCAGGCTGTGCGGCACCGCTCCGCGCCCAGCCCCCTCGCCTGCAGAGAGAGGGCCGCAATACCCTCCATCCGCTGCTGCGAGGATCAGGTAAGGCGGCACCAGGCACCACCGTAGTGCCAGGCGCAGAGCTGCCACGGCTCCTCCACCGCGCTCACATTCCTCACGGTGGGGGGGGGGGGGGGGGGCGGGGCAGAAAAGTCAACATCCGGGAAAGGTTTAAAATGCAAAGTGAATTTTCAGTAAGCACTGTTAACAGTTTTTCATGTGTCAAAATTATACACCCATGTTCTTCTCTAGATCTCATCATAGCTATATCCATTTATAAATATATGTAAACATGCAAACTAGATACATTTACACAGTGGGCTCCCACCATGTTCCCCAGCCTTCACCTTGTGTGTTCCCCTCATCACACCATGAGGATGGTGGCGGACTCTAGGGTCAGGCTGTGTGCGTCTTCCACTGGCTGGCAGGTCACCTTAGACAGGTCACCCACTAGTTTGCAGCGGCCCCATCTGTGAAGTGGGGACAATAATAGTGCCTGCTCTACAGGGTTGTGAGGATTACAGATACTACAAAGACGGCACGTAGAACAGATAGACTCCTGACATTACTAGCTGTGTGATCATCGTCATATTACTATTATCTTTATGGTAATTTTATTTATATCAGAATATCCAAATCTTCTTCATTCTCCCTAATGGCTGAGTGATGATTATGGCATGATTTATTTAGCTTTTTCTTCAAATATTTTAAGCTTAGTAAACTTAGTAAACTGAATACTAGGTCTAAGATTCTGAAGGCACATTTCTAGTCTGAGTAACTTGGGTAAATATTTTAACTTCTTTGGATCTTAGGATCCTCATTTGTACAATAAGGGGTCAGACTAGTTGGTCTTTAAAACATTTGGTACCTCTAAATTCTCTAGTGAATTGTTTTGTGTGTCAATCTGTGAGTGGGAGGGGGCAAGAAATCTCAGAAGCTTCAACACTCTATATTGGATTTAAGTGAAGTGTACCTATATTACCCAACTTATGACTTTGAGTCTATATTAAGTCAATGGATTATAATTTATCCAAATACATCTGTGACTTGGGCCAAGAGACAGATTCTCACATGGCAGAGAAATAGATCATGTCCCCAGTTTGGGGATTCTTAGGATAAGTGAGTATAAAATTTTTCTTTATCACAAAGGACGTTCATAAGAAAAGTAAGAATAAAATAATAAAAAGGGATTCTTAGAATCATTTAGACACTGTTCTAACTCTTATTTTCTTCTAGGGAATGGTTTTCTTTATTATTTCATTTTTGGATACTATTTGTGTTATTAGCTTGGGATATTTCGAGTATATTTCTTTCTGTACAAACACAAGTATTGTTGACATCTAGAATGAATCATTCCAAATGTGCTGTAAAGTGAAACAAATCAAAGTATATCAATTCAGGGCATGTCCCTTTCTGGATAAGCAGGTATAACTCCTTACAAACTAGAAATAAATTTTAAAAAATCAGCTGCAGGATCTGATAGTCAAGCAAGAAAGAGGAATATGGGAACAAAGAGTTTTGAGCTCTTTTATGTTGAACAGCTGTATGTCATAAAGGAGGTGGGGGCTGGGTCTCTAACAGTGTTGTCTACAGAACTACGGAGGGCTGACTGAGGCTGGGAGGGGAGCAGGGAGGGGTGGTCACCAGACAGGGTAGTTTTTGTCTCATTATAAAAGCAATTACTTCTGACATGTGACATCACCAAATTAAGTGTGGCAATGAATCCTCATAACTCCTTTATGAAACTCCAAGAAATTATCATTATATGGATTTAAAATAGCTAACTCCTGAGATATGCCCTCTTACCCTCATTCCTGCACTTGTGAGAGGGAATTGGCCAAGTACTCATGTACTTTTCTTATGTGATTATGGTGAGAACTGTTGTTGTATTTTTAAACAGAGAATTAGAAACCTTGAAAGTAGACTTTAAGACATTCCATTAACTTGAGTTTTATTCACATTCTTAAATTCTGTACCCTGGGCTCCTCTCTCCCCTGTCTTCAGCGGGCTCACATTTTCTTCTGAGCAAAGCCCATGTGTTTGTTTACCGCACACAGCTCCCTGCCCTGTGCATGGGGCTGCCATGAGCCTTCACCCTCTTCATGTGTCATATTTTCAGAGTTTATCTGCAACCTTGCCTCACTGAGTCCTCTTTGGAATGGCTCATCTGAGTTAGCTTATCCACATAGGCATCCATCAACCCATTCATTCAAAGCATACTTATTAAGCACCTACTGTATGCAAACAACAACAAAAATATTTGAGTACTTATTATGTGCTAGATAATACACCAGACCCTAAGGAGAAAATGGTGAGCAAAACACACAGTCCTGCCCTCATGGAGCGTGTAGTCTGGTGGGAGAGACACACATTGGTCAAAGCATCATCAACAAATACAAAAAGTGCTCCTGTGCCAAAAGCTATAAAGGAGTGGTGGCTGGGAGCTGTGAGCCCGGAGGAGGTGGATTCTAGCTCCTCAGGGAGCAGCAGCAGTTAGGAGCAGGGCCAGGCTGCAGGCAGCTGTGTGAGTCTGTGTAAGTTGCACAATTTTCTCCAAACTCTGCTCACACAGCAGAGGAAAGCTGCTAAGGTAATACCTGCCCAACCACATAGAGAGGCTTGTGAAGACCTGAATCAAATGAGATAATGCCCATGAAAGCAACTTGTAGTTTATAACGTGCTGTGCATTTTTAAAGTGCTACAGTTGACTATTATTAACTGTGTTTGAAATATAAAGGTAGACAAGTTTAGTAACTCTTAAGTGTGTTTTCTAAGAAGGTTTCAAACAAGTGAATAATAGACGCTATTTTAGTGTGCTCATTTTTGTGAGGAGGAACTGTGTTCCATTTTCCAAAGCCTTGTTTACTGGGGCATGTGGCTGGTGAGGCTGGCTTCCCATGGCCTGAGAGTTGGGAGCTGGTGTCAGCCATAGTGCTTTGCTTTCCAGGTGTATCAGCAAAGTGGCCTCTTGCTGCCTAAGACACTGTGCACTGGTGGGTGTGAGGGGCAGCATCCTTCTTAGAGCAGAACCAAATGTTCAGGATAAAAGATGAGTAGACATTTACAAAGAGTATACATATAAAAAAAACCCAACCAAATAATGTGTAATGCCCTTCCATGCCCATTGGCTCTAAACCAGCTCTGCTGGAGAAAACAGCTATATTTATTTGTCAGATGAATAGTGCCAAATTCTTACTAGGACATTGAGATAGGAAAAGAAGTGTTTATATACAATTGAATATAAACATATACAATGTATTTGTGTCTACAACTTATTCAGATGTTATCCTTGGTGTAGACTTTCTAAAGCTATTGTTCTTTGGCCATCTTTAAGAAGGTTCTATTATAAAACTTTGTCTCCAGTTACTTCATCTTCTCTGTATCCTCTCACGATAGTCAAATGAACATAGAATTGGCATAAATGTGTTCCTAATGCACTGGAGCAAATGCCTCGGTCAACCAGGTTTACTTGGCTGGTTGAAAATTAGACATGACACAGAACATTCACACCAACCAGGCCAATGCTCTACTTTTTGTATTTAAACAAAAGGAGGATTTAAACAGAAACTGGGGCTCTGGATACCAGTAGTTTAATCATGTATTCATCAGGCATCCCCAGAAGAGAAACAGTCTTCCCTTGTTTTGGCCCCTTTGTCCATCCTGCTGTTTTAACCACAATATGTGACTATAAGGCTTGCAGTGTATACCAGGTAGGTAACTTAGGCCACTTATTTCCACAGCATTACCATTATCTTCTAACAAACAGTGAGAACAGCAAAACTGATTCAAAAATGGCCCTGCCTCCAATGTACTCTTTGTATGTCTCCCTTTCTCATTTATGAACAGCAAGAGATTTGTATGCTGAATGCCTACTCTGCAAAAGTAAGCAATGATTTTGGTTTCCTGATGGTATTCCATGCCCTAGAATGTGTATAACATGATTTTTGGAGTATTAAATATATGGTTTTTGTGCTGGTTTCTGGTTTGGAACTGTTTATATATTTATTCCGTCAGGACAGAATTGGAATGCAGTTTTTCTCAATCAATCTGATTATTGCCTGTTCTTGGTGTGTTCACTTGCTGCCTGTGAAAGGGAGTTGTAGCATATTCTTTAGCAAGTGTGATATGTCATAATTAAATCAATACAAATATAAAGCCAAAGATGAATGGTTAATTATACACAATTATAAACAATCTACTTGTTTGAATCATTTACCATGTACATAAAAGCTTTGTGCATATTTCAACACCTAGGCTGCTTCTCCGTAGAGCCCGCCAATAGGCCACAGCTGGTCACTGGACTTCCTGGGCACTGAGCCACTCTTCAGATCCATTGCCTGTTATTTAATTATCATGTAATTGCAAAGCGGTTTGAACTCTGAGAGTGCTGGGGCCTGACCATACTACATGGAGGACAGATCTCCTGCACTCACTAACCTATAGTTTCATCAAGAATTAAACAGGTAGAGTAAGCAAAAATGCTCTGGTCAAGGACCAAAATGCTCAGGATGAAAGATGAGCAGGCATTAATAAGGAGTGCTTAAGAAAACACATACAAAATTATGTCTAATGCCTTTACCATCATCATTTATACAAATGTTTTATATGTTGGTTGTGTTTTTTGTTCTTAAAGACATTAAAGGACCTATTCCACGGATGTTAATTTTTTTTTGTAATGACAGGTTGTTTGAAAAACCTGAAAGAACTCAATGTGAGTTTTAACCATCTGAAGAGCATTCCTGAAGAACTGGGAGACTGTGAAAATCTTGAGAGACTGGATCTTTCTGGAAATCTCGAATTAACTGAGCTCCCCTTTGAAGTAAGAAAGTACACATTTTTGCACTATGATCTGCTTTTATTTGGTTTATGGCATGGAATGGTCTATAATATGGGGAAGCAGTTTTAGAAGATGAAATCCATCTTTATTAAATCACAGATTCCTGACATTTCAGTCACCCAATACCAGCTATTATAAGATCTTTTCAAATATTCTTACTTGAGGCCAGGACCTGACTTTAAGTTCAGAAATGCTATCCAAGGAAAACTAGGCAAATACCCTCTTTTCACACAAGATACTTTAGTTTAACATATGATGCCTATTGTCTGTAATATAGATCCTGATCTATTTATCCACAATGGTGAGATAAATTGGGAGCAGTTGGGAGTAAAATTAAATAAATTAAAAATAATAAAAGAGGGGTTAGATTAAAAATAAGTTTTTGTATACTCACAATAAAATTTGTAGAAAACTAAAGTAGGATAGGATTTAACGAGTCCATTAATTTAAAAATATTAGTTTCTTTTTGTCTGTATTTATTGGAAAAAATGATTTTAAATCACTTTCTGATAAAATGGAACAAACAACAGTGAACAGTTTTTATTGCCAAATAAAACTCAATAAGCCTCTTGTGTTGAAGAGAGATAAGGATTCCACATCCTGCTGGTAATGAACAGGTTGAAGGCAGTATTGCTGGTGAGGCTCTGACAAGGCCTGGCCACTGATCATAGTCCTAGGAGGGGTGTTACTCTCCTTCCCTAGAAACTGAGTGGGAAGAAGTAGCTGCTTTTCATCAGCACCAGCTCACCCCTGGAGGTGCCCGACGATGGTCCTGGTGAGGTGCTCAGCCAGGGGTCAGAGTTCCCTGCACAAGTCCGCTCATTCCCCGGTCTAGCCCAGTGTGGATCAGTTTTCTCTCCGATGTTCAGGCTGGAAGCAACTGAGTCATCTTTGACCTCACTTACTCCCATGCCCCTAACCACTCCATGAGTCAGCCCCGTTGGCCTGCCCTTCAGAATATGTTCCGTGCCTGACTACTGCCCAGCACCTTTGTGCCAACACCCTAGTCTAAGCCTGTGTTGATTGTCGTGTTGACTGATACCACAGCCTCCTAGGTGCCTAGGCTGGTCTCCATCTCTTCTTCTACTTTTTTCCCCCTGTACTGAGATACAATTTACATACCATAGACTTCACCCACTAGGAATGCACAATTCACCATAATTCAGTTTTAGGATATTTCCATCGCTTTCTCAGAATTCTGCCTTGGCCAGTTAGCAGTTAATCCTTATGAGCTGGAGAAACAGGTTGTGCCAGGCAATCATGGTGCTGGTTGTTTTTTTTCCCTGGATATAGGTTTTTTGGCTCTTTGCTTTGAATGGTATTCTATAAATGCACAGTATTTGTTATAACTCCCCAGTGGGCTCTGTTATAGTAGTTCATTTTTGACTCTTCTCGTATATAACTTTGCTAATTCAGTACTGAAGACATGCATGGTCATATTGAAGGGAGTAACATCTGTGAGGGTGTCTGGATGCCATGTGTCCAACTTGCATTTATCTAAAGGAAGCACACGACACCGCTACTTCTAGTCTCTGCAGCCCCAGGAAAGCACTGTTTTGCCTCAATGCCATACCTAAGTGCTGGCATTTTTAAAAAACTGTGGTTAAAAACACATGCCATTAAATTTACCACCTCAACCATTTTTAAGTGTACCATTCAGTAGGGTTAAATGTGTTCACACTGTGCCTATCTTCATGAGGAGGTTTCTTATACAAATAAGTGGCACAGCCCTGAATTAAAATTCAGATAACAGGAAGTGGCATGAATGACCCATAAGAGGTTAGGGGACCGCACTGCCAGGAAATCTGAGACGAAGGTACAGACAGTGAAACTTCTGGGTAGATAAGCATTGTATTTACTCTGACTGAATCAGATTTTTACGTGGACAACATTGGAATTTTCAAACAAGTACAATTACTTTTCAAAACAGTATGTGAGCATTTTCCATGGTCCTTGGTGAAAGTAGCTGGTGGGAAGTGACTATATCCAGGTAACTGCTCTCCTTGCTCATTTAGTGCCTCTGTGATTTTTCCTTACTCTAATTTTCAAACAAGTCTTCAGTTATTTCCTTAAAATATCCCCAATAAATTATTTTACAGTCCAAAACTGTATTTTCTACAGTCATTATAAAAAGAAGAAAGAAGAGAGATGATGGTGATTCAGTCCTGATTTTTCCTCTGGCATGATGACCCTGGCAGCACAGTCAGAAGCTTCAGACTGAATTAGGGGCACCCAAAATATCTTTCTTCACCACTTATTCACTGTCACTGTCTTCACATTCATTTTTGTGAATTCAACACAAGAGCAAAATTAGAATGTGCCCTTTCAATAGGATGAATTTGACTGGTGTCTCACTAAAGCACGTTTGGTAAAATGGAATTGGGTATTATACAGAAGCATAAGCCTGCTTCTTCCTTTTTCTCTGCATTTCAGTACTAACTTCTATGTCCAACTGACTCCCTATTGCATTGCAGTTTTGAAAATGTGTTTTGGGAGGCAGTCTAAGTTTTATTTGTGGATTCTCAAAACGAGTCAACAAAAGGAGGTTCCTTCTCTATTTCATTGTCACTACCGAACTTAAATGAACAAATTCAAATAGGAGATAACTTTTCATATTTTATTCAATACTCACATATTTGCATTTGAAATAAAGATATACTTTCCTACATATTTCAGTTGCCATGTTAAAAATATGCATTATGGACATAAGACATAAACAGTAAGATTTCTGAGTGTTTGCTGTGTCACTTCACCAATTCAAATGTGAGCCTTTTTAAGATTCGCATGAACTCCTATGGCAGTCTTCCCTGGCAGTCTACTCTTTAAGGCTTGCACTTTCTGTCCTTTGTGACTTTGTACCTGCTGTTCCCCACCTTGAGTTTTCTGCCCTACCGTTCTACCTGTCCAGGAATCTCAGGACCCAATTCAGACATTCCATTCTCTGTGAAACCTTTCCTGACCTCTGACCTTTACCCTGCCATGATGTTGGGCAGATTAGCCCTTTATTTCAGTGTTACTGAACATTGCAAGTTGAAAATTTCTTCACATTAGTTCTTACTGTATAAAACTGCATTGCTTCTCTTTGAAAGCATAAACTTCTCAAGGGCAGCCACTATGTGCTATTAATCTTTGCACCCCCAGTAAGTAGCACAGCGAATGACACATTGTAGGGGATCCAAAGTACATACTCTATTTATCTGTCTTGCATATATTCATAGGAATGTCTCTGGGAAAAAACATTAATCTAAAAATTATCAGTCAAACTTAATTCCCACTCTTAGAAGAGTAATTGGAATCTTTTGTTATTCCTTTCTAGTTAAGTAATTTGAAGAAGGTTGTATTTGTAGATATCTCAGCAAACAAGTTTTCCAGTGTCCCGATCTGTGTCCTGAGGATGTCTAATTTGCAGTGGTTGGATATCAGCAACAATAACCTGAATGACCTACCACAAGATATAGACAGGTAGCTACTTGCATTCTGAAGGTGAGGTATATGAATTAGTTACTAACACCTCAAATATTGTTAACGTTTTAAACATGCATAGCATATGAATGTTCTCTGAAAGCAATGAATTTCCAGAGTATATTGTTTCTAGGAAATGAGTCTGGTTCTTTATATAAGACACTTCCCTGTCTGCTTCATACATATCTATGTATACATATGTGCATTTGAACACATCTTCATTGCCTTGCTGAATTTATTATGATCCTCAGTAGAATGGCAACATTAACTTTCCCCTAGAAAAGTGGAAAAGTAAATTTATTATATGTAGAACAGAAATACATCCTTCTATGTTTAGATACCAATGAGGATAGCTTTTACTAGTTTCATTTATTGATTTATTACAGATAATCTTTCAAGCAGAATTGATACACATTGTAGGGTTTTTAAATTATATCCTTAAAGCTATTTCATGTTTAAAAAATAATTATTACACTGATCATGTAAGATTCATTTATTCATTCATTCAGTCCACCAAGGCTTCCATATGGCAGGCCTGAAGAGTGGGCTGGGTTTAAAGTGTAAGTGAAACAAAACCTCTGGTCTCTAGGAATTCACAATCCTCTTTATAAAGTACCATAAATAAGTTGTCATGACACAGAAGCCAAAAATGGCTTAGTCCTGAAGGCCACCTCATAGGACCTTCTTCTGCTCTGGTACATATGATGTGTATCAATGCTAAGATGAGACTAAGTGGGCATTGTTTTGGTTTGAAACACAAGGGGAACTTTGTGAAATATCTGTGAGATCAGTCAAAATTTTGCAAGTGAATGATGGAAAAACCTGGAGGAGGATCACAGAGTTGGAATAAAATGGAAAACAGAGTAAAACCTATTTGGAGCATAGTTTGCCCATTTCCTTTTCATCCTGTAGGTTTCTCCGTATTTTAAAGTTAGAAAATATGATGGGAGAAGAATGACTGTGCTTTCAAGAAATACAAAAGGAAACATGTCACTGTGATTTGTTTATTCTTACTCCACCAGTAGCATCATTGCTTTTCCATCCCCGTTAATCCCTGGGAATGTGGCAGACACTTTGAGGGAGGGATGTATTGATGTTTTAGGGCCCATCGCAGCCTGTTGTATACTGTGTAATATGCTTATCCTGCTGCTGTATTTATGTCTTCAACTTGCAACTAAGTCAGTAAAAATTAAAAAAAAAAACAAGTTGAGTCACCTGGCATGACTCTATTTGTTTAAATTTTAAAGTCAGTTTATTCTTATAAGGGTCACACACACAAAAAAATACTCAGTGGAGATGTTGTACTGGAATTTATTTGTAATTCACAATGGTTGTCTTAGCTATGAAGCTACGTCCTTGTGTTCTAATCTTTTCTACTTCTTTTTAGGCTGGAAGAACTGCAGACTTTTCTCTTGTATAAGAACAGGCTGACCTATCTCCCTTACGCCTTGCTTAACCTAAAGAAGCTCGCCTTGTTTGTTGTCAGCGGGAACCACCTGGTGGAGCTCCCGACGGCCCTTTGTGACTCATCCACACATTTAAAGTGAGTAGGTCCTGGTGGATGCACACTGAGACACAAGGTAAGAAGCATCTGGAGGCTGAGTGTCGGGCTTAGGACCTGGATTCGAGGGTCTTGTACTCTAAGGACCTGATCCCAGTTGACGGAAGTTCTGATGCCTGTTTACAGGATTTTGAGTTTTTGCCCAGTGGAGTGGGAGGCAGAGCTCAGAGGATTTCTGGACAAATGCCACCTCCTGGCACAACGGGACACATGCCCAAGGCTCCCTGTTCTGTCGCTCAGTGCTTACATTACCAACGGCCTGGAGGGGTCAGTGGCTATTGCATCCTCCCTGGTCACCTCACCCTTCGTGATTTCCTTAAAGGAATCTAAACCACCCAAAACTAAGGAAAAAACATCCATGCAAATGATACAAACAGACTCTGATCTGGTGTGAGAAATTTAATAGTCTTCCCTACCTTGTAGGTGGGCTTGAGAAGCCCAGCACCCCCTCCCCTGAACTGACTCCAGGGTGTGACCCCTTGGCCTCCTGCTAGAGTGTCCTGCCAGAATCTGGGGCTTTGGGGTTCCCCCATCAGCTCTATCCTGAGACCATTCTGGCCTATCCCTTTTACAGGAGGCCACTCCAGTGAGGGCCACTTCTGCACTGTGTCCAGAGGCCCATTTGCCTTGAACACCAGTTGCTTTCTAAAATCACCACTCACGGGAGTATTTTCCTGGGACTCCCAGTTCTCTCAGTAGTAAATACTCACTATTAGCATGAATCTTCCTTATCTTCTGGTCCTTACAATCAGATGTGCAGCAAACAGAAATAAAGAGGTTAACTATTGAGGAGAAAGAGACTAAATTCACTCCTGTATAAGCACAAGATTAACAGAGATGCATGACAGCTTCTCCCCCTGCCCCACCACACTCTCTCCTCTGGAACTGTCCTGTTCTTGGCCGTGTTGGGAATGCTGTCTGGGTAAGAAAAGGCCCACAGGTGAGAGGGGTAGTGGGATCTACCTCTAGAGCCCCTGCTACATTTAGGCAACTGGGAGGAGGTATGGCAGCCTCCCATCCAAGAATAGGAGGGGAGCCTCTGGTCAGTGGAAAACTGCAACCTGTATGTGGGTGACTAAAGCCATTTCCAATGATAAATTGTAGGACTTGGAAATCTAAGAGAATCAGATAGAAACTCTTTGAATTAAGAAAGTTTAATAAAATGATTAGATATGTTTGCATTAAGAATTCAATAGCTTACTCATTTCCTAGAAGTAGCCTATAGGAAAATAATGGAAGAAATTACGGTAGCAATAGTGATACAAAAAATACAAATTATCTAGGAAAAGCCCTAGAAATGATAGCTCTCTTGAGAACTGTGAATGAAGAGAACTAAAAACTGTTCCCGAGAATATCAAAGAGGTCTTGAATATTTGGAGAGTCGTACTGTATCTTTTCTGGACGAAAGGAATGCAAAGATGTGAATTCCTCTGAAAGTTATATGTAAGTATAATATCATTCCAATCATACCTCCAGTGGAATTTCTTTCTTGGGTTTGAAAAACTGATTTAAAAGTATATCTGAAAGGCAAAAATCTAAGAACAGCAATGATAGTTTTGGAAAACAAGTAATGTGACAGAATTTGCCTTACTGAAAATTATAATGTGTTTAGAAGGTGTAATATCAAAATCATGTGGTACTAGGCATGGATTTACAGATTGATTATCAGAACAAAAGAGATAGTTCTGAAATCAACCTTAATATATGATACAGAGATTTTTATAAGCCAATGGGGAGGGTATGAACAACTAAATACACCATTCAAGGATTTGGCTAATTAGAAAAGGATAAAGCCTGTTCACTTCATAGCATAAGGGAGCTTTAGAGCATATGAAGCATGTAAAGATGGGCCCTTCCTGAGCTTCTGCGTAGAAGCCCCAACCCGCGAGGGCAGCAAGGCCACCTGCCACCTCCACCCAGCCTCCACACCTCTCAGGACAGCCATCTGTTCGGTTTTTTTTTGTGTGGGTTTTGTTTGTATAAATCATATTCCACTTGCAGATGGATCTGTATGGTCCTTATGAGGAATTTCATGATTTGAATGTGAAATTTCATAAATATTATCAATGATAAAATTCTTGGATATGACAAAAATCATATATATATATGGCATATAGAAAGGAATCTAGATTAAGCCACAGATTAAATATAAAAATGAAACTATCAAAAGAAGAAGAAACACATTAACGATGGGGGATTGATCATATATTTAACACCTCCTTCTTGAGACCCCATTAAATGAAGCAAAAAATAAAAAACCACATAAACCCACAATATGGAGAAAGCAGAGGGAGGCCTTTCCAGGATGAGAGAGCCCAATGCATTTGTGGGAGGCACCCAGCAGACAGAATAGTGGTGGTGATGAAAACACGATGAAGTAGCTCAGAGGACAAATCAAGGAACAAGCCCGCCTGCCCTGGAGGACTCTGAGGAATCTTGCTGGCCAGAAATTATGGGTACAGGAGATGCAGACTGCGGAGCTTAAAACTGAAGGAGAAAAGGGAAATTTCACATAACCAGGCAATGCCCTGCACTCCAGTCTCCTTGATTCCATTGGGCAGACCACTACCAGGAGCCCAGCCCCCTGACCAAAAGCCTGGGTTTCCTCTACTTGGGGGGAAGACTCGGGAGTTCTGGGTTTGGAGGCTGCCCAGCAAACTGGCCAGCCCCGTCTCAGAGACCTCCACAGGGAGGATGGCCCTGGGTAGACCCCGCCTGCCTGTGCAGGGGCCCAGCCAGCACTTTGCTGTCTCATTCTCAGATTCGAAGGCATCACCAAGCCCTACCAGAGGACTGTTGTAAAAGTACAAGCATTGTGTATTGATTTTCAGTTTTAGAATCTAACTGTAGGCAAATGGCAAAGTTAAGTATGGTGACAGATCAGAATACAGATGATGTTGACATTTACATTGTAAAAGTAGAAGTACATGACGTCTGTGATGTGCTCTGAAATGTGTCAGAAACTAAGATGGCTTGGTGGGTGGATAGATTGGTGGGCGCGTGATAAAGCAAGTGCTGTAAAATGTTAAATGTGGAACCTAGGTGGTGGGAACAGGGGTGTCCACTGTAAACTTTTTTCAACTTTCCTGAATGTTTGAACATTTTCATAATAGAACATTGAACAAGTGAAAGTATGATCACAACAACTGGGGAGCAGGAGTATTGGGCTACTGGAGAGAAGGGAAGGAGTACCTCCACTTTAAGCGACATCGACGTTATTTGTCCTATGGTAAGAGAAATTTCAAATAGATTGAGGAAAACACAGTGATTGACCGATGAAGGAGATTGCCTCTGGAGTCTGAGAGCAACAAGGCGATGCGGCGAGAGACTGCTGCTTTAATGAAAAGTATCATTGCACTATTCAAACTTCAAAATAGATACAGTGATTACTTTAGAAAAATTAAAGAACGACAAAATACAGGCTTCTTTTGGATAGGGAAGGACAATAAGAATTAATTCAGTGAAAGAGATTGAAAAGGAAAATTTGAGCAGACCTGTCTATGTAAAAATTAAAACTTTTTTGCTTTATCCATCTTTAGACAGTAAACTAAATTAAAAGGAAAATGAAGTGGCAAAATAGATATGTTAAAATGTGACAGAGACGTGGCCCAGATAGTCCATCTATCAATCTGTTAATCTATCTGTCTTACCATCTATCTGACAGAGTAGCCTTTCTACAGAGCAATGAGAACAACACCGACACCCAAGACAGCAGGCTGACTGTGACTAAAAACCATTCGAGGGATTTCCTATTTTGAATTGAAACAATTATATCATCCTCCACATAGAAAAGCATCTTTCAAAATTGTGAAAATGGGAGTTCAAATGCCATTTTAGTTTCTCTCCTTTAGCTTCTTTCTGTGTGGCAGTAGTCCGTGTTTTAGATGACTCTCGTGGGGATTGTCGGAGTCTCTTCTGATCTAGCCATCTCGTAGCGTTTGGTGTCACTCATGGGGAGTGATACCAAGCCGAGCAGGACATCTAGTCTGAAGGATCTGACTGAGACAGCGTGTCGCTGTTTCCCTCACCGCCTCCTGCCACTGTCCTCAGTCCACACCTAGGTGGCTCTCAGTTCCCCAGCAGGCCTCTGAACAGTCTCTGCCTCAAGACTGATTGGATTATGCCGCAGTGGAACTCCATGCTATGTTGGGTGGCCAACTGTGACTTCCAAGGTTAAATAGGAATTTGGGATATTTCACTACAAAGGTTGACTTCTTATAGGAAGAATTTTGCAGTTAAAGTGCACAGGTAAAAATGTCATATTGTCTATATTTTTTTGAATAGATTTGTAAGCCTTATGGACAATCCTATTGATAATACCCTATGTCAAGGTAGTGAAGAAATGATGGAAAGTGAACAAGATCGCCAATGCTTTGATAAAGAATTTATGAAAGCCTATATTGAAGATCTTAAAGAAAGAGGTAGGTCACTCATATTTAAAATTATTTAAAATGAATATACAGAACTCTCTCACAACGTGTTTACTGATGTAAGTCAAATCGACAAAAAGTTCGTCAGTAAGGGGCAGGTTACCTTGAGAATTATTTTTCCATTTACTAAAAAAAAAAGAGAGAAAAGAAAAAAGTGTTTCTTCTAAATACCAAATTTTCCTAGTGCATTTGAATTCTTGACACATCACCTATTTAACAGATAGTCTGGAAAACATACACAAAGTGTGAAGACTGCGTTACTAACTGCACATCAGTTTTTAATTACTGACATTGACAAACGGGTATCCTAGTTAATGGGAAAATAAGATTCCTTTCAAACCTCATTTAAATTCAGTGTTAGAAAAAGTCATCTCTTGTATAACTCGAGGTACACCTATATACAAATCACAAAAGAAAAACCACAAGGTGGCAGGTTAGGATAGGTCGGCTTGGTCTCTGTTCCCCACGGGGCGGGGACACACAGGGAAGCCTGGGCATCCCAGCCCCTCAGGAAGGACAGGAAGGGTTTTTCCCAGTTGCTGTTTCCAAAGTGTTCCAGAAGGCTGAGGGTCACTTCCTCTTGTCACAAGCACCCGGTGTCACAGGAAAAAGGCATAAAAAAGTCTTTGTTCTTCCAATCACCACCTCTTTCTCTGAGAGTTATCCCTGAGTTTCTCAGTTCTCTTTGCTTTGGTGAGCTGGGTGCAGCCCTGACATGAAGATAAACGTCATACCCGTGGATTTGGGGAGGAGGTAGCCTGGTCCCCTGTGGCTTTGAAGATGAGCACCTGTGGGCAGGTTCCCTCAACCACCCTAGAAAATCTCGTGCGTGTGAGCTTACCCCCCCCAACCCCCCTCCACTAGTAGATGTCTGCAGATGGCTAGTTACATTCAGGATTTACAGGTTTCACCTAATGAAAACTACCATTTATTTGGCAAATTAAAAATTTCTCAACTAAATTAAGTACATTTCTATACAGTTACCTCAGTTCTATTTGGCCATCCCTAGTCTTGAATGCTGAAATATTATGCAATAAATTAGACATTTATGTTAAACATGAAACTGAAATTAACATAACCACTTATATGTCAAAACCAACTTTTGGGGTGCCTAATTTTCCTCTTGTGAAAAACTTTATTGTCATTTTTTGTTAATTTACTCATAATTACACCTTAGTGCTATTAATGTAAAAATGCAAGAAAGAATTAACAAAAATAGGAATTAAGCTTTGGATCTATGTGGACAGCAAAAAGGCAATTTGCTTTTAAAAATTAACTTGAATGATGATAGATTTTTGAAACATTTGCTTACTTCTAGATAATTATAATAATTCTATCCTTCACATACTCATATTAGGTTGAACCAAATGATGCTGCCAATATTCACCTGGTTTTGACCTACAAACATGGCAATCTCTAAATAGTTCAGTTTACACGTGGTCAGGCATGTTTGAATTTTTTTAAGTTTGTTTGTTTTCTTTTCTTTATTATGGTGTCTTCCTTTTTTTCTCTCCTTCCTCGTCAGACTAATGTCTGAGTCAGTCACAGAGGCCATGGCTCTAAGGCGAAAAGGTAGATAATAGTGAGTCCACATGGATTTCCAACTTACGTGATTCAGTGATGAGGAAGTGAAACCCCTCACTGGTTCCCAAATGTTCCTGAACCTGACTATATGTGGAATCTAAAGAACAAAACAAATGAACAAGCAAGCAAACAAACTCAAACTCAGAAACAGACTCATAAACACAGACAACAAACTGGTGGTTGCCATAGGGGAGGAGGGCAGGGGATGGGTGAACTAGGTGGCAGGGATAAAGTGGTACAAACCTCCTGTTATAAAAAAATAAGTCACAAGGTTGAAAGGTATAGCATGGGGAATATAGTCAATAACATTATAATAACTTTGTGTGGTGACAGATGGCAACTACACTTACTGTGGTGAGCATTTTGTAATGTGTATAAATGTTGAATCACTGGATTGTACACCTGAAAGTATTATATTATGTCAGATACACTTCAGTAAACATACACATGTACACACACACACACACACACACAGAATCACCAGCAAGCCCAGTCCGCAAAGTTTTTGATGCATTAGATCAGGGGATTGCCTGGGAATGTGCATTTCTAACAAGTTCCCAGGTGATGCTGATGCATTTGGTACACCTTTGGTACACCTGGAGAACCATCCTTTGACAACATTTGGCTGTAAAGAGAGAGCGGGCAGTGATAAGTGGGAAGAACAAGACTGAGAAAAGGTGTACTAAGATTGTGCTTGCTTTAGGAGTAGCTCGAATTTCCCTTATTAACTGTATTCTCTTCTACCTGGTATCTATTACAGTCCCAAGTCCTTGGCCATCTATTTCTATTTCATCAACTTTTATTATTTTAGGGTCATACAGTTTCCAACATTCTGATGTAGCCGTGTGAGTTGTTTGGAAAGGTTGCAAAAGAATGAGAGTTAATAATTTTTTATTACTGTATCTTAAGTCTAAATGTTTCTAAAGCATGACTATACATTTGTGATGACTGATTTAATGGTGATAAATGCATTTATCTCTATACTTAAAATATGAAGTGGCAATAATTTGTGTATTGACATAATAAAATGGGGAGTGGTTGCATATATTGTTTTCTTTTGTTACAGAATCTGTTCCCAGCTATACCACCAAAGTATCTTTTAGCCTTCAGCTTTGATACCATCCGTCAGAAGACTGCAGAATCCCCCTATCCTGTGAAGCTGTACATCTTCGTGTTGTAGGTCATGTCACAGAGGAATATGATTTGTGCTTAAGGACAAAGTCTAGAAACCATGAGCATAGTTGTTAGGAAAAATGATTTTCAAATTTCAAATTTATGAATACCTCTCCCTGTAGACTGGAAAATTGATAAATGGGTTTATATATTGATATTTGAAGGATCACTTGCATACACTTTTTTCCAAATAATGCACATTTAATGTTTTATAAAATGTGTTATTTTTTAAAACTGTAACTTAAAGACCAAATTCTGAAGTTGATTGCATTGTTTTTAGGAACCTAGAAATTAAGGGGTTGTGGAAAGAGCATTTATAGTGTTCTAGTTAGATGAGACTTTATTATTCTGTAAGAGTTTTTAATGCATTGTTATTATTTTTTTTTACTGAGAACAGTCTTTCTTGGCTTTATACAAACTGCTATTTTCATATGTCAATGATATTTTGCAAGTGCAAACTGTCAGGAAAGACTTGAGGTATAATCTGGGCTTTGATGGTAGGAAGAAGGGCTGGACTGTGGGCCCCTGCTTTGGGCTCAGGACACACAGTTGGTGCATGGGTAGCCCTTGTGGAGGGCGTGTGGAGCTGGCTGGTCATGGGGAGCCTCGCATGGCCTGCAGGTTTGGTTGTCCTACCCTGAGTGGGCTCCTCAGAAGTCCTGGGACCCACCTCAGAGCAAGGAATCAGAGGCAGGGCCCTCAGTGACGTCCTCTAAGGTGGCCATTTAGGGTTATAGGGATGACCAGTCCATGCTGATGAGGGGTGCCTAGCAAGGCTTCCTTGCCATACCACAGGACAGCTCTGCCCTGGCCAAGGCACTGGGGTGCAGAGGGAGCTCACGAGACTGTGTTTTACCTTTGCAAAGATGCGATTCATTACAGGGCTTTGGACTCTTATATCACATCATATGATCTGGAGAAATTGTACAGATATCTATTTTTATACCATTATCTTGGACTAAAATAAGATTGTGAGTGAGTTGAAGCTTAAACAAGTAGCTTTTGGTAACTATGCTTATTGTGGTGAGCATTTTGTAATGTATATAAAGGTTGAATCACTTTGTGGTACACCTGAAACTAATATAATACTGTATGTCAACCACACTTCAATTAAAACTAAGTAGCCTCTGTGACTAAGAAGGAAAAAATGCATCTATTCATGTATATTTAACATATGTATTGACTCCTCTAGGGTCTAACCCAGTGCTGTCCAGTAGGCCCTTCTGCAGTGATGCAGCTGTTCTATATCTGTGCTGTCCAGCGTAGGAACCGTAAGACACATGTTTCTTGAGCACTCAAAAGACTGGTGTGGCTGAAAAACTAAATTTTTAATTAAATTCACATATAACCATAGGTGGCTACCATATTGGGCAGCACAGATCTAGCGAGTTAGGTTTTTGATAAGTTAAGCTGGGCTAGACACGAAGGGTGATTTTTATTTTCTCTTATCTGAAGAACAAGTCCATCCCCAGAGGGGATACTATTGACACCCAAATATTTTGTCTTGTTTGGCTTAATGATAATTTCAAATATTTTATCCACAACAAACATAAAACAGGGAGAGCATTCTAAAGCACATGGTAATGCTTTAGTAGGGGATTCTTTCAATTTAAAAGCAAACTGAGAAGTGGTGAAGCGGTAAAAAGAGTGGGAATGCAAGAAATCACTCTAATGGAACTTCAAATGATTGTATCTTTATTTTTAACTCCTTAAAAATATAATTAAAATTTATTAGTTGTACTACTTCAATGACTGGAATTCTGTTTCATGCCAAGGTCTATGTTATATATAGCCAAATGGAAAAGATATCTGAAAAGGGTGATTGAGGGTTTTCACACAAATTGACTGTCCATACCTTACATAAAATTTATTTCAATTAAACCAGTCTTTTGTGCAAAAACCTTGCCTTGGTGTTACATATAAATAAATGAAAAAGTACTGCATTGATGAATAATTATTTCATGTTACATATCTCCAAACAAATACATTGTTTGAATATGATGGTTGTAGAGATACTATTTATTTATATAAATGTAAAAATGTAGATTCTGAAGTACAGTATGCATCTTAGTGAAAATACCATAGATTTTGAAAATTTTACATGATGCATGTGGACTAATAAATGATTTGGAGAAGTAGTTTGCATCATGGAATATATGTATGAACATTAAAGAAATATGAGTGAAAGAATAAAATATAATTCTTAGAAGAAAAATGTTTTGGTCCTTAAAGCTTATTATTTTACTCATTTTTCATGTGTTGGGAGTAAAAGGGCAGAAACACTTAGGTGAACTCATTGAGTAGTATGTTTTAATTGATAGCAAGATCCACACCAGATTTCTTGACTCCAGCTTTCTAGAATGACCATTTGGCATGTCTGCCAAACACCACATTAGGGTCACTTAATGATGAGTGTGAACAGGCAGCTCTGGAAATCAGTGTTTGTCCCTTTCTGTTCTTTCCTGCTTCAAAGCATCTCCCTACTTCTGAATGGGAAGGAAACTTCAATACTTTGGGGTACTGTTTTGTGGTGCATATAGGTTGAAATGCTTATTTTATGGTATGGGTTTTGGATTTATTTCTAAAACTTAGGACCTTAAATCTACAATAGTGTTGATGTATACATATATTTAAAAGATGTTCATACTCCTGTCCTCAGCAAAAACATCAGCTATTAGATGTGACTCTATGTAGTACTTTCCCACTTTTGGATAACTGCCAGAAACATACATACCTGCTTCGGCTACCCATGGCACATGAAAGAGAAGGCATGGTAAATGGACATTCATAAACCCTCAGCTAAGTCCTGCCAGACTCCTCTTGGGCAATCAGGAGGTAGGTGGAGGCAATTTACCTTGCAGTGTGGCTTTCTAGACTTCATGGTGCCCTCCAGAGCCACTGGCTAGGACTCTTTGTGCTCTTGGTCTCATTAAGATTCCTCTCTGACGCCACCCGGGACTAAGGCTGTGATGAACATGTTTATTTTTCTTCCAGTTATTATGGATTCCAAATGGGGCTTCATGTAGTTCCCTTAAATTCTGCTGCTCTCTCATGTCTGTGGAGGAAGGATCAAAGCAAAAGAGATCCACTCTCAGAATTAAAGGGGGAGATTTGAAAAGGTCATTTATTCATTTCAGTTTAATTGGTTCTACTGTTTTGCCAATGTCATGGTTTTCCTGAAAAGTGTGCTTTGTAGCTGGAGAGTCCTTTGTGACTTTTATGAATTGCCTTCTCTGGATTCATGTGCAAGAGAAGCAAAAAACACAGAGACAAGAACATCAGAGTTGGAGGCAGCGTAGAACTTCGTTCCACTAATACCTCTCCAGAGCCTCCCAAAGGTCTCAGCAAACACTAGTCTTGGGAATGAATAATAGACTGAACATTTTGGGGAGGCAATGTGATTAAAACTCACCGTGAAGTTTATTATCTTCCAGAGATGTTATTTCAGTACTGCCAAGTCAGAAGTACTTGCTATTTATACAAACTTGAAATAATTGTGCAGATATCTCTCTTCAGCTGCCTTCTGCAGTATGTACAATGCCGACACCCAAGATGTTTGTCCTGTACAGAGTAGGATGAGCATCGTGCAGGGAGCTGGAAGAGATGACTGATTCTTTAGGCTCCCTCTTCTTGTGGTTCCTCAGCTGTCAGGTTAGTGTAGGAAATGCCTGTATTACTTGCTGACATATGTATTCCACTGGCTTAGAATGAATTATATTTTCACCCAAAGACTGTCTTCAATTTGACTGAGACAAGACTTAGCATTTTATCATTTTAGTGAGGGTAATTTTTCTTTTTTGTAAATGAAGATTTAGTTTTAATTTCTAGATGATTCTTAGTTTTCTTATGCCAGCTCTGACCTTTAATATTGTCCCCCAGTTTTTGTTTCTCCTCCTCTAGAAGTCACTTCGGAATCCCACTGACACCTAAAACCAGCCTATTATTGATGTGTTTATTTTGTTTGTTTTCCAAAGCTACATTAACAATATTTTCTTAGTCTCCCATAATGTGTAATTCTATATAATTTTATTTTAAAAACATTATCTGCTACAAAAATTCCACAGACCTTACTGACTTTCTTAAAATACTTACTTGATTCTAGATTTTCCTGTCATAATCCTGGTCCATTCCTGATTCATACAGATGGCAGTATTTGTCATCAAATTTTGATCATGATCAAAATTCATTTGCTAGCAAATACTGCCACTGACAAGTAAGGTGGGAGATAGTGGAAAGAGAGAAATTAGGAAAAGTGTTGTCACTTTTAAGCTGGCGACAAGAAGACAAATACCATATAATTTCACATAAATGAGTTATTTGAAGTAGTCAATTTATAGAAACTGAGAGAAGAATGGGTTAGCAGGGCCTAGAGGGAGGGGGAAAGGGGAGTTGTTTAATGGATATAGAGTTTCAGTTCCGAAAATGAAACGTTTACAGATTGCCCCAGAGGGAGTGGCTGGGCTCAAGCTGGCCAGCCCTGTGCTTAATGGTCACAGACTACAGGAAGTGGCAGGTGGATGGAGGAGGGTGGGGAGCAAGTGAGAAGATGTGTTCGCAGTCAACAACTATTGCTTTAATTTTAGCCACGTAAACAGAAGGATTCATATTTCTAGATAAAAAAGATGTGAGAATGAATCTTAAAAGTATTCACATTAATCTGAGCAGAAACCTTTTAAAAAGCTACTTGATTTCAGAATTCTGGTGAGAATCCACGTAGACTTCCACCCATGTTCCTTCAGAGCAGGGGCGTTCCCCCTTCAATGATGCAACCCACTCAGTGAGAACCTGGGCATGCACTCTAGAGGGATATTTGTTTATTTATTTGTATATTATATCATTATACCATCCTGTTAAAATATTAACAGACATTATAAAACATGTGACGAGAAATAGAAAAGGAAAAATGAATGAGGTTTTAAGGCCCTCTTCCCCACCTTGGTGGAGGGTCGGGCCTCATCTCTCAGCAGCTGTCCCCCTGCCGTGAAGACCACTGCGCTAGAGCAAAGGTTTCAGCCTGCTGCTTTCCACTGCAAATGCTTCCACAGACTCACCTCAAGGGGTCTGTGCAAAATTTCCTGGCAAGCAGGCCCACAGGCTTCATGAGATTCCAAATAGTTCTGTAGGCTTCCGTCTCAGTTGTCCACCTCAGAATGGATGAAACTGCAGTGGTCTTCTTTTTTTTTTTTTTTTTTTATGTAAGACAATTTGAGCAAAATATATTTAAAAGGAAATTCAAGTTTTTATACACAATAACATCAGTATTTGCCACTAGGAAATTATACAAACTGGTGGGCATTTCAGTATTGACCTTGGATTATTTGATTGTCTTCAAAATACACACAAGCATTGTAATACTTACATTGATTTGTAAGTGATTGAACATCATTGGGTCTATACTAACTTGTGTCCCACACCGATTAGCATTTCCTGTAAACATTTCCATCTTTGGAGAAGGGGTACACATTTAACATTTTAAATATATACAGCATTCCATTATGTTAACCTTATATACTTTGCACAGAAATGATATTTTTGTTGAACATTTAGTTCATTTCTGATTTTTTTATAGAGGTTCTGAGGCCATAAACACTTTGCCTAATTTACTTTAAAATTTCCTCTTGAGGAACACTTTCCTGGGTGAATATTCCTAAAAGGAAAATGCAGATTTAAAGTATGTAGGTAATTTTGTTGGTTCATTTTTTTTAATTGTGAAGTTTAACTCTAGAAAGAAGAACATACCATATTTTAAGTATCATAAGAGATATATAAATTAAATGAACCCAGAAAGCCAACATGCCATGTTTAAGTTTTGTTTTGAGAACTTAATAGGAATATAACTGCACCTTGAAATTGCCTTAATTTGCATCTCCTTAATTGCTACAAATATTATACTTTCCTTTATAAAATGCCATGCTGCCCATTATTTTTCTTTTTGAGAGGGCATCTCTCATATTTATTGATCAAATGGTTGTTAACAACAATAAAATTCTGTATAGGGGACTCAATGCATAGTCATGAATCAACCCCAAGCCTATATCTCAACAGTCTCCAGTCTTCTGAAGCATAACAAACAAGTTCTTACATGGTGAACAAGGTCTTACATGGTGAACAAGTTCTGACATAGTGAATAAGTTCTTAAATGGTGAACAGTGCAAGGGCAGTCATATCACAGAAACTTTCAGTTTTGATCACACATCATGAACTATAAACAATCAAGTCAGATATGGTTATTCGTTTGATTTTTATACATGATTTATATGTGAATCCCACATTTCTCCCTTATTATTATTATTATTATTTTTTAGTAAAATGCTGAAGTGGTAGGTAGATGCAAGATAAAGGTAGAAAACATAATTTAGTGCTGTAAGTCTTTCTTTTTTTTAAGTGAGGTGCAGTTCACATTAAATTAATCACTAAAATTCACACAAACTAACCATTTGAAGTGAACAATACAAGGGCAGTTAGAGAGCATTCACAGCATTGTGCGACCACCACCTCTATCTTGTTCTAAAACATTCTCATCACCCTTCCCCAAGAAAACCCTATACAGATTAAATACTCCTCATTTTTCCTTTCCCCCCAGTTTCTGGTAGCCACCAATCTACTTCCTGTCTCTGGGTTTGCCTATTCTGTTCAATTGGATCATACAATGTATGACTTTGTGTGTCTGACTTTTTAAACTTGGCATGTGGTTTTGAGGCTTATATAGTATGTCGTACAATAATCACCACGACAATGATTAGAATGATGGAAGAGCAGGAAATGCTTAAGATCCTGCATTTAGGTCTTAATGCAGAGTCAGGCTGGGATGACTGGGGAAGAGAGGCCTCAGCTGAGGAGGGGACCTGGACTGTGGTCTCCACCCAGGTGCGGGTGTCTAATCTCGGGTTCCAGTCAGTGGGTAACCTGGCAGCCTGCGTGGGCTCGGAAGAGCAGGGGCTGGGTAATACCTTCTCTTTCTTTACCCTGGTGTCCCCCGTCTGGGTGCCTGTTGTGGAGCCGCTCATTTTGGGGGAAGGCGCAGGAGCGGCAACCCCGATGGAAGGTGAAAGTATCGGGGGAGGTGACGGGTTTGCTGGGGGCCCCGTGCCTGGACCTAACTCGCGCTGGGCACAGAAACCCTCCAGGCACGCCTCGCAGTTGTCACTGTCATGTGGCCCCTCAAGAGAGATTTCTTTGATGGTAGGAATTTCCTCCTCGAACTTAAATCTTTCTCTGTAGCATTTCTTCAGAATTCGGAGCACCAGGTTGTTCAGGATCCTTGAGATGTTCTCTTCTCTGAACTCGGGAGCCTCAAACAGAGCCTGGAAGCACTTCCGACATCTCTGGGCAAAGACCCTCATCTTCACCCGGCCCCTGCGTTCCCTCTCACTCCAGTGCATGTGGAAAAGGACCTGAACTTGGGCAGAGGTCCAGCTGCGAGAGCACAAGGAGCACTGGAACCTGTGGAGACAGAGGGTAAGAGCCTCAGCTCGGCTCCGTGTGGCCGAACTGGGGGCTGTGCCACAGGGAGGAAGGGGCAGCAGACAACACGGGGCCCACTTTGACTGGGGTCACGGGTTAGTGACAGGGGAGGTCCCTGAGCCCCTCAATTCTGTCTCCATTGTGTCACCAACGTGCCCTAAACCCACAGCCATCTACCACAGAAACAGCAAATCACAAGCCATCAGAGCCAGAAGGGGTCTTGGGCCTTTCCTAAGTGCAACGTGAGTGTCTTAGAGACGAGGCATGTTCTGGGAACTTGTCATGCCCAGAGACTCAGTGGGTGTCAGAGGCAGGACCAAAACTCCAGACTCCTGACCCCAAACCAGGGCTTATTCAAGTATGGATCATAGTGGGGCAGAGGTTACAGGAGGCCCATGAAATCCACAAATGCATATACATGGGTGTAGATAAATGCTGCTGTCTGAATGTTTGGGTCCCTCCCAGATTACCATGTTGGAATCCTAACCCCCAAAGGTGATAGTGTCAGCAAGTGGGGCTTTCGGAAGGTGATCAAGTCATGAGGGTGGAGCCCTCATGAATAAGAGTAGTGCCTTTGTGAAAAGACCCCACAGAGCTCCCTAGCTCCTTCTACCATGCAAGGATACAGTGAGAAGTCTGTAACCCAGAAGAGGGCTTTCATGCAACCAGCTGGCATTCTGATCTCAGACTTTCAGCTTCCAGAGCTGTGAGCAGTACATTTCTCTTGTTCATAAGCTGCCAAGTCTGTGGTACTCTTTTTTTTTATAGGAGCCTGAAAGGACTAAGACAGTAAGTCATAGACCCACAAGTCAGAGAGGGACCCTAAAAGGTCCAGTGGCCTAGGGAAGCACATTGCACGGCCCTGTTCTGCCGGTATTACAGGGAGATCATAGTAATCTCTCATTTCATCCCCCTCCGACCCAATTCACTGCTCACAATAGCCTGGAAATCTTCACGTTCTGTGTGACTCTGGCCTCAGGACGCAAGAGAATGATGCCTCTTCTCAGCAGGGGGGAGGGAATTTATCTGAGCCCAGATATTTGGACAGATACATGTCAGGAAGGTATGGAGAGAAGGGAAGAGGGCAGGGAAGCCTATGGCTGCACCCAGGATAGGAATTATGGGAGGGGCAGAGGCTGCATTTAATGCCCACTAAATGCACCGCCTCTGTTTCCCAGCCCCTTTGCAGTTAGTTTGAGGCAATGTGACCAGTTCGCCAACAGGATGTGGACAGAAGTGAAACATGCTACTTCCAAACGTGGCACAGAAGCCCTTGGAAAACACTCCAGCTTTCTCCACCTCACCAACCTTGGGAGTCCTGTGTTAGGTAAACCACCAATATTTCAGGGCTTATTAGTTATAGCAACCAAGTTTAGGCTTGCCTGGCTTGATGCACGGGCCCTGAAGTCTGGGGTAGTGGACCGGGAAGAATGAGTCAGTCAAGGCTCCCCTCCAGAATCCGGGTCCTGGCCTCACTCCACAGGGTGGACGTGAACGTGGAGGAAAGATGCCAAGAGGCTCGAGTACCCTGAGCGAGATGGCCTTGCTGGAGGTCATGCAGAGTGGGTGGTGCAACGGGGCCTGGGCCCTGTTCTGCTGGCCGACAGTTGCCTGCCCTCTCTCTGAGTCACACTGCTCTGCTGTGTGTCAACTCAGAGTTCAAAGTTCTCATGGAAAAAAGAGCTGAGCTTTTGCTCAGGTGCTCCTGGCCCAGGAAAACCACAGATGGCAAGGAGAGGAGATACCTGCTTCCTCCGCCTAGAGCCCCTCCCAGAGAGGGGGCAGTGGGCGGTTGCAAGCCCCTGTTATGGTCACCGGGTTAGAGTCCCAGGCCCCCACACTCTGTGCTGTGGACAACCCCACCCCCATCCCTGGGAACCTGCTTTCTCACTTAGAAAAGAGAGGGTGGGACTTTGGATGACTAGCAAGGATTCTATATTTGAAAGATTCCATCAGCTCAGAGTAGAGAGGGCAAGCCTGCTGTGTGTTGCTCAGCTCCCCCATCCTCTGCCCTCTCCCTGAGGGGTGTCCTCAGTGCCCAGGGCTTCTCTGTCATGGTGGACCCAGCATGTCCCGAGGCAGGAGCACATGCACCAAGCCTTGTGCATCCAGCTCTCCTGTGGCTGACGGAGATAGCTGCCATTTCTCCCCTCTGCTCACTGCTCCTGCCCTTACTCCTCGCAGCCTCATTTATCTGCATCTAGGCCTGAGCCCACAGCAGTGCCCATCCTGGTATTGTTTGGGCGTTTGTTATAATAAGGAAAAAACACCTTTACTGAAGCTAAAACTTCTTAGATGATAGGAACCTCACCTCCTGTAATCTTCAGTTTGCAAGCATAGAATCGAACAATGAAAGTAACAAGTATACACAGTAAGAAACAAGCTAGGATTTTCTGGAAATGTATTCCAGAAACATGCCTTCCCATTCCTCCACTTACCTGGCGAAGACCCACTGCTGGTATTGTGCCCATTCTGGCTTCAGGACGTTGGGAAGAAGGCCTTTGTCTAGTGTCAGGGTCCATTTGTGCCATGGTTTTAGCTCCTGAATTAATTCCTGAAATACTTGCTTCCACACCTTCATGTCCTGACACATCGCTGCTGCTGTGGTGCGCTACCTGCTCCCACTTTAGAGAGTAAAGCTCAGACCCGTTCTCCCTTTGTGTACCAGATCTTTGCCCCAAGACAAAGGTCAGTTAGGTCTGGCTCCAAGGTCGGAGACCAGGGCTAGGCTGCACAGGGAATTCCCAAAGACACGGGATTTCATCAATAAAAATACTGTCCAAGCTATATTAAGCTGAAAAGCTTCTGTACAGCAAAAGACACCATCAATAGAACAAAAAGGAACCCTACAGTATGGGAGAATATATTTGAAAATGACAGATCCGATAAAGGCTTGACGTCCAAAATATATAGAGAGCTCACACGCCTCAACAAACAAAAAACAAATAACCCAATTAAAAAATGGGCAGAGGAACTGAACAGACAGTTCTCCAAAAAAGAAATACAGATGACCAACAGACACATGAAAAGATGCTCCACATCACTAATTATCAGAGAAATGCAAATTAAAACTACAATGAGGTATCACCTCACCCCAGTAAGGATGGCTGCCATCCAAAAGACAAACAACAACAAATGTTGGCGAGGCTGTGGAGAAAGGGGAACCCTCCTACACTGCTGGTGGGAATGTAAATTAGTTCAACCATTGTGGAAAGCAGTATGGAGGTTCATCAAAATGCTCAAAACAGACTTACCATTTGACCCAGGAATTCCACTCCTAGGAATTTACCCTAAGAACGCAGCAATCAAGTTTGAGAAAGACAGATGCACCCCTATGTTTATCGCAGCACTATTTACAATAGCCAAGAATTGGAAGCAACTTAATGTCCATCGGTAGATGAATGGATAAAGAAGATGTGGTACATATACACAATGGAATACTACTCAGCCATAAGAAGAGGGCAAATCCTACCATTTGCAGCAACATGGATGGAGCTGGAGGGTATTATGCTCAGTGAAATAAGCCAAGCGGAAAAAAAGAAATACCAAATGATTTCACTCATCTGTGGAGTATAAGAACAAAGGAAAAACTGAAGGAACAAAACAGCAGCAGAATCACAGAACCCAAGAATGGACTAACAGGTACCAAAGGGAAAGGGACTGGGGAGGATGGGTGGGCAGGGAGGTATAAGAGGGGGTGAAGAAGAAGGGGGGTATTAAGATCAGCATGCATGGGGGAGTGGGAGAAAGGGGAGGGCTGTACAACACAGAAAAGACAAGTAGTGATTCTACAACATTTTGCTATGCTGATGGACAGTGACTGTAAAGGGGTTTATAGGGGGGACCTGATATAGGGGAGAGCCTAGTAAACATAATATTCATCATGTAAGTGTAGATTAATGATAACAAAAAAAAAGAAAGAAAGAAAAGGGGGATTACTCCCTGATAGGATAAAACTAACTGTAAATCAACGATTAATGCATGCTTTAAATATCCTTAATTTTGATCACTTAAAGGGTGTCAGATGATCGGCTATGTAAGTACATTTTTCTGATAATACTCCTTTCTCTTAAAAAAAAAAAGCAGTTCCTTTGTGGTGACCTCCAATGAGTTCTACACAGTGGTATAAAGGGCATATCAAAGTGTGGGCAAAGGGTCTGTTTGTGTTTTGTTTATACAGAGGATCAAAGCCTAATTTGGCTACCCAGAAAATGAACTAAGATACGATATGAAGAAGAACTTCCAACATCAGCACTCTCTGGAAGACTCATACCAGAAGATGATCATCAGAAAACCTCAACAAAGATCCAGGTGCTGCTACAGCTGTAGCTGCATTCATCCCACCGGTTCCTGGACTTGCCATGAGAATGAAGAAGGAGATATCTAAGCTGGCCTGTGCATACAGTAAAACAACAAATTTGACTGGATCTAAACTGTTGGAACTCAACCAAGAATTAGGAGAAGTGCAAGTTGTAGTGCTCCAAAATCTTACAACTACAGACTATCTACTGTTAAAAGAACATATGGGATGTGAACAGTCCCCAGGAATGGGTTGTTTTAATTTGTCTGATTTCTCTCAGACTGTTCAAGTTCAGTTGGACAATATCTACCATATCATAGATAAGTTTTCACAAATGCCTAAGGTGCCTAACTGGTTTTCTTGGTTCCACTGGAGATGGCTGGTAATTATAGGTCTGCTTTGGTTATGTAACTGTACTCCTATTATGTTAATGTGTGTGCACAATTTAATTAGTAGGTTAAAACCTATACATGCTGAAGATACTCTACAAGAAGCTATGTCAAAGAAATAATCAATCTTCCTGTGTTTTCTTCCGCCTGCTACTTCTATAGCTTTTCTTCTTCCTTCCTAATTACAACCCTTAAATAGAATTCGTGCCTCATATCGAATTTACCAAGTAGCATAATTCCTCCAAGTGGTAAAGATACCTCAAGACAAATGCTGGGCATAGAAGCCACAGGGCATAAATCTGCAAAGAAGTAAAAAGCTAACCTTTTCAAACAATATGGCTTCTCTCTCACTTACCAACTTTACATTTCCCTGTATGGCCCCGGAGGATGACTGGTTAGCCAGAGACAGGTAAGATTCCTCAAGGGAGGAACAACCTAAGACAGGCACAGTTGCAGGGGGGCCATCAGGTGAGAAATTGGGGATCAACAGAGGTGAGGCTTAGAACCCCCCCCACCCCCGTTCTGAGAGAAATCTTCTGCATACGTGGATGTTTTATTGCCCTTGTCTAGCTTGGATTAACACATAGTCTACAGGCACACACCTGATCATCTACATTTGCTCTCCTACAACACTAAACTGTTTTCTACCGTTATCTTGCATCTACCTACCACTGCAGCATTTTATTAAAAATAATAATAATAAAGAGAGAAATGTGGTATCCGCATATAAATCAAGTATAAAAATCAAACGAATATTCATATTTGAACTGATTGTTTGTAGTTCATAATGCGTGATCAAAACCGAAAGTTTCTGTGATGACTGCCCTTATACTGTTCACCATGTAACTTGTTCACCATGTAAGAACTTGTTCGTTATGCTTCAGAAGATTGGAGACTGACGAAAATTAGGCTTGGGGTGGATTAATGATTGTTCATTGAGCATTGACTCCCCTATACAGAATTTTATTGTTGTTAACAACCATTTGATCAATAAATATGAGAGATGCCCTCTCAAAAAAAAAAAAAGTACAGACTTCCAATTGCAAAATAAATAAGTAACTGGGATGTAATGTATGGCATAGGGAATATAGTCAAAATATTGTAACAACTTTGTATGGTGATAGCTGGTTGCTAGAATTATCATGTATATAAATGTTGAATCACTGTGTTGTACACCTGAAACTAATGTAATACTGTGTGTCAACTACCCCTCAATAAAAAATAATTATCTACAAAAAAAAAAATACTGTCCAAGGAGATCTCTGGACTGCACATCAGGAGGAATGGATCTCAGCGTGCCTCTACCTTTAACTGAGAGCACATCCTTCTGGTGATGAAGCCCTTGCAAATGGTGGAGAGAGGCTGCAATTGTCCTTTCTAGTTTTAACATTTGAAAATCCTTATCAATTGGGCTGCTGAGCTGGTGAAGAGAGAGAGACAAACGAAGAAGGATGTGGCCATCGTGTGCCTGTGAGGTCACTGTGTCCCTGCCTGTTGCTCTTTCTTTCTTGCTGCAGCCCAGTCTGTGCAGGACTGTGTCTCAAAGACACTATGAGTCCAAGGTGACTCCCAAACCCAGTCTCTCACCCTTAGAAACCAAAGCTGATGCAGTCCACATGCCCAGGAGATGAAGCTATGAGGTCTCTACATGGATGAGAGGCCAGTGGCCACAGCCCAAGGTGCTCCACTGTCCCTCCCTTCCTCTGGCAGAGGCTTGAGAAGGAGGAAGGGGAGAGGAGCAGGGGCAGATTAGGGTGGGAGCTGAAGCAGGCCGTGGCCCAGGGAAGGCGGACACGATCCCGGTGTTTGTATCACGGCCCATCTACAGCCAGCCTGGCACTGACCTGCGCCTCTGCGCCCTCCCAAGAGGAGAGCCCCTCCCTCTACCACTCCTCCAGCCTGTCTGCATAGTGCTGCCTGGCATGGCATTCAGACGCTTCACAGGCTACCCCTGCATTCTCCCAGCCTCAGCCTTGCCAAGCTCTTCCACCCCAAACCCACAGTCTCCCTTGCACCCCAAGCCACTCTCCCTCCCTTCATGCTGTCCCTGAAGGCCCCTGCCCTCCAAGCCTTGCCCAGGGTGCTTGCCTTCCCACAGCTCCTGCTACCCTTCACATTCTAGGGCCTCCATGATGCCTGCTCCGCATTCCACCTCCCATCCTAACCGCTGCTCCAGAAAGAGAGCTCAGCGGCCAGGGAGGCCATCTCTCCCCCAGCCTACAGCTGAGCAAATGCGAATGCTCTTTGGTGCTACAGAACTAGTTCAGATACAGTGGGGACCAGAGACTATTTAAACAAAAACTGTCTTACTTTCTGGTCTGATGTGACATCTCATGTGAAAATGCCATAGCCAGTTCTGTTTCCTTAAAACCACCCTTGAAATTAATTGTGCAAGGAAATCTTAAAAGATACCAGATAACAAGTGTTTCTGGCGTCATGGAAAGGTTACCTTTAAGCGTTTTGCTCTAGTAGGAATACTCTAACTGAAGAACTCTGTGTTCTTAAATGATATAAATATTTGATATTAAGAGCACGTGAGAAAGCTTGTCACATTTAAATTAACATAGGCTGAATGTCTTCCCTAGAACTATCATGAGTAACATCATGTACCAGATTTTCCAGAGAATTCTAGGTTTCTGGGGTGGGGCAGAGGATGCCAAGGCATTCTCAGAGTTGGTCCAGGCATCAGCAGTTCTCAAAAGCTCCCCAAGTCATTCTAATGCCTGGTTATGGTGGAGACCACACAGGGTGGCTGAGGGGAAGGAAAACCTGGGAAGACCCTGATCAGCAGCCCAAAGGGAGACAGACCAAGAGCCAGAGGAGGCGCTTCCTTCTGCAGCGCTGTGGCCAAATCAGAAGGCTTACAGTCTGGTTTGCAGGGGTCAGTCTGGGGGCTGCCTAGTCGAATCCACCTGCTGGGTTAGATGCTGGCAGTCTGAGCGGTGGGCCGGTGGGCCACAGGGAGGGCAGAGGGCTCTGGGGGGAGGGGAGAGGACTGGCTAAAGTGGTTGGGAGAGAGAAAGCAGAGGGAGGAGGAAAAGGAAAGGAGTCTTGGGGGACAAATGTGGCAGCTTGCTTGGGGGTGAGGGGGTTGGAGCGTTCAGCGTCCTTGCCTCCGGGCCGCACGGGCACAGGCCAGCACCTTCACCAGGGCCTGAACTGCGGTGGTCTGTCCTCTGCCTTCTCCAGTTTTGTTTCTCTACATTACTTTGCTCAGATCATGAATTAACTAGGTTTGGGGGGCCCTCTTAATCAATTTTTCTCTTGGACTTTTCTTTTATTTCAACTTCTTTCTCTGTACTCCCCTAACCTGCTCTCAACCGCAGAGCAGATTCAGATGATTTGTGAAAGGGGTGAGTGTGTGTGGGAGAGGGTCTGGGCTGCAAGGCAGGGGGTCTTTGGTCTGGAGTGTGACAGCAGGCAAGACACTGGGCTTTTTGACGGTGGAATGGCACCTTTCATGTGGAAGCCTTTATGCGGAAGGATGCTAGGCATGCCTGGTGCAGAGAAGGGCCTGGAAGTCAAGGCTGGTCTCTCAACTCAACAAAAACAATTTCCAGCACCTCATTTGGAACACTCTGACCCATCCGCTCTGGAAACGGATATGTGAACTCATAAACACAAGCCCGCATGTCTGTCTCTTGCCTGGCAAGGGTCTGTTACTCGTGGGCAACAGCTACAGCATGTCTCTCCTCACAACCATCTCAGCTTCTAACCCAGAGGCCAGTCTCCCTCTAAAAGGGTCAGGGTTCACCCTGGACACTAGCTGTCATTCTTCCTGAACACTGGGCTGGGCCCCAGGTCTGCTGCTGGGAGACCATCTTGAAAGCTCAGGGGATGTCCAGACAGTGACGACTGGAGTCACCTGGTGCACACGTGCCCAGCTGAGACTGAGCAAGGCCACGCTCTGCCTTCCCGTTTCAGCCCTCGTGCTGTAAACAAGTGTCCTTTCCATGGCCTGTTGGTGCCACGTTGTCTGAACTTTGGGCTTTTTGGTGGGGGTGGTGATTTCCCTTTTTAAGGTGGCCCCCAAGTGCAGGGCTGAAGGGCTTTCTTGTGCACTAGGTACAAGCTGGTGTGATGCTCCTTATGGAGAAAATGCATGTGTTAGACGGGCTTCATTCAGGCTTGAGTTATAGGGCTGCTGGCCATGGACTCAATGTTAATAAATAAACAAAATATGCTAAATAAGGTGTCTTTATAAACAAAAACAACATTAGGGTGTATATCAATCAGTTGACCAAATGTTGTCAGAGGCTCACAGGAACCTAACTGTATTTCCCCGAGGGGCAATGGCTCAGTATTTGCTATTTTAGTGTGTTTGGGAGGCTTTCTGGGTCCCCAAGGGCTCTCTCTACAGAGAAGAGGGACCCAAGAGAGTGATAAGCTCTTCCCATGGATTTTGTGAGGGCTTCCTTGCATAGTCATTGGCCAATGGCTGATCGAACCTCCAGCCCCTGGCCCTGGGGTGGGGCCAAACAGTCTCTCATTAATGTGACAAGACACCCATTTCACTTTTAAGACCCTGCAGTGTTTTCAGGAGCTGTGGATGAAGACCAGATAAACCTGGGAAATAAATATATTTGGTCATTTGGATGACCAAATATATGTATTTCTTATGACTCATTATACTGTAATACTAAATACCCAAGTGAGATATTAAGCAGGAGGTGGGATATATGAATCTGAGTTAAGGGAAGATTGAAGGCACAGCTGTGGAAAGCACTGGGGTATGAATGGTCTTTAAAGCCATGGAGATTGAGGTTTTCTCTGGGGTGAGTGCTGACATGGAGAAATGAGGCCCCAGGGCTCAGTCTTGGGGCACTTCATTGTGTCCAGACGACTGGGAAGAGGAGGATGATTCAAGAAATAAGATGTTTTTCTTCTCAAGGAGGATGTAGTGGGTTGCAATGCTTGTGTAAATATCATCAAGTTAAAAAATTAGAAATTTGTCATCATTCTAGAAGCCCCCCCACAAGTGACCATTCCCATCAAAACTCTCTCATTTTCTCTAGAAGTGATCACTCTAACTTTGGTGTAGTAATTGCTATTTGTGTATGAACTCTGTTTTATTTTTGTCTTTTAAAAATATTACATAAATAGAATCAAAGTATATGTGATTTTTTGTGTCCTGCTTCCTTGAATATAAAGAAAGGAAATCTCATTTAAAAGGGAGTCAGAAAGCCCTGAAGTGAGGCTCCTTATACACATACCAGTGATTGCAACTTGCATAGCCAGCAGGAAGAGGGAAGAAAAGACTTGTCTTAATAAGGAGGACATTTTTCAGATATGACATCTTTAAGGAAGAAGGAAGATCTCTCCTTGCCCCAGGGACAACACATTAACCACCACTTGCAGCCACTGAGAAACCTTGAACTCTTGTTCTTTTCCCATGAACTGCTGTTCAAAATAACACTCTCCAATTTTCTTCTAAAACCTCATAAAAGCTGACTTTCCCTTTGTCTCTTAGGACTTGCTTGTGGAATAACTTGCATGTCTGGAATTGCAATTGCTCTGCTATTACTGAATAAACTCATTTTGCTACCAAAATAACTGGCTACTTTATTTTTAAGGTTGACACTTCTGCTTAACTAATTAAACAAAGAGGCCTTTAGACTGAATTGGCTCTGAAGTCTTTGCATCTTACGTAAGCAAACTGAAACCTAAACCATAGTCAATGCACTGGAATCCGAGAAAATTAAACTTAAGAACAACCAAACATGAGCAGCCAACTAAGCTTTCCTGAATAAGTCAACTGCTTAAGCTATAGGCAATCAAATAATTTTCTTGCTTAACCTCTGCATCTTCTCTATAAAAACCTGTCCCTTAGCTCCTGTTGGTAGGGCATATCAAACCACTTTTGGTTTGGTGTTGTTGATTCGAATTGGTGTATGTGCTCAAAATAAACTCTTGAAAATTGTAATGTGCCTCAGTCTATCATTTAACACTTCTTTTACTCAGTAGCATGTATGTGAGATTCATCCATGTTGTACCATGCTGCAGTAATTTATGGATTCCCAATCCTGCATATTTCATTTCAATAATCTCATATTTCAATGAGACCTGAAATGTATTTATCTATACTACTTGCCCATGTGAGATATTCTCAGTTCTTGCTTATTATGAATCATGGTACTATGCATATACTGAGGCATTTTATTTTTTGTAGTTTCATATGCCTTTTTGTTGAGTATGTTATGGGTTAAGTTTGCTCTCCTCAGTTCTTGTCTCTGCCAAAACAAAGAATTGAAAGGCAGAGACACAACGGAAAAGCAGAGTGAAAGTTTTATTTGAATACACTCCAAGGGAGAAGTGGGCCAGAGTCAAGGTAGACAAAGGCCCTGATCCTTTAGGTGGGAGGCCTTTTTATTATATGCTGGCTAGAAGGTATCTCTTTGATTGACAAAATGAGGTCATTTGATTGATAGGTCCATTTATATAGCCATCCCTCTCAGTGTTCATGTCCTTTTCCAGAATGAACACAGAAAAGCCCATGGTGGCAGTGGCAGTGGGGTGGAGGGGGTGTGGGGTGTGGGGTGGGGTTGTGGCACAGGGGGTAGGGGTGCTGGGAGGGGTAGGGGGTAGGGGAGGGGGTGAAAGTGGGGTGAGCAAAACCACAATTTTATTTTAATGAGATTATGATGTGGCATGGTTTGGGCGTTTCTTAGTTTTCTTTGATTGTGTCTGTACATTGTGATCTGCTTGGGACCAGTTTGGCCTGGTCTCAATAGGCAAGGAAGCTATGTCCCTGCAAAGCATTTGTTGTCTTCAAGTGGAACCCCCTGAGCTTGGCAGTTTTTTCCTTGAATCTTTTCTTCCCCTTCCCCAGGGGGAATTACATAAATGAAAGTAGAAATGCTTGGCCATAGGGTGTGCATATGTCAGCCTTCAGTAGATATTCCAGCTTTTAAAGTTTATGAGTATATTGTGTAACTCCAGGGGCAAAAATATGTTCCCAGCCTGGGGCAAATAACCTCTGAAGCCGAAATCAGTTAAAGGGAGAAATAAAGTGGGAGAAACGCACTCCTTGTCGGAGTTACAGATGGGTCATTATATAGGGCTATGGGAGGTACATGCACTGTTATAAAGATAAAACAAAATTTCCCCATAAGATGCTCTTACATCCTGGATATTTTGGGTACATTACCATTATCTTTGGGGGCCACTCTGCTGTTACTCTAGGACACACAGGAGGCCAGCTTCCAGGCCTTTTCCCCAAGGTGCCAGAAGGGCCAGCCATCACTGATCCATATGTCAAAATGTCTAGGGTCACATCCACTTGACAGAGTCTACAGGGTTTAATGCCGTAGGGGCTGGTAGCAGGGTGTTGCTCTGCTGGCCATATCATGGCTTCAATAACTCCTCTTTTGTTTGCACATACAGTTGTATAGGAGAGGAGAGGCAGCAATGTGTGTTAGCATGTTCACAGGGCTCAAGGCTCCTTTTTGGGGCTTCTCATTCAAACACCATAGCACTGTCCATAAGTGAACTAACTAGCCCTGTAGGCTATTAGTGTCCAACTTCAGGCCAGATTTCAAAAAACCAATGTACGTCTCTATCATGCCTGCCCTGGTAGGGTTATATGGTGTAGGAAACTTCCACTTTATTCATAATTGCTGCACCTATTCTAGTAATGCATGTCCTGTAAAGTGGATGCCTCGATCTTTTTCAATCACATGCATCTGGCCACAGGCTGCAAAAATATGCTCTAGACCCCTTTTGGTCATTTGCTGATCTGCATGATGTGCAGGAAAAGCAACTAACAGTTCAGTAACTGTGTCCATACAAGTCATGGCATTCCGTATACCTCTGATATGGGCAGAGGCCCAATATAGTCTATCTGCCACCTCACAAGGGGTATCAGCCCCTTTACTATTGATCCATGTTGCCCTGGGACTCAGTGTAAGTCCCTCTTAGAGCACACAAGGCACTCCTTCTGGGCTCTGTTGACTTCTTCAAAGGTCAATGGCAAGCCCCACCAATGGGCTACAGCGCACATTGTCTTTTGTCCCATGTGCAGCAAACACTGATGTAACCATTGGGATACATCAGAGGCAGACTTTTGCACCTGGGCCAAGGTGTCTGCTTCATCATTCCCTGGGATGCCACAGGCGAACGGCCAGTCACATGATATATGGTAACTGTCTTAGTCTGACCAGAGACCCATAGGTCTTGCTACAACTCTTGCTCCCAAAGGGGCCAGCGACCAACCCTCCAGTTGGCATGGTACCATGTCAGTAGCTACAGGGTCAAGCCCCGATAGACGGCCCAGCTGTCAGTGCAGACAACTATGGGGGAAGGCTCCTGGGTGATCACGAGCCATACTGCCCACAACTCAGCCCATTGACTGCTCTTCTTCTCTCCATCCTCCATCCATATTGTCTCAGTCTTAGGATGGAAAGCCACAGCCTTCCACTTTGGGGGCTGCACACAGCTGGAGCTGTCTATATACCAAGCATCTTCAAGTATAGGGGCTTTTCCCTCTTGATAAGGACTCTTGGCTACCAATGGCTCAAAAGCAAGTTCTTTCTGCTTTCCACCGGTATACATCACTGGCCCCAATAAGCATTGGAGTTCTCCACTCAAGTAGAGAGGATGATACACTGCTGTAAATATGTGCCTCATTTGGCCAGGGGTCTGTGACATGCCACTCCGAGGACTTTGGGCCCAGTCTTGCACCCACCCCATGGTGGGATACGTGGTTATTGCCTTGGTTGGAGCTGTTCCAGTGATGGGCTCTATAGCCAGCAAGGCATGGTACACAGCAGCCAGTTGCTTCTCTATCAAGGTGTACTGGACCTCTGCTCCTTTCCGTAGTTGTGACCAGAATCCAATAGGTTGGCATGTCCATTCAAGCTGCTGCCAAGGGCCCCATCCATAACCATCTTCAGCTCCAAGAACATCTAGCTCACAGGGCCTTGATGAATCAGTTACACTCAAGGCCTTTATGGCCTTGATTGCTTGCTTAGCAGCAGTAAAAACAGCTGCACATGTTTCATCCCAGTCCCACCTGATGCCCTTTCTTACCAACCTGTATAAGGGCTTCAGAATTTGTGCCAAGTGCGGGATAAACACTCTCCAGTAGCCCTAAAGACCCAAAAACTCTTGTAATACTTCCACAGTGGTAGGGGTGGGGAAAGCCTGGACCCTGTCTATGACTGCTTCTGAAATAAATTTAGTTTTACCTGACTAGTCAACCCCCAAGAACTTTACAGAGAAACCAGGTCCTGAACCTTGGTGCTGTTCACAGCCCATTTTTTTCTCCTGTAGATGTTGGAGCAGTCTAGGAACTGCCCCTTCTAAACCTGCAAGAGAATCAGGTGTGAGCATGACATCATCAATGTAGTGATACAGCTGCATCGTTTGCATTTTCCTTCATGTGGCCAAGTCCTGGGCTACAAGTCCATGACAGATGGTGGGACTGTGGAGGTATCCCTGTGGAAGGACAGTGAATGTCCACTGCCGGCCTTCCCATGTGAAGGTAAACTGTTTCTGACTTTACTGTGCCATGTCAATAGAGAAGAAAGCATTAGCAAGTTCCACAACATAATGATACATCCCTAGTTCATGACTGAGGGTGTCCATAGGGCTGCTATAGAGGGGGCAGCAGCATGAAAAGGGGGTGTGACTTTATTCAATTCCCTGTAGTCCATGGTCATATGCCAGGAGCCATCCAGCTTTTTTACTGGCCACACCAGGGAATTAAAAGGACTCTGAGTGGGCTTTATGATGCCCACCTTCTACAACTCCTATAGAATTTCTCCAATTTTCTTGCACCCCCCAGGCAATTTATACTGCTTAGTATTTGTCACCTGCCAAGGTACAGGCAGAACTACAGGTGGGTGCTTAGCATGTTCCCTCAGAACCGCCTTTACCACACATACCCCCAGTGTGAGGTTACAGGCAGTGGTATGTAACCACAGGCCCTGTAGGATATCGACAACCAAAATATATTCAGGGATGGGAGAAATGTACATGGTATACTCTTTCGGGGGTAAATGCCCTATCCCCAGTGGGATCTGGGCTTTCGTCATTCTAACTGCCTTACCCCCATAGCCATCTATCACAGCAGGGGGCCAGGGAAAATGCTCAGGGTTGCAATGAATCAGAGAACATTCAGCTCCTGTGTCCACCAGCACCAGGACACCTTGTACATTCACAGGGGACCAATGAATTGCTAATTCTACATGTGGCCTCTGGTGCCCACCATGTCCCCCAATGTGGGTGCCTTGACCCCACCTCAGTCAAACTGCAATGCCAAATCATCCTCCTGTGGGGGTGAGGGCCCAGGCATAGCCTTAGTACTGTCCCCCAGGAAGTCTTGCAGAGACACTGGTTGGACATAGGGCTTTGCCTCTGGTTTCCATGTCCTGGACCTCAGCGGCTAGAACTGCTGCTCTGGCTTCAATTGGTGCCATGTTCTAAGATCCTAATGGGCTGCCCATCAATTTTTCTTTCACTACCCTGCCTTTATCAAATCAACCCACATCTGTGTCCTCAAGACCTTCACAGGGCCTTTTGCACCTCTCCTTTCAGTCATAGCCCGTACTTCTTTCCATGCCCTTATTGTTTCAACATCCCCCAGATCTGCTAAAGTACGAGTAACCTCACTTATGGGTCGCCTTATGTGGGGGAGAAGAATAGCCCCTAGGGACCCAAAGAGAGATGGGGGAGCTGTATGGAGCATCATATTTCTCATTCTTATGGTGAACAATTCCTACTGGGGCCCTGGGGGTCCATATTATAGATGATATTTTTCATGCCCAGCCCCCATATCACCTGCTGGAGCTCTGCATACATTTTCCAGCTAGTGGATAAGTATGGTAAACCACCCTAATTAGGCCCATTTGCCCTGATGGCTGCTGTCAGCCAATCCAGAAGTGCCTGATTCCCTGAGATGTGATGGGCACTTTGCAACTGCTGCCAGAGGGAAGGAAGAGTCATCAGGGAAGCCAGTCTACCTATTTCAGAACCCTACACAACAGTGTTTTCCACCCCATATCCCAAAGATGCAAATGCCATGTAGGCAAAAGTTCCAACAGCTTCTGCTGAAACCAGATGCTGATGTCCACCAGCTCATCCTGGGCATAGGGGTGGTCCATAGAGTGCTCCCCAACCTTGGGAGAGAGCTGCTCCTCCCCCTGAGGTGCCCATGGTTGTTGCATTTTTATTTTCTTAATTACAACTGGGTGGGCCTTTAATACAGGAGGAGCTGGTGCTTCGGGCAGTGGTCTTGCAGCAGTTCTGCCCTCAGCCCCACCCCTCAGGCTCCCTTGACATCCCCCCTACCATCTCTGGGGCCACCCACCACCCCACCTCCTCCATGACTTCCTGCACTGTGGATTCTCCTGCTGTGTCCTGCCTTGCTGCTAATGTATTTTCCAGGAGCACCACCTGTCTCTCTCTCTTAAGGGAATCCCATAGGTCATTGCCCAATTCCTCCAAGTGACACTGAAGTGTTTCTCCTGCCAGTCTCTCTCTCTCCTCAGTGACCATTTTCATTGTCTCGAGAAACAAACATCCCACAATCCCAGCTGCCACACAGCCACTCAGGACCTCTAAGCAGCATTCTACCTCATAGAGGGCTAATTCCACAGCTTCTGGTGCCTCCACCCTTCCCAATTCTGGGCAAGGGCCCACCTATCTAGGAGGTGCTTTACTGTAGACCAGTTTCCCACTAGGGGCTCCCCAAGTGGAAGCCCCATGGATAAGGGGCTCCTGGGTGAAGCCACACCCTCAATGGCTGCAGCCACTGGGGACTCCCCATCCTCCACAGGGGGTTTCCAGGTATCTCCCCTCCATCTCTAGGGCAGCCTGGCCAAGTATCACACACATGAAGACAGATTTTGGGTTCAGAGGTCATGCTGACTACAGCCAGGTGTAACTTCAAGGGGAAAATATGTTTCCAGCCCTGGGGCAAATAATCTTTGAAGCTGAAATCAGTCAAAGGGAAAATAAAGTGGGAGAAACCCGTTTATTGGTTACAAGCAGTTGTCCACTTCTGTTTGCCCGTTTCTTTCATGACCCAGCTGCAAAAAGGGACCCCACCAAACCTCTCTGGTGCAGATATGCCCTGCTCCCCCAACCCTTATAATCACCTGCTGATATGGAGCTGGACCCCTTGGAAATACCTATTGATATGGAGATGCACTAAGGCCAGGTGAGAGATACTGGAAATACCACAATTTTACTCAAACTATCATTCTTTTAAAATTTAACCTTTCCAGAGGTCATGTAGAGATATCTCACTATTTATGTTTCCCCAACTACTGTTAAAGTTGAATATCTTTTCATAATGTTTATTGACCATTTGTGTATCTTCTTTATGAAGTACTTGGTCAAGTTTTTTCCTCATTTTAATAATTGAGTCATTTATCTTTTCTTCATTGGGTTGTTGGAATTAAAAAATATATTTTCCATATTGGTCTTTTTCAGTTACATGTGGGACAGATGTATGTCTCATCCTTCTCCTTTGGAGATAGTTGTAATAACAACAAATTTAAACAAAATACACACCTATTACGCAAAATAATGAAACAAAACACAAAATAACTTCCTCAGATGGTAGAACACTAAAATGGACTTAATGTTTGAATATTCCTATGGTTGTTACAGTAAACCACAAAAACTGGGTCTAGGTTAAGTGATCCAGTTTGTGTTCTAGGTGGGTTCTACAAAGCATTCAAGGGAGAAATAATCCAATCTTACATGATTTTTTTTGCATGTCATAGTAAAAGAAGTCACTCTTGTAAGTCATTTTATTAGTACAATATAACCTCAGTTCAGAGAATGACGAAGAAGACAAATTTAAAGCTATGTCACCTAAGCACTTAACTTATTAAAAAAAAAAAAACTGCTCCACACACAACAAAAATCCCTGCAAAGTTAATCCAACAATGCATTTTAAAATATGTCTTGACCAAGTTGAACTTATGCTAATCATTCAAGGACGTTTTAACAAAAAGTATATTATTATAATTTACCATATTAACATATATAATCTTCAAAATAGATGAGAAAACACCCAAAAACAGTATTGAGTAAGATTCAGTAAGAGGTAATACAAAAAGAAAAACAGCATCTTAGCAAATTAGGAATAGAAGGGAATTACTCGACAGAAGTATCTAATAAAACCCTGCAGCAAAATCGTTCTACAATGCAAAACAATAGAGTCTTACCCTTTAAAATAAGAAATGAGACAAGGGTACGTACATTACTCAACATATGAACATCTATTCAGTGTTGTAATGGAGGTCGCAGGAAGCTCAGTAAATTGTAGAAGAAATGGTTATATGGATTGAGAAGGAAGAAAGAAAAACTGCTGTTATTCACAGGTGATATGATTATTTAAATAGGAAAAAAATTTCCCGAAAGAATCAAGAGATTAAACCATGAGAATTGTTGAGTTCAACAAGTCTTCTGGATAAAGGATGCACAGATCAAAATTATGTGCATTTCTGTACACCAACAACAAATGATTAGAAAAAAAATTTTTTTAAGTAACATTAACAACAGCAATAACAATAACAAAAAATTAATGGACCTAAGAATAAATCTAATGAAAGATGTTGAAGAATTTTATGGAAAAATGATATAAATTTATAAAAGGCACTTAAAAAGGACCCAGATCTCTCCTAAAAGAAGAACTCTACCTTGCGCATGGACCAGATGATGCAATATAAAAGTGCCAGTTTTCTGCAAATGAATCTAAAAGCTCAGTGCAATTTCCATCAAAACTGACAGGACTTTTCCTGAAACTTCACCAGCTCAGTTCTAAAATTCTAAAATACAGAGGAATGGGCCAAAATAAGCAAGACAAAATTTTTTTCTTTTTCTTTTTGGCTGGGGGGTAGGGGAGTGGTGTCAAATATCCTGATTACTTTTTCTTGCCTTTGTGACTATTTTCTTGGGCAACAAGGCAGCCTGGATATTGGACAAGACTTCTCCCTGGGCAATGATGACACCCCTGAGTAACTTGTTGAGTTCTTTATCATGCCTCATGGCTAGTTGCGTATCACCAGGGATGATGCACATGTTCTTCTGGTCCTGGCAGCGATGCCTACCCGCTCCAGGATTTCCATGGTCAGGTACCTGGGGACCACTGCCAGGCAGACCTGTGTGCCAGCCCCACCTGCTCCATGTAGTCGCCTTTGCACAGCAGGAGGTGCCCTAGCGGCCCCACTGGGAACTGAAGGCCTGCACTGAACAAGCACGATTTGGCCTTAGTCTAGGATCTTGCCTTCTTGCTTTCCACGTCCTGATGATACTGCAAAAATGCAGTTTCAGCTTCATTTTCAAAGTGAGGATGTACCAAGACGATTTTAAAGAAGGTCAAGGTGGGGCAGGAATTTGCACTACTGGATAGTCACTTGTTTGTTAAAAAATGCACTACAATAATCAAGGCAGTGTGCACACCACAAAGTACCTAATTAAATCGAACAGAAAGCCCAGAAATGGACCCAACCATCCCTAGAAATATCATCTATGAGAAAGATAGTACTGAAGATTATTTGGAAAAGGTGGAGCTATCAATGAAATTTTCCAGGACAATAGGCTAGCTAATAAACTCAGTGAGATCCTTATCTTAATTCTCTGTGGATTAGGAACCTAAATATGACAAGCAAAATATCATTTTTTTCATATTTTTCCAAAGTATTCATTTAAACAAGACACAAAAAGAGGAGTTATAATTTCACTAAACTTTTTCCCTCATAAGATACTCTTGAAAATGGGAAAAAAGAAGGCACAAAATGGGAGAAGGTATTTTCAAGATATTTGAAGGTTTGATACATGAAGAACTTTTACAAATCAATGAGAAAAATATAAACAACCCAAAAGAAAAAATGGGCAAAAGGTATGAATAAGCAATTTCCAGGAGGAAAGTATGAAAGGTCAACAAATACTTGAAAAGATATTCAACCCCACTTGTGATCCAGAAATGAAAACTAAAGTCAAAATGAGGTAGTATTACATAGCAGTCAGATTTGCAAAACCCAAAATATCTGAAATACCAAGTATTTGTAAGCATGTAGCTCAACAAGAATACATATATAACTGGTAGAGCTTAGCTAGTAGAGATCAGTACAACCATCTTGGAAAGCAGTTTGGCATTGAAGGTCCACATGCCCTATTCAGCTATTTAGCAGTTCTATACTACCCACATAAACACACATGTAATGCACAGGTATGACCTAGAATATTTATAGAAATGTTATTTTAATACCAATATAGAAATACCATGTAATACCCTGTGAATAAATAAATGAATTTTGTTAGTCATCCGATGGAATCCTATACAGCAGTGAAAATGAGTGAATTGGAGGAAGAGTCATCTGCAGACAAATCTAGTTCCTCACCTATTTTTGTACAGCCCAAGAATGAAGAATGGTTTATAAAGATGGATATTTGCAATAAATAGGGGCCATTATCTTTGATGTTATATTCTCAAAAAGAATTCCAGTCTTTTCATTACTAGACCTACAGCACAAAAAAATTATTCAATTGTTAGTATATTTTGAATTTCATCAGCAAACGTTTTGTGGAAATTTGTCTTTCCTCTTGTTACATAATAGTCTGAATTTTGGTTCTTGGTTCTTAAAGCCTAAAATGTTTATGATCAGGCTCTTTACAGAAAACAGCTGCTAAACTGGAGCGTTAGATATCAGCATGGACATATCTCCCAACCACAGTGTTAAGTAAAGAATTCAAGTTGCTGGAAAATATACATAGAATGACACCACTTATATGAAGAATGGAATCACAACCTCATACTCCATGTTGCTTAGGGGACCGCTCACTTGTACTAGAACCTAAGGAAATTCATGAACATAAAGGAGGGTGGATGCGATCAAGGAGGGGGCTTGTGGGGGCATTGTCTATATGGACAATATTCCATTTTTGAGCTGCAAGTAAAGTCTGTTAGATCTTTCTGTACATATATGCATTAAGTATTTTATAATAAAAGCACGAAGATGTAAGATGAGGGAGGGATTACAGATTCTCTTCAAGGACTCCAGACTCTGCCCTATTGGCCAGTCCCAACTCAGGCCTTTGCTCCTGGTTCCTGAGAGAGCAGGTGGTGGTGCTGTGGCCGTGAGCTGCCCCAGCTGTGGCATTAGACAGTGTTTCTATGTTGGGCTGGGCAGGTGCATGCTACTTACCCTTCTAACAGCTTCAATGAGCTCCCCTGAGCAGAGGGTGTTATGGCTAGACAGGGAGCAGAGAGCACCCTGACTCAAGGGAGAGGGCCTCATTTGTAACTCTGGGTCCTCCTGGACCCTGGTTTCCTTATGGGTCCTGCCCTCTTAAGGCAGAGGCTGTGGCTAGCCTGTCCCTGTGACCAGCCTGCCATGGAGAAAGTCCCCTGGTCCGGGGACTTCACACACACTCTCACTGCCATATGGGAAAGCCACCCAAGAGGGATGGATCCCTGGTCAGCACCCCCTCCTGGCAGGGCCAAGCTCCAAGTCAGTGTTTAAGGCTGGGACTTGGGAATGGTGGCCAACCAGCCCAGCTGCTCCTGCCACCAGCTCAGGGGCACAGACCACAGGCCTGAATCTGCATTTCTTACCCTACTGGCCTTGGTCCCAACGTGCCATAATAGAGCTGCTTTCTTAAATCAGGACCCATTCCTCTGGGGCTGAGGCTAACCTCTCCCAGCCAGGGTGCTCCTAGCCCAGTGGCAGAGTCAGTAGACAACTGTTGACCATGGTACTAGAGTAACTGTAATGTATAAGGAAACTCTGTAGGGTACTGTAGGGCTGAGGGACAGGGGGTGTAACTCCCAGGGGTTGGGTGGTGGGAGGGGGGTTGGAAACTTTCTCCTAACTGGGGCAAATTACCTCTGAAACTGAAATCAGTCATAGGGAGAAATAAAGTGCGAGAAACTCATTTAGCAGGCATACACTTTTGCTCGCTGTCATCTCTACTACTCGGCTGCAAAAAAAGGGTCTGAAATAGCAAACAGACTGACTCCATTTTGTTCTGCGTCCTCCATTTTGAGTAACTAGTCCCCTGGCATGACCCATGACTCCCTCAGTAAAACCCTGCAACAAAACCCTGACCCTCCCCAGCCAATCAAGTGAAGCCACCAGCCAATCAGCTAAGGCCACAACCATCACCCCACTAGTTGTCCCTAGACCCCTATAAAACATTTGTGCTTTTGAAACTAGCTCTCTCTCTCTCAACATCTTGCCCCTGCGCTGGTGCAGATAGGAGACTGAGCTCGAGCTAGCTCAAATAAAGGCTCTTTGCTTTTGCATCAGACTCGGCTCCCTGGCAGTCTTTGGGGATCAAGAATTCTGAGCATAACAGGTCCCCACCAACCCTCTGTGGTCCAGATTGGGTGGGAAATTAGGTGCCTGGCTCCCCACACCCTTATAATCACCTATTGATATGGAGATGGACTACTTCTCTCCACCCCTTGGAAACACCTACTGATATGGAGATGCACTAAGGCCTGGTGAGAGATTCTGGAAATACTGCAATTTACCTACAGTGAGTAAGGAAGGACAGACTTGGAAGGGATTCAGGTCTCTTTGGAGAAGGTGTGGTCAGCACAGGGGATAGCAGTGTGCCAGGGGAATGGGCGCTAAGAGTGCCTGAGCCATGTGGAAGCCCTCAGGGCCACAGGCTGCTCTGCACAGGCCACACGGAGGCTTGGAGAGGGAAACTGGGTGCCAGCGTGCAGCAAGCCTGTGGGACACACAGGCTCCCAGGCTCCGGGCTCTTTTGAGAGGGCTGCAGAAAAGGTAGTCATCACAACCAGCCTGCAAAGTTGCAGGGGGGCAGCCCGTCCTCACGCCCACCCAACCTAAACTGGAAACCGCAGGAGGGTCCCTCCAGTGCCCTCTACTGAGAAAGCTCACCATCACACTCATCCTGAAGGAGAAACACTTCCAGCTAAGAGCGTATGCACTGAAGGTGCATTCCGCGCTGGGAAGCAGTATGTTGATGACTGGCACAAACTTTATACAAATGCATGAAATGATCATACTGAAGTGGCTGCGGGGAAGTGGCTAAATAACTTTGGAAAACTGTATTGCTTGGAAATTGTAAGGCTAGAGATGAAAGAAACTGTAAATATGATATCGTAACTGGTAAATTAATTTCCCAGAAGGGACCAATTCTGAAATTGCTTCACAGGTGTGCTGGGTGGAACAAATAAGTAAATGGATGAGAGAAGGCGGGCCAGGTTGTTTATACTGTAGGAGAGGGGAGTTACAGATACACGAGGAAGGAAGGCTGGAATGAATCCTGAGGACTGGCTTAGAATTGGAGACATCAGTAGGAACTGAACATGGAAACAGATGGGTAGATACAGAAAGAGGGTAGGTGCGTCTGTGTACATGGTTTACTTGTATTACCTATGCTGCAATGCCTAACTGTCAGCATCAAGCACACCAAGTGCTCAGAACTTTGTTTCTAAATTTCATTCTCCAATAAAAGAAAGGAAGGTTCCTTGATGAAATGGCCTGGGGCCAGGTTAATACCAGATGAGCCTGGAGCATTCTGTAGTGCCAAAAACTAAGGGAGAATGGTGGGGCATGCCAAAGGAATGCAGGACTCAACCTGGCAGAGCTTCCAATGGCCAAAGCTGGAGCAACAGAGCTACAAAGTAAATCGCATAGTATTAGGCTATCACCCAAAGTAGAAAATAAACATGCATGAATTCATACTGATATAAATTAAATGAATAAGTCAGGGAGAAAGACAAGTCTTCTTCACAAAAGAATTCCAAATAACATATGTGGATACTCCTTCCTCCAGGAGGTGAGACTTGGTTAAGTCCCTACCACCCTCCTTCTAGATGGCCTAGACTCCTAAGGAACAAAGCACAGAGTTAGTAACTTTATGGTTAGATTCCAAGAGACACTGCTTAACCAAGTGACAAGGCAAACACCACTGGTGATGTCCTGTGAATGTCACACATCCCTGCTAGGAAGTGTTGAGAAGGGCATTCCACCTCTGTAGTGTTATCTCCAAAACCCCACATCCCCCACCCCGTCCTGAGACAAGGGTCAGACAAACCCAGACCAGGGAACTGACTCCTCAAGACTGACTGTTAAGGTCATAAAAAAAAGGAGTGACTCAAAAACTGTCACAGACCAGAGGAGACTCAGGAGACATGACAACTAAATGCAGTGTGGTGTTCCAGATGGGATCATGGGAGAGAAAGAGGATATTAATGGAAAAATTGGTAGAATCCACGTAAAGGCTGGGGTTTGGTTACTAAAAATGCACCAATGTCAGCTTTTCAGTTTTGACAAATGTCCTATGGTAATAAAAGATGGGCGAGTGGGGGAAGCTGGATGAGTGTGTATGGGAAATCTTTGCAACCTTACTGTAAATCTAAAATTATGCCAAAATTAAGTTTATATTTTAAAAAGCTGGTATTTTAAGGCAGGTTATTTCTCCTTTCTGAGCCTCAGTTTCCCTTGTGCAATAGGAGAGTGGACCCCTTGGGGTCCAGCCAGGCCATGATGCAGACCCTGTCTCTGTGGCCAGGAGAGGCTGACTCATGCATGCTGGGTGCAGGGGTTTGCATGGAGTTTGGAGATGATGGACCCAATCCCTGCCCCTATGGAGGGTACTTTGGTCCTACCCTGGGACTCAGATGGGCTTCTCGCAGCCCCACAGCTTTGTTTACCCCCTTCCCCCATGATGAACATACAGGAATTGTCACTGCCTTACCAGAAAACATGCACATCATCAAGTCTCTGTGGCCTCCCAGTTCAAACAGCTGGGATTCTAAATCTGGGGGCAGGTGAGTCATCACCCTGTTCCGCCAGCACAAGCCCTGAGCTGTGAGTAGATGTGGGTCCATGCGTGCCCAGGATTCAGGACTCTAGTTGGTCCCCGGGTGTGATGCAAGGGGAAGGAGATGCTGTGGGTGAGTGTAAGGTTGAAGGCAGTGGGGAGAGGGGGAAGCACATCAGACACTGATGACGTGCCAAAGTCCCCGGCTGCTGCCCCCTCCCAACCTGAAAAATGTGCCATAGGCTAGCCAATCCTTGCACCGCTGTAAATCTAAGCTCTGCCTCCCCCTACCCTCTTTAAAAACTTGCTGCCTGCCTGCCCTGCTGAGTGTGACTTCCCCAGCCTGTGATAGCCAGACCATGGAACATCACTGGGGAATTTGCGTTCAAATAAACTACCTGGCCCTTTGTTGCCTCTCTTTGCCTGCTTATTTTGGCTAGAATTTATCTTACATTTGGTGCTGAAACCCGGGAAGGAGCATGAGCGTGGGGCCCCGACTGGCCACTGGTAGCCCCACCCCCTCCTTCCCCAACCCGGGACCTCAGCCTGCTCTCCACTGCATGGACTATTTTCCGGTGAGTCCCTCAGTTTCCCCAAGTCTGCTTCCCTTCCTAACTCCATTTCACCTGGTCCATTAGAAATTGTACATATGTCCAGGTGGGGGGCATCCAGCCCCTGGGGCATCCAGTCCACCCTCTGTGGGCATCTGGCCCACCCCTGGCCCTGTGGATAGGAGACGTCCTTGCCCCAGGCCCCAGGACGTCTGCAGGCATCCAGCCTGCCCCTGGCCATGCGGTCATCCCTCACCCAGGCTCCCAGGCCATCTCCCCTGACTTGGTGCGCTTGGGATGCTGGGCGCTCCTCTCAGCAGGATTAGTTAGGAAGTGGTGCAGACATGGGGAACCAGCCCTCAAAAGCAGAGGCTCAGACCCCGTTGCAGTGTCTCATTTATAATTTGGCTACTCTATATTTGTCCCAGAAAGTTTGCAAACAGAAGCTGGTCTTTCTTTGCTCTGAGGCTGGGCCTCAGTATCCCTTGGACAAATTAATCTCGCTGGCCACCTGAGGGAACTTTCAATTTTGGCCTCCTCACTGACTTCATTAATTATTGCCACTAGAGCAGAGAGTAGGGTGAAATCCCATATGTGCAGGCTTTTTGGACTTTGCACTCCTGCCCTGACCTTTATGTTAAGTGTTCAATGACTCAGGTTCTTCTGGCCCAATCTCCAGTTAAAGATTGTCAGCCTCTTACTCTGCCCAGTCCTTCTTCCTTTTCAGATCCACCAGAAAACCTCAGTTGCCTGCCTCCCTCAGCTCGCGATCCCCTCCCCCTCTCTCCACCACCATCTTTAAGTCCTTTGTCTTCCATGTGTTGCCGCCATCTTAAAGTCCTACATTCTCACCCATGCTGTCGTCCTGCTCTCCACTTCCGGTGGCTGCACCACCCCTCCCCCTCTCCTTCCACCTTCACCGCCCTCTTCCCCCACCAGAACATGCTCCTCCCGCCTCTGGTTCCAGAAGCCATGGACAGGAAGCTGAGAAGAGGGAAGGAAATTGGATATCAGTGACGCAAGTCTTTATATTGGTTTGTCTGTCTGTGTATATGTTTTTGTGTGGGGGGTGTTGCTGACTGTAGTCGTTGTGTCTCAGTTTGTATGTTTGTGTGTCTGGGTGTGTAAAAATGAAAAATATTTTCCTACCTCCAGATGGTATTAATAAAAATTGATTTAAAAACAAGCACTTATGAAAATTGGGCATTCTAAAACTTCTTGAAAATCTGATAAAAAATGTTAAGCATTAATGCTAATTTGAGTTTGATTGAGGTAGGCATGTCCTTGTGGTTATCAGCTGCCTAAGCTTACCTAAGGTCATTTAAGTTGATGTTATCTGCTAAATCTTTTAAGAATAAAATGCTTAAAGGCTTGGCTTTGTCTAATATTCAGTAAAGGTCTTGTAAGTAATCTAACATAGTTGTTATAAATGAGTGAACTAAATAAGTGGGGCAAGTGAACACCTTTTTAATTGTGTATTACAGTGTGTATACCTATCTACAGCCTAAAAATATTTGTGGTACCCTACAACCTTAAAATTTTGCTAAGTTAAAAAGATATACTTTGTGCTTAGTGAGAGATTGTGCTGTAAAGCTCATAGTTAACAGAAATTATAAAATGTTCATAAATTTGACAATCAAAACAATGCTAGTGTAACAGTTTACAATAGCCTGCCTCTCAGTGTTCACTAAAAATTAAGGTACCTAATAGTTTTAAGTTCTAATTAAAACTACTTAAAGTTATAAGGAAAACATTTCTGCATACTAAAGAATGTGTCTTAATGAAATAAAGTAACTTTGTTCTAAAATACAGCTGTTTATTTAGAGAGAGAAATCTAAATATAAAAAGAAAGTTGTAGAAAGTTTGTAGAAGAATCTAATATGGAGGATGGATTAAAGATGGTGGCATGAGAGGAGAGAAAGAGGATACCTCCTAAAATTGGATACAATTAGAAAATTTAATTGGCACAACTAATACTGAGAGAGCAACAGGAAAGAGGACGGCATCAGACAGCACACACCTGGAGGAAAGAGCAGACCTCAGCGAATGGGGAAACATACCAGACCTGTGGCTCCACAGGACCCGAGCCCCTCCCCCACCCCAGCTCACTGGCGGGAGGAAGATAAATGGAGCAGGGAGGGAGTGGAAGGCTTGGGACTGCTGAATATCAAGCTCTGGGGTCCTGCACTGGGAGCACAAACCTACATTTCATGGTGCTTTCATGAGACTTGCATGACTACCGGGTTGGAAAGTTAATGCAGGCAGAGTTGCTGGGGAGACTGGGATTCCGGCTGCTTGTGGAAGCAGGGATCCATATCTGGCTGCTCTGGAACAAAAACTTATACCTGTGTGACCGGCACACTGGCTCAGGTAGTAGACACAGGCACAGCAGTCAAGAGGCGGGGAACAGCTCTTTCCTCCCGCCAGGCACAAGTACCGCTCCCCTGCGACCCCCGACATTGCTTCAGGGGCTCAGCAGCTCCAGAATAGAGCTTATGGACACTAGAGGGCGCCATATCAAACATGAAGCGCCAAAGGAACCTTGTCCAGAGTAAAATTGTTAATACAACTCCAGAGAAAGATTTAAATGATATGGACCTCGTGACTCTTCCTGAAAGGGAGTTCAAAATAAAAATCATCAACATCCTAATGGAGGTATGGAAAGATATCCAAGAACTCAGGAATGAATTCAGGTCAAAGATCCAGTCATTAAAGAACACAATCGAAGGTATTAAAAGCAGGTTGGACATGGTGGAGGAGACAATAAATGAAATAGAAACTAGAGAAGAGGAATACAAAGAAGCTGAGGCACAGAGAGAAAAAGGATCTCTAAAAATGAAAGAATATTGAGAGAACTGTGTGACCAATCCAAGTGGAACAATATTCGCATCAGAGGGATACCAGAAGAAGAAGAGAGAGAGAAAGGGATAGAAAGTGTGTTTGAGGGGGTAGTTGCTGAAAACTACCCCAATATGGGGAAGGACATAGTCTGTCAGGCCATGGAGATCCACAGATACCCCAACACAAGGGACCCAAGGAAGACAACAGTAAGACACATACTAATTAAAATGGGAAAGTTCAAGGATAAGGACAGACTGTTAAAAGCAGCCAGAGGCAGAAATAAGATCACATACAAAGGAAAGCCCATCAGACTAACATCAGATTTAACAGCAGAAACCTTACAGCCCAGGAGGGAGTGGTGTGATGTATTTAATGCCATGAAGCAGAAGGGCCTGGAACCAAGATTACTTTATCTGGCAAGATTATCATTTAAATTAGGAGGGATTAAACAATTTCCAGACAAGCAAAATCTGAGAGAGTTTACCTCCCACAAACCATCTCTGCAGTCTATTTTGGAGGGACTGCTATAGATGGAAGTTTTCCGAGGGTTGGATAGCTGTCACTAGAGGTAGTAAAATCACGGTAGGGAGGGTGGAGCAGCTGATTGTGAGGCAAATGCAAAATTACATTGACTATCCCCAAAGTCAATCAAGAGATAGACAAAAAGTACAGAATTTGATACCTAATATAAAAAGAATGAAGGAGGAAGAAAAAGGAGGAGAAATAGAAAAGAACCTTTAGATTGTGTTTGTAACCACATACTAAATGAGTTAAGTTAGACTTTCAGATAGTAAGGAAAGTAACTTGGAACCTTTGATAACCACGAATCTAAAGCCTGAAATGGCAAAAAGTACATACCTATCGATAATCACCCTAAATGTAAATGGACTGAATGCACCAATCAAAAGACATAGAGTCACTGAATGGATAAAACAACAAGACCCATCTATATGCTGCTTACAAGAGACTCACCTCAAACCCAAAGAAATGCACAGACTAAAAGTCAAGGGATGGAAAAACATATTTCAGGCAAACAATAGGGAGAAAAAAGCAGGTGTTGCAGTACTAGTAACAGACAAAATAGACTTCAAAACAAAGAAAGTAACAAGAGATAAAGAAGGACATTACATAATGATAAAGGGCTCAGTCCAACAAGAGGATATAACCATTCTAAATATATATGCACCCAACACAGGAGCACCAGCATATGTGAAACAAATACTAACAGAACTAAAGGAGGAAATAGACTGCAATGCATTCATTTTAGGAGACTTCAACACACCATTCACTCCAAAGGGCAGATACACCAGACAGAAAATAAGTAAGGACACAGAGGCACTGAACAACACACTAGGACAGATGGACCTAATAGACATCTATAGAACACTACACCCAAAAGCAACAGGATACACATTCTTCTCAAGTGCACATGGAACATTCTCCAGAATAGACCACATACTAGGCCACAAAAAGAGCCTCAGTAAATTCAAAAGGATGGAAATCCTACCAACCAACTTTTCAGACCACAAAGGTATAAAACTAGAAATAAATTGTACCAAGAAAGCAAAAAGGCTCACAAACACATGGAGGCTTAACAACACGCTTCTAAATAGTCAATGGATCAACAACCAAATTAAAATGGAGATCCAGCAATATATGGAAATAAATGACAACAACAACACAAAGCCCCAACTTCTGTGGGATGCAGCGAAAGCAGTCTTAAGAGGAAAGTATATAGCAATCCAGGCATATTTAAAGAAGGAAGAACAAACCCAAATGAATAGTCTAACGTCACAGTTATCAAAATTGGAAAAAGAATAACAAATTATGCCTAAAGTCAGCAGAAGGAGGGACATAATAAAGATCAGAGAAGAAATAAACAAAATTGAGAAGAATAAAACAATAGGAAAAAAATCAATGAAACCAGGAGCTGATTCTTTGAGAAAATAAACAAAATAGATAAGCTTCTAGCCAGACTTATTAAGAGAAAAAGAGAATCAACACACATCAACAGAATCAGAAATGAGAAAGGAAACATCACGACGGACCCCACAGAAATACAAAGAATTATTAGAGACTACTATGAAAACCTATACGCTAAGAAGCTGGAAAACCTAGAAGAAATTGACAGCTTCCTAGAAAAATACAATCTTCCAAAAGTGACCAAGGAAGAAACACAAAATCTAAACAAACCAATTACCAGCAAAGAAATTGAAGCGGTAATAAAAAAACTACCCAAGAAAAAAAAACCCAGGTCACATGGATTACCTCGGAATTTTATCAGACATACAGAGAAGATATAATATCCATTGTCCTTAAAGTTTTCCAAAAAATAGAAGAGGAGGGAATACTCCCAAACTCATTCTGTGAAGCCAACACCACCCTAATACCAAAACCAGGGAAAGACCCCACCAAATACGAAAATTACCAGACCAATATCCCTGATGAACGTAGATGCAAAAATACTCAATAAAATATTAAAAAACTGAATTAAAAAGTATATCAAAATGATCATACACCACAACCAAGTAGGATTCATCCCAGGGATGCAAGAATGGTACAACATTTGAAAATCCATCAACATCATCCACCACATCAACAAAAAGAAAGACAAAAAAAACATGATCATCTCCATACATGCTGAAAAAGCATTCGACAAAATTCAAAATCCATTCATGATAAAAACTCTCAGCAAAATGGGTGTAGAGGGTAAGTACCTCAACATAATAAAGGCCATATACAATAAACCCACAGCCAACATCATACTGAACAACGAGAAGCTGAAAGCTTTTCCTCTGAGATGGGGAACAAGATAGGGATGCCCACTCTCCCCACTGTTATTTAACATAGTACTGGAGGTCCTAGCCATGTCAATTAGACAAAACAAAGAAATACAAGGAATCTAGATTGGTAAAGAAGAAGTTAAACTGTCACTATTTGCAGATGACATGATATTGTACATAAAAAACCCTAAAGACTCCACTCCAAAACTACTAGAACTGATATCAGAATACAGTAAAGTTGCAGGATACAAAATTAACACACAGAAATCTGAGGCTTTCCTATACACTAACAATGAGCCAATAGAAAGAGAAATTAGGAAAACTATTCCATTCACAATTGCATCAAAAAGAATAAAATATCTGGGAATAAACCTAACCAAGGAAGTGAAAGACCTATACCCTGAAAACTATAAGACACTCTTAAGAGAAATTAAAGAGGACACTAACAAATGGAAATTCATCCCATGCTCTTGGCTAGGAAGAATTAATATCGTCAAAATGGCCATCCTGCCCAAAGCAATATGCAGATTTGATGCAATCCCTATCAAATTACCAACAACATTCTTCAACGAACTGGAACAAATAGTTCAAAAATTCATATGGAAACACCAAAGACCCCAAATAATCAAAGCAATCCTGAGAAAGAAGAATAAAGTGGCGGGGATCTCACTCCCCAACTTCAAGCTCTACTACAAAGCCATAGTAATCAAGGCAATTTGGTACTGGCACAAGAACAGAGCCACAGACCAGTGGAACGATTAGAGACTCCAGACATTAACCCAAACATATATAGTCAATTAATATTCGATAAAGGAGCCATGGACATACAATGGGGAAATGACAGTCTCTTCAACAGATGGTGCTGGCAAAACTGGACAGCTACATGTAAGAGAATGAAACTGGATCACTGTCTAACCCCATACACAAAAGTAAATTCAAAATGGATCAAAGACCTGAATGTAAGTCATGAAAACATAAAACTCTTAGAAAAAAACATAGGCAAAAATCTCTTGGACATAAACATGAGTGCCTTCTACATGAATATATCTCCCTGGGCAAGGAAAACAAAAGCAAAAATGAACAAGTGGGACTATATCAAGCTGAAAAGCTTCTGTACAGCAAAGGACACCATCAATAGAACAGAAAGGTACCCTACAGTATGGGAGAATATATTAGTAAATGATAGATCCAATAAAGGCTTGACATCCAAAATATATAAAGAGCTCACGCACCTCAACAAACAAAAAGCAAATAATCCAATTAAAAAATGGGCAGAGGAGCTGAACAGACAGTTCTCCAAAGAAGAAATTCAGATGGCCAACAGACACATGAAAAGATGCTCTACATTGCTAGTTATCAGAGAAATGCAAATTAAAACTACAATGAGATATCACCTCACACCAGTAAGGATGGCTGCCATCCAAAAGACAAACAAAAACAAATGTGGTGAGGCTGTAGAGAAAGGGGAACCCTCCTACACTGCTGGTGGGAATGTAAATAAGTTCAACCATTGTGGAAAGCAGTATGGAGGTTTCTCAAGAAGCTCAAAATAGAAATACCATTTGACCCAGGAATTCCACTTTTAGGAATTTATCCTAAGAATGCAGCCGCTCAGTTTGTAAAAGTCAGATGCACCCCTATGTTTATCGCAGCACTATTTACAATAGCCAAGAAATGGAAGCAACCTATGTGTCCATCAGTAGATGAATGGATAAAGAAGATGTGGTACATATACACAATGGAATACTATTCAGCCATAAGAAGAAAATAGATCCCACCATTTGCAGCAACATGGATGGACCTAGAGGGTATTATGCTCAGTGAAATAAGCCAAGCAGAGAAAAACAAATACCAAATGATTTCACTCATCTGTGGAGTATAAGAACAAAAGAAAACTGAAGGAACAAAACAGCAGCAGAATCACAGAACCCAAGAAAGGTCTAACAGTTACCAAAGGGAAAGAGACTGGGGAGAATGGGAGGGTAGGGAGGGATAAGGGTGGGGAAGAAGGGGGGTATTATGGTTAGCATGTATAATGTGGGGGATGGGGGAAAGGGGAGGACTTTGCAACACAGAGAAGACAAGTAGAAAAAAAAAGAATCTAATATGGTCATGCTGTATATAATTAAAGCAAATGGATCTTGGTATCAAGTACACAGCAAAATTAGAATTTTGTTTTCAGTTAAAAAGATAACGTTTTCTTAACTGTTAGTCTGCTCTTAATGTTGAAAAATTGCAAAAAGTTCTCTAAATGTTTTATCAAAGCAGTTTCTCATGCTTAAAGTCTCAATGAGTTGTCAGAGTATTTAAGAAAATTCGATCTTAATATTAAAAGGACTAAAAGCTAAAGTTTGCTAACAACTGTGTAAACTTCTTTATTTGCCTTTGAGGTATTTTGTTGTCATTCTGGTTAAATAGTTAAGTATTGCTTCATAGCAACCTATAATCCTATTTAAGCAAGTGCCTTAAAACTTTTAAGAGCTTCCCAAAATCAAATTCAAAGGTACTTTTACCTCTAGTTAACTCTGGTATTTTCCAGCAGGCTCCTGGAACATGTCAAAGGAACTTCTCCTCATTGGAGAAAGTATTTGGCTAATTTAGCTTATTTATCTGATATATGATTACCTGCTTAATTACCTAGAAAGCATTGTCAAAAAGAATAATGCTAAACTTTGTTACTGAATGTTTTTTGTTACAGAAATATCAGAATTTCCTTATGTCAACTGTCTTACAGTAAGTTCTCACCAGATCTTTAACCATTGTCATTTGTAAGTCTTATTATTTATAGTCAGTGTTTTGTTACTCTTAAGCTAGTAAAGAACTAGATTTCAGCAAAACAAGTATTAGTTACATAAGATTAAGTAAACTAAAGAAGATGATTTGGTGGCTTTTTGTTTCAAATGTTGCTGATAAAGTGTTTTAAGCTTTTTCTCTTAGCTGACAACAGTTTAGTAAATGACTGCCTTTATAAGCAGAATTGAAACTTTATCTTTCTCTCTACTTGATCCCTCCAGAATTTAAAAACCCTCAGTGACTATTTTTATATTTCATGGCAGTATGTTTACTTGCATAATTTCAATAAGAACCTGCTTTCCTTGTAGGAGGACCAGTTAAAAATACAGGTTATACTACCAAGGCTTTGACTGGAATGTCATACCTGAGAAACACATGCATAAACTCAGATATGAACAGCTTTAAAGAACTAAGGTTGACTTTATAATGCCAACAAAGCCCCTTGGAAGAATTAGCTGGTACCTTGCTTACAGAATTCCCAGCAGCCTTACCAGGTGAGTAAGGAAGGTCACTTCCTGGCAGGTGCAGGAACCTCAAGATGTCTTAGAGACCTCGAGAAGAGAAGAATTCACCCAAATCTACAGGTACTGCAGGCAAAGCCTGATGGCAAGTCTGGCTTCGCTGTCTGGCCTCAAGAGGCCTTTAAAAGTTCAATCTGAAATTTCTTATAAAAAGTTCCAGCAAAGCACATTTAAAAGAGCCTATGGTAATCAATTGCTCTTCTTGCTGCACTTATGCAAATAATCCAGCCAACTGTTAATTATTTTCTTAATCTAGCTACTTCTAATAAAAATAAGGGTGATTTTAGAGAAAAGTATTGCTTTAATAATGCAGTCTTGTCTATACTAAATCCTAATACTAGTCATTGAGATGTAAACTTGATCCAGAATTTTAGTTTCCCCATGATACCTGGCTATAATTCTCAGTTAGACTCTTCATATTTCCAGTTCTCATATTCAGCCATGCATTCTTAATCTCATCAAGTTTGTCCTTCCAGAATAGAAGCACCAACCTTCTGAGGCCCTCAACTGACCAGTGATAGAAACCTAACTGCACCTTTTACTGTGCCCCTTCTCAGCATGAAGCAGCTGGAGCGGTCGTGACCCCTTTTCCCTGGCAGCAGCTAGAATCTCTATCTGTAGAGGAGAAAATGAGACAGAGACCATAAGCTTAGACAGAATAAAGTGAGAGCCTCTGGAGAAAGCAAGTCAAAATATTTGCAGTCAGAGCAATGTAACTACATGCTATGAAACCTCCCAACCTCCATGCCCCTTGTCAGCCAGAAGTAGCCAGATCAAGTTGTCGCCCATTATGACCAAAAGGCTGAAATGTAAGGTTGAAGGCACTGGGGGGATGGGGGAGCACGTCAGACACTGATGACGTGCCAAAGTCCCCAGCTGCTGCCCCCTCCCAACCTGAAAAATGTGCCTTAGGCTAGCCAATCCTCGCACCGCTGTAAATCTAAGCTCTGCCTCCCCCTACCCTCTTTAAAAACTCGCTGCCTGCCCTGCTAAGTGTGACTTCCCCAGCCTGTGATAGTGTTGGATTTTCCCAGAGGAGGACACCGCCCCAAATCACTCACGAAAGGCGTCTCTTGATGCAACAAGCAAGAGGAATTTATTCAGGAACCAGCTAGCTGGGGTCCAAGTGTCAGCCCGACGCAGCGGGTCTCAACAAGGACCCTGAGCAGCCAAAGCCAGAGGTTTTTATAGCATTTTCTAAGAGGACAGTATTTTTCTACAAGCACGTACACATGATTCATTGGCTGACATAACATCTTGGGGGGGTTCAGTGAGATAAGATTACTCTCAGAATGCTAGGGTGGGTTTCAGCAAGATAAGCTTGGTATGTATAATTAACTGACTAAGGTTAGCTGACTAAAGGCCACAGCTGTCTGTGCTTGTGATTGTCTAACTTGTTTTTCACCTCGTTTTCAAGGCCTTTCTGAGTCACATATTCAGAAAATGGCCTCTGAGCTTCTCAAGATGGCTGTGCTTAGGCTAACCTGATGTCTTCACTGAATGTTTAGATCCTACAATAGCCAGACCGCGGAACATCACCCGGGAATTTGTGTTCAAATACACTACCTGGCCCTTTGTTGCTTCTCTTCGCCTGCTTATTTCGGCTAGGATTTATCTTACAGTGAGAAGCTCTGGATCAGGCTGTAGTAATCCTGGTGGCAGCTGTGGGAGATTCACCCAACAAGGAGGGCACCAGGCTGCTGGGGCTCCAACACAAGCAAACCAGATTGGTAACTGTCTCAAGGTCATGAAATCATAACCCAAAGGACAACCTTAGCCAAAGTTGCAAAGAGCCAACTGGGCTTTAACCTATAGCCAGCCAATAATGTCTTTTCCTTGCTTATGCATTTTTGCTAAGTCCCCCTGGCTCCTGTCGGGGGTGGGTTCCTGACCACTTCCTGTTTGGAACTGCCTGATAACAATCGATTTTTGCTTGAAAAAACTCTTAGAAATTTTAATACGTTTCAGTTTATCTTGTAACAGTTCCAATCATGTTTCTCAGTGGCCCAGGGTGCCTGTATTACTGTCTATTTGCACCTCATGGTCCTCTGAATGTCATCTCTAAGATGGACGGGACCTTCATTGTGTTCAGTGGTGTATCCCAGCCCAGCGCCCAATGAATGCTGGTTTAGTGAATGGGGGACTAGCTGAGATGGAGAGGACCCTCAGATTTTTATCTTTAGGAGTTAAAAGCCTTCCTGAACTTTCCTGTCAGTCCTGGACCCTGACTGTGCGTGTAGCACCACTGCCGTGGGCGCTGCAAACAGGAGGACTTAGGCTAGCTGGCTGTGCCTTCCTGGGGTGGGGTGCGGAACCCAGTCTTCCACCCTCAGCTCTACGCCTGTTGTCATGGTGTTTGATTTATCTGGGAGAGGGAGACAGAGAGAGAAGCAGAAGGAGGAGGAGGGAGGGAAAGGAGGGGACATGAGATCACAAAATAATTATTAAACACTTCCCCAAGACAGATGAAAACTGCCCCATGTCTCTTCCCTTCAGCCCTAGTCTCTCTGGGGTATATAGTAAGGCCCCTGAAGATAATTAGAAAATGCAACCTGGGATGGGGGTGGGGTGGGGTGGGGTGGAGAGAGGATGGGAGCTGGAAGGTCCCTGGACCTGGAGTTTGGGCTCACGCTGTAACCTCCCAGGGAGGCTCTGAGGGGTTTGGGAGTGGACTCTCTGTTAGCTAGCATTCCTACTTCCCACCCTCTTCCCTCCCTGCCTCCCTCCCTTCCTGCCTCCTTTCTCCCATTCTCATTAAGTCATTTTGTTGGGAGAAGGTTGCTTTGGAGACACTGGAAAGTCAGAATACAAGGTGAGGAAGGAATTTATTAAAGTGAGAGTATCAGGGAATGACAGAAAGAATGATAAAGGAAGTTTATTGTACTGCTACTTAGCATGGGGCACATTCCCCGCTGACTCTTTAAGCTAAGTGTCTACTTGGATCTGCACACAGTGGCAAGTGAGTCCCTCCCACCCCAGGATTTGGGGGAACTGCAGAGCACAGGATGGAGTGAGATGATGTTCTGAGAACTTCTTAGAGATAAATAAAGGAGACTTTCAGACAGGCTACTAAAGAGTATGGCTGTAAGCTGCAGTTCCGTCGGGGTCACCAGTAGACGGTAATTTGGACGGTAATTTGCAAGCCCAGTTCTGAGCTCTCAGCAGCCCCTCCCTACTTATCTGAAATAGGACAGAGACAGTGAAGGTTTGAGCTGAAATCTGGAGGATTAGATGAAAAAGCAAAGTGACAAAGACACTTACTACTGGAAAAGCCCAGAGACAAAATGCTGTAAGTTGAGCAGTGAGAGGTTTATTTAAAGCAAAAAGGTGCACACTCAGAAAGGGGGGTGTGGGCTACCTCAGAGAAGACGACCCCTAAGGGTTTAGGGTCTTGAGTTTTATAGGTGGTTGAGGATTTCCAAAGGGCTAGGGGTGTGGACTTGTTAAGTGGTCCCAGAGCATTCCTCCTTGATGAGTTATTATGTCTCTTTTCTTGTTAGTCCTCCAGGGAATTCTGCAAAATTAACATAAGAAATTTACTGCTGATTCCTTTCCAGAATAGCAGCTTCCTGGTCTGGGGGCATATCAATTAAGACCACCTGCCCTGCCCCCAGGGTGGGCAAGTTATGATTTCTTTGGTAAACAGTATGTTAAGAATCTTACTTCTTAACTTCCTGGATTTTTAAAAATGCAATTTTGACTTTAGGTGGAATCTTCCTGTCCTTATTATGCTGTTTACAGCTGGGCCTTTTAGCAGGCTGAATTTTACAGTGGCATGATCTAACTGACACAGTGAGGACATGGGTTATGCTGAGATACTTCTTAGCTGGAGAATATTCAAACAAACAAGGCGCATCTGCTCCTGACCTTTTGAGCTTTAACTGATTAACTCTGAGTCTTCTCTGGCTTTCTAGTCATAACTGCTTAAATGGTCCTTTCTAGTGGGCTTAACTGACCTTATTCTCTTCCCACCCCACTCATATCTATTTTCCTGTCTAACAATTTATTGTGAATTGTGTGGTTAGAACACACTAGTAGTGCCCAGCTTGTGTGGTGGCAGGCAGGAAGAAACACTGGCACCAACATATCTTTAATGGGCCAGACACTGTGCCAAGTTTTTTTTTTTTTTACAAAAATGTTCTAATTGTCACTACAGTGCTGGGAGATTATTAAATCCTGTTTGAGAAATGAGGAAACAGGTTCAAAGAGGAGAATTAGAAATGCCACTCCCATAGCCCAGAGGCACTGCAGGAGCTGAAACCTGCCTTTCAACTTGTGGCTGGTTTTGGCATCCTCAGGCTCCAGGCGACTCCCCTGTCTGAGATCAGCCGTCCCCAGCTTTGGCATCATTTCTCCCCGGACCTTCCTCCCACCCACCCACGGGGCACTGCTGTGGGTAAGGAAGCAGGAAGCCTTAGAGCCACTTCCTTGCTCCTGCCTGGCAGGGAGTGGCATGGGGGTCTCTGTCAGCATGGCCAGCAGGACAGTGGCATTGCTAGGATCTTCCACCTTGAAGCAGCAGCCTCCTTTCACAAGCCCAAACACGTGTGCTCACCCCTGTCCCTTCTAGAGGACAGGCCAACCTCCTTCTGCCCTCACCTTCCTGTCCTTCCTCTTCTAGGGCTGTGGCTGGCCTTAAAAGATTCCAAGGTAGGTTCTCCATGGCATTTCTCTTCCAAGTTCCTCCTTGAGCCCTTTACAGGTAGGTGGCAGTTCCACTGTCCATCTTACCCTAGTTCTCCCAGCTTCAACTCAGTCTAGTGCCTAAGCTCCCTCCCCTGAGAAGTGAGCCCTGCCATCGATTCAGGGTTCTTGTTGCGGAGTCAAAGAATGAACTTAGCAAACACTCAAGGTAGGAGAGGCAGTGAGAGGCTTTTATTTAGGAATAAAGTGAGAGGATAGAGCTCCTGGCTTATACCAGGAGGGGACAAGAGAGTCCCTGGAGTGGTATGTTGTCTAGGGGATTTATAGGTGGTTGAGAGACAAAGGACTAGGGATGCTTGTTGGATTCCCCTGAGGAAGGCGCCGCCCCAAATCACTCACCAAAGACGTTTCTTGATGCAACAAGCAAGAGGAATTTATTCGGAAGCCAACTAGTTGGGGTCCAAGTCAGCCCGTCGCAGCAGGTCTCAACGAGGACCCTGAGCACTTACAACTAAGTGGTTATATAGGATTTTCTGAGGCATTCAGCCCTAGAGGATTACCATGGTTACAGATTGTTTTGTAATAACAAGATAACAATACTACATAGCAAGATAACAATACTACAAAGGCAGTAATTTTTCAAACCTACGATTTCTGGGTTAGTGCCACGTCCTGGGGGTGTAGCAAGGTAGGGTCGGCATTTAGGTTAGCGCTGCCAGCAGTCATGATTGATTAACTTGTTTTTCCAGAGGAGTTACCTGGTTTCAGTTGTTCCCTCTGAGTCATATATCAGAATGGCTTTTTGGGCTTCAAGATGGCTACTCTTAGGCTAACTTATTTCTCAGGGAGGTTGGGGTCCTACATGCTGACCTGCCAGATGGTTCCAAAGGTTTATTTTTGGAGAGATACTAAGTTTCTTATCAGTGGGTTATTCTTCAAAGTTAGCTTAACACAAGAAATTTACTGTTCTGATTCTTTCCCAGGACAGCTGCTTCTTGATCTGGGAGCATATCAATTAAGACTGCCTGCTTTGCTTCCAAGATGGGCTGAGTTATTGTTTGTTTGATTAAAATGCAATCTGAGCTTTAAAATAGAATTTTTTCTAAATAAGCTGGGCCTCTGAACAGGCTACAGTAAATCTTACGATGGTATGTTTTAACTGACACTGAAAATATACACTATGCTGAGATACTTTTCTTCATCTGGGGAGTAGTCAAACTGCTAGGTCAAGTTGCTTCTAGTCTCAACTAATCTCATTAAAGAATGCTTATATTTCTAGTTTGATATTTTTACTTTAGAGAATTAATGTGACTTTGGCTTTGCTTAATTGTTTAACATGGAGTTCTGGTAGAAGTCTTTTTCCAGAGGCCCTCACCCTACTCTGACTACACCCACGGTCCCTGTCTTACCATGTGGATTGGAATCCACCTCACACATCTTCACAAAGTGGAATCTCACACATCTTCACAAAGTAGAATCTCCCCCAGTGGCCCCAACACACATGCTGACCCCATCAGGAGGCCATGGCCCCAGCAACACTGGGTGGACAGCCAACCTGATGGCGCCTTGGATTCTATGTCTAACAAATGGCACCAACAATTAATGCACCTCCAATTGCTGGTATTAAGCAATGAACTCTGGCCCAGAGTTTTCCAGAAGATAACATAGGAACAGCCACTTTCCAGGTGTGACTGCCGAAGCCTGCGGGAGCAAAGGAACCAGTCAGCATGAGTGATTGGGTCAGGAGGGAAGGGTGCAGTGGGAGGGCCTCAGAGGAGGCGGGAAACTGCTGCAACCTCTTTCCTCTGAAAACTCTGTAACTCTTGTGTTGGGTCCTTGGACTCCCACCCCCCACCAGCCTTGGCTGTGACCTCAGCATCCCTGTCACTGACATTAAGCACACAGCTGTCCTGGGAAGTGCACGGCAGGGTTCCCTCTTTCCCATCAGTCCTCCTTCCTTGCCCCAGCTTCCTGCCCTCCACCACTCATTCCGGCTTCCCAGCTGGGAGCTCTGCCTCCCTCTCCAGTGAACAGACCTCATGGAAGTCTGGGCCCAGAGCACAGCCAGAACCCAGGAGAGCAAAGCCTGGAGCCAGCCAGCAGACCTTATAAGCACCTTCCATCACCCCTGGCTTAGCCAGCCTGCACCCCTGAGCATTCAGCTACCAGCTTCCGTGGTCCCTGAAACCCTAGGTGGGCCCTGGACTGAGGTCTGACTTGACCCAGAATTTAATCAACAAAAGAAAAGGAAGAAGACTTGCTGCTTCTGGAACCAGCAGGATCTTGGGAGAGCAGGAGGCTGGCTGGGGAGGAAGCATGGTCTCAGGGGGCTTGGCCGGTAGGTCACATGAGGCTTTCCAGTCTGGAGCCCACTCAGCAGCCCCCAAGGGCATGCAAGAGTTGGTCTCTCTGCCCCAACGTTGGGGGTGGGTTTCCTGCCCTGACCCCACTTGAGGTGAGCAGGGTTGGGAGGACCAGAGGAGGCAGATTGTGCTGCCTAACAGATTGTATCAGCCCTGGATGGGAACATTCGGCTGGATTTTTCACTTGCTGCCTCATTCTCGGTGTGGGCCCTTTTGATGTCCCTCCCTCAGCCACAGCTAATGCTGATTGACATCCCAGGTCATAAGGGCTTAGTGTCATTGAGGGAGGACGGTGGACACTGGCAGAATGTTCTGGGTGGAACATTCCAGGCCCTTCTTGGCAGTGCCTTCCCAGCAGGGACATGCAGTTTTCTAGGTGAGTAGGGGTGGGGTGTAGCCCAGAGAGCACAGCCCCAGGGCCTGTGGCCGGGTCCTGCTCTGGAGCCTCAGTCTCCTCCACTGGAAGATGGTCAAGGCAATGGCAGGACCTCCCTCCCAGCATGGTTGGGGACCTGGTTTGTACACATACAGCCTCCAGAATGATGCTGGCTCTGTGCTCAGGAGTTCACCAGTGTTTGCCAAACATCTTTGTTCCTTCTCTCCTTCCCTCCTTCTCCAGAGCCCATGCCTCAGCTCAAGCCCCCATCCCACTGTGAGCTGGGTGGCCATAACTTTTGTCTCTTTACAAATATCCAGCCCCAGCCCTCTCCCACCCTTCCCTTCCCTCTTCAGCCATTGACAAGGATTGAAGGAGGAGGTTGTTCTTAAGGGAAGGAAAACCCACTTTGCTCTGTGTTCCAGAGCGTTCCCAGAGGAGTATTTCCAACATCCCCCACCAAAGGACAGCACCTCTGCGGAAGACTGCTCCCAGGGCTGCAGGCACAAGTACACCTTCATACTGGTGGCTTTAAAAATGAACTTTTTGTTAATATGTACATATAGAAAAGTGCATGGTCAATATTTGTACAGGTAGATGAGTTATCACAAAATGAACATCTCACATAATCGCCATCTACGTCAAGAAAAATCCCCCACATCAGCAGCACTCCAGAGCCCCACTCTGCCGCTGTCAATCTGCCATCTGTCCTCCCTCAGTTTCTGCTCTTCTCCCTTGGGCCGTCACTGGCTGATCTGACCTGTCCTCAAGCTTTATAGAAATGTGCCTCCTCTCTTGCTCAGCATTGTATTTGTGAGGAGCAGCCATGTCAGAGTGGGCAGCAGCAACTGGTTCATTCTCACTGCTTAGTTTACAGTATTATAATTTATTTACACTGTCTGCCACTAAGAGACATTTCGGGTGCTTATGGGTAATGCTCCTATGAACATTCCTCTTTACGTTTTTGGTGCACATGTGCGCTTCTCAGTCAGGCACATGCCTAGGAGAGGTGCCTGGCCCTAAGCATGGCTCTGCTGGGGCTGGCAGAGCCTGGCTCGTGAGAACTGGCTGGGAGATGGTCAGGATTTTGCAAAAATTTTCCCCACTCTGACCTTCCTTCCCTTTCATTACTGTGACTTGTGAGGTTATTTATGTGTGTTGTATCTGTATGGCAGGAATATGATATAATGTGATATTTCTCATTTCTTCCCAACTCCAAATTCAGTGATTTCCACCCATGTTGATAGCATGAAATCAACCAACCGGGAGTTTTACCACCATGGAAACTGGCAAATGCTGCAAATCAGGGCTTAATAGGTTTAATTATTGTTTTGTTGATTGTCTAGAGTTAGACCTCAGAGAGTGATAGGCAAAATGTCAGTAATGCACATTAAACTTACAAGTGTGTCATTTCTATGGCTATAACAGTGTAAATACTCAAAAAATTGAGGAAATATTTCTCCAGTATTGGAAAACTATTATCTGTAAACTGTATCTGACATATGCCTAGTTGTTTCTCTTTCATCTTACTCTTGAACATAAACCAAAATATCAACCAATATTCATGTCCCAGAGCCAGTTATGAAGCACTTATCAGCTCAGTGCTGGGCATTGGGCATATTCTTCTTTAGCTGATACTGCCAAAGAGTTCTCCAAACATTGTACCTTGTACTCCTATGTCAGGACCAGCAGTTTTCTAGAAACTAAGGCTATGGCTGAGCAAACAAGCAGACACAAGCTGGTTCCATAATCACTGGCCAGAGGTTTCATAAGCAGATGCTACTTCCACAGGGCCACTTGCTCAAGTGAGATCCAGGCAGGACAGGGGGCTGCACAATGATGAATTAAACATTGTCCCAAAATGCACGCAAACCCTCTGAGGCTCATGAATGTGCCCATGGTTCTCTCCTCGCTCTTTTTCTCATGGAGAGGCCACGCTGTGGTCAACAAACAACTACAGATAAGGTTTAGCTATGAAACTTCTCGAGGCAGGCTCTGCACTAGGTATGGACCGTACAAAGAAAGCTTCAGCTTTTCTGAGTTCAGTTAAAAGGAACCAGCTCGCATGAAACAGTGCACACAAGCTGAAGGCTTGAATGGGAGACTGTCTGCACTCCACTACAGCAGGCACGGGAAGGGATGGGGAGCAGAAAGTTCAGAGTGGTGCTTGAAGGGATGGTTAGGGAAGTTGTGGAGCCTAGTCTCCCCAATGTGAGAATGATGAATGTTTACGGTGCAGAGTACTTCATGACCCCCTGCAGTTGGACAGTGTCTGATGTAACTAGGCATCAGCTTTATCCTGTGGAGAAAATGGACCCATGGTCAAAAAATAATTTTAAATGAAGTTCCAGACCTCTACCTTTAACTCCTGTAGTACCTGGGCCACTCCTGGTGGGAGCAAGTCAGAAACTTCCTCCCCTGGAGGTCTAAGGGTCTGTCAGTCAGATGGAGTCTTGAATGGACTTCTGGTCCACCATCCCCCAAGCCGTTCCATCCAGTCTTCCATCTCAGTCAACACACGCTCATCCTATCAGCTTCTCAGGCCAAGCACCATAACATTACCCCCCTCCTGACCTTCACACCCCACCCCGGTAATGTAAGCAAATGCCATGGTGTCCACCTTTAAAACATGTCCGAAATGCAGTCCACCTTGTCACTTCCCCACGCTGCATCCCAGACTGAGCTGTTGCATCTCTGTCCCAGATTTCTGCTGAGCTTCCACAACTGTCTCTCTGCTCTCCCTCGCTCCTCCCTCTCAGTCTCGTCTTAGCCCTTCCAATGGCTCCTACCTCCCCAGGGTAAAAGCAGAAGTTCTTCCAGCTGCGCATGAGGCCCCACAGGTCCTGGCCCCTCTCTCAGTGCCCGTCAGTCACTTGGTCCCGGCCTAGCCCACCCTGTGGAGATTGTTGGAAGATGCCAGGGTGTGTGCATATGAGGGCTTTTCCTGCCTCCTCCAGAGCTTCCACAGGTGGGAGGCAGACCTCCCACCCATTTTTATAGGGCACTGGGCACAGGCACTGTATTCCAGGCTTTTCCCTAGACATTCTTACTCCCCTGTGGTGGTAACCGGCTGCTGCCTTGTCTGTTGTCCTTGGGGGCAGGGACCAAGTCTAATTTATGTCGTTATTGTACTCCCCCACAGTGCAAGCAGGCAGGAAGCCAGATTCTACCTACCCTTACTGGGCAGGTCTGGGCAGGCCACAGGCTTTCTCTGGGCTTAGAGACCCCATTTTTAAAATGGCACTTAGCTCTGAAAGTGTCTGATTTTTTTGGTCAAATTATTTCATAGGAGCAACCTCAAGCCAGAATCTTTCCAAATATCCTGGAAATTATTCAACTTCTCTGACTCCTCCATTTCCAAATAGCCATCAGCTTCTGCTTCATCAACCAGGCTCCTGGCTTCGCCCACAGGTTCCGCATTCTATGAGTCATCTTTGTATCCTCATCTTGGCCCTCTGGCATTCATGTTGCCTTTTGCTGCTGCTTCCTCATCAAGCTGTACTTCCCGATTGGCCAGGGAATGATGGTCAAGAACAAGCTGGGCCCGGATTCACCCCTGAGTCCTTGGCACTCTCCATGGCCCCTGCTGTTGCCTGCTGGTAGGCAAAGCACACCAACTGTCTTTAGCCTCCAGCACAGTGATCCTCAGCTCCTGTGGAAGTGACCAAGCGGCTATGTGGGTTCTGGGAAAGCTTCACTTATAGCCTAGAGATCCTTGGAGGTGGGAGAGAGAAGATGCGAACCAGAGGTAGGATCTGAGACTCACAGGGCAGTTAGCTGGTAGCAGAAAGTGCCAAGAAGAGCCACCAAGGCTGCTGGGAGAGGCCATCAGGGGACTTGGGGCACCATGGGACTGCGGGGGGAGCAGAGGAGTGGTGGGAGAGACAGACGCATAGACAGGGAGAGAGACCTGGAGATCGAGGAAACGGAAGTCATGAAAGAGAGAAGAAGAGCGACAGTCACACACAGACAGCAGGCTAGAACGAGGACCTGAAGACCTGAGGACGTGTGATGACCTGAGTTGCAGACTGCAGGCACTTAGCTGGGTTTGGTTTCAAGAGGGAGACTATGCAGAAAGTGGCTCCCACTCTGTTCTTTGTACTTCTGCTCCTCACAGGTCTCTGTGGATGCCTCTGACACGTGATTAACCACACATGGAGCGTGCACATCTTCTGGAAAGGGAACTCCTTGCAGGTTGGGATCCTCAGGACTCCACATGAGGTCTGGCTCACAGTGGGGCTCACAAATGTCTGGAAACAATAACAGTAATCATTTACATTTCCTAAGTTTTCAAAATATGGCTTGTACTGAACATCTTACATTCACTTATTCATTCAAAAAATATCAATTGAGCAGCCCCCCATGTGCTGGGCACTGTTCTAAGCATAGGTATAATTTACTTCATTAAATATCAACAATTTTATGAGTAAAGTTCTTTCAATACTCCTATTTTTTCATAGAGAAACCAAAGCTTAGACAGATTAAATGATTTACCCAGATCTTGGAAGTGGGTGAGAGATAGAGCAGGCTTCAAACTCCCACGCCTGTAATTTTATAATTACTCCCATCACTGCCACTGCCTTTCAGGGCATCAGACTATCTAGTGAATGAAAGAAAGACAAGAGAATCACCTGGAATGGAGGTGTGGCCTTGTGATGTGCTCAGAAAAACGGGGCTGTATCTGAGCTTAGAAGAGCTAAGGGAAGAGGAGCATGACTGGTGGAGGGAACAGGAAGGAAATATGACTCTGAAGAAGAAAGAAAGAAATCCTTCAGGTCAGTAAGAAAAAGACTGATTAAACAACTTAAAAAATGGGGAATGACATGAGCAGCTACATGAAAAATGAGATTATCCAAATGCTCCCCAAATGAGGTGCTTAGCTTCATTAGTTATTAGGGAAATCTCAAATTAAAACCATGCCATATCACCACATCTTCAACAGAATGGCTAAAATAAAAAAGAGAATTCCAAGTATTGGTAAGGATGTGAAGCAACTGGAACACTCTCATGTATGTTGGTGATTGTTACAACTAACTTTGGAAAACTGGCAGAATTTTCTATAGTAGAACATTGTGCTATGCATATGTCCAAAAGAAATTAGTACATATGTTCACTAGAGCACTATTGTTATAGCCTCAAATTAGAAATACACAAATGTTTATTACTAATAGGAAAAGACAGACACATTTTGGTCTATTCACCAAATCAAAGACTATATAGCAGTGAGAATATAAGCATGATTTCTTCACAGAACAACAGGGGAGACTCTTCTGAACAAAATTTTGAACAAGATGACTCAGGCACCTTCTACATTACTTCATTTGTAAACATTTTAAACAGAGTTAAAACCAATATATTATATTAGGCATTAGGATTGTGGTTATTTTGGGGGCAGTGACTGGAAAGAGGCATGTATAGGGCTTCTGGGAGCTGGTGACATTTTCTTCATTTTTGATACTGTTTTATAGAGGGGTGTTCAGATTTTTATTTCTAAGTGTGTTTTTTAATAGAAGTATAGTTGATATACAACATTATGTTGATTTCAAGTATACAACACAGTGATTCAGCAGTTATACACATTATTAAATCCTTACCCCAGCTAGTGCAGTTAGTATCTGTCAACATAGGAAGATGTTACAGAATCAATGACTATATTCTCCATGCTGCACTTCCATCCCCATGACCAACTTATACTATGACTGGGGTTTTGTGCCTCTTTATCCCCCTCACATATGCCATGCAACTACCCAAACCCCTCCCTCATGGTAACCACTAGTCCTTCTTAATGTTTATGAGTCTATTGCTGTTTCTTTCATTTCATTTTGCTTTGATTTTGGATTCCACATATAATTGAAATCATATGCTATTTGTCTTTCTTTACCTGGCTTATTTCACTTAGCAGAATACCCTCTAGGTCTATCCATGGTGTCCCAGATGGCAGGATTTCTTTCTTTTTATGGCTGAATAATATTCCCTTGTACCACAACTTCTTTATCCACTCATCTATTGATGGACACTTTGGCTGTTTCCTTATCTTAGCTAGTAAATAATGTAGCAATAAACATAAGGGTGCATGTATCTTTTTGAATCAGAGACTTTGTTTTTTTGGATACATTCCTAGAAGTGGAGTTACTGGGTTATATGGTATTACTATTTTTAGTTTTTTGAGGAACCTCCATACTGCTTTTCATAATGGCTGTACCAATCCACATTCCCACCAACTGTGTAGGAGGGTTCCCTTTTCCTCATCTCCTCACCAACACCTGTTATTTCTTGTCTTTTGGATAGTGGTCATTCCAACTGGTGTGAGGTGATATCTCATTGAGGTTTTTATTTGTATTTCCCTGATGATTAGCGATGTGGAGCTTCTTATCATGTGCCTGCTTGCTATCTGTATTTCTTCTTTGGGAAATTGTTCAGTTCATTTGCCAATTTTTAATTAGGTTATTTTTTTGTGTGTGTTGAGACATATGAGCTTTTTGTTTAATATATTTTGGTTGTTAGCCCTTTACCAGATAAATCACTTATGAATATATTCTCTCATACTATAGGTTGCCTTTTTGTTCGGCTGATGGTGTCCTTTGCTGTACAGAAGATTTTTGGTTTGATGTAGTCCCACTTGTTCATTTTTTATTTTGTATCCCTTGCCTGAGAGATGTGTCCAGGAAAAAATTGCTCATACTTATGCTCAAGAGACTTTTGCCTGTGTTTTCTTCTAAGAGTTTAATGGTTTCATGTCTTATATTTAGGTCTTTAATCCATTTCAAGTTTACTTTTATATATGAAGTTAGTCAGTAATCCAGTTTCATTCTCTTGCATGTAGCTATGCAGTTTTCCCAACACCAATTTGGCTCAAGAGGCTGTCTTTTCCCCATTGTCTATTTATGGCCCCTTTATCATATATTAATTGACCATATATGTGTGGGTTTATATATGGGTTCTCTATCTGTGCCATTGGTCTATGGGTCTGTTCTGTCAGTATCATATTGTTTTGATTACTGTAGCTTTGTAGTATAGCTTGAAGTCAGGGAGCATAGTACCCCCAGATTTGTTCTTCTTTCTCAGGATTGCTTTGGCTATTTGGCTACATAGGAATTTTAAGATGATTTGCTCCAGCTCATTGAAAAATGCCCTTGATATTTTGATAATGATTGCATTGAATCTGTAAATTGCTTTGGGCAGGGTGGCTATTTTGACAATATTAGTTCTTCCTATTCATGAGCATGGGATAGATTTCTACTTATTAGTATCTTGTTCAGTGTCTTTCATTAGTGCCTTATAGTTTTCAGAGTACAGGTCTTTCATCTCCCTGGTTAGGTTTATACCCAGATATTTTATTCTTTTTGATGAAGTTGTAAATGGAATTGTTTTCCTGATTTCTCTTTCTGCTTGTTTGTTGGTAGTATATAGAAATGCAATAGATTTCTGTATATTGATTTTGTGTCCTGCCACTTTGCTGAATTCAGTTTGTTCTAACAGTTTTTTGGTGGAGTCTTTAGGGTTTTCTATACACAGTATCATGTCATCTGCAAATAGTAACAGTTGCACTTCTTCCTTACCAGTTTAGATGCATTTTATCTCTTTATCTTGTCTGATTACCATGCCTAGGACCTCCAGTACTATGTTGAATAAAAGTGGTGAGGGTGGGCATCCTTATCTTATTTCTGATCTTAGAGGAAAAGCTTCCAGCTTTTTTCCATTGAATATGGTGATAGCTGTGGGTTTATTGTATATGGCTGTATTATGTTGAGGTATGTTCCTTCTATACCCATTTTGTTAAGAATTTTTATCAAGAATGGATGTTGAATTTTATTAAATGCTTTTTCGGCACCTATTGAGATTTTTAAAATTCACAAGATCCTTATGTTTTGTTTATTCATTATGTTATATATACTATACTTCAATAAAAAGTTTACTTTTAAAAGCTGAATATCACTATATTGCCAGACTGGGGTATATATAAATATACGTTATTATGGAATATATATATATTTGGAAAATATATATTATGTACATATATATAGTACACATTTTAAAAGAAACATAAGTTTAGCTTGGTATTCAAAAGTAAATCAATGCAATTCATCACAAAAGAGAAAAACTAAATTATTATTTCAATAGATGCTGAAATTCCACATTCATTTATGTTAAAAACTAGTATCAAAGGGACTTTCTTTAATTTGAAATATCTACAAATCTATGAAAAACCTGCAGTCAACAGATACAATATTTAATGGGGGGAATATTGAAAACTTTCCTTCTAAGCACAGGAACATGGCCTGGGTGACATCATCTCCATAGATACATTCAACAGTGTGCTCAAAGCCTCTTAACAGTGCAGAATTGTGGAAAAGAAAGTCAGCATTGCAATGCTGCTTGGCTAGCTTGAAATAGGTGAACATTCCTATTATTATATTTGTGAGAAATCCAATAATTAGAATTAATAAATGAATTTAATGATATTGTCAGATTTAAGAGTAACATACAAAAATCTTACATTAGCAATTATTAGAAAAATGAAATGAAAACCAGAAAATGAAAAAATGGATGATCTTACTGAAAGGAAAGGAGTGACACATAGCAGCAATTCACCGGAGAGTTCCGCTTTATTAGGGAAAGGTGCTGGGTTATATAGGAGGGGGCATGAATTGATTGAGGTGTCACTTCTACGGGGCTGGTGGCTGTTGGCTAGGTGCTGGGATTGGGAGGGGGGCGAGAGGTGATTGGGCTTCAGGTGGCGCCGGCGGGAACTGAGGACCCCGAAGAGAAGCTGGAAGTTTGCCATCTTACTGGTGGGGACCCTTCATTCCCCCCTTTCTCCTCTATGGGTTTGTGGACGTTGCTTTCTCTCTGGCTGCTTCCTGCTGAACAGGGGCGGAGAAGGGAGTGAGGGCTTGAGGATTGGGAGGAAAGGGTTGATAGGACTCCCCGCAGTAAGGACAAGTAGATGTGGACTTCTTCAGGTTTGGAAATCAATGAAGGTTCCCTGTAACCATAGGTTGGCCAAGAGGATATGGGTGTCAGGAGCCAGGCGTCTGCGGCTATTGTTTCTAGGAACAGTTTCCAGTGGAGAGAGGGGTCCATCTCAGCGTGTGGTGAGGAGGTCACGTGAGGGTGAGGGATCTTCTGTGGCCAGAAGCTGGTAGTTCCTGAGTAAAAACTGGTTGAAAGCTTGATTAGAGATTTTTCTGACTTGGGATTTGATGAACTTTATTATACAGGGTAAGAAGAGACAGGCGAGAAGAATGATTATTATGGGGCCTGCAATGGGCCAGAGCCAGGTGAGGAGGGGGTTTGTTAGTATTGACGAGAATGGGTTGGAATTGGAAGCAGAGTGGAGACTGGAGGCAAGGTCGGTGAGTTTGGTAATGTCAGTTTCTACAATGCCAGATTCGTTGATGTAATAGCAGCACTCTTCCCAGAGGAAGACGCAGGTGCCTCCCTTCTCGGCTGTAAGCAGATCTAGGGCCCGCCGGTTTTGAAGGGTGACTTTAGCTAGCGAAGTGACCTGTCTTTGGAGAGAGGCTAGAGAATCGGCAGTGGATGTCAGGGCTCCTTCAGGTTTGGCGTTGAGATCTCTAACTGCCTATAGAGAGTGACCCAAGGCTCCTCCCGAAAACCGTGCCCCAATGGCTGAGGTGATCAAAGAGCTACTGACCATGATGGGAAGGAAAGCAGCTCTTTTTGTGCGCGAGGGCAAGGGAGGTTGGAGCTCAAGAAATTCTGCCATGCTGTAAAGTGTTAACTGTGGGATTAGGGTGACGAGAATGCAGGGTGTATCGGAGTTGAGAGGCAGTGAGTTGAAAAGACTGTTATTACACTAAAAGAAGTGTCCCGGTTGCGTAAAAGTCTTAGAGCTGGAGGTAGGGGTATAGATAGAGAGGCAGTGAAGTGTGCTGGAGGGGGGTGGAGTTGGGCCTACACAGTGGTGGATGGTGAGATTATCTGCGTATTCTGGTTCCCATAGGGGTATGTCTGCCAGGGGGCAGAGGGGTTGTCTTTCTGCATGGAAGGAGTAGTTGGAAATATTAAGGGGCACGGCGGCCAGCAGTGGGCGCTGTAGTGATGCGCACAAGAAACAATTGGCTGTGTTAAGGGTGTGGTTGAGAAAGATGGTGGTGTCCTGAATGAGCTGTAATGAAGAGTAGGAGAAATGGGAAGAGGGGTGGGGATAAGAAGATGAAGAGGCACTATTAAGAGTTTGGATAATGACTTTTTCGGAATGTCTGCTATCTGATGCAAATTGAGAGATCTGGGAATGAGAGGGAACATACTTTCGAGAGATATGAAGGGTACTGTGGGGGGGGTCGAGGACCCCCCGTAGTAAACTGAGGCTGTGACTCTGGCAGCCCATCGAGAGTCCCAGGGATCTGGGATTGATAAGGAGAATGAGCTGTTGGGATATTTCATGAAACGGTTGGAGGAGTAATACTGTGGGTACTGGAAGTTACCCATGTAGTGAATGGTGCAAGACTAGTAGGGACATCTCCCGTAGGTATCTGGCCATCGCCTGCAATAGGCTTGTTTTTGGTCATAGAGGAAGCAGAGGTAGGGAGAATAAGGGTAGCTGCTAGTGAACACTTCAGTGGAGGGAGGAAAGTGGAGGTATAAAGGCTCAGAGCAGCTTTTCAGAGGGCAGTCTGGTGTGGCAATGAGGGCAGTAACTTTTGTTTGATGCTGTGTGTAAGTCTGTCTGACTTTGAATCGCCATACAAAGGAGGCTGGGGTGGCAGGGAAGACAATAGGAATGAGGGAAAAAGCAAGAGAGCAGTAAAGGAGGAAAAAGTCATGATTCGGGTATGGATGGCAAAGGGGGTGAACGGAATTTTGGAGGAAAGAGGACAGTAATGTCAGGAGTCTGGAGGGAGGGAGAGTCTGTAAACTTTTGTAGGTTAAGAGATCTTTTAGGTGATGTGGGGACAGAATGGTAAGGGGCGCCCTGAATGTCAGTTTATGAGCTTCTTTCTGCAAGAGCTGTCTAGCGGCTAATGCTCGTAGGCAGGGGGCCCATCCCTGAACTGTGGGGTCTAATTGCTTGGAGATATAAGCTACTGGGGCAAAGGATGAGCCATAATATTGGCCTAGGACTCTTAAAGCTTGACTGGACCTCTCATGAATGTATAATGAGAAGGGCTTCGACAAATCAGGAAGATGGAGAGCTGGGGCTTCCACAAGGGCTTGACAGAGCTTAATGAAGGAGTGTTGGGGTGAGGAGGATAAAGGTTTTTTAGGGGGGCTCTTGCTGAGGTTGTATAGGGGTCTTGCCAACAGGGTGCAGGGAGAAGTTAGGGATCTATGTTCTAAAATATCTAGCTAGGCTTAGAAAGGGCCTAGAAAGGAAAGGATTTTTGTCTTGGTTTTGGGAATGGGCAGGTCAGAGAGGAGCCATTTTCTGTCTAAGATAATGGACTTTCTTTGTTGAAATAGAAGGAATCTGAGGTAAGTGATAGGAGGGGAAGAGATTTGAGCTTTGACGGGGGATACTCGGTAACTTCTGGAAGCTAGAAGGTTAAGTAGGGAGGCAGTGTCAAGTTGAGACTGTTCCCACGAGAGACTGCAGAGTAGAAGATTGTCTATGTATTATAAGGTGTACTTGGAGTGATCATGATGAAACTGTTTGAGGTCCTGAGCTAGGACCTGTCTAAAAATATGGGGACTATCTCGGAAGCTTTGTGGCAAAACTGTCTAAGTGAGTTGTTTAGAATGTCTTGTGTATGGGTCTGTCCAGGTGAAGATGAAAAAATCATGGGAGCAGGGGTCTAGAGGGATAGAAAAATGGGTCTTTGAGATCTAGGACTGAGAAGTGGGATGCTGAGGCTGTATGGATTTGGAACTAAGGGATGGATAGGGACAATGGCTATGTTGATGAGGCGAAGGTCTTGGACAAGGCGGAAAGATCCGTTGGTTTTTTTAACTGCTAATATGGGGGTATTAAATGGGGAGTGAGTGGGTCTGCTTGAATGATGGGTTGGAGGCCTATGAGGGCTGAAGTGGTTAGGGGGTATTGGGCCTGACAGATATACTGAGAGGGGTCACATAATTTGATAGAGGCAGGGGGACATAGGGCCACGGAGGGGCTTGTAATGTCCCAAACTTTGGGATTTACAGGGTGTATGAGGGCAGAACCGGAGCTTTCATTGGGTAGAGGGGGGTCGTCGGCTATGAGGGCTATCAGAAAGGGAGTACTGGGGGCTGTGGGAGTGGATATAGTTATGGAAACGTGGAGGAGGGAAAGGATGTCTCGTCCTAGTAAAGGGATGGGACACTGGGGCATAACCAGGAAGGAGTGGGAGAAAGGTATGGGATTGTCTTGGATTATGCATAAAAGGGTGGGTGGGGGGTTTAATGGGAAAATCTGTTTACCTCCTACTCTGACTATAGGAGTAATGGCTGGCGTGGTAGGGCCCCGGTATTCTCACAAGACTGAGAAGGTGGCTCCTGTATCTAGGAGGAAGGAGATGGGGTGACCATCTACTGTTAGAGTAACCCTGGGCTCCTGTTTGGTGATGGAAATGGTCGGGCGAGAAGCCCCCGGGCCCCATCAATCTTCTTCTGCCAGCCCCACTACAGCGGGCTTAGGATGGGGGTTGTTCGTCCAGCCTCCCCTTCGGGTGGTTGGGCAATCAGACCCGCAGTGGCCCTTTTTGTGGCATCTGGGGCATGGGGTGGTAGGAGATCTGGGGGAGGGGCATGCCCTTGACCAATGTCCCTCTTTTCTGCACTTGAAACAAGCTCTTGGGGGGGCTTGTTTGTAGAGGGGCGCCCAGGTTGTGGTTTTATCAGCTGGGCCAACATCTGGAAATTGGCCTGATCAGCCTTTTGTTTACGGCATTCTTTCTCCTGATCAGCCTTTTGTTTACGGCATTCTTTCTCCTCCTCCTGCTTATGGAAGACTTTAAAGGCCACTGTTAGGATCTCAGTCTGTGGGGTAGCAGGGCCCTGTTCTAACTTTTTGAGTTTAGCTTTAATGTCGGGGTAGCCTTGAGCTAGGAAGTATGTCATAAGGACATGTCTTCCTTCAGGTGTTTCTGGGTCCAGGCTGGTATACTGTAATAGGGCTTGAGTGAGTCTGTCTAAGAACTCGGAGGGGATTTCATCTCTCTTTTGAATTATGTCTTGGAGCTTTTGAAAATTGACTACTTTACAAGCTGCCCTTTTTCAGACCTGCTATTAAGCAGGAGGCAAAAATATCTCAAGAGCGGAGACTCATGGCGGTGTTATAATTTCAGTGTGGGTCTTGTTCGGGGACAGCAGTGGGGCCAGGGGGATAAGTGGGGTCAGTCCTGTGGGTTTCAGTAGCCTGCATTTGGGCGAAGTCCTAAACTCGTCTACGCTCTTCAGGGAGGAGAGTATTGGCCAGGAGCATGAAAATGTCATGATGTGTGAGGCTGTAAGACTGGAGGGTGTATTGAAACTCCCTAATGTATGTCATGGGATCAGTGGAAAAGGAACTTAGGCGTTTCTCTAGTTGGGCTAAATCTCTTAAGGAGAAAGGGATGCGAACACGCACACTGCCTTCGGATCCTGCTACCTCCCGGAGGGGGGCGATAATTTTGGGAGGCTCTCGGGACTGAGTCTGAGGGGGACTGAAGGGTTCTGGCTCAGTCTGTGGGGGAGTGACGCGGTCTAGCCATGCCTAGTCGAGCAGGTCCTGAAGTGCAGAAGGGGGGCAAAGAAAATAAAGAAAGATAGAATCGGACCCACATGTCGCCAGCTAGCAGCCCAGCTGCTTACTTCTGCCACTCTAGATGGGCTTGAACTCATGACTCTGAATTAAGAGTCCCATGCTCTACTAAGCTACAGCAGGGCTCCAGTTAATTGCTTATGGAATGCGTTGTTTTCTATTCCTGCCACATCGGCAAGTGGGGGAAGGGCATAGCTAGAAGCAGGGGCGGTGTTTCTACACATCTTCAAGGTCTCCCTATTTTCAGAGTGAGGAGTCTTGGCAAGATATGTTTTTGTGGACAGATAACTTCTAAGGACTGCACCGGTTGTTCTCTAGCTTGTGCTTTCCCATGCTGCGTTCAGACATGGGGGGAGGTGCTTTCCCATTCTCTCTACAAACATGTGAGAAGACAAAGGCGGTCCCTAAGAGGGGAGAAACAGGTGATGAGGGCAAAGATGGAGGAGGCCCCTGGGACCTAGTTAAAGGGGGCTGAAAGGCTCAGGCTTAATCTGCAGGGAATGAAGGTGGAGGAGGTGAGATGGGGGAGGAGATGGTTGGGGAGGAAGGGAGAAGGGCTGTTGTAGGAGAAGAAGGGGAAGGGAGTGAACAGGAGGCTTCTGCGGGGGCGGCGGCTTGCAGGCTAGGAGAACTTGGGAGGGGGCGGGGAGAGGAGGAGGCAGAAAGCTTCGATATAGGGAATCTCCTTCCATTTTTTCAGGCGCTGGCAGTAGTTAAAAAGATCGCGAGTGATGTTAGGATCAAGAGTTCCCCCTGCAGGCCATTGGTTTTTATTGTCTAGGGGGTATGTCGGCCAATCTTGGGAGCAATATTTACGGAGAAGTTTTGGTTTTATATCAGTCATCAGGGAGAGGGTAGCCAGATGCTTAAGCAGGCATTCAAGAGGTGAACTTTCAGGGAGGGATGAGGAGGCTCCCATGGCTAAAGGACAGAGAAGGAGACAAACAGGGGAAGACGAACGGAGATCCTCGGACCGGAGGCAGACAGCAAGGAGACAAAGGGCGTCCCCGATGATCCTTGGTGGTCTGCGGAAACTCGTATACGAGTCGGAATTTCTTGGGAAGTGTGGGTTGTCACCCAGACTTCCCTAAGAAGGCAGAGTGCCGGAGTCACGAGGTACCTAGCGCTAGGCGTTTTCGGCGGATGGAGCAGAAGAAGGAACGGGGGGAAAAGGGAGCGTTCTCATCCACAAAGGAGTCACCTCATTTATGGCTGTTGGAGGGGGGTGCCTGAGAGTCAGCCGCTGCCGTGAAGGCCTGAGGCGGGGATTTATGACTGTCAGAGGAGGGGCCTGAGCGTCCGCCGCAGCTGTAAAGGCTTGAGGCGGGGATTTATGGCTGTTTGGGGAGGGGCCTGAGGCGGGGAGAGTTCCCTCCTCATCCCCGAGCGTCAGGGCCTTGCCGGACGATCACAGTCAATGGCACTGCAATAGCTCGGGGAAGAGTGGCCCACCCCGGGGAAATTTTGCTTAAAAACTTTCAGCACTGATGCAAGGGATGGTGAATGCGTTTGACTGTCGGAGGAGGGGCCTGAGCGTCTGCCGCAGCCGTAAAGGCTTTGAGGCGGGGATTTATGGCTTTTGGAGGAGGGGCCTGAGGGTCTGCCGCAGCCGTGAAGGCCTGAGGCGGGGAGCGTTCCCTCCTCATCCCCGAGCGTCAGGGCCTTGCCGGACGATCACGGTCAATGGCACTGCGATAGCTCGGGGAAGAGTGGCCCACTCCGGGGGAAAACTTACCTAAAGGCCAGAGAGGAGTGGTGAGTGTGATGAGCCAGCGCCGGAAAAAGAGGACGAGGGCAAGCTGCTGCTGGTGTCGGGGGAAGACGGGGCCCAGTTGGGGTGTCCCGTCTCCCGGGTTTCGGCACCAATGAAAGGAAAGGAGCGACACATAGCAGCAATTCACCGGAGAGTTCCGCTTTATTAGGGAAAGGTGCTGGGTTATATAGGAGGGGGCATGAATTGATTGAGGTGTCACTTCTACGGGGCTGGTGGCTGTTGGCTAGGTGCTGGGATTGGGAGGGGGGCGAGAGGTGATTGGGCTTCAGGTGGCGCCGGCGGGAACTGAGGACCCCGAAGAGAAGCCGGAAGTTTGCCATTTTACTGGTGGGGACCCTTCACTTACCAACATAATGAATTAAAGAAATCAAATAAAAAATATGTTTATTTTATGAATCCATCTATATAGAGTAAAAAAATAGGCAAAACTGAACTACTGTGTTCTAAATTACTATAGTAGTTAACTTTCAGTCTGGGGACAGTATGTTGGTCTGAGTGAAGGTGTAAATGGGGGCTTGTGAATATTGGTAACGTTTTCTTTTTTGACCTGGGTGGTGGTTACTTGAGTGTTTACTTTGGGATAATTTCTTCAATTGTACATTTATGTTTTTATGCTTTTCTGTATAAGTCACTTTAAAAAAAGTAAAAAATACTGCTCAGCTAGCTTGAATTAGGTGATCCATAATGGTCAGTTGGCTGTAGCCAGATCAAAAGAGCCATGTGGTTCAAGGGTATCCCCTTGAAAGCAGTAGCGGTGGGAAGGAGAGGAGAGGGGAGGGAAGGACAGAGCCAGAAGAAAGGGATCTTGTCCCATAGAGGATTTCCCCAAAGCTAATGGGGTTAAGGGAGTACATGCGCCCTCCCCTTCCCTGCCCCCCCCCCCACCTCCACCATATCTGAACACTCATACCTGCATCTCCTGTTTCTCCAATATGTTGTCTTGGCCATTTGTTTCAGAACTACCTGGGTGCTTATTCAGTCATAACTTCATGATCTTGGGAGGAACTCAAGCTCACCATTTCTGACTCTTTGACCCATTGATTATTTAGAAGTGTGATGCTTAGTTTCTAAGTGTTTGGTGATTTTCCTACCCTTTTGTTACTGATTTCTAGTTTAATTGTAATCAGAGAATACATTTTGTGTAATTTCAGTTCTTTTAAATTTGTTGAAGTTTGTTTTATGCCCCAGTGTTGCCGAGCAGCTGCGTATGGGCAGGTCTCTCCCTGTGCACAAGGTGAAGCACTAGATGAAACCTCCACCTGGATGGGGGAGGGTTCTTGACTCCGGAAGAGGAGGAATTCTCAAACAGGCCAGACAATAGGTAAGGAAGGAATTCATTAAAGCGAGAGTAGCAGAGAATGACAGCAGGCAGCCATGCAGTTAGCAGAGAGCAAGGAAGAGCAGAGGCTCATTGAACTGCTTAGCACGGGGCAGATCCCTTGCCAACTACTGAAGCCAGGGTTACCCGGCGTCCAGTGCCTGCTTGGATCTGCACAGCATGGGAACTGAACCCCTACCCCCCAGATTTGGGAGAGTTGCAGAGCACTGGTTGGAGTGAGATTATGTTCCCAAAGGCCAAGAAAGGTCAGGCAGGCTACTAAAGAGCATGATCATACAGCTGCAGTTCTGTCCAGGTCACCCAGGTGAGGAGAACTTGTAAGCCAAAATCAGAGCTGTCAGTAGGCCCTCCCTACTTATCTGAAGTAGGACAGAGACAGAGTGAAAGCTTGTGCTTAAGTCTGGAAAATAGAATGAAATAGCAAAGAGACAAAGATGCTCACCACTGGAAGAGCACAGAGACAAAATGCAGTAAGTTGAACAGTGAGAATTTTTAAAATTTAAGGCAAAAAGTACACAAAGAAAGAGGAGTGCAGACAACCTCAGAGAGTAGGAGCACTTCAGGGCTTAGGAGTCTGTCTTTTAAAGTTTTCAAGAATGGGGAGAAGGTTGGAGGGTGTGGCATTACAGCTCTTGGGCTTAGACGTGTGTGGTCTCATGATGTCTCTTTCCAGTGAGAGACACTATGTCACCACCCACAGTCAGTCCCCTAGATAATTCTGTAAGATAAACTTAACACAAGGAATTATTGATCCAGTTACTTTCCAAGATAGTGGTTTCCTGCGGGCACTGGGAACAGATCAGTTAAGACTGCTTACCTTGCTTTAAGATAGGTTGTTGGCTGATTACCAAGGAATATGTCAGAAATCCTGTCTTCTAACTCACTGGTTTTTAAAATGGAATCTTAGCCTTAAGGAGTCTCTCCTGTTCTTACTATACCATTTATATCAGCATTTTTCATCATAGACAGGAAGAGTTAATCACGAAGCTTGTTCTATATCCCTGCCCCATTTCACCAGGACCTGATTTATCCGACTAAATGTTCTGTGGGAACTTGAGAAGAATGTATATTCTGTTGTTGGGCGGAGTGTTTGGTCAATGCTGATTGGATCTTGTCGGCTGATGGTATTGCTGGATTCTTCCACACCCTGGCTGATTTTCTGTCTCCCCATTCTAACAGTTGTTGAAAGAAGGGTTTGAAGTCTCCAACTGCAACTGTGGATTTGTCTCTCTCTCCTTTTGGTTCTGTCAGTTTTTTCTTTACATATTTTTCAGCTCTGCTTTTTGGTGCATACACACTTAGGATTATTATGATCTCTTGTATTGATTATTAGTATGTCCCTTATAATTTTCTTTGCTCTCAATTTGACTTTATCTGATATTTAATGCAGCCATTCCTACTTTCATTTTTATTAATGTTTAATATTTTTCCATCCTTTTGCTTTCAACTTAGCTATATTGTTATATATTCTAGTAAGTTTCTTGTGGAGCAATCGCAGGGTTATGTTTTTTTAAGTCACTCTGCCAATCCTAGTCACTTTGTTGGAGTATTTAGACTACTTATGTTTGATATAATTATTGATATATTAGGGTTAAGTCTGACATTTTGTTTTTTGTTTGTTTCCTCTGTTTTTATGTATTCACTGTTTTATTTTTTTTACTGTCCTGTGGGTTACTTAATATATTTTTTAGAATTCCATTTTGATTTATCTATAGTGTTTTTGAGTGTATCTTTTTGTATAGTTTACTTACTGGCTGCTCTAGGTATTACTTTGTACACGTAATTTATCATGATCTACTGGCCTGTTAGGCTGAATAATGGACCCCAAAGACATCCATGTCCTAAATCCCAGAACCTGTAAATATGTTACCTTAATGTGGCAAAAGAGACTTTGCAAATATAATTAAGTTAAAGATCTTAAAATGAGGAGGTTGACCTGAATTATCCAGGTGGGCCATATAGAACCACTAGGTTTTTACAAGGAGTCCAGAGAGTCAGAGTGAGAGATGGAGATGCAATGCTGGAAACAGAAATAAGAGCAAGGCAGGGCCAAGACCCAGGGAATATGCTTGGCCTCCAGAAGCCAGAAAAGGCAAGGAAATGGTGCCCTGCCGGTCTCTGGAAGGAGGTGGTCAGGTGTTCTTTAGCTTACTGACAATGATCTAAATCTCTATCTTTAGAACTGTAAGATGATAGATTTGTGTTGTTTTAAGCCACTATACCTGTCACCTCCAAGGTTTTAAGCTGTTCTTGGCAGGAGGAATAGGGAGAAATGTGTCTATTCCATCTTGATCCAAAATTGGAAGGTGCGCATGGCGTTCTGAGGTGCTGGTGGGACTTGCAGGTTGAGCTGTCCAGTTCGCGGCTGAGTATACTTCCAATAGAGTAGATGTGAGATCTGGATGATACAGCTCTGCGAGCTTTCAGCACAGCGAGGGAAGTTTAAAGGAAGAAGGAGGATGAGATTGCTCAGTGTGGAGGGGAGGAGAGGAGGAGTAAGGAAAGAGGCCTTGGAACCTCTAGTCATTCTATGGGTCTGAAAGATTCCTCAAGATGGACTGCAATGGAGGAGACAAGCAGCAGCATGGACGGCCAGGAGCTGAGGCAGAAGCCCAGGGCCATCTCAATGCCTTGGAATGGAAAGGAACACCTGGGCACAAGAACAAGAGGAAGGAAGACTCTGTGCATCTGGGTACCAGATCACGCCTGGTGAGTGACGGAGAAGGGGGAATCAGAAAGGATTGACCCAGGGAGACTAAGAGCCTGGGCCCAGGCCTGACAGACTGGGGTGAAGAGGACACTGTAAGTAGGGGCAGGGTTCTAGAGAGGGAGGACCCTCTCTAGAGAAGGGCAGGACGGACAAGCAGAGAGAAGCTCTTTGATTGCTGAGTTTCCTTTATAGGTGGGGCAACATTGGGCAACAACACTATTGGCTCAGAGTCATTGCTCTCCTGTACCCCAGCTCCCACCCTCCTAGCTTCCTCCTAGTCCGTCACCAGCACCCTACATTCCAGAGAGTTCAGCTCTCTTTTTAAGAAGGCTAACTAAGAAGCTGAACTTTAAGAGTTCCTTTCCATGTGGAAATTAATACTCTCTGGAGAAATATTTTCTCAGAATCAAGATGTGCTTGGCGAATCAAGAAAAGGGGTGTCTTGCTCCCCCTCTTTGTCCCTCCTCCCACTCTCAGTGTGAACACACAGGAGGTTGAATGCCACAGTTCTTGAGCAAGCCTCTCCCAGAGGGACCTGAGTTTGGGCTAGTTTTACTTCTGGTTTCAGCTGAACAAGAGTAGAGGGAGGAAAGAGGAGGCAGAGCCTAGAGCTGGGAGGGAGTGGAAGGGAAGGAAAGGATAGGGAAAGGCAGTCCCTGGAGAAGACCTCCCCTGGAAGGAGCCAGGGAGAGAGGCCCTCGTCTGACAAGACCCCTTTGGAGATGCCAACAAGCCTTGCTTGCACACTAATCACTAGATGAGAGCATCTCTGGCCTCTAGGGGGAGTGTGTTAGGGTTGGCAGGGCCTGGCCTCCTGTGGCCACAGCCCTCCCAGTTCGTCACTGGTTTACCTGCTGCTCTCCTGGAACCCTCTCTCCTTGTCTCGGGAAGCTAATACGGGCTGTAGGGGAGGAAAGAGGCCTTTCAGTAGAAATAGGTCCCGGCTTCCCTGCAGGAGGTTGCTGGGTGCTGGGGTGATGGAGGACTGTCTTCTCCAGCCTTTCTCTTCACCGCCCTATCTGCTGTCCTCATGCTGACCCTCCTCAAGACACTGGGTGGGAGGATGCTGCTGTGGGCATGGCAGAGGGCACCGTTCAACTCTCCCTGTGCTTTCAGTGAGGGTTCACCTTCCTTCGTTCCGTTGTATAAGGTCTGTTCAACTCTGACGTTCCTGCTCCTCCCCAAGGTCAGGGGCAGGACCAGAATGTCTCCCTGGATGGGCCATCTCTGCAAAGCGTGGCCTGGGGAAGAGCCACGATGGGCACAGCCGCCCCCACAGTGCTGTGCCTGAGCTCAGTGCTCCAGCCCCTCTGCTGGACCGGCTTCGTCCTCCCTCTGGCAGGACAGGATGTTCCTTCAATTAGAGTAGTAGCCCAAATATTTGGGGGGTGGTCTTGGCCTCTGCTCCCACTTCTCTACATACTTGCCTAGTCACCAAGCTCTCAGTGAGGCTTTACCCTGGGCCAGGTTTTGGGCTGGACCTTGAGGATCTCGCGATTCCCTCTCAGAGCTCAGCATCAGGGGGTGGCTGCCAGGAGGTGGGCCAGTAATTACAATTACTATGAAAGAAGGAAGCTCAGCCAGGGTCAGAGAAGCTGCCCAGTGGAGGGCATTCATCACAAAAGTAGATGCATGTGTATAAGAGGGAGGGAAGGAGACAGAGCTAGAGATGGAGAAAGAAGCCCAGGAGAGAACGACAGAAAGAGAGAAGGTTGCGGGGGGGTGGGGAGGCAGGGATCAGAGACAGAGGCAAGGAGAGGCAGCTGGAGAGCAGGACGGGGTAAGGCTGGGCCTTCCAGACGGTGTGGGCGTCTGGGGGCAGCCATATGCTCTGCTCGAAGGGGTCTGTGGGAAAACCAACTGCTTCATCTCCAAAAGGGTGGGCTGTTCCCTCTGCTTTCAAAGCTCCCTGCTGTACCTACGGCATTAGACCTACACACCAGATGGTGACTGTCAGTACATACAGCCCCTCCCACTCGACCAGGCGGCCCCAGAGTTCCTGCTCCCCCTTATGTCCCTGTACCCGGCTGAGCCTGACTGGAGGAGACGCATGAGTACTTGCAAATATGGACAATAGCTTGCCTGTACTGAGCACTGTGAAAGCACCTCAAACATCAGGTTTCAACTCCACCCACTTCATGAGGTGAGTATTATCTGTGTCCCTTTTGTACACATGCAGAAACTGAGGCTTAGGTAGGTTGACAGACTGTCTCAGGTCCACATGCTGTGTAGGATGGAGCAGGTTCAGACCCAGGTATCCAATCCCACCTCGTGTGCTTCTAACCACATCTCCTCCATGCCCTCCACCCTGCTAGGCTGTATGGTGAAGAAATGCATGGGGGGTGAGTCAGGGAAGTCTGCCTGGAGGAGCAGCCAGGGGGCCGGGCACTCCTGGCTTGGGTGAGCTGTGGAGGAGGGCACCAGCTTTGTCCAGGGAAACAGGAAGGAGGAGGCTCCTCACTCCTCCAAATGCCAGTCTCCAACCCCTTCTCAGTGAAGGCTTCCTGACTTTCCCTGCAGGGTGCAGGCAGCAGAACTGGAGGCCTCCGGCCAGCTGGGCTGCAAATGCTGAAGGCTATGGAGCAGATTCTCTCCCCATCAAAATGCAGCCCTGGGGAAGCCCTAGGGGCCCCAGGCTCAGGTGCTTCCTGCCAAGGGCAGGCGCCTCATTCCTTCTGGGAAGAAATTTGCATGGCTGGCCCTGGGCCTGCTGCCACCACCCTCCAGGCTGCCTTTGGCCAGCATCTTCCAGGAAGACTTCCTGGGCCTGGCCTGCTGTCCGGATGTGGCACTTAGGTGTTCACGGAGTTGGGATGTTTGCTAGGGACAGGGAGTGCTCTCCTGGCCAGGAGAATTGGAATCTCACCACTGAGGAAACCTGGGATGTTTACACTGCCCCTTGGACTACCAGGCAGAGTGCTGCCCTGGCCAGCAGCCGGTCTGCAGGGCACCCAGTCCCGGGCGGCAGTCTGGCCCTGGGAGGGGAGGGTCCAGAGGGAAGAGGTCCTGGTTGTCAGGAAGGGTAGGTGAGGAGGAGGTGGAGGAGGAAGAGGGCTGTTCAAGGAGATAGAAGCTCTTTGTCTCTGTGGGTTCTTTGTGAATTGGGCAACATTTGGCAATAAGACATATTAGTTAATAAAGCCACAGTTTTCCTGCCTGCCACCCTTCAGGTAGCTTCCTCCTGATGGCAGCCCCTATCACCCAGGGACATGCCCCCAAACACTCAGGATCTTTGGTTCTGTATGGGGGGGTGGGCAGCTTGGGGCCAAACATTAAGGCCTTGATCCAGAGACCATGGCCATCACCCTGGCCGAGAGGCGGGGACCTCTCTGTGCGTCTCTTCCTCATTATCTCCTTCTGCTCTAGAACTCTGTCACTGACCAGCTAGCTGGGCGACTGGGTGAGTTTCTTTGCTCGAGTCTCCTCTGAAAAGCAGGTCTCGTGAAGTACTTCATGGCGCTCCTGTGAGGACCAAAAGGAAGGGGCTACACAGTGCCTGGCCCACAGAGGGGGTTTGATACTTGGGGTTTTCCTGCCTTCTGAGGATAAGAGCAGTGAAAATGTAGGGCCTCACCTCTGAATCTGGGCCCTGTGAAAGAAAGCCCCACTTGTGGTGCTCCTGGGAGACTCAGGGCCTGCAGTTCTGTCTCTATCTTACTCACTGTGTGACCACAGGCAGCACTCAGTTTATCTGTTTTTAAAGTGAGAACAGTGACTTTATTAACTCACAGAACTGTCAGAGTCACATGAGATAAGGTCACGGCAGCTCTGTATGGAGTTAAAAGTGTCCTCCAGTGCTATGGATTATTACCTTCTCTCTCTCCTAAGATGGCACACCCCCTCCCTGTACACCCCATGGGAACCTGGGCGCTGCATGCCTCCAGACATAGGCAGCGGTGTGCTGTAAACTGGCTCTCTGGGAGGGAAAAATGCCTTGACATGTAGCCTTTGCTAATTTCCATGGTGTGAGTACTCTCACCAGCCTGATTTCCAGTGACACCACCCCTAAATATTTAACAAGTGGCTCCCTACCAAGCCAGTAACTTCATACCATTGGCAGGGGCTTGAAACAAGGCCCGGGTCTCTGGCCAGGCAGCCGACAGCCCCAGTGTGAGTGGATTCCGTGAGACCTCCTTTTCTCCTTTATTCCATCCGAGCTGGCTCTGCCAAGACCCTGTACTTCTTTCCCAACGCTTCTCTTGGGTTCTGAAACCAGAGGGTTCCATAGAGGACAGGGTATGGGGCTGCCTACCCATCTGTAGGGAAGGTTAGCTGAGGCCGGTCCTTGAGGTGGCCAAGTGTCACTGCATGAATTTCTGGGGTGGAGAGGGAGTAGGTTGTGGGGGGAGAGTTGGCCCCCCTCTCCTGCCTGTTAAACACCGGCTCCTGCTGTACATGGCAGCTTGTACCCCCGCTACCTCCTTAGGACTGATACTCATGTCATGCCACGGTCCCAGCATTTGGAAACCGGCATCCTACTTCCCTGCAGGCTCCTCAAGATCTGGCCCAGCTTTTGGTGTGTTGGAGATGCCACAGAGAACAATGTTGAATTAATAGGGACATTACCAACCCCATGCACACAGGCTCTGCGGTGGCCTGGCACAGCAGCCCCGGCCCTCAGTGTCTTTCAGACATGACAAGATCCTGCACCCACCTTCTGCCCCTCCTCACTCATTCAACCAACATTGATCAGAGCCCATCACATGTAGCGGGCTAGCTGGCCAAGGGATTTGGGGGTGCCTCGGAAGCTCCTTGCTTGGTGGGTTTGGTGGATAGTGGTGGGAAATATGAGAGAAGATGCGAGGCTGGATGGAGTGGCAGAGTCCCATTTTAGAGGCGTTGAATTTAGGTGCCTACCCAACCTGTAAGAGGAGCTGTCCGGGCAGATACACCCCTGCGTGCAGCTCTGGATAGAGGAAGTGACTTTGCTGATCCTTCTTCCAATAAGAGTTCCAGTCCAGGGAGCTCAGGTGAACTTCTGTTGTCCCCATGCTCAGGTAATTGGTCACTGAGTCCATGTGCTCCCAAGCCTTTCCTGGGTTGTCTCCTCTACCTGAATACCCTGCCTGTGGAAATCCACCTTTCCTTCAGGTACTCAGGTCAAATGCTCTTCCTCGAAGCGTTCTGGAAACTTCATCCCGGGTGCTGTTCAGCAGCTCCTTCTCTGGCCCCCAGCCCCCTTTGTCCGTGCTTTCTTGCCTTTTCCCTCTCAGGTGGCCTGTGTGATAGAAGCGCGTGCCCGTGTCTGTTTCTGCCTCTCCCCACAACGTGCCATGGGCTCCTGAGGGCAAGGACAGATCCCTCTTCTCTGTGTCCTTCAGGGCACTTTCCAGCTCTGGCATGAATGGATGGATGAATCAATGAAAGAATGGTGATAATAGATCAGCTGAACTTCATTTGTCTTCTGGGTATCAATGCCCCGCCACCACCACCCACCCACCTTATATCAGCTTCCTCTGCAGAGGGCTTTGGAGGGCTGCTCTGCGTGTGTCTAGCTGAGCACATCTCTGGCCTGGGGCTAGGACATTCCCAGCAGACAGCACAAGTGTGCCCTGTTACCTACCCAAGTCCTGCCTCCAGGGCACCCCTTAAGTTCAGCCTCTTGGTTGTGGCCGCTGTGTCTCTGTGTTCCTGCCATGCTGTGACAGGTATAAGAGGGTCTAGAGGTCTCTGGCCTCTCAAGCTATTCTTTTTCTAATCTGCACTCAGAAATAGAGACGTGCTTTGACATTCTTAATTCCTTTATAATCATAGAAAGGCAAAGCTGAGTTGCTAATTTAGGTACAAAGATGCTTCAGCGCTCCTGAATTAGTCAATTTTGTATTTCTTCACAGTTTTTGAAATAGCTTATTGCAGTTGTTGATGGAAGCAACTTTTAACATTGCAACACTGTTTCCAAACAATGAGAGACCCTGGATCTGTCACTCCAAAACACAGCTGGTGATTCTGGCTGTGAACCCCAGGCCCCACTCTTGTTCCCAGCAAGCTGAATCCCTGATCAGATCCCACTCTTGTGCCTTGGCAGGATCCATGTCCAGGATACAGGGGCCCCATGGTCTCCTTGAGGGCTACAAAGATGGGGCTGGGTTTGTTTCTCTCCAGCTGAGTGTCTTCTGCACGCCCGCCCTCAACAGTGCCACCTCGTTAGGTGTTACTCAACTGCTCCAGAAAATGCTTTTTGTACCAAGCAGTCTAAGGAAAGAGTCAGGCCCAGCCTCTCAGGACAAGTAGATTTCAGGATAACATATTGGCCCCACTGACCTATTGAGAGGGGGTGCTTTCAGGTGGCCTGTGACGTCCCTCTCTGTTAGTACCTTCTTCACTTAGTATGTCTGGGAGCTGAGTCCACACGAGTACAGCACATACAGAGTGGTCTGTGCTTTCAGAGGTCTCCTGTGTGTCCCATTGCATGCATGGGTCACACTCTCTCTGATCCCCGGAGATGGATATTTAGTGTGCTTCCAATCAGTCAATGACATGTGGCACTGCCCTGGAGATCCCTGTGTGTGAGCCACTGTGAGTGATGTGAGTGCATTCACAGGAGGTATTCTCCCAAGCAGAAGTCTAGCTTTAGAATTTAAAAACAGCTTCCCAAAATAGAGTTAGCATATGTATTGAGGAGAAAGTTAGACAGTTATGAAAATGAGTCCCGTCACCCACCTCATACTGCCACAAAACAAAACTAGTGATGGGACATCCTTCTTACTGGCAAATTGGGGGACAGGTAGACAGCCACTGGGTGCACTGTATCTGAGATCTCTGCATCTGTTTCCTGGGAGCTGTGCTGTGGTCTCAGCAGGCTGGGTGGGACCCCACTGGAGCCTGGCTCAGACTCTGCGCAGCCTCTGTTAACCCTGCCAGTTGTCCCAGGCTGCTGCCGCAGGTGGAGGCCAGTGGGTCCTCCTCAGAAAGCTGGCTGGCTGCTGCGCCGAGGTGGGGGGACCCACCTGCCCGAACTGGCTCCCAGGCGCTTCAGACACAATCTGCTAAAGGAAAGGTCAGTCTCACAGTCAAGGTGATCACGAATATTCACTTAGGGCCTCTGCTCTGTCCTCTGGGAGGCACTGAGAACAGGGAGGACAGAACTCTGAGGCTGCGACTCCCCAGAGACCCTCAGACTAGCGGAGAGAAGGAACATCCCAAGAACCACAGCGGAGAGAAGGAACATCCCAAGAACCACGTAGTTCCAGGGTAGACCGGAGAGGCAGAGTTTCTCTGTCACGGGGCCAGGCCCTGCCCAGGCTCCGCTCCTTCTCCCCGCCCTGCCCCTGTCCCCTCCCCCCAGGGTTCTTCGGCCTCAAGGAACTGGTGGGGGGTGGGGGTGCGGGGTAAGGAGGAGGAAGGGCAGGGAGCCCCTGTTGGGCCACAGGAAGGGGTAAATCCTGTGAGGTCACCGAGCCCTGGATAAAAGGGTGCAGAGGTGAGTGGCAGAGCATTCGTTCACCAGTCTCCTGAGGACCCCAGACATGAAGCTCCTCTTTTCCGCCCTGCTGTCCCTCGGGGTTCTTGGTGAGTGCCGGTGCCTGGGGGCGCGCCCCCTCTGGTGGGCGTCTGGGTCCCTGCGCCCAGCCTGTGGGTGCCCGATGCCCGCGCCGGCGGCCCGCACCAGCTCCTGCTTCCCCCTCCAGCCGGGAAGTAGGGCCGCGGGCAGCCCGCACACGTGCCTGGGGAGGGGCCGGAGCGGGGATCCCCTGAGCCGGCTGGGGCGAGCCTGAAGCTGCCCAGAGCAGAGCTTCCCAAAGGGCTTTCCGGGACCCTGCCCCGTTTTGTCCTACCAGAACCTTGGGTATTCATAGTACTGTCAAACGCTATTTACAGGGGAGGAAACTCTGTGACTCAGAGAGGGTGAGTGACTTGCCCAAGACACACAGGAGACTGGAGTTCAGAACCCAGCTCCTGCAAGGACTCTAGCTTGGGCAAGGAGGAGCCTTTCTGAGCCTTAGTTTCCTCATTTAAAAAGTGGTCGAACCATCTTCCCACACAGGTGGAAGAGGAGGCAGGGTGCCAGCTGCTCAGTGGTAGGCAACGAGAGCACACACGTCCACTGCAGAGAGGCAGGTCTAGTGGCACAGATCCTCCTGACGCGACCCCTCTGTCAGACGCTGTGAGAGAGAAATGAATGATCTCTGGCTTTAAATGCGCCCAAACTACAAGGAGCTAAGTAGAGGGGACTAAACAATTGTTTATCTGGAGCCAAGCAGCTGAAATAATTTCTGGGGTGTTCAGAGGGCCCGTGCCAGTGATGGACATTAGTGATGTGAACGCCCGAGGGCAGTGCTGGCTGCGATGGAGGGAGGCTCGGAGGCCGCAACAGAAAGGGCTGATAGCACCAATCCTAGGCTCTGTGAGAGGGTCAGAGGGATGAGCGCATGCCCTCAGACCCAGGGGGAGCAATACCATCCCTGCCTTCTGGTTCCTTCTCCAGATTCCTTCCCTTGGGTGCTGGTCATCCCTTTCTTCTCTAAGGCAGGATTGTGCCTGGCCAGGACCAACTGCTCAGGACCAACTTCCCTTCTGCTCCCTGATAGGTTGCCTGCTGGGTCCACAATACAGGGTTGGGGTCACCTAGGTTGGGGTGCAGAGATGTAGCAAGCCTTGCTTTGCTGTAAGTGCTCACGGGCTGTGGTCCAGGATTCTGGATGATTTGCACCAGTGGGTTCCATTTTCATTTGACTCATTGGCTGTCTTGGCCCCCACTGAAGTCAGCAGTTTAAACCCTGCAGGCAATGGGATGGGGGCAAGTATTCTCAAGTGTCACTCAGACCCCACTCTATTGTGAGGAAGGAGTGGCAGCTGTCCTAGGGGATTCCTGCCCAGCTCCCTATAGGCATCCAGGCTGGCAGAGGTGGGGCAGTGGGGTGGGGAGGAGAGTGTGTGTGTGTGTGTGTGTGTGTGTGTGTGTGTGTGTGTGTGTGTATGTGTGTGAAGACAGCTCCACCCAGCTCCTGTGCTTGAGACCAGGGCACTGCATGCCTGCCCAGGAGGAATCTGAGGACAGGTACTTTCAGGAAGAGTCCATACAGACCCAGGGGGGCAGCATCTGAGTGGCTGCCATTGTTAAAGTGCTGGCTGGGGGTGTAGGCAGGGCCAAACCCAGTGCTTCAGGGAGCACTTGATCCTGAGGGGCTGGTGAGGGCTGTGGGAGGGCATGGAGGACTGGTGTGTTCTGCACCTGGCCTCTGGTGCTTGGGGGCTGGCACTGTGGATCTCAGAAAGCCCCTCAGGGGCCCCTGGGCTCTACCCTTCCAAGGGGAGGAAAGGAGCTCTGCCCGGTTCCCCATTCCTGCCACTGTTCATGCCCTCCCCTCACGTGAAGTACACTCTCCTGTTCCATTTTGCTCTCTCCCTTCACCCGCAGGTCCCTTCCACTACTAAGATAATTACTGTCACCAGCTCCCTGTTGCTGCCCCTTCTTAGTTTTCTGTGCTTTTCTCCTTGGTTCCAAGGTTTCAGTCCATGCTGTTCCCTACTCTAGGCAGGGCTCTGATTCCTGCTGTCTCCCATGAGTCACTGCTTCACTCTGTCTGGAATAAAAGCTTCTTGGATGAGCACCAGGGACTTTGATGATCTAACCCCAGACCCTTCACCAGCCCCATCTCCACTGCAGCCCTTCTCTAACCTAGCCAGCCTAAAGCTAGCCTTGTGCTAAGAGTGGGGGTTTTGTGTCTGATTGCCTAGGTCCATATCCTAGGTACAATATTTATTAGCTGTGGGACCTTAGGCAAGCCATATAACTAGTTGAAATCACACTTCCCTCAACTAGAAAATGAGGATATTGGCAGAACTCACAATAAGGAGGGGCTGAGGGTCAATGGAGAGAGAGCATGTGAAGTGCCCTGGCATAGAATGTGCCTGCAACGTTAGCCGCACAGCATCTGTTCTTTCCCCCTGCTGGAATGTCACCTCCCCTAATTACCGACCGAGATCATAGGGACCTCACTCCTGGTTTGATATTTGCTCTCTTCTAGAGGATTCATCATGCTTAGCTTCCTTTTCTTTGTTTTTCTGCCTCTCCAGATGAGAGGTGACATCTGGTCCTTCTACTGACATGTTCCTCTGCATGACCCACAATGCTGTGTATACAGAGGGTATCTTGTAAATGCCACTGTGTCACAGATGGCTGAATCTGATTGGTCTAATTCCACTGCAGGACAGTTTTATGAGAGCTTCTGAGGATAGATTACATTTACTAGGATTTCTCTGGAATGTTGGCTGGTGGGGGAATGTGTGGCAGTGTGCTCCTATAAACCCCTGCTGACTCAGCCTGGGAGCCCACACCCTCCCAGTGCACTCTAAATACCTTGGTGGGTCTGACTGTGCAGAGGATGGTTCATGAATAGGAGGTGGCAGAGGGCTGAGTATTTTACCCCAAAGCACATCCAAAGGTGAAGGGGGCTTTTGCAACCAAGTGCTTTTTGTTTTTTATAACAGCTTTACTGAAGTATATTTCACATATTATACATTTCACCAATTTCAAGTGTACAATTCAGTTATTTTTAGTAATTTTACCAATTGGTGCATTGTCAATTTTAGTACATTTTCATCCTCTCAATAAGATTTATTTATATAATTTTAGAATCTGCCTGTCAATTTCTGCAAAAGAAAAAAAAAAGGCCTGCTGGAATTTTGATAGGAATTGTGTTGATTCTCTGTATCAATTTAAAGAGAATTACTATCTTAATAATATTGAGTCTTATAAAACATGAACATAAATTTACATTTATTTAGATCTTCTTTAATTTCACTTAGCAAAATTTTGTAATTTTCAGTTACAAATCTTACAGTTTTTGTTAAATATTGCTAAGTATTTAAATATTTTTGATGTTATTATAAATAGAATTATATTCTTAATTTCATTTTTCAGATCATCCAATGCTTGTATCTGAAAATATAATTGCTTTTTATATATTGATCTTGTATCCTGTGACTTCATTATTAGAACTAATGGCCTTATAGTTCTAATAGCATCTTGTGGACTCCTTAAGGATTTTCTACATCAAGGATCAGGTCATCTGCAAATAAAGACAGTTTTATTTCTTCCCTTCCAGTCTGGATGGCTTTTATTTTTCTTGCCTTATTGCTGTGGCTAGGACTTCCAGTACTATGTTGAATAGAAGAAGTGAGAGTGGATACCCTTGCATTATTCCTGATCTTAGGGTGAAAGCATTAAGTTTTTCACTATTTTAATATGATGTTCATTGTAAGTTTTTCATAGATGCCCTTTATAAGGCAACCATGTGGTTTTTAAGAGCTATGAGCAATGGTACAGTCTTCTCCCTAATTGCATAGATTCCAACAACAAAGGCAAGCTTGGCAGGAAAACCAGTTTTTCAAATGCAGAAGTGAATGGAGGTAACTCAGGAACACTGATCTACTTGGTGTACAACTTACCACAGCTACTGATAAGGAGTCAGCTTACTTCCTTAATTCCTTTGGCATCCTCTGGGGAGATGCTTTTAGACACAAGAGTCTAGAGGGACCTGGGTTTTAGGCTGGGCTTTGTCACTGCTGAGCAGCCAGTCACTCAGCCTCCTTAAGAGCCAGTTTTCACATCAGTAAAACAGTAAAACAAGAGCAATAATCCCCTTCCTGCCTACCTCCCAGGTTCAAGTGGGACAAAGCAGGTGGAAGAACTCCATAAATTGATACAAGGGATCATCTTCAGTTTTTCTGGGGTAGAAAATATTTCATTCATAGAAAGGAAAAGAATCTAGGGGTTCTGATTTCTACTGTAATTTATTGAGAATCACAGGTCTCTGGCAAGCACAAAGTGCTCCTTAGGCCAGCAGGACACCTCCACTTGAGGACAGTGGCCTGACTTATTTACAGAATGGAGGGGGTAGGGGAGGCACGGAGAGATGGAGGAATTGGAAAACTGTGATAGAGGATAAGGTTGTCTCTCCCATGGGCAGTGGTTGAGGCTTACTCTTTGACGTCTTTCTCCCAGGACTATGTCTGGCTGCCCCTAGGAGAAGCGTTCGTTGGTGTACCATATCACAACCAGAGGCAACAAAATGCTCCAAATTCCAACAGAATATGAAAAAAGTGCATGGCCCCTCTGTCTCCTGTGTTAAGAAAACCTCCTACATTGAATGTATCCAGGCTATTGCGGTAAGTCAGCACCATATGTTGGGTGAGATCAGATTAAATGGAAGGGAAAAGGATGGAGTAAAATACACAATGTGCTTTCACCTAATCCCTCTGCTTTTCTTTCTGGGCAGAGGAAAGTTGACTCCTGTGCAGCTGGAGCTGCCCTCTCTCAAGGGACACAACACTATTTTGAAAGCAGAAATTAACATTCTAAAGCAGGGAGAGCATGTACTGGGATCCCAATCTAAATTGACAATATTTGGTAAAAATGACACAGATGAAGTCATACTGGATAAATACGTAACACCAGAAAAAGTCAAGGTTGCTCTGAAAGGCAAACCTCTAACCCTGAGAGAAATAAGCTTAGCTGGGCAGAGTCACCATGTCATATTGGTAGGGGAGGGCCTGCCCAGACACTGAGCATTGGACAGACATTTGTCCAGGACATTTTCAGAGAGAGAAAGAAAGGGAATCATGAAATGTGGGTGACTTCAGATTCTTTTTTCTTTTCTTTTGAGATATAAGATCTACTGAAATAATTTTTACTCACACAGTAAATATGTTCTGTGCTCCTGCTGTGTGCCACAGTTGTGTGTCCTAGCACAGTGTGGGGGGTTTATGTTTCCAACAATATCTTTGGTTCTTGGAATAGCACTTCAGGAAAAGAATCTAGTCTGAGCATATTTTAAGCTTTATGTCACAACTGTGGCCTGTGGACAAATGATGTCAACATTCTTTGCTGGTTTTAAGTGAAGATTCCTAGACCCTATTTTGACTTATTCAACCAGAACACCTGCGATGAGGTCACAAAACCTGCCTTTTTAGTAAGAGCCCCATGTGAAATCAATTCTACATGCCATACAGCAAAATAAAGTCAAGATAGATTAAGTGGTAAAAAATAAAACATGTATTATTGAAAGATGAGGGGACAGCTTAATAAGGAGAACTGTAGAGGAAAGAGAAATCTCATAGCTTTTAAGCAATTAATTAAATTGTGAAGTAAACTGATTTTAAAATACAAAAAACTTACTTCAAATTAAAGAAATAATTTAGAAAGTTTCAGCATGAATCTGCACCAGGTGTAACAAGTGATCACTATTTATACTCTATAAAGAATTAATTCAAACTGCTAAGAAATGTAGGATCATATAAGGAAAATGATATGAACAGGGTGTTAGTAAAGGGAATATGCAACTAATAAAAACACTAATGAAACATTCCCCTTAATAGAGAAATACAAATCTAAGCAATTTGTTAGCACTTGCATTTTTTAAATAGTAGCACTTAATAAAGTGCTATCTTTAACAATAAAAGCCTGTCTTGCTGGTGATTCTATAGCATAACTTATCTTCACAGTCCATTCTACACGACATTATGAATCTTCTGGAAAGCAGAATGGCAACAGCAGCCAGGACTATCATGAAGCCAGAACATGCTCTTTGTCTGGGTGATTCGACCCTCAAAGGTCTATCCTAAGGCAATAGGTCATCAGAAGGAAAAAAGCTATGAGGACAAAGCTGTCCATGAAAACACAGTAAAAAAGAAAAGTGTGGAACATTTGGGGGAATTATTTAATAAATTATGGAACAACAACATTATAATAAAATATTATGAAGTCAATAAAATCAATAAAGGTCCTACAGAAGTAAGAGAATGCATGCAGTTTTAGATGAACAAAACAGTCCACAAAATATTATCTACCAAATTTAAAATAAAAGAAATATGTAGGCATATGAGAAGTAACATGCTAAAGAGGATGACCATGGTTTATTATGATAATTTTAAGATATTGTAGTAGTTATGTTTGCTATTTAATAAAAAAGAAATTTAAAGAAATATGGAGCAAAAACAGGAGAGAAACATTTAGAACAAGCAACTTCAAATAGAAATAACAGTGAAGCGCAGGGTCAGTGGAGCAATATAGGCAGGTAGGCAAAAAAAGAGGCAATGTGCCAATCTCAGGAGTTAGAGCAGTTGGGCTGGTTCCCGTTGCCCAAAAAAAGGGACCCTCAGCTCATGCAACCTCTCGCAGGACATGAGTGGACATGATTGAAAGCAGACTCTTTTGAAGATCCTGCCAGTCATGGAGCCTTCTGGCATCCAGAAATCCACTTGCCTGGATTAGGGCCGGTTTTCTCCTGAACCCAATTTGGCCTCTTCACTTTCAGGCAAACAAGGCAGATGCTGTGACCCTTGACGGTGGTTGGGTGTTTGAAGCAGGCCTGGCCCCCTACAACCTTCGACCTGTGGTGGCAGAGGTCTACGGGACTGAAGCAGGTGAGTTCTCCCTGGAGACCCAGACACTGGGGTGGTCCTGCCCTTGGCCGTGGGCTCTGTGGAGGGAAAGTAGATGAGAAGCAGAGGTGGGGGCTCAGACAGCACCACACTTGCAGGGAATGGAGTCCTTGGGCTCTTTGGGTCAGATGCTGATGTGCTGGGGAGGACACGTGTGTGCTCTCCGGGGAAAGAGAACAGGCTCTGGGCCGTTCTGCCCTGGATGACTCTGCAGGATACAGCTCCCCTTCCCACCAGGAGCTTGGGCAGGCTGGGCTATTTTTCTCCCTCTCGTTCAGGCTAAGAACTTTAAATTCTCTCTGCTCCTTTACAGAGCCACAAAGCCACTATTATGCTGTGGCCATAGCGAAGAAAGGCACCAAGTTTCAGCTGAACCAACTGCAAGGCGTGAGGTCCTGCCACACTGGTCTCGGCAGGTCCGCTGGGTGGAATGTCCCTATCGGGATACTTCGTCCATTCTTGAACTGGACAGGGCCACCTGAGTCCCTTGAGAATGGTAAGACGGCTGGGGGATGGTGGGTGACCTCTGGCAGGAGTCTCTACTCCAATTTCATACACAGCCCACCTGGGGATCCCCCAGGTGAACGTGCATGATGAATCCAAGGTGGGGGTGAGGTTAACTGGCTGGAAACATGCCCTGGGGCTGCTGCACCAGCAGCCCTTGGGAGACGCAGCTGAGTCTGCTCCCAGCCAAGGTGTGCCTCTCTAAGCTCCTGACCTGCACAGAGGCTGCCTGGCCAGGGTGGAGGACATGGCTCTCTGCTCATGGCGAGTGTGCACTGGGAGGTGTAGCTGGACGTGGCTGGGTGGGCTCACACTGTGCTTCATTTCTCTGTGTTCAACAGCTGTGGCCAAATTCTTCTCTGCCAGCTGTGTTCCCTGCGCTGATGGAAACCAGTTCCCCAGCCTGTGTGAGCTGTGTAAGGGCACAGGAGCAAGTAAATGCGCCTGCTCCTCCCAGGAACCTTACTTTGGCTACTCAGGTGCCTTCAAGTGAGTGAGACTGTCTTCATCTCCCCAGCAGCCTGAGTGTCACTGTCCTCAGGCCAGGAGGCCTTTTCTCTGGCCTCCCAGTAGAACTCAGTCTGCTAGTAGGGACCATAGAGGAGGTTCCATTCTCCTGCTGCTGTGCAGACAGAGGAACTGAGTCCAAGAGTTGCCCGGCATGATCCCTCCAGGGCCCAGGGCCCCACACGTGTCCCTATACCTCTGTACCAGCCTGATGAGCAGTCACCTTAACAGTGGCCTATTCTGTCTCCCCAGAGAACCCAGAATTTGGTTTTGTCCCTGTGTTGTCTTCTTGTTGACTTCCACCCTCCTCTGACCACAGAGGGTCTGAAGGAGGCTTGTCATGAGATGGCCAGTCCCAGGCTCTAGGCCAGCAGGGCAGCCGGAGTGTCCAGGCTGGTGGTCTGCCCACCGGGCCTCTCCATGTGCAGAGATACAGTGAGAGCTTCCTGACCTGCCTCTGCACTTGACGCCCCCAAGCTGTTGCTGGCACCACTCCTCTGCCGCCATCTGGGTCCAGGCGTTTTGCAGAGGCAGGCTCACCACCTGTCCACCAGCCAGGGCACTTTGCCTACGGAGTCCTGAGAGAGAAAAACCCACATGGCCAAGGATATTAAGCCTTTATGCTCTGGTGTAGAGGCTTCAAAACTCTCTTTTACAAAGAAAGACATAGTTTTGCCCTTTCAGCTCTTAAAGCAGAAGGCTGGGGGTGTCTGGCCAGCCCCTGAGCCCTTGCTCCTCAGCATCTACCTGGAGGAGGCCCTGCCACCTTCCGAGTGGAGGTGCCGCAAAGCCTCAGAGCCCCGTGCAGATGGCCGCCCACCCACAGGAGACACACCGCGGGGCCCTGTTCCACCGGACACCGGGAGGAAGCCAGGAGGGCCGTTCTGTCCTGACCTTTCCTATTGCACAGGTGCCTGGAAGAGGGCGCTGGAGACGTGGCTTTTGTCAGGAACAGCACAGTGTTTGGTAAGAGGGGAGAGAAGAGCCATGGACTCTGCTTCCTTTTATTTTATCATAATTCTGAGTATTGAGCTTATTGGGTTCCTCACTTCTTGGTACAATATTACAAGCTTGTCTACAGGGCACAGCTCTTATTTTAGATTATTTCATAATTTAAATGGTCAGTTTTCTTTAAACCTTCCATGACCACTGCCTTTCTCTTCTCCTTAATAGAAGCCCATGCCAAGGCACTTGACGCTTGTCCTCCCAGATGTACAAGGTCTTGCAAAATGTATAGTGTGCTGGTTTGTGCTTCTGGGTTCCTTGTCATTGGAAACTATGCTGTTGACATGGTTTTGCACTCAGCACCTGTTTTTAGACATTTCTCTGTGGTGGTGTATTTCTAGTTCACTGGTTCTATCTAACTAGTTCACTAGTTCTAGTTGAGGGATGCTCCACAGAATGTACCCACCAGATTTGATTTATCTGTCACCCTAGTGATGGACTAGGTCACCCTGTTCTTCCCTCTACCAAAACGGCCCTTATGTGTGTCCTCTTGCTGTCCCTGAGGGACCACACATTGGGACACAGGGTATGCTTGGCTGAGCACATTCTACCCGGGGTCACTAGAGCCGCCACATGCAAGGCCACTAGAGACAGGGCCACTAACTGCATTTCACTCAGGATGACCAGAGATGGGCCTACCACACTCGCCCAGAACTATCAGGTTGTTCTTGGGAATTACACTCCCAGCACTCTGCAGTGTTCTCATTTCCCCACAACTTCAATCTGGGGTATTTTTGACTTTGATATTTTTTGTTCAAATGATGGCTGTAAAACAATAGATATCTCACTGCTGGTTTAATTTGCATTTTTCTGACATCTAGTGAGTTTGATCCTCTCAATATATTTGCTAGTAATTTGGGCTTTCCTTTTTTATTTTATAATCTTTGACTATTTCTTAATTGAATTTCACACCTCTTTCTTCATGACTTTGATCCAAAGATAAGAGTTCCTTCTATCTTAATGTCAAGGCATGGTTAGCTCTAAACTTTAGGAAGATCTTCTCTCAGTTAAAAAAATCTGTCAATAGCATCCTTTGTTGAACAGAAGCCCAAACAAGATATTGATAGCATCAGATTCATCAGTTTTGCCCTATTGGTTTGTGTTGTTGGAGTCTTTTATTTTTTATTTATTTGTTTTTAAATTGTTTTATTAAATTATTGATATACACTCTTATGAAAGTTTCACATGAAAAAACAATGTGGTTACTATATTTGCTCATATTATCAAGTCCCCACCCATACCCCAGTGCAGTTACTGTCCATCAGTGTAGCAAGATGCCACACATCCAGTTTGCCTTCTCTGTGCTACACTGTCTTCCCTGTGACCCCCCACACCATGTGTACTAAACGTAATACCCCTCAACCTGCTTCTCTCTCCCTCCCGACCTGCCCTCCCACACCCCTCCTCTTTGGTAACCACTAGTCCCTTCTTGGAGTCTGTGAGTCTGCTGATATTTTGTTCCTTCAGTTTTGCTTCATTGTTATACTCCACAAATGAGAGAAATCATTTGGCACTTGTCTTTCTCTGCCTGGCTTATTACATTGAGCATAATATCCTCCAGCTCCATCCATGTTGCTGCAAATGGTAGGATTTATTTCTTTCTTATGGCTGAATAGTATTCATTGTGTATATGTATCACATCTCCTTTGTCCATTCATCTCCTGATGGACACTTAGGTTCCTTTCATATCTTGGCTATTGTAAATAGTGCTGTGATAAACATAGGGGTGAGTATGTCTTTTTGATTCTGAGAACTTGTATTCTTTGGGTAAATTCCAAGGAGTGGGTTTCCCAGGTCAAATGGTATTTCTATTTTTAGTTTTTTGAGGAACCTCCATACTGCTTTCCACAATGGTTGAACTAGCTTACATTCCCACCAGCAGTGTAGGAGGGTTCCCCTTTCTCTGCATCCTCGCCAGCATTTGTTGTTCTTAGTCTTTCTGATGCTGGCCATCCGTACTGGTGTGAGGTGATATCTCATTGTGGTTTTGATTTTCATTTCCCTGATGATTAGTGATGTGGAGCATCTTTTCATGTGTCTGTTGGCCATCTGAATTTCTTCTTTGGAGAAGTGTTTGTTCATATACTCCACCCATTTTTTAATCAGGTTATTTGCTTCTTGGATGTTGAGGCATGTGAGTTCTTTATATATTTTGAATGTTAACCCCTTGTCAGATATGTCATTTACAAATATATTCTCCCATACTGTAGCATGCCTTTTTGTTCTGTTGATGGTGTCCTTTGCCATACAGAAACTTTTTAGTTTGATGTAGTCCCATGAGTTCATTTTTGCTTTTGTTTCCCTTGTTTGAGGAAATGTGTTCAGGAAGAAGTTGCTCATGCTTACTTACATTCAGGAGAATTTTGCCTATGTTGTCTTCTAAGAGTTTTATGGTTTCATGACTTACATTCAGGTCTTTGGTCCATTTTGAGTTTACCTTTGTGTATAGGGTTAGACAATAATCCAGTTTCATTCTCTTGCATGAAGCTGTCCAGTTTTGCCAACATCAGCTGTTGAAGAGGCTGTCATTTCCCATTGTATGTCTATGGCTCCTTTATCATACATTAATTGGCCATATATGCTTGGGTTTATATCTGGACTCTTTTCTGTTCCATTGGTCTATGGGTCTGTTCTTGTGCCAGAACCAAACTGTCTTGATTACTGTGGCTTTGTAGTAGAGCTTGAAGTTGGGGAGTATAATACCCCCAGCTTTATTCTTCATTCTCACGATTGCTTTGGCTATTCGGGGTCTTTTGTGGTTCCATATGAATTTTACAACTCTTCTCTCTAGTTCATTGAAGAGTGCTGTTGGTATTTTGATAGGAATTGCATTGAATCTGTAAATTGCTTTAGGCAGAATGGCCATTTTGACAATATTAATTCTTCCTGTCCATAAGCATAGGATGTGTTTCCATGTATTGGTATCGTCTTTGATTTCTCTCATGAGTGTCTTGTAGTTTTCAGAGCATAGGTCTTTTACTTCCTTGGCTAGATTTATTCCTAGGTATTTTATTCTTTTTGATGTATCTGTGAATGGAATTTTTTCCTGATTTATCTTTCTTCTAGTTCCTTGTTAGTATATAGGAATGCCACAGATTTCTGCATATTAATTTTGTATCCTGCAACTTTGCTGAATTCAGATATTAGATCTAGTAGTTTTGGAGTGGATTCTTTAGAGTTTTTATGTACAATATCATGTCATCTGCAAACAGGGACAGTTTGACTTCTTCCTTGCCAATCTGGATGCCTTTTATTTCTTTGTGTTTTCTGATTGCGTGGCTCGGACCTCCAGTACTATGTTGAATAGAAGTGGGGAGAGTGGGCATCCTTGTCTTGTTCTCGACCTTAAGGGAAAAGTTTTCAGCTTCTTGCTGTTAAGTATGGTGTTGGCTGTGGGTCTGTCATATACAGCCTTTATTATGTTGAGGTACTTGCCCTCTATACTCATATTGCTGAGAGTTTTTATCATGAATGTATATTGAATTTTGTCAAATGGTTTTTCAGCATCTGTGGAGATGATCATGTGGTTTTTGTCTTTCTTTTTGTTGATGTGGTGGATGATGTTGATGGATTTTCGAATGTTGTACCATCCTTGCATCCCTGGAATAAATCCTACTTGATCATGGTGGATGATCTTTTTGATGTATTTTTGAACTCTGTTTGCTAATATTTTGTTGAGTATTTTTGTATCTATGTTCATCAGGGATATTGGTCTGTAATTTTCTTTTTTTGTGTTGTCTTTGTCTGGTTTTGGTATTACAGTGATGCTGGCCTCATAGAATGAGTTTGGAAGGATTCCCTCCTCTTCTACTTTTTGGAAAACTTGAAGGAGGCTGGGTATTAGGTCTTCACTAAATGATAAAATTAAGTGATGAAGCCATCTGGTCCAGGGGTTTTGTTATTAGGTAGTTTTTTGATTACCAGTTCAATTTCCGTGCTGGTATTGGTATGTTCAGATTTTCTATTTCTTTCTGGGTCAGCCTTGGAAAGTTATATTTTTCTAGAAAGTTGTCCATTTCTTCTAGGTTATCAGTTTATTAGCATATAATTTTTCATAGTATTCTCTAATAATTCTTTGTATTTCTGTGGTATCCATAGTGATTTTTCCTTTCTCATTTCTGATTCTGTTCATGTGAGTACACTCTCTTTTTTTCTTGATAAGTCTGGCTAGGGATTTATTTATTTTGTTTATTTTCTCGAAGAACATGCTCTTGCTTTCATTGATTATTTCTATTATCTTATTCTTCTTGATTTTTTAAATTTCTGCCCTAATGTTTATTAAGTCCCCCCTTCTACTGACTTTGGGACTCATTTGTTCATCCTTTTCTAGTTTTGTTAATTGTGAGTTTAGACTGTTCATATGGGATTGTTCTTCTTTCCTGAGGTAGGCCTGTATTGCAATATACTTTCCTCTTAGCACGGCCTTCACTACATCCCACAGATTTTTGCATTGTTGAATTATTGTTGTCATTTGTCTCCATATATTACTTGCTCTCTGTTTTTATTTGGTCATTGATCCATTGGTTATTTAGGAGCATGTTGTGAAGTCTCCATGTGTTTGTGGGATTTTTCATTTTCTTTGTATAATGTATTTCTAGGTTCATACCTTTGTGGTCTGAGAAACTGATTGGCGCAATTTCAATCTTTTTGAATTTACCGAGGCTCTTTTTTGGCCTAGTATATGATCTATTCTTGAAAATGTTCCATGTGCACTTGAGAAAAATGTGTATTCTGCTGCTTTCAGGTGTAGAGTTCTGTAGATGTCTGTTAGATCCTTCTGTTCTAATGTGTTCGTCAATGTCTCTTTCTCCTTACTATTTTCTGTCTGGTTGATCTGTCATTTGGAGTGAGTGGAGTGTTAAAGTCTCCTAGAATGAATGTATTGCATTCTATTTCCCCTTTTAATTCTGTTAGTATTTATTTCACATATGTAGGTGCACCTGTGTTGGGCGCATTGATATTTTTAATGGTTATATCTTCTTGTTGGTTTGACCCCTTAATCATTATGTAATGTCCTTCTTTGTTTCTTGTGACTTTCTTTGTTTTGAAGTCTATTTTGTCTGTTACAAGTACTGCAACTCCTGCTTTTTTCTCCCTATTAGTTGCATGAAATATCTTTTTCCATCCCTTCACTTTTAGTCTGTGTATGTTTTTGCATTTAAAGTGAGTCTCTTGTAGGCAGCATATAGATGGGTCTTCTTTTTTTATCCATTCAGTGTCTCTATGTCTTTTGATTGGTGCATTCAGTTCATTTACATTTAGGGTGATCATTGATAGGTATGTACTTATTGCCATTGCAGACTTTAGATTTGTGGTTACCAAAGGTTCAAGATTAACTTCCTTACTATCTAATAGTCTAATTTAACTCACTTAATATGCTATTACAAACACAATCTAAACACAATCTCCTCCTTTTTCTTCTTCCTCCATTCTTTATTATTAGGTATCATATTCTGTACTTTTTCTATCCCTTGACTGACTTTGGGGGTAGTTGATTTAATTTTGCATTTGCTTAGTAATTAACTGTTCTAGTTTCTTGACTGTGGTTTTTTTGTTTTTTTTTTTTACCTCTGGTGACAGCTATTCAACCTTAGGAACACTTCCATCTATAGCAGTCCCTCCAAAATACACTGTATAGACATTTTGTGGGAGGTAAATTCTCTCAGGTTTTGCTTATCTGAAAATTATTTAATCCCTCCTTCAAATTTAAATGATAATCTTGCCAGATAAAATATTCTTGGTTCAAAGCCCTTCTACTTCATTGCATTAAATACATCATGCCACTCCTTTCTGGCCTGTAAGGTTTCTGCTGAGAAGTATGATAGCCTGATGGATTTTCCTTTGTATGTGACCTTATTTCTCTCTCTGGCTGCTTTTAGTAGTCTGTCCTTATCCTTGATCTTTGCCATTCTAATTATTATATGTCTTGGTGTTGTCTTCCTAGGGTCCCTTGTGTTGGGATATCTGTGCACCTCCATGGCCTGAGAGACTATCTCCTTCCCCAGATTGGGGAAGTTTTCAGCAATTACCTCCTCAAAGATACTTTTTATCCCTTTCTCTCTCTTCTTCTTCTTCTGGTACCCCCATAATGTGAATATTGTTCCGTTTGGATTGGTCACACAGTTTTCTCAATATTCTTTCATTCTTAGAGATCCTTTTTTCTCTCTGTGCCTCAGCTCCTTTGTATTCCTATTCTCTAATTTCTATTTCATTTATCATCTCCTCCACCATATCTAATCTGCTTTTAATACCCTCCATTGTGCTCTTCAACAATTGGATCTCCAACTGGAATTCATTCCTGAGGTCTTGAATATTTTTGTGTACCTCCATGAGCATGTTTATGCTTTTTATTTTGTAATCTCTTTCAGGAAAACTCATGAGGTCGATTTCATTTGAATCTTTGTCTGGTGTCGTATTCATAATTTTACTTTGAACCAGGTTCCTTTGGTGTTTCGTATTTGTATATGGCACCCTCTAATGCCTAGAAGCTCTACTCACTGGAGCAATGTCAGGGGTCACAGGGAAGTGGTATTGGTGCCTTGGGGGAGGAAAGAGCTGTTTCCTGCTCCCCGGCTGCTATGTCTGTCTCCACTGCCAGAACCAGTGGGCCGAGTACACAGGTATAAGTCTCTATGTTTTGCATTTGTAGTTGCTGTAGATGGGGCTTCCCTCTGGCTGGCCTAATGCCAGGGTATGTTTTGCCAGTTTGCGAGTCAGGTGGGGCTGGCCGGGAGAAAGGCGCAGTAGGCTGCATATCATGGAGGGGGTCTTTGGAGCTCTGTAGCCCACTAGGTAGCTGTAATGCCTGAAGATTGAGAAAGTTCCCAACCTGCTGGGCAGAGTGTACCTGGACAATTTTGTTTACCATTCCTTTCTCTTGAGCAGCAAGCTCTGTGCAATCCTTGCCCCTTTAGCAGCCCTCTTGCTGTTAGGAAGTCTCTTGAGACTGCCCACCTTTCTTTTGTCCCAGTGCAGCTGGATGTGGATCCCTGCTTTCCACAAGGAGCTGGCATCTCAGTCTCTCCAGGTATTCTGCCTGTCTTAGCTTTCCAACCCCCTAATCATAAGAGTACCATGAAAGCACCATGAAGTATAGGTTTGTGCTCCCAGAGCAGATCTCCAGAGTTAGGTATTTAGCAGTTCCAGGCCTCCACTCCCACCCCACTCTGTTTCTCTTCCTCCAGCCAGTGAGCTGAGGTGGAGAAAGGACTTGGGTCCCTCCCTGCCATGGCTTTGGTAAGTTACCCTGTTCCATGAGGTTTATTCTTTTCTCCAGGTGCATGCAGTTTGGCGCAGCCCTCTTTCCTGTTGCTCTTTCAGGATTCATCGTATTAATTATATTTTCATATTATATGTGGTTTTAGGAGGAAGCCTCTGTCTCACCTCTCATGATGCCATCTTTAATCCTCTCTTGAATCCTTATCTGGAGTCTTTTAAAGATGCTCTCTTCACCCCCAAATCATAAAGATTTCCTACAATAAGATTTAAAGACCACCCTCCCCAACACACATTTGTTTCCATGTATGCCACCTAGACAATTAGATACGGATTTGGTTCCCCACTTTCCCCCTTTACAGTGAGGCCATTTTCCTCACAATAGCAACTACACACAATTTTATCTTTTCCTGCTGATATGTGGAGTCACTGTTACATTAACTTTGTATAGATCCACGGATCAGTTTCTGAGCTATTTTGTTTCATTGGTGTATTTGTGTTTTTCTGCTTTTATTATCTAGCTTTTAGTGGAACTTACTATCTGGGGGGAGAAGGGAAGAGAGAAAGAGAGCCTTCTCACCTTATACTTTGCTGGTCCTTTTCAAAAATTTTTAACTGAAAGTTTAGAGTTATTTTTTGAATTTATAAAAACATCATTCTTTAATTTTAATTAGAATTGTTTGAATTTAAATTGACCCATGAAAAGACATATTCTTAATGTTAACTTGTCTAGTTACTGATCTTGATAAATCCCTCCCATTTGATCACACCTTTTTATATTCTTTAATAGGACTTAAATTTTTCTCTTTGTTGGTTTTCTGCATTTCTTTGTGAGGTTAATTATTAGCTATTTAATGGTTAGTTGCTGTTATAGTATTTTACATTCTATATTTTTTTCTGTTTGGTGATTGCTAATGGGGATAACACTGAATTTTTGTGGTGTTACCCTGCTGAACTCTGCTGTTAGTTTTATTCTCCCTTGGTTTTGTTGGCTTTTCTATGTAGATGATTACATCAACCTTAAATATTCGAGTTTGTCTTTTTCCTTCCAGTGTTTACATCTCTTTTATTTCTTTTGTAAGTTGTGTAATCCAGGCCAGGTGGTATTGTGTTGGCAGTGAGATAGCTAGTATTCTTGTCTTGTTCCTGACCTTGAAGTGAATGTTTATATTTTCTTATTTAAGTATGATTTTGCTGTAGCTATTTTGGTAAATGGCATTTACCAAGTTCAATAATTACCAAGTTCTTTATATTTCTGAAATTAAAAATAAATCACAAATAGATGTTGAACATACGCTGGGATTGTTGAACATACGCTGGGAACACCCCTGGGATTGTCTCTACTATGTTACCCTTTTCTGGTCCCATGGTCATGGAAACAGATGGGGTCTGGTGCAGCCTTGTTGGCTTGCCAGGCAGCAGCTGTAGCAATCCCAAGGCAGCCTGTATGATCCAGTCAGGGGAACACTGGGCTGGCCCCCTGCACCTATTAAGGTTTGGATGACCTCATGGTTTTTCTCCTTTAATCTATTAATGTCATGGATTACTTAAACTTTTTTGATGATCAGCCATCATTTTTTAGTGGAATAAATTGGACAGCCTTAATCCTGATCCAATATTTAAAAAAATACTCAGGTTGAGTTAGCATATTATTTGAGATTTTTGTACTTACGTTCATAGGTAAAATAGGCCTGTAATTCATCCTTCCTGTACTTCTTTCTCTGATTTTAAGATCAAGGTTGTACCAATCTCATAAAATGACTTGGACAAATTACTGTCACTTTATATATTCTGAAGCAACTTCATGTTGCATAGATTAGCAGTTCCAAATTGGGCTGAACTCACTCATAAAAAGTCTTTTCCCTTCTTTTGATATACCCAGTGTTGGGAAGTGGCTCAATTGTATTTCTTACCTTAAAATTATTGTCATTTTAATTCTTTCTAGAGATGTGGGTAAGGCAGCACCCCTGGCTGGCCCCCCTGGGATTGTCTCTACTATGTTACCCTTTTCTGGTCCCATGGTCATGGAAACAGATGGGGTCTGGTGCAGCCTTGTTGGCTTGCCAGGCAGCAGCTGTAGCAATCCCAAGGCAGCCTGTATGATCCAGTCAGGGGAACACTGGGCTGGCCCCCTGCACTTTGTGGGTACTGACTTTACCTTGTAGGTGTTCTGGAGCAATCCACTGCCTTTTGACTCCTAATTTTGTCAACCACTCCAGCTCAAATTCCATGGGGGAAGGGGAACTACAGCTCATGCTACTGCTTGGAGTAGGCTCACCTGGCGTCCTCTCCCCCTCTCGCCTTCCCCCCAGAGAACCTGCCAAACAAAGCTGACAGGGACCAGTATGAGCTGCTCTGCTTAGACAATACTCGGAAGCCAGTGGATGAATATGACACGTGCAACCTGGCCCGGGTTCCCTCTCATGCTGTTGTGGCCCGAAGTGTGAATGGCAAGGAGGACTTGATCTGGGGTCTTCTCCGCAAGGCACAGGTATCCCACCCACAGTCCCCTCCTGCTCGGATTTGGTAGTGGGGAGGGTCCTTCCTTCCCTAACTTCCTGCTACTCAATGAGGCCTTGATCCTGTCACTGCACAGGAGTTTACAAGTTCAGTGGGCTGCTTGCCGAGGTTGTACTCTGGGCAGTGGAAACATCAAAGCCCTCCCTAGCCCTACCCACTGAGTGTTTCAGGGGCTGGGGCAGAAGTGGGTGGGGGGTCGAGGCAGTCTTCTCAGGACTCTAAGCGCTTGGACCCCAGCAACTTTCCGACGAAGCCACTGCTGAGCTGCAGTCACAGGGACGACCGGCCCTTCTGCAGGAGGGCGCCAGCAAAGGCTCCCGCTCAGAGGCATCCCTGCGCTCCAGAGGCTCTTTCCATGACGGTTTTGATCGCTCGTTTGTTTCTTTCTTCCCTATATACCAGCGGCATCGTAATTCTATTTTCCGTAATTAGGAAAAATTCGGAAAAAACAAGTCACCAGGGTTCCAGCTCTTCGGCTCCCCTTCCGGACAAAAGGACCTGCTGTTCAAAGACTCCGCCCTTGGGTTTCTGAGGATCCCCTCGAAGATAGATTCTGGACTGTACCTGGGCTTCAACTACCTCACCGCCACCGCGGGCCTGAGGGAAAGTGAGTGAGGCCAGGCGGGCCCCGAGGGCGGCTGCGGCGGGCGGTGGGCTGGGGGAGAGGCCGCCCTCCTGGGCGGGGCGCCCTGCCCGTCCTGGTCGCCGCCCGTGCCCTGGCTGCCGAGGTCCCCACCGTGGTAGGTTTGACGCAGTGCCCGTGACTTCTGCCAACCGAGTCAGGGCATGGTAGCCTGTAGGAGCGTCTCCGAACAGTGTCAGCCCCTGGTTCCTGCTGCCGTATGTCCCAGGCTGCCCAGCCCTGACAGAAAAAGCAGTTTGTCTCCTATGAAGCAAGAAATATAAACCGGAACCAAGAGAGCCAGGGTTCCTCCCAGGACGAATCCAGAGGCCTGGCACGACACGCCCCGTGCCTGGACTTGGCTGGCGACACCGCAGTAGGCCCCTCTGCCCCGGCTCTGATTCCCCTGGGGGGCTTGGGATGGAGTCTGGGTGAACCGGCAGCCGCAGTGCAGCCAACGGGAAGGGGGGGGGCGGGGCTCAGCGTCCCGAGGCCGTTTCCCGGGGCTGCTGCCTCTGCGTCCTGGAGCTTTTATCCCGCGGGACGGAGACATTTGGCAGGCCGTTACCCTAAGAGTGGACAGGCAGAATGTGAGCCAGGGAAGTCTCCAGAGGATGGAAATGGGAGCCGGCGTGGGGGTGGGGGGTCAGCCCGCCTGAAGGAGAGGTCGGGGGCTGGGGGAGGGGCAGATGCCCGCCTCCTCCGCTGGGGAAGCGGCTCCGTGTGCGTCCCGGGGTAGCGGGGTCGGAGCCGCTAGGGGGCTCGGCGTGGAGCCCGGGCTCCGGGGCCTGGGGGAGGAAGGGAGGCAGCCGGCCCGCCGAGCTCCGGGCCGCTGCCGACCCGCCATGGTCTTCTGGGCAGCGGCGGAGGAGGTGGCGGCGCGGCGCGCTCGGGTCGTGTGGTGCGCGGTGGGCCCCGAGGAGCGGCGCAAGTGCGATCAGTGGAGCAGCGCGAGCAACGGGAAAGTGACCTGCGCCTCGGCCGCCACCGCGGACGACTGCATCGCCCTGGCGCTGGTAGGCGGCACGGGGGGCGGGCGGGGGGCGGGCGGGGGGTGGGGCTGCTGGGCGGCGTCCCGGAGCTGGGGGGCTAACCGGCCCCGCACCGCCGCGCGCGCTGCGAGAGGGCGCCCTAGTGTGGGCTTGCCGCTCCTCGGAATGTAGGAGCAACTCACGATTATTGCGCATCATTTGGGAGTTACAGAAAGGTAGCGTGTGAAAAATAAACAAACATTCGATTGTGATCTCACCCAGAGATACACCAGGATTAAAATTTTGATAATTTCTCACTCCAAAGTTTCTCCTTACATCTGTGTTTATGTCCCTAACAACTCTAGATGGTACTAGTATATAGGTTTTGAGTTCTTTTCACTTAGCAGTAATTCATGGCCATTTTCCCACGTGCATACATATTCTTGAAAATACTTAAAACGATTTCAGGGTAGTGAACGTGGCTCAGTTTGCCATGACCCTATTCTACTTTGTCCCCTTATTTCGTTGTTACCAATAACCCTGTGATGCACAGCGTTGAATAGAAATCTTCATCCAAATCTCCAGCTATTTTTAATATAGTTGCAAAAAAATTATTACTGGGCCAGAGAGGGAAATTTCCAATCTTGATGGACCAGTGTTCCAAGGATGAAATGTGGGCCCATTCATTCTGATGGTGAGCCAATTCTGTTATTTCCGTTCATTTGTTGAACCACTTTTGTGTGGCACTGAGTGTAGGGCTAATGAGCTGAGACCAGGTGAGGCCAGCTCACCTGTCTCTTAAGTGAGGGAGACTGGTGGGGGGGTGGCGGGGAAGGCATCCCCAGAGTGCTTGCAGTAGAGAAGGGATTTTGTTCAAAGCACAGAGGGTTAGTGCAGCCTGCGCCTGGTCTCTCCAAACGAAACGACAGCATGGAAAGCAGGGGGAGCTGGTAGGGAATTAATGGCACTCTTGCTGTGTCCTTAGGGTGCTCAGTTCAAACAACCCCTGTCTCCTGCTGCTGCTTCAATGGGACACCAGACATAAAACCATTCTCTCAGGCAGCTGTACAGGCGGGCGGGACAGGAAACAGCCTCACAGTGGTGCTAGCTACTTGCTTTGCTTTTGCAGAAAGGAGAAGCTGATGCCATGAGCTTGGACGGAGGATTAATCTATGTTGCGGGCAAATGTGGTTTGTTGCCTGTCCTGGCAGAGAACCAAAGTAAGTGAGGTTTATTTCCTCTTGCCCATGAGGGAGGGCATAAGGAGGAGTAACCCCACTGGGTAGATCCAGGTGGAGACTTTAATATGGACAGATGCATTCAAACAGCACAAACAAACACACACCAGGACAACCAGGGGAAAGAATAAATGAAAGGGCTGTTAGCCACACTACTGGTTGTGTTGAGAACTGACAGTGCACAGATTGGTTTCCTCTTCTTAATTTTAAAATAGTTCAGTAATGTATAATATACACACAGAAAAGTACAACTAAGTGTACAGCTCCATCACACATCACAAACTGGTACATCTCTGTGCATAGGTCTCCAGATCAAGACAGCAAATTTCACATCCCCTGTGTCCTCCTGTCAGCGGGGCAGTGACTCCTGGCTTCAGATGGCCCAGAGCAGTGCTGCCTATTTTTGAACTTAATATAAAAGGAGTTGCACAGCATGTGCTTTTTCATGTTTCTTGTTCGGCTTAAATTTGTGCTTGTCATCCATATAAATGAGCGGTTGTAGGATGGTCAATCTGTATAGTGTTCCATTGTGTGGCTCTACCACAACCATTTATCCATGCTACTGTGGATGGACATTTGGGTAATTTCCAGTTGGTGGCTATTGTGAGTAGAGTTGCTTATGAACATCTATGTCCATGCCTTTTGGTGGACCTGTGTATGTATTTCTGCTTCACGGAACTGCTGGGACATCTCTTTGGATTTGATTCTGCATTGTTGAGATATAAAAGTTGATGATTTGTCAGTAAATCTGAGTGTTTAATAACATTTTGCTTGTCTCTAATCCTTCAGAATCCCAAAAAGGCGACGATTCAGCTTGTGTGGATAGACCAATGGAAGGTGAGTTGGAATCTGTCACTTTCAGGGTCAAGGGTAAGTTCTTGTTACTGAGGAGGGGGAGGTGTGCGAACTTTAAAAAAAATTCACAGAAAGAAAATGCAGCCATAGAAGCCGTAAGTTCTTTTGAAGATGCAAATAATTCATAGATGTGTAATTATAATTAATGTTTATATACTCACACCTGGCAGAGAGCTTTCAGAGTTACTCATCATTTTCTGGGCCATGTGGAAGGAGGGGTGTTAAATTGCTATTCATATGGGTGAAGAGACAGTGGCCCAGAGAGTCTCGTGAAGTGCCCTGGATCGCACTCCCATCCGTGGATGATACTGTGGCAGGTCCTGGTCTCTTATGCTAGATCCCATGCTCTGTGCACCACCTCCACCTTGTCTGCCAGAGCTGATGCTTCCTCAGCTTCAGAAGAGCTCTGCACTTGCTCACCCCAGAAGTCTGTCTGGTATACGCTATCAGGAAGAGGATGGCCTCCACACTGACCCCCTCACAGTGAAGGGCTGGTTTGAACTCAGCACAGGGGTTCTCGGAGACACACCCCTACGTCCGCACAGCACTTAGTCTGGTGGCTGTCACTGCTCTGGCCCGATGCATATTGCATATCGCACTTGATGATTTGTGTCCTGTTGGGCTCATGCTTGTTGTTCAGCGTTCACTGCTGTAGTACCCCATTTCTGAAAGTGAGTGGCTGGTATATAACTCAGGGACAGTGTGTGGCTGGTCAAGGACAGTGTCCAGAAATAACTTAAAGGATCAGCTCTTCTTACTATTTCACTTCATAGGCCAGACACAATCTTGCCTTTAACACAGAGCAGCAACTTATGCTTTTTGGGTCTGCCTGATAATGTCCGGTTGTCTGAGGGGATCACTGCCTGATGATGCTTCCTGACTGGTGACGGCCTGGGTTGCAGAGGACTGCCTTACAGTCGATATGCCAGGCCCCTGGAGGTTCAGACTTGCTCTCCTATCATCCAAGGCTATCTTGCTGTGGCAGTTGTCAGGAAGTCAGATGCCGACATCACCTGGAATTCTCTGAGAGGCAGGAAGTCCTGCCACACTGCCCTGGGCAGGACTGCAGGCTGGAACATCCCCATGGGTCTGCTCTTCAACCAGACAGGCTCCTGCAAATTTGGTAAGGTATCTGGAGGGAGTCCGGGGTGGGCTGTCCTGCAGGTGCATGGGGCTGTGGGGCCTTAGGGAAGGGAGGGCGGGGATTTGTAGGCTGACTGACCCACAGGCCTCTCTTGGTATCGGCACACTGTTCCTGTGGCCACCCCTGCAGTCATGGATGCTCTGAGGGGTTCTCTGCACACCTCCCCTGCCCCATCCGCCCACGCCACGGCGAGACCCCGGAGTGGCAGCCTGTTTCTGTGAGCCCTAATAATGGATACAGTTTCTGAAAAGGACAAATGTTATTTTTTAAAGATTCTTGGAGCTCTAGCTCTCCATTCCTCACAGGTTCTGGCTTCCTAATTTGGGAAAAGGCACCTGCCTGCCTCATAAAAGGTGACTTCTGTCACTAAACAGAACTGACTTCTTACTCCACACTGCAAAGGAAGCCAAATAAGACCTCAGGGTCTTATTCAGTCTGCTGCTGGGGCCGTCTGTCCCTGCCACACCCCACGCTCACATTCCATGCATAAGACATGCCCTCCCTGCTGTGGGCCTGGTGACATGGCAATGTGTGGCATGTTCTCACCCTGGCTCACCTCTGGTGCAGGTGGCCCCTCGGGCGGGGCCTGCAACATTTTGAATGCGTTTGCATCCTGGCTCCGGCCGGCTGTTGTGTGGCTCTGCTCCTTACCAGCAGTGGGAGCTGGCGTCCCTCTTTCCATCCCCACAGCGGCCTCTGCGGCGCGGGGAAGCTGCTCCCCAGCACTTCTCAAGGTTGGCATATGGTGTGGCAGGGCTGCATGAGTCTGATAACAGGCACTACTTGCTCCTTGAGTCAGGACTTTCTTTGTTTACGCTCTCCTTAACCCATAATAATCCACTTTAACTCCTTAAGTGCATTGTCACGTGGTAGGTTAATTCAGATTAGGTTCAGCTGCAAGAAAAGAAAACCCCAAATAATAGAAGCTTAAACAGGCAGAAGTTTATTTTTCTTTCATGTGAGTGAAATCCAAGGTTGATTTTCTAGTATGATGAGCACAGGGTGTCAGAAACTCGAGCTTCAAACATCTGGCCACTCTGATATATGTGTCCATTTTCAAGGTCACTTAATGGCCCCTGTCACAACTGGAGGCCCAGTCCCTGCCCTGCATTCCATATGCAGAATGAAGGAAGGGAGGGAGAGGGAGAGGCAAAAGGCATGTGCCCACTCTCTTTTAAGGATATTTCTAAGATGCTGGCACCCTAAACTCTCGCTCATATTTCACTGGTGAGCCCCTGGCCACATGGCTGTATTAGCCACAGGGCATCAAAGAAGGCTAGTCTTTATTCTAAGGGACCAGGTGCCCAGGTAAAAAACAGAGTCTGTTGCCAAGGAGCAGGGGAAATCAGATCCTGGGGTAGGCAACCAACAGTGTGAAAGGTTGTGTGGCACACGGCCACCACGTTTATCGGAAGAGCCCCAGCTTGAGGCCACGGTGGTGGGCCTCCTTGTCCGGCCAGACCCTCATCTCCAGCCCCACTTATATTTCCCATCAATGCCCACAGTCTGACATGTTTCTGATTTTGGTGGGTCCTGTGCTGGTGCTAACACGTTACTGCTCATGCTGGTGACTAAGTTCTGTCATGGGCAATATACTGGATGGAAAGCAAGTCCCACACCTATTAGACTGCTTATCTTGATCTGGGTCGAAAGAGCTGACCCCCACGTGCCTTCTCTACAGATGAATACTTTAAGCAAAGCTGTGCCCCTGGGTCTGACCCTAAGTCCAGTCTCTGCGCACTGTGTATTGGCAACGAGGCAGGCGAGGACAAGTGCGCGCCCAACAGCAATGAGAGGTACTTCGGCTACACTGGGGCTTTCAGGTGAGTGTCCCCCGGCCTCCAGCTTCCTGGCGCTGTGCTTCTCAGGGGCCAACAGGACCTGTCACAGCAGAGTGGGGCTCAGCCTGGGGACTGCTGACGGGCAGCACTGGTGAAGGCCCCCCCACCTACCTCCACCCAGGGAGCGCAGGCTGGTGCCAGGGCTGTGTGACCTCAGCTCTGCTGGGCTCCAGCCATGGCCTGGGGCCAAAGTCAACCTCAGTGGGTCTTGATGGCTTTATTCCCAAAACCGAATGAGCAGAGTATGTGGTATCTTAAGTCCTTTGTACAGTTTTGTGGGGAAGAATTCCCTTTCCCATAGCCAGCGCCCTCTCCTTCAATGCAGGTCAGCATTATGTCTTATGTTTCACTTTTCTCTTTGATTTTGGCCTTAGAAAAGGCAAAGAGAACAGTATTGCAGTTGTTCTTCACTAGTAAAATAAACAATAAATCAAAAAATAAGTTTTCAGAATTCATGAATTATAATCACTGAGTAACTGATAGCAATGATCCGCGGTCCACATTTCACAACCCTATACATCTGGATGTTGCTTTTCAGTGTGAAAGGCAGAGACCTCTCCTCCCCCTTTACTCAGTTCTCCAAGAATATATTTGACCAGGAGATGGCGTCATGTATCTGAGGAGGACAGTGGCTAAACTGAGGTCTTTGAATTTTTTAAATTCAGTAGCCTTCTCTCAAGTGAAAGAATGATAGGAATGTAGCTTCTACTGTACTTTGAGCGACCCATAAGTATTTGTGAATGTACAAAAATATGTTTAAGGACTTGCAAATGGAAAAGTTAGGCTGTGAGTCTGCTCAGAAATAGTGAATAGACACATGGCTGATAACAAACCCAAAGGAATCACATAGTTTTCTTCTTCAAGTCCAAGGTAAGGTATTGGTTCATGGACGCCCCTGCACTTCAGTGTGCCTACTTACACTGCAAGGAAATGCTTTGGCTTTTGTTCAAATTGAAAGCTGGAACCAGAAGTCCTATTTACTTCTCTAATTCTAACTCATACTCTTAGATGGCTGGTTCGTATTTTTTGACTATGAACTATTTCTTGCTGACATTCCACTATGGAAGAAGATCCAGCTTCTCAGACATTTCTGTGTCTCTTGTACCTACAACCCCCGACTTCAGCTTCTTTTTAACCCTCCAGTTTGGGATGTCATCCAGTGTAAATGCTTTGAGAGCTGGTTTCTTGAAAAGTTTTGGAGTTTTAAAAAAAATTATTTTAATTCACTGGATGGGGCATTTTCCTTTTCATCTGTTGATTCAAGTTATTCAGTTCTGGGAAATTTTATTTTCATTATTTTTTTTGATAATTTCCATCCCATTTTCTCTGATTTATCTTTAAACTTTATTTCTTAAATTATTACACTATCCTGGATTATCATCTCATTTAGTTATTTCTTTTTCTTGATTTGTTCTTCTTTATCTTCTAGTTTCTGACATATTTGCTCAGTTTTGTCTTCTAATCATTATATCACTTTAAAGGATTTTTTATGCTGTTAACTTTTTACTTTCGAAGGATTCTTTTTGTAGTTTGACTATTTCTTTTTAGAGCTTCTTGTTCTTGTTTCATGAACACTGCTCTTTCTTTCATCTTTTTAATGATATTTTCAGTTTCTGAAAAAAGTTTTACTCTCTCTCCTATATTGTCTCTGTATCCTCAGAGTATAATTGCTTTCATCTCCATCTTTTCCGGTATTTCTTCAAATATCCAATGGGATTTTAGGAGGAGGGGAGGTCTATATGTTTGATCAGTCTACCATTTTAAGCCATAAGTTCCTGGAAATATTTACCTTTATCTTTTCTATGCTTACTTTCATGTATCAGTTTTTGGAATGTATATTACAAATATTTATGAAACTCTAATAGTTTATCTTCTCTGGCAATGTGTTTATTTTCTGGAACATTTTAGGTGCCTGGCCGAGAGGGCTGGAGACGTTGCATTCGTGAAGGATGTCACTGTCTTGGAGAACACTGATGGTAGGTGGAAATGTTTCCCTTTCTGCCTTGGACAGTGTCTTAGGCATCACAACACAGCCTAGTGTTGCAGATTTGTAACTGGGAATCTATTAAACCTTCTTCAGAATTTGGATCAGGTTAATTCCAGAAATTCTTTATCTCAGTTTCCAACATGGTATGTCTATTGAAGTGACATTGATCCTGAAACTGAGACCTCTCTTTCTCTCCCTCCCTCTCTTTCTCGTTCACAAGTGCACACACACACACACACACACATACACACACGCACATACACCAGCTATACTAAGTAACAAATATTGCCCTGGCTTTGTCTGGTCAGCCACAGAAGCATACCTGCCTGTACCAGCCTATGGGAAACTGAATGTGGATGATACTTAAAAATTGAACATTTGCAAATAAAATTTCCCTTAAGAAAGGAAATCGGAGTCTTCATTCAGCCCCATGTGAGCCCTCATTCTGGAAACTCCTCGGAAACTAATGGGGACAAAGTCACAGGCAGATGCAGATGGTGGAAGATAATGTACCAGTCACTGTGTGAATAATCACTCTCTTTTGATCTGTAGGTGAGAATACCAATTCAACATTCCTAGGCATTTGTTACCTTCCGGATTGCACCCTCTCCTTAGTCCCCACTCAGCCTCCCCACACCCTCTCTTCAGCAGATGCCTTGGCAGTTTGTCCCCCGAGAATGTACAGCCTCAGCTTTGGGCTTCCCTCCTTCAAAGATACCAACAGCCATAGCTGCTCCTACTCTGTTCCTGCTGACCTCCTCATGTCTCTTGAGAGAGTGGCTGAGGCCAAACATGTAAATTCGGAATGATCTCAATATCAAATAGACAAAACCAAGAGAATGGATGAAGTGTTCTTTTCAGAAGAGAGGGCAGGAGAGAAGCAGAGGCCTGACTAATGAGCCTCTACTTACACACAGACATGCATATGGTTATATTGCAAATTTATGAACCATTAATATAGTTGATCTGCAGGGATCAGATTGATGTCAAATTGAATTTTAAGCTTCTCTGGGATTTTACAACTGTATTTTATTGGAATTGACTACATATATTTGGTAAACTTATAGAAGTTCCTATCCTTTTTCTGGTTATACAAACAACATTAGAAGAAAGGAGAGAACAGTTTCTTCTTGAACATAAACCAGCTATTTTTTTTTTTTGAAACTCACTGGAAAACATGGCACAGGTATGGGGGGTGTTCCTTTTACAAAATTTAAAAAATACCTAACAGCATCACTGAGATATAACTCATGTTATAAAATCTATCCATTCAATGTGCACAATTAAGGGGTCTCCACACAGTCACAGAGAGTGTTGGGCAACCAGCACAGCAGTCCAGTTCTAGAGCACCACACATAACCCCATAAAGAAACACTGTACCTTGTCACCCTCCTCCAGAGCTGGCCACCATCAGTCCACGTTCTGTCTCTAGAGGTTTGCCTATCCTGGACATTTCATGTAATACATGGAACCATGTATTATGTGGCCTTCTGTGACTGACTTCTTTTACTTAGCATCATGTTTTTCAGGTTCATCCAGGTTGTAGAATGTATCAGTACTTCACCCTTTTTATTCCTGGATTCTATTCCATTGCTTGGATGCGGTACTAAGGTGTGATGTTTGAAGTTCGTGCAACCTGTGCAGGATGAAGCTTCCTTCTCTCTCTTTCACCTCAGTGCAAGCCCAGTGTATGCATCTCAAGAGTCCCAGCCACCTAGGAAGAACCCTTTGACCAAGCCAAGCAGCCACAGCTGACCCAGTTTCTCTCTCCCCAGGGAAGAACCCTGAAGTGTGGGCGAAGGATTTGAAGCTGGACGAATTTGAGCTGCTGTGCCTCGATGGCACCAGGAAGCCTGTGGCCGAGGCTGAGAGCTGCCACCTGGCCAAGGCCCCAAACCACGGTGTGGTCACTCGGCAAGACAAGACAAAATACCTGGAAGAGGTGCTGTTTGACCAGCAGGTACGGGCAGCAGGGCCTCCTGCCTTACCCACGTGGGCCTTTTGCAGGGTTGGGGGCAGCCACAGAGCTTGGTGAATCGGCCCATCTCAAGCCTTTCTTTCGAATCCCTCTTCTTGAGGCTGGTGGTGACAGTATTTGCTTCACACTGTGGGTCTTCTCAGTCTCAGTGAGGCCGAAGAGGCTTCTGACACTAGGCTTTCTGGGACTGACCAAACTTCTCCCTGAGGCTCATGTCCTGAACTTATGCTCACTGCCTGGCCCAGAGACAGTTACTCTCCTCGCCACTCCTTGTATTCTTTAGGCAAATGAGGGAGACGATTGGGCCTTGGTCCACAACACCCCAGTAGACAATGGTTAACTCTGGTGATGTTGCCCATAGACCAGGGCCCTGCATTTACAATCTCTAAAAAGAACAAATTCAGACGTTCAAGAGTTAAGACATTTATGTGGAGTGATTTGAGGGAAATCCTATCATTTCCTTAAAGTCTGTGATTTTCTGTGATAGCATCTAGTTTTGTATTAAAACGTCAAGTGTCCAGGTGTCCTTTAAAGACACCTAATAATGGACTTGACGCCTGGCATTTGTGAAGCCCTCACTGTGGCACGCCCTCCGGTGCTGGTGACAGGTCTGCCACCACTGAGGTGTTTGTTCTCACCTCTCGAACATCAAGGAGGATCTGTGGCCAGGGGAGGCTAAGGAGATGATGGAGGCAATGATCTGCTCAGTGGCAGAGATGATTTCCAATGCAGACTGCCTCTGTTGGAGGGCTGGCCTGTCAGGCTATTATAGGTGATAAATTTTTGGAAGGAAATGCAGGAATCCTCAGCTGTCACCTGGTGACCATATGAAGAAAGGACAGGCGGTGGGAGGTGAGACCAGGCCTGGGCATTAGCCAAGGCGGGTCTGCTGTCTCAGGGGTGGGCAGCGGGAGGACATGGGGCAGGAGAAGACACAGCCAAGGCAGTGGGACGACCCCAGAGCTCAGCACCGTTTGTCCCATGGTTCTCTCTGGGGTTCTCTGTCTGAGAGGGGATGGGGTCCCATGTTTCTGAGTGGAAGCAATGTCCGTGGCCTCCCTTAATCCATAAACTCTCCGATTTCCCTTAGCTACTCACTACTGTCTGCTCTTTTGCACAGGCTCAGTTTGGAAGAAATGGATCCAAGTGCCCGAGCAAATTTTGCTTGTTCCAGTCTGAAACCAAAAACCTTCTGTTCAATGACAACACTGAGTGTCTGGCCAGACTCCATGGCAAAACAACATATGAAAAATATTTGGGATCAGCCTATGTCTCAGCCATTGCTAACCTGAAAAAATGCTCAACCTCCCGTAAGTGGAACATAGAAGGCGTTGATGAGAAACCACCATGGGTGAAGGTCAAGGTTGGAGGGACATACAGCATTCTAGGAATGAAGATGGCTATAAAAGTATTAAGGCAATATAATATCTCTATTCTTCAGGAGATCTCAGTTTTCTGGATGAGATGAAAGAATTAGAGAAAAAATGAAGTAGTAGACAATATGCTAAATTTTTATAACACTGATCGAGACAGTCATGGCATTTTTAGAAACTGATAATTCATTTTATTCAGTAAAATGAATTGTGTGTTTATATAAGTATGTATGAGAATGTATGCATGTATACCTGTAGGTATATGTTTACACACCTACAAACACACACACACACATAAGTACATGTGTATGTACACCGGGGGCTGTGTCACTCAGGCCAGGGCAGGGAACACGCAGGCTGGTGAGGGCCAGAGCTGCTTTGTGCTCCCCTGGCCCCTGTAGCTGGTAGGAGGAGGGCCCAGGAGACTGAGTGTGGCAAGCACTGACGTGGGGAGAGAAGGACAGGGGAAAGGCTCCATTTATTATCCCCCTTGATTGACCTCCTGGTTAAAAAGGAAACCAGTTTCTGAATGTCCTGCTTTGTTGTGTCCCCCAGCGCTTCTGGAAGCCTGTGCCTTCCTGCAGAGGTGAAGCCCGAGAAGCCCAGAAGCTGGCCCAGCCTCCCGGGGGGAGCCTCAGCTGCTCCCCGCTCCTAGCCCCATCCCCAGGAGAGCTGGGGCTTCCCTTTCCTGAGCAGAAGTGCTTTGTCAGTCTCCTGTCTCCACACTTCCTGCTGTCATCTAAGCAAGAAATAAAACTAGAAATGCTGTTGATTTTCATTCCTTAGGGTGTGTGGTTCATCCTTTCCAAAATTTCCTCCTGAAGTATGTGTCTGACCAATTATCTTCACAGCTGGACCTTTCCTACCCTTTTCCAGGTCAAACTCTTGCTCTTTCCTGTAGTTTTGGGTGTGACATCTGATGGTCTGGAATCTAAGGACAGGCCAAGCAGCTGTTTCCCCAAGGGCATCTGGTTGGTCATTGACACAGTGTCTCAGTGTGTGTTATACACGTGTGTCCATGTGTGTACGTGCGTGCATCTGTGTGTACGTGTGTGTGCATGCACACATGCATGTGTGTGTGTGCGTATGTGGATGTTGCTAGTGTGGGGGAGGTAACAGACAATAGGAATCAAAGATCTGTGGAAGAACTAGATATCAAGATTTATGAGTGGTATTTTAAATAAATTACATCAGTTATAGTGAATGTACAAATACAGGCATCAGGAAAAGGTGAAAGACTTCTCTCCCTTGGCCTTATTGACCCTTAACCTCAGGTTAGCCTCTAGTCACTAGCTTTTTCCCCACTTTTCTCAGCCAAGCTCTTCAAAGTGTGGTCTAAGGGGACTGCCTGCACTCCAGCAACCAGGGGTAGGCAGCTCTGCTGCTGCACGCGGAGGCCTCTGGAATCTGCCAGGAAAGGACATTATTTAGGGTCTCAGAATCTGAGGATGAAAACTCACATTTTCGCTGCTTTGAATGATGGCCCAGATACATAGTCCATCCTCACTAGCCCAGGAAGGTTATTCAGTGAGCAATGTTTGATTGTGTAGCCGTATTAGCTATAATGCCAGCACCATAAAACATAATATTTGAACTATCGGGACCTACTTGTATAAAAAAGATCCTAAGGCAACATTAAAAGCCCACCAGTGAAATCCCCTTTTGTGGCTGAAATTAAATTTCAAAATCTAACTTCACTGCATGCATTAGGTCATGCTAAGTCACATCAAAATCGTAGCAGCTTACACTACAAAGATCTGTGTCTATTTCAGACCCACATCTGTCTTGGGTCATAAATGGCTCTGCTGCTTATCTATTTTGAGCCCCAGGCTGAGCCAGCAGCCCCATCTGGGGCACATTGGCCTTGAGATGGGGGGGTGGGGAAGAAGAGATGGAAGCACCACACAACACCTAGAGCTTCTGCTTGGGGGAGGTCATACCATTTCCATCACTTCATCGCCCAAAGCAAGTCAGAGGCCATGACATCAGGGAGGCAGGCATGTGTACCCCACGGCGAGAGGCCCCATAGGAAGGGGTGCTGAGTATTGGGCATCAGGCACTCTGTTTCTCTCTCATTTCTGGGTCTGAGGCAGTACCAAAGCAGGTCTTTACTAGTATCCAAGCAAGAATGAAAAAAATGGGTGAACTTGTGTCTGACTTTTAGGGTGGCTGGAAAGTCCTTCTTAAAGTCTGCTTGTTAGGTCAGTATCTTGTGAGGCCAGGTCTGTTGAGAAAAGTAGGCCTTTTACCCTAATGGTGAGAGGTTGGAGCCAAAGAAATAGAGCTTATCTGCTCTATTAAATGAAAAGGGGAACTTATGGTTGGCTATAGGTGGGGAGAGCTGTGAAGACGGCAAAACACTTCGCTGTTGGAGAGGATGGAGAGGGTGAGTGGGCCCCAAGAATACAGCAACTCAGGTTCCAATGAAAAATGTAGTCATGGGACAATTCCTACCCATAATGGCTTTATCACTGATGCCTAAAACATCGATGACTAACCCATATTGGCTATCTTGCCCCTTTCTCTGGGAAATAAACAGCCAGGACAGGGTTTGTGTGCTAGGAAAGCATGAGGAGAGAGGCTAGCAGCTCCCAGGAATAAAAGGCTGGTAAAAATCAGTAGTTGAGGGGGTGAAGATCAGTAGCTGGGATGTGGTGGTGAAAGGTGGCTGGAAGAGAGTGAGGCCCCCGGGAATCTGAGGGGCTTTTGAGGAAGACCTAGAGCCTTGTGCAATGCAGGAGATAGGCTGGGGGATAGTACTTGAATTTTACAGGACAGTCTCACCCCAGAAAGTAGAGGATATGGAGACTCTTGGGTAGAGATGGAGGAAAAGAAGAAAAAGCACATTTCTTTAGCTTCAGCTTTGGCAAGACGACAGCCAGAGCTTTCTGGTCATCAGAAGGAACCAACTGTGTGGCTTTGTCTTAGCCAAGAGAAGCATCCCTCTGAAGGGCTGTGAGGTTCTGCATGTCTCATATCCCTGGGGAAAAAACAAACCTAAAAACTGTATCCACAGTGACCTATCCAGACAGTCATATTCATGAATTCTTGCAAAAGCTGGAAATGTGCACTTAGAGTCCCAGCAGTACTGAAGTGCTTCTTTCTCCTCCTACTCAATGGCGATCCCCCAAAGTTCTGGCCCCTGAACTGCCACATGACTTGGGTCCCCACATCCTTTAATCCCTAGGCTGAGTTGAGTGTAGGCTCTATTTGGTGTCCCTGCTTTCACTTCCTCAAACCTCAAGTCCCTTACCATCTTCAAGGAAACTTGTGGCCTTGCATTCTGTGTAGTCCCTGCTCTTCGCCTTTTTCTCTACTGCTTTACCCTCAAGGCCTGCTAGGCCTGCAGTAAGTGGCAGGATCTTTGCCCTCCTCCCTGAAATCCCCTCGTCCCCTGATGTGGTCCTGGGGTAAGATTTCCCCTTATCCCATTTGTCATGGTGGGAGAATGACCTCCAACAGATTAGGAAATGTAACCTGACCTTCTTGTTGTCAGATCTTTGTGTTCAGAAACACAAAGGGAAACACTGCTTTCTTGACCTATGGTTTTGCTCTAGGTGTCTTGTATGAGATGTTCAATTTTCTAAGGCTTGGTTATGCTACTTTAGCTTATAAGCACATAAAAAAACCACAAAAACAAATACCAAAATGCCCCTTAAATTTGTTTCCTTCTCACTGAATTGGAAGAGAATCTGAGAGTGTCATTTCCTGGTCATACCCCAATATTTCAAATTATTAGGTTAGGGATATATTTGTTCCTTCACCCTCTACCAACCAGAGAAAGGGGAAGAAGGAAGACAAGACAGGAGTGGGTGACCTGCAGGAGTGAGAACACCCTCGGCCCCAGACCTTGCCCCATGGGGACATGAACACGGAGGAGCAACATGCTCCACAGGGTCGCAAAGTGACCTCACTCTCTTCTGGCCACGTTTCCAGCTACCGATCTTTACCACCCTTTTATTTCTGGGGGCTGCTAGCCTCTCTTCTCATGCTTTCCCAGCACACAAACCCTGTCCTGGCTGTTTATTTCCCAAAGAAAGGGGCAGGATAGCCAATATGGGTCAGCCATCAGTATGTGTGTTGTGTGCCACCCTTCTCCCCACCTTCCACCGCCAGCAATGGTGGTTTAGCACTGCTTTACCTGTAGGTAAGAAGAAAGCCCCAAATGGTATGTCAGGCATCTTTTCTTTTCTGAGCCTGACTCTTCCTCATCTTCCTGAAGTGGAATTAACCTTGTACATATGTGAAGAGTCTTCAAACAAGCTGAGAACCCAAGCACACATCAAGGAGAATAAATGTCCGCGTGCAGTGTGCCCGCCCACCGGACAGAGGGCCAGTGTGATGAGAGGGAAACACCGCCTTAGAAGAGGTGGCTGCGGGCATGTCGCAGTGCCTGGTCACAGAACAGTCAGAGGGGCCCCGCCAGGACCTCTGTGCAATGCCGGGAGGTCACCCTTTCCCAGCATAGTGCAGCCCTCTGCCTGGAGGTGCAGAAATTCTGAAGAAATTCTGTTGTAATGAGATACTCCATTTAAAAATTGCTAATTTTCCTGTCCATGCTTTTTTCTGTGAGTTGGAAATAGTGTGATGACTACTCAGTCTGGAAATGTCAACACGTACTGTATTCTTTTAGCATAATAATATTTCATTGCATAATAATATAATGCTTTGTCATCTGATTTGATAACAAAATAATCCACACTCTATACTAATAGTGTAACACCCAAAGTTCATTTTTTCTCTTTTTACTCTGACATGAGGGATATGCATTAGTAATAAAACTAAATAAAAATGTGGCATGCCTCTATAAAGGTAAACTCTCTACTCATGACACTTATAACACCAGATATGTGGATTTTCTATGCTAAGCAATTCTCTAATTCTCTGTGGGCACCAACCGGTGTCCTGCAAGTCAGTTCAGTTCTGACACTCAGCACGTGGAGATAGCATAGACCCCACAGTTAAGGGCTCAGCCCACAACGCTGCCCTTCTCCTTCAGACGTCATCACAAGTAGTGGGTTCCCAGGTCACCTTCTATCCAACTTGACTACAAATTGGAGGTTCTCAAGACCCCCTCCTCAGGTTTGATAATTTGTTACAATAGCTCCCAGAATGCCAGGAAACACTTTACTTACTGTTATTGATTTATATGAAGTTAATTATAAAGGATACAAATGAATAGCCAGGTGAAGAGGCACACAGGTTGAGGTCCGGAAGCATCCTAAGCACAGGAGCTTCTGTCCCCATGGAATTGGGGTGGGCCACCCTCCCAGCACATGGGTACATTCACTAACCAAGAAACTCTCTGAATCTTATAGTGTAAGGATTTTGTGGAAGTTCCATTATGTAGGCATGATAGACTAAATCACTGGCTGATGGTGACAGCTCAGTCCTCAGCCACTCTCCCATCCCTGCAGGTTAGGAAGTACAGCTCAGAAGTTCCAACCCTCTAATCACATGCTTGGGTCTCCTGGCAACCGGTTCCCAGCCTGAGGCTATCTAGGGGACCATCTAGAATCACCTCATGAGCATAAACTCAGGTCTGCTTGAAAGGGGCTTATTATGAATAACAAGAGACACTGCTATCACCCCACCGCCCAGGGATAGAGACCACAGATATATTATTATATCACAACATCGCAGTGCGGTACTTGAAATGCAATTGAATTATAACTGCCTGTGATTTGTAATGCAGGAGCAGCAGGGGGAAGTGAAGAGAGTGTCACATACCATCTGCGTCACAGCTCATTGGCTCAGCCACTGTACTGCGAAAGCAGCCAGTGGCAATACATATATAAATAAATGTAGCTGTGGCCCAATAAAACTTAAGGACACTGAAATTTGAATTTCATGTAATTTTCATGGGTCATGAAATAATCTTTTGCTGGAAATATTTTTTTTCTAACTATTAAAAATTGTAGAAGTAATTCTTTGCTCATGGGCCACACAAAAATAGGTGGCAGCCTGGACTTGGCCCAAGAGCTGTAGTTTGACCACCGCTTTTCCAGTCTGCAGCTATTTGTGCTGTGGTAGGACCATCTCTGCCTCCACCCATCCACTCTTTGAGGGTGGGCTCTACCTCTGCCCATGTGCAGGACCAGCTCCTGGAGGTGCTCTAGAAGCACGAGGACAGCCATCGCCTCAGGTGTTGTGACAGCCAGGAGCGACACCTCAGTGCTGGGGGCCTGTGGACCACAAGTCTGCCAGGGCTCCGACGGCTCTGGTGCCCGGTGCAGTGGGACTGCAAGATGCACCGTCAGGTCTCTTTCCTGGCAGTGTGGGTTCGCTCTTGGGGGAGAAGCCGGCGCTGTGTGGTGAGGTGAGCTGTCCGTCATATCACATCAGGGGGAACAGCCTGTGCTCTAAGGTCATCAGGAAAATTGACAGAGCTGCCTACTTTTTTCCTCAGGGAGTTAGCTTTTGCCCATAACGGGTAGTCAGAATCATTTCACTGGCCATTGTTTTCAGGAATAATTTGGGCCAGTCCTGAGTGGGAGAAGGCAGTGGCCTGGGCAGCAGGACATCCAGGACCAGTCTCACCTCTGCTGCTGTGTGGCTTGAGTAAGTCCCTTACCTCCTCTGGGCTTAGTTTTATTTGCGGGTGAAATGAGGGGCTTGGGCTTCTTCTCTTTCCATCTCCCCTACAGGTTGACTTTGACCCCAATCAATGACTGGAAAGGGGGAAACTTAAAACTTGTACTTGTTGTCAATCTTTTTTCTTTGTTTTCCTTCAGACTATCAAAGTCAGTTTTCCCCTTTAACTTTATCTCATGAAAAATTCTGTTTATGCAGTGTGGGTCAGCGAGGGTTCAATGAACATCCATGGACCCTACATCTGGATTTAACGATTGTTAATATTTTGACATGTTTTTCCTCCTCATTTCCTCTATTTGTATACATGGTGTGTGTGTGTGTGTGTGTGTGCATGCGCGCGCACATGTATGCATGTGCATGTATGAGATTAAACAATTTGAATGTAAGTGGTGGTCACTATGACATTTCACCCCTGAATTCTTCAGCATGAATCCTCTAAGAATAAGGAAATTCTTCCACATAATCATAATTTCATTGTCACACTTGAAAATAATAATTCCATGTCATCTGATACCTTGTTCACATTCATATTTTTCCAATTGTCCCTAGAATGTCTTTAAGCCTTTTTTTAAGGAAGTGCTCCCACTACACATCGGCAGTCAACCCCTCCCTCTTCACTTCCCTCATAGGCATCAATGTCACCTCTTTGGGGGTGGAGGAGCAGCGACAAATAACAGCACCTGTGTTGGCAGCAGTCTCTCCCTCGGCTGCCTCCGCATCCATCACCGTGTCCCATCTCTTCTAGTTCATTCAGAGATGAACTAGACAGACTCTGCCCTGGAGTCCTTCAGAGATGAGAGAGCGGAGAAACAATGAGTATACACACGAATTGTCGCCAGATGGAATTGGCACAGGCTTGGGGACAGGCTGTGTACTTTGCAAAGGACTGAGGGCCTGGTTGCACAGTGTAGCTGAGAAGGGTCCTGAGACACGGTGAGCAGGCTGTGTGCACCCCTAGATAGTATGCAGCAGGCACACTGCAAAGACAGGTGCCTGAAGGAGCACGTGGGGAGCATGTGTGCAGGGACTCAGGTGGGGAGGGCTGTCCGCAGATTCACAGAGCACACTTGCTGAGCTGACTGTGTGGTCGAGGGCAGAAGAAAACATTTTTGGTGAAGTATAGTTAATGTACAATATTACAGTAGTTTCAGGAGTACAACACAGCGATCCAACAATAATGTACATAGCAAAATGCTCACCATAATGAGTGCAGTTCCCAAGTGCATAAAGTTATTACAATATCATTGACTGTATTTCCAATGCTGTACTTTTCCTACCTATAAGTTATTTATTTTATAATTGAAAGTTTGTACTTCTTTAACCCCTTCACCTATTTTGCCCAAAACTCTCCTCTCATAGCAACCATCAGATTATTCTCCATGCTTATGCATCTATTTCTTTTATTTGTTTATTTTTTAGATTCCACATATAAGTGAATTACATGTATTTATCTTCCTCTGTCTGGCTTATTTCACTTGGCATAATGCCCTCTGGATCCATCTTATGGCTGAATAACATTTCATTGTGTATATGTACCACATTTTCTTTATACATTCATCTATTGATGGACACTTAGGTTGCTTCCATATCTTGTCTATTGTAAGTAATGCTGCAATAAACATAGGGGTGCATATATCTTTTGAATTAGTGATTTGTTTTCTTTGGGTAAATTCCCAGAAGTAGAATTACTATGTTATACAGTACTTTTATTTTTAATTTTTTGAGGAAGCTCCATATTATTTTTAATAGTGATTACACCAGTTTACATTCCCACCAACAGTGCAGGAGGGTTTCCTTTTCTCCACATCCTCACCAGCGCTTGTTTTTTCTTGTCTTACTGATATTAGCTATTCTGACGGTGTGAGGCGATATCTCACTGAGGTTTTGATTTGCATTCCCTGATAATCAATCATGTGGAGCAACTTTTCATGTGTCTGTTGGCCATTTGTATTTCTTCTTTGGAAAAAATGTCTATTCAGTTCTTCTGCCCACTTTTTCATCAAATTCTTTGTTTTTTGTTGTAGGTGATGCAGGTGAGATGATCTAATCCCGCCTCCCCCCCAACTCCCTGAACAAAGAAGCAGGGGAATGGCCACATATCCCCAGTTTCTTTTGTCAAATATATCAGTCACTTACCTGGAGTGGCTGCAGGAGGCCAGCATGGGAGGAAAAGGCCTATGTGAACTGAAATTCAAGCCTAGTCAGGGTGCAGTCAGGATCTGGGGAGGGAGCCAGGGAAAGTGCTGTGTGGCAGTGTCCTGCCAGCCAGTTACCACCTGCTCACTCAGCTGTCCTCACAGCCAGCAGCCTGGGAGGGAAGGCGCCTTATCCCCAGTTGTCTAAGGTGCAAGTAAGCTAGATGGCTTACGTTAGGACCCACAGGGAGAGACAGACACCACTTCCCACCCTTCCCACCCTTCCCACCCCCTCCCAGAGCAGGCTGGCAAGGGTCCCCAGGGAGGTGACTCATTCCCCTCCACAGATCTAAAGATCACATCAGAGGGAAAGATCAAGGGACTCAGAACCTGAAATTTGGGTCAAGATTTTTTTCCATTAGATATGCCAGAGATGGTTCTTTGGAGAAGAACTTTGCTCTTCTCCGTGTCTATAAGTGGGTGGCTGAAGGGAGCAGCAATTGTAGGAACCTCCATCCCCCAATCCCCAGGACTGCTGGGAAACTTCCAGAGCAGCAATACTGGGGAGCTCACTCCATAGACCAAGCCCTAGAGGCAAGTACGGAAGTGCTGGGTGGTGGCGAGAGCATTGGGTTTGCTGTCAGCAAATGATAAGTCCAGACTGACCCTTGGAAACGCTGTGATTTAAGTCCCAGTCTCCACACTTATAAAATGAGACTGATACTCAAATTTCCTTTGAAGGACTCATGTGGCACAGATACGTCTGGGAAGGAACTGTGTGAAGGATAAAATCCTACTGAAATTCAGTCTGGGTGTGAGAGCCTGAGACCAGAAAAGGGTAAGCAGTTCTTAGGAGGTGGGTAACATGGGGATAACACAGCATGTTTGAAAAAAAGAGAAGTAAGCTCAGCCATTGCTTAACTGAAATTCACATTTAACTGGGCATCCTGTCTTTTTTTTTTTCAACTTCAAATTTTATTGCTTTTTCAATCACTGTATCCATCATGTTTCCTTTTTTCAAATTTGTTTCATTAGTAGTACCACAAATATATAGAATTGAGATGGATAGGAAATTGCTCATGAGATTTCAGGCTTTCAAATGTCCCAGATCCAAATTACCTTGACCTTCTACCCACTCTTTGAGTGTGGGTTCTGCCTCCATCCATAAGACATTTCTTTTTGCATTAGAAAATGATTTCCAGGCAAAATAGAAACACTGTCAGTTTTTCTTGACTGTGTAGCCACCTTCTCTTTGCCTTTTCACTGGTGGTTAGTTTTTCTAATGCAGTAGTTCATGGAAAAGTGCAACAGCGTGTGCTGTTTTGATCTTTGGGTGGCCATCTCCTTGTTCTGGTGCGGGAGGATGACCCCGTTCCAAGTGCGCTACCTGTGAGTGCACTGTAGCTGGGTCACTCAGCATGGCTCTAGGGCTTCAAGCATCATTTCCCTCTCCGTCTACTGTAAGACTTCATAGATCCTTACCTCTCTATACTCCATGTTTTCATTCTTAAAATTAGGATGGGATTTGTTCTTTGAGTTCATCACCATGTCTGTAAACATCTGAAAAATCATGCTATTTTCTCTGAGATTTCTGCCGTACTTGCAGTAGAAGTGGATGGAGAGTCCAGACCTGCTTGTATAAATCTGTGAAGAGAATTTCTCTGTCCCTATTCCTTCTCTTCTTGAACGTCTTAGCCTTCTTTTCATATCTGCTGAGGTACTTTCTTCTGTAGTCTTGCTCTTGATGGTCATGGTATTTTTGTTTGCCTTTTATCCTCCTGGATGGAGCCCTCTTTGTCAGTTTGTGCTGCCCTAACGAAATACCACAGACTGGGTGGTTTCAGCAGCAGACATTTATTTCTCATGGTTCTGGAGGCTGGGAAGTCCAAGGCCAGGGTGCCAGTGTGGTCAGGCTCTGGTGCATGCTCTCTCCCGGGCCTGCAGGCAGCCGCCTTCTTGCTGTGTCCTCACAGGGTGGAGAGAGAGCGTGCAAGCTCTCTGGAGCACTAATCCCATCATGTCACCACCCTCATGACCTTACCTAACCCTCATTGCCTCCCAGATGTACCCACTTATACAGATGCCATCACACTGGGGGTTAGGGCTTCAACATATGAATTCAGGGGGACATGTTTCATCCATAGCACCCACCAGGTACATAGGTGGGCCATCTGTGTTCTCTGCAGAGTCTCCCAGCCCGATACCATCTACCCCTCCTCCCTCCTCAGTGATGGAGGTGAGAGGCTGTAGTCCACAGGTGCCCCATATTTCATCTGTCAACTCTACTTGGGATATGTAACAGACACAGAGGCACGTGGTCTCCACATGCTAACTGTTGTGACATTTTGTAGTCACAGGCTGGTGAGGCCTGAGGTATATGTTGCATCGAAAAGGACAAAACATGCATTGGTTTGCCATTTCTAAACATACTCTTACATTTGTGACTGTTAAATAGTAAGAGGAAGTACTAGAAACCTTGGGAGGCTCACAGGTTGCGGGCATCCAGGGACCTTGGGGGTATGGCAAGTAGCCAAGAAATTCCACGGACGATTCCAGAGCAAGTGCTCTTCCTCTGTTTATCCACAGTCTCCAGCTAGCCAGTTCTTTTCATTATCTGCAGAAAACTATCCCTTAAAATTACTTCTATATGAATGGGTTGCTTCTAATCTGGAATGTGATCTAATTGGTTTTAAGAGCACATATTTATTTCATGTGTTTTCTTGTCCAATTTTTGGAAATTGGGCATGCTGGACAAAGCATAGGCTCTGGGGACAATGGCACCTTTATGGCCCAGACCTGCCTCTCTCTTGCTGTGTGATCTTAGACACATTTCTGAGCCTCAGCTTCCTTCCCAGAGAAATGAGACCAATTCCACCCACACCACGAACGAGAAGTGAGGCGTGAAGGAGCTCACGTTTATAAGAGCCTAGCACAGCACCCGAGGCAAATTCAATGCTCAGAAATGCTCATTCACCACCCCTTTTCTTCCTGTATCCTATTTAATATGCAAATGTGTAAGAAAATTACACAAAACAACACAACAAGACAAAAGCCAATGTTTATTTACCCCGATTTTGAGAAGGCTAGTTTACATGTCCGTGGAACATTCCCCTTCCTCCCTGGGTGCATCTTGTGCAGAGTCCTCAGGCTGAAGCGGAGCATCATCACACAGATGGCAGAGGCGGCAGAGGTGTTTCCTAAATTCCTTGTCGAGAAATACACAGAGGAAAGGGTTGACGCAGCAGTGGGTGGCAGCGATGATTTTCAGCACATGAACACTTCTGTCCAGGTCGTAGTTGCTCTTGCAGTCATGCAGGGAGAAGTGTTCTTTGAAAGTAGACAGGAAAAGTGCGATATTGTAGGGTCCCCACATTAGAAGGAAGGCAACCATGATGGCGAAAACAAGCTTGAAAAGGTCACACTGCTTCCCCCTGAGCCTGAGTGTTTTTCTCATCCGCACGTAGCAAAACACAAAAGCAAACAGTGGAAAAAGAAATCCCAAAATGTTCATCTTTAGGGTCAGAAAATACTTCCAGAATGTCTCGTCAGCTGGCAGAAAATGAGGTCTGCTAAAGAAGCACTGGTATGTCTGGCTTTCCACCTGAGGCTTGTAAAACATGCATTCTGGCAAAATGACCAGAATGACTGTCCCCCATGCCAGAACGCTTGTGACAGCACTGCAGTGCACCTTCCTAGCCCAGGCAGAGCTTCTCATGTGGAGAAACACCACGTACCTCTGCACAGTCAGAAGAGCATTGAAAAACGCCTCGCTATAGAGGCCTATGGAGTAGAGGGCAACGAGAATTTTGCAAAAAGGATTCTCAAGAATCCCCTCCTGGGAGACAGTGTAAGCCCAGAACAGCAGGGTCAGCAAGAAACACAAATTAGCAAATGTCAAGTTCAAGAAATAGATATTTTCCACATGTTTGAGTCCTTTATATTTTACCAGAATAAGTACAGCCAAAACATTACCCAGGAGGCCGGCGATGAACACTGTCGTGTAGAGCGGTGGCACCAGGTGGGCTGAGAGGGACCTCGTGTCGTACTGATCGCATTGAGCTATTTTGTAATTGCTCATGTCGTCCACTATGAGGACGTCATACTCGTCCTCTGGTGCTGACGTGTAATTATCCATCTTCGGGCTGCCCTGTGGAGAAATGAAAGATAATTTTCCCTTCGTGAGAGATGGGAGGTCCTGGAGGAAGCCACAATGAGGACTAGGGCCAGTCAGCCGTGCTTTCCCTTTTCTGGTGCTTAATTTTGGCCCAAGTCAGTCTACATCTCAGAGGCTGAAAATAAAAATTTCTTTCACATGTCCCCGCTTCCTGAGAACACCACTATAACTGACCTACATTTAGCACTTAGGTGCTTAGTAGCAGGCTAATACCACAGGAAATAACAGAAAGCACTACACTTCTTCACAGAACTTATACTCTCTTGGTAGAAACAAAACTTGTTTCCTTGAAGGTGATTGTAACAAAACACACAATTAAAGGGAACCAAGTACCCTGATCTAGGTTCATGAAATTGGTGTCAGTCATGCTTTCTGTGTGTTTAAAAAGTTTGCTCACCCTCCGAAGCAGCTTCCTGGGCCAGGCTGGTGTCTAAGTTGTTCTCTCAAAGGATGGGAACAAATGTTTGCAAAAGTGAAACCATCCTCGGCATCAGCGTGGACATAACTGGTTAAGCACATAAATGACTTACCACTTGACTGAGTTCCTGGAGGGAAGGGCACGGCCTCCTGGCCTACCATCCAAGCTGCTGTGGGAATGGCCTGGGACAGCTGAAAAACCAGCTTCCTCGTGACAGATGGCCCTAACACCCTCAGGGGCAGAGTAGCCACTGGTTATCCCCTGGTACTTTCACCCACTGGTCACAGGTCTTGGGAATAACTAAAATGAAGCAACTTGAAAGCTCCCCCAGACCTCTAGGGAGTTTCTTAAGCCTCTGAAAGAAACCAGGAAGTTGTTTTGTCCTCCCGTCCCATCCCCCCGCCTTTGATTTCCCCGTGGCCTTCAGACAGCCTTCCTCCTGGCTGCCCTAGATAAGGGAACTGAGTTAGATCTGCTCCTCAGAGATACTAGGGGAGCACTGGGAGGAGCTGCTGACGTGCAACACCCAAGGGGTGACAGCTGGCAGCAGAGGAGCAGAGCCTCACGCGGTAAACACGGTAACTACAAATCCAGACCAGGGTCCTGCCCCTCCCCACACTAGCAAAAGCCCTTCCCTGAATTGACAGGGGCACTGAGAACCTGCAGTGAGAGGCACAGGGAGCCGCTCTGTTTGGGTTTTTATTGTCCCTTTTGAGGGACACTGTGTGCTTTAGCTTAAGAATGGCATCCCAAGAGGGATTTTGGGACAATGGAAGCCACAGAGTGATGTCAGTCGTGAAGCCACGGGGTGAGGTCAGAAGTGAGCATGGGGCTTCCATGGGATGTGGGGAATGTTGATAATAAAAGCAGGGAATTATGCAAGCTGTCAGGAGTGGACCCTGCTCCAAGAAGGAAAACCCAGAAAAGAAAAATTCCACAGTGGGTTCACAGAGTTGTCGTCGAGTCTGGGCTGCAGAGAATGTGAGCGCAACAAGTTCATACCCCGACGGAGGCTGGGGGCAGGGTGAGGTTTGCAGTCGGAGAGGAAACTGGGAGAAGAGTTCAGATTGAGTGGCTGTGTGTGTGTGTAGGGGGACTAGGACGATCTGCAAGAAGGATGAACTCAGAAGGGGACTTGAAATAACTGAAAATCTGTATGCACTTCTCCTGGATCAGCATTTTGCACCTGAGATGGACTTAATTTGGGGACCAGTCTTACACTTTGGTTTAGCATTCAGTTTACTGGTTAAATGACATCCCGTTAGTGCCAAAGATGTGTTGGAGGCAGCATTCAGTACAGAATGTGGACCTGTTAAAATAGAAATAGAAATAAAAAAGAGGAAACTATTTAGAGAAAAGAAAAATAAACATAAAAAGGACCCAGATGAATATGTGACTGAGCATTAAATTTAACTAAAAAATGATGTTCCTCCATATGGAGGGGTTGGTGCTGGTGGGAACCTGGTCTGTGACTGTTTCCCAGCAAGTTTCCCCCTGTCCTCCCCTCAGTATGGGCCCCTGTGTGTGAGTGAAGGCCATGGTGCCCTGGGAAGCCCGGCCAACTGGTGGCGGCCACAGCCCCAGGATGAGCAGCGGCCCTTCGTCCTATGGCTCTGCCTGCTGTGGCTGCGCCGTCTGGAGCCCCCCCAGGATCCCCCCAGTGAACCTTGAGTGAGTGAGTGGGGGTGGCTCATTGCCTGGTACTCGCTGCTCAGTCCCAGGCAAGGGAATGGGAGTCAAGTCAAACTTTGAAACCCGAAAAAAACTACACATCATGTGGTTAAGACGAGGAAAATAGCAGCATGTAAGACCTCATATATGACCCAGAATCATGTGAAATTTGAAGTTGCCCGAAGAACAACAGTTTTGTAAATTCAGGATCATACTAACTTCCTGTTACCAGTATGGCCTTCACTTCAGTATTATTTTCTTTTGGCTTGATTCCCAGCATTCCTCTTATCCACACTCAGGCCATGGGCTTTAAAAAAAAATAGAAATATAAGTGACATATAACGTTGTGTAAGTTTAAGGTGTACAACATAACGATTCAATACGTTCATATTTCAGTATGGTTGTCTGTGTAGTCTTGGCAAGCACCTCTGTCAGGTCACATGATTATCATTTTTTCTAGTGGTGAGATCTATTCTGTTAGCATATTTAATGTTTACAATACAGTTTTGCTGTGTAAAATCACTGTACTGTGTACTAGATCTCCAAGGCTATGGGATTCTTGAAACTTCTCAGTTGGTAGGAAGGAATGGTTTAGAGATTTAAAGTTAAGGCAGGAGGAAAGCTTGATCCACCATACTAATAGCTGGAGCCATAGTAGGGTCATCACTGTGAGACTTCACCACATTTCTGTGGCTTTGGCATGTGGCACATAGCCTTTCTTCTGAGGGTCTGAGTTCCTTTCTATCACTATAATTCAACCCCGATTTCAGTCTAGGAAACTATCACATGATGATTCGCATTCCCTCACACATGTAGATGATTTATTCAATTCATTTATTCAATAAGAATTTATAGGGTGCTTAGCATGTGCCCAGCACTGTTCTGGGTGCTGGGGACCTTAGTAGGAGAGAAGTTCCATGACAAAAGCTGAGCAGAGAAGGGGAATGGGAAGGGCCAGAACGTCAGTGCAAGCTTGGTAACAAGATGAGCACTTGAGCAGCAAATGATTAGGTCCAATAATTCATGCTCAATATCTTATTTTTTCTTGTTACTAAGTTCTGCTATTAGGGAGGTTGAAAAACACATTGGGTGATGACTTTAGCAACAATTTTACAGAAGATGCACAACTATGTTACCTTGGTCCTCAGTAAAAAAGCCAAGAGTACAATGTACCCGTTACTAATTTCCTGCCTGTCAGCCCCTGACCCACCCTTCTTTGCCTTGCTTTGTGATCCTAGAGATGAACCCTACAAACATTTCTCCTTTGACTTGGTGTGAAAGGCACCAGAGTCACAGGAGGAGGCAGGGGCTTCTCATTCTGGTTCCGGGATTTTGTTGTTTGCTTTTGCTCCTTGGGCTGACCTGCTGGTGCTGTGTGGAGATACAGCAGTGCCCACCCTCTGTGAGCCTCACTGGAACCTCTGCGGGCATTTCCTGCTCACCAGCTCCAAGCAGCAGCCTCTCAGTAAACTTCCTACCATCCAGTGGGTCACAGCCACACCCTCTTTGGCAGGGTCTGAGTTAATAAGTCTTTTCACCAGTTAGTCATTCTTTATAGTAAGTTCTTTGTTCGGATTGCTGGTGTGATTTCTGTTTTTTGACTGAATGATGATTGATAGGTACAGCATGCAATTTAGTTCAGTGATGGGATAGGAGAGTGCTTAGGACAGCTGCTGCTAGCAGGACGGCATTTTGTAGATATTAAGAAATGGGTATTCAAACTTTTAGAATTATAATAATTTAATCTATCCCTTAAAATGTCTCCTTCAAATGTCAGCACTCTCAGTTTATCTATCATTTATATCTATCTATCATCTGTCTATCTATCTATCTATATCTATCTATCTATCTATCTATCTATCTATCTATCTATCTATCTATCATCTCTCTATCTAATCTATCATCTATGTACTATCTATCTATCATCTATCTATGTACTATCATCTATCATCTATCTATCATCTATATACTTATCTATCTAGCGATCATCTATCTACATTTTGTTAGTAAATAGCACATTTCAGAAAATTAGGAAGTATAGAAAAAATAACCACGGTAGTGGTATTCCCAAATAACAGCTATTATAATTTTTGACCAGCAGACTTGGATTAAAGATGGCAGAATGAGAGGTGAGACAGAGGCCTCCTCCTAAAACCACATATAATATGAAAATATAATTAATAAAACTGAAAGAGCAAAAATCCTGAAAGAGCAAAAGGAAAGAGGGCTGCACCAGACTGCATATACCTGGAGAAAAGAACAGACCTCATGGAACAGGGTAACGTACCAAAGCCATGCTCTGGCACAGGACCTGAGCCCTTCTCCCACCCCAGTTTACCAGCAGGAGGAAGAGAAATGGGGTGGGGAGGGAGTGGAGGCCTAGGACTGCTGAACACCTAGCCCTGGAGATTTGCTCTGGGAGCACAAACCTGCATTACATGCTGCTCTGGTGATTAGGGGGTTGAAAAGCTAAGACAGGCAGAATACCTGGAGAGACTTAGATTCCAGCTGCTTATGGAAAATGGGGATCTATATCCAGCTGCTCTGGGACAAAAGAAAGGCAGACAGTCTGAGAGACTTCCTAACAGTGAGAGGGCTCCTAAGGGGCAAGGCTTGCACAAAGCTTACTGCTCAGGAGAAAGGACAGGTAGACAAAATTGTCTGGGTGCACTCTGCTCAGCAGGTTGGGAACTTTGATGATCTTCAGGCACTACAGCCCCTAGCTGGCTCTGCAGCTCCAAAGCCCCCCTCTGTGATACACAGTCTGCTGCGCCTTCCTCCCAGCCAGCCCGCATCTGGCTCTCAAACCAGCAAACCCTGCCCTGGTGTCAGCTCAGCCAGAGGGGACCCCACCTACAGCAGCTACAAGCGCAAAGCATAGAGACTTATACCTGTGTGCTCGGCCCACTGGTTCTGGCAGTGGAGACAGGCATAGCAGCCGGGAAGCAGGGAACAGCTCTTTCCTCTCCCCAGGCACCAACACCACTCTCCTGCGACCCCTGACATTGCTTCAGGTGTGGAACAGCTCCGGAGAGTAGAGCTTCTGGGCACTAGAGGGCGCCACATACAAATATGAAGCCTGGCCAAAGGAACCTGATTCAAAGCAAAATCATACATACACCAGAGAAAGAGTCAAATGAAATCAATCTCATGAATCTTTCTGGAAGAGATATCAAAATAAAAATCATGAACATGCTCATGGAGGTACAGAAAAATATTCAAGAACTCAGGAATGAATTCCAGTCAGAGATCCAGTCATTACGGAACACAGTATCAGAAATGAAACATACAATAGAAGGTTTTAAAAGCAAATTAGATATGGTGGAGGAGATGATAAATGAAGTAGAGAAGAGGAATACAAAGAAGCTGAGGCACAGAGAGAAAAAAGGGTCTCTAAGAGTGAAAGAATATTGAGAGAACTGTGGACAGAACAATATTCGTATCATAGGGGTACCAGAAGAAGAAGAGAGAGAAAAAGGGATAGAAAGTGTCTTGGAGGAGGTAATTACTGAAAACTTCCCCAATCTGGGGAAGATCTCCCAACACAAGGGACCCAAAGAAGACAACAACAAGACATATAGTAATTTAAATGTCAAAGATCAAGGATAAGGACAGACTGTTAAAAGCAACCAGAGAGAGAAATAAGATCACATGCAAAGGAAAGCCATCAGGCTATCATCAGACTTTTCAACAGAAATCTTACAGGCCAGAAGGGAGTGGTGTGATATATTTAATGCAATGAAGCAGAAGGGCCTCGAAACAAGAATATTTTATCTGGCAAGATTATCATTTAAATTTGAAGGAGGGATTAAACAATTTCCAGATAAGCAAAAGTTGAGAGAATTTACCTCCCACAAACCATCTCTATAGTGTATTTTGGAGGGACTGCTATAGACGGAAGTGTTCCTAAGGTTTAATAGCTGTCGCCAGAGGTAATAAAACCACAGTAAAGAAAGTAGGACAATTAATTGCTAAACAAATGCAAAATTAAATCAACTACCCCCAAAGTCAGTCAAGGGATAGACAAAGAGTACAGAATATGATACCTAATATATAAAGAATGAAGGAGGAAGAAAAAGGAAGAGAAAAAAAGAATCTTTAGATTGTGTTTGTAATAGCATACTAAGTGAGTTAAGTTAGACTCTTAGATAATAAGGAAGTTAACCTTGAACCTTTGGTAATCACGAATCTAAAGCCTGCAATGGCAATAAGTACATACCTATCGATAATCACCCTAAATGTAAATGGTCTGAATGTACCAGTCAAATAGAGTCACTGAATGGATAAAAAGAATGAGACCCATCTATATGCTGCTTACAAGAGACTCACTTTAAACCCAAAGACATACATAGACTAAAAGTGAAAGGATGAAAAAAGATATTTCATGCAACTAATATGGAGAAAAAAGCAGGAGTTGCAGTATTTGTATCAGACAAAATAGACCTCAAAACAAAGAAAATCACAAGAGACAAAGAATGACATTATATAATGATAAAGGGGTCAATCCAACAAGAAGATATAACCATTATAAATGTCTATGCACCCAACACAGGAGCACCTACATATGTGAAACAAATGCTAACAGAATTAAACAAAGCAAGAGCTGGTTCTTCGAGAAAATAAACAAAATAGCTACACCCCTAGCCATACCTATCAAGAAAAAAAGAGAGCCTGCACACATCAACAGAATCAGAAATGAGAAAGGAAAAATCACAATGGACACCACAGAAATACAAAGAATTATGAGAATACTATGAAAAATTATAGGCTAACAAACTGGATAACCTAGTAGAAATGGACAACTTTCTAGAAAAATACAACCTTCCAAGGCTGACCCAGAAAGAAACAGAAAATTTGAATAGACCAATTACCAGCAAGGTAATTGAATTGGTAATCAAAAAACTACCTAAGAACAAAATGCCTGAACCAGATGGCTTCACAACTGAATTTTATCAAACATTTAGTGAAGACCTAATACCCATCCTCCTTAAAGTTTTCCAAAAAGTAGAAGAGGGAATACTTCCAAATTCATTCTATGAGAACAGCATTACCCTCATACCAAAACAAGGCAAAGACAACACACACAAAAAAATTACAGCCCAATATCCCTGATGAACATAGATGTAAAAATACTCAACAAAATATTAAGAAACTGAATTAAAAAACATATCAAAAAGATCATCTACCATGATCAAGTAGGATTTATTCCAGGGATGCAAGGATGGTACAACATTCGAAAATCCATCAACATCATCCACCACATCAACAAAAAGAAGGACAAAAACCACATGATCATCTCCACAGATGCTGAAAAACCATTTGACAAAATTCAACATACATTCATGATAAAAACTCTCAGCAATATGAGTATACAGGGCAAGTACCTCAACATAATAAAGACCATATATGACAAATCCACAGCCAACATCGTACTTAACAGTGAGAAGCTGAAAGCATTTCCTCTGAGATCGGTAACAAGACAAGGATGCCCACTCTCTCCACTTTCATTCAACATAGTTCTGGAGGTCCTAGCCACAGCAATTAGACAACACAAAGAAATAAAAGGCATCCAGATTGGCAAGGAAGAAGTCAAACTGTCCCTGTTTGCCGATGAGATGATATTGTACATAAAAAACCCTAAAGAATCCACTCCAAAACTACTAGATCTAATATCTGAATTCAGCAGGGTTGCAGGATACAAAATTAATACACAGAAATCTGTTGCATTCCTATACACTAATGATGAACTGGCAGAAAGAGAAATCAGGAAAACAATTCCATTCACAATTGCATCAAAAAGAATAAAGTACCTAGGAATAAACCTGATTCTACCTAGGAAGAATTAATATTGTCAAAATGGCCATCCTGCCTAAATCAATCTACAGATTCAATGCAATTCCTATCAAAATACCTACAGCTTTCTTCAGTGAACTAGAGCAAATCATTTTAAAATTCATATGGAACCACAAAAGACCCTGCCAAAGCAATCTTGAGAAGGAAGAATAAAGCAGGGGGACGGGGTGTGGGGGGAATCTTGCTTCCCAACTTCAAGCTCTACTACAAAGCCACAGTAATCAAGACAGTTTGGTACCGGCACAAGGACAGACCCATAGACCAGTGGAACAGACTAGAGAGCCTAGATATAAACCCAACCATATATGGTCAATAAACATATGATAAAGGAGCTATGGACATACAATGGGGAAATGACAGCCTCTTCAACAACTGGTGTTGGCAAAACTGGACAGCTACATGTAAGAGAATGAAACTGGATTACTGTCTGACCCCATACACAAAAGTAAACTCAAAATGGATCAAAGACCTGAATGTAAATCATGAAATCATAAAACTCTTAGAAGACAACATAGGCAAAAATCTCCTGAATATAAACATGAGCAACTTCTTCCTGAATGCATCTCCTCAAGCAAGGGAAACAAAAGCAAAAATGAACACATGGGACTATATAAAACTAATAAGCTTCTGTACAGCAAAGGACACCATCAACAGAACAAAAAGGCATCCTACACTATGGGAGAATATATTTGTAAATGACATATCTGAGAAGGGGTTAACATCCAAAATATATAAAGAACTTACATGCCTCAACACCCAAAAAGCAAATAACCCGATTAAAAAATGGGCAGAGGATATGAAGAGACAATTCTCCAAAGAAGAAATCCAGATGACCAACAGACACATGAAAAGATGCTCCACATCACTAATCATCTGGAAAATGTAGATTAAAACAACAACGAGGTATGACCTCACACCAGTAAGAATGGCCAGCATTGAAAAGACTAAGAACAACAAATGCTGGCGAGGATGCAGAGAAAGGGGAACCCTCATGCACTGCTGGTGGGAATGTAAGCTAGTTCAACCATTGTGGAAAGCAATATGGATGTTCCTCAAAATACTGAAAATAGAAATACAATTTGACCTGGGAATCCCACTCCTTGGAATTTACCCAAAGAATACAACTTCTCAGAATCAAAAAGACATATGCACCCCTATGTTTATTGCAGCACTTTTTACAATAGCCAAGAAATGGAAGCAACCTAAGTGTCCATCAGTAGATGAATGGATAAAGAAGATGTGGTACATATACACAATGGAATACTATTCAGCCATAACAAAGAAATAAATCCTACCATTTGCAACGACATGGATGGAGCTGGAGGATATTATGCTCAGTGAAATAAGCCAGGCAGAGAAAGACAAGTACCAAATGATTTCTCTCATTTGTGGAGTATAACAATGAAGCAAAACTGAAGGAACAAAATATCGGCAGCAGACTCACAGACTCCAAGAAGGGACTAGTGGTTACCAAAGGGGAGGGGTGTGGGAGGGCAGGTGGGGAGGGAGGGAGAAGGGGAATGAGGGGTATTATGTTTAGTACACATGGTGTGGGGGGTCACGGGGAAGACAGTGTCGCACAGAGAAGGCAAACAATGACTCTGTGGCATCTTGCTGCACTGATGTACAGTGCCTGCATTGGGGGTATGGGTGGGGACTTGATAATTTGGGTAAATGTAGTCACCACATTGTTTTTTCATGGGAAACCTTCATAAAAGTGTATATCAGTAATACCTTAATAAAAATAATTTTTTTGACTAGTAGTGCTTCTTGACTGAAAATGTGCAAAAAGTACCTACAGAAAACGATAAATTTTCTGCTGGATCTGTTGTGTTGTGTTGAGTGGCAGATGGAGGGCCACACGCCCACACGGTGTAACTTCAGGGCTCTGACCCTCCCATCGCACCGCCACATTTTCTCTCACATACTGGTGATACTTCCAAAATCTAATCATATGGGTATTGAACCATGAAATACAGATTTTTATGGACTTATGGGAAGAAAAATTGTTAAATGTATCCTAAAAAAGCTTATTCAACTTATTCTGCAGTGGCTTAAATGTTAAAAAAAAAAAGAGTACGGGGCTGGTTTGGGGAATTTGCTCAAGTAAGTTTGAAAAATAAGTGGACCAGAAAAAATAAGTAAATTTTTCTACCACAGAGCACTAAATATGCCAAAAAGCACGATCCTCTCCAGGAGGAGGAGAGGGCATGCTGTGTTTTCCAAACCATGTAATCATGGAACCCCATTTTTATTATCATAAGATACTTATAGGCCAAGGACTCTGCAGAACATTTTGAGCAATGCTGCCTTACCCATACAAATGTTACTGCTTTGTGTGGTGGCCATGAGAACTGGCCTCCTTATCTCTGAAGGGAGCATAACTGACTGAGGGTCCCAGCTGTTGCACCTGGAAATACAGCCTTGCATTTAAGCCAAGGCCATGCCTACCACAGGCTGTTCCTGGACAATGACCCTATTAGGGACACTGTGACAGGCCATTCCTAGGAGATGGACTCTGAGGGGTGACTGTGGCTGATGGTCCACCCAGCCCCCCTCCTCCTCTCCTTCACCTTGGTCAGACCTATGTTGTGATCTGGTAGCCTCCTCGGTTTCTCCCGGCTCCCTTTGCAATCTGTCTCAGAGACGTTTCTTCTAATTCATTCCTTTTATGCCACCTGTCACCTTGGTGTTGGTATCTTGAAGGACTTGGGCCAGCAGAGCCTTGGAAAGGAAGCAACCAAGCTCAAGACAGCCTTGAGTCCTTTGGGTACTGAAAAATTATGCATTTTGTAGCATCTCAATCCTTCTCTGATCTTCTTAACCCACCACCGACCTGTGGCATGCTGGGATCAGTCTGTCTGGAACACGCAAGACCACTTGACACCATCGTGCTCCTGTCCTGGTCCCTTCAGTCAGCTCCTGTTTCTCACTGCCATCCCCCTTTGTGCTTCTGCCCTCCCCTTACTTCCTGATGTCTCCTTTTCTCCCATGCTTTCTCTCTGTGCCCTCTGGAATCTAAATTCCATGATAGACAAACCTTCTGACATCTCTCACTTATTCCCAGGAATTCCTACCATCTCTTGTCCCTTGAGGAAACTCCTTCCCTCTCCCACACACCTCAGACTTGGGGGCCGGAAGGTGGCATCGCCGGCCCAGTGCCACCTGCTGACCATCACTCCCATGCCTCGGTGCGGCAGAGACTGCTTGGCTCCCGCTCTCTGACTGTCACCCTCTACTTCACCTCATTGCTGTCACTCTGCCTGCTGGCTGTCTCTTTTATTTAAGACTTGGGTGCATGGAAAAGGGGCTTCTATTCACCCCATGTTCCTCCATCATCCCAGTGACTCAATTGCCCATGCTGGCCCCCACCCAGTGCCCAGGTCTTCCAGCTCATTAACTCAACTTCACTAGCCTTCCGTTTCACTCTGCTAACATCTACGCTCGTGGTCAGATCGCAGGTCTGTTAGCACTGATCCACACTGAACTCATAATAAAGTCGCTCACTTCTCTGATTACAGTGTGTGCTGCTTTGATCTCTTTTACTCTATTTACTGTTTCTGTAACTGTTGTTCTCTTTTACCAAGCCCTCCGGCGTCTGCCTCTCAGCTCTCCTGTGGTTAGTCCTCCTTGTCCAGCTGAGATCCAATAGTCTATGACTTGGCATTCTCTGGTCAGTACCCTGACCCCCCATTGAAGCCCCAGCCTTAGAACAGTCCATCAATCTACGTCTCCCCTCCAGTCTTTCTTTGAGTATGAGTTTCTGAGAATGACTTGCTAGAACAACCTAGCCATGAAGACAAGATTCATCACTAATTTACTTCTCCAATCTCTGCTAGCTCCCAGAAAGTTTTCTAGTTTCTCTGGTAACTCTTCTGAGTGCTCCAAATTGTCACATTCTCCTATTTCCCATTGGCTATTTCAAGCAACTGACAACTCTTTCAGTATCTTCAAACTCCCACTACCATTGCCCACATTCATGCGCAGGAGTGACCCCATCTCCTCTTACCTTGGGACTCCCTCACCTTCCTGGTTTGCATTTTCAGATGATGTCCTTGTGGGCATCTCCATTCTTTCCTCTTTCCATGGGCAGAGTTGTTCCTCTTATACAGGAGTCTGATGTCCTCTCCTGCACTCTGCATCTCATTCTGCATTTTGTTTAGCTCCAACCTTTTTTTATCTATTGGATTCTTCAGAATTTTTAAATGCTCAGGTCTCTCCCTTAAATAAGGCTATAACCCCACCCATAACCCCACACAGTGCTCTAACTATTTACTTTCCCTCGTAGATAACCTTCATTAATTGTCCAAACTCACTGTTCCTGCTTTATCACTGCTCATTCCCTATTCGATCCCCTCCAGCCTGTTTGCTGCCCACTGAGAGTGGCCTCCCCAGGGTCACCAACAACATCCTGCAGTGAAATGTAATCAATTGCTCTGCTAAGCTGGGGCAGAGAATGCATCCTGTGCCCACGAACAGGACTTTCTATTCCCCAGCACCACAAACAACAGAACACACACACCACTACATCTGGGGCTGTCCACGCTGAAGCCATGCTTAATGTTTTTGTAACTCTTACAGAATCTACAGACCATTAGGATGAGACTTTCCAGTAAAGATGGCAACGTGAAGCAGAATCATGGACCTTATACTTTATAAAATGAACAAAATACAGGTTCAACAAAAATTCTAAAAATTTTCTAGTAGCAACTGAGCAAGAAATACGGTACAATCTTATGCCAAAACTGTGCAATTGAGCTGTGCCTGCACCTAATCCTACTGCAGAGACAGTACTGAAGACAGAAGGAAAATCAATAATGCTGAGAATTATCCTAATATGCTGCAATTAGGAGACAAGTCTCAGAAGGTGGGTATGTATCCCTAGGAAAAGAAAGAAAAACATCTGTGAGTCAAAGCCACCATATTCCAGAAGGGTTTCTAGCACTGTTCATATTCTAAAAATTGGGCTGACTTATGGGCAATAAGACAAATTCCACAGGAGTGGAATAGACCCTTGCATACACTGAATGGCTTCTGGTAATAATATTTGGTTATTCTTTCAGGATTTTGATTCCTTACAAAAGTGCTTAGTCCAGTCATGATTTAATAAAGTCTTCAGTTTTCTAACCATGGTATGTAAGGCTTGCCAGCTGTCGCTCATGGTGACCTATTTCCTTGGGTGCTTTGGTAGTCTCATAAATTCATGTATATTGGGGGTTATCTTCTCTGGAGCAGTTTTTTTGTGGCCTGAAGTGGGACTATTCCCTTCAGGAGTTTTCCATTTGTCTCAGCCAGCAGCACAAGGGGCATCCATGGCCTGAGATGAATTTTCCTGGTTTAGTTTTGGGGTATCCCATTTTGAGGGGATTATAAAATTGAACTTCATTTTTGCATGAGGCACAGATCTTAGATTCTCAGAGGAGATTTCCCCCCTACCACTTCTGTCCTAGGCAGAAACAGGTCAGCTTCCTTACTGTCCTCTGCCTGCAAGCAAATGTATTCTATTCACCATTTCTCAGAAGCTACCTTTACCTCCGCACCTCTCAGTCCCTGCTCCCACCTCGCATGGCTTAAGGCCCTGTTGTCTGCCCACATGTTGGAGGTACACTTAGTGGCCTTTTTATGTGTGCAGCTTTTGATTTGTTTACATTGAACAGTGATCAAAATGTTAAACATTCCTTGAGTAGTGTTTCAATGAATATTTGTTGAAAAATGTCATTCATTTATTCATTTCACAGGTGTTTAGTGTTTGCTGTCTTGTAAGTCTGCCTTTTGCCCTCCTGTGTCCACCTTCCACACTCTCGCACCCTGGTTTTTGCCCAGGGAGGCTTATCCTGCCAATAGCAGACTCCTCTGCTGACAGAGTCTCAGCTGGGTTTGGCCAATGGGGAGTTCTAAGCAGGAGACTGGAGAGTGAGGTCAAGGGGTTTAGTTCCCTAGCTCCTTCCTGGTGGGGTCTCAGGGGTCTCCTTCCTCTCCTTCCTGGTGGGGCTGAGGTGTCCCTTGGCCTTCAGGCAGCTCCTGTCAGCATCCCCACCCTGCCCTTTGTCCCTGCTCCTAGCAGTGGGGATGGGGCCTGCCGTCACTGCCCGGGGTACTGTACCATGTACTGTGGTCTCCCTACACCCTGCCTAAATCGTTGTAAAGAATCCTCTCACCAAACTTTCCTCAGCTTCCCAACTTGAGTGCGCCATTTTTTCTGTCAAGACCCCGCAGGACACATCTCCCAAGCACCAGGACCTTTGCCAGACTCCAGGAGAAAATGGTGAGTGAAATAGACCCACCCAAAGCCCTCACGGCGCTGACGTTCTAGAGGAGATGGTCGGGCGCTTGACTGGCTGTGATCCCGGCAGTCATGCGCTGTGCCGGGGGAGCGCACGGGCCGTGGGAACGGTCGGCAAGGCACCTGGCCCCGGGGACCGCGACCGAGGCAGGTGTGACCTGAGCAGGAAGCCTGAATGAGAGCTAGCAGGGAAGGGGCACGCGGACCTCTTCTCCTTCTGCCTCCTCCTCTTAGTGCTTCTTTTTCAGGGCCTTGCGGGACCATATACTCCTATCTCAGAGATGGGGTGAGGGGAGGGAAAGTAACGGAACTCAAGGTGGAGGCAGCCTATTATTTATTGGCATCTCTGACCGAGTTTCTGTGGGAGAGAAAGTTGAAACCAAGAACGAGCCTCTTTCAGGTTGCATTTCTGGGAGTCCGGGGCTCTCAGCGGGAATGCGGTACGCCGAAGTCTTGTTGGGAGGGCTTCCAGGAGACACTTCGGCAGGGGAGTGAGCTAGGCGGGAGCTGCCGGGGGAGAAGCTGCCCAGCGTGGCTGCGGTTGCGGCCTCTGCTGCTCCTGTGAGGAGCTCTGGGGCTGGAGGCCCTGCAGCGCTGCCCCGCTGGGGGGACCGGGGTGGGAGCCTCTGTGATCCCACAGCAGCCAGTCACTAGCTTTAGCCATGGGCAGGCAGCCCCCACACGAGGGACGCAGTGGCCCCCGCCCTGGAAGCTGGGAGGACGGGTGCATTAACCCTGGAAAGGGCGTCTGGGCAGAGCTCCACGGTGCCCACTGCACAAGCTGAGGGCTCCAGGTTTCCTGCAAATTTCATTTACCCTGAATAATAAGAAACGGAAACCGAAATTTCCAAAACCACCATGTTGTAAGACCATGAAACCAATATGTGTGCTCATGCACACACTGCCCACTCACCCTGTGAAGAGGAGAGGCAGAGAGGAAGTGGAGCCCTCCCAGCCCCATCCTCCAGCTTTCCCTTTTCCTCTTTCTCCTCCCCCATCTAACTGGCCGGGTGCCCATTTCTGCAGGGTCAGGCAAGTTGGACAGTGCTGCGCTGATATTAACCGTATCTTACACAGATAATAAGTCTTCTTATGAACGGAGGTGAAAGGTAACAAACTAAGGAGACTCCTCACCTTAAAAATATTCCCTTAAACAAAGTTAAATTATGACAGGTTTTAACTAAAGAAAGGGTTTGCCCCGCTCTTTAGTCTGGACGGTTGCTCTGGGCTTCTCCTATGAGCCCCGTATGTTGGAGACCGAAGGCCCTTCTCTCCGCCTGCCCAGCACATCCCAGCACAATCCCTGAGGCCCCTCCCAGGCCCTGCAGGCTCGGTCTTGCAGCAGAGTCCTCGGCCTCCTCCCCTTCCTGTTCTGAAGGGTTCAGCCACAGCCTCTGGAAAGGGGCATTGGAAAAGGCCCCTCCCTTTTCTGCAAACCAGGACCTTCAAGCCACAAAGGCTGGTCCCGTCCACTCAGGAAAGCCCCAAACTTGGGGACAAATATCGGGCTTTCCTAGGGGCAAGCGGAAACATGGTTCTGGGTTCCTTTGCCATGAGTTTGCTGAGGAAGAAACAAGGCAAGAGCTATTACGTTATCTTGCTTTCTGATTGCAGGGTCAGTGGGTGTTTATTCCGCTCTTATCCTGCTTGGGGCTTCCAGAGCTTTTAGCATCACTGACACTTCCCTTCCTCGCAGAGCTCTCTTCCTGCAGTTGGCTATGCCTTTCCTGGTACACCTTCTCTGTCCCTTTTGGGACTCCTTTGCTGCCTGTGTCCCTCCAGGCTCTGCCTTGAGCCTTTTGTCCACCTCCATGGTGTTCATTACCTGTGACCCCGCATGGAGATCCACTTGCTCTGCTGGGTTCCAGGGCAACACATCCAGCTTCTCCCCACACTGCCTTCTGGATCCCCCAGAATTTCCAATTCAAGCTGTCCTGAAGCCTGACCCCATCATCCCACACCCTGAAGTGCTTCCCATCCCACTGGGCTGGGCCAAGCCTTACCCCCCCTACTCACTTACCCCTAGTGAGTCCTGATGAATTGTCCCCATGTAGCTCCCAACTATTAACTTTTCTCCACTCAGACCCTTTTACCTCGGCAGAGACCTCTGCTGTGTCCTGGAAGGGGACTGCCAAGACCTCCGCCTAGGGTCTCTGTCTGCCTTCTCGTCTTCTTCCAGGGCATTCTCCATATGCCAGGGCTGCCAGATGTCCAAAGTATTCGTCTGCTCTCTGTTTCAGACCTGTCTCCGCCCCACTGGCACCATGCTCCTTGGCATGGTGTGCAAGGCCCATCCTCATTTGCCCTCTCTTCATCAGCCTCCAGTCTGTCTCCTTCCACTCACTTCTCCCCTTCCACTCTTGTGACACCTCTTACTGTTCCCTGAAGTTGCTTCCTCCCCATGTCCCCATGTGTTTTCACACACCATTTCCACTGAAAGTCTTCCAGTCATCCCACAAATATATGCTTTTCCTTGTAACTCTCCTTGCATGAAAGGAACCTCCCCCCACCACCCTGTCCCATGCACACAAAATGTATCACTGAGAAAGGTACCTAGAATTGCTGTGTTCTAAGGATACCTTGCCAAGACAGGGATGCACACTCAGTAGGCCTCGTGCCATGGAGGACACCTGAGAACATGGCATTCTGGCCTTGGTGGGACTCCCTATGGGCATGTCCCGCACCAACAGCTGTGCTAGTGGCATGAATGGGTGGATGAAGATAGAATGCCTATGGAGCCAGTCCCCTGTGGCCATGCAGAGAACCAGAATGTCTCATATGTCCACAGTAAACTGCAGCAGTCTGTGAGGGGCCTGAGCCAGACCACCACAGCCTTCAGAATCCCGCTGGTGGGGCGTAAAGCATGGCAGAAGCCTCAGAGTAGGGCTGCTAACTGTGGCACTGCTGACGTCTGGTCTGAGTAAGTGTTTGTGGTGGGGATTGTCCTGTGTACAGCAGCATGTTGGGTAGAATCCCCGTCTCTTCCCAAGTTGAGACAAAAAATGTCTCCAGACCTTGACCAATGGCCCCTGGAAGAAAATTGTCCTCTGGTTGGGATCTGCTCACCTAGAAGAATCAACCATGGGCAGGGGGAAGATGAAGAGTGAATCCTATACATTTCGAATTTGTCTGAAAAATCACAGGGTTGGATTGAACTTGTTGGGAAGGAAGAAGTGGAGCCTTGGGTTCTAAAACTGGTGTGTGAGGAAAAGTATGTTTGGTTATCAGATAGTTTCATTTGTGCTTTTGGGTGTTGGGCCCGACATAACCATGAGATATCAGAAGGCTGTTCCCTGGCTCTCAAGCTTTGGCTGAGCCGTCAGCGCCTCCAGGGAGCCAGGTCTGACAGCCCAGCCCTGGGCAAGGGAGCCCTTGACAGTGCTGGACGCGTGCCTCATCCACACCATGCTTTTCTGTTTCCCTCTGGCCCCTGTCTCTAGGCTCTTACATAATTCCTTGAATGCAGGAGCTCAGGTCATGTTGTAACTATAGCACTAGTGCACAGGCTGCTCAAAAAATGTTGGATAAATACGTGAATAATGTAAAATGGAAATCCCCTGAATGAGTGACACTAGACTAGATAAACATCTGAGATGGATATGGCTGGTGTCTTAGTTAGCTGGTGCTTCTGCAACAAAATAACACAGACTGGAGGGCTTAAGCAGTAGACATTTATTCCTCACTTCTGAAGGCTGGGAATTCCCAGATCAAGGTGCGAGCATATCTGGGGTATGGTGAGGACCTCTTCCTGGTTTTTAGCTTTCTTCTCACTGTGTCTTCGCATGAGAAGAGCAGAGAGAAAAAGCAAGCTCTCCTGTATCTTCTTATACGGTCACTAATCCCATTCATGAGGCCTCCACCCTCAAGACCTAATCACCTCCCAGGTGCCATCACCTTGGGGGTCAGGGTTCCAACATATGGATGTTGGGCCGTGTGGGGTAAATGGGAGTTTTCAACCAGAATTCCTGCATGGCCTTGTTAGTGATATGCTTATAAGAGCCTGTTTTCACATCAATGTCATGTTTACCATGGCAGAGCCACCAGTCAAGGGTGAGGGGTGAAGAGTAGCAGCCATTCTCTCCTCCCCTCTGTTTCTGGTATGTAATTGGTCAGGTGCCCGCCAGCCACCAGGGACCCATCCCCGATTTCCTCCCACAAGCAGTCGGGGAAGCAGAGTGCCCCTGGACTGGAGATGGAGAGCTGGGGAGTGGAGCTGAGTGAAAGGGGGCGGAGCTCTCTGGCTGGAGAGACAGCAAGCAGCCCAGGTCAGAGCGAGGGCTGCAGAGGGAGAGAAACTGAGATATAACAAATAAGCCTTTAATCCCCAACCCATCCTTTCCCTTGTCTTCTTTTGGTCTTCTAGGATTTATAGGAAACTTGCCCCAGGTGGAGAAACACCTTCTTCCCAGAGGAACAGGGGTCACAAATACTCAGTCAGGTAAACAAATGTCTGCACATCTATCTGTGAAAACCTGCCCACTCAACTGGAAAAAGAAAGGGGCAGGTGAAAAGTATGAAGTGGAGAAATACATCTTGCTGAGTATTAGGAGACATGGGGACTGTCTGCGTTAGCGAGGGTGCTTAGGTGCAAGCAGTGGACCTGCTCAGCTTTACTTCACCATGGAGTGGGTGCTGGGAGATGCTTGGGTTGTGTAGCATGTGCCATTTGGAAAGACATGACATCTCTTCCAGGCAGTCAAGAGTCCTTTTTCCAGGGCACTGCCTCCGCTGCAGAGGCAGTCATGGTTATGGCTTCTGGGATCAAGAGTCTGACTGGCTCACCCTGGGTGGCACACACTCGGGCTTCACGGTGGGCAGGCGGCTTCTCTTATTCTTGACCATTGTGGTGTCCCTTGAAAGATCATCAGAGCATGACAAGGACTCTCTGACCCATGTGACAGTCCTTGAACCACCGATTAATTTTCCTATCGCACATCCCTTATTTTGAGCAATGGACCACTGGCCCCACCCATGGAGGGATCTCACCAAGGAATGAAATGTATTCATGGCATCTGGGGATGTAGTATTTAACTGAAAATACAGAAATAGAGCCAGACGTTGGTGGTGGGAGGGACTGAACATATAAAGATGACATTTTAAGTTAGTAGAAAAATTGATAAATGGTTTTGGGATGGCTGTGTACCACTGGGGAAAAAGCCTAAGATTCCCACTTCATACTATGCTCCAAGATAGATTCCAGAGAGAATGAGACAAATGATAAAACATGAAACCATAAAAACTTTAAAAGAAAAAATGGGAGACTTTTGCAATCTCAGAGAGCAAAGGCTTTTCTAAACATGCCACAAAAAATAAACATCAAAGAAAAAGTAAGTTCACTTGCAAAAAAGGTCAAACTTTCTGCATGCAAACAACAATATTAGCTAAAATTCACTGAGTGGTTTCATGTGATCGTTATTACATGTTACATATTGTCACATGCCAGTCAATACAGTAATTCATTTACTCCTTGAAACAATCTGTAGGGTTGGGCAAAGTAAGGCACAGATGGGCAAAGTAAGACAAAGAAAGTTTAAGTAACTTGCCCAAGATTGTAAAATGAAAAAACAAACTACAATGTGTGCTATTATAATCCTAGTATTTGTGTAAACCCAGGAGATGAGGACATAGATGGGAATTTGCTTATATATGCAGGAAATATCTCTGGAATGATAAGGAACTAGTAACTCAATTGTCTCCAGATAGGAATCTGGGTAGCTAGAGACAGGGGTGGAACGGAGGCTTTCCACTTGCTCCCTTTGGTTCCTATAAACTGACAGCAAGAGGGGAGACAGGGAAATTGCAAACCAGCCCCAAGAACTCTGAGTCTGGTGTCCTGTCCTGCAGTGCCACCCCCCCCCCCGCAAGGGCAGAGATGCCAGGACAGTAAGCAAAAGTCTGTTCTGCTCAGTGTAATCTACTTAAGGAGGCATGTGGACAGACTGTAACTCCGGGGGAAAAAGTCCCTGGGCAAAATACCTCTAAAACCAAAGTTAGTTGAAGGGAGAAATAAAGTTAAGAAACCCTTTTATTTCTTACAAGCAATGGTCCTGTCTCTCTCTTCGCCAGACTGCAACAGAAAGAACTCCACCCAACCTCTCTGGTCCAGATAAACCCTCACATGCCCTTGTAATTACCTATTGATATGTAGATGAACTAATTCTCTTCACCACTTGGAAGCATCTATTGATATGCAGATGTACTAAAGCCAGGTGAGAGATTCTGGAAATACTGCAATTTTACCCACACAGACTTTCTGACACAATGGTCATGGGAAAGCACAACCCCCTCTCTTCTCTTTGTCTCTGTCTCACTCATCCTTGCTATGCCCCTTTAGGCACCTGGACTGTGCCTTGGGCTCTTTCCCTTCTGCACATTTGTCCAACTGTCCTTCTCCTATGCTCTCCCTTGGGGGCTTCAGCCCCGCAGGGCCTGCTGCAAGTCCCCTCCCTGAGCCTTGTGCTTGGGTTGGAGGAGCTCCTTCCCCTGATTCTCAGTGCGCTTGCCAACACCAGCGTGACTGTTTATCTGCTTGCCTTTCTCTCCACACAGTGAGTCTCGTGAGGACAGGGCCTCTCTTTCATGGCAGAGTTTGGTGTCTGGCACATAGTTGGCCCTACGTAAATGTTTGCTGAAGGAATGAAGGAGGGAACGAATAAAGGGATGTCGGGCTGCCACTTGTTAGTGCGTGACTGCACTGCACGCAGGGGCCCCTCACAGTCCCCCTCCTGGGTCTCCATGTGGCTCCAAGGCTGCAGGGCCTCCGGCGGGCCCAGGCCACCCACCACTCTGCAGTAGCGGCCCCAGTTCCCCTGACAGGACAGTGGGCGTGGGCTGTATGCATTGCCCCCTTCCACAGACACACCTCAGGGAAGGGGTCCCAGATGCAGGATGAGGGGAGTGTTAAGAAACCCGTGTCCTTTCTGCCTAAGCCATGTCCGCCCATGGGACTTTGCCAGACTTTCTTCAACAAGAAGAACAAGATCTTCTTGTACTTACCTAGTTCTTAATAAATTAATTCCTACTTTGTTTCTTCTTGGGTGTTAGCTTCTGTTGGAATCCCAGAGGGAGTGGTGGGGAGTTGGCATGCCGCCTCCATCTCCCTGTCTGCTTTGAGCTGTGGAGTCTCATCCAACCACTATATTATCAGGTTAATTCACCCAAATGGTTTTCAAAGAGCTATTACAAGGTCAGACGGATTGACCACAACACCGTAAAGTTGGGAGGCTTTTTCCAACTATTACTCTAAAATCCATGGTGTTTGATTTCATACCCCAAGAGTCCCCTCGGGCCTGTGATGCTTCTATCCCACTGCAGAAGGTGAGCTGCGTTGCCCAACACATTGAAGGGCATTCTTTGATGCGTGCGATTCTGATCTACAGAGGACATAGCCATTATAAAGAAAATAGCTAATAGCGACAAGACCTTCTAGGGGCCAGGTACTGCAGTAAGCCTTTAACATGCAGTTTCTCATTGAATCTTCTGAACAAACCTACGAGGTAGGTAATATTATTAGCCAGATACAGGTGAGGAAGGCTTAGAAACACCTTAAAGGACTTGCCTAGGAATCCCTGATGCCAGAGTCCAAGGTATTCGAATATTTAATGAATGTCTATTGTATGCCAGACTTGCACTGTCCATTAATATAGCCATTGTCATATTAAAATTAAATTAATAAAAACTAAATAAAATTAAAAACCTTGCTGCCCAGTCATATTGGCCACTTTTCCCACTAGTCTGGTTATCACTGTACTGAATGGTGCAGATACAGTGCGTTTCTGTCATTACAGAGAATTCTACTGGGCGGTCCTGATCTAGGCACTGTGTCCCAGCGTAACTCCTTCAAATAGTAATAGTATCTCAAAGGACAGGAAAGGAATCTGAGACCCAGAGACTTTAAGTCACTTCTCCAGGCTCCCACAGCCTCAAGGTTGGAACTCAGGTCAGTCTGACTTTTAAATCACCACTCCCCAGGCTCCACTGTCTACCCTGCAAGAAGGAGTGAGCTAACCAATCAACAGAGGGAGCTGATTTGATGGTACGTTAGAGAAACATCATAATTCTCTGGGATTTTTGAAGACTTATTAGCTAGTGGAAATAAACATAAGTAGAAGGATTTTAGAGTAAATGTGGGCCATTGCTGTTTACAACTAATTATCCAGGGCTAACGTGGACTTCAAGAATTTTCTATTTCTTCAGGGATAATGCCTCACTGGACGTCGTTAAAGGGACGGCCCACTGGAGGGGCAAGGAAGCGGTGGGTGGTGGGGTTCTTTTGCCAACATAAGCAAAATCCGTATTCACTTGTTCTGCGTGAGAGATTTGTTCTCTCCTGAATTTGAAGCCACCAGTTTGGAATGGGCATTTTCACTTGGAGTGAATGGCCCCAAACAATCTCAGACCAGAAAGGAAGCCAAGCACTTGGAACACATTTATCTTACATTGCCATTAGATCAATATTCATGCACTTTAAAGCCAGCTTGGGAGAAGACAGAGTTAATGTTCTGTTATGAAAATCAAGTTGCAAATCCACACTCTCTCTAGCCTGTGTGCCCCCTACTTCCAGGCCAGGCAGGGTCTTCCGTGGACACCCACCTTCATTCATATGCTCAGATTGATGGACTTTAAGCCATGTTTTTCAAACTTGGCTACACTCGGGTATCACAGGGAGTCTGAAAGTTAAAGCCACAGGTCATATGGCAGATCTTTCAAATCAGAATCGCTGGTGTCAGTACTTGTAAAAGCCCCCAGGTAACTCCAATGTGCAACTGAGATTAAGCCAGTGCTGTGAGCATGGTCCCCACGAATTCCAGACTAAAGTCTCCCTAATTAATGTGAGTGCCGATTGTCAAAGGGGTTAGAACCGCTCTCATCTGCCCTTCTCCATGGCTTTTTGCTGGCTGCCCCTGTGTGAGGTGGGGACGGACCACTGTGTGCAATTGGAAACATGCCTGGCACTCTGGCCCACCCCAGACCTATTAAATCAGAGTGCCTGGGGGCTGGGTGTGGGCTCTGGATTGGGCTGGTTGATCCTCAACGTTTCTATTTCGAATTATGTAATGCTATGAGAGTGACCAAAATGAGGTGATAACAGTAATGAGAAAGAAGAGTGTTGATAGAGGAGAAACCCACCTAAATTCCAATCATGTTTGCTTCAAACACTTGCAAACTACAACTGTTGGTGCATATACATGAGAGAAATGTGTGTATATGTATGTGTGTGGCATTTTATGGATTACAAAAAATGTTTTGTCATAAAACATTTTCTAAACTTGTTGCAAAGTCCTGAGTTCAGCCATGTGCAGAGATTAGCCGTGGGCAGCTAAGATGTTCATTTCACTGCAGGCATCAAGCTGAGTCCCACATTGATGCTTCTCTTATTCTTCAGAAATAACAAGAGTGAGTTGTGCATCATCTACCCTGAGCAGATGTAGTAAACCTTCTTGTTCACGATGAGAATGGTGCTAGCAGAGATAAGCAATAAACAGCAGAATGTAAAAACACCCTTGTCTACATTCTCTGTGGTCAAGGCTGGCTGCGGGACGCCCCTGTTGGTTTGCAAAAATTGCCACAAGGGGGCAGCATAGGCCAAGGTTCTCAATGGCTTTGAAGGCATTTCCACTGAATCCAGTTTGAAAAAGACGTTTTAAGTGTATACGTTAAAAAACGAGTTACCACTTTAAGAAAAAGAAGCAAAAACAAGTTCTTGAAACATGACAGGATCACAATGACACGAACTTATAATCAAATTAAAGTAGTAATAATATGGAGGCAAATGTAAGTTAGACTTGTAAAAATGTTTATGGAAAATTGGTATAATTTTGACACATAAATTCTAAAATATTCAAGTTTGACTGTGTTTTGGAAAAATATAGGCGGCACTTTTACAGTGAATTTTACTTAAAAGCAGAGGAGCTGTGGAACTGCTTTCCTGTTTTGCCTCCTCTGTCCCGCCGCACACCTGAGGGGTATGGGGACGCTCTGCACTCTGAGCAGGCGGCTGTGGTAACGACCTGAGGAAAGGCAGGTAGAAAGTCCGCGACCTGTGTGTTCTCCGGCTCAGATCGCCACTGCGGCTTCTAGGGCAGCTGGTGATGAGTCTTTTGCCTCCATGAGAAGGGGTGACCCTTGAAAGCTGATGTTCAAGTTTGGGGGTCTGTTCTTCCCTCAGAAAATAAATGGCCTGTGAATGGCAGTCGTAACGCTGGAAATGCCGATGCACTTTAATTTAGGCAGAGCTGTTGAAACTAAGAACCCTTGGAATGCAAGTGTAAGCGAGTCGCTGTTTATGTATTTGCACACCACTCGCCCCGCTCAGGACATTCGCCTTTACTCTGCCTTTATCCATGGCACCCTCTCCTTGGCGGGGGCCTCTGCGTGGAGGAGCAGGGTCCCTTCCCCCGGGGGACGGAGAGTGGAGTCAGAACCTGGACGTCGCAGCGAGTTCAGACTTGCTTGTCAGTCTGAAGCGTGGTGCCCAGGAGGGGTTGCCTGCGAAGCACAGGGCACAGTGGGTCCAGGCAAATGAGACGGTAAGGAACGGGCGCTCTGGGTGGGGCGGGGGCGGTGGGAACGCGCCCCGGAAAGACTGCAGATACTCTGGGCAGCTTATTCTCCATGTTAACGTTGGGTTTGGTTATTAAGATGCACAGAGGATAAGCTGTAACTATGGACACCTTCCCACCTCTCCACTGAGCTGCCTTCATCCTGTGGGACAGGTCTCCCTGCTGCCTGACCCTTCCCTCTACTCTCACCCCAGCCTTATTTGGTGCACGCCTCCCATCGGCCAAAGAGGTAGAAGGCGGTCCTTCAAGTACCGCGGGGGAGAAGCTGTCCTAAGGGCCAGTCCTGCTGTGCTCATCCCCTGCTCAGCTCTTGGACTTCCAAGTAGATGATAGAACAGTGACCGGCTGTGGAAGGTGAGCGCTCAGTGGGCCGAGACCAGCCTGTCCCAAACTGTGAATGTGACGCCGGCAGGTCTCTGCTTGGAGCACCGGTCCTCTCCGAGGATAAGAGACTCATGCACATCGTGGTTATCAACGGCACTTAAGCCAAATGATGGGAGGGATGTTAAATGGAAGAAAAGCAAGTTTTATAGCAACCAGTCTCACCCTCATGCCAACATGTGTCTGCGACTCAGAATTGCAGATAAATGACCAGCCCATAATGTTTTTTATTCCTGTTCTTCATTTTCAAACACAGAGAACTGGCATATGCTTAGACACAAAACAATTTTTTTTCTTTCTTCCTTCCTTCCTCCGTTCCCCCCTTCCCTCCCTCCCTCCGTCCCTCCCTTCCTTCCTTCCTTCCTCTCTCTCTCTCTCTTTTTCTTTTTTAAAAAATGTCAATTCTCTTGCTTGAGTAGTAGAATTAAATCAGAAATTTAAAGCTTGCAGCATCCGTGGTTAAAAAGCTCCATTCTTGAAGGCAGCATCTATAAATACAAATTATTCTGGCAACTTAAGCCAGGAAAGGGGTCAACTTTTAAAAACATTTAAAAAGAAATACAGTTCTCTGTGTGTGTGTGTGCATCTATGAAATTTTCTACTACTTACAAAATGTTCTCACAATTTATGTATTATTGTCTAAATATGCACTTGCCTGAAAGAAAAAGAATACAATTGATTGTTTTAAAGGGTGGTTTTTATTAGGTACATGTTTTCTTTCAAGCAATTTCTAACTTTCTATATACACAAGAATGTCATATATATATATGTGTGTATATATCTCTCTATCTCTCTATATATAGATACACACACACACACACTCACACACACACACACACACAAAATACCAGAAGGTCTTAGACTTGACCCAGAGGCTAGTGTCATATGCTATGTAAGTACTCTCAGCAACCTCAGGAGCAAAAGAAAAGGCACTTGCAGTCATTTCGGGGGTGACAGCCATGGTCCTCAAGTTTCCTATTTCAGAGCTTGAGAAAAGTTGGTAGCACCTCTTATTTTTCTGCCACCTGAGTCTCTTGAGTGATCCTCACTCCTTTATGTTTTGTTACCTAATCTTTATACAATGATCTTAGCTACCCCAAAGTTCAAAGCAACCCTAGGCATGTGCAAGACAACGAAAGGAGCCACAGAACGTAGCTCTCTCTCTGAAGTGACCAAACCCCAGCGTCTGGGGTTGTGATCTGTCTGGAGAAGACCCTGAAGGCCCCCCTGCTAACCTGAAACACGAGGTTACTGAACTGCTTACTTTTTGTGGTTTTTAAAGCTTCTGTTCCCAAATGAATGTGTCCCTCCTTTCCTCTGCCTATTGATGGACAAATTTGGAAAAGGACACTTGAACGGTGCTGTGCTTGGGCGGGCAGAACCAGGTTGCCCCAGCCTCCCTCACTTCAGGGCCTCTTTGCTCAATGTTTGTGCAGCTCTGGATTTTTGTTATTCAGTCCTCACCATGATCTCACAGCTGACTTAAACGTGTTCCTCCTGGAGATGCTTCGGTATCTGAGCTGGAGCGAGGACTGCTCTGAGGGCAGGAGGGCGGGAGCACAGCCCAGCTTGTGTCTACACAAGGCTGTGTTCAAGCTCACAACACTGGACCCTTCCTCTTCTACTGACCTCTCCTGTTCTTGACCTCCACTTTCCTCTCCCTCCATGCTCAAAGTCTCTTGGGGGCATCTCCAGTCTGCACACTGGAAGTCTAGGGGTTCTCTCTGACTCCCTTCCACCGATCCTCCTCTTAACTGCTGTGAAAACACACCCCCTCTCCTGGCCCCAGTGCCTCACCCAAATGGGGCCTCCCGGTACCTGCCTGCATGCAGTCGGTTTCCTTGCCCTAAACTCCTGCTGTCCGGGTCATCCTCGGGCCATGGGAGGAGCCTCAGCAACAGTGGCCAAGGCACTCCCTGCTCTGCTCTCTGACTTTCATGAGTGCTGCTTTCCACACTGGCCAGGACCCAGCCTGCCCCTTCCTCCGCAGGGGCTTCCCCAGCCAGCTGCATGTCTTCCTACATCCAAACACTGCCTGGGTGGTGCCTGCGGCCTGGAGCTCAGCTCGACTCCCGCTCCACCAGCAGATGATCCCCTGCAGATCCCCTCTCATTGAGGAAGCTTTCCAGCTCTCACCAGGCCACAGGGTTCCCACCTAGTCCTGAACCTCTGTGGAGCTGATTCTCCACATCTGGGAGGGGAAATCATGCGTGGAAGATGTCATTTCTCAGCTGATCACATTCATGTCTTTTCTCCCCACAGCAAGACAAGGACCTACTTTAAGCACATTTGCAACCTGCATGTTGCCTTGCACAGGTAAGAAACTATACAATATATTTCTTGATTAATTCTGTTATTCCTATGCAGATAGCCAAATTCAAGAATCAGGGAACTTTTTTAAATAATGAACTTTTGCAGTAAGGGGAGAATTTGCCAATAAACTAATGCATGTGGCAGGGAGCAGAGAAGATGTCTATTTCATCAAGATATATTGCTTTGGCTGTCTGGAATGGATGGGTTTAAAACAGCTAATGTACTTAAAAGATGTGCCAAATGGATGCATCTTAGTCCTTTTATGACAGTAACTTCCTTCCTTTAAAAAAACCACTGCCACCCCCAGGCTGTGTACAAAAACCTAGTCCATGTCACAAGCCAACAGAGATTTCTTGTTCCCCAGTGGATCGAGTATAACCTGAGCTTCGCTCGGGACCCTCTCCCTGGAAGACTAGACAGCGCTTGCAGAAGTGTCTGGCAATGTGCTTTCGGAAAAACCTCAAGAGGTAGTTTCTGAACTTCTCCCCGACGAAGGCGTAGATGATGGGGTTGATGCAGCAGTGCGTCATGCCGAGGGTCTCCGTCACCTGCATGGCTTGGTCCAGCCTATTGGAGCTACTGCAATTGTTCAGGCCAAAGAATTCCTGGAAGGTGCTCAGGAGAAGGACGATGTTGTAGGGAGCCCAGAAAAGAAAGTAAACAATCATGATCACGAAAATGAGCCTCACGGCCTTGTGCCTTTTCTTCTCATTTCGACACCGAAGCAGGGTTTTGAGGATTCCCGAGTAGCAGATGATCATGACCAGCAGCGGCAGGACCAGGCCCAAGATGGTCATCTTCAATGTCTGGAAATTCTTCCAGAAATGATACTGACTGGGTGGAAAATGAGGGCTGCACGTACGGTGAGAGCCCTCTTTTTGGGATCTGGTGAAAATGATTCCTGGGAGAGAGGCAAACACAGCTACCACCCAGGTGACCACACTTGTCACCACCCCAAATGGGACCGTCCTGGCTTTTAAAGCAAACACAGCATGGACGATAGCCAGGTACCTGTCCATTGTCAGGAGGATGATGAAGAAGATTCCAGAGAAGAAGCCTATAAAATAGAACCCCGTCAAAAGCTGACACATTGTATTTCCAAAGTCCCATTGCTCTGCGGCATAGTGAGCCCAGAACGGGATGGTGAAGAGGAAGAGCAGGTCAGAGGCGGCCAGATTGAGCAGGTAGATGTCAGTCATGCTCTTCAGCTTTTTGCAGTTTATCAGGATGAGGACGACCAGCACGTTGCCCACAAAACCAGAGACGAACACCAGCGAGTAGAGTGGAGGCAGGAGCCTGGCTGCGATCTGTCTTACGTCGGCTTTCTGGCAGGGCTCTGATGTGCCATAATCAATGTCGTATAATGGACTTGACGTTTGATAATCCATTTTGCTGGACCCTGTGAGTAAAGAAAAAGAACTCTTTTATAAAGTCTTAGAATGTACTAAGTGGTCTGCCATGGATACAACCTGTCTTATACATTAATAGGTTTTGAAAATTGATAACACAGATTTCTACATTTAACTGAGGTCCTCTTTTTTGACCCAACAATGAACTTTTGTAGTGAAGGGAAGGTTTGCTGCTAGCTTCTCTGCTCAGTGGGGAAAATTCACAAAAGTATCATCTCCCCAGAGGAAATCTGGTGTTCAATAGCCACATAGAGTAAACGAAGCTTTGGTAACAATTCCAGGAAACAGAGCCAAGTGCCATTCAGTGCTATCTCACAATCTATGCTGAAGCTGCCATTCCCAGGAGTCAGCTTACACAGAACATGGCCACTTGGGTGCTAGTACTAATGAACAGTTCCCAAGGGCAGTCTGTGTGCCAACTGCTGTTCTAAGCTTCACTTCCATTCATTCCATTAATCCTCAAGGTGATCCCACCAGGCAAGTCATGTTATTGTCCCCATTTTACAGATAAGGACCTTGAAGCACAGAGAGGATGAGTAACTTGCTCAAAGACGCACAGCTAGGGAGCAACTGAATTTGAACACTGGCAGCCTGCACTCTTATCCACCATGTTACCCTGTTTCTCTCTCCTTGGCGAGAGAGCTAAAAAGAGCAGGCCATCAGCTTGGTGCCTTGGTGTCACCAGAATGGAGTGGGCTCATGCCCAAGAGTCCTTAAGGTCACAGGAACCAGCAGCCAGTTGTAGAATCCAGACTGCCATTCTCACATTTTCTCTAGTTCCTGAATTTCTCTGACTAAGAACTTCCACGCATACACAAGAAATGGCCAAGTGGAAAATGTCTCATCCACCACCATACATTCTGGGTTTGTTCAGTCCCTTCACAGCCCATTGGATTGGCCAGTCTATTTACATTTCACTGCTTAACTGAGAATTTCTCCAATGAATCCTGTGAGTCTCAAATTGCCTTTATCTCAGATTAGGTGGCTGGGAGAAGCATACAGAAAATTTCACCTTTAAATTCTGAGCCAGAAAACAATCATACTAAATGTGCTGAGGAACTGATATATTAAAGGAAAACTTTATTTAATATTTTAAATTTGATACCAATTTAGACAATATTTAGGCTTTCCTCTTTCATGGGAGAAAAAAACCTCTAAAAATAAGACTCAGACACAACTTCTGGTTGGCACATGTTCAGAGGGCATCCCACTGGGGAGGTTGATTAGTTCTCCTTCCCAGAATATAATCTCTGCCAAGATTTTGGCCAAGAATCATCTCACTGAGAAATCTTTCTTTTGAAAGGTGAGGGTTTAAAAAAAATTATTATAATAATATTGTTCCCTTTAAAATCTTTCATTCACAATCATGGTTTGTATCTTTGATGTTATCACAGTCTGAAACTCATTCTAAATTTTAAATCTTCCTTTATCTTAAAGATTATATTTTAAGATAGTTTTGCGAGCACCTGGCGTTTGTCTACTCTCTGCCCTGGGTTTCCTGTAAAGGCTCCCACTCATCACAGAAGCGACTAACAGGCGAAGCGGCTGTGAGGCGACTTACCGGGAGAGTTTCTTGTCAGAGGAATGGATGTCTCGGCTCCTCTGACCAGCTGAGCTGTGCGAATCAAACTATAGACAGCATAAAAGTAGGAAATGCACAGTTTCTTTTGAAAGTGGGGGGCGGAGTTTTAATGAATAAGTATATTGCAGGGGAAAAAAAGTCAGGGAACAGTTCTTTTTTTAAATTGAACTTGAAAGAGGCTAGAGAATAGATCTCTGGTCTGAAAGGTTATTCACGGGTTTCCCTGGTTACTTGATTTTCTGCTCGCCCCCAACTACACAGAGTCTGTTACAAAACAGAAAGAGTTGAAAGATATTAGAACATTCACATCCACCTAGTCAAAACCCCTCATTTTACTGAAAACAAAACCAAACTGCTGTTCCAGAGGCAAATGACTTGCACAAGACCACAGGGCTTGTCCATGGTGAGGTTAAAAGGTGAGAGATTTGGATTCTCTTACTGTTTGCCCTCGAGAAAAGCCACCTGAAACCCAGTTTAGACTGAAGGGGGAGTACGTCACTGCAAACTCATGCTCCCCTTTATCCACACTCCTCCGTCCCCCTTGCCTACCACAGCCCACACAAATATGCTCACACCCGATATGATTTTTCTTTGTAAACTAAAACAATGGGCTATCTTAAGGGTTTTCACTATAGATTCACCTGCGAGCTAAACCCGTTGCCCACTTTTCCCCGGATCGTGCATCCAGTGGGACACGTCATTATGATCTTCCACACTACCTATTCCCTCTTTTGCAGCCTCCGAGCCCAGCAGGCATTTATGAGTATGTGTGCCATGCCAAATATATAGGAGGAAGAGACCCTCACTTCAAGGGTGCAGACTATCTGGAGCCATGAGAAATTTTAAACAGAAAATGGGCAACAAATGACAGAAGAATGGGGTCAAGTTCAGGATTATATGATAATATAATATACTGTCACTTCAAGCTTTCTTGGTGTTGGGTATTGGTCTAAAAACCTCAGTCACTAACAGCACAGCTGAGAGCACGGTGCAGAGACGCTGCCGGGCACAAGAGCGCCCCTGGGGGCCCCTGTTTCCTCCGATGGAGAAAGAGTAAGAAGTGCTGGCTTGTGACCTAAGGGAAGGCGAAAGCTAAGCAAGTGGCCTCTGCAGCCAGACTGAGGAGCTGGAAGCCTGGGCCTACGCTTAGCTTTCTCATGTGTGCAATGGGCTGAATAACCATAGTTGCTCCATGGTTTTGTTGGCAGGGTTCCATGAGGCATCCACATCCAAAATTTGGCACAGAATATATACTCAGTAAACAGCAGACTCTTAGTTCCTCATTCAGAGATCTTTCTTAGGGAGAGTTTACTTGATGGAACTCTAAGTTGGCTCCCTGGGGTCCTTGTCTAAAGCAGATGAGTGTTGGCAAACTGGAAGCTTCAAGGGTGAAGCTAATAGCTGGTGCTTAGAGAGTAGGAAGAAAGGACTGCCAGGGAAAGCCAGATAAGCCCAGAAATAGGCCAGCTATCAAGAACCACCCCTCACTGGGTGTATGTTTGTGTTGCAACAGAGCCCGATAACTGGTGGTTATAACCAGGAGAGTGAATCATGAAAAAAATATTCAAGTCCATCCTGTCTGTGCAATCTAAGAGGCAATGAATGACTAAACTGGATTCTGCTGACAGGCTGCTGGGTTCAAACCCCAGTTTCATCATTTACTACTTGACTGTGAACAAGTTTCTGAAACTCCCCAGGCCTTCATTTTCTTATCTTAAACTGGGGGCGAAAACCGCAAAACACAAACTATTTGATAGGGCTGTAGCCAAGATCAAATGATATAACAAGTGTAGAGTCTTTCACAGATACCTGCCCACTGTGGGTTATTTAAGCCATTGAAATATGCTTTATATTTCACAAAAATATGGGTTCACAAAATTGGAAGCAAATATATCAATGAAAAATTTCACAGAATACAGGAGTAACTTAAATGCAGTTCTGGTTCTTTGAAGAGCAACCTCATGTTCACTAGTAATACACTTGTGTAGAGAACTCTCAGCTGCTTCTGGACAAATGTTACATTTCTGCGTGTGGCAATGGTTGGTTCTTGTTTCTTACTTTCACCACGCAGAGCTGGGGCTCTGCCCTGTGCCCTGTGTGTCCACCATCAGGGTGGCTGAGGATGTGGCAGCACACTCACCCTCAGAGGGCAGTGTGGAGTGGTGGAGCAAGCGCCGAGTCACTCAGACCCTGCTGCTGACTCGCTGTGTGCTCCTGGTAAGATATTTCCCCTCTCTAAGTTTCCATTTCCTCATCTGTCAAGTGATGTGCTAGACCTTTGGGTCCCAAAGGCAGCACTCTTGTCTTAAAGGACTCCATGGTCAAATTGGTGTGGAAAATACATATCAGATGGGAAGCAGGGTGAGGATTTCCAGGCTGAAACAAAGAAGCACAGCTTAGTAGGGTGTGTCACTCCCTTTCAGATTTCGGGGTCCAGAAGTGAGTACAGGTTACCTCCTGGGAGGGGGATTCATCCCAGGGAAGTGGGGGCCCATGGCAGCTTTTCCAGGGTTTAATCAATGACACATTGTTCTGGATACAGCAACAGGCAGCAAACTAGCAGCTGGTCAGCTGCAGCTGAGGTCTCTGGCTCCTGTTTCTCCTTCTTCTGGCCCTCCCAGCTCGCAGGGCCCTTATTCTCACATGTGTGCCAGTCAGACTCCCTGCAAGAAATGACCTTTTTGACACTGGACTCCATGCCCATATTGGAGGGTGTCTTGTGCCAGCCCTGGTTTTGGGCAGCTGGCCACATGTTGAATAACTGCTCCATGTCCAGTCACTGCTCCCATGTCCCAAGGGTGGAGCTCCCCTTGCCCACACTGTTTCTGGACTGTGTGTTCACAGCGTTATCCACAGGATGGGGAGAATGGTGGTTCTTCTCCCTGGGCTCAAAGGGCCATCTGCACAATGAGCACAGCTGAACCCCACCGTGCAGCTGCTCACATGAACGTGGCTTGAGGTGACTCTAGGTTAATGTAAGTCACCAGTGAAATGGGCTGTAAAGATAGCAAATGAATCTTTTTTTCTTTTTAAATTTAAGTGTCATTGCTATACAATCATGTTGGTTTCAAATACACAAAAAGTGGTTCAACAGTTACCCATATTATCAAAACCTCACCCCTTCCGGTGCGGCCACTATCTATCAATGTAGTAAGATGTTACAGAATCATTAACTGTATTGGCCGTGCTGTTCTACTGTCCCTGTGACCAGCCTATATTGTGATCGTGAATTTTGTGCCCCTTAATTCCCTTCTCCCTCCCCACCATCCTCCCCAAGTCTTTAAAACAAATGTCCAATTGTAAAACTGACACGAGCTCATTGTATGAAGTTAGGAAAAGCAGAATAAGAGCAAGTAGGAAAAAAATTAGACATATACTCACGATCTCAAACAATCCCTCTTAACATGTGATGTGTCTTAATCCAGACCTTTTGTCATGCATACTTTTTGATTGTTTCCACACATATATCATTTCTATATGCTGCTCTTCATTTTTGTTTTTGCTAACAATTACAGTATAGGCATTTCCTCATATGCTACAAGAAGTATTTAAACTTCTTTGTATGTATAGTTCTTTAATTGCTATTTTCATTGAGATATGACAGCAGCAAAGCACACCAATCATAGGTGTGCAGCCTGAAGTTTTGGTAGGCATACACCCACGTAGCCACCACCCAGGTGGAGATGCTGTGGAATAGCCTACCACCCCAGAAGGTGCCTCATGCCCCTCCAGAGGTGAGGGCAGCTCTGACCTCTGTCTTCATGGGTTAGATGTGCCTCTTCTTTAACCTCATATAAATGGAAACACAGATGCTATCCTCTCTTGTGTCTGGCTTCTTTTGTTCAATGTAAGGTCCCCACTGCAGCTGATGTGCCTCTGTCATTAGACAGTTGGATTTTCTGGCTCTTTGCTAAAATGGACAGCACGTTGTCAGTGTTACTGTCCCCTGTGCCCCAGCATTCCTATCAAGCAGGAAGCTTCCAGTGTCCAAAGCTGCCAGAGAATCCTCATGGTCCTCAAAGAGACAGGAAGAACCCTTCCCCCCATCAGTGTCACATTTTGTCATCTGCATACTTCAGCAATGATACTAGGGCTCCCACGAGGCCCAGAACCCCTTCACATTCTGCGCCAGGCACTGCATCAATTACCAGTGAGGCTGGGAGGTCACCGTGTTGCTCTCTGCACTCCCACTATCCCTGTCCTCTAGACCCTTCTCGGGATACCCCCTCTTCTAAGCCCATGCACTGTGCGGCTACTACACCATGTGCCAATCATCAAACCAAGTAGATATATGCAGACTGTCCACCTCATTACTTCATTAGCTATGTCCAGACATCGTGGAATCTTCTATCTCAGCTGGGATGCATGCTCTGTGTATTTCAGGTATCTCTTTCACATACTCAAATTAGTGCCCAGACCTGGGCTAGCACAACCCTATGTGTAGTAACAGAAGTCTAATATACAGATTTAGGTACTGAAATCCTCAGTAGGTCAGATGGTACCTGCAGCTCTATATTAAGGTCTGTGCATAACAGGATATCAAGTAGGACTTTTCCTGACACCTCAGAACTGACAGTTATGGCCTGAGGCTTAAGGCAGGAGGTGTCAAGCACCCCACAGTTCCAAAGAAAACCACTGACACTGTGGTGACACACCTGTCCCCAGGCCTAGTGGTGGTCACAGAAGCAGCCCTGTGCCTCTAGTCACCATGTCAACCCCTCTTACCCCTCCTCCATTTAAGGAGATGGAAAGTTGTAGAGTAGGGTGGCATCGATGGGGAGAAGGGAGGGGGCTCCTCTCCTCAGTGCCAAGGGAAGGGGCTTGTAACTCCCTCCTGGGCGGGGCAGCACTGGGCAGCTGAGCAGATGGGAAGGGCCTGCAGAGAGGCGGCCATGGAGACAGGCTGCGTCAGTAGGAGAGTGAGGGCCACCCAGGGATGTGAGGGTGCCCTGGTCGTCACCAGCACGGTGCTGCAGTAAGACATCTGCAGAGATGCCTGCCTTCTGGCCCTCGCACTCCGTGGCTAGCCCTCCCTGCGCTCCTGGGCTTCCTCACGGAGGCCAGCTCACCAGCCCGGACGCCTCTTCTCTCATGGCAAGTTCCCCTTGGTGGCTCTTGGTAGCCTTTGCTGCCGGCTAATCTCACCAGAGTCCATCTGTTTGTTCAGGGAAATGTTAATAATGAGAAAAAGCAAAAGTGAAAAAATGGCTTACTCACAGGGCAACTCTGAAAAGTGCTCAGCCCCAGGGCTTTGAGAGTCACAGATGGAGGAGGAGGAGGACGTGGGGCAAAGTACATCAAGCCCCCAACTCCGCCGGAAGTCTTAAGACACCAGCCCTTGGAATGACCATCTTTCCTGACATCTGCTTAGCTCAGACAGTCCATGCAAATATCCTCTGCAGAATAAAAGAGACTTGAGGTTTCCAGTTTCAGAAATGGAGGTGGATGGTGACTTTTAAGTGTCAGTTTCTTTGGTGGCAATAACATCGTACTGTGGCTATTACGACTATGATGTAGGGCTCTAATTCAGGCACTCATCTCTCCTCTAGGCTCAAAAAATTTTCACAAGTACCTTTATTTCTGTGCTCTGCAAAATACCTTGTAATTTACAAATACACCATGCTCTGCCTTGTCTCACCATCAGCAGTCTCTGGACCTGAAAGGCTAAGAGCTTGGGAAGTCACACATCTGTCTTTATATATCTGACCCAGCCTGGAACTCAGGTATGTTTGTCACATTGAATTCCATAATGGAAAAGCAAATGGACGCATTTCCAAATTTTATTTATGAAGTCGCTACATACCATAAGTATCAGTCAGCTTTTGCGCTTCTTAGCGAACAATCCCCACACTCAGTAGCTTGAAGCAGCAAATGTGGACCTCTTGTTTCTGGGACGTGCAGCAGCCGTGCGGCCAGGGCCCTGGCTCTGTTTCCTGTGTCTCCCGGCTTACCGGTGCGGTGTGGTCTGGGATGGGCCTTCCTGAGGCTGAGCAGGACCACCTTTCCAGAGGCTCGGCCCAACCACTTTAACGCTCTGTGTGGATGGGGCAGCTGTCACTTCTGCTCACTTACCATTGGCTGAGCCACCTGTGGACAGGGTGGGGGCTGACACCTGTAGGGCACACTGTAAGTCACACTGCTAGGAAAGGCATATTTTATCACACAGGGGAAGGAGAGAAAAGTTGTGAACAATAAGAAAATCTATCACACCACATATAACAAAACAGGCAGGTTTTTATTTTTTTTAATTATGGTAAGAATAGTTAACATGAGATCTACCCTTTTAACAGATTAAAAAAAATTTTTAAGTGTATAGTACAGTATTGTATTTATAAGCACAATGTTGAAAAGTAGATATTTAGAACTTATTCACCTTCTATAACTGGAATTATATGCATGTTGATAAATGGATAAAGAAAATGTGGTACATACATACAACAGAATATTAGCCAAACCTTAAAAAGAAGGAAATCCTGCCCTATGTGGCCACAGAGAAGAACACTGAGGACATTATGCTGAGTGAAATAAAACAGCCACAGAAGGAAAAATACTTCATGATTGCACTTATACAACTCATCTAAAATAGTCAAGCTCATGGAATAAAGTAATAGAATGGTGGTTGCCAGAGGCTGGGGGATGGATGAAAAGGGGAGGTGTTAAAAAGACAGATTTTTATGCAACAATATATTTAGAGCACTGATACATTTTTTCAAGTCATGCATTAGCATCATTAGGATAATACAAATATCTGAAGGTGAAGCTCTGCCTACCTGCCCCCACCCCCTTCTCTAGTCATAAAGCGAGAGCATAAAACCATAGTAACTTCTGGCTCCTGAGTTGCCAGGTTTCAGAAGCCCTGTGCTTCTTGCTTGAGTCAGATCAGAAATGCACTGGGCGACATGTTTGTACATTCTTAACTTGTCTCAACCGAGACAAAAGTCTTTGCTTAAGTGAGCCAACTCCCCTCCTTAACAAGGAGGATTTGAAAGCTTTGATCAGGAGTCAGCTTGATGTCAGAGTTCCCCCTGGCCACACAGGACAGTTTGACTCAGTGAGGACATCTCCAAAGCCCTGGAGCCTTCACAGATGATTGAACCCTGTGTAGTCATAGACTTTATGATGCAAAGAAAGATTTTTGGCAGCAAGTCTGAGAGACTAAAGACACAGCCAAGATAACAGTTGTGGAGTGTGTGATGTGATCCAGAGGGCACCATATAGATGCTACATCTCCAGAAGCCCAGAGATCACAGACCTCCAAACCCTGATCAGTAGCTACTTATGTTGAACTGGCAATCTCCTGAACATACTACATGTGCTGGCATTTTAAGCTCAAATCCAGAATTGTCTCTCCAACTAATATAGTACTTTCAGGCTTGGACACATTGACTCTCATTGTGATACCCTTCCACATTTACAAATTGCAATTTTCAGCTTTAATTTTATTTTAACTTTATTCATTCATTTTTAAACATCTGAGCTTTCTGCCTGTGTCCAAAAAGGAGGCACTGCAAGGTAAGTTGGAAACACTTTTTTCCCACCCATCTAGAGTTTTCCTCAACTATGCCTGTCCTGCCTGGTAATTCAGACCGTGAGAGTCACAGGCCAGTGTATGAGTGTCATGCTTCCAGGCCCCTCCTCTGCCTCCAGAACACACCCCATGCCCCCACCGGCTGTTTTCCCTCTCCTGGGCCCAGGGGGGCTTCTGACTGCAGCTTCCTTCACTGTGTCCCCAAGTCTACTCTTCTGGACCCGCACAAACTGTTTCTTGGAGGAGGGCAGGCCTACAGGGAGAGCAGTGTGGGCACAGGAGACAGGGGCAGCAGGAAGGCAGGGAAAGGCCACAGGAAGCGAGCGGGCCAGAGCCTCCCTGGGGCCGGCAGCTGTGATGAGGTCTTCCCCGCCTCTCCTCTGGGCTGGCTTCCCTGCAGCACCCCCACACCCTCCTGTGCCCCTGCTGCAGCCCCACTCCCGATGGAGGCACTTGTTATTCCCCCCCACTTCTCATAATGCCTAACTCCAACCCTCCCCATTCCCTGGAAGGCTCAAACAAGGGCTTTTATTTTTTCTTCTTATTATAGATTATGCATTATGGATTTTATTTAAAAATTTTAATAAGCATTTACATTGGGGAAATGTGGCCTAAGAAGCATGTGAACAATGGAGCATGATATTTAATAGAGTTCAGATGCAGAGTGCATGGTCATCACAGATAAACCACAATAAAGAAAAAATGTTTTGTATGCACTGATGCAATAGTGGATCATCAAACCCAACCAAAGCTCTTAAAAGGCTACGACAGCTCGCAAGCTCTCCCTGACCTGGCGGAGCCTTCAAAGTTACACGCGGATGGCAGCTGGGGCTAATGGCCAGTACGTTGTCTGGATGAATGAGCGAAGCCCTCACTTCCATCCTCATCCAGGCTCCGCCACACTCACACCTCCCTCCTTCTCACACTGGCCTGGCCACACTCCCCCTCCTTCTGTGCGCTGTGCAGGTCTCATTCCCCTCGCTCCCCACCTCCAGCCAGGCTTTTGATTAGAGACTGATAGAGTCAGAGAGCTAAGAAGTGGTTCAGACTGGGAAAAAAGGAAAGCATAAGGCATGACCTCTTCCAAGAAGTGAGATGAGCTTGTTGGAGAGTCACATCTCTGCCCACAGTGGTCCTGGAACTTCCCCTGAGCACACGTTGGCTGTGCAAGGAGTGACACAAGTCTGTCTTGGTACAACAACCCTGGAGCTCCTGGACACTTGCTTTAGAGATTCACAGGCCTCTGTCCTTCAACAAACCCTTGAGGTTTATTACCATCTACAGATTGCTATCTCCCTTTAAAAGTAACCAGCAAACTGCTACTGATTTACAAACCAACCGAGACTTCCTGCTCCCCAGTGGAAGGGGTGTAGGTTGAGCTCACTCGATCTGCCGGCTCCCCATAGAAAACTGGGCACTGCTTACAGAGGTGTTTGGCGATGTGCTTTCGGAAAAACACGGAGAGGTACCGTCTGAACTTCTCCCCGACGAAGGCGTAGATGATGGGGTTGATGCAGCAGTGCGTCATGCCGAGGGTCTCCGTCACCTGCATGGCTCGGTCCAGCTGACTGCTGCTCCTACAGTTACTCACGTTAAAGAATTCTTGGAAGGTGCTCAGGAGAAGAACGATGTTGTACGGAGCCCAGAAAAGAAAGTAAACAATCATGATCACGAAAATGAGCCTCACGGCCTTGTGCCTTTTCTTCTCATTTCGACACCGAAGCAGGGTTTTGAGGATTCCCGAGTAGCAGATGACCATGACCAGCAGTGGCAGGACCAGGCCCAAGATGGTCCGCATGATAGTGTGGAAATTCTTCCATCCTACTGGAAAAGAAGGTCCACAGGAGCTGAGGGAATCTTCATTTTGGGATCTGGCAAAGATGATTCCTGGGAGAGAGGCAAACACAGCCACTACCCAGGTGACCCCACTTGTCATCATCCCAAAGGTGACCGTCCTGGCTTTTAAAGCAAACACAGCATGGACGATAGCCAGGTACCTATCAATGGTCAAGAGGATGACAAAGAAGAATCCTCCAAAGTAACCAATGTGATACAGCCCTGTGAATAATTTACACATCGCGTCCCCCAGGCCCCACCCGTTCGCAGCATGATGAGCCCACACCGGGAAAGTAAGAAGGAAAAGCAGGTCAGAGGCGGCCAGATTGAGCAGGTAGATGTCAGTCATGCTCTTCAGCTTTTTGCAGTTTATCAGGATGAGGACGACCAGCAGGTTGCCCACAAAACCAGAGACGAACACCAGCGAGTAGAGCGGAGGCAGGAGCCTGGCCGCGATCTGTCTCACGTCGGCCTTTTCGCAGGGTGCGCTGTAATCATAGTCATAGGTGGTGGGCTCTTCGTTGTTCTCCTGGATATTTGTTGTAAACAGAGAATGAGATGTGGACAGTACGCTGTGACTGAAGGAGACATTCATCTTCCTTCGTCCTGTAAACAGAGAATAAATGATAACATACAACATATCTGCTGCAATCCCTGGTCTTAAAAGTATCCTTGCTCCACCTCAGCGGGGCCCCAGCCTTTGTGTGTGCTTTGCAGCCATCTCCCTGAGGGCACACGTGCCGGCTCATCACTTCCCTTTATGCCTAGTAGCAGTTGCCCCACCAGCCACTTCCCCACACCCTTGGCCTTCCCAGGGAGCCCGGCTCTCGCTCTAAGGCTAACCATGCTGGACACGCGTTCTCTCTACTTCCTCCGCAGATGGCACATAAGCCTGGGTCCCGTTCCTGGATGGGAATATGTAAGGCGGTTCTGCTATGGGCTTCGGGGCATGCTCTTTTCTGATAAGAAGTACAAAAGAAACCCTGGCCCACCCTCTTCTGCTTTTGTAGCTTGCCTTGTGAGGCCTGCTGCTGGGGACTGTGAATGAAAGACTCAGAGAACCGGAGCAAAACTAAGCAGAGTCTCAACATCACCTAAGCCCACCCTTGAACTGCCTGCTTTCCGACTCTTTGTTATTTGACAAGAATATATATAAGCCATTATGAGTTGCATTTTCTGATACTTGCAGCCTAAAGCGTTCTGATCCCTCTCTCAACTTTCTGCCTCCAGTATCCTGCCAAGACCTCTCTGGCCAAGGTCGCAGTGACAACCAATTTTAAATGCCCTAGCTTCATTTCTGTTTGATCTTCATTGAACATTTGATCCTTCTGCTCTTTCAAAACTCCTTTGGTTCCAAGAGGTCAGCCAGCTCCTATTTCACAACTTCTTGTTGATTTTCCTCCTTGGTGCCTCCACCGCCTGCCCACAAGCAAGAGTCCCCAGGCACCGTCCTTGCCTCCTGCTCTTTACCTTTTGTCTCTTTATTCTCACTCCAAAGTTCTTCCTGAATCATGCCTTCTAATCTCAGAGTTCTAAATCCCCTGCAGGCTAATTTTTCTCAAAGCTCTTTCCAGTTCCACCTTTCAACTCCTACACCTCAAAAGTTGAATTTTCCATTGCCTAACTGCTTATCTCCCCCTGGGTTTATTCATTTAACTAATAATTACTGAGCACCTCCTGTGGCCATACTCAGTTTTAGGCTCTGGAGATATAGCAGTGAGCAAAGTGGGTGTCATATACAAAGCTCAAATCCAACCCACCCCAAGCTGAACACCCCCCCGAGATTTACTTTATCTTGTGGATACCTAACCTTGGCTATTGTCATTTATGCCGTAGCCTAGGAAGCAGGGCTTGGCATTATAGGGGAGCCCTCTTCTTCAGAAGATTTGGAGCCAGGCCTTTGGAGCCAAACAGACCTAGATTTAAATCCTGTCTTCAATTTACAAGTTGTGTAATTTGGGGCTAATTACTTCTTCAACTATCAGTTTCTATGTATACAAAACTACACCGAGTTCCTGTGAAAATGCATGAGACAAGGACTTAAGGCAGCACCTGCTGCAGAGAGGTGCTGTGCACTGTTAATGTCGTGTTATGTGAATTCTACTTCATAAACGCCTCTCAGATGCATCCCCTCTGTACCCCTTTCAACTGCCATTTTCTTGCCCTGTACGTTTCTCACTTCTGGTTTTGTTATGGTTTTTCCTTTGCTCATGGCTTGTGCCTAGCCAAGCTCCCGTCCAATCTGTCTTCTCTAAAACTGAAATAGAATCATGCACTTCTCAGCTTAAAACCTCCAGGAGCTCCTTGATTGATTTGTATGCGTTGGGGTCTCATAGGTAATGCTAGCCTACTCGTTATGCCTTTTCTAGGCTCACTTCTTCTCAGCCTCATCTCTGATCACTCCTCAGATCCCAGAGGCCATGCTCTGACAGGGCCATTGTCTTTCTTTGCTCTCCACACTCACCATTACCTTCATGCCTCAGTGGGTTTGCATATGCTTGCCCCTCTGCCTGAGATGACTGGTGGGCTCCTATTCATCCTGCAGTACTTCCTGCTCAAATTCCCCTTTTCTGTGAAGCCTTAGCTGCCTCTTCTATCTAATCACTCTTATCATCTCATCACACTGTGCATGCTTCTGAGAAAGTACTTATCACATTATCTTCTACACATTGTGTGCTCCGTGAGGTCAAGGACTAGATTATGTTTCTATCTCCAGCTCTTATGATAGCACCTGGTTAAACAAGGCACCAATGCTTGCTGAAAGAATGTATGAAATTCTTTATAAAATAAGCATGACACTTAACATCATTAAGCTTGATTCTGAGGAATATTAATTTATTCCTGGTCGTGACTGTGAAATTGTTTTTATCTTATTCTTATTCTTCATTTTCTCTCATGATGGATACATTTCAAAGATCTTACATTTCACCAAGTCTGAGCCAGATTCTTGAAATCTGCAGCAACTAAATAAAACCTCCAATTAAACTTGGAAAAAAAATTGTATCCACCTGAAGAATTACAACTATGATCATTAGTTGAGTACCTCTTAAGCTCCAGGTGCTATGCTAAATATTTTGTACACATTGATCAATTTAATCCTTATAACAATTTTTTGACATAAGTACTTACACCTTTTATAAGAGAAGAAATTCAGTCATGGATGGATTAAATGACTTTTCCAAACTCACAAAACAATGGTTGAGCTAGAATTTGAACCCTGGACTATTCAATTTTAAACACTCTCAGGGGCTTCCATCTCCAGGCTCTGAGAGAAGAGAAGGATGGGGAACAACAGTTAACAGATTTTCCAGGTATTCTCTCATGCCTTGAGCAGAAATTCTTTGGCATTTGGCCTTAAAGTCCACATGCTCACCTACACAAGCACGCCCCACCTATACATGCACACACATACACACACATGCACACGCACGTGGATACACACACACACACACACACACACACACACACACACACACATTTATGCCAAAAAATAAGTTCCATGAAAGCAGAGATCTTCATTTTGCCATGAGGCATCTTGGTTCCTCAGAACCCAACCTGGCACATAGAGGCTACTACATAACTATCAGTTGAATAATTGAATGACAGAGCACCAGGAGGCTGCAAGCTGCTGAGAATAAAAATGCTCCACTGGACCAGACTCCCAGGCAATACAGTGGGAAACCTTATACACACTGATGTACTGGGGATCCTGGCACACAGCCACTTAGCTGCAGCAAGCCTTTGGGGCAGTCCTGTAATTAAAAACGGACCTAATCTCATCTGTATGGGAAAGTGTGGACTGGATCGGTGGTTCTCGATGCAGAGCTTCAGTATCACACAGGGGGTTTCTTAATCAGAAATGTACAGCCTAGACCCTCATTCTGGCAATTCAGACTGGGGGGTGGGAGTGGGCATGCAGGGAGAACTGCCCTGGCCACTGCACCTTGTGTCCTCTAAGCTTTGTTGTTTACCCGCACTGGCCTCTCAAATGCCAGCCACCTCCTTTTTTTATTCATTTTTCCCAGTCACTCCAGCTTGCCTAGCTCCTAACACAGCAGACAGTTGCCATGGTGGCTGAAATGCACCGATCCACCTGTCGCTTTCATGAGTCAAGGCACATCCTCCAGAAGAGATGAAAAGATGCTTCTCAGAAAAATAAATTCCTCAAGTCCGCCTCTGTGGACCTCTTGAGGCAAGAGACATGTGTTGGTTCAAAGCCATATATCATATATATGGACCAGAGGGAGAGAAAAATTAAAGGCAGAAACTTCCAGCTCCTCAAAGTCCTTGGGGGCTGGGAGGGGAAGAGCAAGACAAGTAACAGTCGAGAAGCCTGATTCTCCTGAGTTGCTTGATCTCCCCTTTTATTGCACTCTCTCCTACTACCTGAGCCCCGACGGGTGCCCCCATCCTGTTCTGCACGTCCTCACTGTTGTCAAGGTCTCTCCAACATTCCTGGTGTAGACGCCACCCTCCACCCCTTTCTTCCATCTTGATCACCCCCCAGGGGCCTGGGCTCTACAGACCTTCAGTGTGCTCCCAGCCCCTGCAGTCCCAGGGTTGAGATGCTCTGAGCCTATGATTCATTAAGTAATGGAAAAAGCACCCACAACTCACCGTGAGATGGGTTCTTCCAAGTGGCACTGGTGTGTCACCCTTCTCAGTAACTGAACCAAACGGATCTGGAGGTAGAGACTTGGTGGGCAGAAGTAGGAAATAAAGTTTCCTGCAGAAAGAGAAGGCGGAGATACAAGGGCAAGTAATGGTAAAGATATGAAAAAAAAAAAAAAAGAATGATACAGTTCTTCTTTTCCAGCCAGGAACGTTGTACACTAGGTTGAGGTCTCCAGGGTAGGATACATTTTGAAATCTTTTGCTTATGCAACCCTGCATCTGTCAAGCACACCCTGCACATCTGCTCTTGTGAAGACTGGGCTTCTGTATGTGTGAGTCTGTATCTTGCAATCTACTCTCTGTGCCAGTGATAATTTGCATGAAATGAGCACAACAGAACTTCATTTCCCAGAGGAGAAATGCTACTGGGGGATGTTGGTGATGGTGGAGGAAATATAAGGAGGTTTTATGTGATCATGTGCACTGTTTTAGTGGCATCATGGATTTGGGATCTGGTTATAAATTTTATTTAGATTGAGCATTTAATGAAAAGATGAATGCTGGATGGTGTCTTGTGTCAGAGATGTCCTTAGCAAGAACTTCAGTTATTATGGGTCCCATTCCTCAGAAAGAAGTTTTCCTAAAAGAAAGCACCATTGAGATTCTGGGAAGATGGTGGAGTAGGAAGACCAGGAATCTATCTCCCACCTAGACAGCAGAATCTGTTTGATGTAACTATTTTGGAATTCTGGGGTCTATTGAAGACCTGCAACATTCAGGGGAAGGCTTGGATTTTCAAATGTAGCTAACTTTGGTCTTTTTTAGCTCTTAGCACAGTAGCAACTACCCATCCCCCTTTCTGTCCCCCTCCAACCTTGGCAGGAAGCTTTGTACCTGTTTCTGGAGCAGTTTGCACATAGCTTGCAGGAGCTGCGATGGGTGAAAATTTGACCCTTACCTCCAAATATCAGGAATCTTGCTCTTATCCCTGATTATTACTTCTGATTTCAGAAGTACCAAGAGGTGGGCAGCCATTGCTGTTGCATTTCCCCCACTGTTGTAAGTCCTGCCCCTTTGGTTAAAGTTACTTTCATGGGATTTAAAGAACCAGTACCCCTTATTTTTCTCCCCTTTGTTATTCTCTCTTTCCCCTTCTGGTAGCCAGACTTTAAAGACTAGGACCTTCAAAAGCAAATTGAATTTCTGCAGAAAATAAGAAAGTGACTGTGCATACCCAGGGACAGGTACAGACACAAGTTCAGAAGAGACTGGAGAAAACCTTACATTCACACTTCAGGCTGATCCTTGGAATAAAAACAAGAAAAAACAAAAGACAAAAATAATAAAAAAACAACAAACCCTGGAGAAGGCGGAGAATCTGATTTCCAGAGTTGCCACATTATTAGAGTCAAATGTCCAGTTTTCAACAACAAAAAAAATCACAAGGCATACCAGGTAATAGGAAAATATAGCCCATTCAAAGGAAAAGTTGAATCAATAAAAACTGTTCCTGAGAAAGATCTGATAGCAGGTATACTGGACAAAGACATTAAAGCAAATCTCTCAAAGATAGTCAAAGAACAAAGGAACATAGAAAAAGTCAAGAAAACCATGTATGTCCAAATTATAGAAAACCTAAAAAGAAGCCAAAAAAATTCTGGAGCTGAAAAATACAATAATAGAAATGAAAAATTCTTTAGAGGGATTCAAAAGCAGATTTTTATGGAAGAAAAAAGAATCAACAAATTTGAAGGTAGGACCATGGGAATTATTGAGTCTGAGGAACAAAAAAAGAGGATTGAAGAAAAATGAACAGAGTTGGGGGACCTGTGGGAGTCCCAGAAGAAAAGAGAGAAAGGGACAGAGAAAATATTTAAAGAAATAATGGCCAAAATCTTCCCCAGTTTGAAGAAAAACATGAATATAAGCATCTAAGAAGTTCAGTGGATTCCTGGTAAGTTGAATTCAGAGGCCCACACCGTGGCACATTATAGTCAAACTTTCAAAAGCCACAAGAGATAAGTGACTCATCAAATACAAGGGATCCTTGGTAAGATTAGCAGCAGATTTCTCATCAGAATTTCTGGTGCCAGTAGGCAGTGCCCTCATATTCAAAGTGCGAAAAGAAAAATTTGTCAACCAAGATTCCTGAATCTGGCAAAACTATCTTTAAGAGTGAGGGAGAAATTAAGATATTCCCAGATAAACAAAAGCTGAAGGAGTTCATTACCATTAGAACTGACCTACAAAAAATGCTCAGAGAGTCCTACAGGTGAAATGGAAGAACACTAGACAGTAACTCAAAATTGTATGTAGAAATAAAGCTAAATACATGGTCAATTATGAAAACTCATATTATCGTAACAATGTTTTGTGACTCTACTTTTTGTTTTCTATGTGATTAAAGAGAGTAATATGTTTGAAAAGTTATTAGTCTGAGAGCTAGTATTATGGTATCTTTGACTTTTAACTCCATGTTTTGTTTTCTATATAATTTAGAAGAATAATTCATATAAATGAGTTATTTGTTTTGGGGGACACAAAGTACAAGATGCAATACTGGGCATCAACAACCAAAAGGGGTGGGGATGAGGCTGTAAAACAGCAGAGTTTCTGTATCCTAATGAAACTAAGCTTGTATAAATTTAAATTAGAACATTATAAATTTGGGGTGTTAAATGTGATTTCACAATAACAACAAAGAAAATAGCTACATAAAACACACAAAAGTATATAAAATTAGTTTTAAACTTTCACTACTAAAATTAACTAAACACAAAAGGAGACAGTAATTCCAGACACGAGGGACAACAAAGCTGTAAGGCATGTATAGAACAAATGGCAAAATGACAGAATTAAGTCTTTCCTTACCAGTAATTACTTTAAATGTAAATGGATTAAACTCTCTAATCAAAAGACAGAGAAGGGTAGAATGGATTTAAAAAATCAAAATGTATGAAGCAAAACCTGGCAGAACTGAAGACAAACAATAGTTGGGGACTTCAATATGTCATTTTCAATAATAGGTGAAACAACCAGATAGAAGATAAGCAAGGAAACATAGGACTTGAACCACACAATAAGCCAACTAGATCTGCTATACTTGTGGAGACACCCAAGACCAACAGCATACACATTCCTCTCAAGTGCCCGATAGGCCACATTAAAAATAGAGAACTCCTAAAACTCAATGATGAAAAGACAATTTGATTAAAGAAAGATTTGAATAGACATTTCTCCAAGGAAGATAGACAAAAGGCCAATAAGCACATGAAAGGATGCTGAACACCATTGATTCACTGAGCATTAAGGAAATGCATCAGAACTACAAAGAGATACTATTTCACACTCATCAGGATGGCTACAATCCAAAAAACAGAAAAACAGAAAATAACAAGTATTGGTAAGGGTGTGAAGGAATTGGAATACATGTGCACCATTGGTGGGAATTTAAAATGGCACAGCTACTATGGAAAACAGTATGGAAGGTCCCCAAAAGATTAAAGGAGAATTACTTTGTGATCCAGCTTACATACCCAAAAGAATTGAAAGCAGTGTCATGAAGAGATATTTATGCATCCATGTTCATAGCAGTATTACTCACAATAGGTCAAGCATGGAAGGAATCTAAGTGTCTATGACAGATGAATAGATAAGCAAAATGCAGTGTATATACATATGATGGAATATTATTCAACTTTAAAAAAGGAGAAAATTCTGATATGTGCTATAACATGGGTGAACCTTGAGGATATTATGCTAAATGAAATAAGCCAATCACAAGAAGACAAATACTATATTTCACTTACATGAAATATTTAGAGTGGTCAGGATCAGAGACAGGAGAATGGTGGTTGACAGGTGCTGGGATGAGGAGTAAATGGAGAATTATTGTTCAATAGGTATGGAGTTTCAGTTTTGCAAGATCAAAGAGTTATGGAAATGGATTGTAGTAATGGTTGCACTGCATTACAAATATGTTTAACCCCACTGAACTGTACACTTAAAAATGATTAAGATGGTAACTTTTTGGTTATGTAAACATAATATATGTTATGTTTATTTCAACACAATAAAAAAAGAAATCACTGTCAACATCACAAGTTTTTCAATGTAGGCACTACACTTAGGAATATTTCTAAGTTCCCATAGGCAACACTGGGTCATCTGAGTTGGCTCCTGGAACTTTCTGGAATTCAGCAGACCTTGGGAGCAGGATCTCAAGCTGTGGCCTTGACAAATTTTTAAGCTTTGGTATTCTCAACTAAAAAATAGGGATAATAAAGCCTCAGTTCTGTGAGGTTTAAACGAATCTAAAACAGCTAGAGCAGTGCCTGGTATGCAGTCAGCACTCCACAGATAGTTGCTAATGACAACAGCCACAATAAAACACTCAGTGCAGTCCAGGTGTCTTTCCTAGGCTTCAATTTGTTGTAACCATGTATCCTGCACAAGACCTAGTTTTTGTGCTAAGCAAGAAGGGTCTCAGGTTTTTCCCTGAAGAGAGCTTCTTGCTTGATCAGAAACAGTAGAAGTTCACCATTTGTCCCCTAATGTGGTCTCCAGCAGGGATTGGAAGGGTCTTTTTGAGATTTCAGTAGCAAAATAGGTCATTCTTACCCCACTGATGCAGTGTCTACTCCCATATATGGAGGTTTCTGACTCGAGCATCTTGCTGCTAGTTCCTTCGAGGCACCCTGGGATGGAGAAAGTGAAGACCTAGGAATTTTGTTCTTGCTGATTAAGACTACTCCAAATTTTATCTTCCCAGTAGACATCAGTGTCTCCAGCCCTGTAATTTTATAAACAGAGGAAGGGGCAGAGGCAGTAGTGATAGAGCGAGGATTTGAATCTCGGCTTATTTCCAGCACAGGGAACAGATGGCACAGTCAATTGAGAGACTGTATAAGGATAATAGTATGCACAGAAGGGGAGGCAGGGTTGAGAGAACTAGCAGGGGCGATGAGGTGGCAGCGACAATGGGAGCTGTTACGCCTATGCTTGAAGGCTTGAAAGAATTTACAGTAGCACTTGAGCCCTGCTGGAGCTGAGAAGTGAAGGCTGAAGGATGCAGCTAGTGGTAGAATTTCGGCAATGCAGGAGGAAAGCAGGAGCTGAATGCACCCTCATCTCCTGCCGGAGCTTCCCAGTAACTGTAGTGGGAAGAGGGGCAGCAGGGAGTTCAGGTGAAGTAGCCTACAGACTTCAGCTTCCTGGGGTTCAGAGTGGATTTGGGGGAGAATGACTAACAGCTACAGAGCCATCAAACAAACGATATTTTCTTGTCAATTTATTCTTACCTGGTCCATGAATATAGTCAGAAAATTGGGACCGTAGGTAGGTACACCTTAAAATTCTTTATGGGCATGGAGAAAGTTAAGAAAGATGCTTTTCCATGAGTCTGAGAACCTCTCATCTACCTGCTGGCACTAGGTTCATAGTTTCTGAAATTCTCCATCTGGAAAAGGACTATGGCCTCTTGAGCAGACTTGGGGTGTCACCCACCTCCTGTTCTAACAGGACTGCTCACCAAGCCAGATCACATAGGAGGCATGGCTGTGGTCACCTCAAGGTGACCTGGGGCAGAGATGAGGAGACACTCAACTCTTCCATAAGCAATGAAATAAAATTATTCACAGTCCCTGAATGAAGATGGAAGGGTCAGACAGACACTGGCCGTAAGTCTGAGATTCTTATTTATTCATACTGTAAAGGTCAGCATCTGAGTTAGTGTTTAGGCCATTGAAGCTGAAAGTTAAGTCGTTCTAAGAGCCTCTTTCCCTCCAAGGATGGCAATACTCAGCCAAATGAAACATGAGAAAAAGCATGGATGGGGAGAATTACTGCTGGGGCGAGAAGACAGGAAAGTTTATCAATAGCCAAAGGGTGCTTTGATGATGCCCCTTGTAACCTCCTTACTTATCTGTGATGGATTTGTTTGGTTAACAGTTTTCAAAGATAAATTCTTGCCTTTTATCAACACAGATGCTTTAGGTTGGTTGTGGTTTCTATGGTTTGCATGCTTCCTGTGCCCTACTAAAATAGTTCAGTGAGCTCTAGGATTTTACATTCTTCAGTTTTGGTTAGACACAATGATTTGGACTAATAGGATACCCATAGAAAAAGCACAGTTACATGTTCCTACATGTTCTGGTCATGTCTTCAGTATAAAAATAATATAAACTATTTCCACTATTTGGGTCCCAAATGAAAAAGTAACATAACAGGACACAGAGTCACAGAAAGAAAGCCCAGAAACTGCAAATGATTTTTGGAAAGGAAAAGTGTCAAGTGACAGGTCAGACATGAATTTCTCCCTGATCTTCCAAGTTCTCCACCATTTCCAAGGGAACCAAGAACAGAGAAGAAAATGTGATGAAATATAGAAATAAAAATGTCATTAAAACGGTAATTTAAGTGTTTATTTTAATTTAGAGTATAAAGGTAGCAGATTAGATGTTTTCATACTTTCATGCCAAATAAATTTGGGGGAAATGAAGGTAAATTCAGGATCTTTAATACATTCATTTGCTGGAAAGCCGTCTCAGTGACTTAAAGGGTTGTCATTTGAACCCTGTAGTAGGGAGATGATCTTGTGCTTTTTGACAGTCCAGATGTTTTAAGCTACTCTGATATTAGACTCAGATCTTGGCCTCAAGGCCTCAGAGGTGGCCTGCTCTGGGGAGGAATTCTTGGCCGGTAATGGGTCAGGACAGAGTACCTGAAAGGCGTTTCTAGATACCCCAGAACATGACAATGGTGGGGTAGGGGCTGGTTCTGGCAGACAAGAAGCCAGACCTCACTCTCACCAGCATCACCTGCCCGCAGCCCCAGGCAGGGTGAGTAGAAGGGGAATGGGGTGGTGGCCTGCAGGATGAGGCCTCATACGGGGCACAGAGACTGTAACTGCTCCTCTTCCACCTCTGACATCATCTGCTATTTGAGTGTGGTTTCTGAGGTGTCCCAGGGATGGGCACAATGCTGTAGCCAACTGCAGAAACCCAAATAGTGCTCTTTGTAGGTGGCATGAGAAGAAACCCACACAGCTGGGTGGAACAGAGATTCTAATTGGAGGACATGACTGAGGGGTCACCACAGGTGGGCCATGGGTGATGGAAGATAGTGAGAGAGATCCTGACTATGTGTGGCTAGTTGGAGGTGTACCCAATTGCTATGGACTTTGCAGGGACCATAAATACTTGGTGGGTGGGGAAAGGACAAGTTTGGGGAGGACAACTCACTTGTCAAGCAACTCATGTGCATACATATATAATATAATGATATATATGGATACATAAAATATATACATATGTATCTTACCTATATATATATATATATATATATATATATATATATAGGTAATGCATGCTAAAGCAAAAATTGATTCTTTGAAAAGAGCAAGAAAGGTGACAAACGTCTAACTAAACTAAGAAAAAAAGACAAATAAAAGATAAAATCAGGTGAAATGGGTATATTAACTGCTGACTTTACAGAAATAAAAATAACTATAAGAGTATACTACAGTGTCTACCAACAAATTAAATAACCTCAATGAAATGCACAAATTTCTAGAAACATATAAATTACCAAAAACTGACTCAGACAGAAATAGAAAATCTGAAAAGATCTATAAAAAATAAAGAGAATCAGAAATCAAAAACTTCCCAACAGAAAAATGGACCAGGTGACTCCACTGGTGAGTTCTACCAAACTTAAAGAAAAATTAATATCAATCCTTCCCATATTTTTTCCTAAAAATAGAAGGAGGGAATGTTTCCTAACTCATTTTATGGAACCAGCAAAACTAGACAAAGACATGAATATGGGATATTGCAAAACTCTCAACAAAATACTAGTAAACTGAATCCAACAGCACATTTGAAGGATTATACTCCGTGACTATATGGGATTTATCCCAAAGAGGGCAAGAGTGTTTCGTTAGAAGAAAATCAACCTATGTTATACACAACTTTAACAGAATGAAGAAAAATAATCATTTCAGTTGACATAGAAAAATCATTTGATTTTTTAAAAAAAATTTTAAATTTAAATTAAAATTTTTTTTAATTAAAAAAAATTTAATTCAATTCTCTTTCATAACAAAAACACTAAAAAGGAGGAAAATGAGGACACTTCTTCAACATGCTAACGGGCATTTGTGAAACCCCACAGCTAGTATCAGACTCAATGGTAAAAGTCTAAATGTTTCCCTTTAAGATCAGGAACAACACAAGGAGACACACTTTCACCTGCTCTTCAGAATGTAATGGAAGTTCTAGCCGGAGCAAACAGGTAAGAAAAGGAAATAAAAGGTATCCAGATCAGAAAGGGTTAAGTTACACTATCTCTCTTCACAGGTGACATGATCCTGTATGTACAAAATCCCAAACAATTCACAAAATCCTACTAGAATTAATCAGCAAATTTGCAGAAAACAAAAATCAAGGAATGAAAATCAATTGTATTTTTTCTATACACCAGCATGAACAACTTGAAAAAGGAAATGAAAAAGACAACTTTATTTATCAAAATTCCAATGACCTTTTGCAGAAATAGAAAAGCTGATTCTCAAATTCATGGAACTGTAAGAGACCCTGAACAGCCAAAACGATCTTAAAAACAACAGCGACAACAAAAAGAACAACTTTGGAGGACTTGAACTTCCTGACTTCAAAACTTACTACTAACATATAGTAATTAAAACAGCATGGTACTAGCATAAGGATAGACATATAGATAAGTGGAATATAATTGAGAGTCCAGAAATAAATTCCTACATCAATTGCCAATTGACTTTCAATAAAGGTGAAAGACCACTGGATAGAGATAGAATATTCTCTTCAACAAATGATGCTGGGACAACTGGATATCTACATACAAAAGTATGATGTTGGACTCCTTCCTCATATCTTATATAAAATTAACTCAAAATGGGTAAATGATATAAATATAAAAGCTAAAACAATAAAAATTTTAGAAGATAATATAGTGTAAATCTTTATGATCTTTCATTGGAATGAGTTCTGCAAAAAATAGAAGCAAAAAAAAGTAGATTGGGCATCATCAAAATTAAAAACCTTTGTTCATCAAAGGCATTAGCAATAAAGTGAAAAGACAACCTATAGGATAAAAGAAAATATTTGTAAATCATGTATTTGCTAAGGTTCTAGTATCCAGGAAATATAAGGAATGTTGAGGTGCAGTATCTCAATAACAAAAAAACAAACAACCCAATTTAAAACTGGGCAAAGCACTTCAAGACACATTTCTCCAAAGAAAGCATACAAATGACCAAGAAACACATGAAAATCTACTCAACATGATCAGTCATTAGGGAAATGCAAATCTAAACTACAATGAGATACCACTTCATATCTAATAGGCTGGCTGTCATTTTTTTAAACAAGGAAATAACAAGTGAGGGGAGGGTGTAAAGAAACTGGGACTCTCTTACATTGCTGGTGGAAATGTACAATGGTGAATCAAATTTGGAAAGCATTTTGACAGTTCCTAAGAAAACTGAACATAGAATTATCATATGACCATGTAATTCCAGTCCTAGATATACACCCTCTAAAATAAAAAACAGATAATCAAATACTGGTACATGAATGTTCACAGCAGCACTATTCATAAAAACCAAAAGATGGAAACAACCCAAATCTGCATCAACAGATGAGTGGATAAACAAATTGTGGTCTATATGTACAACCATCCAAAAAAAAAAAGTGGTACTGACACGTTCTGCAGTGTATCCTGCGAAGTGAAGGAACCCAGCCATAAGAAATTACATACAGTGTGACTCTTATATGGAATATCCAGAACAGATCAATTATTGACAGAAAGAAAATTGGTGGTTGCTGGAGCTAAGGCTGGGGAGAATGGAGAAAAACAGTTTAATCAGTTTGGGGTGTTTTTTTGGGTGATGGAAATATTTTAAAAGTAGATAGAGGTAGTGGTTGCATGATATTGTGAATGTACATCTCTCCTATTGCCCCCCAATTTGTACTATTATTTTTTTATTCTTTGTATGTCATTGTAGTCATATCATATATGTATACTTTTGTATCTTTCAGTTTTTCACTAAGAAAGCCAAAATTTTTTCCATGCCATAAAATCTCCATAAACATAATTTTAATGGCTGCATCTGACCACATGATAAAATGGTTCATGTGTTTATTTATTCATTAAAAAAATAAATACTCAGTATCGATACCATTTTATATTCAGTGTCCTTAAAACATATCCGGACTTGGCCCTTGAAAAATTTATGTTCAAATGTGATAGGGAACAATAAAAAAAAGTGATAGGGAAATGTTAAGCATATAAAATCACCAACAAATGTATAGCTACAAATTTTAATAAGTGTGTGGACAAAAAAGGACAGGGTCCTGTGAAATCTGATTTATATTGGAGAGTCAGGGTGTAGACTTCTTTGAAAACTAATATTTTAAATGGTATCTAAAATATGACAGGCAAATAAAAGTTGACTAGGCAAGATTTAATAATGATGATAGTGATGATTGTGGTGACATTGACAATGATGATTAATGATGGAGACATTTATTAAATGCTATTAAGCATTGTTTTACTGCTTGACATACAGTGGCCACGTTTAATCCTTGTAACAACTCTATAAGCTCAATACTGTCCTTATACCCAATTGTTGAAAGAGAAACTGAGGCACTAAGAGATGAAGAATCTCTCCCCAAGTCAACTCAGCACCGGGACTCAAGCCCAGGCAGTCGGCTCTACATCTTAACCACTGCATAAAGAAATCCAGGCAGGGGGAGCCACATAGGTGAAGGCCAGGGAGTAGAAAAGAGCTAGTTAACAAATTTATGTGTTAATTTATTTATTGTTTTCATTTTTAAATGGACTATTTAAATATATGGAAATCTTAAAAAAATGATGGAGCAGCTGTGTACTCACTGCCTAATGTTAACGAATCTTTCTTGCCACATTGACTCTATTTTTTAAAAGTAAAAGTATAAAGTATAAAGCTATGACTGAAATTACCTTGTGTACTTTCCCTTAATCCCATCTGTCGTCCTCTCTCTTTCCTTTCACAGCACAAGCACTATTGTGAATTAGGTGTTTATCATTCTCATGCATGATTTATTTATGTTCACTACATATTTTTTAATGTATTTTAAAATAAAAAATGATATATTGCTTATATTATCTACAACTTATTTTACGATTTTAATATTTTCCTCACTAGTATAATTGCCTTTTTTGGCAAATTGCTAAAAGTGGGAATACTAGATCAAAGAATATGTTCACTTTAAATATGCATAATGGAGAATCCCAGTAATCAGACATGGCTGGAATGGAACTAGTTCAAAAGGGTTCCATCTGGTGAAATGAAACACCAATTACTTCACGCAATATTGCTTTGCATAAACAAACCACAATTTAAAAAATCTTTTCCTGCTGATGGATATATTAATTGATTCCAGTTTTACACTATTTTGACAATGCAACAATGAATCCTCTTTAGATATTTAGCAGAATTTCTCTAGGCAATACATCTAGGAATGGAATTATCAGGACATCTCAGTACCAGGTGTGCCAGACTTGAGTTAATTCGCCAGTGTGATGGGTCGTGGTATTTCAGTGTGGTTTTAATTTGCATTTACCTGGTTACTAATGAAGTTTCTTGGAGATGTTTATAAATTCTGGATATTAAGCTTTAAAAAAATATCAGTGGCAAGTATATTCTCACTGTTTGTAGTTTAACTTTATTCATGGTGTCTTTTGATGAACAGTAATTTTTATGTAATTATTTTATTTTATGTGATCCATCAAAACATTTCTTGAGTAGTGTTTTTCTATCTTGTTTAAAGAATCTTTTCTATTGCAATTTCATAAAGATGTTCTTTTAAAAGTATTATGTTTTTCCTTTTCACATTTAGATTTATGATTCATCTAGAATTTATTTTGGTGAATAGTGTGAGGTAAGGATCTAAGTTTTTCCCTATATGCTAATCAATTAGCTATGTCATTATCATATAGTCCATTTTTTCCCCTGATATTTATGTTTTGTTGAGATGTAATTCACAAACCATACAATCCACCCATATAAACTATACCATTCAAATTTTTGGGGGCTATCATCACCAGAGGCTGATTTTAAAATATTTCCATCACCAAAGAGCTCAGTACCCATTATCAGGTTACTCTCCACCATTTCTCCCACTCCCTTCCTCCTGTGAAGCCCAGGACTTGGCAAACACTGAACTACTTTCTGTCTCTAGATTTTTCTCTCTTGGACATTTCATACCAATGGAATCATATAGTATGTGGTCTTTTGTGACTAACTTCTTCACTTAGAATAGTGTTTTCAAGCTTCATCCATTTTTTAGCACATACTAGTACTTCATTCCTTCAAATAATATTGTATAGATATGCCACATTTTATTTATTTGCTCATTAGCTGATGGATATTTGGATTGTTTCCGCTTGGGGGCTGTTATGAATAAAGCTGATATGAGCATTTATGTATAAGCTTTTGTGGGGACATATGCATTCATTTCTCTTGGATATATACATAAGAGTTGGATTGCTAGCTCACATAGTAACTCTATGGTTAACTTTTTCAGGAATTGCCATACTGTTTTTCAAAGCTGCTCCCGTACATTTTATGTTCCCACCAGCAATGTATGAGGGTCTCAATTCCTGCACATCCTTGCCAGCAATAGTTGTTATCTATGTTTTCTATTATAACCATCTGGGTAAGTGTGAATAGGTTTTGACTTGCATTTCCCTGATAGATAATGATGTTGAACATCTTTTCATGTACCTATTGGCCGTTTTTGTATTTCCCTGGAGAAATGTTTATTCATATCCATGGCCCAGTTTTTAGTTGGATTATTTATCTCTTTGGTGTTGAGCTGTAGGTGTTCTTTGTGTATTCTGGATACAAGTTTCTTATTAGATATATTATGTGCTAGTATTTTCTCCCATCCTGTGGGTTGTCTTTTCACTTCCTTGGTAGTATCATTTTTAGGATAAAAGTTTTTAATTTTGAAATTCCAAATAATCTATTTTTTTCTCTTGTTCTTGGTGCTTTTGGTGTCATATCTTAGAAACCACTGCCTCCCTCAAGGTCATGAAGATTTTCCCTTATGTTTTCTTTTGAGTTTTACAGCTTTAGCTCTTACATTTAGCTCTATGATTCGTTTTGAGTTAACTTTTTGTATGAAATGAGATAGGCATTCACACTCATTCTTTTTTCCGATGGGGAAGTTGTAAACAGAACATTGCTGGTACAGCTACAGGAGCAGAGTGTCTGTAGTCTCAGGGGACCGACAGCCTGGCGGCCCCAAAGATGGGATTCACATCCGTTCTTTTGCATGTGGCTGTCCAGTCGTCCCAGCAGCATTTGTTTTAAAGATCATTCTTCCCCCCACTGAATGGTCTTGGCAGTCTGCTGAAAACTGACTGACCGTAAATAAAAGATTTTCCTTCTAGACTCTCAATTTCATTCCATAGATCTATATGTTTATTCTTATACCAGTAACACATTGTCTGGATTACTGTAGCTTTTAAATACATTTTGAAATCACCAAGCATGAGTCTTCCAACGTTGTTCATTCTTCCTTTCGAGATTGCTTTGACTGTTCTGGGGTCTTTGTATTTCCATATCAATTTTATGATCAGTGTGTCAATTTCTGCAAAAACATCGGCCAGAATTTAATAGGAATTAAGTTGAATCTGTAGATCAATTTGGGGATTATTGCCTTCTTAATAATATTGAGGTTTATTACTACTTCTTTTATTTCTATCCCACCCCATCTCTTGCACAAAGCTTCTATTCTCAAGGTCACTTGATGGTAGAAAATGGCCCTAGCCATCATGCCCACATTCAGACAGCAGAACAAAGCAAATGAGGAAGGAATAATGGTAACTCATCCCTTTGCTTTTGAAGATAATTTGCAGAAGTTCCACACCACACTTCTGTTCTCTTCTCATTGGCTAGACTTATTGATACCAAGCAGCAACGGAAGGCATGAAAAGTCATCTCTTGCCTGGCTGTGATTGCCTTGCCTAGGATTTTGTTACTAAGAAAGATGGTATTACTAAGAAAGGAGAGCATTAGAAAATGACCAATAATCTCCATGAGAGTCAAACATTTGAATGTATTTCTATACCCTCCCTGCATTCTTCTGTCAAGAGTGGTAGAACCTCATCGTAGCCTCTGACTTTAAGCTATAAGGCTTGGCTGTGTATATTCCCACTTGTCTTTATTACCAATTTCTTCACAAATTGTGGGATTTTGACTTGTGGTCTAATTTTGAATGAAAGAATATTTGGTCTTCCTCCTTCTTTTATGCTTGTGTTTCCCTGTCCAGCTATTTTGTGGCTGCCTTCATTTAGTCCCTTAGGCCAGAACCAGGCTTTGTGTGGTGGTTCAAAGCACTTACTCTGAGAGGACATTGGAGATGTGAGAGCATGTGGCGTGGTTCGGTGCCTGGTTGCCAGGTGATGCCCAGGCCCTCCTGTGTCCCTAGGCCTGCTGCTGTGCATAAGCCATAGCCCTGGGAGAGAGTGGGCGACACCAGCCAGCCTTCTTTTCAGAGTTGTAGAGTCTTCATTTTTAAGACCCAGCCTGAATCCAAACCCCTTCTCAAGCACTTTTATACCTATTAGTAATTAGAAGCCACACTCATGGCTGTTATCACCCACTCCTGGGATTGGACCCCCCAGGCTGTAGTTTAGCTCCACTTACCACACTAATTTTCTGCTCCACTTCTAGATTCCAGAGATAATGCTTGTTTTAGAGCCTGGATTTGCCACTGCCATATCTTCACAGCAGAAAGGGCACAACCATAAAGTGAAACCACTAAGCTATCTGGATGAAGAACCCATGTTTTTGAGGCCAATGCACCCAAAGCATGATCAGTCAGGGAGAGTATGATGTGGAGGTTTGTGGAATTGGATGGGACCACACTGTATAATGTCTTGCTAAGGATAATGTTAAGTATAATGTAAAAGAGTAAAGGTTTTCGATCAGGGGCATGTAGAAAGGAAGCAAGAAACTACATTTCCCAGAATCCCTTTCCTTTTATAGATTTGATGTGACTTCCCTGGTGTCCATGGTTAGAGGTCATCCATAAGAACTTAACTGTGCTTTGGAAGGCAGAGGAGAGGAAGGCCGTCACCCTCAGAAGCTGTGGCAGGCGGATTCAAGGGCTTTTCAGACTTCTCTCCCAGTTCTTGCTTCACTGTCAAGAGAACCAGGAATTTTACTGTTTATGAAGTATTATCGCAGGGTCTCATTTTATCAGTGGGGCTCTATGGGATGTGGGACCAGTTGGCGGCTTTTTTATTATATTTTACTATCTTTTCCCCTTTAAGGCAATAAAATTAATTAATTGGCTTATAGTTAGCTGGTTTTAAAGTCAGATGGATGAGGATTGCAATATGTAATGATTAACTCTTGGTAATTTTCCATAAATTGTCCTTTATTTTTGTTAATGACTTTGTACTGACCTTCCTAAATTTACTTTCTCAGCGCATTTCAGGGAAATTAATGGTTCACTTCAAATACATACAAATATGACAGGAAACAAGGTGTATACATTCATTCATCAAATGCTGGCTTGAGTACCTGAAGTATTTGGTGTACTGTGCTAATAAAATACAAAGATGCACAAGGCATGATAGGTGTCTGTCCTCAGGATGACAGTGTGACAAGTTGTAGAAATTTTAATACAAAGAAGCATGAGACAATGGTCACAAACGTAGACCTCTGTGCTTTGGAGAGCTCAGAGGAGGGAGGTTTTCATGAAAGAAAGAGGAAAGGCCAGTTGAAATGAGCTCTGAAGAATTTTAATCTGGGTAGTGAGGGAGGGTGTTTCAGGTAGAGGAAACGGCATGAGCAAAGGTATGGAGAGAGAAAGAGCGATAGCATGGTAGGTGGTGAATCATGTCACTGGAGATAAGGCAAAAGTGTTCGGTTGATTCATAAACATCACGGAAGACCTTGAATGGTAAGTTCAAGAGTTTTAGGCAATGCGGAGGAACAAAAGATTTTTAATCCCAAATCTTCCTTAAATGATTCAGTGTTTGTCAAATTAAATCTGATGGGGCAGGCAGTGTGGATTTACGCCAAAGAAACCTCCTGGGTTGATAGGCTAGGAGGCCATTATAAGGACCTCCTGGTATGAGGTACCTGGAGAGAAGGCAACGGAAGGGAAAGGAGGGATGGGTGCAGATGAGAAGCCAAGAGGGAAATGGGTGGGATCATGTGCAGGCTATTGATTAGGAGTGACAGTAAAGACATAAGATGCAGAAGTTTGGTTCTTACTCATTTGCCACATCAGCTTGACCGGTTTTCAAATTAGGATATCTAGAGCCTGGCTGCTCTAAGTGTGGGCCACAGACTGGCAGCACCGGAAACACTGGGGAGCTTGTCAGAAATGCAAATTCATGGGCCCCACTCCAAACTACAGAATCAGAAGCTCTTGGGGAGGGGTCATCTATGTTTAAACTAGCCTTTCAGTCAAAACTGATGAACACTAATGTTTGAAAACCACTGGTCTAGAGAAAAGAGGTTTTCTGTAGTAGAGAGGGTACCAAATATGCAGTCAAGGACCTTGAAAATGGGTCTATCCTTCCCTTCCCAGCCATCCTCCCCAGTCCCTTTCCCTTGGTAACTGTTAGTCCATTCTTGGGTTCTCTGAGTCTGCTGCTGTTTTGTTCCTTCAGTTTTTCTTTGTTCTTATACTCCACAGATGAGTGAAATCATTTGGTACTTGTCTTTCTCCGCCTGGCTTATTTCACTGAGCATAAGACCCTCTAGCTCCATCCATGTTGTTGCAAATGGTAGGATTTGTTTTCTTCTTATGGCTGAATAGTATTCCATTGTGTACATGTACCACATCTTCTTAATCCATTCATCTACTGAAGGACACTTAGGTTGCTTCCATTTCTTGGCTATTGTAAATAGTGCTGCAATAAACATAGGGGTGCATCTGTCTTTTTCAAACTAGGTTCCTGCATTCTTGGGGTAAATTCCTAGGAGTAGAATTCCTGGATTAAATGGTATTTATATTTTCAGTTTCTTTGAGGAACCTCCATACTGCTTTCCATGATGGTTGAACTAATTTACATTCCTGCCAGCAGTGTAGGAGGGTTCCCCTTTCTCTGCATCCTCACCAACATTTGTTGTTGTTTGTCTTTTGGGTGGTGGCCATCCTGAATGTGCATTCCTTGTAATTTCCCTGCCGCTGCTGATCGGGACCCTCACTCAGAACCATGGACTTTGATATAAAGCTGGTGCTGAGGAAAGCTCAAGGTGGAGATGCCAATTCAGTGTGATGAATACATCATATTGATATGGGGGTCCAGGTAGAGCAGTACAGGACAGATGTCAGAAAATGACTTTCTAGTCTGTCTCTGATTAGCTCTGTGACCCTCAGAAAGCTTCACAGGCCTCTTAGCCTCAGTTTTTCCCTCTGGAATGGAAGGGATGGGCATTTGTAAGAAGAACCTTTTCAGGTCTAATGCACCTTTAAGAAAGAAACTGCCCAACTCTTCAGTTCAGGTCACTTGAATGCTCAACTGTAATGATGCAGAGACTTGTTTTTCTCAGAGATGTTTCCCATTGACTATTCCCCCCCCCCCTTTTTTAGATGGAGTAGTCAGGGAAGAGGGGGAAGCTTCTGGACTTTCTTTGTAAGAAAATTCAATTTCCATTCCTCTTTTTTTGTAGCTAGAATTTTGCGTTCCTCTTTTTGTTTCTTGCGCTTGCGCCCTGCCTTCTCTGAAACGTTTCAGTTCCCTCTGATGTATTTTTAGACCAACTTACCATCTTTCAACAGATGTGGCAAGGTTACTTTTCTGAAGCTCTTCAGGGACCAGGACCCCAGAGGGAGATGCCTTCTGGAATGCAGATGGAGTGGACACCAAATTCCTTCCTATTCTTTTAAGGCTTCTCATTTTAGGTTTTGGTTTTTACAATTTAGCTTGTGATCAAGGCTGGAGTCCCATTAGGAAGTCATTCATAGGAGTAAAGGCAAATGCATTTTGTTCAGTCAACTTTGATTAAAATTAAGATATTTTGCCTCTCTTAGTATCTTGATTCATTTCTCATTCTTCTGTGATATAGTAAACACCTGTGGAAAACTAGAAGTATATGCAGCATCAATACATCAACACAATACTCACCTGATACTTCTCACCTCCTCTCTTTCCTTTTTATTTTATTTTATATTCTAATTTTAATTTTTTAAAAAACTTAATGAAGTATTATTGACATGTAATATTACATCAGTTTCAGGAATACATCATAGTGATTTGGAAATTATATACATTACAAAATGCTTACCACAGTAAGAATGGTTACCATCTGTCAGCCTACAAAGTTATTACAATATCGTTGACTATATTCCCTATATTACACTTTCATCCCTGTGACTTATTCATTTATAATTGGAAGTTTGTACCTCTTTATCTTCTTCACCTATTTTGCCCATCCTCCTATCCCTCTCCCCTCTAGCAACCACTAGTTTGTTCTCTATGAATCTATTTCTGTTTGTTTAATTATTTAGTTTTTTTAGATTATGCATATAAGTGAAATTATATGTTATTTTCTTGCTCTATCTGACTTATTTCACTTAGCATAATACTCCCTAGGTCTATCAAAGTTGTCACAAATGACAAGATTTCATTGTTACCTTACGGCTAAGTAACACTCCATTGTATATAAGTACCACATCTTCTGTATCCATTCACCTGTCGATGGATGCTTAGATTGCTTCTGTATCTTGGCTATTGTAAATAATGGTGCAATAAATAGGGATGCATATATTTTTGAATTAATTTTTCTGTTTTCTTTGGGTAAATATCCAGAAGTGGAATTACTGGGTTATATGGTATTTCTAAGTCTTTGAGGAATCTCCATACAGCTTTCAATAGTGGCTATCATGTGCCTGTTGGCCTTCTGTATATCTTCTTTGGAAAAGTCTATTCAGGTCCTCTGCCTACTTTTTAATTGTATTATTTGTTGTTTTTACTTTGGTGTTGAATTGTATGAGCTCTTTCTAGATTTTGGTTATCAATTCCTTATCAGTTATATCATTGGCAAATATCTTCTCCCATTCAGGTTGTCTCTTTGTTTCATTGATGGTTTTCTTTACTGTGCAAAACATTTTTAGTTTGATGTTGTTCCAATTGTTTATTTTTCTTTTGTTTCTCTTTCTTGAGGGGACAGATCCCCCAAAATATTGCTAAGGCCAATGTCTAAGAATTTACTGCTTATGTTTTCTTTTCAGAGTTTTATGGTTTCAGGCCTTACATTTAGGTCTTTAATCCATTAGAGTTTATATTTGTGTGTGGTGTAAGAGAGTGATCCAGTTTCATTCTTTTGCATGTAGCTGTCCAGTTTTCCCAACACCACTTATTGAATAGACTGTCATTGCCCCCATTAAATATTTTTGTCCCCTTTGTTGTTGATTGACTGACCACACAAATGTGGGTTTATTTCTGTACTTTCTCTTCTGTTCTATTGATCTATGTGTCTATTTTTGTGCCAGCACCATGTTGTTTTGATTAGCATAGCTTTGTAGTATAGTTTGAAATCTAGAATTGTGATACTTCTAGCTTTGTTCTTCTTTCTCAAGATTGCTTTTGGGTATAACAGGATATTCAGGGTCTTCTGTTTTTCCAAACAAATTTTAGGATTATTTGTTCTAGTTCGTGAAAGATGCTATTAGTATTTTGATGGGATTGCATTGACTCTGTAGATTGTTTTTGGTATTAATAACAATATTAATTCCACCAATCCAGAGAACAGTGTACCTTTTCATTTATTTGTGTCATCTTCAATTTCTTTCATCAATGTTTTATAGTTTTCAAAGTAAAAGTTTGTCATTCCTTTCTCATTTCTCAGCATTATTGCTAATTAGTTAATAAAGTAGTCTCTTACTTAGAAACTTCTGGAGTTCTTTAACTCTGAGAATAGATTTAAAAAGTCTTTCAGACCATGAAAAACTGAAAGTTTTTCCTCAAATATTAAGGGAAGACAGGGATGTATGATTTCACATTTCTATTCAACATAGCATGGAAGCCATAGCCAGAGAATTAAGCAAGAAAAATAAAAGTAATCAAAACTTGAAAGAAAGAAGTAAAATTATCTCTATTCACAGATGACATGATATTAGATATAGAAAACCCTAAAGATTCCACAAAAAAATCAGTTAGAACTGATAAATGAATTCAGCAAAATTGTAGGATACAATATCAATATACAAAAATCAGTTGCATTTCTATACACTAACAATGAACAAACCAAATATGAAATTAAATAAATTTTAAGTTTCATTTACAGTTGCATCAAAAAGAATAAAATACTTAGAAATAAACTTAACCAAGGAGGTAAAAGACTTGTATACCACAAAACTGTGAAACATTGCTGAAAGAGATTAAAGAAGACAAAAATAAATTGAAAGACATTCTGTGTTCATGGATTAGAAGACTTAATATTGTTGAAATTTCAGTATTAACTAAAGCAACCTACAGATTCAATGCAATCCTAATCAAAATCCCAACATTTTTTTTGCACATATGGAAAAATCCATCTTAAAATTAATATGGAATCTCTGGAATATGAAAGAACCAAACATTTTGGAAGAAAACAACATTGGAGGTCTCAGATTTCCTGATTTCAAATGTATACAAAGCTACAATAAGCAAAACAGTGGTTCTGGTAAAAATACAGACATGGAGATCAATGGAATAGAATAGAGAGCCCAGAAATAAACCCTCACATATGTGGTCAAATGATTTTTGACAAAGGTACCAACATCATGAAATAGGGAAAAGACAGTATTTTCAACATGGTGTTGGGAATACTGAAAATCCATGTGTGAAAGAGTGAAGTTGAACCCTTATCTTGCACCATATATAAAAATTAACTAAAGTAGATCAAAGATCTCAATGTAAGAGCTACAGCTATAAAATTCTTAGAAGAAAAATAGGGGAGAAACTTCATAACATTGGATTTGGCAGCGACTTTTTGGGAGAGATATCAAAGGCAAAGGCAACAAAAGAAAAAACAGACAAATTGGACCCATGAAATTAAAAACTTTTGTTCATCAGAGGATGCTATTGATAGAATGAAAAGGCAATCCATTGAATGGGGAAAAAAATGAGAATTGTCTATCTGATAAGAGATTAATATCCAAAATATAGAGAGAATTCCTACAACTGAACAATAAAAACCAAACAACCTGATTCAAAAATGGGCAAAGGGCTTGAATAAACATTTCTTCAAAGAACAAAATGGCCATAAGCACATGAAAAAATCATCATTGATTCCACATCATTGATCATTGGGCAAATGTAAATCAAAACCACAGTGAGATACCTCTCCACACCATTAGGATGGCATTATAAAAAAAACAGAAAATAGTAAGTATTTTGATGAAGATTTGGAGAAACTGGAACTCTTGTTCATTTGCTGATGGAAATGTAAAATGCTATAGCCACTGTGGAGGATAGTATTGTAGTTCCTCAAAAAACTAAACATAGAATTATGATAGATCCAGCAATTTTACTTCTAAGTATATACTCAGGAGAGTTGAAAGCAGGACTCATCTCAAACAAATGTTTGTACACCTATATTCACAGCAGCATTTTTCACAACAGCCAAAGGTAGAAGCAACTCAAGTATTCATCAACAGATGAATGGAGAAGCAAAATGTGGTATGTACATACAACAGAGTATTTTTCGGTCTTGAAAAGGAAATTCTGACACAAGCTACAACATGAATGAACCTTGAAGATGTTATGCTAACTGAAATAAGCCAGTCACAAAAGGACAAATATTATAGGACTGTTTATATGAGATTCCTCAAACAGTCAAATTCATAGAGCCAGAAAGTAGATCAGTGGTTGCCCGAGGCTGAGGGGAGGAGAGAATGGGGAATGTCCGATGGGTCTGGAGTTTCAGTTGAGGGCATTAAAAAAGTTCTGAAGATGGAGATCGGTGATAGTTTCACAACAGTGTGATTGTCCTTAACACTGACCACCTATATATTTAAAAATGGTGAAGATGGTAAACTTTATGCTATGTATATTTTAACACAATACTTTTTTTAAAAGTCTCTCAGACTAAATTTCACCACATGGTGGACTTGCAGATCTGGAAGTGATCTTCCTGGTTGTGCAGTGCGATCTACCCATGTTACAGCTGAAGAGATCGAGGCCCTGAGAAACGGCATGACTTCATGGAGACTGCATAGCCACTAGTGGCAAGCCAAGTCGTGGCAGTTCTCTGACACTGCTCTAAACTACCATGTGGCTTCTCCAACTAGTCTTCTTGCACTTGCCCCCAGCCCCATCCTGCAAAACCTCCTGATTGCTTATTTGAGACTGAAGTTCAGATCTGTATTCCCCTGATTAAAATCTTCCATGCCACCTCTGTGCCCCATTTTGTTCGTTGTGTGGCACAGCAGACCTTCTGAGGTCAGGCCCTCTGCCTCACCACCCCTTCCTCCTGCTTCTACCCACCATGAGATCAAGCCACACCAAACTCATTCTAGTTCCCCAAAGGGTGCCTCCTGCAGGCGTGCCTTTCTTCCTCTGATCTACCTGCAAAGCACCATGTTGAGCATCCTCTCCTCCAGGCAACCTCCTGGAAGCCCCGGCCAGGCTGAGCCCCGCTCCACATAACACTGTCAGCACGATACTGGGTGAGCATCTCCTGCCTCCATCGCCATGGCCTGGCACCTTGCATTGCCAGACCATGAGTATCCAGAAGTCAGGGGCCATGTCTCTGGTCTGGTCAACAAGCAGATTCAGTCATCATTAGCTCCAGTCAAGGAATTTTACAGAAGTACAGATGCTCAGGCCTCTCTCTGGACTGGCTGAATCAGATTCTAGTGGCAAAGTGCTTTGCACCTTTTAGGAACAGTGAATGACTAACTTCTGGGATTGGTAGGTTTATATAGGAAAATACTGGCAGATAAGCCAGAAAATAAAGAAGGTTGGAGCTATGGGAGGATCTGGTTCATAGGAGACACACAATGACATACGGGTTTTAAGGTTAGTCTGGTGCAGTATGAATATGAATTGGAAGGACAAGAGATTGTGGGTAGAGGGTTTGAGAGAGCATCTGAAGTGTTGTTTCCCAGTTGTATTTCTAGTGCCTAATCTGGTGCTTGGTACACAGTTAGTGGATGAATTAGTGAGTGAATGAATGAACTAAAGTAATGGTTAGTAGGAATAGAGAAGAAAACTGTCCTGGATGTAATATTGACTGCAGACTGTGAGCTCAAGTGTCAGTGCAAAATTTTTTTCAGCATATGTTAGAATTTTTACTTTTTTTTTTTAACACCTGAGACTGCTTATTACACTTTGGCTCAATGTGCTGATAGGAACAGAGCATGCATGTGTACACACACACACACACACACACACACACACACACACACTCCCGCACGCACACACACACATAATCTCAAATGAAAATAGTGGCTGTAGCTGAGCTCAGCAGATTTCTACCCCACTTCCCCTGCTTCTGAGTCAACTGCAGGGAAGAAGGAGTCATGTCTTTTCCTGGACACACATATGTTTTTCTGGGTCAGGGAGGAGTTAGTTTCAAGATTGAGGGTATGAAAACCAGATTGCTTCTCAATCTTTAATGTGCACACAAATCCTCTGAAGATCTTGTTAAAGATGTTGATTCTGTTTTAGCAGGTCTGGGGAGGGCCTGTGATTTGAATTTTTAACAAACTCTTGGGTGATGCTGAAGCAGCTGGTCCGCTGTTTGAGTATCAGGTTCTGCGGAGCTTTCCGACTTGTGTTCTCAGTGAAGAAAAGGATCCTAGGCAGGCCAAGAGGTTGAGTGCTCTGCTGTAAGTAGCATCATCTTTTTTACTCTAAAAAGCTGAATAAGTATCATTTTCTATGATGGCACCACATGAAAAAGGTTGAGAAACCCTACACAAAAGCACTACACTCCAGTTCGGTTGGTATGAGAGTCAAGGAACTTGGTAAAACCACAAAGGTCCATGCCCTATCCTTTTTCAAAAAACCGGGGCCTCTAGATGGTTTCGATATACACCAGAGGTTGAGAGCCACTGCCCATAGGCAACTTGAGGTGCCCCACATAATGCACTCTAGGCTGCTGGAAAATAGCAGAGTGACTGATCCACTGGCCAGAAACAGAGGATCATTTTTTCCCCCACCTTTAAAGTCTAACTGACAAATAATTTAGGGAGGCTTATTTTTGTTCATTCATTCACTCACACATTTAGTTACTCAACACACATGTATTGAGTGCTTATTATATGTTAGGCATGATTATGCATACAGGGAGCATGGTTGTACAGAGAAAAGTCAGACATGGATTCTGCCCTCAAGAAGTACGCAGTATAGTGGGGAAGACAGATACTAAAGAGCTCATTGGAACACTGTTATCAGTACCTGGAGCTCATACTCTGGAAGAAATACAGTAAAACATATATTTACAGAATTTACCAAACTATCAGGAAACAACCACTAATGGTCAGTTGCTAAGATTACAAAGATAAATTGGACAAAGTCCTGTTTCCCAGACACTCCTGGGCTAGTGGCAAAAAAGAAGATGAAAATGTTTTATTGTGTTGGGGTTCCTTGGGGTCCTGGTGGTAACTCAGAGAAGACAAGGATTCTTGCAATTGATGCCTGCCTAGTGGATCACCAAAGTAATAGGATGGGTTCTCATTCAAAGAAGCTAGTTCTTACACCTATTTTTAGTGCCTACTTGATAATATTTTCTCCAGCTCCAACCCAGTTCCAGCCCATGCATGATCATAATCCACATTGTGCAGGAAACTGGAGGAGGGGCGGTTTTAATGTTCAATTAACAGAGTTTCACCTTCTTTTGACATGCCATGGCCTGTGACACCAGCAGTGTTGTCTCCAACCACTCCAGCTCCAAGGCTTGAGATTTCAAATCCATATAGATCCTAACCCCTAAATTACTTGTACTTTACACACCAGAGAAGGGAGATATGCATCTTACTTGTCATCATTAGAAGCCTGAAACTTGCTTCAAGTGACATGAGTCACTTCCCTGGCCTCCCTCTGCTTTGATTGCTAAGGTCCATAACTGTATGCCAAAATCAGGATTATAAGAAAAGTTCTGCTGGTAGACTCTGGTGTCTTCAGCTGCAGTCACTCTTGTTATATACTGGCTAGAGCCCAGGAGTATGGTTATGCACCTGAAATAGAATGGGTTTAAATCTCAGCCTTTGAATTGTTTTACTAAATATAATCAAACGAAAAGAGGAAGTTACCATTTTCAACCTCAGGAATGAGGAACCAATATATATTACACATTCAATAAAATGTTACCACCAAATATATTGGAATATTTATTTTAAAAAAAGAACAAAATTGTTGTATTTGTGAGTACCAAGGACACTGTTTCACACACTCTTTTCACATCTATTTTCCCTTGGCCTTATCTGTACAAAACCCTCAAGAATTTCCTTCCTTTTCTCCCGTATAAAAATCCCTTTTTTTTCTCTAAAATAATTCATGAACTTACTCAATGTTATGTCTATGTAGGGATAGGCCAGCTAGTGCTGAGGGTTGAGGGAAGAGCTGTGAGGAGAGGAATTAAGGCCACCTGTCTTCAGGAAGGGGCTTTAGGGTGACAGAGGCAGGATATTGACAGACCTGGGAAGGCGGCCAAAATGCTGGGCTGCTTGCATTGCAGAATAGTGAGGTCCCAATTTATGCATGGGGCTAGACTGTGTTTTGTTTATGTTCATGAAGGATATTAATCTGCTGATTTCTTATACTGTCTTTGTATGATTTTGGTGTCAGGAGAGTGCTAGTCTCATAGATTAGTTTCAGTTTTATAGAAGGGTTTGTTAGGAACTACTATTATTTCTTTAAATGTCAAGTAGAATTGAAGCAATCTGGGTGTAGAGTTTTCTTTACGAGAGTGTTTTACACTACAGCTTCAATTTATTTAAGAGCTATAGGACTTTTGAGTTTATTTCTTTTTGGGTGACGTTTGCTTGTTCGTGTCTTTCGAGTAATTTGTTTTGTCTGTTGTTTAATCTTTTGGTATGAAATTGTTCATGACATTCCCTTCATATCCGTGGGCTCTGCAGTGATGTCGCCTCTCTCATCCTTGATATTGGTGATTTGTGCCTTCTTTGTTGATCAGTCTGGCTAGAGTTTTATCGGTTTTACTGATCTCAAAGAACTAGCTTATCATTGGTTTTCCTCTACATTTTTGTTTTCTATTGCATTGACTTATGCTCTTATCTATGTTCTTTTCTTTCTCCTGTTTACTTTGGGTTTAGTTTGTTCAGCTTTACTGACTTCTTAAGGTACAGGCTGAGGTCACTGGTTGAGACCATTTTTCTAGGCTGATAGAGGAATTTAATGCTATCAGGTTCCCTCTGAGCATTACTTGAGCTGCATCCTACAAATAGATTGTAATGTAAAGCAAAAACTAAACGAAAGCAAAAATACATTATCTTTGAAAATACTTAAGAAGATGAAAAAGAAAAACTGTTTTTCATGTACTCTACTCACAGCACTTTTGAAAGAAAACCGTGTTTCCTCTTCCAGCAGAATACTTCTGACACCAAACGTGGGAGAGAGAGCTTTCCCCACACTGACTCTGCGATGCTCTCTGGATACCAGCTGCGTGTTTTATCGTTCAGTTCCGACACTAACTACCTGGAGTTAGCACACACCCAGCAGGTTAAGAGCTCAGTTCCATGAGACTGCATAAGACTGCCTCCCACTTCAGACACCAATTACAATTCCACACCTCATACTTCTGACTTAGCAGCTATAAATCAGGGGTTCTTACAATCCCCTTCTTGAGTTTGATAATTTGCTAAAACAGCTCACAAAACTTTGGAAAACAAAAACAGATTACTGGTTAATTATAAAAGGATGCAACTCGGAGACAGCCTGATGGAAGACATGAATAGGGAAAGGTACGCGGTGGGGGGGGTGGGGGGTGGAGCTGTCACGCCTTCTCTGGGCAGCCACCCTCTCAGTACCTCAGTGTGTTCACCGATCCGGAAAACCTCTGAGCCCCTTTGGTTAGGGTTTTTATGGAGGCTTCATTATGTATGTAGGCACAATTGATTGAATGACTAGTAGCTGGATTCGATCTCCGCTCCCTCTCCCCTCTCTAGAGGTGGGAGGAGGGGAGGAGAGAGGAGAAGGTATTTGGAGGCGTGGGACAGAAAGTCCAACCCACTAGTCCAGGGAACCACAGCTGCTTCCCAGGCAACCATCACCCCATCCTTAGCGGCTATCAAAAGTGACCTTATTAACATAAGCTGAGGTGTGATTGAAAGGAGTTTGTTAGGAATAACAAAAGATGCTTTATTGTTTCTGTGTAATTTCAGGAACTAGGGACAAAAAACAAATATTACGACAAAAGATGTTTCTTTCACTCTTATTTAGAGAATTATAAGGATTTTAGGAGCTTTGGCCTCGAACTTGAAGGAAGACCATATAATATTATTATCATGTTATGTCACAGTATCACAGAGGACAAGTGGAGATGGACAGTGTTTTGGTGAACACAGCACAGCTGTTCACGATCTTTGAGAACCGTCGGGACGTTGCTGGAGGTGGAGATAAAGCTCAGCCTCTGCTTGTCAGCAGGCCGCCTGTGGCTCCTTTCTCTAGTTTGCCCGAAGGTGCTCTGTAGCTGCTCTAACAATTTTCCTGCACTGTTGGAACAGATCACTGTTTTTTGTTTTATTTTGTTTTGTTTTAGTTTGGCTCAAGATGAAGTGGTTTTCTTGCCTTGAGGAGTCACGTGGGACAAAATAATAACTTTTTGTTGAGGTTCTCTCAGCATAAGGCTGGATAATAATAATCTCTGGTGGTCTACTAAATGCAAAAATTTTCTTCTGTGGTGTTGCCTATCTTTTAACTTGGTTTATTGTGCCTAATTGTCTTCCTTTATTGCTGTGATTTTGTATTTTACTTGGTAACCATTTCCTATCCCAAAGGAACGAAAATGTTCTTCTGTATTTTCTTCTAGTACTTGTAGAGACTTACTTTATGTATTTATATATTTTGGTTCTCTGAAATTTATTTTTTATATAAGATATGAAGAGTTTAACTTTATTTCTTTACAGTGTGTAATCAATTTCCCCAACACCATTTGTTAAATACCCACTTTTTCTGAACTGATTTGAAATGCCACCTTTATTATATACTATATTCCTATGAGTTTGTTTTGCTTATCTATCCATTTCATTTGTGTGCCTACTTCTGCACCAGTATCACCCATTTTAATTGCTATTGCTTCATACTGTGCTTAACTCTATGGAAGGATGAAAATTTATTCTTTTGTTTCAAACATTGTTTGGTGTCTCACGTTTTATTTTCCATGTAAATTTGGAATTTGACCAGTTCAAAAAATACGATTAAATTACATTGAATTTATATCTTAACTTGAGAAGAATAAGCATCTTTACAATGGAAGTCTCTCTATCCAGAAACATGGTAGGACTCTACATTTCTTTAAGTCCTATTTTATAGCCTTTATATATTAATAATTTCAGATATATTATACATTCTGAAATTTTGCTACTACTCTGTGAGGTAAGTAATACTATTCCCATTTTAAAGATGATGAACTTCAGGCTTAATAGTTTACGTAATTTCCTGAGGCCAAATATTACCTGAAGCAAGGTCTGGCAGGTACCAATATCCTTTCCATTATAGCCCATTATCAGTCATTTATTCTTCATATGAAAAATATTAATCAGGTAGTTTCCTGAATATTCATTTTGATCTGGGGAGAAAGAAAAGAATATGACCACATTAGAGACTTTAGGAGAAAGGTGGGTGTATAACTGATAGGGTAAAATAAGCATTTATTATTTATGCTGCCCAGTAAGCCTATTTTCAGAATAACCCAGATGAGGAGAGGCAGCTTTGCTTCCCACTTGGGAAAATGTCCTCTTTTTTATTTTCTGACATCTTTGTGAATGAACATGTGATCAAGGCTTGATCATATGCTGCCAACTGGACATTTTCACATGGAGGCGTTAGAGTAGGCAAATAGCCACACGGAGCAGGGAAGGTGTTTACACTTGGCTAGACACTTACTTATATTCTACACATTCTGTGTAAGCTGTTCTCGAGGGATGAGGAGAGTGAGAATATAGGCAACTGACTGCCCCAAACCAGCCAGTCCCAACATGGAGGAGAAATTGACCCAACTTCACCCCAAAATCCACTAACATAGTAAAAACCATGCCCCTCTGTCATCAGCATAGTAAAAATCACAGCTCCCTGAGCCCTACAGTTCCAATGGGGACCATATAGAGTCAAAACTCCCCCTGCTCCGTGTGAGGGTGGAGCAAGCCCAAACTCTGAAAAAGTCCCCTCTGTCCGCTTTGACACCTAATCCCACTTAGTGAATTTCAGCTCCTTTTATATAAAAAGGGCCCCCTACTGTCCCTTGATGCAATCCCTCTGGATGTGCCCACACCCCAACTCTCTGTGTGTGCCTTTTTCTATAAACGTGTTTTCCAAATAAACCCTTAAAGCTCATTCTCACATAGATATCAAGGACCCATCTCCAGCAACAGAGGGAGCTGCAGGTGGACAGGTGTGGTGAGACTGAGCAACCAGACTGAGTGGCAGGGCCTTCAGCAATAGCAGATGAGGAACGGTCCTGTCACCAGGGTCATGGATGTGCCTTGACTTATGCCCAAGCCTAGAGCTTCAGTCTTCTCATCAGTTATGGTAGCTACTGACAGCCTTCCAATAAGATCCTTTGTCCCTATAAATTACAGTTGTTACTGTTGCCTATAACTAAGAACCTTGACTACTATAGACATTTGTATGTGGAAGGGCACAGGCCACAGACCCTGAGGGAAATGGGGAGATTGGGATTGATTCTCTAGCCTGGTTGGGGCTAAAGCTGGTGAAAATCCAGCTGGTATTAAGGTATGGGCATTTAAAACAGCTATCATCTGTGGTCACCTCTAATAAAATGTTGCTCTGTTGTCTGGAATTTACTTAAAAACACTTCAGTTTTAACATATAATGTGGTGGTGGGGGGCACGGGGAAGGCAGTATAACACAGAGAAGGCAAGTAGTGATTCTATAGCATCTTACTACACTGATGGACAGTGACTGTAATGGGGTATGTGGTGGGGGGACTTGATGATGAGGGGAGCCTATTAACCATAATGTTGCTCATGTAATTGTATATTAATCATAGCAAAAAAGAAAACCAACAGCTTTGTATTGTTTTAATTTGGGGAGGACTGAACTAGTCCTGGCAGTCAGATTTCGGTTGCAACGTGAGCAGAAGAAAGACGCCTTGTGTCTTATAGAATGACATCATGGGTTGGTCCTGTAGGATGTTCTGCATCTAACGACGGTCCCTAGACCTGCACACAGTATTACTGACATGACCAAAGCAGAAGGAGATTTTTTTACTTCATTTGCTCAGAATTCCGATTTCTATTTGTGTTGGTTTCTATTAATGTAACTCCTTTCTGTTGGGACCTACTCTTTTTCCATTTAAACATGTGCTTTGCAGCTGATGAAAACTACTGGACTTTTTATGAGCATACATTGATATAAGGTTAGATCTCTCTCATCCTGTCTTGTGTATGTCTGATGATTAAGAACTCATTAATTTATACTTTATTATAATTAGATATTAGAAGAGAAAAACAACACAGTATTTTAATTGCTTTCATTGTTTTTGTGCAATTCTTATTCATAATTCTTATTCAAAATATACATAAGCATAAATTTACAATTTTATTCATAGAATAGAAAATAATTAATTTCATGTTTTTGTCACACCCTGTAACATTTTTTCTGTTGCTATATTGTCTTTAGAATAACAGCCTTTCCTTTTAAATTCTCCCTTTTCTAAAGCTACATAATATGGTTGATATATATCGTTACCAAACATTATCGTTATTGTACATTTTTCTCTAGGTTTTTGCTGTTATAAGTAGCCCCGCAATGAGCTTCTTTTTGCATTTGGCATTTTGTTCTTTTTATATTATTGTTTGCAGGATAAATCCCCAGGAATGAAGTTACTGTATCAAAGAGAAAAAATAGTTTATGGTTGTCGAAACTTGCCCAATTACTTTCCAACAATATGACACCAATTTATAAAATATGAGTAGGTCATGTTCACTACAAACTTCCAAACATTAACTATTATCGTCATTTGACATCTTTGAGAGGTTAATTTTTATGCATCTAAAAACAGACTTTGTATTTATTCCTCTTGTATTTTATCCTCTTAGTTTTAACTATTTATTTCAGGCTGTCAAGAAGTTTTTGAAATCTGATTTTGCTATTTAATTCATTAGCTGTCATTCCCAACTTTGTGTCAGTTGCCATTCTAATAAGGCACAACTTTAGTGTCTTCTTTCAAGTAACTAATAAATCACTGATTAGACAATAGTTCAATACGATGAATTTTAGCTTACCCTTAAAGATCTTTGAGAGTAGCATTAACCAATTAATCAACTATTCTTAGATACCAGTGTTGAACCAGTCTTCAATTCTCCTGTAATTAAGCTATCCCACAGGTCTCTATTTAATCAACTCAATCCAGTTAAGTTTATTTCCCATTATTTGAGCTCCAAATGCCAAGATACATACTAGATAACAGACAGCCTACCAAATATCTAGCTGTCAGAGAGGTTTATCAGGTGTTCCTGGATTTACCAATTGAGTAGCCGTGTTAAAAAAGGGAAATGGTTGGTATGGCATGAATTATTGAGTGGATTTATGTCGTCCTACGGTGGAGGAGCTGGCTGCTCTGCCAAGGGAGTGGGTGGCCCCAGGCCAAGGGATTAAGCAACAACAAAACTAGAGGTGGGCAAGTGGGGTGGAACTGAGAGATGTTGCTCAAGCATACATGAGAGGCGCTAAACTAGAAGTTCATAAGCATAGTGGAACAATTTCAGGGAAATTTAGTTCAGAGGTTGGGAGTGGAAATGAAAGAGTGATAGTCAAGAAGTTCATGAACTCTGGACATTAAGTTTACCAGAGGAGTATTTGGTTCCTGCATCTCCCACCTCCTTCCCACCCTACCTCCCGTCCCTATCACGTCTGGCCAGGCTCACCTTACCACCTGTCTCTTGGCAGGTCCCTCATGATTAGTGTCTTTTAATTAATTAACTAAAAATTAATTAATTAACTAGCACTTAATTATTCTGCCCTGCATTTGTGAAGGTTCAATACCAACCTCACTGAAGTAAATACTCCAGAATCTCTCCTTTTGCATTACTGAAGCAAAAGTATTTACCCAGTTCCATTTTTTTGTCTCCTCTCTTACTCTCCAAATATTGACAACAATTTTCCAGTTGTCCTTGCAAATTCCTCCTTGACCTATTAGGTGATTTATCTGAGTCTGGAGAACAAACCTCTTTTGGAAAAAATGGATGCTCTCAATATAACTTCATGTATCTTGGGCTTCAATTTCTTCTATTAAAAAGTTCATTTCTTCCATAATAAAGGTGACAGTATTCATTTTAGAAAAATTGATCTATATTTACATATATATAAGAGAGGAAAAATCACTATAGTTCTACCATCAAAAGTCTACCCTGGAAAGATTTAACTGTATTTCCTTTCAGCATTTTTCTCTTCATTAATTACCAAACTCCCACGATTACCTGGATGTATTACAAGTTCCTAGAATTGCTGTGGTAAACAAAACAGACATGACTCTTACAGTCTAGTGGTGGGAAAAGGACATAATTCTAAACAAACAGGAACTTCCCGGAAGATGGAGTAAAAGTACTTTTCCCTGTTCCTTCCACTAAGTTGGACTAACCACCCTGCCCCACAGCCATCATCATACATAAAATAAAAAAGAAAACTGAAAGGTGGAGAAAGGTAGGCAGACCAGCTCGAGATCTTGGGATCCCAGGGAATACATGGTGGTGCATTCACTGGATTTTCTTTGTGTCTCATACAGCTAAGACTGAGTGCTGGAGGAGCTAGAAACTTAGAAATAACAACAGGTACAGGCAAAAAATAGCTCCAAGAAAAGCCTGTTTTCACCAAAGGAACATAAAGGCAGAAAACTTTTAGACATTAAGTGCTTTACTCCCAGCCAAGCACCATGAAAGAACTGCGGCCCAACCCCACCCATGCTATCAAAGGCCAGTGGGGAGCACAAACTTTTACTTTCAAGAGGCTGTAATAGGGCTTCCCAAACCTCTCCCCTTTCTGTCACAGAGGTTTGGTGTCAGAGAAGGCCAGATAGGGGACAGCAACTTTTATCCCCACCAGGTTACAATGAGGTTCACCGCTTTCTCTTTGCTGTTTGTCAGTAAAATCCAAGGGAGAAGCCTGGACTTCAGCTCCCACCAGTGTTAACAAAGCATCCCTCCTACTCCTCACTGGGGTGGTGTCAGAGAAAAGCCAGGGGGAAGGGGAACCTTTACCACCATCCGTAAGTACAAGGAGGAGTGGTAATGTGGTGTTTGTGGGGGCTGAATGGAGCAATAATAACAAGGCATTCCCACCCCTCCCACCCAGAATGGTATTAACAGAAACCTAGTGGGGACTCCCACTTCCACCCAGTTGTAGCAGGTGTCCCTCGTCCCTCTCGGGTGTCAATGGAGACCAAGTGGATAATCCGGGCTTCTATCACTACCTGGCAGTAACAAGGCAGCACCACCCTTTTCCCTACCAGAGCAGTGTTACAGGAAGCCAGAGGGTTAAAGCAGAGGGTTTAAATAAGATCCATCTCACATCCACGTCATCCGAGTCCTGGAAGGAGAGGAGACAGAGGGTGAGGTTAACAAAGTACTCAAAGAAATAATGGATGACAGCTTAAAACACTTGGCAAAAAAACTAGTTTGAAACTACAGATTCAAGAAGCTGAGAAAATTCCAATAAGTTAAACCCAAAGAAATCCCCAAGTTCATTATCCAGCTTGTGAAAGCTCAGGACAGAGAAAAGAATCTTGAAAGCAGTTTTGAAATACACTTCCTATAGGGGACAAACAATTAGAATGACAGTGAAATGTTTCACCAGGAATCATAAAGTTTAGTGGCACAATATGTTCAAGTGCTGAAAAAAAGAACTGTTAATCTAGAACCCTGTATCCAGTGGAAATATCCTTCAGGAGGGAAGGGAAGGGAAGATTAAGACATTATCAGATGAGAGAGATGAGAAAGAATTTGTCACCAGCAGAACACCATAAGAGAATGGCTAAAGGAAATTCCCTAAACAAGAAGGAAATGATAAAATCAGAAACCTTAGAACATCAGGAAGAGGGAAAGAATACTGGAAAGAATAAAAATATGGGTAAAAACAATACATATGCCTTCTGATCTTGCTTCCTAAATGATATTTGATGCCTGAAGCAGAAATTGTAATGCTATTTGATGTGGTTTGAAATATGTGTAGGGGAAATATTTGAGACAATTATAAATGGGGAAGGATAAAGGGAAGAAAAAGGAAGTAAGGTTTTTACACATCATTGCAACTGGTGAAATGTCAATACCAGTAAACTATGATGTTATCTGTATGTCATGTAATATGTAGAATGACCACTGAAAAACTACACAAAGAGATACACTCAGAAACACTATGGTTAATCAAACTGGAATTCTAAAAAACTTTTCAAATATCTCACAAAAAGGCAGGAAAAGAGAATAGAGAAATGAAAAACAGAAAAAACTGGAAAATAAAAATAAGTGGCAGACTTAAGTTCTACCACATCAATAATTACAATAATTACATTAAATGTAAATGGTCTAAATACACCGATTAAAACACATGACCCAACTATATGCTATCTACATGATCTCACTTCAAATATAACAATACATGTAGATTGAAAGTAAAAGGATGGAACATTATATATAATGCAAACATCAATCAAAAGAAGTAATAGTGGCTATCTAATATCAGACAAAGTAGAGTTCAGAGCAAAGAAATGAACAGGAACAAAGGAAGACATTAATAGGGACAGAGAGGGACAGACAGAATATTATAAATAGGATCACTCTCTATTTATAAGGGACCACTAAATAAAAAGGCCACTCTATCAAGAAGGCATAGAGATCCTAAATGTGTCTGCACTAAACATCAGAACTGAAAAGTAAGTGAAGCAAAGACTAAAAAACTGAAAGGGGAAATAGATAAATCCACAGTTATGTTGGAGACCTCAATAGTCTTCTCTCAAAAATTGATAGAACAAATAGACAGAAAATCAGCAAGGTTATAGAACTTCATAATATCATCCACTAACAGGATCTAAAGGACATGTAAAGAATACTTCACCAACTATAGAATATGGTTTTTTATGCACCCACAGGGCACATATGAAGGTAGCCTATGTCCTAAGCCATAAAACAAACCTCAAAAAATTTAACAGTTGAAATAATATAGAGTGTGTTCTCAGACCAGTGTGGGCTCAAAATAGAAATTAATAATAGAAATATAGCAGGAAAATCAACAAATATTTGGAAACTAAGCAATATACTTCTCAATAGTGCATGCATCAAAAAGGATGTCTGAGGGGAAATAAAAAAATACATTAAATTAAATGAAAAAATGCAACATATCAAAATCTGTGGGACATTATTAAAGTTGTGCTAAGAGGGAAATTAGCACTAAATGTTTATATTTAAAAAGAGGGAAAATTTCATATCAGTTATCTAAGCTTCCACTGCAAAAACTGGAAAAAGAAGAGCTAAATAAACCCAAGGCAAGAAGAAATAAGAAAGTAATAAAAATAAGAGCAGAAATCAGTGAAACTGAAAAGAGAAAAACAATAAAGAAAATCACTGAAACAAAAGCTAGTTCTTCTAAAATATCAATAACATTGACAATCTCTAATAAGAATAACAAAGAGAAAAAGTAGTACAGACAATTCAATAACATAAATTTCATAACTTAGATGAAATGGACCAATTCCTTCAAAAGCACAAACTACCACAACTCACCCAATATGAAATAGATAATTTGAATATCCCTATAACTATTAAGGAAATAATTTTTAAAATCCCCCAAAAAGAGATTTCTAGGTCCATATAGTTCACTGCAGAATTAAAAACAATTCTATACAATCTCTCCCCCAAAACAAGTTATAAAAACTTAGAATTATCTTTATACAACATGAGGAAAAAATCAGTAAAATCAAAGATAACTACAGACCAGTATCTCTCATTACTAATGACATAAAAATCATTAACAAAACATTAACAAATAGAATTCAATAATATTTAAAAACAACTATATGCCATAACTAAGTAGGGTTTATTCCAGGGATGCAAAACTGGCTTAATATTTGAAAATCAATGTAATCCACTATATTAACAAGCTAAAGAAGAAAATTACATCACCATATCAACTGATACAGAAAAACATTTAACAAAATTCAATGTGCATTCATGGAAAAAAATCTCAGAAAACTAGGAATAGAGCATAATACTTTCCCCATAAAGTCAGGAACAGGGCAAGAATGCTCCCTTTTACAACTCCATTCTTGTTCAACATTGCACTGGTTCTGCTACCCAGGGTAAGGCAAGAAAAGGAATAAAAACAAACAGATTCAAAGGTAAGAAATGAGCTGTTTTTATTTGCTGGCAATATGATTTCTAGATAGGAAATGTCAAGGAATCCATAAAGAAAACTCCTAGGAATAATGAATTCAAAAAATTGCAGGATAAAAGATAAGCAAATAAAAATCAGTTGTTGATTGAAAGACTAGCAATAGTCTTTCACTAGCAATGAACATAAGAACACAAAAATTAAAAACACAATACAGTTTGCAACTGTTCAAAAAATAAAGTATTTAGATATAACTCTAACAAAATATGTATGGAATGTATGTTCTGAAAACTACAAAATACTGATGAAAGAAATCAAAGGTCATCTTCATAAATGAAGAGACTTACTGTGTTCACGGGTTAGAATGCTCAATATAGTAATGATGTCAATTATCCCCAAACTGATACACAGGTTTAAAGCAATTCTTTTCAAAATCCCAGCAAGATTATTTGTAGATATAAGCAAGATTATTCTATAATTTATATGGAAAGGCAAAGAAACCAGAACACACAATTTTGGAAATGAAGAATAAAGTGAGAGGAGTTAATCTATGAGCTTTTAAAACTCATTACATAGCTACATAATCAATATACATAATCAATATTTCTGGAATTAATATAGATGTAGTCACACAGATAAATGGAACAGAATAAAGAATCCAGAAACAGACCCACATAAATATGGCCAGCTCATTGTTGACAAAGGCACAAAAGCTATTCAATGGAAGAAGAATAGACTTCAACAAATGGCGCTCAAGCAAATAGCCATCCTAGTCAAAAACAAAAACAAAAACAAAGAAATCTTCATATCTTTACAAAAAAATCAACTCAAAATGAATCATGGACTTAACTGTTCAATACAACTTTTATAAAAAAAATCTTTGGAATCTAATGTTAGAATTCTTAGACTTAACACCAAAAACATGATCCATAGAAGGAAAAATTTGATAAATTGAAATTTTCATAGATTAGAAACTTTTGGTCTGCAGAAGTTTCTTTTAAGAGGGTGAAAAAATAAGCTACAAAATATAGAAAATTGTTGCTACCCACATATCTGACAAAAGGACTGGCATCTGGAATATATAAAGGACTCTCAAAGTTCAACAGTAAAAAAAAAAATAATCCAATTTTAAAAAGACCAAAACATTAAAAAAAATAACACAGAGAGGGAGCCAAGATGGCGGCGTGAGTAGAGCAGTGGAAATCTCCTCCCCAAAACACATAGAGCTATGAAAATATAACAAACAAAACTCTTCCTAAAATAGAGACCAGAGGACACATGACAACATCCAGACCACATCCACACATGCAAGAACCCAGCACCTTGCAAAGGGGGTAAGATACAAGCCCCGGCCCGGCGGGACCCGAGCGCCCCTCCCCCCGGCTCCCGGCGGGTGGAAAGAAACAGGAGCGGTTTTTTTTTTTTGGCAAGTGCTTTTTGGAAGCCTTAAAGGGACAGGGACCCCATTGCTAGGGAGGCAGGGCAGCAGGACCGGTGAGCGGTGCCTGGGACCGGGGCCTGAGGACAAAGATCGTGCGTTTTTCCCTACGGGACCAGTGGGCAGGTAGCTGAGACCGGTGCCTGAGGACAGAGGAAATCGCACATTTTTCCCCCTTTTTTTTTTTTTCTCTTTTTGGCGAGTGCTTTTTGGAAGCCTTAAAGGGACAGGGACCCCGTTGCTAGGGAGGCAGGGTGGCGGGACCAGTGAGGGGGTGCCTGGGACCGGCGCCTGAGGACAAAGACTATCCCATGTTTTTCCCTGAGGGACCAGAGGGCGGGTGCCTGAGACCGGCGCCTGAGGAAGGAGGAAATCGCGCATTTTTCCCCTTTTTTTCCTCTGTTTGGTGAGTGCTTTTTGGAAGCCTTAAAGGCACAGGGACCCCGGTGCTGGGGAGGCAGAGCAGCAGGACAGGTGAGCAGGTGCCTGGGACCGGCGCCTGAAGACAAAGAATATCTCGCATTTTTCCCTGCGGGACCGGTGGGCGGGTGCTTTTTGGAAGCCTTGAAGGGACAGGGACGCCGGTGCTAGGGAGGCAGGGCAGCAGGACTAGTGAGCGGGTGCCTGGGACAGGCACCTGAGGAAAAAAAAAAAAATCGTGTGTTTTTTCCTTTTTTTTTTTTTTTCTGTTCCCTCTTTCATTGTTGCTGTTGTTGTTTTGGTTTGGAGAGTGCTTTTTGGAAGTCTTAAAGGGGCAGGACAGGACACTTAGACCAGAGGCAGGGAATCAGGGGATCTCTGGGCACTCTAACACCCTGGGCAACAGGGAGCACAGAGGCCCCTTACGGAGAAAAATAGCCTCCCAGCCGCTCCCCCTCCAACGGGGCTCCACCACTTTGGAGGAGCAGCACCAGCCAGGCCACGGCCACAGCAACAGCGGAGATAAACTCCATAGCAAACGGGCAGGTAGCAGAAGCCCTGTCTGTGCACAGCTGACAAGCATAAGCCACTAGAGGTCGCTATTCTCCCAGGAGAGGAAGGCCACAAACCAACAAGAAGGGAAGCTCTTCCAGCGGTCACTCGTACCAGGTCTGCAAACTATCTCTATCACCATGAAAAGGCAGGCAGACAAAGTTCACAGAGACAACACCTGAGAGGGAGACAGACCTAACCAGTCCTCCTGAAAAAGAATTCAAAATAAAAATCATGAACATGCTGACAGAGATGCAGAGAAAAATGCAAGAGCAATGGGATGAAGTCCGGAGGGAGATCACAGATGTCAGGAAGGAGATCACAGAAGTGAAACAATCCCTGGAAGGATTTATAAGCAGAATGGATAAGATGCAAGAGGCCATTGAAGGAATAGAAGCCAGAGAGCAGGAACGTATAGAAGCTGACATAGAGAGAGATAAAAGGATCTCCAGGAATGAAACAACACTAAGAGAACTATGTGACCAAGCCAAAAGGAATAATATTCATATTATAGGGGTACCAGAAGAAGAAGAAAGAGAAAAAGGGATAGAAAGTCTCTTTGAAGAAATAATTCCTGAAAACTTCCCCAAACAGGGGGAGGAAATAATCGAACAGACCATGGAATTACACAGAACCCCCAACAGAAAGGATCCAAGGAGGACAAAACCAAGACACATGGTAATTAAAATGGCAAGGATCAAGGATAAGGAAAGAGTTTTAAAGGCAGCTAGAGAGAAAAAGGTCACCTATAAAGGAAAACCCATCAGGCTAACATCAGACTTCTCGACAGAAACCCTACAGGGCAGAAGAGAATGGCATGATATACTTAATGCAATGAAACAGAAGGGCCTTGAACCAAGGATACTGTATCCAGCACGACTATCATTTAAATATGATGGAGGGATTAAACAATTCCCAGACAAGCAAAAGCAGAGGGATTTTGCTTCCCACAAACCACCTCTACAGGGCATCCTACAGGGACTACTCTAGATGGGAGCACTCCTAAAAAGAGCACAGAACAAAACACACAACATATGAAGAATGGAGGAGGAGGAATAAGAAGGGAGAGAAGAAAAGAATCTCCAGACAGTGTATATAACAGCTCAATAAGCGAGCTAAGTTAGGCAGTAAGATACTAAAGAAGCTAACCTTGAACCTTTGGTAACCACAAATCTAAAGCCTGCAATGGCAATAAGTACATATCTCTCAATAGTCACCCTAAATGTAAATGGACTTAATGCACCAATCAAAAGACACAGAGTAATAGAATGGATAAAAAAGCAAGACCCATCTATATGCTGCTTACAAGAAACACACCTTAAACCCAAAGACAAGCATAGACTAAAAGCCAAGGGATGGAAAAACATATTTCAGGCAAACAACAGTGAGAAGAAAGCAGGGGTTGCAGTACTAATATCAGACAAAATAGACTTCAAAACAAAGAAAGTAACAAGAGATAAAGAAGGACACTACATAATGATAAAAGGCTCAGTCCAACAAGAGGACATAACCATTCTAAATATATATGCACCCAATACAGGAGCACCAGCATATGTGAAGCAAATACTAACAGAACTAAAGAGGGAAATAGACTGCAATGCATTCATTTTAGGAGACTTCAACACACTATTCACCCCAAAGGATAGATCCACCGGGCAGAAAATAAGTAAGGACACACAGGCACTGAACAACACTGGAACAGATGGACCTAATAGACATCTATAGAACTCTACATCCAAAAGCAACAGGATATACATTCTTCTCAAGTGCACATGGAACATTCTCCAGAATAGACCACATACTAGCTCACAAAAAGAGCCTCAGTAAATTCCAAAATACTGAAATTCTACCAACCAATTTTTCAGACCACAAAGGTATAAAACTAGAAATAAATTCTACAAAGAAAACAAAAAGGCTCACAAACACATGGAGGCTTAACAACATGCTACTAAATAATCAATGGATCAATGAACAAATCAAAATAGAGACCAAGGAATATATAGAAACAAATGACAACAACAACACTAAGCCCCAACTTCTGTGGGATGCAGCAAAAGCAGTCTTAAGAGGAAAGTATATAGCAATCCAGGCACACTTGAAGCAGGAAGAACAATCCCAAATGAATAGTCTAACATCACAATTATCGAAACTGGGAAAAGAAGAACAAATGAGGCCTAAAGTCAGCAGAAGGAGGGACATAATAAAGATCAGAGAAGAAATAAACAAAATTGAGAAGAATAAAACAATAGCAAAAATCAACGAAACCAAGAGCTGGTTCTTTGAGAGAATAAACAAAATAGATAAGCCTCTAGCCCAACTTATTAAGAGAAAAAGAGAATCAACACAAATCAACATAATCAGAAATGAGAATGGAAAAATCACAACAGACTCCACAGAAATACAAAGAATTATTAAAGACTACTATGAAAACCTATATGCCAACAAGCTGGAAAACCTACAAGAAATGGACAACTTCCTAGAAAAATACAACCTCCCAAGACTGACCAATGAAGAAACAGAAGTTAAACAAACCAAATACGAGCAAAGAAATTGAAACGGTATTCAAAAAACTACCCAAGAACAAAACCCCGGGGCCAGACGGATTTACCTCAGAATTTTATCAGACACACAGAGAAGACATAATACCCATTCTCCTTAAAGTGTTCCACAAAATAGAAGAAGAGGGAATACTCCCAAACTCATTCTATGAAGCCAACATCACCCTAATACCAAAACCAGGCAAAGACCACACCAAAAAAGAAAATTACAGACCAATATCCCTGATGAACATAGATGCAAAAATACTCAATAAAATATTAGCAAACAGAATTCAACAGTATATCAAAAGGATCATACACCATGACCAAGTGGGGTTCATCCCAGGGATGCAAGGATGGTACAACATTCGAAAATCCATCAACATCATCCACCACATCAACAAAAAGAAAGACAAAAACCACATGATCATCTCCATAGATGCTGAAAAAGCATTTGACAAAATTCAACATCCATTCATGATAAAAACTCTCAGCAAAATGGGAATAGAGGGCAAGTACCTCAACATAATAAAGGCCATATATGATAAACCCACAGCCAGCATTATACTGAACAGTGAGAAGCTGAAAGCATTTCCTCTGAGATCGGGAGCAGACAGGGATGCCCACTCTCCCCAATGTTCTTTAACAAAGTAGTGGAGGTCCTAGCCACAGCAATCAGACAAAACAAAGAAATACAAGGAATCCAGATTGGTAAAGAAGAAGTTAAACTGTCACTATTTGCAGATGATATGATACTGTACATAAAAAACCCTAAAGACTCCACTCCAAAACTACTAGAACTGATATCGGAATACAGCAAAGTTGCAGGATACAAAATTAACACACAGAAATCTGTAGCTTTCCTATACACTAACAATGAATCAATAGAAAGAGAAATCAGGAAAACAATTCCATTCACCATTGCATCAAAAAGAATAAAATACCTAGGAATAAACCTAACCAAAGAAGTGAAAGACTTATACTCTGAAAACTACAGGTCACTCTTAAGAGAAATTAAAGGGGACACTAATAAATGGAAACTCATCCCATGCTCCTGGCTAGGAAGAATTAATATCATCAAAATGGCCATCCTGCCCAAAGCAATATACAGATTTGATGCAATCCCTCTCAAATTACCAGCAACATTCTTCAATGAACTGGAACAAATAATTCAAAAATTCATATGGAAACACCAAAGTCCCCGAATAGCCAAAGCAATCCTGAAAAAGAAGAATAAAGTAGGGGGGATCTCACTCCCCAACTTCAACTCTACTACAAAGCCATAGTAATCAAGACAATTTGGTACTGGCACAAGAACAGAGCCACAGACCAGTGGAACAGATTAGAGACTCCAGACATTAACCCAAACAAATATGGTCAATTAATATTTGATAAAGGAGCCATGGACATACAATGGCAAAATGACAGTCTCTTCAACAGATGGTGCTGGCAAAACTGGACAGCTACATGTAGGAGAATGAAACTGGACCATTGTCTAACCCCATATACAAAGGTAAACTCAAAATGGATCAAAGACCTGAAATGTAAGTCAAGAAACCATTAAACTCTTGGAAAAAAACATAGGCAAAAACCTCTTAGACATAAACATGAGTGGCCTCTTCTTGAACATATCTCCCCGGGCAAGGAAAACAACAGCAAAAATGAGCAAGTGGGACTACATTAAGCTGAAAAGCTTCTGTACAGCGAAAGACACCATCAATAGAACAAAAAGGAACCCTACAGTATGGGAGAATATATTTGAAAATGACAGATCCGATAAAGGCTTGACGTCCAGAATATATAAAGAGCTCACATGCCTCAACAAACAAAAAACAAATAACCCAATTAAAAAATGGGCAGAGGAACTGAACAGACAGTTCTCTAAAAAAGAAATACAGATGGCCAAGAGACACATGAAAAGATGCTCCACATCGCTAATTATCAGAGAAATGCAAATTAAAACTACAATGAGGTATCACCTCACACCAGTAAGATAGCTGCCTGATCCAAAAGACAAACAACAACAAATGTTGGCAAGGCTGTGGAGAAAGGGGAACCCTCCTACACTGCTGGTGGGAATGTAAATTAGTTCAACCATTGTGGAAAGCAGTATGGAGCTTCATCAAAATGCTCAAAACAGACCTACCATTTGACCCAGGAATTCCACTCTTAGGAATTTACCCTAAGAACGCAGCAATCAAGTTTGAGAAAGACAGATGCACCCCTATGTTTATCACAGCACTATTTACAATAGCCAAGAATTGGAAGCAACCTAAATGTCCATCGGTAGATGAATGGATAAAGAAGATGTGGTACATATACACAATGGAATACTACTCAGCCATAAGAAGTGGAAAAATCCAACCATTTGCAGCAACATGGATGGAGCTGGAGAGTATTGTGCTCAGTGAAATAAGCCAAGCGGAGAAAGAGAAATACCAAATGATTTCACTCATCTGAGGAGTATAGGAACAAAGGAAAAACTGAAGGAACAAAACAGCAGTGGAATTACAGAACCCAAAAATGGACTAACAGGTACCAAAGGGAAAAGAACTGGGGAGGATGGGTGGGCAGGGAGGGATAAGGGCGGGGGAAGAAGAAGGGGGGTATTAAGATTAGCATGCATGGGGGGGGGAGTGAGAAAGGGGAGGGTGGGCTGCACAACACAGAGAGGACAAGTAGGGATTCTACAACATTTTGCTAAGCTGATGGACAGTAACCGTAATGTGGTTGTTAGGGGGGACCTGATATAGGGAGAGCATAGTAAACATAGTACTCTTCATGTAAGTGTAGATTAAAGATTAAAAAAAAAAAAGAAAGAAAGAAAGAAAGAAAAGGGGGATTACTCTTTGATAGGATAAAACTATTGGTAAATCAAAGATCAATGCATGCTTTAAATATCCTTAATGTTGATCACTTAAAGGGTGTCAGATGATCAGCTATTGAGGTACTCTTTTCTGATAATACTTCTTTCTCTTAATAAAAAAAAAAAAAAAAAAAAGGCAGTCCCTGTGTGCTGACCTCCAATGAGTTCTGCACAGTGGTATAGAGGGCATGTCAAAGTGTGGGCAAAGGGTCTGTTTGTTTCCATGCAGAAGATCAAGGCCTAACTTGGATACCCAGAAAATGAACTAAGATACGATATGAGGAGGAGCTTCCGGCATCAGTACTCTCTGGAGGACTCGTGCCGGAGGATGATCATCAAAAAGCTTCCACAGGGATCCGGGCGATGCTGCAGTCCTGGCTGTGTCCACCCCACCGTTTCCTGGACTTGCCATTGGAATGAGGAGGGAGATGTCTAGGCTGGCATGTGCATACAGTGAGACAACGAATTTGACCAGATCTGTACTGTTGGAACTCAACCAGGAGTTGGGAGGGGTGCAAGGTGTAGCACTCCAAAATCTTATGACTATAGACTATCTACGGTTAAAAGGACATATGGGAGGTGAACAGATCCCAGAAATGGGCTGCTTTAATTTGTCTGATTTTTCTCAGACTGTTCAAGTACAGTTGGACAATATCCATCATATCATAGACCAATTTTCACAAATGCCTAGGGTGCCTAAATGGTTTTCTTGGCTTCACTGGAGATGGATGGTAATTATAGATTTGCTTTATTTATGTCACCGTATTCCTATTATGTTATTATGTGTGTACAAATTAGTTAGTAGTTTAAAACCTATACATACTTAAGGTACTCTACAAGAAGATATGTCAAAGAAATAATCAATCCTCCCATGTTTTCTTCCATATGCTACCTCTATAGCTTTTCTTCTTCCTTCCTAATTACAACCCTTAAATAGAATTCGTGCCTCATATCGAAGTTACCGAGTATCATAATTCCTCCAGGTGGTAAAGATACCTCGAGACAAGTGCTGGGCATAGAAGCCACAGGGCATAAATCTGCAAAGAAGTAAAAAGCTACCTTTTCAAACAATATGGCTTCTCTCTCACTTACCAACTTTACATTTCCCTGTATGGCCCCGGAAGATGACTGGTTAGCCAGAGACGGGTAAGATTCCTCAAGGGAGGAACAACCTAAGACAGGCACAGTCGCAGGGGGGCCATCAGGTGAGAAATTGGGGATCAACAGAGGTGAGGCTCAGAACCTCATCCCCCCTGCTTTGAGAGAAATCTTCTGCATCCGTGGATGGTTTATTGCCATTGTCTAGCTTGGATTAACACATAGTCTACAGGCACACACCTGATCATCTACAATTGCTCTCCTAGAACACTAAACTATGTTTTCTACCTTTATCTTGCATCTACCTACCACTTCAGCATTTTATTAAAAATAAAAATAATAATAATAATAATAAAGGGAGAAATGTGGGATCAACATATAAATCAAGTATAAAAATCAAATGAATATTCATATTTGACCTGATTGTTTATAGTTCATAATGCGTGATCAAAATAGAAAGTTTCTGTGATGAATGCCCTTGTACTGTTCACCATGTAAGAATTTATTCACTATATAAGAATTCGTTCACCATGTAAGAACTTGTTTGTTATGCTTCAGAAGATTGGAGACTGATGAGAGTTAGGCTTGAGATGGATTAATGATTGTACATTGAGCATTGACCCCCCTATACTGAATTTTATTGTTGTTAACAACCATTTGATCAATAAATATGAGAGATGCGCTCTCAAAAAAAAAATAACACAGACATTTCATCAAAGAGGATATACAGGTGGCAAAAAAATCACTTGAAAGATGTTTAACATCACTTTCTATTAGGGAAATGCCAATTAGCCATGATCAACTATCACTAAATACTTATCAGATTGGCCAAAATCAAATGCTGGTGACAGTGCAGAAAAAGTGTTTATACTTCACATTGCTGGTGGGAATGTAAAATTTCACAGCCATCTTGGAAAATGGTTTGGCAGTTTCTTAAAAAATTAAACATGCAAATACCATATGACATAGTTATTGAATTTCTAGGCATTTCTTCCCAGAGAAATGAAAATTTACGTTCATTCAGGAACAGCTGTACATGAATGTTCATTGTGGCTTTATTCGTAATAGTTAAAAAATGGAAACCTCTCAGATTGCCTTTAGTGGATGAATGGTTAAACTGCAGCACATCCATACCATAGAATACTACTTAACAATAAACGAGAACAAGCTACTGATACGGCAATCTGGATGAATCTCACAGAAATTATGCTGAGCGAAAGATGCCATTTTCAAAGGTTACATACTGTATGATTCCACTTATATAACATTCTTGAAATTATAAAATTTTAGCAATGGTGACTATCAGTTTTCAGAGGTAAGGACTGTAGTTAAGGGTGAATGTGAAGAAGAGGGTGTGGCTCTAAAAGAGCATCCCAGGGATCCTTGTGCAAATAGAATTGTTCTGTATCTTTACTGTATCAATGTCAATACCCTGGTTGTGATATTTTTATCAAGATGTTACCGTGAAGGAAACTGGGTAAAGTGTACGTAAGATCTTTCTGTATTATTTCTTATAACTAAGTACATGTGAATCAACAATTATCTGAAAAAAATTAAAATGTAATTGAAAACACACAAATAAATGGGTAATGGCAATATGTGATTAGGGATATGAAAATAAAGAAACATGCTTTATTAGAATATTAATTGATACAAAACTGGGAGTTAGTAGCTGATGATTTAAAAGACAAGATAAGAATTCAAAAACACGTAGCAGCGTGGAATAATGGACCAAAACTAATGTGATAAAATACAATGGATTTTAATGTAAAGCTCTATTTTTTATACACAAAAACTATCTGTTCAAAAATTTAAGCAATGAAATATCTGTCCTTAACCTTGATAATTTAGGTCTTTTTAGGTATCAGTATTGGTGTAAATTGGTAGTAAATAGTGTACATCTAGAAAAGATAAAAGTCTTTTTCCCATTCCCTTTCTCTTCTAACCCCACCTCTCAGCATATGCAGAAGGTGAAGTTCTGAACAATAAAGGTAATAAAAGAGTCAGTTCTTATAATGTATTAAGCTAAAAACATTGACAAGAATATTGGTCGTACTCCTTTGTCTGTTAAGGAACAGGGTGAGAAAATTTGTTCATTGTCACCACTTATTTCTTTTTTTTTTTAAATTTTGGTATCATTAATATACACTTACATGAGCAACATTGTGGTTACTAGATTCCCCCTATTATCAAGTCCCAACCACATACCCCATTACAGTCACTGTCCATCAGTGTAGTAAGATGCTATAGAGTCACTACTTGTCTTCTCTGTGCTATACTGCTTTTCCTGTGCACCCTCCTACATTATGTGTGCTAATTGTAATGCCGCCCTTTCCCCCCTTGTCCTTCCCTTCCCACCCATCCTCCCCAGTCACTTTCCCTTTAGTAACTGTTAGTCCACTCTTGGGTTCTGTGTGTCTGCTGCTGTTTTGTTCCTTCAGTTTTTGCTTTGTTCTTATACTCCACAGATGAGTGAAATCATTTGGTACTTGCCTTTCTCCTCCTGGCTTACTTCACTGAGCATAATACCCTCTAGCTCCATCCATGTTGCTGCAAATGGTAGGATTTGTTTTCTTCTTATGGCTGAATAATATTCCATTGTGTATATGTACCACATCTTCTTTACCCATTCATCTACTGATGGACACTTAGGTTGCTTCTGTTTCTTGGCTATTGTATAGTGCTGTGATAAACATAGGGGGGCATATGTCTTTTTGAGACTGGGCTCCTGCATTCTTAGGGTAAATTCCTAAGAGTGGAATTCCTGGGTCAAATGGTATTTCTATTTTGAGTTTTTTGAGGAACCTCCATACTGCTTTTCACAATGGTTGAACTAATTTATATTCCCACCAGCAGTGTAGGAGGGTTCTCCACAACCTCGCCAACATTTGTTGTTGTTTGTCTTTTAGATGGTGGCCATCCTAACTAGTGTGAGGTGATATCTCACTGTGGTTTCAATTTGCATTTCTCTGATGATTAGTGATGTGGAGCATCTTTTCATGTGTCTGTTGGCCATCTGACTTTCTTCTTTGGAGAAGTGTCTGTTCAGATCCTCTGCCCATTTTTTAATTGGATTATTTGGTTTTTGTTTGTTGAGGTGCATGAGCTCTTTATATATTTTGGATGTCAAGCCCTTATCAGATATGTCATTTATGAATATATTCTCCCATACTGTAGGATGCCTTTTTGTTCTACTGATGGTGTCCTTTGCTGTACTGAAGCTTTTTAGTTTGATATAGTTCCACTTGTTCATTTTTGCTTTTGTTTCCCTAGCCTGGGGAGATATGTTCATGAAGAAGTTGCTCATGTTTATGTTCAAGAGAGTTTTGCCCATGTTTTTTTCTAAGAGGTTTATGGTTTCATAAGTTACATTCAGGTCTTTGATCCATTTCAAGTTTACTTCTGTGTTTGGAGTTAGACAGTAATCCAGTTTCATTCTCTTACATGTAGCTGTCCAGTTTTGCCAACACCATCTGTTGAAGAGGCTGTCATTTGCCCATTGTATGTCCATGGCTCCTTTATTGTATATTAATTGACCGTATATGCTTGGGTTAATATCTGGACTCTCTATATTCTGTTCCACTGGTACCAAATTGTCTTGATTACTGTGGCTTTGTAGTAGAGCTTAAAGTTGGGAAGCAAGATCCCCCCTGCTTTATTCTTCCTTCTCAAGATTGCTTTGGCTATTCGGGGTCTTTGGTGTTTCCATATGAATTTTAGAACTATTTGTTCCAGTTTGTTGAAGAATGCTGTTGGTATTTTTATAGGGATTGCATTGAATCTGTAGATTGCTTTAGGCAGAATGGCCATTTTGACAATATTAATTCTTCCTCGCCAAGAGCATGGGATGAGTTTCCATTTGTTAGTGTCCTCTTTAATTTCTCTTAAGAGTGTCTTGTAGTTTTCAGGGTATAGGTTTTTCACTTCCTTGGTTAGGTTTATTCCTAGGTATTTTATTCTTTTTGATGCAATTTTGAATGGAATTATTTTCCTGATTTCTCTTTCTGTTAATTCATTATTAGTGTATAGGAAAGCAACAGATTTCTGTGTATTAATTTTGTATCCTGCAACTTTGCTGAATTCAGATAGTAGCTCTAGTAGTTTTGCAATGGGGTCTTTAGGGTTTTTTATGTACAATATCATGTCATCTGCAAATAGTGATAGTTTGACTTCTTCCTTACCAATCTGGATGCCTTATATTTCTTTGTTTTGTCTGATTGCCATGGCTAGGACCTCCAGTACTATGTTGAATAGAAGCAGGAAGAGTGGGCATTCTTGTCTTGTTCCTGATCTTAGAGGAAAAGCTTTCAGCTTCTCACTGTTAAGAATGATATTAGCTGTGAGTTGTCATATGTGGCCTTTATTATGTTGAGGTACTTGCCCTCTATACCCACTTTTTGAGAGTTTTTATCATGAATGGATGTTGAATTTTGTCAAATGCTTTTTCAGCATCTATGGAGATGATCATGTGGTTTTTGTCCTTCTTTTTGTTGATGTGGCGGGTAATGTTGATGGAGTTTCGAATGTTGTACCATCCTTGCATGCCTGGGATGAATCCCACTTGATCATGGTGTATGATCCTCTTGATGTATTTTGAATTCGGTTTGCTAATATTTTTGTTGAGTATTTTTGCATCTGTGTTCATCAGGGATATTGGTCTGTAGTTTTCCTTTTTGTGTGGGGTCTTTGTCTGGTTTTGGTATGAGAGTGATACTGGCTTCATAGAATAAGTTTGGGAGTAATCCCTCCTCTTCTATTTTTTGGATAACTTTAAGGAGAATGGGTATTATGTTTTCTCTAAACGTCTGATAGAATTCAGAGGTGAATCTATCTTGTCTGGGGGTTTTGTTTTTGGGTAGTTTTTTGATTGCCAATTCAATTTCATTGCTGGTTATTGGTCTGTTTAGATTTTCTGTGTCTTCCTGGGTCAGTCTTGGAAGGTTGTAAACCATCTATTTCTTTTATCATAAAAAATCATCCTTGCAGTGCATTTGTAGCAAATTTTCAAGATAGCTAGACTTCAAATACAGTGTAATTGTTATGAAATGCATGTTTAAGTATCAAAAAGTCTGGTTTGTGAAATTGGTTCTTGTGATTGATCATTTCTTGCCTTTGATAATAATATTCAAGCTGACATTTTTTATTTCCATAACTGTGAATACTTATAGTGAAAAGGGCATGTGTGATTTATTTCCTAGCTGTAAGAATGTATTACATAAGATAAACTTATAACACAGGTAGATGTCTTATCTCAAAACATTGATATGATTGATTATTGTCATGTCGTTATCTTACCTCTGGAACTGTTGTTATATAAAATAGTAACTCTCCTTATTGTTTAAGCTGTTATTTTGGCTGGCTTTTCTGATAGTTGCATCCAAAATCATAGTGATTCATATTTATTCCAGATGAAATTAACTATTAATTTATTGAAAAGGACTTTAAAATAACTGTATTTAGTGGTTCACAGTAATATGCCATATACACATAATAACAGGTATATCATTGTGAAACTGTAGCACATCAGTGGTATAGATAACCTCTTCAAGGATGTCAGAAAGAAAAGATTGGTTTTTATACCACATGACCAAGGTATGATATCATCGAAGTGTTTAAGTACAATGTTAACTTGGAGATTTTATACCTTGCTAATTTATCATTTAAGAGTGAAGACAAATGAAAGAGACTTTAAGACATACAAGGTTTAAGGAATTTTATTGTCTACAGACAATAAGAGAAGTATTTAAAAATATGATTTAACAAGAAGAAAAGTGAACCTAGAAGGAAATCATGGGATACAAAAAAATAGCTATAAGGAGAGAAACAGATAAAAATACTTTGGTAAACTTAGATGGTGATAGAAAAAAACTTTTGGTGGTGCTGTTTAAAAATGTAAAAACAAAAACAAAAAAATAAACTTCATGGCAGTAATGACTAGATAGGAGCGAGGTGATGTTGAGTAGAGTACAAAATCCATGTTGTGTGTATGAGGAAAATAGAAATATTTAATAACTTCAGAATCTCTTAGAAAAAGCTGTAATTAAAGAGGTGTGTTTAAAAAAATAAGAGTAACTGCAAAGAGAATTGACTACATCTATAAGTTCCAAATTAGCAATGGTGGGAAAAAAACAACAAAAACTAAATATAGGGAAAGAGGTTTAAGAAAGAACTCAAGAAAAATGTTAGTAACAGAAACCAGGTAAGATGGCTAAAGTAAGTCTGATTATATCAGTAATCATGGAAAGAGGCAAAAAAGTAACTGGATTAACATAATTTGCTAAAAGACATAAATTATCAGACACTACTTACACAAGAATCTTGTAAGAAAACCACAGACTGAGAATAAAGGGAGAGAAAGTGGTGTTCTTGATAAAAATTAACCAAAAGAATTCTGAGGTATAATAACAGCACAGAATTTAAGGCAAAAATCCTTAATTGGGGAAAGAAGAAAGCCATATAATATTAAAGGAATGATCTATTAAGAAAGTAATTTTCATTTTGTTAATATTATAGTCATAATAAGAAATGTAAAATTCACATTATAAAATATTATTGACTTTTTATAAATTTTACAAACAAAATATGTTCCCATTTGTAAATGAGAAATGAGGCTGCTCCTACAGACATAAGCCCTTACCATATTTTATGCTTGAAACTGCTAGATACATTCCAGATCAAGATTTTTGATGACAGTAATTCCAAAGTTTTGTTAGTCACCATCAATGAGCAACTTTATTCACTTTAAGTAGGTAATAAAAATTACAGCAGAATATTTACAACCATACAAAATTTTGGAACAGTTGAAATTGTATTTGAAGAATCTAATAGTTCTTTTTCATGAACAAATGTAATGTTGAAATTAATTCTTGTAATATTGAAATGCAAACAAGCATCAAAGGCAATTAAATGTTTTATATTAAGAGGTTAAAAAATGCTGGAGTTCTGCTTTACAAATGACACATGTGTCTTAGGACAGTCACCCCTAGAGCGGTTTTGGATGCCACTAGAAGAGCACATCAGCCACATATGGGCAGAATTGAGCAAAAGCTGTGAAGCACAGCCCTGAGCCTAGCCTCCCTGGCCCACACCTCTCCCGGAGGCTGTGCTCCACCCCCTGGGACCCTGGAACATGGACAGACTCTCCTCCGATTCCCCAGACCCCGTGTTCTGACGGGCAGTCATGAGTTCTGCAACTGGCCAATGTTGTGGATGTCCACCAAGAGACACCTCCTTGTCTGGGCTCCTAGCATGTTGCCACAGAGCACAAGGCTGGATGGGGGTCACGTGCTGGCCGCACGTGGGGGCTACGACTTCCTGGGCAAGGGGCTGTCCACCAGGATCCCCAGGTAAGGTTGCTTTTGATAAGCTTCCCCACACCCACTGTCCTGAGGGCTGAAGAAAACACTGTTTCCACACACCCACAAGCTGCTGAGAAGTTCTGAAACTGAGAATATATAAGAAAACTGATAAATCTGACCTTGTATAAGTTCACAATAGAGTTAATAGTCAATATGAAAGAAATGGTATCACACAGACCACATGCTCTGACCATGATTTATTAAATTAAAAATTACCCTTATGTAAATTATTTTAAAGAACATGTTTTTGGAAGCTAGAAAATTAATTTCTAAATAACTGAGTTAAAAATGAAAGAAGAAAAATTACAAAGTAATTAGAGCTGAGTGAAAATGAAAGCAGAGATCCATAACCTGTAGTCCACAATTCTGAAATCCAAAAGATTCTGAAAATTGAAACTTTTATTCATAATTCATTTGGTGGCAAAGCCTAACCTAAGGCTATTCGCAATCTTAATTATCCCTCTAGCAAGACGATGAAGGGAAAAAAATGACGAAAGGCACAGAGAAGCACTATTAGCAACAATAAAAGATGAAACTACATAAAACAGAGAATGAGCATTGTAAGAGAATTCCTGGAACAACTTTGTGCCAATGCATTTGGAAATTTGGATAGAATGGATACTTTTCTAGGAAGTTATACACTGCCAAAATTGGCTTGTGAAAAATAGAAAACTGAATAAACTTTTAAATAAATTGACTTATTAAAATCTCTCTCCCCCAGCAGATATCCAGAATAAGAAATACAAATGGCCAATAAATAGGAAAAGATGCTAAATATACATTATAATGAAGAAAATGTAAACTGAAATAGTATTGCAGCAACATTTGCCACCTGTCTGATCAGTAAAGATTAGAAAGACTGGCAATGCTAAGCCTTGCGGAGAATGTGAAGAAACCAGCCCTCTCCCACAGTGTGGGTAGGAATGTAAATTGGCAAACACATTAGTAGAGGGATTTGGCACTATCTACAAAACGTATAGATGCTCTGATTCAGCAGTTCCGTTTTTAGGCCTAGAGAAAGTCAATATTTGTGTACAAAGGAACAGCTAGGAGGCCAGAGAAGCTGGAGCGCAGGGAGTGAGGGGGAGTGTGGAGGGCCCAGGGCAGAGAGGCAGTTGGGAGCCATGTCATGTGAGACCTGGCAGCCCTTGGGCAGGGCTTTGCCCTTTACTGGGCACTGGCGAGGAGCTTTTGTGGGGCTCTGGGTAGCTGAGGGACTGATGTGTAACAGGGCCACTGTCGTAGCTGCATTGAGCACAGCCTGTTAAGGCAAACAGAAGCCTGGAAACAAATTAGGCAGAAGTCCCACCCATCGCCGTGACTGGGCAAGGACTGTAGCATGGAGGTGGGGATCAATGGTCAGATCCTGGGATCAACGTGACTGATGTCAAGCACGCGCAAAGCACCAGCATGACTCCTACACACTAACCAGTCACCTGTTTTGAAACTTTCGAATAGCAAACAAGTCAACAGTTTGCAGCTTGTACCTCTTGGAAACCAGCTTCTCCTGAGGCAAGCAGCTCTTCTCTCCTGTTCTGTGTGGGAGTGAGGAGTGTGGAGGCCACCACTATTTCTGTTTGTTTAATTTTGACCATTTAGAGTTGATGTTTGGGAAAGAATTCTAAAAGTGGAGAGGTGTGACAGTATCCAGTCATGTAAAGCACGGAGGTGTCTTGGAATGGTGTAAGAAGGCAAGTCCCAGCGTGTATTATTGAGATCCCTAAGGTCTTGAAAAAAGTAGAGGTAGAAACAAATAAGAAGAAATTAAAAAAAAAAGAATAAGGGGAGTTATGACTCTGGCTCCTGAAGCAGAAAATGACTACATAGTAGTTGGTGCCTCTTTGTAAGAGCAGATCTGTTCACCTACGTTGTTCCATGAGGGGAGATTCTCACTTTGCTCTGCCCAGGCTCCAAGATATCAACTCTATGTAGTTGGATCTCCAGAGTTTGAAACTTTATAAAGAAAATGAAGGAATTATTTGAAAAGAACTCAAGTCATTCTTTGAAATGTGTGGGCTGCCAAGCAGTTATTTTGAACATGCATGCACCACATTACAAATACCCAAAAGCAACCCAGAAATGCAGGCCTGTCATTTGGTCCTGTGAGGAGCTTGCACCTCCCAGGGCTGGCCTGAGCATGGCTGTGTGGGCAGAGTGCCAGACGGACTTCAGCTGTCACCTGGCTCTCTGGCAGAAGCAGAGAGCTTGTTTAGGGTACAACCTGCACAGCTGTCCTTGCCCACCCATCCTCCAGTCTGCATGCTGGTAAAACCCAGAGCCAAGAGCAACCAAAGATTTCTTTGCTTTGGTTCCGTCTGGTTCCTCTTTTTCATCCTCGCTAATATTTTGTGTTGTCTACTCACCTCTTTCTGCATCCCACACAGGCCACATTGACCCACCCTAGTTCAGGCTGGACTCACCACTTCCTTTTATTAAGGCTGACACATTAACTGCCAAGAGTCTCTTTGTTTTTGTAGTTTCACAAAGTTCAGACTCTAAAGTAGGTAATTTTCACAACTCTTTGTGCAATGTTTTTGCTATTTTTCCCTGTTGGATGCTTTACAGAGCCATTTAACCGTAAGAACTTAGACGCTGTAGCTTTCTTTTGCTTGTGGCCCTACAACATGTCTTCTCCTCTCTTCTTCTCCTCCTCCTTCTTTCCTTTCTTATTAAAGCCTTATGAATATTCCAACTCTGAGTAGCAGTGGGGTGAGTTTGCCTGTTTGTGACAAATAACAAGCTCTTAATAATTATAATGGTAGAATGTGAGGCTTGGTAAGGAATGGCAGATTGATAATTTTGGTTGGGGATTCCACAAAATAACACCGTACGTGTAACTCTTATGCTATGTAACTCCACTGGCTGGTTCTGAGTTGCTGCTAATTATTCACATAGGTCTTATATGGCTTCATTTAGACCTACTTTCTCAGTTACTTTTCTCTTTGGCTTAGAAAAGTTTCATTTTTAATCATGGTAGCTTGAAACTGGGAGGCTGGAACTTCAGTCTCAACTCTGCTGATGAACATGAGACATCAGCCATGGCACGTTACCCCTCAGGACATTTATTTCCCCAAAGTAAAGAGGGAAGATGGGGCTCTGTCCCAGCCCTAACTGTGTGTGGAATTTGGAAAAATATTTCCTGCTATGTACACTATGTTAAGGAAAGAAAAGTACAGGGGAACCACCACCCTGGATATTTTTTATTCCGATGTCTCTTTTGTCTATTGCATTATGACTCTAAGAAAGTGGAGTGAAAGACAGACAAGTTTACAGAAATGATTTGTCTCTCTAATCAAGTGGGTGTTTGCACTTTTTCTGACACCTCCCTGACAATGGTTCTCTGACTCGTCCTCGTTACAGCACAGACTGACAGGCCCACCCAGAGAGTTTCCCGCTCCATAGGTATGGGTTGGAGGGGTGGGAGGCGTGCAAGATTGCTTTTCTGACAACATGTTGCTGATACTGTGGTCTTGGGGTCTCACTTTGGGAACCAGTGCTATATGCACCTGGGCCCAAAGCTTATAACTCCTAACTTTTATACTCTCACCTTGACCTCTTTCCCATGCACCTGACTGGAATTCCAAGCACAGGAGACCACACTGAGGCAGTACATCACTTTCATCCACTTGGGAATTGGGGAAGGGCACCTGTGTTCAGACTAAGTGCCTTTGGCCTTAAACCACAATCAATCGTTCCAGGTGTGGGCACCTGACTCCAGCTGGGCTAGTGAGCTGCTTCCAAGATAACCTGGACTTGAGACCAAGAGATTTCAGCCCCATGGTCTAGCAGGTCTCTATGGCAGAAGCCCTGAGCCTGTGGAAGTAGAAACAGAGAAAGCATATTCGCAGCTACAGGAAGAGAGAGGCTGAGGGTGAGAGGGAAGATGAGAGAAGCAGAGAGGAGATTCCTGTTGTGCTTGGCTCTTGTCTCCATTGCCCCTTCAGCCTCCCCAATTTTGGAGGTCCTGCTGAACCTCTGCCTTCAGATTCCCCAAATAACACCTGTTTCTTTAAAATCTATTCCTCCTCTTGGCTTAAACAAGCAGTTTTCAGGTTTTAATGCACATCAGGTTTCCCTGGAGGGCTTGTTAAAATATATCGCTGGGTGCTGCCTCCAGGATCCAAGAACCTGCAGTTCCTGCCAAGTCCCCAATTAAAAGAACGCTGCTGCTCCAGGAACCTAACTTTGAGAACCACTGGCTTGAACAGCAATCTCCACAACATTTCTTCCTGTGTAATAACATCTAGAGTAGCAGTTAAGCCTCGTGCTTTTCCAGGTGTCTATGCAGTGGTTTACATTTTTTAACTACTCAGTCCCTACAACAATTCTCTGGGGAAAGGGGATGTGTAACGACTGTTTTACAGAAGAGAAAGTTGTGCTTGTGAGAGGTGAGGAACGTGCCTGATGTCCCTCTCTCAGCAAGGCCAGAGCTGGGAGCCAAACCCTGGGATGTCTGACTCGTGTCAGAGCTCATGTTCTTAGCTAGTGCTTTATTTCACTTCCTGTTCTGGCCACACTGGATCCGTGGTCACCCTCTGGACATGGCCCACACCACAGCCCTTTGGGCCTTTACTTACACTGGCTCTGTCTGGAGTGCTTCTTGGGCTCTGCCTGGTCATCCTCAGAGACCATTTCAAAGGCTTCCTCTCCCATGAAGCTCAGCCAGATTTCTGACTCTCCCTACTCGCAGTGGACACTGTTAATGCCTTCCTCCTTAGAACATCAGGGGCACTTTATGTATTTGTCTTGTATCTTAGTTGCTTATTTTCCTGGCTCCACTGCACAAGTCTGTGAGCTTCTGGAAGACAAGGACCAATGCTATTCCTATCTGTGTTCACCAGCCCTGTCTACTCCCAGCACCAGGCTTAGAGCCTTAGACATACCTGAGCATTCAGCAGATACCTGGTACGCTGAACTAGAAAAAGAAAGAAGTAGCTTGTTGGTGCAGGCTATGTCCCTAGGAAGTCAGCCTGCAAGATGTCTATTAGGAGGGCTCAGGGACAGCACTGGTGGAAGGGGGGGCAGGAAGTAGGACTGGGCAGCGGGAGGAGCTAGGCTGCTGTGCAGTCTCAGCAAAGGCCTCAGCTTACTCCACGGGCAGCTCTGGGCTGGGAAGGTCTTACAGAGTCGTGGAGAGATGAGGCAGTGGGTGAGGGCTGACCTGGGAAAGGGCTAGGACTTTTAGCCAAGGTGATTCCCAAAGAAAGCTGGCAGCTGAGGCTGTACTGGCTGCACTCTCAGCAGAGGCAAATGAGCCCATCAGCTCCGAAGGGGAGCCGCAGGCCCCCCTTAGCTGACCACTCACCCTCTTGGACCTGGCGCCCTCCTTCCAGATGCTGCCTGTTTTCTGCAGCTGTACCCAGTGTGGGCATTGGGGAGGCCCCTGATGTGGCAGGTCAGATGAACTGACCGCCCCAAGCATACCTCTTCTTCCTCACTGTGGTCATGTTCAGAAGAGCCTCCCTTGCAGCTCGAGGTGGCCGTGTTGCACCATCCTGGCCAAGGAGACTGAAGTGGATGTTTGCCGGGGATTCCTGGGACATTTTTCTTTCCTTTGTTGCTGCTTCTTCCTCCTCCTCTTAGTTTATTCTTTTTTCTTTCTGCTTAGCACGCAAATATGAGGCTGGCCAAACGTGGTGAGCAGCCATCTGGAGTCCTCATAGCAACCAGGGGGATGAAAGCTTCATTCCAGGGATGCTGAGAAGAGATCTGGATGTAGCAGCTGGGGTGCTGGTGTAAGACAAAGCCCTCCTTAGTCAGGCCACCCCTGTGACTGGGTTTCTGCTGTGTGCAGATGGGGAAGACAAGCCGTCTAGATGGGAATGGCCATCCTGCATCTATGGCCGGGGCTGTGCTGTCTGCTCCGGGCTTTGTTCTGGCACACCTGGTTACCTGGAAATACATGGGCTAGAGCTGGGAGTCACAGACAAGGGGTCCTGGGCTGGGGAGCTGATAAACAGTCTTGGAAAATAGGAAAGGGGTTCTAAAGGGTGGGGGTGGAGGAGGCTAGGCAGCAAGAAACAGACTTAGGAAGAGGAAAAGATTAAATCAAATCATTGTTATTCGATTATGGTCATTTCTTACCCACCTGCAGTGTTGCCCACATACCCAGGTCTTTCATGGGCCCCGCACGGGATTAGGGAGGTGGCATGGGAGAGCTTAGATTTCAAAGGTGGGCAGAACTGAGTCTGAATCTTGGATTTCTTGCTGATTCACTATGTGACCTTGGGCAAGTCACTTAGCTTCTCTAAGTTTTTGTTTGGCAAAAGAGTTCATGTGACTTACAAATGTAGATATGCCAAAGAAAACATCTCAGGTTAATTGATGAGGAAATGGAGGAAAATAAGCAGATGCCAGTGAGTCAGGCCACAGAGGGTGTGGTCCAAGGTTCAGTACACTTGCCGGAAGCCCTCCAACAACTGGCTCTCAGCCCAACAGCCAATAAAAGGAGCAAAACACATCTAGTTTTGGATTCTTAGGAATCACAAGATCGTGGATACATGACCATTTTTGGTAATGGATTTGAGGAGAGAAATGTTTCCCATGGGTCTTCTTTGAGAAGACATGGGTGTGGTAAAGCTTGTTCTGAAGCATTTTACATGAGACCATCTTGAAAAACATCACTGCGTAAGTTTGGAAAGCCTCATCATCAGACCTCCTTCTTGCAGAATCCCACCTGGAGGTGTCATAGGCTCTGCAAACCTCACAGCAAACTAACTAGCTTTGAGAGCGACTATAGCACAGAGAGTATTTTTGACTTCTTCCCTTTGCTCTTGTTCTTGTGTAGCAGCTGTTAACTAGTGTATCATGGAGCACACGAAGGCAATTACAGGGGAAATGCAATCAATGTCCTTAAAAAAGTCCAGGGAGGTGGCACAGCAGTGTATATAGAGATGATACAACAGACACAAAGAGCCATTATAAAATGCAAAGCTCCTTCACATAGGCCAGTGACTACATGCACATTTCGGGAAGAGGTGCTCTGAGTTGGGGAGGTGGGGAGTGGAGGACAGCATCTGCCTCACACTAGACATTCATTAAATATGCAAAGAGCAGCCTCCCAGAAAACAGTCTCTTGCTAAAGGATTAGGACCATCCCTGGTATATTCCTTTCTTTCCAGATTGCAGGAGTTGAAATTTCCCTTTTATGAGTTTCCTAAAAGCAAGTCGTGGACTCCTTAATGGAGAGGAAATGTATTACTCGAAACTAAATAAGTATTTTCTCCAACAGGAAGGTCACATGAGTAAGGGAAAGAAAGGCCTCGTGTGGTGAGGTCATTACTGGGGCCTCTGCAGAAACCACGGGCCCACTTCCAGAGTGCAGCCAGCAAGGAAGGGTGATCTGAAGCCTTGATGTTAGCAGCCAGGCCAGATTCCTTGAGTGGGTCAGTTGTATAGCTTCTATAGAACCAAGAAGCCTCCTCCCAATGTCACTTTCACTCACTAACGGGCTTGTGATGGGCTCTTTTTCCATCTTTGCAGCATGAGGATGGGGTGGAAGTCATATGGCTCTTGGGTAAAAGAGAAGTCTGACAAGCATCAGAACCAGGCTGGGACACTGCTGGGATGTTCAATGACCAGTGCTGTCCAAGGAAAAGAAGAGCTTGAACAGTGCTACCTGAAGGTATGAAACCCCTGGGGCTCTTGATAAAAATTCAGATATCTAGTTGTACTTCAAACCCCTCTGAATCTGAATTTTCAAAAGGGAGCCTGGGAATATGCATTTAACAAGTTCCAGGGGATTCTTATGATTAGGCAGGCCTGGAAGCCTGATGTCCTGCTGTTTATCTCTGCTAGAAGATGCCACTCCATTATTGCCTCACACTTGATAATCAGAACCGTATCCTGGGTTAAGAAGTCTAGGGAAGCTGGCTGTGGAGCAGGCGGGCGGACAGATGTGTCCTCCTGAGCTCATCTGTGGGAAGCATATCAAGTTGCCTTGAAGATTACCCCTAGCTCTTCCATCCCTGCACTTACAGGTCCACTCAGCATCCATGTCCAAGGTTTGCCCAAGACCCAGCTTTTCCACGAAGCTTTCAATAGCAACCCTACCTCCAGGCAGTCTCCCCATTCTGCTTTAGTGCCTATACCAGTGTTTCTCAAACTTGAACATGCCTACCCATCATCTGGGGATCTTGCTAAAAACGCAAATTCTGATTCAGTGGGTCTGGGCTGAGGCTTGATATTGAGCCTTTCTGATAAGCTCCCAAATGATCTGATGTTGCTGGTCCACTGACCTAATGCTGACTAACGAGACCCTACATACAGCCAGTTGCACTGTTGTTTATTGCCTTCCAATTGCTTCACGTGGGGAGTAGGTCTTACATTTCCCCTGTACTTCCCATAATGCTTAGCTGCATACTGCATGTGTGGACACTGCTTTCTAAATCTTCGGTAGGCACCGTGAGGGCTGTCAGAAAATCACAAAACCAACCTGATTCTTCGGAGTTGCATGGACTGGAGCTGGGCTCATCGGCAGTAAGAGAGAAGACGATGTGTTTGGCCCTCTCTTAGCCCCAGGCTGCCTCAGCTTTGATTCCTATGTTGAAACCCCCTCTCCTCACCTGTCTTTTTGTTCTTCTGACTTAGCTTCTACAGCAGGTTTGAAACTAGCAACCTTTGGTTTTAAGTACTTAATTTCCTTTTTGCAGGTTTTGAGTTATCTGTATGATTCATCTCTCCCTCTGCTTTTTGAAAGTCTACATCTCCCTGTCACCTGCTGGCCCCCAAGCCCACTCACTTCTGGGATGTGTCACAGTCACCTTATCGGTTTTCCTGAGAGACTCTTCACCTTGCTTTGTCATACCAACCTTCTCTCTGGGGCAGAGACTGATATCCCTCCCCCATCCACACCTCATTACCCCTTCCTGGTTGTTCCAGCAGTCACTCCTGCGGGCTTCTGCGGAGGTCCACACAGCCCCCAGGGGGAAGAGGATTGACGTGCCACACATATCCTGCACATGGGCTGGGGCCAAGGTGCAGCTCAGACACTGGTGAACTCCTGGCATTTCATTGCTCTTCTCCTTACCCCAGGCCACTCGCAATGTTCGTATTGCCCTAATTGACACATGTGGATCAACCCCTAATGGGAGGAAGGGGACTGTCCTAGACCAGGGGTAGGGGAAGTGGAGGGGCTGCCATACTGCACCTGAAGGAAGGTCATGTGGTGCATCCTACACAGTGTCCAATGGGGCGTCCTGACTTCCTGATTCCATCCAAACAGCCCAGTGTGTGGGGCCTTCTGGTAAAAGTACAGATACCACCTAAGTCTATAACCCGAATCCACATGATCTGTCCTGTGGGGCCATACTGCAGACTGGGAGTACAGAGAAGGCTGAGGACATTCAGGGTGAGGGGAGAACATCCTCTGCAGACAGGTAGGATTTCAGGGTTCACACAGATGAACGAGAATTCACAGGAGGTACTGTTGAGACAGAATCTGTTCGGAGACTTCAAGGGTGCCAGGGTCTCTCTTCTCCATGACAAAGACAGCTTGTACAAATATTAAACTAGAATTTGAGGGTATACTATTTTAGGTGGTGTTGGTTTGAAGGGTTTATATTCTTATTTTTTAAATGCTCTGAAAACAGAGTTGCAATCTGATTGTTGATCTAGGACAGTTTGCTTTGCTAGAAGCAACCATTTTGAGGGGAAACCTACAATCTGCGGTATAAGGTCTAGTTTCTTATCTCATCAAGGTGTGACTTTCAACACTGGTTTCTATGTGGGCTGTTTGTCTTTTCTTGCAAATGTGTACGATTCACGGGTTATGGAGGTTATATGGCAAATATCAATACTTTGTTGATAATCTTTTTTGCAAGTATTCTCTTCCCCAAACTACTATTTTTATATTGAGTTTGCTGTGGTCCATTTTGTTCTACAGAAATTTGAAACATTTATGTAATCAAATATGTTTATCTTTTCTTTAACAGCTTCTGGATTCCTGTGTTACTCTTGCTGGTATAAAAAAAGCTATTGATTTTTATGTATTCCAGAAATGTTTTTCTCTTGGGTTTTCTAGGTATATAAACATGCAGAATTTTACCAATTACTTTTTCTTGCTGTACTCATTATATTTGTTAGACCATCTAAGATAATATTTAAATTATAATGGTGGTGGCAGGCATCTATATAAAGTTCCTGAACTAAATTGTATTAGTTTTAATATTTTACCATTTAAGGTGATATTTTTTCATATTTTTGGTAACATATTTCATTAGAACTAGTTCCATGATTTCCCCTATTTTGGAATTAACTTTTTATCAAGTAAGTTTTTAAGTACCTTTTAATGCAATCATTTGGTTTGTGTCCCTTAATTTGTTAGATCATTAATAGAATAGACCTCCTCATTGGACTGCTCTTCATGTTTAGCTAACATTGCTTGATCATAGTATATTAATTCTTTTGATGCACTACTGGACTTCATTCACTGTTTTGACTTTTACTTAGAAATTTATAGGTGAGATTGTTATATAATTGCATTCTACCTTTAAAATAGGCTGGCTTTACAAAATTTAATGGAAAGTTTTCCATCTTTTTTATAAGCTTCAATTATTTAAATATCATGAAAATTATCTTTTCTTTAAAGGATAGGTAGAACTTAGTTGTGAAAACATCTGGTTATAGTGCCTTTTTAAAAAGTAGATATTACTTTACCTTTCTAATTTTTCAATGGTAATTAGTCTATCATATTCCACTTCTTGGGTGAATTTTGATAATTTAAAATTTACTAGAGATCTCCCATTTCCTCAAGATTCTCAGGGGTATGAGAATTCATCTATAATTGTTCATTCATCTTTCCTTCCATGGTTATGAGTATGTCTCCTTTCTTATCCTTAATGAGTGGGCAGTTCACAGAAGAGCAAATTCAAATGGCTAAAAAATATACAAACACGTGCAGACACACAAATTACATAAAAGCAAAATATCACTTTATTCTCATCACAATAACCACATCTGCAAGAGTGGAGATTCTTCGTATAACAAGCTGGTGAAGGGTAGGAAGAAGTGAGCATTTCCCTCAAACACTGTGGAAAAATAAGTTACTCTAATAATTGTTCCAGAAAATAATCTGGCAGGATCTTTCAAATTTAAAAGACATCTGTGCCCCATCAATCCCACTCCTGGTAATTGATGCCATGTAAATAAAAGTACCAGTGACTGGCATGTAAAGATATTTAAGTAGAAAAATAGAAATCTTGGGAAGTGATTAAGTCTAAATACTAGGAAGGGTCAATAAACTATGGCCCATCCACACTTTATAATATTGTTACGTGATTAGAAAGAAGGAATTAGAGCTAAGTCAGCTGATTTGGTGGGATTTCCACAAGGTATTACTGGATGAAAAAGTCAGATGAAAAGGACTGTATTATATGTGTTGTGAACAATGACAAAACCAAACCAAAGCACTCTGTGTAGGGATATGGTGCATTCAGACAGAGAACACAGGTTCATCTGCGAGGGAGGCTGAGGGAATCAGATGTACGAGGCAAGACAGAGGGTGGAGAGATGGGGAAAAAAAGGAGAAAGAAGAAACTGTACTAAAAAGAAAAAGGTAGCCTCACATGTGCATGTGTGATATGATCCCATAAATTAAAAACTTATAAAAATGCAAATGTGTGTTTTTGCATAAAGAAACTAGGAAAAAAGATGGAGAGTTACACATCTATTGAATGAAGGGATGTCCATAATTGGCTATAAAGTGAAAAATCAGCAAGCTGAAGGGAAATAAGTATCATATGATGATACAACAGTGAAAGCAAAGAAAGAAAACTATGTGTGAACATGCTTGTATTTCCCTTGGTAAGCGCCAGGGGAAGGGGGCAAGGGAGAATGATTACCTTTGCCTTTAGACATCTGTATATATTATTATTTCACTTGTAAAATGTATGTGTATTATTTTTATAATCTGGAAATCATCAAAAAAGGAAAAGCATTAAGTGGAAAGTAAAACCAAGCAGTGATTATTATTAACATTTAAAATATTTCTTTCCTCTGTAAAAGGAGGATCTTCCTTTTAGGAGGAGGTTGTCCCACTTGTGACGTTAGTAGCCTCTGATGATTGTTGCCTGGGTTTATTAACTCAGGAGTAACAAAGTGGTGATATTATCATTGTGCTGTTTCTTCTTGATTTATTACTTGGACTACTTCTACAAAGACAAGCTTCCTCTCACCAACTATTTGATTACAATAATAATTTTAAGGACTATGCTGCTTAGATATTCTTGCCATAGGGAAAGTCAGTATTTAGTCTTTACACACACACATGCACTGTGGCAGTTTGAGGGTAGTTAGAGATTCTTGTACATTTCTCCCATGGAGAGCTGAGGTCTATGTCCCCTCCCTTGAGTCTGAGTGGGCTCTGTTCCTGCTTTGGTCAGTAGACTATGGCACAGGTAGTACTATGCTAGTTTCCAGGCTTAGGCCTTAAAAGACTGGAAATTAATCTCTTGGAGCATTTGCTCTCAGAGTCATTGGCAGTGATGTAAGAAGTCCAGCTACCCTGCTAGAGATGCCATGAGCCCTGACACCTTCTTGAGAGAGAAAGAAGCCCAGTTGGACCTAGCCTCAGCCATCCCTGCTAGGGGCCAACGGCGAGTGAAGCTGTCTTGAGTGCTCTGACCAGCCAAACCACCAGCTGAGTACCACCAAGTAACCCCAGTTGGTCACCAAATTCCTGACCCTTTGGAACAGGAGATATAATACAGACTTTGTTGTCTTAATCCACTAAGTTTTGGGGTCATTTTTAATGCAGCTATGGAACACATCTCTCTCTCACATACACACACACACACACACACACACACACACACACACACACCATTCAGCACTTGTTCTTTTGTATTTTTAAGATTGGAGAACACTCTTGTCTGAGCAGCATACTTGACCAAGTCTTTATTACCTATGTCAGATTTGTTCATCACTATTCTAAGATTCTGTTCTATGGATCTTCTCTGTCTCCAGCCCAATCCAGTGTTCCTTGCTACCAGATCAAACTTCCTAAAGTAACCCTTTGTGCCCACATCAGTTAAGTTTCTTCAGAAAGCTACTGAAACTGATGGTTTAGCTCCTGCTGGATTAGTTGGAAAGATGCATAGGGAGGGAATGGAAGGCAGAGCTGGGTAGCCTGGTGTCAGGAAGAACAGGAGCTGTGGAAACTCTGGGTGTCTCAGCAGCAGGGGGTCATGGGCATATTCTCTAGGGCTTTACCTTGAGATAACTCAGTTCTACCCATCTTTGGTCCCAGAATGGTTTCATTCAAAGGTTAAAAGTTATTTGATTTGGAATGTTCAAATCTGATCGTATAGCATGGGTCATCTCTACAGCCAGGGAGCACAGTGGGTGGCACGCACATGGCACTGTGGGAATTTCTGTCAGCTGATGGACACCACTCGGGGCATTTACCATAGTCCATCCCTCGGCTTCATGCAAACACACACTTGACCTTTCTTCATAATTATCCAAAGGTGACCCTGGACAACAGGCCAACTGCTGAAGCACTCAGCCCCTCCATGGGGGTGGTGGGAGAGTAACCCAAAGTCATCACCAACTGCTGCACATCGAAATGAGTTCTTGAGTTCACTCTCATTTTAGTTGGGGCTCTCCCAGTGATGTTGACTTCTACTGGAGTTTCACTGTGAGCCTATTGATAGTCTACAGTCTATGAACCAAATGTTAAATTTAACCATGACTGACATAACTGATACACAATAATGGAGAAGTAAAGCTGGGAGAAAAGTACAGGCAGAAAAAATATTAGTTTTGCAACTGTTATTTAAAACCCCTCCTCCACTACTACTTCATGTTCCCCTTTGTCCACCACCTCTGTGGGTGAAGTCCTTTGGAGTGGCCCAGCCATCTAAGGAGACATCCATAGACCTGGCTCTAGAGAAATGCAGTAGTTTGTTAACTTCTACTTAGGTGTATTATAATGCAAGGACATTGCTTAAAATGTTCCCCTAGATTTCACACATATGATATATACTCTTCCAGAATACACACACACACACACACACACACACACACATATATGTATATGTATATATGTGTGTGTATATATATATATATATATATATATATATATATATATATATATATTTGGCCATTTCTCTAATTGAGTAAGGAAATGACAACAGGGTCAGGTGGCACTCTCAGTTTCCAAGTAAGAAGAACTTTTTTTGGGTTGCTTGGGCACTAAAACCTCGAGACCAGTGGAGTCTAAAGGTGTGAGGACAGGAAGTCACATTTACGAGCAGATCATTAGGTAAGAACATGAGACATATGACCGTCTCTTGCCTCTCCCCTCATCTCTATCTTGTGGTTCCTGGACCTGTGCATTCCAGCTCTGGTTCAGAGGCTAAATCATTTGGGCCTTCAAGAGGCTGTCTCAACTGTTAATTTAGCTAAATGTTTACATCAGTTATAAAAAAATATATTGTTTTTTCAGGCAAAGTAAGAAAAGCATTATACCAACACATTTTTAGGCTTCTTATAAGACTTCCTGAAATATCTTTAGTTCTTGAAATAAGTACACAGATGTTGCTCTCTTTTTTTTTCTATTTTAACTCCTTATGAGTCACAAGAGACAAAATAGCACATTGATTTTTGACAAGTACCTGATATAGATATAATTTACGTAAGAATTCAATGCCATGCAAAGGTGTGGTTGGGATAATGAGCTGGGTAAAAAAAAAATGTGAAAGAATCTAATTTTGGCTTCAGCTCTGACCTTAGTCATTGGAAGGACAAAAAGCAAGGTAGCTGCATCAGTGTTATTTTGGGGATTTCTGAATTTATGTATGATCAAAGGTCATGTGATCATGTAGAGCTCCATCATATAAATGCATGCAACATAAGCACAAATTTATTGTGAATAATTGAATATTCAGTTCCAAATGAAAGTAAGCATTTAGATGTAACCGAGTGAAAAATTTTAGGTGCTTCACTTGTTGAAAATCTACCTATATAAATGTACACTGAATATTGCAAGGGTAAAATGCTGCAAAATCTAATGATACTATAAGCTGTCAATTTTATACACAAAATTAAGATGTTTCAAGTGGTTAAATAAATAGGAAAAAATAGAATGGAGTTAAAACAAGTAATAAGGGAAGGTATGTTATCTGGATACTGTAGGAAGCACATTGTGTCAGCTTTGGGCTGAGAGATGTTTATAAACATATAAATAACATTAAAAAGCACAGAAAGAGTAGAGATAATGCAGATTCAATTACATAATTTGGATTCTTGTGGTTTGATTTGACAGAATTATTCATGAAATGAAACAAAGTAACCTTTAAGAACTATAATTAAAGTTCAGTTTAGTTCATTGAATTTCAGCCAGTAATCTTTCCAGATTTCCTATTTGAGAGTTCTCATGCTGTGAGGATAAATTAAAAGCAGAATGTCAAGATATTTACTTCAAAATTTCCCAAAGAGATTCCAGAAGAATGTACAAAAATGTCTATGATAAATTTCTTTGACCCAGACACAAAAAAGAATATAAGGTATAGAGAAGAGAAGAAAATCTTAGGAAAGGAGAAACCCAAAACATATTTTATCTCACTCATCAAACATTTAAACAAGCCACTTCACAAGAATGTTTTATAAAGACACAATCTTTGTTCTCAAAAGGCAATTGAAAACATAGAGGCTAAAACTGCTAGAGGTTGCCAACCATTTTTGAAAGTTGAAGAATTTTGAGATTTGTCCACACTGAGTTCTACGTACGAAGGTGCTTCTAGAAAACATCTGTTTTTCTGTCATGCACAAAAGGTTACTGACAGTACTAAATGTGCTGGTCTTGTGTCTGATGTACCCACCACCGGACATGCAGAGACCACCAAATATCTTTTTTTTCCTTTTAAGTTTGAGAGCACAATAGAATCACACTAAATTCTATTATTCTTTTGCTTTATTTGCTTGCCAAGAGATTTCTGGCTCTCAAATACATCACAATATAGTGGGTCTGAAGAAAAAAAATATTTACTGTGTGGAAAATCCATAAAGTAAAATGTTCTGTAATTGTCTTTGATAATGGAAAACACATGGTGAAACCATGAGTGATTTAGGGATTACAAGCACACAATGTTTTGTTCACACCTTTCAGTTGTGTTTTCAGAAAGTACCGACAGTACAGCATAATGTAGCAGAATTGCTGGTCCTAAGCAAAAAGGTAGAAGGTCTCTTATATTATTTAGTTTTTAGTATAAGGAAAATTACCACATGTCAGGATATGTACAAGATATTGATATTGCTTTGAAATACACTTATCCAAAGTGCTTACACAAATGGCATAGCATCCATGATGGGTTAGAAATGCTGTTTGATCAAAAGACAGTGTAATGATACACTTGACAGATAACAGTACTGGCATAGTAGAACTTGCTAACAACCAATAGCTGCTTGTGGAAAAAGAGCTGATTTGCTGGAATCCACTGGAGAAGTCACCTTGAAAGCGTAAGTATTTCTGACTTGGCACTGCTGTAAAGATCCTGCCATCCTTCCTCTCCAGGGGTGTGTGTGCAATGAAAGCTGAACTGCAGATGGAAAAATATTTAATGCCAGTTACATTGCTCCACAACACATTATTATATTCAAGGTTTAAGAACAAACTTTTCTCAGGTGCTTGTATGGAACCCCCAGTGCATAGAAAAATTTTTAGAAATTTAAAAATGAAAGTGAAGGTAATGACCATAATCCTATTCACTTGGGTTCCCCAGAAGGCAGAGCCCAAGATCAAGGCTTATGTCCCAGAACTTCATCAGGATGTGTGATCTCAGGCAGTAAGGCAGGGAGGGAGCAAGGCCAGTACAAGGACACTGTGGCCACCACGAGTGCTGGAAGATAAGAGACGCCTTTCAGGATTGTCTGCCTGGGGGATGGAGGCAGACACATTTCTCCACCAGCTCCTGTCTCCCATTGGTCAAAGCTTTGCCTCCCTGAACATCAAGTTGCCTGTTCTTCCAGCTTGCATGTGTGTGGGCCCTGAGTGTCAACAGAGGAGTCCCAGGATGGATGGTGAGAGTCATGGCTTGGCCCCAATGAGGCGCCGTCAGTCTGCACCTACGTGAGGCTGATGGGAGCCCCCAGCAGTGAAGGCCAAGAGGACTGGAAGTGGTTCCTAGGAGGTGTCAAAGAGTGAGCTTCTGAGAATACTACTCAGAAGGCACCTTCCTCAGGCAGAGCACAAACAACAATGCAATTGTTTCGATACCAGTGATGCTATCTTTAATTCCAGCAGTTGAGAAGGAGGTAAACTGTCACCTTAGTTGATTACTGTGAGAGATAAAGAAAGGAAAGCTTAGTAACTCAGTGACAACATCACTGTGAACACTTCACCGTACTGGCACAGGATACAAAAAACCTTGCTCCTTCACCAATCTCAGTTGGAAGTGAGGAACTATAATATCTTAAATGTGCCACCTAGTAACCACAGGAGCCACCAAATGCTGGCAGAGCAGAGAAGTGATGGTCTCTGCGCCATGATGTCAAACTTTAAAGAGCATTCACCTTTAACATTACACTTGCAGTAATGATTGCATGGTTAAACGAGATTTCAGGTTGTTCTTAAATCCCAGCAGTCTTTCTATTACGGGGACCATCAGTTTGGGCCTTAGATGTGGCCAGGTATTCAATTTTAGCTAGCAGTGGACCATTCAGTATTTACCTAAAATGTGTATTTTAGTTGCCCTCTAATTTAATGTTCTAATAATCTGATAGTATTTTAGTGACTGTAGGGGACAGTGTTTGTGATTTGGGTTACTAAGAAGCTCATGATCAAGTTTGTGTTTCTCTCTTTTAATCACCAGGGCCTTAGAGTATGCAATAAGGAATTCCGATTAGGATTTAATGTTACTCCCCTATCCTTATTTTCTTTTTGCTCTCATTTCCTCAATTAATAATATCAAATTTTAAAAAGTTACTTTTTATGACAATTATAACAGTACATAGTTAAGGAATAGAAATAGCATCTCCCGATTCACCTCTTCTGACCCTTGGCACTCCTCCAATCACTTTCATTTCTATCAGTCATTTCTCCCGGGTGATATCAGCATATCACCTCCACATTGGTAAGTAATATGCTTACATTGCTACCACATGGCATATCAATTTAAGGCATTATTTATTGGTTTCCTGTTCTCGCAGGTGGGAGTTCAGCTCACTCACACTTCCTTCCCACCTCCCTACGTCTTCTCAGTATGGCTATTTTCCAGTTTCTGGTCGAATCACTGATTAGTGTTCCTATTATTATGACCACAGTAATATGACTTGCTGTGGAGCCAGTGTGTTTTGTTCCTGGAGGTGGTGGTGGCTTCGTCCCTGCCCCCCAACCCCACCCATCTGCTTAGCTTTTTGATACCTATCACCAATTTTTCAAAACTCTCCAATTTGATCTGTCAGTTATTGCCCAGCAATAGTTTTTCAAAATGCTCAAAACCCACAAATTCTATGTTCTTTCTCCAAACCAGTCTGGATTGGCTGTTCTTGGGGTCCTCGAATCCTCTTTGCAGTACTCCTGTGCTGAACCCCGTTTCTAGGAGCCTGGATCTCCTCTTTCTTACTTACTCCCTCATTTTGCTGAAGTATATATTTTGACTCTTGAAAAAGGATAAAATGGACGTAAATTTTAAAGTCCTCACATGTCTACAACTATCCCTGTTCTACCTTCATACTTGATAGATACGTTGGCTCCATACAGATTTCCAGGTTGAGTGGAAAGTTTTCTCAAAACTGTGCAGCTGTGGCCCCTCTGTCTGTTACCAGTTAGTGTTGAAAGTCTGATGCCAGGTCCATTTCTGTTCTTTCTTTTGCCCTTTTATTTCACCTTGAAAGCTCTCTATATACTTATCTATCCCTGCTGTTCTGAAAGTTCATGAGGGTGTGCTTTGGAAAAGGTTCTGTGTCCATTTATTGCACCGGGCACTTGCTGCCTCCTTCATTCTAGAAGCCTCTGTCCTGTTCTGGAAACTTCTTCTGAATCACTACTACTACATTGTGATAATAGCCTTTACAACATTTTTTTTTTCTGTTCTCGAACTCCTTTGGTCAAATTTTGGACACCATTCTCCATGCTGGCCTCTCCTTCCCCATGACTGACCTCTCATTTCTCTCTTTTCCCTGGCAATCCTTGCCATCCTATTTACTTTGAGGAGTGAAACACTAAAGCTGACTGGAAGCACTGAGTGGGCAGGGCTTTCCACCGGTGGGCTTTACCACGGGGGATCAGACAGTGAGCTGGACCCACTAAACATCAGTACCTGTATGTATTTTTCTCTGGGGTCATTTGTTGCTACAAAGAAGAATCCTCCAGTCTCCTGCTTGGGGCGTGTGCATGTGTGCGTGCTTGCGTGCTTGCGTGCGTGCGTGCGTGCGTGCGTGTGTGTGTGTGTGTTATTGTTGCCTGGGTGCAGAGTTTTTAAAGGCGGGAATGAGAAAGGGGGTTAGCAGTATTTGACACAAGGGAAAGGGCTAGGCAAAAGTCCTCATGAGAGGCAATATGGTAAAAATCTTCCTCAAAGATGTGTAGTTTCCTTATTATTCAAGAGGTCCTGGTTTTCTGAAATGACTCATTTCTGAGAATTTGGAGAGGCCTCATTCTCTACTAAACCAACTCAACATAGGTCTCTTTTTTGTAAGACCTGAAATTTTCTTGAGTAAGATATGATTTAATTCATGGGATTCCTGTGATGAATGAACACAGCAGAGGTTTCTGAAATGCAAGGTCACTCTTTGAGAGCTGATCGGCCTCCTTTTTCTGTTGGCTTTTATAACGGCCATACTTGGGCTGTTTCTGGCAGGCAAACATCCACACTTAATATATTCCCTACCTCACTAAGGTCAAGGATTGTACTTCAATTATATCCCTCCTACCACCATTCTAGATGACCTTCCCACTCCAATCTTGTCTTAATGATAAAAGAGAGAATGGTCTTTTCTGCTCTAGAGAGACAAAGAGCAAGATAGATTGGTCAGAACCCATACAACAGAGGTAATGTTGTGTTCTATCTTCCTCTAGGTTGTACCAAGGCATCCCTGGCCTTTGACACTCACCTAGCATGGACCAGCATTTGGTACAAGCCTGTATGAGTCCACACAGCAACCCCCCAAGACCTCAGCTATTGGATTCAGTATTTCTGGTTAGTGCAAGTATCCATAAATCAGCCCAATCCAAAATTCTGTTCTGCCCACTTTTAAGCACTCTCAAAATCCAAAACTAGATCTTGATAATATCAATTAAGCAATTTCTGTAATTTATTATGGACTTTTCCCCCCTACTTTGATTCTGCATTTTATCTTCTGGGCCATGTTGAATTAAAATCCTATTTCTTAGGAGAACAACCATGAAGAGTGGGACATGGGGTAACTGTAACTTTATCATGCTGAGGTGAACTAGCTTCCTTGGGAAAAGCTGTAGATGACACTATGCCAGAGGGCCAGGAAGGACTGGGGTCCCTGGTCCTCTGCACCCTTCTTGTAGCCTCACTCCCACCGGTCCTCTTTCTCAGCTAATACTCTAAGATTCACACTTGCTTTCAGGAAGTGTGGGAATTTAACTCATTATAATCAAGACACTGCCAGTTTAGTCTCTGAATTGGTTTCCAGCCAGTTTCACCTGGCAGTATCAAGAAACACATTTTTTTTTTCACTATGGTTAGTTACATAAAGGCTAAAAGTTTTACTCTAATTTGAAGATAAAAATGTCAGTATTTGGGTGGTGTTTTTCTTGCTGTTAGTTGCTCAGTGCCTTCTGAAGCAGCCATCCTACCCTCTGCTGTGTCAGTCCTCATTCGCTTTAGATTAGTGAATAGCAACATCTTCCTACTGCCCACGGCCCAGCCCTGGCCAGACTCTGTCCTCAGTGGGCAGATGGTCTCAGACTCCCACACATGGGATGACATTTTCCAGTTCCGGGACATGGGTGAGAGTCTCTTCCTTGGAAGTCTGATGTGTGCCACCTACTCTCTAGCATTCATTTCTGCACAAGTTAATTGTCTTTATTTTTAAACAACCCCAACTTCACTAAAAGTAACCATATAAGCATGGTTTGGACAGCTCACAGAAGGTAAGCAGGAGAGACCACCGGACTACAGGAGGAGGTCAGGGAGCCTCTTTCTCACCCATGGGATCCATCAGTTCCACCTACCTCTGTGTGCTTCATTTGAGTTCTGAAATTCCGATTGGCCTAGCTAGGTCAGGCTAGGGTCAATCACCCTTAGATCAAACAGGTAAGGGGGATGTGCAGGGGCCTGGTGATAGTCACCACAGGACTTGTCACAAGCCAAGCGAACCCCCCAGTTTGTGTCTAGAGCAGCGTCACTCCCTGTTGTTGACAAGGTACATCCAAACCCATGACATTTAAGGCCGTTAGTCCACACATCCAAGTGCCCTTGCTTCCAGACCTCTCCCTCCTGCTCTGCCCGATTTCCTCGTTCCACACTGCCTATTAATATCTGTTCTCTGAACATTCTCTGTTCATTCTCGACTCTGCTAGTTCTCGCCCCTTCCCACTGCCCTCCTCGGCAGTGTCCTGTCTACCCCACTCTACCCCACCTCTTTACTGAATGCTTACTTGACACTTACCTTACTTTTCCTTTTATTGCCAGCTGCTTTTCCTGTGCTATATATTGTCACCTCATGTCACTCAAGATTCTGATAGGAAACAGTTGACACACAAACTGGGCACTTTGAGAAGAGCTGGTAAGGGACGATTTATAAAGGTGACAGCGGAGTAAAGGAAGACCGCAGTCCTTGGGATGAACATGGCAGGGTTTGCTACCAGCCTTGAAGGGGTGAGGGGTGGAAAAAATTGTGCAGGGGCCCAGAGCTGGGAGGTGGGGCCTGCTCTCCGTGGGGACAGCCAGCCCCCCCTGCTGCTGCAGGGAACTGGTGGGGAGAAAGTGCTCCGACGTTACTCTTCTCCCCTATTCCAACCTTGTGCAGGTGCTTACCCATGGGCTCAACCCCGGGAGCTAGGGAGAACACTGGTGTGGTCTATCCAGCGCAGCTCCCAGGCACAGAGCCGGCAGGAGGAGGGAGGAGGGTGCATCGGGGCAGGGCCAGTTGAATATCCTGTGCACTCCTTAACTAGGTAAACTATCTCCTTGTGGCCAGCAGCCATATTTCTGTTTTATCATTCACTTTACCAGCCCTCCCCACCCCCCATAAAGACTAGGACAATTGCAGATGTTCAGTAAATGTGACCAGCTGGAGGTTGACAGATGAACAGCATCTTGACTGAACAACCTATGATGAGCAAAAAGGCTGCCTCTGTCCGGTCTTACTTGGCCCAGGTCAGGGAAGCTGCTGTTCTGATTGTCAGATTTCAGATACTAGCAGTTGGAGCCTTTGTGTGTCCACAGGTTTCCACACACACTAGAGAGTCTAATCTGTTTCCACCATCCGGACAGCAGTATATTGAATCAGACTGTGCCTTGTAGGTACATATGCTATCTTGCTTCTCTTTGTTCTTTTTTATTCACACATGTTTTCGGCATACCCTTGCTTTGGGCTTGGTTTAGACCTCTGGAATAAGATTCGAGTTTTGGTATAGGAAAATGTGGTGGGTTTTCATGGGCTTTTAACTATGACCAGTTTACCAAAATCTTACATCAGGGAACTACACATCAGGCCAGATAACGGAAAGCAGAACTGTGTTTCCTTTCTTCTGCTGCTTCTTCCTGGCCACTGCACAGAACAATTCCTAGGAATATAAATGGCATCCCCTAGACTTTTGTGACATAGTTGAACAACATCATTCCTGAGTTTTGCCCTGTAGTATCATGAAAACCTCACCACTCCTCTGGCATAGGGGTGTGTCTTCTCTGAGGACAGAATGACTGCCAGGGCTAGCTGCGGCTCTGGTGTTCCGTGAGGGCCCCCTAAAGTTCACACTTCTCACTGCACTTGTAACCCAGGCTGGTGTTAGCAAGTCAAGGACCATCTAAGGGTTGGGACACATTTGTGGGGACCTCAAGCTGAGCCAAGAAGAATCCTGTCCTATTTAAGATTGAGAGGCTTTGCCAGCTCAGAAATCCTAGATGATGAGAAGCAGCCCTTCTGACTGCACAGGGCTGTGCTCAACAGACTAGTTCTTAGCCAGAAAATGTTACCTTTGAAAACTGAGAGAATTTACCTATATAGGATTTTGAAGGCATTATTAGATATTTCTATATTTAAGCCCACATCCACATCCATACTCATATCCATATCTATATTTATATCTATATGCATATTTAATTACCTTTTCCCCCCTTTTCCTTATTTTTCAGCCAAGATTTGAGTCTCTAAGACCCATTTAAGTCCTGTATGGCAGTCTTGCGGGTTCACGGAAACTCTGTGTATGTGGACCTCAGAGAGCTGGCATTTGGGGACTTTGACTTTCCACCAGTATGTTGAACCAGTAGGATCCGTGAGGTATGAACAGGAAGAATCTTTACTGTTGGGTCTCACATTCCTTTAAATTGAATAGAGGCTAAAGCCCCAAATGAAAATGTGGGCATTCCAGTCCTATGACTGTCGTGACTATGCTTACGTACAAAGAAGTCTTATGATCATAAGTCACCAAAAGACTGAGGTTCAGCTCAGAAAGAGCTGATCCCCATATGATGATCATGACTCAACTTGATTTGACATTTACCTCGTCCTCCCCCCAGCTGGCTGACAGACAAACCACTTGCAGGAGAAAGGAGTGCATCACAATCCTACTTATCTCCCTGCCTACCTGGCCTTTCTACTCCTTCCCCTAGTTCCAGTCCTCTGGACAGTGGGCACTGGGAAGGCAGGAAAGTTGGTTAGAAAAGCTTTTCCTTGACTGCCCACATCCTAATATGATGTCACCCTGCCACACCTCTGGGACTGCCAGGTATTTACAAGTTGATTCTTTCTCTCCTAGGCTGCTTTTGTGGAGTGACTGGAGACAACCTTGGGAATATTCAGAATAACTCCTGTGATTTAAAGAAATGCATTTCCCCTGGTTGACACGTCCCAGTATCCCCTGTTGTCTTGGCAGTCCACTGAACACACACATCTTCCCACAGACAAACTCCATCCAGGTAGTTGTCTTGGCCAAGATCAGGAATCATCCAGTTAGCTCATCTGGTCCATGGAGAAGAATCCCACCTTTTTTTCCCCTGATTTGCCAAAATCAACTTTGAAAGAGTAGACCCATCCCAAGGTAGTGGCAGTTTTCCTCCACTCTACCCCCAATGCCGCTAGCCTACCTGTCTCTTGTCTCTTGATCTTCTGGGTGAGAGTCAGTTCCTAGTGCATGGAGCCCCTCTAATCAGAGTGGTTCATTGCAAGCTCCCAGGTGGTCTCATTGGCTTCACTCTTTCTGGGCTTAAGACAAGCACCCACCATGCCACCCTTCTTCCCATCCAGGGTACAAGCATCTGCAGCCTTTTATGGAAAACCCCTTTTCATCTATCTCCCTAATTTTCAGCAACCCAATATGTTTGTTCCCAGTATAGGTGAGGGAGTCTAAAGAGTCACAAAAGCTGGTTTTACAATTCCTGTGTTAATTCTGCCTATAGTCTGCTTTGGAATACAGCATCTACAGCATTCTGCTGCCAGCATGCTTGCTTGGTAATGCTGTTTACATTCCTCATTAGAGAGCACATTGGACTACTAATCTAACCCTATTTTGTTTGCTTTGAACTGCATCCGGGTCAAGGTAGAACTAACCTGGAAATTTAGCAGCTTATCTACAGACCTCATATCCCCAGATTTCCTCTGCAGTCTGGTCTCCCTTATCATGACTGTGCATATCAGAGCCCTAGATCCTGTGGGGCATGGGTTATCAGGGGTCAGGAAACTTCTGCAAAGGACAAGAAAGTAACTATCTCAGGATTTGTGGGCCATACAGTCTGTGTCACAATTATTCCACTCTGTCCTGGTAGGGCAAAAGCAGCTACAGACAGTTCTTAAGCAAATGAGTGTGGCTGTGTTCCAGTAACACTCTATTTACAGAATAGGCAGTGTGCTGTATTTAGCCATGGAGTACAGTTCCCTGACCCCTGGGTTAGATCAGCAAACATAGAAAGAGGAATGGTGACCCTAACTATACTGGGAATTTGGGCAGAAATGGAAGAGATCCCCAATGAATTATTGAAAGCCCATAGGTTACAAAGGATAAGGACCTGCTTTTCCAGAAGTTGTGAAGACTTTAGAATCTTAGTTCTGGAATTTGAAGAAAACCTCAGAAATTCTAGCTGGAAAAGGAACACATTTGCTAAACTTTCAGAGTATGATTCTCAAAAAAAAGGAGGAGTAGGAAAGTCAACACGGGTGAGTGTTCAAGGTCACTGCCACTGCCAAGGTCACTCCAGGCCTCCCAGAAGGCTCTCCATAGTGCACTTCTGTGCCATTGTGCCTTCCGAAGAATTGACCAACCTGCTTGGACACCACTCTCACTTCTACCCTTTGCTTCATGAAACAGTTGTTCACAAAGCCATTCAAATAGGTAGCAAATGCTTAATCCCTCAAGCCTTAACTGAGGGTGCCCAACTAGGGCTTCCAAAATCCAGTATCTGCATCTTGTTGCCCTGGGAGCTTTCCCCAAAGCCGGGAAGGTCTTTTTGCCAGAGCCAGGCAAGCTGGAATGAATGCTGGGGAATGAATACTCAATACCCCACACAACCTTATGTCTTCAAGGAAGGGAATAACGGACTATGACTTACACTGTTCCCTGGAGGTGTCTAGTGATTCTGAGCTCCAGTCACTCCTAGGGGAACATACTTCATAAAGTACCTTTTGTTGGCACTTTCCGTTTCCTGTTTTACTTCCCAACTTCCTTCTGGAGTTGCCTGCACTTCCCAAATAAACTCTTTGCTCTCTGGGGAAAACCCAACCTAAGCAGAATGTCACTTTCCCTGTGCACCTTTCTGCAAGGTCTCCTTTCTGCTTTCTGCAGTGGGGGCCTTGAGGCACCCCTCATATTTCATTCAAGTCACTTGAGTCCGATGGGGCTCGTCCCCTGCAGTGAGTGAGGTTTGAAGTGGACCTTACTCTCCTCAGCATCACTGTCCCTGGCCTGTCACTCAGTGAGGAAGACGTGTTTGCTGACTACAGGGAGCCTGAGCTGTAGATAGAACAGATGTGAAGAGGCAACTTTGGAGGGGCTCATGCCACACTGCTCACCACATGTAGTAGCCACTAGCTACATGCGGCTATTTAAATTAAACCTGGATAAAAATTAAAAATTCAGTTCCTTGGTCACACAGGCCACATTCCAAGTGCTCTATAGTGGCATGTGGCTAGTGTGACCATATTGTACAATGCAGACACAGATCATTTCTATCTTTGTAGTTAGTTCTATTGGACAGAGTGGGGCTAGGGAGCAAAATGGAGCGCACCGACTCCACGGTCTGGTTACGTGCAGTTTGTATGGGTCACGAAGCTCCTAAAAGCTTTCAGGAATCTGGGGAGTATGAACTAGCACCAATATCCTGCACTTGTGGTTACCTAAGGGCAGACACTACTTCACATCGCAAGAGAGAACCAGTGATGTATAGTCAGGTTTTCAAACGATTGCTTTATTTACATTTTGGCTGAACCACAAAAAAGAGAAAAAGTACTTCAAAGTTTCCTAGCCAAATTGAGATTCATGTCGTGTGGTTTAGCCTTCCAAAGTTCACATCCTGTGCTGCCCATGCAGGGTAGGATTAAGAGATTTCAGACAGATGTAAAGGCAAGAAAAGATGAAGCCGCTCTCCACCAGTGGGGGCCGGATAGAATGGATGGGCGAGAGCAGGCACATCCCTTCTCCAAGCTTTTGATTAGGAAGTGGAATGTTTTCTGGTCATAAAATGAATGTTTCTCTCATTTGGGTTGAATTTTTTAAGACATGCTTTTGACCTTTGGCAAAGGTAGGACAAGAGCAGTGTGCAATCCAGCCCGAGGGCAGGGCCCATAGTGGGCCTGATTTTGTTTACCTAGGACTTAGCTGAGAACATGGTGGGTGCTCAGCAACTGTTTACTGAATGAATGAATAAGTGACCAGATGGAGGAATGGACATATGGAACTTGAGTCCACCGTAGTAGGCAGTGGGAACTACATGGCCAATAGGAGGGATGCTATGGAAACTGCCCACTGTGTCCCGTCCCTGCTTTCTTAGAATCTATTTTGTTAACTTTGAGCCTCCAGCTACAAAACTTCAGCAAGATCAAGTCTTCTTTGGCTACAGGAGGGCTAGAGATGATTGAACCAGGTTTCAGGGTCAATTCACACAGGGGCTTCTAATGTCTTTCAAGCTGGTAAAATGGATTCCACATATGAAGAGCAGTATAGCCTTTTATTTTTTTTATGTAACTCTAAAGGGGAGGAAAACAATCAACAAGGTGTGTTAGGAAGCATGTTTCCTTGGTTTATTTTTTTGAATAGGTAGCATGTTTCCATGGTTCAAAATACAAAAAGCACAAAAGGTATTCAAAGAAAGGTCATACTCCTCCTGTTTTCCACCCATATCCCTTTCTAAAGTTAAACAGGTCACTGCTTTCTCTCGTATCCTTTAAGGGATGGCCAATGCCTCTAACCTCGATGAAAAATGGTATCTCCTTTTTTTATTAACTTATGATTTACTCTCTTTTGCTCATTTTTTTTTTCTCAATCAACCATATATCACTCCTGCTTTGGCTCTTGCCTCACTGTGCCTCTTGGCCAGACTATTCTCTGGGAGGTCCTGGCATCTCTCTCATCAGCCATGGATCTTCCCTTGCTTCCACACCTACACTTGTCTTCTAACTTCCCTCCCTGCCTAGTTCTGGGGCCTTCTTCTGTCCTCTCTGTGTTACCAGACTTACCTTCCTAACACACCATGCTGATTGTTTTTCTTCCCTGCTCTAAACCCTTCAGTAGCTCCCCTTGCCTTCCCAACAAAGCCCGAAGAGGTGCTTTGCCTGAACTTCCGGGCCCATCCCAGCCTGCCATCCCACCCTGCTGTCCACGCATGTTCATGCCCTCCCTTCTCACCTTTGTTTTGAGGATTCCATTGGATTAAGATGCATCTTCCAAATCCTCTCACTTTCCAAATCCTGCCCCTTCTTCAGAGAACCTCTCAAAAGCTACTTCCTCCATTAAGTCTTCCAGCTGGAAATGGTCTTTCCCTTCCTGGGCCAGGCAGAGCAGTGAGTGTGTTTCTCTTTGCACTGCAGCTATTTTTTCCTATCTTACATCCTCTGCTAGATGGAAGGTTTCATGGGGGCAGGGAATGTGTTTGTCTTAGACATTTCTGCTTTCTCCAGTTAACCTAAAGCCATGTCTGTGCATCTTGTCTGTATTGCCTAACGCAAAGTTGTTGGACAAGCATTTAAGAGGACAGTGTCTGCACATTTCAGGGCTCTGAGGAATTTCTATGAGCAGCGCCTTTATTCTCTACACTAAAAATACCAAATTGCTCTTCTTCTTTTAAGTCCCTCATGGGAAATATGGTCATTTGGTGTGAATAGGAAATAAATTCGCTATGAAGCATATTCAGAACAGATGTTATATGCCATGAGGTTGCTTGAGAGTACATATCCATAAGCTAAAAAAAAAAAATCTTTTCATCAAGCTTGGAAAGGGCTGGCATATTAAGAAGCATTATAACTGATTCATTGTATTTTGTGAAATGTTTCCCTTAAGCAGTAGCTGGCTGAAGTTACGATCTAGAATATTTAAAGATATACCTGTTTGCAGCTGCATATACTAACATTCAGGTGCACTAAAATACATGTAACTCTACAGAGAATCAAGCAAAACTCTGCTTTTCATGTTTGACACTAAGTAAACTGACCAGCCATTGACCTCTGGTAATGACTTTGGGGCACACAGCTATATTACCATCATTGTGTGTATATTTTAATCTCTTCACGGGCTTCAGTGTTGTGCTGGAAATTCAAAGGGGTGGTGGAGGGGTCAATGCGTTTGCTTCATCCGCCCAGCACCTGTTCTTAAGGACTTTTTCTGCATCTGACTTAAAATACAATAGAAAGTTCCTGCTCCCCTGTCGATGGGGATATAGAGCTGGCTCTTTCCAGTTTCTCCTTAGGAAGGAATGGGATGTATTTGCCCAGGTAGATGGCCACATGCCTGTAGAAAAAGTGGCGAAGGTGTTTTTGGAACTTCTCACCGACGAAGGCGTAGATCACGGGGTTGACGCAGCAGTGCGAGTAGGCGATCACCTCCGTCACCAGCATGGCCAGGTCCAGCTGCTTGCTCTTCTCACAGTCTGTCTCAAAGAAGGTCGTTTGAAAAACAGAGAGAAGGAGAACCAGGTTGTAAGGTGTCCAGAAAATGAAAAAGACCACCATGATGACAAAAATGAGCCGGATGGCCTTGTACTTCTTTTTACTGGGACATCTCAGCAGCGTTTTGATGATTCCTGAGTAGCAGACAGCCATAACGAGCAGAGGCAGGGCAAGACCCAAGATATTCATTCGCAGCACGAGGAAATGCTTCCAGGTGTTTTCTTCATTTTCTGGGTAAAGAGGACTACACACAGGCTTTCCAAAATCCTCTTGGGACTCGTGGAAGATAAATTCCGGGAGGGCTGCTAGCCCTGCCAGGCCCCATGTGAAGATGCTGGTTGCCATGCCAAATGTTATAGTTCGGGTTCGAAGGGCGAACACGGCATGGACGATGGCCAGGTACCGGTCTATCGTCAGCAGGATGATGAAGAAGATCTCGCTGTACAAGCCCAGATAATAAAGCCCTGAGAGGAACTTACATATGCGGTGACCAAAGACCCACTCATTCCACGCCACATAGTGAATCCAGAACGGCAGAGTGAATAGAAAGAGCAAGTCAGAAATCGCCAAATTAAACAGGTAGATGTTGGTCACAATCCGGAGCCTCTTGTATTTTGTGAGGATCACCAGCACCACCACATTGCCCAGCAGCCCAGCCCCGAACACCAGGGAATACAGCGGGGGCAGGAACTGCGCCCCCAGCTCCTTGACATTGACTTTTTCACACGGCATTGCCTCCTCGTAGTCGTAGGGTGTGGTGCCCACAGCCGCAGCCTCAGGCCAGTCTACGGTGGTCCCCATTTTTCTAGCCCTCTGTGACAGAAAGAGAGAAAAACAATTAGGCACGATCACCCTTTGTAACCACACCAGTTAATTTATTCATTCACCCAACAAAACCACATGTGATGAACAGCCCGTACATTTAAAGTTCTTCAGCACGCATTTCAAAAGATGTATCAGAGATGCAATGGGCAGGTGTGAGGAACGAAAGGTCGGAAGTTCTGATCGTCAGCAAGACCCTGTGATGGGAAGGAACAGATACTGTGGATGGTGGTGAAGGATGTGCACGTGGGTTTCTGAGAGCATTTGAAGGAAGAAAGACAAAATAGGGGAAAAAAACAGGCTGGATCATGATAACAATAGCATTATAACAATTATTTAAAATGTGTTTTAAGGCATTTTGCATTTTATGTTTAACAGTTTATAAATGACTTCCAAATTGTTTTACCTGTTTAAAAAAATAATGCTTATAATAATAATAACAGTGATTATTATTACAAATGACTACCCTTCATCGGAGCTGATGGAGAAACAACCTCTACAAGTAAACAAAAATGTTCAGGCTAGACCTGTGGTATTTATGTCCAATTCTCTGCAGTGATTTTTAGGTTTAATTTTTAAAGACTTAGCTACTATAATTGACTATTATAACAATTACAGTGACAAGTGGAACTAACCTAGGATTCTTCCCTCTTCCTGCTCCTGATGGTGCTGAGATGAGCTGGTCATGTGTCAACAGCAAACTCCTTAGGGCTTCTCTTTCGCAAAGGAGCTGAGCAGGAGGGGGAGGCCAATGGGATTTCCTATTAAATCTGATTGTTTTTAGACAAGGATGCCTAGTGCCTGCTTTTCTTAAGATTACAGATTTCACTGTAGAAGCAGGAAAAGCAGACCAGGAAGTAGTTCCCTGAAGGGCAGCTAACTCCTGCCTTCCATCCTCGGCAGTCCTGCCATCTTTCTCCTTTCTGTGAGGAGGGCACGAGTGGGGGCCATGACTACATGTCAGAGCACATTTCTCAAGGTAGGTTTTGGGGATGCAATAATTAGAGCCAGCAAGGAACTGGCTTCTTAATAGAGTATTGGACCCCAAAGGTCAGCCCCTCTCAGGGGCTTGTGTAGTCAAAGTGAGAGCAGAGATGGGGACACAGGGGCCACTCCCAGCCATCCTCTCACCAGCTGGGGACGTGGGCAAGCCCTTAGCTCTGAGTCACATTTACTCATCTCCAAAATAAGCATCACGACATCACTTGAGGTTATGGGAAGAATCAAACGAGAGAGTGTACATGAGATCACATTTTAAGCTAAAAAAAGCTATAAAATTGGTAGGGAGCAGAAATGAAGGAAAGATGATGAGAAGCCATTTACTGTGAAATTAGGGAAAAGTAGAGTCTCTTGGATAGAACTTGTTGATCTGTTTTTATGGCTCTTGTCCCAGTAGCTCACATGACTGGTCAGGGACACACATTCAGGCTTTTGAGGTGAAAAATGGGGTTGGATGATCTTACCAGCACTCTTACTCCGATTGGCATAATCCACAGCAGCAGAGAAGGAATACCCATCACTTTGTCTCTTGTGTGTTTACAATCACAGAACGTCCCTCTACACTTCAGTGTCTAATGCAAGACAGGGACACAGCAGCTTGCTCTGGAAGCAAAGTAGCCTCTACTCATAGTTAATTCTTTGTGTTTTCTTTCCTTTTCTCCCAGATTGATCTAAACATAAGTCTAACTTCCAAAAAAATTCACTGAAGTTTTGTTCAGCTTGAGGACTGTGTCTTTAATTCATGTGTCACTTCCAAAAGCAACTTGTCCAGTATAGAATTGTAGAATCTTCCGGGGGCTCTAGAACACAAAGCCCAGGGGAGCATGCAGGGTCTCTAGAGCCAGGAGCCAAGTCCTTGATTACTAGTTACATGGGGTCAGAGATACGAAAACTGATATGGTTTTCTTCTGTCTATGAAGCCCTAATCAAAATGAATATTTAGATCTGAAATAGCCAAGAGGTTTGAATTAGGTTCTAAAAATGGCATTTTGAATTTTGGAAAAATGACATGGTTATAGTAAATAAATAAATGACATCAACCGTAAAGGAAAGCAAAAAAAAACTAAAGCAAAAGCCACCCTAAGTTTCACCATGTGGAGTTGACCTGTTAGCATTTCTCTATGCAGATAAGCATACATGGGTAAAAGCTGTGCAAAATATGAGATCATATTACTTCAGCTGGTTCGCTGAAACTGCTTACTGTACAACTCAGCTGTGCAATGTAAATGAAGTTTCTTTAGTGTCCAAAACAATTTGGGTCTCTGTTCCCAGCTTCCTGCCTCCTGGGTAGCAAGAAAAATGATTCACAGATTTTAGTCAAAAGTGGCTTAAAGTTAGTCTGACCCATTCACTTGAATGATGATTTTAGGTTTTACTCATCCTGTTTATGTTGCCAGCCTGTAATTTCAGTTTCTGTCCTCTCACTGGTCCTTTCTGAGATGGCAGTGGAGATACAGGGTAGGGGCCAGCATAATGACTCGAGGGTGGGCAGGATGGGAAGGGGGTGCCTTTGTCTCCCGTCGGTCCCATTCCTGTGGTTGTCGTCTGCCCGGGTTGGGCGGCTTAGGCCCAGCCCTGAGCCCTTTGCCAGCATCTGTATTTAATGGCCTCATGAGCCATGGTTGTGGTGGGCATGTCTCCCAGGTGGCAGATTTCCCTCAGCTCTGACTGGAACAAAGAACCCTCTGCTGCTGCCACATGTCCATCACATTTCTGGCCCAGGCTGGCCCCCTTCTGAACTGGCAGGTACCAGGCATGCTGCTCCTTGCCTTCATGCCCATGCCATGCATATGCCCATCCCGAGAGACACTCAAGAGTATAAACTCCATCTTTTTTCTGCCTCATCACTCACTTAACAGTGCTGCCCACCCTGTGTGGGTAAGAAGGCACCTGGCAGAGAGGGTTCGTCCTCTTGGAGTCCCCCAGTTTATCAAACAGACCTCCAAACCCCCTAACTCTGGGCAAAGCCTGGATGGGGGGGATCTGGGAGTTCACAGCTGTGACTGTTTCTCTTCATAGCCACTGTCTCTTTTCTCACAATTCCTGGAGGCAGAGGGAGAGGAGCCCTTTTGCCCCCAGTCTTGGCTGGCCAGCTCCAAGTAAATATATATATGCAACTTCCACTTTTATTAGGTAATATGTAATGGCTACCTCTCCCTGTTAGCAAGCATAGTTTTACACTCACCAATTTAGAATGTTAATGAATGTTGCAAAGCTGAAATAAGGATAAGCATCTAGAATTGGGGAGCCTTCTTTAGAAAATGTATTTAAGTTTGGAAAATGCCATTTTGATTCTTAAAAAATTTTAAGTGATGACGCTCAAAGCTGATGGGGTTGCACTGAACCTGGAGAATTCATTGCTGATTCAATAAGTTTTGGACATTTTATATATAATAAGAATCATCAAGATACACATGGCTTTGATCCAGCAGTTCTACTCCTTGGAATTTACCCTAAGAGAAAAAGTCCTCCAAACCAAAATTCAATATGTACAAAGATGTTCACTGTGGCATCGTTTTCATAACAGAAAGCAGAAAAGAAATGGGAACAGTCTAAATGACACAAGAAGGATATTTTGAATAAATTGTCATCCATTTACACAATAGATTATTATGTAGTCAATAAAACAAATATTTCGAGACCCAGTAGTATCACAGACAAATGTTTAGGAAAAATAAAGAGTGTAAACTGTGCAAACTAAGATTGCAGCGATGTGAAACTACATGTGCATTTAAAAGGCAATGGATGAAAGAACAGTTGTTCAAGGCAAGTGGATTATAATTTTTAAACTTGTAGAATTATTAAAGTTTTTGTGTATTCTCTGATCAATTAAACTGTAATGAAAAGCAGGTGCCTTCAGGCAGGGGCTGCTGGAAGTTTCGGTAAAGAGTTTCTGAAGGTAATTGGGTTGAAAACCTAGGCAAAGGTCAAAATAAAGAGTTACACATCATAAGAAACCTGAAGTGGAGGCCACACTAGGTAAAACATCCGGATTTTGTTTTAAAGGTTAGAAATCTTAGCTCGGTTCTCCTCTTTGATCTTAGGTACAGCTGATGTGCAAACACTGGATTCAGTAAGGGGAAATTTCTTGTAGGGTCTGGACAGCTGTGCAGTCAGGGGCTTAGCCAGCCTCCACAGGGAGACTGAGAAGGGCCTTCAGATGACCATGGCATGCACCTCCCCGTGAACACATGCCTCCAAATTATGTAGTGTGTGATACTTTCACGCCCACATTTTCTCTTCTCACTGCTTTCCAATTCTCAGTGTTTTTGGCAAATGCTGGAGTTGGTGGTCTTATCCAGCTGTTCTTCTCTTGGTGGAGCCCAGACTCAGCCTCGGTGGCTGTGCTCAGATGTTCCTGAGTGAATATCAGAAGGGTACTTCCCCACTTCACAGTAATTCAAACCTCCCTGTCTTGTAAGAAATGGCGAACATTTCTCTGCACCTGCCAACACCTCCCCAGACACAAGCCAGAGCCTCTCACTCATGAGGATCTCCTCAGGGAGGCTTGTTAAACACCAAAGATGCCCCAGATAAGCTTGTGACTGCAGCCCTGTGGTCTTGTGCACTGGTCCACATGGTGCATCTAAAGGGAGGAAAAATTCTTTCTCAGCACAGATCACATAATGCAGGAAAAGGTCACAACTTTTCTTTGTATAATGTGTTTTTTCCTTATTGTTAACAACAATCTGGAAAGGGAAAAAGTGCTAGGAAGACAATGGTCTCTGAGTTCCAGAAGCTTACATTCTTTACACTGATCAATGTGAGAGAAGAGTCAATAATAATCGTGCCTTCCTTAGGCCAGGCTCTTGACGTATGCTTGCTTGTCCTCCCAGCTGTGCAAGGCAGGTGTTTGTATCCCCATTGATAGGGGAGCAAACAGAGGCTCAGCAGGCTCGGTCACTTGCCGGAGGCTCTCCTGTCCGCTTCCAGCAGAGCTGGGACTTGATCCTCTGTCCTTTGGCTCCAAAGCCCACACTATTATTGCCTTAGGATTCCCTTTAGTAAGGACCGCCACACTCCAAGATCACATAATGTTTGCATTTATTCTAGTAACTTTGTGATTCAGTGTTTTTACACATATAAATCTTTACTCTATTTTTAATTTAAATTGATACATGGTGTGAAGTGCACTTCTATTTTACTTCTCTCTAAATGGTTGAATAACCACCCTTCCCTCCTTGGACTTGAAACATCATTGGTGTCCTATCTTCTTTCATATTCCTGATTCTGTTTATGTATATTACATTCCACTCCACTGATCTCTTATTTCTGTGCCAGAAACTCTTTTAATTATTAGAGATATTAGGTTGTTGATTAGATTATATGATTATGCAACTTCATTTCATTATTCATTTCTAAATATGTCTTATCTAGTAGAGCCATTTGTTCAGTTTGAATCACTTGGGCAATTACTTATCACAACATAATTGAGTGGAATTGTAATACATTTGTAAATAAATTTAAGAAGAATTGATAACTTGACAATATCAAGTTTTTATATCTGGGAACATGACATGTTTACCTACTTATTATAGTTCTTTTCATTTCTGGTCTTGTGCATTTCTTATTGTTTCTATCTATCTTCCTATTTTCTGAGGTTACTGTGAACGAGATCTTTTTTCCTAATAAATTTTTGACTAATTATTATATTCAGCAAAGAAAATTATTTAGTTTTTCAGCTGCCATCATACTGATTTTTAAAATAAGTTCCTTCAGGACTTCTAGATTGCCAGGCATATTACCTGTGAAACACCGATGAGAGTCCAGCCTCTTTTCTTGCAGTGCTCATTTGTTTTTCTCACATTATTGCTTTGGCTGGAAATCCCACAGAGATGTTGAATAATAGTGATATCCGTAGTTTGTCCAGTTCCTGATTTGAATGGGAGACCACCCCCCACCCCTTCCAACCTTTCGAAAGTCCCAGAGCACTGAGCAAGCCTTCCATTGTTCCTTAAGACAGTCTACTTTCGATAAAAGCTCTTAAGAATTTGAGTAAGAATCTTGAAGAATGGATGGCAATTCAAAAACTAAGCCATTGGACATAAGCCTGAAAAATAAAAAGAGGAAGCTTGAGGAATACTTTTAGTCTTTAGGGGATAAGAAAATTAACATTTTTTGAGTAGGTACCTTGTTTGATGTTCCTTTCTAGAAACTTAACTTGTTTTGTATGATCTACTTATCGCAACAACAATGGGAGATAGGCATTTTTATTATTCTGGTTTTATGGCTTAAAAAAACCTCAGAGAAGGGCGGAGCCAAGATGGCGACATGAGTAGTTCAGTGGAAATCTCCTCCCCAAAACATATATATTTATGAAAATACAATAAATACAACTATTCCTAAAAGAGACACCAGTGGATGCAGTACAACAGCCAGGATACATCTACATCTGTGAGAACTCAACATCACATGAAGGGGGTAAGATACAAGCCGCCGCCAGGTGGGACCCAAACACCCCCCACCCCAGAACCCAGCAGGAAGAAAGGAGTCAGAATGGGGAGGGAGTGAAAGCCCAGGACTGCTAAACAACCAGCTCTAGAAATCTGCACCTGGAGTGCAGACACAAGGTTGTACAGGGTGCTGGATATTAGAGAAACGGAAAAAGCAAAACCTGTGGGCAGGTCCCCGTAATGGGCACCCCTGAGACAAAAGAAAAGCGAGTGCCTTTTGCAAGTCTTAAAAAGACAGGGACCCCACAGCTGGATGAAGTCGTCCTGACACAGTTAGCCAGCAGCTGGGAATCCCGGGGAACTTTAGGCACCCTAAACCCCTGGGTGGCAGCACAGCTCTGAAGCCCCTCACGGCAATAAGCAGCCTGCCAGTCATTCCCCAAACTGGTGCGGAGCCCGACACACCAGCCCAGTAGTGGGAGAGCAGCAGCACGCACCGGGGGTGGCAGTGCCAGAGGGGACCGGGAGCGGCCTGTGCAAGCCTGCCATGGCAGCGACCGAGCAGCCCAGGAGATACAGAGAAGTCATAATACCCATTCTCCATAAAGGTTTCCAAAAAATAGAAGAGGAGGGAATACTCCCAAACTCATTCTATGAAACCAACATCACCCTAATACCAAAACCAGGCAAAGACCCCATCAAAAAAGAAAACTACAGACCAATATCCCTGATAAATGTAGATGCAAAAATACTCAACAAAATATTAGCAAACTGAATTCAAAAATACATCAAAAGGATCATACACCATGACCAAGTGGTATTCATCCCAGGGATGCAAGGATGGTACAACATTTGAAAATCTATCAACATCATGTACCGTATCAAGAAAAAGGACAAAACACATGATCATCTCCATAGATGCTGAAAAAGCATTCGACAAAATTCAACATCCATTCATGATAAAAACTCTCAGCAAAGTAGGTATAGAGGGCAAGTACCTCAACATAATAAATGCCATATATGATAAACCCACAGCCTACATCATACTGAACAGTGAAAAGCTGAAAGCTTTTCCTCTGAGATAGGGAACAAGACAGGGATGCCCACTCTCCCCACTGTTATTCAACTGAAGGTCCTAGCCATGGAAATTAGACAAAACAAAGAAATACAAGGAATCCAGATTGGTAAAGAAGAAGTTAAACTGTCACTATTTGCAGATGACATGATATTGTACATAAAAAACCCTAAAGATTCCACTCTAAAACTACTAGAACTGATATCGGAATTCAGCAAAGTTGCAGGATACAAAATTAACACACAGAAATCTGTAACTTTCCTATACACTAACAATGAACTAATAGAAAGAGAAATCAGGAAAACAATTCCATTCACCATTGCATCAAAAAGAATAAAATACCTAGGAATAAACCTAACCAAAGAAGTGAAAGACTTATACCCTGAAAACTATAAGACACTCTTAAGAGAAATTAAAGAGGACACTAACAAATGGAAACTCATCCCGTGCTCTTGGCTAGGAAGAATTAATATCGTCAAAATGGCCATCCTGCCAAAGCAATATACAGATTCGATGCAATTCCTATCAAATTCCCAACAGTGTTCTTCAATGAACTGGAACAAATAGTTCAAAAATTCATATGGAGCCACCAAAGATCCAAAATAGCCAAAGCTATCCTGAGAAGAAAGAATAAAGTGGGAGGGTATCTCACTCCCCAACTTCAAGCTCTACTACAAAGCCACAGTAATCAAGACAATTTGGTACTGGCACAAGAAGAGAGCCACAGACCAGTGGAACAGACTAGAGACTCCAAACATTAACCCAAACATATATGGTCAATTAATATATGATAAAGGAGCCATGGACATACAATGGGGAAATGACAGCCTCTTCAACAGATGGTGCTTTCAAAACTGGACAGCTACATGTAAGAGAATTAAACTGGATCACTGTCTAACCCCATACACAAAAGTAAATTCAAAATGGATCAAAGACCTGAATGTAAGTCATGAAACCATAAAACTCTTAGGAAAAAACATAGGCAAAAATCTTTTAGACATAAACATGAGTGACTTCTTCATGAACATATCTCCCCGGGACAAGGGAAACAAAAGCAAAAATGAACAAGTGGGACTATATCAAGCTGAAAAGCTTCTGTACAGCAAAGGACACCATCAATAGAACAAAAAGGTATCCTACAGTATGGGAGAATATATTCATAAATGACAGATCCGATAAAGGGTTCACATCCAAAATATATAAAGAGCTTATGCACCTCAACAAACAAAAATCAAATAATCCAATTAAAAAATGGGCAGAGGAGCTGAATAGACAGTTCTCTAAAGAAGAAATTCAGATGGCCAACAGACACATGAAAAGATGCTCCACATCACTTGTCATCAGAGAAATGAAAATTAAAACCACATTGAGATATCACCTCACACCAATAAGGATCGCGACCATCCAAAAGACAAACAACAACAAATGTTGGTGAGGTTGTGAAGAAAGGGGAACCCTCCTACACTGTTGGTGGGAATGTAAATTAGTTCAACCATTGTGGAAAGCAGTATGGAGGTTCCTCAAAATGCTTAAAATAGACTTACCATTTGACCCAGAAATTCCCCTTCTAGGAATTTACCCTAAGAATGGAGTAGCCCAGTTTGGAAAAGACAGATGCACCCCTATGTTTATCGCAGCACTATTTACAATAGCCAAGAAATGGAAGCAACCTAAGTGTCCGTCCATCAGTAGATGAATGGATAAAGAAGATGTGGTACATATACACAATGGAATATTATTCAGCCATAGGAAGAAAACAAATCCTACCATTTGCAACAACATGGATGGAGCTAGAGGGTATTATGCTCAGTGAAATAAGCCAGGCAGAGAAAGACAAGTACCAAATGATTTCACTCATATGTGGAGTATTAGAACAAAGGAAAACTGAATGAACAAAACAGCAGCAGAATCAACCGAATCTATAATGGACTAACAGTTACCAAAGGGAAAGGGACTGGGGAGGATGGGTGGGAAGGGAAGGATAAGGGAAGGGAAAAAGAAAGGGGGCCTTACGATTAGCATGTATAATGTAGTGGGGGTGTATGGGGCGGGCTCTACAACACAGAGAAGACAAGTAGTGACTTACAGCATCTAACTATGCTGATGGACAGTGACTGTGAAGGGCCATGTGGGGGGGAACTTGGTGAACGGGGGAGCCTAGTAAACATAATGTTCTTCATATAATTGTAGATTAATGATACCAAAATAAATAAATAACCTCAGAGGTCATAGCAATTCCATAACTTAGAATCATACAGAGAGCAAATGTCTAAGTTGGGACTTGACCCCACGTGTTCCTGGCTCAAGAAACCCAGACAATCTTCCCAGCCTCCCCTGCCTGTCAGCATGAGGCCTGGATGGGGACCTTCAGTGTGACAGAAAACACCTTTCTCAGTTCCAGCACCATTCCCTCACTGTGGACATCTACTGTACATGGAGGCATGACTCTCAATAATGACAAGACCATCGCATGTGATCCATCTATGGCGGCCAAAGCCAGAGATATACTGAGTAATCATTGGCAATATTTCTTGGGCTAGTGTGAATGTTTTTAGAAGTAAATGTCAACAAGCTCTTATCAGATTGGTGAAAAAAGATACTATTAATTTAAAATTCATTTTATTCTAAAAGTTTGCTGTAGTGGAAAACTCTTATGCCTAATAATTAAGACTTTTAATCCTTGACAGTAGTGGGAGTTTGGTTAAAACCAGGTATATCCGATAGACCACATACTGAATGATACCTCAGTTTAGTAAAGTCACTAATCCAGGTGTATTTAATGAAGTGTGTAGTCTCTTTGAGGGGATCAGCTTCTCAGGTGAACTGATGGGTCATCCCAAGGATATAGAGAAGAGAGCAAGTAGAAGTCACTGCTCGCCACCTGGACCTACCTGCCCAACTGGAAGAGCCCTGCCTCCAGGTGACTCCCAGTGGTGCTCGTTCCTGCAGGACCACCTGGGGTTAAGGTCAGATCCTATGCTCAAGGGCCTTTTGGTTTCACTGGTACCTAGTGCCAGGGAATCTGTAGCTGTAAGATTTTCTTTCTTAGATAACCTGGGTCCTCCTCAGTGTAGAATAATGTTTCAACTTCTGGGTCTGAAAAAAATGACTGAGTGACATACAGCAAGTAGCTTAACCATGTTACACATAAGGACTCTGAGGCACAGAGAGGTTAAGGAGGGAGTGACATAAGGATTACATGAACTAACACGTGAAAGCATCTAGAACAGGAAGATATACATTAGTTCTATACCTCTCTCCACCAACTGACCTTTATTTTTCAAGTTTTCAGGCCTTTCCAAAATTTCTTAGGTCTTTTCCAACATCATATAATACAACATTAGAGGAGGAAATATCTCTTCTGCGTAAGCAGAAATTCTTACCTTTCCACAATTAGTCTATATTCTATAACCATTATCCAAGGTTATAGAAAATCCACAAAGACCCCAATAATTTGTTCTACAAGACATTTTAGCCTTCATTAAAATCTTTAGTTACAATAAATGGGGAGATTAAATTTCTAGAAGTGTGTTTGTACCTCAACCAAGTTAAATAACCTAATGGGAACCAAAGATTATATTAACCATTTACTTACCGACATGTCTAATAAAGAGATATCAGGGGTCAAATTATCTTTGACAAAGATGACAAGTAGGTGACAGATGATAGATAGATAGATAGATAGATAGATAGATAGATAGATAGATAGATAGATAGATGATAGATAAACATATAACTGAATTCCTGGAAAATTAAAGACAACCAGAAATGAGGGAGAGTTCTACTTATTTTGACCACATTTGTAAAATGATCACTTCCCATAATCTGCATGTAACACTTCTATTCATTTAATTTAAGTTTACATGCAGGAATTATTTTTCCAAGAGTAATTTTAAACGCTATTTATGATTGACTAGGTAACACAACCATGTGGCTCAAAATACAATAATATGAAAAGATGTACAATAAGAAGTCTCATCCTACTCCTTCCCCATATATCTCATTCCCCACATCCTCTCTAAGAACTGTGAAGGGTTGGAGATTTTACTCTACTTGCCAGCTAACAAGCAAGCCTGCCACCTTTTCATGGATATTGGCAGAAGATGTGCAACAATCAGGTAAGAGCAAAGGATGTCGTTAGTCATGGCGCAGCAGGCTGCATGAGTTCGATGTTCTCACCAGTTCTCCAGGGTGGGTCATGTGAACACTGGGTTTGCCACACAGCCAAAGAACCCGAGTTTAGAAACCCCCAGTCTTTCTCACTGGGCTGAGAACAAACCTGCACAATTTTTGCTTTGGAAAGAGACATAATCTTTATTCTACTTAATAGCAAAAAAAACCTGTTTTCTGCTCTGGAGGGAGACATAATCTTGATCTTCTAAGTCTGTTTCTTCAAAACATCCTTACAAAGCTAATTGACAACAAACTTTGTTGGGCCTCTGCTCAGAAGAGTTTCAGAACCTTGTCCCCCGATACCCTACTCAGCCACCTAGGGTCACTGGTCTTGCTGGTTTCTTGTGTTTCTCCCAGGGATTCCATATGCAATTGTAAGCAAATATAAATATACTTTCTAATCTTACCTTGTTTGTTGCATAAAAGCAGGACACTACATTCATCAATAGGCACTTTGCTTTTTTAACTTAGCCATGTAAGTTTTTCTCATGCTTTTTCAGTGCTGCAGAGCATTCATTGTGTGAATATACCGGTCTATTTCGCCAGTGTCCTATAAATGGATACTTTTTGCTATTTCAAACAATGCTGCAATATATGATCTTATGCAAGAAAAAAAAATCCCCATTACTTGCTAACTTTATGCTCAACTAGAATGACAGGTTAGCATGTGATGGGGTTTTTAAATGGTCTGAGACTATATCCCGGGCTCTGTGCTAGGTCCCAGGCAAGACACTTAATGCAAACATTACCCCACTGAAATACAGTTGAAAGGAAACTCTACCCAATAAAGCTGAGTTGAAGAGCCAGAGCTATTCAGCCTAAAGAAAGGACACTAAGGGGAGGAGAGCAAGCAAGATGGTGGTGTGTGGGTGAGAATCAGAATCATGTGCTGACTCCCAGCAGTGCTCCAGAACCAGCAGGAATTTCCGAGAGGCAAATTCAGTAACAACATAAGCAGGAGCTTGAGCAGTGTTATCCAAATGAAATGGGCGCCTTGTGAGGCCTGGAGCAAGCTGTGATTAAAGGAATTCAAGCAAAAGCTGGGCGGCTGCCTGTCAAGGGCATCGCGGGAGGGGACTTCCACAGCAAGAGGAAGCTTGACTAGAGCAGTGGTTCTCCACCCTGGCTATGCGTGGGAATCATGGGGGAGCGTCTGACACCCCAGTGACCCCTGAACGATTAGATCAGAGTCTCTGGAGGTGGGACCCAGGCCTCAATGATTCGTAGGGTGCCCTGGCGATTTCCGTGTGCAGCCTAGGTTGACAACTCCTGTTCTAGGGGACAAGAAGTCCCTCCTAAATTTTATGAGTCTGTTTTCTATCTCTGAGTTATACACTCTCCAAACTTCCTGAAGCTTAGGTGACAAGAAAAAAGGAAATGTAGGGGTAAAACGAAGAATGTCCTCAGTTGCAAGATCAATAGAAGCCAGCATGTGACACGGCCACCCCAAGAGCTGATCCAGTTTTAGTCCACACTGATCGTCCGGAATAAAAGAAATCCTCCCGCCTGATTCTCCATCCACCCATCTACTCACCTATCCCTTCATTTATTCATCCACTGACCTATCCACCTAGCTACTCACATTGCTTCCCACCTGCACAATTAAGCCAGTCCTCCCTCCCCTTCTACTTCTTTCCACAGAGAACCCGGGGTTGTCCGAAAAAATAATGCTGTGTTGCGGCACTATCCAACAGAACTTTTCTGCAGTGATAGACATGTCCTGTATCTGTTATCCAGTAAAGCACACACTAGCTACATGGCTACTGAGCATTTGAAATGCAGTGTGATTGAGCAACTGAACTTTTCATTTTATTGTAATTTAATTAATTTAAATTTGAATAGCCACATGTGACAAACAGCTGCCATGTTGGACAGGGCAGTACTAGTACCCGACAACATAATGCCTGACAAGGAATGGCTACTTAGTAAGTGTGTCTGAAATGGCTACAATGATGAGAATAATTATTAATTACTCTGTTTTTTCAGTTCTGACGGTATCTTTAAGATATCATTTTCTGTCCCAGGTACCACATCTGAAGAGGGTTAGTAGCCACCGGGATGATGAACATACAGAAACATCAACCAAAGTTGGCAGAACTTGGAATGTTTTGTATGAAAAACAGTCTTCAGATTCATTTTGATTCATTTTTTGTTTTGACCAAGATTGATATGTCTTTGGTCTGGACCAAAGTTTTTTTTACTAAAGGATTGGTTTACGCAATGTTTTAGTTCCCTTTGAGATAGAAAAGTCCCTTTGAGGTGGATTGATGACAGCTTTTCCTGTAGATTAGGGTAGACTCTTCAGAGAGCAGAAATTTGATAGCATTGGAGGAAACAACATTTTCACACATGTGGAAGAATTTGCTGAGAATGACCAAGTTGTGCAGGAACAGAATGAGACACCTTATGAGCCAGTAGGCTCCGTCCTGGGAAATACACAAGAACCTCTCGAGGTTGAAGTCATGAATAAATACAATCTTCTTTCCAGCTGCAGACATAGCATAGCATTTGTATTTTAGGGCAACCAATGGCCAATCATTATTATTATTTTTTTTTCACAATTCAATGTTGAGTTTATCTGCCTAATCTTTTTTTTTATTAAGGTATCATTGATATACAGTCTTATGAAGATTTCACACAAAAAAACAATGTGGTTATTACATTCACCCTTATTATGGAGTCCCTCCCCATACCCCATTGCCGTCACTGTCAATCAGTGTAGTAAGATACCACAGAGTCCCTATTTGTCTTCTCAGAGCTACACTGTCTTCCCTGTGACCCCATGCACATCATGTGCAACAGTCATGATACTACCCACCCTCCCCAACCCCATCCCTTTGGTAACCTCTAGTTCCTTCTTGAAGTCTGTCAGTCTGAAGCTATTTTGTTCCTTCAGTTTTGCTTCGTTGGTATACTCCACAAATAAGGGAAATCATTTGGTATTTGTCTTTCTCGGCCTAACTTATTTCACTGAGCATATACCCTCAAGCTCCATCCATGTTGTTGTAAATGGTAGGATTTGTTTCTTTCTTATGGCTGAATAGTATTCCATTGTACCACCTCTTCTTTATCCATTCATCTACTGATGGACACTTAGGTTCTTCCATATCTTGGCTACTGTAAATAGTGCTGCAATAAACATAGGGTGCATATGTCTTTTTGAGTCTGAGAAGTTTTTTTTTTTTTTAGTAAATTCCTAGGAGTGGAATTCCTGGGTCAAATGGTACCTCTGTTTTTAGTTTTTTGAGGAACCTCCATATTGCCTTCAACAATGGTTGAACTAGCTTACATTCCCACCAGCAGTGTAGGAGGCTTCCCTTTTCTCTGCATCCTCGCCAGCATTTGACGTTCCTAGTCTTTTCTATGTTGGCCATCCTAACTGGTGTGAGGTGATATCTCATTGTGATTTTAATTTGCATTTCCCTGAAAATTAGCGATGTGGAGCATCTTTTCATGTGTCTGTTGGCCATCTGAATTTCTTCTTTGGAGAATTGTCTCTTCATATCTTCTGCCCATTTTTTAATAGGGTTATTTGCTTTTGGGGTGTTGAGGCATGTGAGTTCTTTATATATTTTGGATGTTAACCCCTTGTTAGATATGTCATTTACAAATATATTCTCCCATACTGTAGGATGCCTTTTTGTTCTGCTGATGGTCCTTTGCTGTACAGAATCTTTTTAGCATGATGTAGTCCCATTTGTTCATTTTTTATTTTGTTTCCCTTGCCCAAAGGGATGCATTCAGGAAAAAGTTGCTCATGTTTATATTCAGGAGATTTTTGCCTATGTTTTCTTCTAAGAGTTTTATCATTTCATCACTTACATTCAGGTCTTTGATTCATTTTGAGTTTACTTTTGTGTATGGGGTTAGACAATAATCCAGTTTCATTCTCTTGCATGAAGCTGTCCAGTTTTGCCAACACCAGTTGTTGAAGAGGCTGTCATTTCCCCCTTGTATGTCCATGGCTTCTTTATCATATATTAATTGACCATATATGGTTGGGTTTATATCTGGGCTCTCTAGTCTTTTCCATTGGTCTATGGGTCTATTCTTGTGCCAGTACCAAATTGTCTTGATGACTGAGGATGGCCATTTTGACAATATTAATTCTTTCTATCCATGAGCATTGGATGTGTTTCCATGTATTGGTATCTTCTTTAATTTCTCTCATGAGTGTCTTGTAGTTTTCAGAGTATAGGTCTTTCACTTCCTTTGTTAGGTTCATTCCTAGGGTTTTATTCTTTTTGATGAAATTGTGTATGAAATTGTTTCCCTGATTTCTCCTTATGCTAGTTCATCCTTAGTATATAGGAAAGCAACAGATTTCTGTGTATTAATTCTGTATCCTGCAACTTTGCTGAATTCAGATATTAGATCTAGTAGTTTTGGAGTGGATTCTTTAGGGATTTTTTATGTACAATATCATGTCATCTGCAAACAGGGACAGTTTAACTTCTTCCTTGACAATCTGGATGCCTTTTATTTCTTTGTGACATCTGATTGCCATGGCCAGGACCTTCAGAATTATGTTGAATGAAAGTGGAGAGTGGGCATCCTTGTCTTGTCCCTGATCTTAAAGGAAAAGCTTTCAGCTTCTCACGGTAAAGTATAATGTTGGCCGTGGGTCTGTCATATATGGCCTTTATTATGTTGAGGTACTTGCCCTCTATACCCACTTGTTGAGAGTTTTTATCATGAATGGATGTTGAATTTTGTCAAATCCTTTTTCAGCATCTATGGAGATGATCATGTGGTTTTTGTTCTTCTTTATGTTGATGTGGTGGATGATGTTGATGGATTTTCAAATGTTGTACCATCCTTGCATCCCTGGAATAAATCCTACTTGATCATGATGGATGATCTTTCTGATGTATTTTGAATTCATTTTACTAATATTTTGTTGAGTATTTTTGCATCTATGTTCATCAGGGATATTGGCCTTTAATTTTCTTTTTTTGTGTTTTCTTTGCCTGGTTTTGGTATTAGAGTGGTGCTGGCCTTGTAGAATGAGTTTGGGAGTATTCTCTCCTCTTCTACTTTTTGGAAAACTTTAAGGAGGATGGGTATTAGGTCTTCACTAAATGTTTGATAAAATTCAGCACTGAAAGCATCTGGTCCAGGCATTTTGTTCTTAGGTAGATTTTTAATTACCAATTCTATTTCATTGCTGGTAATTGGTCTGTTCAGATTTTCTGTTTCTTCCTGGGTCAGCCTGGGAAGGTTGTATTTTTCTAGAAAGTTGTCCTTTTCTTCTAGGTTATCCAGTTTGTTAGCATATAATTTTTCATAGTATTCTCTAATAATTCTTTGTATTTCTTTGGTGTCTGTAGTGATTATTACTTTCTCATTTCTGATTCTGTTTATGTGTGTAAACTCTCTTTTTTCCTTGATAAGTCTGGCTAGGGGTTTATCTATTTTTATTTTCTCAAAGAGCCAACTCCTGCTTTCATTGATTCTTTCTATTGTTAAATTCCTCTTGAATTTATTTATTTATGCTCTAATCTTTATTATGTCCCTCCTTCTACTGACTTTGGACCTCATTTGTTCTTCTTTTTCTAGTTTTGTTAATTGTGAGTTTAGACTTTTCATATGGGATTGTTCTTCTTTCCTGAGGTAGGCCTGTATTGCATTATACTTCCCTCTTAGCATGGCCTTTGCTGCATCCCACAGGTTTTGTAGTGTTGAATTATTGTTTTTTGTCTCCATATATTGCTTGATCTCTGTTTTTATTTGGTCATTGATCCATTGATTATTTAGGAGCATGTTGTTAAGCCTCCGTGTGTTTGTGGGCTTTTTTGTCTTCTTTGTGTAATTTATTTCTAGTTTCATATCTTTATTATCTGAGAAGCTTGTTGGTACAATTTCAATCTTTTTTAATTTACTGAGGCTCTTTTTGTGGCCTAGTATATGATCTATTCTTGTAAATGTTCCATGTGCACTTTAGAAGAATGTGTATCCTGTTGCTTTTGGATGGAGTGTTCTGTAGATATCCATTAGGTCCATCTGTTCTAATACACTATTCAGTGCCTCTGTGTCCTTACTTATTTTCTGTGTGGTTGATCTGTCCTTTGGAGTGAGTGATGTGTTGAAGTCTCCTAAAATGAATGCATTGTATTGTATTTCCCCCCTTTAATTCTTTTAGTATTTATTTAACATATGTAAGTGATCCTGTGTTCAGTGCATGGATAGTTATAACAGTTATATCCTCTTGTTGGACTGAGCCCTTTATCATTATGTAATGTCCTTCTTTGTCTCTTGTTACTTTCTTTGTTTTGAAGTCTATTTTGCCTGATACAAGTACTGCAACTCCTGATTTTTTCTCCCTATTAGTTGCATGAAATGTCTTTTTCCATCCCTTTACTTTCAGTCTGTGTATGTCTTTGGGTTTGAAGTGAGTCTCTTATAGGGAGCATATAGACATGGTTTGTTTTTTATCCATTCAGTGACTCTATGTCTTTTGATTTGTGCATTCAGACCATTTACATTTAGGGTGATTATCGATAGGTATGTACTTATTGCCATTGCAGGCTTTAGATTCATGGTTACCAAAGGTTCAAGGGTAATTCCCTTACTATCTAACAGTCTAATTTTACTCACTTAACTCATTTAGTATGCTATTATGAACACAACCTAAATGTTCTTTTTTGTTTTCCTCCATTTGCTTCCTCCTCCATTCTGTATATATTAGGTGTCATATTGTGTGCTCTTTGTGTATCCCTTGACTGACTTTGTGTGTATTTTATTTAATTTTGCATTTGCTTAGTAATTAATTGTTCCACTTTCTTTGCTATAGTTTATTTCCTCTGGTGACAGCTATTTAGCCTTAGGAATACTTCCATCTATAGCAGTCCCTCCAAAATGCACTGGGAGGTAAATTCTCTCAGTTTTTGCTTACCTGGAAATTGTTTAATCCCTCCTTCAAATTTAAAGGATAATCTTGCCAGATAAAATATTCTTCATTCGAGGCCCTTCTACTTCATTGCATTAAATACATCATGCCACTCCCTCTGGCCTGTAAGATTTCTGTTGAGAAGTCTGATGATAGCCTCATGTGTTCTCCTTCGTCTGTGATCTTTTTTCTCTCTATAGCTGCTTTTAAAAGTCTGGCCTTATCCTTGATCTTTTACATTTCAATTATTATATGTCTTGGTGTTGTCTTCCTTGGGTCCCTTGTGTTGGCAGATCTGTGCACCTCCATGGCCTGACAGACAATCTCCTTCCCCAGACTGGGTAAGTTTTCAGCAATTACCTTTTCAAAGACACATCCTATTCCTTTTTCTATCTCTTCTTCTTCTGGTATCCCTATAATGTGAATATTGTTCCATTTGGATTGGTCACAAAGTTCTCTCAATATTCTTCATTCCTATAAATTCTTTTTTCTCTCTGTGCCTCAGCTTCTTTGTATTCCTCTTATATAATTTCTATTCCATTTAATGTCTCTTCTACTACATCTAATCTGCTTTTAAATCCCTCCATTGTATGTTTCATTTCAGAAATGTAGCTCATATTTAGTATTTGAATGCAGGCTGATATGTTATTTAGTTGAAGGAGATAATCTGAAGAATATGTTTTCATAGGGAAGGTATGCCTGTGCAATAAAATAACATGGTTGGGGGTTGTTCAGTTTAACCAGAGGACTCAGATTCCTAGTCCCTGGTACTACTGTCCCTACCTGTACCATGGAGAAATAACTGCTATCTCTTTCCTAGGTACCATGTTTGTTATAATAGATATCATACTTGTACATCATTTTTTATCCTGTTATTTTAAATTTTATATCCTGCATCTAGTTCTACATGGTTAAAAATTCTTTGAAAATAGATTTTGTTAACAACTCCAATATATTGTATAAATGGTTATTTAGTCTTATCTTGTGTGATTAAGTTGCTCCCAATTTGCACTTTTGTAAATAATGCTGCAATAAACACCTTTGCCTGTATTTTTTATTATTTCCTTAAAGTAGATTTCCTAAAGCACAATTTCGACCTGTAATCATATTCCTAAGTGATGCATTTTGCTAAATTGCTTCCAGAAAGTGTGAGCATATATACACTCTTGGCACTAATAGTTGATCATGCCAGTCTCAGTAAACATCCATCAACAGGGAGAAGACTGAAAAGAAAAAATTACTTGGCCAATTATGTGAGCAAAAAGGATGTCATTATTTTTGTAATTAACATTTATTTAGTTACTAAGATTTTTTAAAACTAATTATTAGTCATTTGTATTTCCTTTTCTGTAAATTACCTCTTTGTGTCCTTTACCCACTTTATTCTGCTGAGTATGTATGCTTTTTCCTTATTGAGTCACACAATTCTTCCCCAAGGAGAAATAACTCAGTGTGCATGGTTTAATGTATTGATTACCACCTTCTGAAAAGAGCTGCAGATACACTCCAACTCCTATTGCTTCCATACTAAAGACCCCATATTCCCACCATCCTCTCTTGAAACATTTGTCAAACAACAGTCAGCTTCCATCCCCGACCAATGCAAGGTTTCCCAGAATATTAGGAAGGCTTTCTATCCCTATCCTCTAATACAGTTCCAGGAAAAGAAACAGTCAACCTTGTAAAACCAGACAAAGAGACCAAATCAACTGATCAACTGATTCACCTAATAGTCTGACAGAGTAGACTTTTAATTAAGATTGAAGTATATATACATATTACAAATGTGATATGTAAATATATGTACATACACATAAATTATATTTTCACTGACTGTTTCCTAAAAGTCAATATCCATAAACACAAAACTACTAGATGTTACCCTTTTGGGGTGGTCATATTCTTAATAGTTGGGAATTTATGAAATCACAGCAAAGGTAACATGGACACAGTCATGGGAGTCAAGAAGTATAAAAGAGCAAGTTTGGATGAATTGGAAAAGCAAACTAATCATGGTATATAGGGGAGAAAGAAGGGAAAATGGGAGAAAGCAGAAAGAAAATGGACATATTTCACAATATACCCTCCTACTTTGGCCCCATACTACCTACTAACTTATGGTAGACCACCTTCTCCTCTGCCTCCTCCATCTAAGAGCGTTCCTGAGAGGTATTGCTTCCACCTGCATACACCCCTCGCTCCATCTCCTTTTTCTTGGAAACCTAACAGTCTACCTGGAAATCTCTTCTAAATAAACAACTTGTGTTGCATTCAATAAGTGCTTGCCCAGATGAGAAGAAGAGAAACAAGTGGTACCTGTTAATTTAGCAAAGTCCTTTATGCATCCAGGGATGGCTTAGGTCTCGCCCCTCTTGAAACGGAGATATACCATCTGATCACAGACATTAGTAAGGTAATAAATAACACAGCTTCCTCTTTAAATATGCTAGCTTCTCAGGTTTTGCAAGATTTCAGAGAGATATCAAATTTGGTGTAGTTCTTCTTTTTTATGATTGAGATTACATACTAAACACTGAGTTGAGTAATCCTTGAGATGAATGCAGCTATGTTCAGCAGCTACTTTAGGGATTCTGAGTTTCCTTGGCATTGCTCATTTTTTGGAAGGGTGGATAATTCTTAAATGAGCATTGCTTTGACCCATGGGGAGGGAGGACAAGAAATGAAATCAGAATTTCCCTATGAAGGAAGAAATGATGATTAAGGGTTAACCTAATTATTCTAGAGAGCGCAACAGCAGACTTTGGTGAGGCAAGCTGTGGCATAGGGTTAGACAAGCCATGAAGACTCGAGTTTGAGTCTCAGTTGTAGTGCACACAGCAGTGTGACCTTTGGTTTATCATTTGATCTTGCTGGATCTCAGCTTTCTCATCTGTTAACTGAAATAATAATAACTATATAGGGTTGCCACAGAACCAGCTAAGATAAATGCAATAAAAAGGCTCTGTAGAATATACAGGGCTAAGCAAACATAATGTGTGGATAGAACACCCTGTGACATAAGCTTCCCAGGGCAGAGCCTTGTGCCTGCTCTGTGTGCTGATGTGAACAGGGAACCTAGCAAGATGCTTGGCACAGAGCAGGTGCTCAGACAGTACTTGTGGCACCATGTACAGTGTGATTTTCTTGAAGTAGAGTTGACATACAATGTTATATTAGTTTTGGATGTACAACAGAGTGATTCAACATGTATATACAATATGAAGGCTCACCCTGATAGGTGTGGCTACCATCTGTCATCATGCAAAGTTATTAAAATATTATTGACTATATTTGCTATGCTGGACTTTTTATCCCTATGACTTATTTATAATTGGAAATTTGTACCTCTTTATCCCTTCACCTATTTACCTATCCCCCCAACCCGTTCACCTCTAGCAACCACCAGTTTGTCCTCTGAATTTATGAGTCTGTTACTATTTGTCTGTTTATTCATTTGCATAGTTTTTTATATTCCACATATAAGTAAAATCATTTGATATTTGTATTTCTCTGCCTGGATTATTTCAAATAGCATAATGTCCTCTAAGTCTATAGATGTTGTCACAAATGGCAAGGTTACATTCTTTTATAGCTGAGTAATATTGCATTGTATATTTGAACCACCTCTTTGTCCATTTATTTATCTTTAGTCTTTATCCATTGATCTATAAATGAATGTTTAGGTTGCCTTTATATCTTGGCTATTGGTGTTAATGCTGCAATGAACATAGGGACACACATATCTTTTCAAATTAGTGATTTTGTTTTCTTTGGGTAAATACCAAGAAGTAGAATTACTGGGTTGTATGATATTTCTATTTTTAATATTTTGAGGGACCTCCACACTGTTTTCCATAGTGGCTGCATCAATTTACATTCCCATCAACCATGCACAGGGGCTCCCTTTTCTCCACATCCTTGCCAACACTTGCTATTCCTTGTCTTTGAGATAGTGGCCATTCTGATTGGTGTGAGGTGATGTTTCATTGTGGTTTTGATTTGCATTTTCCTGATGATTAGTGATGCACATCTTTTTGTGTTTCTTTTGACTATCTGTATGCCTTCTTTGGAAAAATGTTCAGGTCCTCCACCTATTTCTTAATCAGATTATTTTTATTTTTTATTTTTTTGGTATGAGTTGTATGAGTTATATGGTCAATTAATATACAACAAAGAAGGCATGAATATACAATGAGGAAAAGACTCTTTCTTCAATAAGTGGTGTTGGGAAAACTGGATAGCTACATGCAAAAGAATAAAACTGGACCACTTTCTTACACCATACACACACACACACAAGTTCACAACAGATTAAAGACCTAAATGTAAGACCTGAAAACATAAAACTCCTAACAGAAAACATAGGCAGTAGTCTCTTAGACATCAACTTAAGCAATATTTTACTGGATCTATCTCCCTCAGGCAAGTGGAACAAAAGCAAAAATTAACAGTTGAGACCGAATAAAACAAAAAAGCTTTGGCACAGTGAAGGAAATCTAAGTTGACAAGTCAATGAATTCACTGTTTATCAAATATCTGCTATGTAGGCAGGACTGCACTACATGCTTCAAATGATAAAGAAAAGTTAGGAAAAAAAGATTAAAAACTCTGTAGGTAGGGTTCATGGGCACCCCAGAGGCCCCAGTTTGAGGGAGCTTGACAGCCAGCATTTAGTCTCAGGGGGGTCTGCAAACCCCTCTCAGAGAAGAGTTAAGAGGAACTGGAGGCCTCTGGTTTGAAAAGAGAAGATAAGAAGTCCTTGGTTGTTTTATGTTATTCTCAACTGGCCTTCCTCATGGGCTGTTTGGGGTAACCCAGGGGGGAGAGGTTCCAGGAGGCAGATTTCCGCTCCTGTCAAGAAGAACAGTCTCAGCAGGCTGTCCCAGAGTGGGGGCATCCTGGGAGCCTGCTGAAGGAGCTGCTGGAGCAGAGCCCAGGTGGCCGTCTGTGGCCACAGCCGCAGTGCAGGTGCTGTGGTCTCCATTTACAGATGAGGAAGCCTCAGCACACTGCCAGCTAACTGGGACCAGAGTCCAGTCTTTCTAAGCAAAAAAGGATATCCTCAGAGGGAAGCCGGACCTTGACCACAGGTAGGACTCAGAACAGCAGGGAGAAGAGAAAAGGGGAAAAGTGGGCAACCGTGAGATGGCAGGACCGCCTGAGGCATTTCTGGAACCAGTGAGCACCCCAGGGAGTAAATGAGAAAGCAGGGCAATGTTTTCTCATCATTTGAGAGATTAAGCTTTAGAGAAAGTTAAGGTGAGAGTTAATATATGTGAGGATAAACCCCACCACATATAACTCTTGATAGAAGTATGACTCAGGAGCCTGTGTGGGACTCTGCAAGAGCCCATGGTGAGTCCAGGAGATCTTGGTCAGATCTTTACATGTGGCAAGGACTTCTCCTGGGTTTTTTCTGGTATCAAGTGCCCTACCTAGGTCTTTCAGGCTGCAGCTCCTCATGACCTATCCACTAGTTAAACTAACAACCTGTCCCAGTGTGTTTGAGGTCCCATGATGTGAGCAGCAGCATTACAGCTGCACCAAATCTGACCCCTACGTCCTCCACTCAAGGATCACTGTGTTATCTAATACGGCATTGCTAATAGAGGGTGTTCTGTGGAACCCACGAAAAGAAGATTGTCCTGCGCATTGGAAACATTCATGGAGATTCACAGTACCATAAAGTGTCTGAGAAATCCTTCAGTGCAGAACCACTTTAAACTTTGTTAGCCTAGTGCTTCCCAAACCTATTTTAAAGGAGGAAAAGCATTTGTTTTTTCAATAACACCTATTAACATCCCTCAAGATGAGGAATGCCCAGGAGAACCCTGAGAGGTGTTGGTCTGATGAGTGCCAGCACACTGGCATGGCATGGTACAGTTGCTGCTGCTTTCTGGCCCCCCTCTCATTTTGATGGGGTCTTCATGTCAGCCCTGTGAGGTTGGCAGGGATGCTTTTGTTACCCCATATAAATGCAGAAATGGGGATCCAGTGAGAGACTTGGCAAAGCCACAGAGACTAGAGGTCAGACTATCCATTGAGTTCTTTTCCCTGCATGATACCACATTTAAAGAACAGGTGCCTACTGTCCTTCAGCTGGAGATGAAGATGGCATCATGACCAAATGTAAGGGCAGGACCCAAAGTGGTTTCCCCAAGGTCTAGAGTGGCTTATTCCATCCCAGCTCTTCTCAGTAGGGGCAAGAGATTTTTGGTGCTTTTTAGGGCTGCTCAAGGCACTTACCTCACAGGTTTACCAAAGTACGTGGGAAAGTCTGGCCTAAAGTCTAATGCCCTCCGATCTTCCAGGTTCTCAATGCCACATAAACTAAAGCAGAAATGTTTTGCAGAAACAACCAAAAATACCACCATCACCAATACCAACAAACCAAACCAAAGGCAGCTTAGGAATATAGGAGCAATTGAGGGAAAAACAAACAAAGACCCTTCAGAAGCTATGAAAAGCCAGAAATTTCTTGCAGGAGAGCTCAGGTCAACAGGGCCTTGAGCATGTGAAAGGAAGTGACTGCCTAAGCTGCAAGGAGAAATGCACAGCTTCCTTATTTACACCCACCTTCCCACAATAGCTCCGGGGTGCAGTTCTTGGGACTCACCTGGGGCAGGAAGGTCGGGCTTCAGCCACGTCTTGCCAATGGGTTTCAGCCCCAGACAAGTTCACTATGGATTAAATGAGACCAAAAATGACAATGGAACCTTCTTGGGCTGAAGGGGTTTATACCCAACTTTATTCCCACAGTGGCAGGTCAGTCACTAGAATCCCGTCCACTCAGAGAGAGTCTGCACGCAGCAAGCAGGTCTCTGCCTCTGGGCCTCTCTGTCCCCACAGCCGTCTCAGTCTCTGTCCTTGGTGCTGCCACCACTCCAGCCTCTGCTCTCCTGCAGCCATGCAGACCAGAGTGCTGGGCAGAGCTCTTTATATAAGAGTCACTGATAACATACTGCCCATACATGTGTAGTGAGCAAGCTGACCAGGGCCAGGTGAGAATCTTGGCCATAGGAACCTTCACTTTCTCCATAGGGTAAAAGGATTTATACCAAGCTGTGTTCTCCAGGGGATATACAGAGCACTAGAATCATGTATGCCTCCAGCAGTCTGCAGATCTGTAATCCTCCTTCATCTCTGCCTCCACCCAGAGAATTGGGCAGAGCTCTTTATATAGTGACTCAGTCAGTAATAGCTTATTGCCTAGGGTGTGGAAGCAGTAGCCTAGCAGAAGGCCGATTACATCATCAAGTAGTTTAGGGTCAGGTGAGGATCCCGGCTGTAGGAACTTCCATTTTCCCCACAACCTATGACTACAGGGAGTGGGACCCACTATGGCTGCTCTGCTGGGCCACCACACTGTGCTTGCCCCAAGGCCACGCTCCATGCGCCTCCTCAGATGACCAACATCAGCTCTAGGATTCCTCAGTGGCTATACCAAGCTTCCCTTAGTCTGTGCAACAGTCTAACACTCTTGCACCATCCTTCCCTAGCTCTCTGCTCTCCCAGCCTCTCCCAGAACATGCCCACTTTTGCTCACAGGTGCCTCCTCTAATAAAGGCTTTACAGCTGTAAAACCTACCAGGTGTCTGCTTTTCAGAGATCTGGACTAATCCCACTTGTAGATCCAAGTCAGCTTCAAAGTAAACCCCAAGCTCCTCCAGGCCAGTCCTGTGAGGAATCCATTGTTGCTCTGTTGATCTATTTTGGATGTTTTGTTTTGTTCTTTTTAAGTCTTCTATGTAAACACCAAAAGCTAGTATCAAAATTAGTGAATAAATTAAATGATGGAGAAAAGAACTGAACAATGATTTAGAAATGATGCGGAGAATAGTTTTCTCCCCAAGGTAGGAGAAGTACTTCTTAATCAAGTGCAAATACAGTGCGCCCTGTTTAAAAAGGGGCAGACATACATAGTCAGGCAAGCACAAGTCCTTCATCTCACGGTGTCTCAAAGTATGAGACGGACCCTTGGACGTGGAACGGAGGAGGAAGCGAGGGGCAGGATAGATAAAATGGAGGAACCAGGATACCAGGGACGGATACATAATAGATCTTTAAGCTAATATCTCCTCTTTCTCCAAATAGCAGCCAGAAATCTTTCTACCATGTGAGAAAATTTAATTCCTACATTGTTCACAACTATGTAATAACGGTATTGTGGAGGCTTCTGTAAATCACCAGGCAGCAGGACACCTAGAAGTGTAACATCAAGGTGAGAGGGGTAGATGTTTAGTTTTCATATGGGTGTTATTTTGCATCCTACCCCAAGATTAATCTGGGTACTTTTTAAATGTGTTACTCTGTTTTGAGCAATGCAAATTCAGAGTGAATAAAAAAAATGTGCTAAAGTTTCTGCTCTGGAAAAAATAAAAGAATCAATGTGGTGGGGGCTGGAGGAGAGGTATGTTAGTCCTGAATACCAGCTGGCAACCAGGAGTGACAAGGACTGGGGACTGCTGTGGATGGTGGGGGAGTTGTGTGAGGGTGACAGAGAAATCATTGTTCAATAATTAAAACAGCATTTCCTGACCATTTGTGTCATGCCAGGCATTCTGCTAAGGGCTTTTTGTACCTCATCTTGTTTAAATCTTGGTGACCCATGATGTAAGTCCATTTGTTTTTACCATTTCTCAGAGGAGGAACTAAGGCAAGTCAGTTACGCAAAAAGCCCAAGATCACACTACCACAAAACAGTGGGGCTTGTCCTGGAATTCACTTCTATCTGATTCCAGGCCCCCACCCCTAATCTCTGTGCTGCTTCCCTCCTACAGGAAGTTCTGGAGGCCCCGGGGGCTGACCTGCTGGAGTGCTTCAGTTGGCTCTGGACCACCCACTCCAGCAGCCCGTGACCAAGATGGTGGGGGAGTGTTATATATTTTCCTCAGTCCTTGTCCCTGCCACAACAAAGCATTGAAGGGCAGAGACACAGTAGTGAAGCAGAGTAAAAGTTTTATTTAAAGTTACTTAAAGAGAGAAAAAGTACAGGCCACCTTGGGAAGGAGAGGTGCCCTGAAAGTTTGGAGAGAGAACGTTTAAGATTAAAAGGTTACACAGAAGCACGGAGCATGCCGAAAGGTTGGGGGTTCCCCCTTTTAAGAATTCTTCAGGAATGTGACTAAGGGCTGGGGGTGCAGACTTGTTAAGTGGTCTCTGAATATTTAGAATTAACTTAACACAAGGAACTTCCTGCTCTGATTTCTCCCCTGGATAGGGCAGTCTTGGTCTGGGAGCAGATCAAACAACGACTGCCTGCCCAGCCCCCAAAGTAGGCTGAGTTACTGTCTGTTTGCTAGAGAGTAAGTTAAGAATCTTACTTCCTGGGTGTTAAAATGCAGTCTTGTCTTTAAGATGGAATCTTTCCTGCCTTTTACTATGTTGTTTACTGCTGGGCCTGCATGCTAAATTAGTTGCCTAGGTTGCAAACTATGATTAGGGTCGAAGGACAAAAAACGGCATATAGGTAAACTTAAAAAATAAGCTGGACCTGCATGATTAACACAATAAAGACATGGGCTATGCTGAGGTACCCTCCTTTATCTGGGGAATATGCAAACATTCCAGGCCAAGTTGCTCCCGGCTTTTTGAGCTTTAACTGATTAACTCAGGGCTTTCCAGGCCTTAATCTCTTTCCACCCCGCTCATATCTATTTTCCTGCCTAACAAAGATTCAACAGCTTATTTTTACATCAGAACATCTTTGCTTTAATTCCACATTTTCTTTTTTTTTCAATCAGGTCACCTGAAAATGTGCAGAGGATATTGTCAGTGTTCTGCTAGATCCTTTCGAGTCCCTCAGACCATTTCTGTGCTGTCCTTCCCCAGGTTCTGTGTTCCTTGCTTCCAGCCAGCTGCAACTTGACTGTGAAGGCGCATCCTCAGGCCATGCGAGCCATTTTGCCGGTATGCACAGAGAATCAGAAGGAGTCATACTTCTTTGTCTTGAGACAAGACACACTCTGAGGCTTCTGTCCTGGAGCCAGCCCCCTTCAGGGTCAGGGGAAGGGCGGCTATGTTCAGGGCATTTTGCCTGCGCTCACATTCCTGTGAGCTTCCTCCCTCCCTGTTCTGCTTTCTTACTCCTTTGCTGTTTCTTCTGAGAATGGTCACTTCACAAATCTCTCACACGTGAATAAGAGGGCGTTTGCCATAGATGGGAGTTGTTGGTTTTTCCCCTCAACAACTGATTGAGATATAATTTGTGGGCAATAAACTGCATCTATTTAACATCTAGAATTGGATGGATTTCAACAGTCATATGCATTCCCACGGTCAAGACATCACCTCCAAGAGGCTCCCTGTGCCCGCTTCTAGCCCATCCCTCCCTCCACAGGCAACCACACCTTCCCAGTTCTTAAGATCAGTTTTTCTGCTGCCCACTGCCTGCCTGTTAAGCCAACATTATATATTTTAGGTTTTTATTTGGCACCACCTTAAGGTACCAATTTCTATATAAGTTAAAAAAATGCCAGCTATCAACAAACAAATTCCAAAATACCTAATGCATGTAACATGTAGGAGTGTATTTTTTGATCATGTACAGTTTGTCAGGATTACTAACTGGTGGTGGTCTACTTTCAATCATTAATTCAGGGTCCTTCGCACCTTATATACTTTGAGTGTGGTAATACTAAAGTGTGTATGTGGGTAAAATTGCAATATTTCCATCATCTCTCTCCTGGCCTTGGTACATCTCCATATCAATAGGTGTTTCCCAGGGGTGGAGAGAAGTAGGCCATCTCCATATCAGTAGGTGATTACAAGGGGGAGCGGGCATATCTGGACTGGAGAGGTTGGGTGGGGTCCCTTTCTGCAGCTGAGTTGCAAGAGAAACAGGCAAGCAGAAGTGAATGAATGCTTGTAAGCAATAAATGGGTTTCTCCCACTTTATTTCTCCCTTTGACTAATTTCAGTTGCAAAGGTATTTTGCCCAGGGCTGGAAAAATATTTTCCCCCAGAGTAATAGTGTACCCAGGATTTGCATCAAAATGTATACAGCTTCATCGCCCAAGAAGAAGGGAAAAATATATGAGGGAATGATCATGGAAGAATTTAGGAGCAGGCCTAGAGATTACTCACATCATTTCTGCTCACCTTCCACTGGCTAGTGTTCAGTGATATGAACACAAGAGAGGTTAGAAGTGTAGCTTATCTGTGTCCCCAGAAATTACACATTTTCTCAGGCATGCATACAGCTGTCTGACCAGGACAGGAAAAGTTATAAAGAGGAAGAGAAAAGGGGTACTGACATGTAACATCATTATCACCCATGACAGAAACAACATAACCACAAAATGACATACAATAAAAATGACTATCATTTTTTTGAGTAGCTTCAAGCCAAGTGCTTGATCACACTTTATCACATTTATCCTCACAATTCTATAGGCATCCAACTTACAATGGGGAAAAAGCCATGTGGGATTACATGGCCCCCCATAGTTGCACAGATATCAAATGGCAGAGAATAGATTCGCATCTAGGACTTTCTTGATTCCTAAGCCTCTGCTGTAGCATCAGGCAGAACAAATCAGTTGCAGCATCTTTCCATTTCCATGAAAACTGTGAAATATCAACAGCAGATTTCAAGATAACCCAAGGCATCAAGGAATATTAAGATTCTGTTGCTATTCAAAGATTCTAGAAGGACTAGAGAATAATTTTCTCACAACTTGGACTTCAGAGCAGATGGTCAACAAGACTACTGCAAACAGATACAGGGTGGTGTCAAACTTAATTGTAGGAGAAGGAGAAAGTTATTTGCTCTAACTGTCCCTCTGCATTCTAAGGAGGGTGAAGCACAAAGACAATTCTTAGTAAGAGAATGGTGAGGCCAAATAAACCCAAATGAAGCTGAAAGAATGGACAAATTAAAAATCTCAAATTTTTTATCTGAGAGAGAAAAAAAATTTCTCTAGATAAAAAAAGGGATAGAGAGAGTGACATGGGGAATGGGTAGATGTGATCAGGCTGATACTAGGGAGACTGGAAAGATCTGTGGGGCCAGGGAGAAGAGAGGACACCCAGCAACAGGCAGCAGATGAGAAAGAGTTTGGGGGGAAAAGAAAGTTCAGAAGGAAGTTTACTATGAATTACTGTGTAGTGGGGGGTGTAACCTTCTAGTATGGGATGTTTGGTCATGAAAAAGGCTTTTATAAATATTTTGGCCAGGAAGGAAATTAAAACAAGGCTTCAATGCCTTCATGACTAGTAAATATTTTCAAGAACCCATAGAACATTCACCAAGATAAAACATATCCAGAGCCTCCCTCAAAATTCATTTAAAAATTGAAATTATACAGAACATGTTCTCAGACCAATTAAAAAGTAATAATAGAAAGATAACAGAAACATTTCTAAGCACTGAAAATTTAAAAACACATCTAGATAATCCATGGGTCAAAGAGGAAGTTTCAAAGGAAATAAAAAATGTGTAGAGCTAAATGAAAACAATAATGTGGTATATGGAGACACATGGGGGTCAGCAGGCAGTTTTAAGAAGAAATATGCAGCCCTCGATGCTTACATTTCAAAGGACAGTCTCAAATCAATAACCTAAGCTTCTTCCTCATCAAACTAGAAAAAGGGCCAAATAAACCCAAATTAAGCTGAAAGAAGAAAAAAACAAAGGTAGAGCACAAATCAATAAAATTGAAAACAGAAACCACAGACAAAAGCAATGAAACAAAAGACTGGTTCTTCAAAAAAGTCATTAGAAGGAATAAACCTCTAGTGAGACTGCTGAGAAGGACAGGGCTGGGAGACAGGGTGCGGGAGTGGGGGAAGGAAGACAGATCACCAATGTCAGGGACGAAACAGGGCCATCACTACAGATTCCTCGGCCATTACCCGGGGCAAGGGAACGCTGTAAACTTGATGCTCATACTCCCAAAGATTTAGAATATGTGGAACAATCTGTTGACATTAACACAGAAAAACATTTGACAAAGTATTTTGCCCTTTCATGATAAAATTCTCAGTAAACTATGAATAGAAACTTCCTCAACTTGGTAAACAACATTTGCAAAGAACCTAGTGATAACATCATACTTCATGGTGTAAGACTGAGCACTTTCCTCTAAGATCAGGGAAAGGCAAGCATGCCCTTCTCACCATAAGCCCTAATCAGCGCGCTAAGGGAGACAGAAATAAAACTAGTACCAGGTGGAAAGGAGGAAATACTATTCTGCCTATTTAAGGATGACATTTGACATTTTGTCTATGTAGAAAATCCCAAGGAATCTACCAAAAGACTCTTACAGCAAACAAGTGGGTTCAGTTAGGTTGCAGGAAAATAAAACAACAAAAATCATATTTTTATATATTAATGAACACTTGGAAACCAAAATTAAAAACACAATGCCATTTACAATTTCTCTAAAAAGCTTTTAGATTATACTTAGGCATAAATATAACAAAACAAATGCAGACTTGTAGGCTGAAAACAACAAAATGCTGTGAAATAAATCAAAGAAGACCTCGTAAGTGTAGAGAACACATAGTGTGTTCATGGGATGTAAGACTCAACATAATAAAGATATCATTTTTCCCCAAATTAATCTATAGATTTAAAGCAGTTTATATCAAAATCCCATCAAGGTTTTTTTTTACAGACATAAGACAAACTCACTATTCTTAAATCTATATATATGGAAAGTTACAGGACTAAGAATAGCTGAAACAATTTTGAAAAAGTAGGATAAAGTAGGAAGAATCACTGTATATGACTTCAGGACTTATTGTAGGACTTAACCAGAATCCAGACGGAGTTGTTTTGGCAGAGGGATGGACATAGAGATCAATGGAATAGAATAGAAAATTTAGAACTAGACTCACAAATATGTCTAGCTGCTTTTTGACAAAGGTGCAGTGCCATTCAACAGAAGAATGACAGCCTTTCCAACAAATGGTGCTGGAGCAATCAGATATCCACAGGCAGAGAAAGTAAATAAATAAACCTGAATCTAAACCTTGCATCTCATACAAAGATTGACTCAATTTATCACAAACATAATTGTAAATATAAAACTCTAAAACTTTAGAAGATAAAGGAGAAATCTTTGGAATCTTGGACTAGATGAAGAGTTCTTAGACTTGATGCCAAAAGTGTCATCAATAAAAAGAAAAACTGATAAATTAGGCTTTATCAAAATTAAAAACTTTTTTCTGTGAGACGCTTTATTAAGCAGATGGAAAAATAAGCTACAGACTCAGAGAAAATATTTGCAAATAATATATCTGACAAAATATTTACATCTAAAATAGAATGCACTCTCAAAACCCAAAAGCAAAAAAACAAACAACCCACTTAGAAAATGGGCAAAGACATGAACAGACACTTCACTGAAGAGGGCATCCAGATGGCAAACAAACATTCGAAGGTATGTTCAATCAGTAGTCATTAGAAAAATGCAAATTAAAAATACTATGAGATATTACTGCACACCTATCAGAACGATTAAAATAAAAAATAATGATAAAACCAAATGCTGGGGAGGATGAGAAGGAATTAGATCACTCATACATTGCTGTTGGGTGCCTAAAATAATACAGTCTCTGTATTATGGAAAAGAGTATGGTAGTTTCTTAGAAAACTAAAACATGTGCTTACAGTGCAACCCAACAATCACATTCTTAGGCAATTTATCTCAAAATAAAAAAAAAATTTAAATATTTCAAAACTGAAGTGTAGCATGCATATAGTAAAATGCTCTAAGTATACTAATCTTAAGTTTTTGCAAATGTATACACCCATGTAGCCATCAGTCAGGACACTGCCAGAACCCCAGAATGCTCCCTGGTGATTCTTCCCAGCTAGTACTCACAGAGGTAATGAGTACCACTAATTTTTTTATCACTATAGATTAGTTTTGACTGTTCTTGAACTCAGTATAAATGGTCATACAGTATGTAGTAATAGTATTAGATTGTCCTTTTATATTACTGTATAGTATTTCATCGCATGAAATACTACAATTTACCCATTTTATTGTTGATAAGAATTGAGGATCTTCATCTCATACATATTTTTTTGTGTTCATCTGCATTTCTTTCTCTTGGGCATGTAGCTTGAAGTAGAATTTCTGGGTCATAGAGAAGGCATATGTTTAGCTTTACCTACTACTAAACAGTTTTCTAAATGGTTGTACCAATTTATACTTCCACCAGCAGGGTATGAGAATTCTAGTTGACTTACATTCTTTTCAACACTTGGTATTGTCTGTTTTTAGAGATTTTTCTTTATCATTTCACTTTAGCCATTCTGGTGGGTATATGCTGCTATCTCATTGTGGGTTTAATTTGTATTTCTCAAATGATTAATGATATTGAGCACCTTTTCACATTTGTGTTGCCTATTTGGATATCCTCTCCTGTGAAATACAGATCAAGTCTTTGACCTATCTTTAAAAAAATTAAGTTTGTCATTTTCATATTGCCTTGCAGAAGTTTTTTAAAACTCTATTCTGTATATGAGTCCTTTGTCCAAGAGAGGCATCCCTGATCTGTTTCTGGCTATGGGCACTCCTGCTCTTCTCTACCCAGCTCCTGGCATCCCCTGGTCATACCTGATGCTTATTCTATTTGCAAACATCTTCAGGCTTAAGTTTCTGAGCCCTGCTGTACTCAACAACCATTCTCCAACACCTCCATCGGTGTCTCAGACTTACACCAGCAAACGGTTCCTGGCCAAATTCTGGACCAGCCACACTACACAAAATGTTTCTCTCATTTGTTCCTCCACCTGTTACCTCTTTCTCAGGAACAAGAAGATTTCTGGCTCTCTGGAACTGAGAGGCAGGATAAAGAGGGATAACAAACTTATTAAAGTAGATACATGATAATGTCACCGAATGAAAGTGTCAGGCTATACTCTCACTTATGATCACACACATATAAAGGCATCAACCTCAATCAAATCTTTACATCGACCACCTCTTATGCAAGCCACACAGTGCTGGGCACTATGCAAACCCATTAAGAAGGACTGGGCATGGGTCCAGCTGTTGAGAAGCTTACAATCTAGTCAGAGAGAAAAGATGTGATACAGATAACATGATATAATAAAATAGTGCATGTTAGATGGTTATACATAAGTTCAGAATCAAAGAGTTTTAAAATTGGGCATATAAGACTGTAAGTGCTAATTTGGGCTGGACCTGGAGGGGAAGTTTTCAGAGAACTTCCTTGAGATACTCTCTCCTTCCCCTTTTTAGCATGGGGGTGGGGGAAAGAGATTTCTTGAACAGCTTTCTTGCACATAGGAGACAACACATAATTCCCAGTTTGAGAGGCTTAGGCTGAAGAAACAGATGGCTACATAACCCCTATCAACTGAACACATAACAAATGCAAGCACATATTAAGTCACATTTAATTCTTCCAGCAATCTTAAGAAGGAAATATTGTTATCCCTATTTTTATAAGTGGGGAAAGTGAGGCTCAGACATGTGGTAAGAAAAACTGCCCAAGAATACATTGTTGGCATCCGATGGAGCCATGATTCAGACCCAGGTCTAGCAGGCTGGAGGGCTTTTTGCTTTCAGGAGACATGGTCATTGTCTGCTGCTTAGATGAAGGAAAGAGAAAAGTGTGCCTGGTCACTCACGACGTCCGAGGTTAAAGCCGAAGTCTTTGGGTACCAGATCTCAGAGGAACGATGCAGAAGATGGGGTCCCTGGAGGATTTTTTCTGAGCTCTCTGCCAGTCTGGGGGTACCCTTCAAGGGAAGCCTAAGGCAGCCTTACTGATGGCTTTGGGCAGTAAGGAAGCTGTAAGAGGGAGGGAGATAAGAGAAAGCAATGCAGCCGGGCTGTCAGCCCCTTCCTGTATCATCCCAAATTATAATGCTGGGTCCTTCACATGCCTAGTATGTCTGGCAGTCTGTCTATTCTCATGAAACCCCATCTTCCCTCTCCACCCTTCCCATCCAGAAATGCCTGAGGCACACCACACTCTTGGGCCTTGGGCATGAGCCTTGGCTGCTGTGTCGGTGTGAACTGGTGGTGGTGGCATGGCACATAGCCCTGCTTCCTCCTTCTCACTGTTCCAAACAGGAATTCAGACACTGACCCTTTGCGCTGGAGACCACCAACCCAGATCCCTCCAGAGAGTGGGGCAGCCTAGGAAGCCTGCCTATGTGGCTACTGTCCAGACCTCAGAAAGAATCTTCAATGCCAGGCTCCAGAGGCAGACTGTGCCAGGGCCCAAGATTGCCCTCAGGGGGACTGGATCGTGGAGGGCACTGGTGGCCCTGGCCCTGCAGTCCTGGAGCCATGGTCCTTTCTGTGCACAACTCTGGGAGGGCAGTCTGTCCTCTCTGTCCCCTGTGTGGTAGTTGGTTTAGTGGCAGACCACTAGTGGGCCCTAGGACACACCCCACACGTTGAACTTTGGAAAGAAACTCAGAGCTCTTTGTCCCTTCTCCCAGGAACGGTCCCTTCCCAGTGCTCTGTTTAACTCAAGTCACCAAAAACTAAAAGCCCAAGGTAAGGAGACCCAGTTTACCCAACCCATGGAGGCCCCTCAACAGCCATCTTTGTAAGGCCTCTGAAGGGACTCTGGGTCCGCCTTACAGAAGCGTCATGAACCGGGCATGACTGGAAGCATCAGAAAGGAAGGGATGCCCAAAATGGGAATTACAGACGAGAAAGGGGCACTGTCTGGCCAGCAGTGCAGAGGGAGGTGCCGGGAGGCACTGGTGCGGATGTTAGGGTCCAGGCTTCTGAGGCTTCTCCAGAGAACAAACTACACAGGCATAGAGATGTAAATTCAAGCAAAGTCTTTATTCAGCCAGCTAGCTGGGGTCCAAGTCAGCCCGACGCAGCGGGTCTCAACAAGGACCCTGAGCATTCAGAGCCAAGGGTTTATATAGCATTTTCAAAGCACTTAACTCATAGTAATTTTCCACAGCTATACATTATTCTTGCAATACATACATCCTGGGGTTAAGCAAGGGCAGGGTAAGACTACTCCTCAATGGTTAGGGAGGTTCTGCACGATAAGCTTGGTATGTAAGATTAACTGACCAAGGTTAGCTGACCAAGGGTCACAGCTGCCCACCACCCGGTGCTCATGATTAACTTGTTTTTCAAGGCCTTACCCAGGCCCAGGGTTTTTTTTGTTTTTTTTTTCCTCTGAGTCACACTCTCAGAAAATGGTTTCTAGGTTTCTAAGATGGCTATGCTTATGCTAATTTACTAATCTTACTAATGCTTAGATTCTACATTTCCCCACTTTCCTTTGACCATTCCAATCATGGAATGTTTGTTTCTTCCTGCTGTGTGAGTGAATGATACTGCGGTCTCAGCATTAGCACCTGAACAGCACTCACTCTTTCCCTAACAAAGGCTATTAGCCGGTTTAAGGTACAGGGACCTAAAGTGAGAAGCAGTATAAAAATAAGCAAGGGCCCTGCCAGGGTGGATATCAGGGTTGTAAACCATGGGGATTTAGTAAACTAGGATTCAAATAGCCCTTGGCTGGCCTCTCGCTCTCTCTTCCTTTGATCTGGCCTCTCTCTAAGTTTAGACATTGAATCTCTTACTATTCTGGAATGGTCTGCTGTTAAGGTTTAGCTAAGTTTTATTAGTTCTTTTTTCCTGACTGTTAATGCTCTCTGCACTCCTTTACACGGAGAGTGGGGGCACACTGGAGGAGGGAAGCCTGGCAGAGGGGAACACAGGACAAAGAGCCAGTCAGGAGGTCTGACAGATGCACCCCTCCACGGGTCCATCCTTCCATTATATCTTCAGTGACCTCAGTGACCTGGAGTAGGTATGGTCTGCAAGGGTGAAAGTACATAAGATTATCAGGTGAAATATTTGAGCACACATTTCAATGACAGGAAACCTGCCAGGGGCTGTTTGGGAGAGTAAACACAAAAATGAAGGCCAGAAAACAGAACCAAATGTCACCCCTCTTCCCACTCCCCCTAGAAAACCCACAGAAGGAAAAGGAAGACAGTAATGAGAGCAGAAAGTCCAAAAAAAGGGAAGTATGAATAGGGTACAAGATGCTTCAACCGAAGGCACAAACCTGTGGTTTGAACTTCTGTTTGTGCGATATGAACCAGAGCTCACCCAAGGTGGCAGCGGGCTGGGCCCAGGCCCGCTCCTGGAAGAGAGCTCGGCTGGCAGTAGTCTTGAGAGCCCGTGCATCTCAAGTGTAAGAGAATTCCCCTGCAAGTTGGGAATTGGGCCCTCGCTAGTTGTGCCAGGGCCAGGCATTCAAGATAAAGTTAGTTCCTGCTGAAACCAAAGGCTTGAGTAAAGCTCAGCTGCAACCTTTGTTATGTTATCGGATCCCTTTGCCCTTGCAGATTGGAATTAAAGAGATGCAAATACCTTCCCTATTCATTCATGGCCTGTAGCTACCTTGCAGTGGTATGCCGATAAATGGTTAACATCAGCTCTCTAGGGGGAGCAAATTAAAAAAGCACTTACGTGTCACATTTGCTATTTCCAATTTCCCTGGTGTAAAGACTCTCCCATGGCCGAGTTCAAGCTGCCACCTCAGCGTCACTGGAGGTGAGTCTATTGCAGGGTTCAGACAGCCACAATTACAGTGTTAATTGAACATATGCTATGTGCTAAGAGCTCCATGTGCAACATTTTTTATGCTCATAGATGAGAAATGTGAGGCTCAGAAACATAGTTAATTTACCCTGGGTCACTTGCTACTAATTGGTGGAACCAGAAGTTTAAAATAACCTAAATACATTGGTCTGTCCTAATCCGTGGTTCTCATGTTTTTCAGTCTCAGGAATTTTTATACTCTGCAGTGGAATTAAAAAGAATATTTACTGTAGTAGAAATTAAAACTGAGAATCTAAAATAATTCAGTAACTCACTGAAAATAACAGTAATAAAACTGGTACATAGTAACATAAACAACACTTTCATGAAAATAATTATTTCTCCAAATTAAAAAAAGTTTAGTGAATAGAGTAGGTGGCTCCCCATAGCTGCTTCTGCTTTCAGTCTGTTGTGATTTGTTACCTTGGTTGAATCTATGAAGGAAAACCAGCCTTACAGAGCTCCGTAGTTAGAAAAGGGAAAACACTGGGGACCCATCTGGTGGGTTTGGAGGGCCCCAGAGGTCCTTGGGTCACATTTTGAAAACTCTTAGGCAGATAATAGTTGCACCTGGTACAACATCCAAGTGGTACAAAATAACATATGGGGACAGAAAAATCTACCTGTCCCCCAGCCACCTCGGTCCCTCACCAGATTCCACAATATCAGTGGTTCATGGAGCCTCTTGCTGGAGACACAGCACCTTCACATTTTGCACAGGGGCCTTTGCTCTTTCACGCAGGCCTGGGTATGTTTCGCACCAACACAGAAAGTTATATAGCATTCGAGGGGCCATAGCTAGATCCCACAACACAGAGAACATTCTTATAACCTGTATTTGCAGCAGCATGTGTTAAATATTTGTGAGAGAAATTCCTAGAAGTGGAATTAGAACAAAAGATACACACATTTCAATTCCAATAGGTATGGCCAAACAACCCTTCTTGGTGGGGGGGACCTGATTTCCACTCCCACCAGTAATGGGTAGGCATGGCTTTTCTTCCACAGCCTCATTAATACAGTGTGGGAACCAGATATGAAGTCAGGGGTCTGACTCCAGGACCTAGGGTTTCCCCACTAAACCTCAGGGCAGGTCTTAGAAGTCACCATCTGTCTGGGCAGCCCTCTATGTCCCGTGACCAATCAGCCAATGCTTACTGAGCATCTACTTTCTGAGTAGTGCTGGGTATACAGGGCTGTCTGCTCTGCAGCACCGCTCACCAATCTCCTGCCCCTGGTTTCTGACTCTAACTCATCTCTCTAGTCCTGGATTAAGTGTACATGCCTCTGCAAAGCACTTTGGACTCCACCCACCTTCCTCTGTACATCTCTGGAACCCTACACATGCTCCTATTCCACTAGACTGCGACCTCTAGACCAGGGTGTCTCACACTGCAGTGTGCAAACCAGTCCCTGGGGAATCAGGTAAATATGCAGAGTCTCCTGCAGTAGTCCTGGGTGGGGCCTGGCATCTGCATGTTTTGATAAGTGCTCAAATCTTGCCATGTTAAGTAGCAAGGGTCTAGCCATGATTCTCAAAGTCCAGCCTAAGCAAGATGCACGTGGGGGGAAATCTTTATTTCCAGCAATCTCCCAGGCCCCCAGACCTCACCCTGAGTTAACACCCAATTCCAGGCCTTACCCAATTCATCTTTGAAGTCCCATAAATGCCCAGTGCTTGACAGAGAGAGAGAGAGGAGATCAGAGATGTTTGACAAATGAAGTAGAAGGGAAGCAATATCAGCATGAGCCAACCATGTCATTTAGAGCTTTTGGACTAAATAGAAGAAGTGACAGGTACATCCATGTAACTGTCTGTAGCTTAGATTTGAGTTACAAAGGATCGGATCATTATCAACATATCAATCTGTTCTTTTCTCCCTGCCTCCCCACCAGGCTCAGTCCACAATGAGCCACTGCTCAGTTCTTGTGGGCATTTAGCTCTCAGACCTGCCAGGGTCTGGAGAGCTGCTCCCGGAACCAGCGCTTGCAGCCTCGGTGGCCAGGTTCTGGGGCTCTCCAACAGCAGGAAGCACCCCCAGAGACCTGTGTATTTGGGTGGGTCGGAGGGAGAAGAAGGCTGAGAGGGGATAATGGGCTCCTCCTTCATCAGTAGCTTGTTCCTTCTCATTCATAGGCTCTCAAATCCTGCCCCCAAGTGTCTGCTTGATGCTAAGCATCTCCCTGGGGCAGAAATAATGCAAGGAGCAGCTCTCCCCACGTCACCGTCATGCAGGCTCTGCCTGGGGAAGGCCGGGTGGAGGAGTTGCCTCCTGGTCTCCCCACAGAGAACCTGCCTCCCACGTGGTTGTTTATCCCATAATCTGTCAGAGTTTCCTTGTTCCTATAAACTGACGAGAGGAAGAGGTGGCGCTTTTTCTGTTAGATGCGTGACGCCTGGATGTGACACCAGCAGCCGTCTCTTGGCCGTAAGCGATCGGGTCTGAGTGTGCCAGAAAGATGGCAGGAGCCATGGGCCCTGGGTGAAGCTGAAGAGCAGCTAAATTTACCAACTCTGCAGCCATCTCACCTCTGAACACTCGCGATTTATCCATTCAAAATGGTTATTGAGCACCTGCTATGTGGGGATACAGCAATGAACAGAAGAGGGAACATTCCAGCCCTCAGGAAGCTGGCATTCCATCGGAGGAATACAGTGGACAATAACTAAGTAATTATGTATCTATCTATATATAACTAATAGCAATAAGTAAATATACATACGTCAGGTGAAAATGCGTAAATCAGGGGAGTCAGAGATGTCTATGGGGGAGAGGAGGAGAGATTCAGCTGGTCAGGGAGTATCTCACTGAGAAAGTACCATATCCATGTAGAAATGGAAGGAGATGAGGGACCAGACTCGCAGGCACCTGAGAGAAGGGCGTCTGCATAGAGGGAACAGCAAGTACAGAGGCCCTGAGGCAGACATGCACCTGATGTAGTTGAGGACATCCCAGGGGGCCAGTCTGGCTGGAGCGGAGGGAACAAAGGGGAGAGTTATGGGAGATGAGGTCAGAGAGGCCATGAGAGCCAGGCAGCATACCGCCTCGCAGGCCAGCATAAAGACTTGGCAGGGAAGAGCCTGACCTGAAATACCTCTCAGAGAGTCACTCCGGCCATCACATTGAAAAGAGACTGTGGTCTTGAGTGGTTTGGATCAAAGTTGGGGCAGTGGATGAATGAGGAGGATTTGGATGCTTCCTATGTCTTGAAGACAGAGCCCACAGGTTTCACGAAAGGATTTCATGCCAAGTTTGGTAGAGTTGAATCAAGTATAACTCCAAGGTTTTGATAGGATGGATGGAAAGGACGGAGCAGTCATTTACCTCTAAATCAAGGGTGACCATGGCAGCAAACAGTTTTGGGGAAAGGTCAGACATTCAGTATATGACATCTTCTAGAAACCTAAGTGGAGATATTGACCAGAGGGTTGAATCCTGGATTTGAGGGGAGATCGTGGGGCTGGATATGTACATTTGAGTGTCTTCAGCAAGAACATAACATTTAGAGCCATGAGAGAGAATGATGCCACCAAAAAAGTATAGTTAGCAAAGAAAGCGGTTCCAGGACTGTGCCCTGGAGCATGCTGAGTTTAAGAAGTTGGAATATTGGGCAGAAACCAGCAGTAGGAACTGAAGAGTTGCCAGTAAAACAAGAGAAAACCCAGGTGGGTGTGATGCCCTACACACCCGGGGAGAGGGATAATGGTGTCAAATATGCGGAGTGGTCACCCCCACCCCCTCACTCCCACCAAAACTTAAAACTCTCAGAGTGGCAGCATCTGCCTCTCAGGGATGACTTCCTGCTGTGGCGGGTGGGAGGGCTTCAAGGAGGAGGCAGTCCCTCATTTGACCCAGGCAGGATGGGAGGGCTCCAACAGGGATGTGCCCTACCCTCTTTTACTTTGGGACATGACCCAGCACAAAAGGGCTGCTGAACAGAACAGAATCAAGGGACTAGTGGACCAATTTCCTTTGGCTGGTCAGGTTGGGGTTTGTAGGATGCTAGGGGGTGAAAAAGCCTAGGAAAGGCCAGGTAGGCAAGGAGAGGCAGAGATTAAGGGCGGCCGGGCTACTGGCTCGGAACCACTTGTGTTTCCCAAAGGTCCTCTTGTCCATCTGGGCACACTGGCCCACCAGACTTCAGTGTTCTGGATGTGGCTTAAGATCAGAAGCAAGCTCTTTCACTAAGTAGCTAGTCAGCATGTCCCAGGCTTAGGTGACAGAGATCCACACGGCAGTGAGACTGTTGTCCCCTCTCTTAGAAATGAATATTCTGGGGCAGTGTTTGAACCTGAAAAGTGTGCCTCAGTGACAACCAGGCTCCATGCAGTCAAGGAACCCAGCCCTGCCCTGCCGTAGCTAAACAGAACATAGTGTTTCTGAGATGCTGAGGTTCAGACAGGAAGGGAGAAATAGAAACAGGGCTTGGCCAGGATCGGACGTCACAGATAAGGCACAGACAGGAAGTCTGTGAGATACAAGAGAAGGGGCCAGAGGACCTGGTCATGGCGTTGATCCTGGAAGGAGCATTGAATTAAGGAACCAGAGTCCTAGATAGAGTCTTGTGGCGTGCTCCTTACTGATACTTCCATCTGTTCCCACTACATCGGGGGCTACAGCCGAGTGCTGGGTCCTGTGCGCTGATGGAGAAGACTCTCCTGGGTATGATGTTCAGAGACAAAAGCCAAATGGAAAACAATGTGTATCATATGCCCCACTATGTTAAAAAAAAGCAGTGTGTATGTACACACCCATGGGCATGCACAGTACAAGGTTTGTCTCCCACCATAGAGGACCTGGATGTGGGTGCTGGCAAGGGGAGACTGAACAGGCCACAGAGCCGCCTCTTGTTTGGACTTAAAGCTAAAAGTGAAAGAAATCTTCCCAGCTCACATCTGGTCCATCCCAGCCATCCTGAAGAGATCACATGAGACTTTGGGCCAGAGCTCAGGGAAAATACAGATCCGTGGTTCCCAAACATAAGCATTCATAGGAATCCTGCGGAGGGTTTATTAAACAGATTGCTGGGTCCCACCCGAAAATTTCTGAATCAGTAGGTCTGGGATGGGACTCCAGAGCTTGCATAACTAGCAAGTTCCCAGGGGGTGCCCATGCTCAGGGTCCTCACTTGGAGAACCTCACCCCCTCCCTCCCCAAATGCACCTTGGCCCGGGGCCATGATAAATATTGTTCCTTATTGTAGTGACTTGCTTAACTAGCTGTGACCCTTGCTAAGCTGTGGGTTCTTGTCTGCCTCTCTTGTCACTGCTATATCGCTAACATTTAGCATGGTGCCGGGCACCCAAGGAATATTTATTTAATGAACAAGTACGTTTGCCTCACATGTCCTTTCTGTGGCATCCCACGGAAACCTAGAACAGAGCTGGAAGACCAGCCAAGGACTAGAGCCTTGTATTGACCTGTCTCTTAACCTTAGACAAGACCAAGGAAGAGACAGGCCTCACAAGCCTCCATTCTCTGAAAACTGACCTACCAGTAAGTACAGCAAAGAGCCAGGTACATGCAGACCTCACATTTACTGCTCTGGGGTTGGGGCTGAGAGATGATCGGTTTGGCAGGGCCCCCAGTTTGGCTAGCAGGGAAGGTGTTGGGGGCTCAGGTGTGCTGTTCAGCATGCATCTGAATTCCCTGAGCATCAGCGTGACTGTCAATACCCTGTGGCCACACTTCAACATGCCCCTCTACATGCTGCAGGCTGCTTCCTGAGAATGCAGGGCTCCCTGCCTGGTGAGCAGGCTTGACTCACATGCAGGGCAGACTGGACACTAAAATACCATGAGAAGCAGCCCTCAACCAGTGGAGGGCTAGAGTTTTGATGGATACATACCATTTCCTCACCTCTCCAGCTTTGCAGTTGGGGTGACTCTGAGGAGCCCCCCAAGCTCCCCAGTAGGATGTAGTTCCACTTGCCTACTGCAGTGAGGGCTCTTTAACATGCTCTTCATCGGCAAATTCCCTACTTGTTACCTGCATTCTGTCTCAGGGTTTGTAGCTAGAAGGGAGGGCCCAGATTAAGAGAGGCATCATTAATGTCTCAAGCACTACATGGAATCATTCATTCATATGAATGTATATATCTTCATTTAATCCTCTCTATAAAGTTGGCATCATTAAATTCACTTTATAGAAGAGGAAAGAAATATTCGAGAGCTTAAATAACATGTTCTAAATTAGTAAAGGTAGACCTAGGATTTGAATGCAGGACTGTGATTTTCAAAGGTCATTAGCACTTCCCCCTTGATGCCCTGCCCTCTGCACAAAGGCATCAAGTTCCAAGGCCGTAGCTATCTTTGTCAATCTCATTGTCTGCCATCTTGCTCTTTCCCCTGTAGACAGTCTGCCAAAATGGAGATCCCCAACCCCAGTAGAATCATGAATGCTCTGTTGAAGGGGAAACTCAGGCACCTTGCCTAAAGTCTTCATTTTACAGATGAGGCTTGAAGGGACATGTGACAGTTTCAAGGAACATTCACACTTACAGTTTCTGAAATGGCACTTTGCAGTGATCCTATGAGGAAGGGCAGGCAGAGTTCCCCTTCCAAAGAAAGGGAAATGGGGACTGAAAGGGACACAGGTGGGGCAGCCAAGCAGCTGCTGGTAGCCTGGGGAGAATCCTAGTCAGTGTCACTCGACATACATCTTTCCTTGGGCCAGGAGCTCTGTAATATTTGTCACATACAACTTGGCTTGTGCATCCTCCTATGCACTTAAGGATTCAGTGTTCTCATTGGATGACTTGGGAACCAAGATTTAGAAAGGTGTGATCTCCCCATGTCTCAGGTGGAGAGCTGAGATCTGACCTGCATGTACCATTGCATGAGACAGGAGCTGGAGATCAGAGAGGGACAGCTGAAACCCAACCAACAGCCTTGAACTCATTCCAGGCTGGGCGTTCCTGAGGCAGAACTGCTCTGTGGGGCTTAGTGGGGGAGGGAGGGGGGCACGGGAGGGATGGTGGGAAGTCAGAGGTGGAGGTTACTGGAGAGCAAAAGAGAAGCTGCTGCCTCTCTCTGGCTGTGGCAGCCAGATCATTTTGAGGAACAGGACAGGTTCCGGTTTAAATGCTTCTATTTGCAATCTTTAAGAAAAAGGCTACTCACTGACTAAGAACTCTAGGGCCTGCCCCTAATCTCTCTCTCTCACACACACACACACACACCTGCCCCCAATCTCTCTCTCTCTCTCTCTCTCTCTCTCTCTCTCTCTCTCTCTCACACACACACACACACACACACACACACACACACACTCCCAGCCTTTGACTGATATTTAGGAACCTCTCTTACCAGCCTTACCCAACTAAACTCCGCCCAGCCCACACTACCCAATCCCCTTAAAGCAGAGCTTCCCAGGGAGAAGCACACTGAGTGAGCAGAGAAAATCCTTCAAGGGAACCCAGCCTTGAGGAACTAGCCACTGCTAGGCGTTGTGGCCATTTGGGCCACTTAACCATTCAAAAAGAAGAACTTTGCCCCACTCTTGTCATTCTGAAGGACCGTGAACCCTGAAGTCCTATATCTCTCATCGTACAGGAAGCTGAGTACTTCATACTCAGTCAGGACCTTGAACCTTAAATTCGTAAGACTCTAAGGGCTCCAGAAACAAAGACTTCATAAGACAAAATCCCTTGAGACCAGAGTAAGTAGCACTTGTCTTTTCTGTCTTGCCAGTTACTCTTGAGGACAATCTTGTTTGAAGGTGGGCTTGCAGCTGAGGAGACTGTAGTCCTCACATTGCAGGACATAGTTTACCTGTCTGTCTCCTCAAAGGCGGGGGAGTTCTTTGAGGGCCAGGCAAATGGCCCATTGGTGCATCTGAGGCAATTAATTGTATAGCAATACTAAGAATGAGTGTATTTAAAAGACTGGTGCTCAGATGTAAAAGAGGTACTTTTTCCTAACAAAAGGAAGCTTTCTTGAATGATTGATTGTTGGTGACTGATTAAGAAAGCCACGTTTTCTTATGTCAGTTAAGAAAGATGCTCTCTGGGGAAAGCTATTCAAGAGGAAACTATCTGTCACATTTCTCCATGTAACGGAAAACAAAGCATGGTGTATGAAGAAGTTTTAGCAGAGGGAAATGCTAATTAGAAAATGCTTTGCAGGTACAAGGATGATTTGATACTGAACCAATTTCTTGAGAAGACTAGAACCAAGCAGCCTCAAAATCAGGACTCCTGACTGTATTTGGAGGAGTTACAATTTAGTCCATCTAAAGGCAGGGAGATGACCTCTTGGGATGCATCCATTCTGTTCTGCTAACAGAGAGGCAGGTCAGAATTTTATTCTGAAGATAGAGATGCATGAAGGGTTACTTGAGATATCTGTCTCAACTGTTCCTCCATAAAATCTAGAGGGTCCCAGATTTTCAGAGCTGGAAACTCCTAGAAATTTATATAGCCTGCTACCAGGCTGTGTGACCCTCTCTGATCATGTAGTCCCCACTCTGACTTACAGGGTGGCACTAGGCTATTCAGACTGTGGGACAGTGATGTGATGACAGAGATGTGGCTCTCCTGAAAAAAGCCCTAATTCTAGTGTTTGCCAATTTCCGTGGTGTAAATATTCCCACTATGGTAGATTTCAAGCTATCAATAGGCTGATGGTGGAGTTGGAAAGAGGCACATGATTGGTTCTTATGAACTAGTATAAGCCAGCTCCTGCACTCTACCAAGCCTGCATGCCTTACAATCACAGAGACCTTCTCTTCTCAAAGACTTCAACTCCCAGGCTAGAAGACACTGGCACTGGAGGCTTCCAGGGTCCAGGGCTATAGGTGACCATGGCATGAAGATCTTGGGGTAGATTTTTGCAGCAGGCTGCAGCAGGGCTGGCAGATGGGTTGGCAACATGGTCCTTTAGTCTCTCCTGCAAGGCCCACCCCTGGCCATCTCCCTTTGGGAGCAGTATGTCCTGGGTTTGTTGCATGGTGTCCAATAAGCTGGAACTGCAGGTGGTGGGTACATGTGGAGATGACTCTCTGTTCAAATGGCACCTGACAATGGTGACTTGATTCACCTTCATCTTTGCTAAAATTCCCCAGCAACTGGGCTCATGGGCTCAGTCTTGCACCAGCTGCTCTTTGTGCTTCCAAGCTGCTTGCTGCTTACCCTATAAACCCACTGGCCCGCACAAAAGTGCGGGCTACCAGGCTGAGCTATCCACACTGACAGTGGCAGCAAAAATCAGAAACTGCCAACACAGTTTGGTCAGTGACAGCCAGCCTGTCTTTCTCCAGAAAGACAGCTGGTCAGGTCTAGACAAGTCCAGAGAAAGAGAGCCATGGGGATGGATTTGACAGGAAATGACACCCCTCAGCTAGAGTGTCTCATACCTTCAATGTGCCTTAATTTCCAAGGACCACTGAAGAAATGTGAATTCTGTAAGCAGGAAACATTTATTAAGCAGTGTAGAAGGAAGAACACTAGAGATTCCAGATTCCAGATGGGAATTATAATGTAGGAACCCCCTACTATACTAATTGGCATTTAAGTCAGATCAATTCAGATTGGTGGTGACATATTGAAAAAGTGCAGTTCACACGGAAGGGGCTGTCGTTTTCCATCATTGTCAAGCAGAATTCAATTTCCAAATTAACTCTGGAGAGACCTGATAGGGGCAGTTGGGAAATGAGGTACATCAGCCAGAATACGATTGGAGCCTGGGACGTTCCTGATGGTGACAGGCCTCAGAGAAGGGCCACTGCAGGGAAGGAGGAGCCCTAATATTCACTGAGGGCCCAGTAAGTGCTGGGGGTAGCTTTTACTTTCCAGGAGCCCTGCCCTGCAAGGTAAGGGTTATTTGCCCACGTTCCAGATGAGGAGCTGAGGCTCAGAGAGGTAGGTTAACTTATCCATGGTCATACAGATGGTGGGTTACACCAAAACCCATGCTTCCTTTGGGGAGGTATGCTCAACAACTGCAAAGGATTGAAAAGGTGCACTGATAAGCAAGGGCTGATAAGGGGGTGGCCTACAAAGTCCCCTGCAGTGGTTCTTTTGTTTGTGTTTTTTGTTTTTCAAGGCAACTCTGAGTAAAAATACCTAAGACTTATTTCAACAGACTCCAGCTGCTACCTGGTTGCTGCATGGCACTTCATCTGGAGGCTGTTCTGAGCATTTCCCCCTCTGACCCCTTCTTCTCATGAGGTCACTGTACTTTCCTCTGAATGCTCCTCACAGCTCTCACAGAAGTCCTACTGAGTCACCTGTAGACTTATTTCTGCCACGTCAGAGTCATGTAACATGAGCCAAGCTGAGCTGACTGGTGCCCTCAGCATCCTCATCTACCAAGGGATGGGGGTGGCCTTCTAGAATTTCACTATAGCAACACGACTGGTGTTTGGAGTAGGATAATTTTTCAATTACAGGACGTCCTTGTCCATGCCTGCCAAGTGACAGTAAAATCCCTTAGTCTTTATGGCCAACGAATAAAAATAAACAAAAATGCCCACACATTTTTGTGCGTCTCCAGGGCACTATGTCGTCCCTGGTTGAGAACCTTTTTTAGCTCCCCAAACCATGAAGATCCATTTATAAATATTTGACTTTCAGGTAGGACTGTTTTCCCTCCCAGAGTCCTTCTAAGCGAGGTGGGGCAGGGATGGGGACAAGCATCATGATTAATTTTTCTTGCCTATGATAAAAAATGCCAAGATATAAATAGTTAATAAGAACAGGAGGGACTCCATCTTAAGGCCAAGACTCCATTCTAAAAGCCAGGGAGTTAGACGGTAAGATGTGGTAATCAGCCGACAACCGACCCTATCTTAAGTCAGGGCAAGTAGTCCTAAATGATATGACCCCACTGCTTGAGGGTAACCACAATCGTGGAGAACAGAATCAAGAATTCCTTGTGTTAAGCTTTTCTTACAGAATATCTAGAGAACTGACTATGGATGGTGACATAATGTCTCTCACTGGAGATGGACATCACAAGGCCACAAGTCAAGCCTATGCCACTGCAGCCCTTCACCCCACCTTTTGACCATTCTCGAAAGCCTTAAAAGACAGCATCCTAAGCCCTTATGTGTGCCTCCTGTCTGAGGTTGCTCACACTCCCCTTTCTCTGAGTGTTACTTTTCGCCTTGAATAAAGACTTCTTCTCACTGCTCATAATTGCATTTTGTCTCTGCGCTCTTGCAGTGGTAAGCATCCTTGTTACTTCATTATTTTATTCTATTTTATAGACTTAAGCACAAGTCTTCACTCTCTCTGCCCTACTTCAGACAAGTAGGGAAGGGCTACTAAGATATGATTTGGGCTTGTGAGTTCCCGTCGCCTGGGTGACCCAGACAGACCTGCAGCTGTATGATCATGCTCTTTAGTAGCCTGCCCAAAAATCTCCTTTCTCTGCCTTTTGGAAATTCTCAGAATGTAATCTCCCTCCATCCAGTGCTCTGTGGCTCCCCCCAATCCTTGAGTAGTAGGGACTCAGTTCCCATGCTGTGTAGATCCAAGCAGATGCTGGACTCCAGGGGACCCTGGCTTTAGGAGTTGGCAAGGGATCTGCCCTGTGTCGAGCATTTCAGTGAGCTTCCCTTTTCTCCCTCTGCTTTACCTTGTTGTCTGCTGCCTGTGCAGCTGCTGCCATTCACTACTACTCTCACTTTAATGAATTCCTTCCTTATCTACACTCGTCCCACCTGGTGGAGAATTCTTTCTGGATCAGAGTCAAGAACCCTCCCCTGCCTGGGACTGAGGTTTCACCTGTTATGCCAGGAGAGACCTCCCCAGATGCGACTGCCTGACAACATAAGGACCTCATAGGGAAAAGTCATTGCTCGGTGATAGGAGGCAGGAAAGCCAGTGGTTTGGGGAATGGGCATGAGAGCAATACATGCCTGGGTTTGAGTTCCAGTTCCAGCAAGATATGTGTCCCAGCCACTGTGAACTTCTGTGTTATCACCTCTAAAGTGGGGCTGGGCTGAAGGAAGCACCTCTGAAAGGTTGTTTAACAATAGGTCCCATGCCACGTCCATGGAAGGCATTAGAGATGCCAGGCAATCCCACCTGGGGAAGTGTCTCCCTGCATGCTAGGTGAAACTTCAACCCAGGAGAGGGTCCTTGACTCTGACTGAGAAAGAATTCACGAGCAGGTTGAACAAGGGCAAGCAAGAAGAAATTCACTAAAATGAAAGTAATAGTGTGTGTCAAACTTGCATAGTGCCAGGAAGAGAGGCCTTTTATTTGTGTAGCCATGCAGCGAATGGAAAGCAAGAAAGAAAAAAGGGGAGAAAAGGAAAGTTTGTTGACCTCCTGTTTGGCTAGGAGTGCCAACTCCTAACGCCAGGGTCACCAGGCATCCAATGTCTGCTTGGATCTGCATGGTGTGGAAATTCTGCCACCCCAAAATTGTGGAAGCCATAGAGCTCTGGATGGAGTGAGTTTATGCTCTTGGAAATTTCCAAAACAAAGAAAAGGAGATGTGCAGGCAGGCTGCTAAAGAACACAGTCATATTTCTGGAATCCCACCTGGGTTCCACAGGCAACAGGAACACACAAGCCCCCTAATCAGAGGTCCCTGAAGCCAGTTCCCTACTTGTCAGAAATAAAACAGGGAGGGAGAAAAGAGTTGCATTTAAGACTAGAATGACACCACCAGTGATGGAAAGGGATCTCTTGTTAACCTCCTGGCTGGCTTGAAAGAATTCAGAAACCAATTGCAATAAGCCAAGCAACAAAAGATTTTATTTAAAGCAAAGTACACACTCAGAGAAGGGGAGTGTGGGCAACCTCAGAGAAGAGGTGGCAAGCAGACTTTATTCAAAGGGAAAGTAAGGTTTTATTTAAAGTGACTGCACACACTCAGATAGGAGTGTGGGCAACCTCAGATGGAAGAGGCATGCGTAAGGATTTATGGTTTGGGGTTTTATAGGGCCTTTAGGGTAGGGGTTAATATAACATGGGATGTATGTAAGTTATTGATTTTTGCTTTGAAGGTTTGTCTTAAGAATAGGGTTTTCCAGGTAACCATGTTGATTCATGTCTCCAAATTCTTTATCCATCAAAGTTGACAATTTTCTGCCAGTTCATTATGCTCCAGAAGTCTGTTCCTTGTCTTGGATACAGACATTACTTAATTGATGAATGTGACTAGAAGAAGGAAAACATGAGAAGAAAAATAACATGCTAAAGTTTATGTTAAAGAGTAACCTGGCCTTTGTTTTCAGGCTTAGTAAATTTTATAATGGCATAATGTTTGTCCCATGCCCCTGCTCTACAGCTGCTGAACTTTTCCTTCATACTTTATGCCAAAGCAATTGAACTGATGACTTTTGCATGCATTTGTTTATTGTGTGCACCGCCTGTTAGGCTATGGGTTCCACAAAGGGAGAGAGAACCTAGGTCCCCCTGGCTCAGCATTGCATCCCAGGGCATGGTACACAGCAGGCACTTGGTAAACAGCTGTCTAGTTGGAGACATATAACCATTGTCTTGTTTTTGTTGTCTAGAGCCCACTACCTCTAACAGCAACATACAGAACCCATTTTCTTTAACTCGTGGGAGAAGCCAGGATGGAAATGTCAGCCACCTCAAAGGACTATGCCATGACCACAGAATATAACTACGAGGATGCAACCCCATGCCAGAAGGGAGAGGTGAGGGACTTTGGGGCCCAGCTGCTGCCTCCTTTGTACTCTCTGGTATTCATCACTGGCCTAGTTGGCAACATTCTGGTAGTCCTGGTCCTCATGCAATACAAGAGACTCAAAAGTATGACCAACATCTACCTTTTTAACCTGGCCATTTCTGACCTGCTCTTCCTCCTCACACTGCCTTTCTGGATTGACTACAAGCTGAAGGATAACTGGGTATTTGGTGATGGCATGTGTAAGTTCCTCTCAGGGCTTTACTACATAGGCTTGTACAGCGAGATCTTTTTCATCATCCTGCTGACCCTTGACAGATACCTGGCCATCGTCCATGCCATATTCGCCCTGCAAGCCCGGACTGTCATCTTTGGTATTGTCACCAGCATTGCCACCTGGGTCCTGGCCATCTTGGCTTCCATCCCAGACTGGCATTTCTCCAAAACTCAGTGGGAGTTCTCTCATTATACCTGCAGTCTTCATTTCCCCTATGAAAGCCTAAAAACGTGGAAAAAGTTCCAGGCTCTGAAACTGAACATCTTGGGACTGGTTTTGCCACTCTTGGTCATGATTGTCTGCTACACAGGGATTTTAAACATTCTGCTCAGGCGGCCAAGTGAGAAGAAATCCAAAGCCGTCCGTCTGATTTTTGTCATCATGCTCATCTTCTTCCTCTTTTGGACCCCCTACAATCTGTCTATGCTTGTTCATGCTTTCCAAGACTCCCTGTTCACCAGGGAGTGTGAGCAGAGCAAGCAGCTGGACCTGGCCTTGCAGGTGACGGAGGTGATCGCCTACTCGCACTGCTGCATCAACCCCGTCATCTACGCCTTCGTCGGTGAGAAGTTCCGCAAGTACCTGCGCCAGCTGTTCCACAGGCTTGTGGCCGTGCGCGTGGCTAAGTGGCTCCCCTTCTTCTCCCCTGGGAGGCTGGAGAGGGCCAGCTCCATGTCCCCTTCCACAGGGGAGCACGAACTGTCTGCTGGGTTCTGACTCAGGCCCCTGGAGGCAGATCCAGGACCAAAAAGGGTCACCTGCCAGGCACACTGCCCTGAGAGGAGGCACTGCGGCTCTCCTGGCGGGATTCTGACCCCCTGCCGTGGCGTGGAATTGCAGCCCCTTGGGGTTGAGGTCGCTTAAAGGTGGTCTAGATTAAATCACTTCCATCGGCTTGAGTCTTTTCCTTGTCTTTTCCATAAACTCTTTCCTGGTGGAAAGGAGGTGAGTGAGCCAAATGGGACATTCTGAAGACTGGGACAAAGGGTGCCAGAGAAGGGCTTGGGCCCAAAGAGGCTTTCAGATTTGTGAACGTTAACATTTGTAAACAAAGTCACTGAACGTCCCCCACACACACACACTACCCCCACCGTCAATGCACTTGGAAATAGTGATTTCCACAGGTAACTCCGTTCTGAGCATGGAGCCAATCAGGAGCCAGCAGCCCCCCACCCACCCCACCCCCACATGCACTGCAGTGTTTAGATCTTGGAAACCCTGAGCAACACAGAACTCGTGAGGAAGAACATGAGGCCTAATGGGAAACAGGATTGGGCAACTGCTATTGGCAGTGGAACTAAGAAAACCCTAATAAGAATGTTTACATTCCCTAAAATCAAACAATTTAAGTGGTGGCTAGACACAGCCCATATGTATAATACACTGTAATTCTTGAAATAGCCAGAGAGGGGAGGGAGTCATTATTCCCATTTTTGCCATTCCTTTCCTTCTGAATATATTTAAGGATCTCCCTTCCCTGTAGGCTGGGTGATCCGGCAGTGAGCTCCGACGGCTTTATTTCAGAAACTGCTCGCAGGCTGAAGGAGGAGGCGCTGGTTACCCTCTGCGGGCCCCGCCTCACCCCTCTGGCCCCGTGGGTCGGAGCTCTGGCGGCCGCCTCGGACCCTCAGCAGGAAACCGACCAGTGTGTGAGGCGCCCGTGTTCCGGGCTGGGAAGGAGGAGAACGTCTCCCGGGAAGGGGCAGGGAGTGGGGGGCGGGGGGAGCTCCGCAGGAGCTTGGGGGGGCCCTTAACTCAAAGGGGACTTGTCCCGACCTTCCTTGACCCCTCGTCTCCCAACAAGGGCCTCCTCTGCACCGTGTCTTTCTTCCTTTTTTGCTTGTATGTATATTTCCTTAAAAATAATTGTACCAATTGTTTCTAAAAAAGCTTAAAAAACACGAAGGAAAAAAACAAACATCGAAACCATCCATAAGCCCACTACCCAAAGACAACTATTGTACATTCTTTCAAGTACTTTGTTTTAGTTTGTCTTTTTCCTGCGCATATTTATGATTGTAACAAAGACGGACTTCAACTGTATCATTCTTCTGCTATTGCTGTTTTTAAGTAGTGGTATGTTGGAATCGCTTTCCCAGGCCAATAAATCATGTAAAGCATTGGTGTCCGTGCCTTCACTGAATTCTATTAGGAGGATTGCCTCTTAGTTTACTCCACCCATTTCCTCATTATTGTTGCACAAATCAGTTCAATCCAGGAACAGTGACAGAGGATCCACTCCACTCCAAGCGAGCTCTCTGAACCCTGGGAGGCACAGATGCAGGAGGGATGTCTGCTCAGTGAGGTGGACAGGCACAGGGGCGCCACCAGAGCCCAGGCAGGATGGGTGGGGCTGCTGCGGAGTCCACAGGGCCAGGCCAGCAGAGGGGAGGAAGGAACGCATCAGTCAGAAAGCAGCCCGGGTGGATGGGTGTCCGGTCTTACAACACAGCTGGCCTCCCTCTTTTTGAACACTAGAGTTGTGCTCTTATCAAGTCACTTTCGCCATCGGTCAGAGACCTACTGTGTTCACACGCCAACTTTATACAAAGAAGCTGGTATAGTGAAGGTTTGGAAAACTCTTGTCTGGGGAGGAGGAGGTTACACAGCCCTGGGATTATGCCTCCACACAGAAAATGTGACCAAACAGGATTTGGGGGTGAAAGCGGATGTCAGCTCTCCCCTTGTGAACTGGTTGCCCTCTCAGCGGTATGGAGAGAAGGAAGCTAGATGAAATTAAGAAACATTTGTCTGCTACTTCAGTAAAATAAGACTACAACAAAAAATAATACTCAAACCACAACAATACCATGATGAGGAATGTTTCAAAACATACTCCAGTTCCATTTTTGAAATAATGCTGATTTTCTAACTTGTTACAAAGGTAATACAGACTCATGGTAGAAAACTGGAAACAGGTAAAAAAAAAAAAAAGAGAGAAAATGAAAGTGCCTGTACCCACTACCCACTACCCACACACAGCCTTTCTTGGGTTTCATATTTCAGCGCATCTGCTTCCAGTATTGATTTCTAAACACACATGCATATAGAGGATCACAATATTTTTGTGTGTAACCCCAGTAAAGTTTGACACAGAGTAAACACTCAGCTGGTTGAATGGATGACTCTCTGAACCCCTAATTTCTTTATCTATAAAGTGATGATTAGACTAGTATCTACCCCCATGGGGCTGTTCTGAGGATTAAATGAAATAAAGCAAGGAAAGCGGGGCGATCTTTCTCCACCTCTATCAGATAATAGCTCTGACTCCTCCCGCCAGCGCCCCCCTCCATCACTCAGGACAGCTCCCCAAACTACCTGCCTGGCTCTGCCTCCCCTCCCTGCTCCTGGGCGAAGGGATCGCACCCCACTCCTTGTTATTGTTGTTTCCACTGTTTTCTCCATTCCATCCTTTTGGAAAGGTTGCCAGAATAGCAAAAGGAACTCCCACATTCCCCATCCCGATTCCCCAGATCTCAGCATTTTACCACATTTGCAGTAAAGTCACCATTCTGTCTCTCCCTCCCTCTCTCAAAAGACAGACATCCAAGTAGACAGATAAAAATATACCATTTTTTCTCCAGAACCATTTGAGAGCAAGTTGCAAATATGATGCCTCGTCACCTTTTGTACTTCACAATGATTTTACAAGCAACAAGGATGCTGTCCCACATAAGCAAAGCAGTAAACTAACACTGACAATATCACCACGTAATTAATCTGCAGCCCTTTTCAATTTTGCCCACTTGGCAAATAATGTCCTTTATAGTGCCGGGTTCCAGAAGCACTTGTTTTACTTAGTTGTCATGCCTTTATAGTTTCCTTCATTAGGAACAAGTATTCAAGCTTTTCTTGTCTTTCCTGACCTCAACATTTTTTAACGCTACACTTACCTGACAGATGGTTCCTTGTTTGAGGTTTGGTGATGTTTCCTGATGATTAGATTCAGGTTATGCAACGAAGGCAGGAATCTCACAGAAACGATGCTGTGTTCTTCTTAGTGCATCATTTCAGGAGGCACATGGTGCCAACCTGCCCCATGACAAAAGATATTAAACTTTATCACTTGCTGTAGAAAGAATCTACAAGATTGCTCCACTGAATTTTGCACTTATTAATTAATAAGTAGCTATTATTAGTTGGCATTCCACCTTAAAGTAAAAGCTTTTCTCCTCTGCTTATGTAGGTATTCATTTATATCACCATGACCTCATGGATTCATGTTTTAGTCAAAGGGATAGAATCTAATATTGTCTTTACTTCTTTTGATGCACAAATTGTTACAAATTTTTCTAGTGGGAGCCCCTTCAAGCTGGATCCTATGAGCTCTGGCTAAGATTCCCATCAATTTTTGAGCATTTTCTTACTTTTTGGCACACGAGGGTCCAGGTTTTAGACAGCAAAAGAAACCATCAACAAAATTAAAAGGCAACCTATGGAATGGGAGAAAATATTTACAACTGAAAATCCTGAAGGGGTTAAAATAAAAAGTATACAAGGAACTCATACACCTCAATATATAAAAAAACCAAATAACCCAAATTAAAAATGGGCAAAGGAACTGAATAGACATTTTTCCAAAGAAGATACATTAATAGCCAATAGACACATGGAAAGGTGCTCAACATCACTCATCATCAGGGAAATGCAAGTCAAAACCACAGTGAGATATCACTTCACACAGATTAGAATGTCTGTTATCAAAAAGACAAGAGAAAACAAAATCTGGTGAGTATATGGAGAAAAGGGAGACTTGTGCACAGTTGCTGGGAATGTAAACCGGCACAGCCACAGTGGAACACAGGATGTAGGTTCCTCAAGAAATAAGAAATAGAACTACCTTAAGATCCAGCAATTCCACTTGTGGGTATATGCCCAAAAGAAATGAAATTGTCATCTCAAAGAGATATCTGTGCTCTCATGTTCACTGCAGCTTTATAGCAAATGTATGGAAACAACAGAAGTGTCCATCGACAGATGAATGGGATAATTGGAATGACCAAAAGCAGAAGTCCTATTATAAGGACTTATAGAAGTACTACTATAAGGATTATAGAAGTCCTATTATTTTATTGACAAATGGTTGATATACACCACTGTATAAATTTAAGGCATACAGCATGCAGGTTGGATTTACATATATTGTGAAATGATTACCATAAAAGTTCAGCAAACAAACATCTCATGTAGATACAATTAAAAGAGAAAAGAAAAAAGAAGAGAAAAATCTTTCTCTTTTTGAACTCTTAGGATTTATTCTTAATAACATTCCTATATATCATATAGTGATAAGGAAAATATTCAATACAGCCGTCAAGGTCAGCAAACCACTTTTTTCCTCTAGTTGGCAAAGCACTCCCAGCTCCCTCCTTCCCCCTAAGGGCTCCCCTTTTGCCCTGCGCGGGCTGAAATGCCACATATCAATAATACAAATTGCTCCCCTTGCTGTGCTCAGGGCTCAGACCTTGGGAGATTACTCCCCTCTGAGCCCGCCGGTGTGAAATAAACCTCAACACTCCAAGACCTCCAAGTGCCGCTTGGTTCTTCCGTCAGTGATCCTGTCTAGGTTTTTCAGGTTTTTCTGTAACAATAGCAGTGTTAGCTGTAGTCATCACATGCCTAGTACTTGTTTATCTTGTAACTGGAAATCTGTGCCTTTTGATCACCTTCCTCCAGTTTCCCCTCCCCACACCCTCCCTCTGTGCCCACCAGTCTGATCTTTTTCTATAGTTTGTTTTCATTTTTAGATTCATTTTTGAGATCCATCAATGTCACAGATGGTAGGATTTCCTCATTTTTTATAGCTGAATAATGTTCCATTGTACTCTATACATACATATATATTCATTCATCCATCTATGGATAAAGGTTGTTTCCAAGTCTTGGCTGTTGTAAATAATGCTGCAGATGTCTTTTTGAGCTAGTGTTTTCATTTCCTTTGGATATACTCTGAGAAGTGGAATTGCTGGATCATATAGTAGTTCTGAATGGATGTTGAATTCTGTCAAATGCTTTTTCTGCATCTATTGAAATGATCACAGGATTCCTTTCATTCATTAATGTGATGTATCATCCTGGTTAATTTGCATCCAAGGGGTAAATTCCATTTGATCATGTGAATGATCCTTTTAATGGGCTGCTGAATTCAGTTTGCTAGTGTTTTATTAAGAATTTTTGCATCACTATTCATTAGGGATATTGGCCTGTAGTTTTCTTTTCTAGTTGTCCTGTTTTGGTTTCAGTATCAAGATAATGCTGGTCTCATAAAATGAGTTTGGAATTGTTCCCACCATTTTGATTTTTTGAAAAAAATTTGATAAAGATCATTGTTAATTCTTCTTTAAATGTTTGGTAAAATTCACTAGTGAAGCCATGTGGTTCTAGCTTTTTTTTTAATTGGGAAATTTTTTATTACTGATTCAATCTCCTTCTAGTTATAGGTCCATTCAGATTCCTATTTCTCCTGATTAAGTCTTCGTAAGTTGTATATTTCTAGCAATTTTTCCATATGTCCTAGGTTGTCCAGTGTGTTGGTATATAGTTGTTCATAGCAGCTTCTTATGATCCTTTGAATTTCTGTGGTATCCATTGCAATGTCTTATTTTCATTTATAATTTTATTAATTTGGGTCCTCTCTATTTTTACATTTGTTAGTCTACTTTATCAAATTTGTTTATCTTTTCAAAGAAACAACTCTTAGTTTGGTTAATCTTTTCTACTATGTTTCTGGAATCTCTGATTTGTTTCTGCTCTAATCTTTATTATTTCCTTTCTTCTGCTAACTTTGGGCTCAGCTCATTCTTCTTTTTCTAGTTTCTTAAGGCATAGAGCTAGGTTATTTATTTGTTATCTTTCTTGCTCCTTAATGTAAGTGTTTATTGCTACTTCTTTTTAAAAGTGCTTTTGCTGCATCCTATAAGTTCTGATATGTTATATTTCCATTTTTGTTTGTCTCAGAAAAAAACTTGCTTATTTCCCCTTTAATTTATTCTTCCACCCATTGGTTGTCCAAGACAATGTTATTTAATTTCCCTATGTTTGTGAATTTTCCAGTTTTCCACTTGTTGTTGAGTTTTAGTTTTATGCCATTGTGGTCAGAGAGGATACTTAATATGATTTTAAACATCTTGAGTTTGCAAACACTTGTTTTGGAACCTAACATGTGCACTTGAGAAGAGTGTGTATTTTGCTATTGTTGGATAGAATATTCTGCATTTGTCTCCTAAGTCCATATGGTCTATAGTGTTGTTCAAATCCACTGTGTGCTTATTTATTCTCAGTCCAATGATCTACCCATTGTAGATCAGAGAATAAGGTATTAAAGTTCCTCACTATCATTGTATTACTGTTTATTTCTCCTTTTTTGCTGTTAGTTTTTGTTTTATATAATTAGGTGCTGTGATGCTGAGCAAATAAATACTTATGATTGTTTTATCTTCTTGATATATTGACCCATTTATCACTATATAATGACCTTTTTTGCCTCTTTTAACCATTTTCAGGTTAAAGTCTATTTTATCTGATGTAAGTATAGCTACCTCTGCTTTTTTTGTTGTTGTTGGTCACCATTGGCTTGAAATGTCTTTTCGCCTTCCTTCACTCTCTCAGTCTCCATGTGTCTTTAAGGCTAAAGTGAATCTCTTGTAGGCAGCATATTTTGGGATCTTGTTTTTTTTAATCCATTCAGCCATTCTATGTCTTTCAACTGGACAATTGAATCTGTTTATGTTTAAAGTAATTATTGATAGGTAAGGAATTACTACTGCCATTTTATTTGTTTTCTAGGTGTTTTGTAAATCCACTGTTCCCTTTTCCTGCTGTCTTTTTGTGTTTTGATGTCTTTTGGTATCATGTTTTGACTTCTTTATCATATTCTTTTGTGTAATTACTACAGGATTTCCCCTTGTGGTTACCATGAGGCTTACATAAAACATCTTAGGCTTATAACCACATTTTAAACTGATAACAACTTAACTTCAGTGGAATTCATAAACTTTACACTTTTGCTTCTCTTCCTCTCACATTTTAGGTTATTGCTCTTAACAATTTACATGCTTTTTTTTTAACTTTTAGAGTTGGAAGTGAATTATGCACCACTATTACCATACTGAAGAATCTATTATCATGTATTTACCATTATCAGTGAGATTTAGACTACCTTTTTATGGTTTTATGTTCATTAGCATTATTTTACTTCCACTCAAAGAATTCCCTTTAGCATCTTTTGTAAGGCAGGTCTGATGGTAGTTTTTAACATGTATCATTTTCTTTTCTCTTTTCTTTTCTTTTTTTATTGTGGTAAAATAAACATAAAATTTACCATCTTAACCATTTTTAAATGTACAGTTCAGTAGTATTAAATACATTTATAAAGTTATGCAACCGTCACTACCATCTACCTCCAGAACTCTTTTCATTTTGTAAAATTGAAACTCCATACCAATTAAACAGTAACTTCTCATTCTTTCCTCTCCCCAATAACAGGAATTGAGGGTGATAGTGTCTAGCCAGATTCTGAGGTTTGAGATTCTGGACCATGCCCAACAGGCATACATATCCCATGGATACTGATTATTCAAAAATGAAATCAGATATTATTTTATTCTTTCAATTTATATGTGTTTTCTTTTCAAACAGCTACAAAAATACTTCAGTTGTTTGGATATAACCACTTAATGAGTGGAATTGTTTGGTGTTTCTTTTGGCCCAGAGACACTGAGAAAAAAGTACTGAGACATTAAGGGCCCTATGAGCCAAGGAAGTTTGAGAACCTCTGGAATAAGATATTTGTTTAAGAATTGGACTTTATGCAAAGGGGATGCTGGTGGGCAAATCTGCTGCTGCCTCGCAGCTAACTGTGAATGAGAAATCTCTACAGGTCAGCCACACGGACACTCAGGAAGGACAGCTAGATGTGGACAACAGCAAGGGCACATTAGTACCTGTAAAGACAAACCACAACCTACATGGACAACTAGATCTCATTAAGACAGACAATGCAGAGTGACCATGGATATTCATGGGTGCCTGGCTCAGGATTCAGAGCAGGAGAGAGTGACCTGCAGTGGCTGTGGCCTTACCCCAGCAAGGGTAGCCAGTAGAAGGACAATAGCACAAGAAAGACACACACAGCCTGGCACCTGCTTCCATCTTCACAGCACAACTTCATAGCTATTGCTTCACTCTTGCACATTGCATGTTAATTATCTTTCCTGGCAGGATCCCTGGACCCACTCAGGAAGGGAGTCTGGGAAATGTGGTTCCAGTTTAATGAGTGACATTGTACAAAACCATCACAATCAGTGATGTTTATTCTCTTCTGTATACTTTCTCAGTGCTCTCAAATTTTTTAAATGAGCACATCATAAGAAAAACATCCTTTGTGACAAGGGAGGAAGGAAGGAAGGAAGGAAGGAGGGAGGGAGGGAGGGAGGGAGGGAGGGAGGGAGGGAGGGAGGGAGGGAGGGAAGAAGAAAGAAAAAGAAGAAAAGACAAGAGAAGAGGCAAGGAAAGACGGGAAAGTCGAGGGAAGAGAGATTGGGCAGAGAAAAGAAGAGGATGGGCAGGTGTTCCTTGAAAGAACAAGTCGGGTTGAGCATTACAGGATGAGGGTGTAGTATGAGGGAAGGCCCACAAGCATGAGTGACACCCTTTGGGAACTGCAAAACATTTGGTAAGACTTCCAGTGTGCTGGGAGCCAGGTACAGGGGGGCAGGTAGCAGGTTTGGTGATCTGGGAGACAGGCTAGAGCAGGAGGCCACAGTGAAATACTAAGTTTGAGCTTTCTATTTAGCCAGCGATTCACAGTGTGCACTTTGAGTACAGGCTTTAAAAGACAGGTGTTTAGATGCCAGGGGACTCCAGGTAAGCACTTTAAAGTCTCTACAAGCTTCACTTTTCACATTAATCAAAATGGGTAGTTAAAGTAATGGTAGTTATAAAGACTTGGAATAAGGACCTTGCCAAGTAGTGATAATTGCTCAACCCCCTCTTTCCTCCACACTACACAATGGCTGGCCACTCTCCTCTGAAACTATCCTCGCTTACTCTCATATCCCAGGCGCTGCCTCCTCCTGCCTTGTAACAACGGGGATTGCCCCAGGGCTAAAACCACTATTTAATACCTATCTGTGAAAAAATCTGCTCCAGAGTGGCCCCTCATTTTATTTTCACTTCCTACAAGGTTTTCCTCAGAAGGATGGTTCGGTGTATTTTCTTTGAAACAGTGTCACACTCGAATTACTTTGATGCCCAAGACAGCTTCAGGAAGCTGACGCATTGTAGCCGCCCACAGGTGACATCACTAAGGTGGCCTGTCAAGACAGCTACTTCACTCTGCAGCATTTGCTTCATTCAATAATTGATTCCTGAAGGGGCAAGAAGAAAAAGGAAAGTCACCTCCATACTTTAAATTTTGAATATGTATCTTTGCAAAATTGGAGACTCTCAGGCACCTTTGCGCTTCCGTTTTGTCAAAACTCTATTTCCTGTCTCATCACCAGGAAACAAGGCTGCAAGTCATCCTGAAAGCAAAGCTGGTAGGCATTACTAAATGTGGCTACAGGAAGGTGGCAAGGCTGTGGCCCCCAGCTGCACTTATTATGAAGAACTAGAAACTCCCTGGGGGGCCAGCATACATTTAGAGACACAATAAAATAGACCACCTCTTCCTTTTTCAGGGAGTAATTTTTGCATAGTGAGGGTAAACAGAAAGAGAAACACAAAGCAAACAAAAGCCAAACAAACAAATTAAAAGACCCCAGAGAATTGGTTAAATAGATTCAGTAAGGTGCTGTAGCCAGCTTCTAAGCAATTCCTAAGAACCAACTGCGATCTCATCCCAACTGCATTTAAGTTCTGCAAAATTGGTACCTTGAAATTGGATGGTAGGTGGAGTATTTACACCAGGGAAATTGGCAAATGCTACAAATCAGGGCTGTTTTTTTAAGAAACATAGTTGTTAAACACTTACCAGGACCCCACTGTTTATAGTCTATTCAAGAAATGGAATGTTAAGATAGTTGTTTTCCCTGAAGTGCTACCTATCACAGGTCCAGCTACTTCTTGTGCCTGGCTAAGATTTTCCTTATCAGTGCAGGAATTTACTTTCCTTCCTTTTAAATGTCATGTTGGTTTCAGGTCAGTGACTCAGTCTGTCAGGATCTGTTTGGATCTTCATCATGGCCATTCAGCTTTGCATGGTAATCTAACCTGTGTTCTTGCCCTCAACACTGACAAGTGGTAAATGCTGTGTGGAATGTTGATCTGTAAACTATTATAAAATAATTACTGTAAGAAACTAAAAATGTGAAAGGCATTGTTGAGCTGTATTCACTTCCTCTCCCTTGAGGAAGCCGAAGATCGATGCCGTAGCCATCAAAGTAGCGCCGAGACCCCTGGGAGCCTTGGCTTAGGAGCTGTGCATACAGAACAGAGAGGCGTGGGTTCACACTAGTGCACATTGGTGTCTAAGGGGCTAAAAGAGAAGGGCTCCTGTGGCTCCTGTGGGCTCCTTAGGCATAAAGGCAGGAGGCCTAGGCAGGGAGAACTGGCAACTTTGGTGAAGACCAGGAGCAGGAACTGCAAGACTCTGAGGTGAGACAAATGCCAAAACAAACGAATTTTAAAAAGCAAATACTTCCAAACAATTTTATCTGCTCTCTCTTTCTCTGTTTCTATATGTAATATTCCTTGGAGAGGCATCTTGTGTGTTTTCCAGGTCCTGTAGAGTGAAGGAGAGAAGGTTCTGCAACTCGAAGGCTCTGTGCTGAGGGGTCAAGTCAGGGAAAGAGAAGCAGAAGCAGGAAAGTCGAGGTGGGCAACACCCAAAGCTATCGAGGGAGGGTGGGGGCTTTTGGGTACCCCGCTCAGACCCCTTGGCAGAGCAGTCCCTACGCCACTCAGGGGGGGGTGTTTTTTTCTCCGAAATGGAGGCAGCAGGATAGGATAGGAAGCAGAGGTCTCTACCCTTTTGATTGCAGGCTGCTGTCGATAATAGTGCCAAGTGTATCCAACATATGAATATTTATTTATTTATTATTACATATGCATTCCACATGTTAGTATGTTGTGTATAGAATAACATAAAAAAATAGATAAACATAAATACAAGTAGAAGGTCTATTTTCTTCCCACATCCCAATGGAATGTCTTGTTCTCCTGCCACCCCACTTCTGCCCGTACAGTCGGCTGCCCCAGACGCAGCGGGTATAAGGGCATAGTCCTGGGCATCAGGCAGACCCTGCAGAGGTAAGCCATGCATGCGTCAGCTTTCTCCTCTGTAACGGTTGGTGCCCTTGCCCTGGAACAATATCTCATTGTGCAGTCTCAAGAATTAAAATAGATAATGTAAATTTCTTGGAATGCAAGAGGTGATCAATAGATACTAGCTTCTCTCCTTCTAAAATCTCTCCCAGATCCCTTTGATTTCACTTTGCCACTTAACACATACTACTCTGTGTGTGTGAATTTTGTGTGAGTAGGTGTGTATTTGTGTGTATGAGGGTCTTGTGTATTGTTGTATGTACTTTCCTGTGAGTGTATGTGTGTGAATGAGTGTGTTTGTGTGAGTGTATGTGTGTGGGTACTGGTGAGTATGTATTTGTGTGTGAGTATACGGGTATGAGTGTGTGTATGTGCAGAGTTGTGTGTACTTGTGTCAGTTTCTATGGGTATGTGTAAATGTATGCTATGTGAGTATATGAATGCATGTATGTGTGTGAGTGCATGCATGTGTGTGAGTGAATATATGTGTGGTGGTGTGTGTATATATATATGATTGTGTATGTGTCAGTGTGTGCTTGGAAATGCATATGATTTTTTGGTGTGTGAGCATGTTCATATATGCGTATATGTCGGTGTGCGTGAATCGGGGAGTGTCTACCTGTGTGAGTGCTTGTGTGTGCTTGCAGCTTGCCTCCGTTCTGCTGGCAGGGATCACATTCTCTCCCTGTGTCCATCAAGGTGTCTGACAAAGTGCTTGGTATGTGACATGTACTAAATCCCTGACACAGGGCAGACAGCAGCCACCCCAGGAGGCCCTAGTGTCCCCTCCATCAACAAGCAGAGAAATGGCCCAGGAGGTCAAGGCACTGGGCCGGGACCTGGGGAAGGGGTTCACAGAATCCCCATGGCATCACCAAGGAAGGCAGCCCTAGGGAAGTGCAGGGAGTCGTGTCCAAGGGTCATGTCCGTGGCCAGATGTTTTCCTTCTTCCCGACAGATTGATCCTGATGATATCCACCTTGCAAGATGCTTAATGAACAACAGAGGGCTTTGAAAGCCATAATCCTATTTGATCCTCATAGCAACCTATGTCAAAAGGACAGATTTTGTTACTATTTTTGATGTTAAGAAGGAAGTGAAATCACAATCTAGAAGACATGACTTGCCTAAGGTTGTACAAAGTGGCTGACCAGGGACTGGGTCCCCAGGGTTTTGTCTCCTGGCCCAGCTTGTCTGCATCTTGCCTTGTTGCCAAAAGATCTTATTGAACTTTAGGCAGCCAGGCTCTGAGGTACCTCCATTGCCCAAGGCGAGGGTCTGCCGCCAGAGGCTCCATGCGCAGAATCACCCTCAGCAAAGGGTTTAGTTTCAAATGAAGATCAGGCACTAATCACCACCTTCTTCACTCCAGCCTTGAATCACAGCAAAAAACCCTGAACTGGTTCTTCCGGAGCTAGTTCTTCCTTCCCTGCAGTCTGTCCTCCACACAACAGCAGTCAGGATCCAGAGAAAATGTACATCAGGCCAAATTGCTCGCCTTCAGTGGTGTCATATCTCATGCAGATAGAAAACGAAACCCTAACTGCTCCGTCTCTGAGCTGATGACTTACCACTTTCCTTCACACACTGCTCCCGCTCCACAGGGGGGGTGGGGGTGGGGGGCTTGACCTTGAAAGGTCAAGTATGTGCTAGCCTTTTAAAATATGATAAAGCCTTCTAAGACAGGACATCAAAAGTGCAAGCCACGAAAGAAAATAAACTGGACTTCATCAGAATTAAAAACTTTCATGCTTCAAAGGATATCATTAAGAAAATAAAAAAGAAACACAGAGTAAGGGAAAAAGCATTACAAATCACACACCTGATAAGAGACCTGTGCCTAGAATATATAAAGAACTCTTAAAACTCGTCATAAAAAATAAGTAATCTAATAAAATGAAGAAAGATTTGAATGGTATTTCTCCAAAGAAAAGATATAAATGAAAATATCTTACCATCAGCTAGCAGGGAAATAGAAATTTAAACCACAATTGGAAGATGGTTATAACAAAGACAGCCACAAGGCCATCCTGTTGGCCAGTATGTGGAAACACTGGCAACCTCATACACTGTTCTTAGGAATATATAAAAATGCAGCATCCCCATAAAACTCTTAAAAGACAAGATAGGCAAAAATCTGAACATAAACATGAGCAACTGTTTCCAGAACTCATCTCCTCAGGCAAGGGAAACAAAAGCAAAAATCAACAAATGGGACTACAGCAAGCTAAAAAGCTTCTGTATAGCAAAGGACACCATAAGCAGAACAAAAAGGCATCCTACAGTATGGGAGAATATATTTGTAAATGACATATCCAACAAGGGGTTAACATCCAAAATACATAAAGAACTCACATGCCTCAGCAACCAAAAAGCAAATAACCCTATTAAAAAATGGGCAGAGGATATGAAGAGACAATTCTCCAAAGAAGAAATTCAGATGGCCAACAGGCACAAGTATGTGCTAGCCTTTTAAAATATGATAAAGCCTTCTAAGACAGGACATCAAAAGTGCAAGCCATGAAAGAAAATAAACTGGACTTCATCAGAATTAAAAACTTTCATGCTTCAAAGGATATCATTAAGAAAATAAAAAAGAAAACACAGAGTAAGGGAAAAAGCATTTACAAATCACACACCTGATAAGAGACCTGTGCCTAGAATATATAAAGAACTCTTAAAACTCGTCATAAAAAATAAGTAACCTAATAAAATGAAGAAAGATTTGAATGGTATTTTGGCGAGTGCTTTTTGGAAGCCTTAAAGGGACAGGGACCCGGGTGCTGGGAAGGCAGGGCAGCAGGACTGGTGAGCGGGTGCCTGGGACCGGCGCCTGAGGACAAAGAATATCGCGCGTTTTTCCCTGCGGGACCGGTGGGCGGGTGCCTGAGACCGGTGCCTGAGGACGGAGGAAATTGCGCATTTTTCCCTTTTTTTTTCTCTTTTTGGCGAGGGATTTTTGGAAGCCTTAAAGGGACAGGGACCCCAATACCAGCGAAACAGGGCAGCAAGACTGGTGAGCAGGTGCCTGAGACCGGCGCCTGGGGACAAAGAAAATCGTGCGTTTTTCCCAGTACTAGGGAGGCAGGGCGGCGGGACTGGTGGGCGGGGGCCTGGGGCGGGCGCCTGAGGACAAAGAAAATCACGTGTTTTTCCCTTTTTTTTTTTTTTGCGAGTGCTTTTTGGAAGCCTTGGAGGGACGGGGATCCCAATACCAGGGAGGCAGGGCAGCAAGACTGGTGGGCGGGTGCCTGGGACCAGCACCTGAGGACAAAGAAAATCGCGCGTTTCTCCCATTTTTTTCTTTTTGGCAAGTGCTTTTTGGAGGCCTTAGGGGGACAGGGACCCCAGTGCCAGGGAGGCAGGGCGGCAGGGCGGCAGGGCCAGTGAGCAGGTGCCTGGGACCGGCGCCTGGGGACAGAGAGGGGCGCACATTTTTCCATTTTTTTTGGCGAGTGTTTTTTGGAGGCCTTGGAGGGACGGGGACCCCAGTGCTAGGGAGGCAGGGCGGCAGGACTGGTGAGCGGGTGCCTGGGACCGGCGCCTGAGGAAAAAAAAAATCGCGTGTTTTTTTTGTTTTTTTTTTCTGTTTCCTAGTTCATTGTTGCTATTGTTGTTTTGGTTTGGAGAGTGCTTTTTGGAAGTCTTAAAGGGGCAGAACAGGACACTTAGACCAGAGGCAGGGAATCTGGGGATCTCTGGGCACTCTAACCCCCTGGGCAACAGGGAGCACAGAGGCCCCTTACAGAGATAAATACCCTCCCGGAAGCTCCACCTCCAATGGGGCTCCACCATTTTGGAGGAGCAGCCCCAGCCAGGCCACGCCCACAGCAACAGCAGAGATAAACTCCATAGCAAACTGGCAGGTAGCAGAAGCCCTGTCTGCGCACAGCTAACAAGCATAAGCCACTAGAGGTCGCTATTCTCCCAGGAGAGGAAGGCCACAAACCAACAAGAAGGGAAGCTCTTCCAGCGGTCACTCGCAGATATAGCTCTGCAAACTATCTCTATCACCATGAAAAGGCAAAACTACAGGCAGACAAAGATCACAGAGACAACACCTGAGAAGGAGACAGACCTAACCAGTCCTCCTGAAAAAGAATTCAAAATAAAAATCATGAACATGCTGACAGAGATGCAGAGAAAAATGCAAGAGCAATGGGATGAAGTCCAGAGGGAGATCACAGATGTCAGGAAGGAGATCACAGAAGTGAAACAATCCCTGGAAGGATTTATAAGCAGAATGGATAAGATGCAAGAGGCCATTGAAGGAATAGAAGCCAGAGAACAGGAACGTATAGAAGATGACATAGAGAGAGATAAAAGGATCTCCAGGAATGAAACAACACTAAGAGAACTATGTGACCAAGCCAAAAGGAATAATATTCATGTTATAGGGGTACCAGAAGAAGAAGAAAGAGGAAAAGGGATAGAAAGTCTCTTTGAAGAAATAATTACTGAAAACTTCCCCAAACTGGGGGAGGAAAAAATCGAACAGACCATGGAATTACACAGAACCCCCAACAGAAAGGATCCAAGGAGGACAACACCAACACACATAATAATTAAAATGGCAAGGATCAAGGACAAGGAAAGAGTTTTAAAGACAGCTAGAGAGAAAAAGGTCACCTATAAAGGAAAACCCATCAGGCTAACATCAGACTTCTCAACAGAAACCCTACAGGCCAGAAGAGAATGGCATGATATACTTAATGCAATGAAACAGAAGGGCCTTGAACCAAGGATACTGTATCCAGCACGACTATCATTTAAATATGATGGCGGGATTAAACAATTCCCAGACAAGCAAAAGCTGAGGGAATTTGCTTCCCACAAACCACCTCTACAGGGCATCCTATGGGGACTGCTGTAGATGGGAGCACTCCTAAAAAGAGCACAGAACAAAACACACAACATATGAAGAATGGAGGAGGAGGAATAAGAAGGGAGAGAAGAAAAGAATCTCCAGACAGTGTATATAACAGCTCAATAAGCAAGCTAAGTTAGGCAGTAAGATACTAAAGAAGCTAGCCTTGAACCTTTGGTAACCACGAATCTAAAGCCTGCAATGGCAATAAGTACGTATCTCTCAATAGTCACCCTAAATGTAAATGGACTTAATGCACCAATCAAAAGACACAGAGTAATAGAATGGATAAAAAAGCAAGACCCACCTATATGCTGCTTAACTCACCTTAAACCCAAAGACAAGCACAGACTTAAAGTCAAGGGATGGAAAAACATATTTCAGGCAAACAACGGTGAGAAGAAAGCAGGGGTTGCAGTACTAATATCAGACAAAATAGACTTCAAAACAAAGAAAGTAACAAGAGATAAAGAAGGACACTACATAATGATAAAGGGCTCAGTCCAACAAGAAGATATAACAATTCTAAATATATATGCACCCAATACAGGAGCACCAGCATATGTGAAACAAATACTAACAGAACTAAAGAGGGAAATAGACTGCAATACATTCATTTTCAGAGACTTCAACACACCACTCACCCCAAAGGATAGATCCACCGGGCAGAAAATAAGTAAGGACACACAGGCACTGAACAACACACTGGAACAGATGGACCTAATAGACATCTATAGAACTCTACATCCAAAAGCAACAGGATATACATTCTTCTCAAGTGCACATGGAACATTCTCCAGAATAGACCACATACTAGTTCACAAAAAGAGCCTCAGTAAATTCCAAAATACTGAAATTCTACCAACCAATTTTTCAGACCACAAAGGTATAAAAGTAGAAATAAATTCTACAAAGAAAACAAAAAGGCTCACAAACACATGGAGGCTTAACAACATGCTACTAAATAATCAATGGATCAATTAACAAATCAAAATAGAGATCAAGGAATATATAGAAACAAATGACAACAACAACACTAAGCCCCAAATTCTGTGGGATGCAGCAAAAGCAGTGTTAAGAGGAAAGTATATAGCAATCCAGGCACACTTGAAGAAGGAAGAACAATCCCAAATGAATAGTCTAACATCACAATTATCGAAACTGGAAAAAGAAGAACAAATGAGGCCTAAAGTCAGCAGGAGGGACATAATAAAGATCAGAGAAGAAATAAACAAAATTGAGAAGAATAAAACAATAGCAAAAATCAATGAAACCAAGAGCTGGTTCTTTGAGAAAATAAACAAAATAGATAAACCTCTACCCAAACTTATTAAGAGAAAAAGAGAATCAACACAAATCAACAGAATCAGAAATGAGAATGGAAAAATCACGACAGACTCCACAGAAATACAAAGAATTATTAAAGATTACTATGAAAACCTATATGCCAACAAGCTGGAAAACCTACAAGAAATGGACAACTTCCTAGAAAAATACAACCTCCCAAGACTGACCAAGGAAGAAACACAAATGTTAAACAAACCAATTACGAGCAAAGAAACTGAAACAGTAATCAAAAAACTACCCAAGAACAAAACCCCTGGGGCCAAATGGATTTACCTCGGAATTTTATCAGACACACAGAGAAGACATAATACCCATTCTCCTTAAAGTGTTCCAAAAAATAGAAGAAGAGGGAATACTCCCAAACTCATTCTATGAAGCCAACATCACCCTAATACCAAAAATAGGCAAAGACCCCACCAAAAAAGAAAATTACAGACCAATATCCCTGAAGAACATAGATGCAAAAATACTCAATAAAATATTAGCAAACAGAATTCAACAGTATATCAAAAGGATCATACACCATGACCAAGTGGGATTCATCCCAGGGATGCAAGGATGGTACAACATTCAAAAATCCATCAACATCATCCACCACATCAACAAAAAGAAAGACAAAAACCACATGATCATCTCCATAGATGCTGAAAAAGCATTTGACAAAATTCAACATCCATTCATGATAAAAACTCTCAGCAAAATGGGAATAGAGGGCAAGTACCTCAACATAATAAAGGCCATATATGATAAACCCACAGCCAGCATTATACTGAACAGCGAGAAGCTGAAAGCATTTCCTCTGAGATCGGGAACAAGACAGGGATGCCCACTCTCCCCACTGTTATTTAACAAAGTACTGGAGGTCCTAGCCATGGCAATCAGACAAAACAAAGAAATACAAGGAATCCAGATTGGTAAAGAAGAAGTTAAACTGTCACTATTTGCAGATGATATGATACTGTACATAAAAAACCCTAAAGACTCCACTCCAAAACTACTAGAACTGATATTGGAATACAGCAAAGTTGCAGGATACAAAATTAACACACAGAAATCTGTAGCTTTCCTATACACTAACAATGAATCAATAGAAAGAGAAATCAGGAAAACAATTCCATTCACCATTGCATCAAAAAGAATAAAATACCTAGGAATAAACCTAACCAAAGAAGTGAAAGACTTATACTCTGAAAACTACAGGTCACTCTTAAGAGAAATTAAAGGGGACACTAATAAATGGAAACTCATCCCATGCTCCTGGCTAGGAAGAATTAATATCATCAAAATGGCCATCCTGCCCAAAGCAATATACAGATTTGATGCAATCCCTCTCAAATTACCAGCAACATTCTTCAATGAACTGGAACAAATAATTCAAAAATTCATATGGAAACACCAAAGTCCCCGAATAGCCAAAGCAATCCTGAAAAAGAAGAATAAAGTAGGGGGGATCTCACTCCCCAACTTCAAGCTCTACTACAAAGCCATAGTAATCAAGACAATTTGGTACTGGCACAAGAACAGAGCCACAGACCAGTGGAACAGATTAGAGACTCCAAATATTAACCCAAACATATATGGTCAATTAATATTTGATAAAGGAGCCATGGACATAAAATGGCAAAATGACAGTCTCTTCAATAGGTGGTGCTGGCAAAAATGGACAGCTACATGTAGGAGAATGAAACTGGACCATTGTCTAACCCCATATACAAAGGTAAACTCAAAATGGATCAAAGACCTGAATGTAAGTCAAGAAAACATTAAACTCTTGGAAAAAAACATAGGCAAAAAGCTCTTAGACATAAACATGAGTGACCTCTTCTTGAACATATCTCCCCGGGCAAGGAAAACAACAGCAAAAATGAGCAAGTGGGACTACATTAAGCTGAAAAGCTTCTGTACAGCGAAAGACACCATCAATAGAACAAAAAGGAACCCTACAGTATGGGAGAATATATTTGAAAATGACAGATCCGATAAAGGCTTGACGTCCAGAATATATAAAGAGCTCACATGCCTCAACAAACAAAAAACAAATAACCCAATTAAAAAATGGGCAGAGGAACTGAACAGACAGTTCTCTAAAAAAGAAATACAGATGGCCAAGAGACACATGAAAAGATGCTCCACATCGCTAATTATCAGAGAAATGCAAATTAAAACTACAATGAGGTATCACCTCACACCAGTAAGGATAGCTGCCATCCAAAAGACAAACAACAACAAATGTTGGCGAGGCTGTGGAGAAAGGGGAACCCTCCTACACTGCTGGTGGGAATGTAAATTAGTTCAACCATTGTGGAAAGCAGTATGGAGCTTCATCAAAATACTCAAAACAGACCTACCATTTGACCCAGGAATTCCACTCCTAGGAATTTACCCTAAGAACGCAGCAATCAAGTTTGAGAAAGACAGATGCACCCCTATGTTTATCGCAGCACTATTTACAATAGCCAAGAATTGGAAGCAACCTAAATGTCCATCGGTAGATGAATGGATAAAGAAGATGTGGTACATATACACAATGGAATACTACTCAGCCATAAGAAATGGAAAAATCCAACCATTTGCAGTAACATGGATGGAGCTGGAGAGTATTATGCTCAGTGAAATAAGCCAAGCAGAGAAAGAGAAATACCAAATGATTTCACTCATCTGAGGAGTATAGGAACAAAGGAAAAACTGAAGGAACAAAACAGCAGCGGAATTACAAAACCCAAAAATGGACTAACAGGTACCAAAAGGAAAGGAACTGGGGAGGATGGGTGGGCAGGGAGGGATAAGGGGGAGGAAGAAAAAGGGGGGTATTAAGATTAGCATGCATGGGGGGAGGGAGAAAGGGGAGGGTGGACTGTACAACACAGAGAGGACAAGTAGTGATTCTACAACATTTTGCTAAGCTGATGGACAGTAACCGTAATGTGGTTGTTAGGGGGGACCTGATATAGGGGAGAGCATAGTAAACATAGTATTCTTCACGTAAGTGTAGATTAAAGATTAAAAAAAAAAAATGAAAGAAGGAAAGAAATGGGGGATTACTCCTTGATAGAATAAAACTATTGGTAAATCAAAGATCAATGCATGCTTTAAATATCCTTAATGTTGATCACTTAAAGGGTGTCAGATGATCAGCTATGGAGGTACTCTTTTCTGATAATATTGCTTTCTCTTAATAAAAAAAAATAAATAAATAAAGCAGTTCCTGTGTGCTGACCTCCAATGAGTTCTGCACAGTGGTATAGAGGGCATGTCAAAGTGTGGGCAAAGGGTCTGTTTGTTTCTATGCAGAAGATCAAGGCCTAGCTTGGATACCCAGAAAATGAACTAAGATACGATATGAGGAGGAGCTTCTGGCATCAGCACTCTCTGGAGGACTTCTGCCAGGGGATGATCATCAAAAAGCCTGCACAGGGATCCGGACAATGCTGTGGTGTGGCTGCATCCACCCCACTGTTTCCTGGACTTGCCATAGGAATGAGGAGGGAGATGTCTAGGCTGGCATGTGCATACAGTGAGACAACGAATTTGACCAGATCTGTACTGTTGGAACTCAACCAGGAGTTGGGAGGGGTGCAAGTTGTAGCACTCCAAAATCTTATGACTATAGACTATCTACGGTTAAAAGAACATATGGGATGTGAACAGATCCCAGAAATTGGTTGCTTTAATTTGTCTGATTTCTCTCAGACTGTTCAAGTACAGTTGGACAATATCCATCATATCATAGACCAATTTTCACAAATGCCTAGGGTGCCTAAATGGTTTTCTTGGCTTCACTGGAGATGGATGGTAATTATAGATTTGCTTTGTTTATGTCACCGTATTCCTATTATGTTAATATGTGAGTGCAAGTTAGTTGGTAGTTTAAAACCTATACATGCTTAAGGTACTCTACAAGAAGGTATGTCAAAGAAATAATCAATCCTCCCATGTTTTCTTCCATATGCTACCTCTATAGCTTTTCTTCTTCCTTCCTAATTACAACCCTTAAATAGAATTCGTGCCTCATACCAAATTTACCGAGTATCATAATTTCTCCAGGTGGTAAAGATACCTTGAGACAAGTGCTGGGCATAGAAGCCACAGGGCATAAATCTGCAAAGAAGTAAAAAGCTACCTTTTCAAACAATATGGCTTCTCTCTCACTTACCAACTTTACATTTCCCTGTATGGCCCCGGAAGATGACTGGTTAGCCAGAGACGGGTAAGATTCCTCAAGGGAGGAACAACCTAAGACAGGCACAGTCGCAGGGGGGCCATCAGGTGAGAAATTGGGGATCAACAGAGGTGAGGCTCAGAACCTCACCCCCCCTGCTTTGAGAGAAATCTTCTGCATCCGTGGATGTTTTGCTGCCCTTGTCTAGCTTGGATTAATACTTAGTCCATATGCACATACCTGATCATGTACATTTGCCCTCTTACAGCACTAAACTATGTTTTCTACCTTTATCTTGCATCTACCTACCACTTCAGCATTTTATTAAAAATAAAAATAATAATAATAATAAAGGGAGAAATGTGAGATCCACATATAAATCAAGTATAAAAATCAAACGAATATTCATATTTGACCTGATTGTTTATAGTTCATAGTGAGTGATCAAAACCGAAAGTTTTTGTGAGGACTGCCCTTGTACTGTTCACCATGTAAGAACTTACTCACTATGTAAGAATTCGTTCACCATGTAAGAACTTGTTCCTTATGCTTCCGAAGATTGGAGACTGACGAGAATTAGGCTTGAGATGGATTAATGATTGTACATTGAGTGTTGACCCCCCTCTACAGAATTTTATTGTTGTTAACAACCATTTGATCAGTAAATATGAGAGATGCCCTATCAAAAAAAATATATAATAATAAGGATAAGGCACCAGCTGGCAGGACCTGGAGACATCTGGGAATGCCTAGAAGGGAAACCTCTAAAATGAGGTCTAAAGAAGAACACGGCAGTAAGTTGGGTGGAGTGAAGGATGGGCCAAGTCAGCAGATGCAAAGTCCTGGAAGCAGCCCGCAAAGTCAGGAATATGGAGTGGGGCTGGGCAAGGCACTCCGTGAGGAGCTACAGGGGACTCGAGGGCCCAGGAGGGGCCACCCCACCAGGGACCGTGCAAACCATCTGAAGGCTAGGTCCCTTACCCAGTTGGCAAATGAGTCTTAAACAAGAGCATGAGGATCAGATCCATGCTTTAGAAAGATTCTGGCTGTGGAAATGCTTAAGAGAAATAAGTGAGGAGATGGATACTTACCAGGAGGTAACTGTGGTTCTTAATGGAAATGATGGTGGCCCAGTGAAGGGAAGCAGCACTGACAGAGCAAAAGGACAGGGGCAGGTTTAAAGAAGCAGCAGCACAAGGATGCTGACTAGGTGGGGATCCCAGAGCCCGTCTCTGGCTGTTCAGCAGAGGATGATGCCATGTGTGGGCACTGGCAACCCAGCATGGGGGGGGGGTATCGTGAAGAATTGGGGTCTGGGTGTGCCACACTCCCATGGCTGCAAGATGATCAGTGGGTACCTGGAGAAAGCACTCCCAGATCTTCTAAATGCCAGTCTTTAGTAACTAAAAGATTTCAAACAAAATCTAGATTTTTGGCTTCTCTGGAAAACCAGAATATTTGACCACTCCAGGTTTGCATTCACTCTTGACCAGGGTTCAGCCTACTCTAGTCTGCACACTAAATCTGGTCCTTGGCTTGTGTTTGTATGGCCCTAGCACTAAGAATACATTCTTAGTGCACTGTTAAAACAAAGAAGACTATGTGGCAGAGACCGTACATGTCCCGCAGAACCAATATTTGCTCTCTGGCCCTTTAGAAAAATGTTTGCTGACTCTGGTCTTGGCAGCTATCTGCTGTGCTGTCATCTTCCCGGGGGCAAAGCTCCTGATTGCCCCAGTCCCCACTGCTCTCTACTACTCCTTTCCAGACTGACTCGCACATGTAGTTTCTTCCTGGCCCCTGGCTGGGCCCCTACCCCAGAAAGTGCAACAAATAAGAAGAGAGAAAGGCCAGAAGCCAGAGCAGAAACCATGTTCTAGAAAAAGGCGAAGAGAGGCAAAGAAACAGCCAGAGGATGGCCTGGGCATGCAGACGGGAGCCTGTGAGTCACAACAGCCTGACCACCTTCCCCTCCTTCCTCTCAGGGACACACTGTTCAGTCGGGCTTGAAGTCAGAGTACTGGGCAAACACAACTATAAGAATCCACACCCTCCAGCCAGGATTTTCAGCAGAGCAGAAGAAATAAGTTCTCTCCTTGAAATGTGCTGTGTTGACAATCTGAAAAGCAGAAGCCCTTTCTTAAAATCCTGCTTTAAAACCAATGCAGTGAAAGGCATTTACAATCATCATCTGCGAAGTATCTCATCATTTCAGTAAGAGTGGCTACACCTACTGGCAAGCACCCAGACTTTGTAGCATCCTGCTTTCCCTTATCATGTCACAGAGGTAGGAAGGGGTGCTGCATTCTGATAGGTGAAAGGAGCAAAGTTCCCACGGCTTGTGATTCCACAGCAGTTATGTTTGGCTTCGGCTAAATCTGACTTATCCAAAGGAACGTTGGGAAGGTACAACTAAAACTGGAATTCTGAAGCCATACTGCAGGGAAAGAGAGGAGGCTGCAGCTGACACGGGAGCCCTCAAGTTCAAATTCCAGCTCCACTTGACCCTGGGCAAAATTTCCCCTTCTCTGCGGCCTGGTTTCCCGATCAGGAGGTGGGAGTTGACCACAGAAGGTGCAGAGCGTCAGGGAGGATTCTGATCATGCCCATGGGGGAAACTGGCATGTGGGAAACAGTAGATAAGGCTGACATTTGTAGTTACGACACTGAAGAAAGGAAAAGGGAGTTTCGGAAGACCTGACCCTCAGTCAAGCTGTAACAGCAGCTCTGTGACCTGAGAAGATCCTTTCTCCTCCCCAGGCCTCAGATTTTTCACTTAGGGCAGGCAGTCATTGAGCCCAGCGCAGATATCTCTGGGTCTCTGAGCTCCAGGTTCCGGAAGCTGCAGACAGGGGAGAAGGGATCAAGGCTGTCCTGAGTCCCTGGGAGTGAGTAACAGCCACAGTCACCAAGCCTGGAGCAGCTGTTGCATGTATGACCGATCTGTTAGGCGTCTCTGTGCTCCCTGTCCCATTCACCCCTCCGCTTTACAGTATGTACTGTCATTTGCTACTTTAAAATAAAAATAAAAACCCAGAACTTAATGACTTAAAGTAACAGAACTGTTTATTATCTGTCATGCTTCTGTGGGTGACTAAAGGCCTCTCCTGCTTCATGAGGTATTGGCTGGGGTGCTGGGATGGCTGGAGGGTCCAAATGAGCCCCCCTGACACAGCTGCCTGTGCTGCTGGCTCTCTGCCAGGTGTTCGTTCTTTGCACGGCCTCTCTCTGCAGCTAGACTGGGCTTCTCATGGTAGGACGGGATTTCCAGAGGCAGCAGCTAGTGAATGTCCAGAGGAAAGTGGCAGAAGCGCTGGGCCTGCAGACCCGGGCTCAGAAGCCCCACCGCATTGGGTCAGAGTGGTCTGTCCCAGGGCAGACTAAGTGTGAGGGGGCAGGGAAGACGCTCTACCTCCTGGTGTGGACAGGGGAGGGGAGAACTGAGGGCAGCCACCTGTACAGATGATCTACCATCGTTCAAGCCCATTTCTTACCTCACCAATTAATAGTCAAGAAGACTCAGACACAGTATCTCCTGTCTGAGGCTTCCCCTTAGAATTGTGTTAAGAATGCTGAGGGCTTGGAAAGGCTTCATCCTTTCAAACACAGGCTCAGAGAGAACTGAAGGGACTGTGCCGGCCACCACAGCTCTGTTCTGGAGACACCGCACAGGCCACTGCCCCACCTGGACGGCCTAGCCCCAGGATGCTTGAGGGCTCCTGGGGCTCCTCTGGCTCTGCCCAGACCACTGGAGAGGTGTCACACCTGGCCTCCAAGACTGCGGTTTCTTCAGCTCACAGGTGCTCCATCGGTCCCAAACATGGCACTGCACCACAGCTGCTGGCCTGAGCTGCACGCTAGTCCAGAACCACTAGCCCTCTGCGTCCACAAACACCAAGCCTTGGGCTCTTGCCCTAAACTATGGTCTCCGTCCCCTTGGCGAGTTTGCCTTTGCCCTGGAACCCTGTCCTCTCCTGTCATCCTGGGCCACTCTGCCGTATTTTCTCAACCTTTAGTATCTGCAGTCCCTCCCCTCCCAAGGCTTTGCGTCCTCACTTGAAATGGTTTTCCCTTCCCTAAAGCTCTCGGTCCCAAGGAGTCCCAGGCGGGTCAGCTTTCATCAAGCCATACAAAACATATGTACATCGCACCTTCTCCAGAAGCAGTGTGATTCTCTGTGCTGTCAGCAGTTTGCACAACTAAGTGGGACACACAGGAAAAATGGCTTCAGGGTGATCTTCATTCTGGAAGCCTCTAGTAAAAAACTGGTACACACAATAAACTGTTAAGATGATAGCATAAACAAAACTACGTGATAGCCAGTACTCACTGATATTTGCAGAATACATTTAAGTCAAGCTTCCAAAGAAAAGCCTTTTAAAAGACAAAAAAGCCAGTTCTATTTCTCTTACTACCCTCACAAAGTGAAGTTTAATGACAGCTTGAGTTTAACTTCTAGCCATACACAGAATCTAACCCTGAGGCTTGCCTTTGTTTCTTTGTAAATTTCAAATTTGACATAATTTCAACTTACACACACCTTTGAATTATAGATTAAAGAACATTGTATCCAGATTTATCAATTGTCAATATTTTGCCCCCTTTTGTGTTATCATTCTCCTCCTCCCTCCAAATTTCATATGTGTATTATTTTTCTAGACTACTTGAGAGTAAGTTGCAGACATCATATTCCTGAACCCTTCCTAAATACTTCAGTGTGTAATTTCTAAGAACAAGGGTAGTCTCTTATGTAGCCACAGAATGGTGATGGAAATCAGGACATTTAACATTCACCCAATGCTGTTTTCCAGTCCATTGTCCATATTCACATTTGCCAATTGCCCCTCAACAATCTCGGTGAGCTTTGTCTCCCCAAACCCAGATCCAGTCTGGGACCATCAAGCTGCTGTGTCTCTGCAGCCAATTTTCATCTGGAAGAGAACTCAGCCTCTCCTAATGCAGCCCCTCTCGTCAGATGGGTGGATCTCAGTTGGAGGACTAGGGGTGCTCAGGGCCCATCACCTTCCTGCTGCGCCTGCAGCTTGCCGCAGAGCCCATGTGCCTTCTCAGCCCCCTTGTCTTTTCCAGAGCATGGCAGTTCCTCTGTAGATCAGGAAATCCCCCAAGCAGCCTCACATCAGGGCTGGGAGAAGGGACAGAAAAGGGGGGCTACGTGTATTGTTTTCTTCTGACTTCTTTCTAGTCAGAAACATGTGACTCTAACTTCATGCTTTTCCCCTTTTTATTTTAACCACTCTATGTTGTAAAAACATGTGCGTGTCATGAAGAAGGCACTTCCTGAAAAGAACAAGGAACATAATCCTTCCTACGGACCTGTTTGCACATGGGCCAGGTGAGTAATACATTGTATATCCCTGAAGTCATTGTGCTTTTCCCATTTTCTAAAACGCATATTGCTCCCTGTCACTCACCTCCACATATGACACTCAGGCTAAGGGGCAGACGTGACCTAGAGGGGCTTGAGATGCCCTGTCTGCCTCCTGCCCACACATGCAGCTCCCCATGTTAGGCCACTGGAGGCCCCTGAACACACCCGGCTCTTTCTCAGCTGTGTCCTGTTCCCACAACTGCTGCCAATCCAAGTGCCCACCTGGAAAATGGCCCTCAAGGTGGCCTAAGCATCACCTGGTCCTCGCTGCTGTAGGCTCCTGAGCCCACCCCAGCCCCTCCCACGGCCAGGCCAGTCAGTCACTGCGGTTCCCAACAGCGGTTCCCATCTATTTCCTACCTGTGCTCACGGGCCTGCCTCCCCACTGGACCATGATCTTCTTGTGAGTTTCAATGTCACATGTCTTGCCAATGGGTTCCAGCCCCAAGCAGGTTCACTATGGATTCAATGTGGCCAAAGAAAACTGACAGCAGAACGCTCTTTGGGGTGAAAGGGTTATACCCAACTTTATTTCCAGGTGGCAGGTCACTAGAATCCCATTCACTCAGAGCGAGTCTGTACGTAGCAAGCCAGTCTCTGCCTCTGGGCCCCTCTGTCCGCATAGCCATCCTCCGGGCCTCTCTGCCTGCACAGCCGTCCCACACAGCCATCCTCTGGGCCTCTCTACACAGTCGTCCCACACAGCTGTCCTCTGGGCCTCTGTCCTTGGCACTGCCACCACTCCAGCCTCTGCTCTGCTCTCCTGCAGCCTTGCAGCCCTGCCACTGTGTAGCATCCAGAGCACTGGGTGGAGATCTTTATATAGAGTCAACAGCCATGTACTGCCCACAGGTGTGCAGTGAGCTAGTCAACCAGGGGCAGGTGAGAATCCTGGCCACAAGAACTCTCATTTTATCTACACACAGCACATAGAGGCCCCGGGAAGCCTGGAAGTGAACAGCGCCAACGTGCAACATCACCCGGCTCTCCCTCCCCAGCCATGCTCACAACCGCCCCTCCTGTTAGTCATGGGTCTGCTTGTACCATGCTCCCTCCCTCCTCCGTGCCACCACCCTTCATCCCCTTGTTGGACAACTCCGTCTGGTTGAAATCTGACAAAAGATTCTTTGCTTGGCCATACTTGAGTCAGTCTCCTGAACCCTCTCCTAGTCCCTGGTTTGTAAAATCCAGTTTGAGCAAGAACCCTACTGAGTTATTTTAGCAAGAACTACGCTCTTGACATCTGATCACTCCTGATACCAGAAGGAGTTCCTCACCTTCCACCACTTCAGCAAGAATCTTGTTAGGTGGGTTTAGCCAGAATCCCCCTTACCCCAATGTTTCTCAGTAATCTCCCATGCATTGACCCCCACCCTGCCCACTGACCATGCATTCCCACTTGCCCATGCTGTGTTCGGAGCTGAGCCTCATATTTCTCCCTCACTGCAAAATTCTATCACACCTACCTTGACTTCCATTGAAGAAAGTCTTCATTATGGGGCTGTAACAAGTATCATTGAAAGTTGCTTTTTTTCTTTAACAATCTTCTCTCTCCTAGTGACCATGTGTGCACTCTTGGGCAGGGGACCTGACCTTTCCACCCTTGAGCTTCTTGGCCTCAAATCCTTTGCACTGCCCGCCCTTCGGCCACCCACTTCTGACCCTTGTCACCTCCGGGATCCGCCTTACCAAGAACTATTTGATCTGACATCTCCCTCTCTAACCACAGCTTCCTACAGCTCCTATTCTCTCAAAGCCTCATTACCTTCGCTCCCACCTATTTTCCACTCCATCGAGGTCTCTGGTTGCCTGGGGCCCTCCGCTTTGCCTGAATGTGGTCAGGCCCTTGCTGTCTTCACTCGGTCACTCATCCAGCCAGGACACGCAGTCCCTCCCTCAGTCCATCTCTTGCCCATACACTCTGCACACCATCCTTCTGACACAGCTGCCTGAAAGAACCCCCACCTTGCCTCTATCTGATGGTTCCACTTTGGTTTTTATGCCCAACCTGCAAGATAAATTCACCCAGGTTGTGAGGACCCCACAAATTCATGGTCTCTAATTATGACTGGGCCATCAAGCATCCAAGAGAGCTGGATCTTTAATTAGAAGCCATGTGGTCAAGTCCTGGTCCTACCATTCCAGGCCCTGCAATGCTTGTTACTTCATCTGTGTAAGGCTTGGTTTCCTCGCCACTAGGTGGGAATCCCCAAGACACATGTCTCACTTGAGTGTCTGAGGACCAGAGCCTGGCCCACAGCACACCTTCAATAAATGCTGGCATCAGCAATTGCAGCCATTGTTTTTGGCCACCCTTCTACACGAGAGCCAGCAAGGTTTCTCTGAAACCACTCACAGCTCTTCCAAGCCTTCGTCGCTCTTTGCAGCCCCTCGCCTGCCTCTTCCATAATCATTTCCCACTCACCTCCTCCTTCCCAGAAGCCACTAGAGCAAGCTTCGGCATCCTGTCTCACTCGCATTTATCTGCACCCTCTGCCCATTCTTCTGTCCAGTTTTGAGATTCATCCTTCCCCTGCCCAAGGCCAATCCCTTCCCTGGCTCTGAGATCCCAGCCTGGGCCTTTCCCAGCACCAGCTCCCATCAGCAGATGCCTTGCTGTCCTGTGCCTTCAACCTGTCTGGTGGCTCCTTCCTCCCCATGCTTAGAACAGGCTCAAGTTCCTGCTAAGAAAAAGGCAAACACCTGAAGAAACTTCCACTTCGGAGAAGATAGAGCCTTTGTACTTTTTCTTATTCTTCCCACTAAGTGCAACTAAAAAGCCAGAAAATCATATGTAAGACAAACACAAGATGATTCTGGAAGGTGAAGAGAAGAAGGCTGACCAACTAGGGACCCTGGGGCCAGAGCAACAGCATGGCGCTGGGTTCCCTGCCTTTCTTCCTGCCTCATGATCCCCCAAGTTGGAGCTGAAGAGGCTGGCAATCAGGAGGCCCCAGCGGGAGAGAGGAAAACAAGCCCCACTCACAGCCTGCTCTCCCCAACTCCCTGCCTGTTCCCACTGGGTGGAGTCGGGGGAGGCCACGGAAGGAGCAGGGACGTGCATCCCCACTGGGCTATAACACGCCCCCTCCCCACATGCCCTGAGGTGTCAGTAGAGACCATGTGGGGGGCCTGGACTTTCACCGCATCTGATAGGAACCAGGTGCCCCACCAATTCCCACCATCATGAAGAACGAGGCTCCTGGGGAGTCCGGACTGTACGATTACCCAGAGGTAAAGAGGCCAGCACCCCTTCCCCACTGTTGTCATAGAGGCCACATGGGGAGCAATAATAAGGCATTCCTGCCCCTCCAGCCCAGGCAGCTTAGCAGGGAACTGGGGCTCCCACCTCTGCCCCCAGTAATGCAGACTCTCACCCCTCTGGTGTCAACAGAGGCAGGGTGGGAAGTCTGGATTTGTATACTTACTTGGCAGGAACCAGGAGGTGTGCTCCTTCCTCCTGCCAGAGCCAGGTCAAAAATATGTTCTGATGTCTCATAACATAATGCCCCAAATCTCCAGGTTTCTTAAACTGTGATAAAACATATAAAATTTGCCTTTTAACCATTCTTAGATGTACAGTTCAGTGGCATTAAGATGATTCACCCTGTTTTTCTACCATCGCCATCATCCATCTCCAGGACTTTTTCATTTTCCCGGAGGGAAACTCTACACCCATTGAACACTGAAAGTCCCATTACCAGCCCCTGGCAACTACTATTCTGCTTTCTGTCTCTATGAATTTGACAATTCTAGGTAACTTATATAAAGGGAATCAGGCAGTATTTGTCCTTTGATGTCTGGTTTATTTCACTAGCATAATGTTTTCAAGGTTCATCCATGTTGTAGCATGTATCAGAATTTCCTTCTTTTTTTAAGGTTGAATGATATTCCATCGAATGTATATACCACATTTTGTTTATCCATTCATCAATCAATGGACATTGGGATTGTTTCTACCTTTCAGCTCTTGTGAATATGCTTCTATGAACACTGGTGTACAAATATCTGAGTCCTCATTTCAATTCTTTTGGATACAGAATCCGAAGTGGAATTGGTGGGTCATATGGTGGGTCATACACCATCCACCCTCCAGTGAATCTTCCTTTTCTCCTAAAGACACCAGTCTTACTGGGTTAACATCTACTCTAAAGGTCCCGCTTTAACCTAATCACCTCTTTAAAGACCTTCTCTCCAAATACGGTCACATTCTGTGGGACTGGGCTTTGGAACTTCAACATATGAATTTGGAAGGGACACAATTCAGTCCATAGCAAATGGTTTTGTCACTGTTGTGTAAAATCATTTATGAGAGTTTAATTCTAGGTTCTCTATTCTATTCAGTTGATCCGTGTCTGTCTTTATGCTGTCATGGTATTGTTTTGATTATTGTGGCCTTGCAGTAAGATTTGAAATCAGAAGTGTGAGACTTCCAACTTTGTTCTTCCTTTGCAAAGGTTGTTTTGGCTATTTGAGGTCCCTTGAGATTCCATATGAATTTTAAGGTGGACTTAACTACTTCTGCAAAAAAATGTAATTGAGATTTTGATAGGGATTTTTTTTTAATCTGTCAGTTTGGGTAATATTAACATGTTAACAGTATTAACTCTTCCAGTACATCAACATGTGACATCTTTCCACTGATTTGTTTCTTCTTTCATTTTTTAGCAACATTTATAGTTTTCAGCATACAAATCTTTCACCTCCTTGATTAAGTTACTTCCTAAGTATTTGACTTTTTTGATACTATTATAAATGCAATTATGTTTTTAATTTCCTCCACAGATTGTTCATTGTTAGTGTATAGAAATACAACTAATTTTTTGGGTGTTGATTTTGTATCCTGTAACTTTGCTGAATTCCTCTACTAGTTCTTATAGTTTGTGTGTGTTGGAGGGAATCTATTTAGAGTCTTCTAAATATAACATCATCTGCAAACAGATAATTTTACTTCTTATTTGGATACCTTTTATTTCCCTTTTTTTTTTGCCTAATTGCCCTGGCTAGGACTTTCAGCACTATATGTTAAATAGAAGCAGCAAAAGTAGGCATCCTTGTTTTGTTCCTGATCTTAGAAGAAAATTTTTTATTTTTTTCACAATTGAGTATGATGCTATTTTTTCATACGTGGCCTTTATTATGTCAAGGTACTTCTATTTCCAGTTTGTTGAGTGTTTTATCATGAAAGGGTGTTGAATTTTGTCAAATGCTTTTTCTGCATCAATTGAGATGATCATGTGGAGTTTTCCCATGATTCTGTTAATGTGGCATATTATATTGATTGAATTTCATGTATTGAACCATCACTGCATTCCAGGAATAAATTCACTTGGTCATGGTATATAATCCTTTTAATATGTTGATGAATTTAGTTTGCTAGTATTTTGCTGAGAATTTTGGGTCAATAGTCATAAGGGATATTGGTCTGTAGTTTTCTTCTTTCTTCATCTGGCTTTGGTGTTGGGATAATGCTGGTCTCATAGATATAGAGCTGTTGCTTCCTTTGCAATATTTTGGAAGAGCTTAAGAAGTATTGGTATTAATTCTTCTTTAAATCTTTGGTAGAATTCACCAGTTAAGCCATTTGATGCAGGGATTTTCTTTGTCAAGAGGGTTTTGATTACTAATTTAATCTCCTTACTAGTTAAAGGCCTATTCAGATTTTCTATTTCTTTGTAATTCAGTTTGGTAGTTTGTGTATTTTTAGGATTGTGTCTGTTTCATCTATGATATCCAGTTCGTTGGTACAGTTGTTTATAGTACTCTCTTAAAATCCTTTATTTCTGTAAATTCAGTAATAATGTCCCCACTTCCATTTCTGATTTTAGTTCTTTGAGTCTTCTCTCTCTTTTTACTTGTCAATCTAGCTAAAGGTTTGTCAATTTGTTAATCATTTTGAAGAACTAACTCTTGGTTTTGTTGATTTTCTCTATTGTTCACCCTTTTTAAAAATTATCTCTAATCTTTATTATTTACTTCCTCCTACCAGCTTTGGATTCAGTGTGCTTCTCTTTTGCTAGTTCCTTAAGGTATAAAATTAGATTATTGATTTGAGATCTTCCATCTGTTTTAATGTAAGCATTTATAGCTATCAGAAGTTTCAGGTTTTAATAAAAAGCCACTCATTCTACTAAGGACCAGGAAGATCTCAAAGTGAATTGTTTTTTTTTTTTTGAGAGGGCATCTCTCATATTTATTCATCATATGGTTGTTAACAACAATAAAATTCTGTATAGGGGACTCAATGCACAATCATTAATCAACCCCAAGCCTAATTCTCATCAGTCTCCGATCTTCTGAAGCATAACGAACAAGTTTTTACATGCTGAACAAATTCTTACATAGTGAATAAGTTCTTACATGGTGAACGGTGCAAGAGCAGCCATCACAGAAACTTTCGGTTTTGATCACGCATCATGAACTATAAACAATCAGGTCAGTTATGAATATTCGTTTGATTTTTATACTTGATTTATATGTGAATCCCACATTTCTCCCTTATTATTATTATTATTATTTTTTTAATAAAATACTGAAGTGGTAGGGAGATGCAAGATAAAGGTAGAAAACATAGTTTAGTGCTGTAAGAGGGCAAATGTAGATGATCAGGTGTGTGCCTATAGACTAAGTATTAATCTGAGCTAGAAAAGGGCAACAAAACATCCACAGATGCAAAAGATTTCTCTCAAAACAGGGGGGGCTGGGGTTCTAAGCCTCACCTCTGTTGATCCCCAGTTTCTCACCTGATGGCCCCCCTGCGACTGTGCCTATCTTAGGTTGTTCCTCCCTTGAGGAATCTTACCCGTCTCTGGCTAACCAGCCATCTTCTGGGGCCATACAGGGCTCAAAGTGAATTTTAAGAAGGAGAATCAATAGATGCCACAACAAGGACTCTGACAGTTAGTTATCTGATAATGATTTAAAGCAGCTATCAAAATGCTTGACAAGCAATTATGGGCAACCTGAGAAAGAAGAAAAATAGGAAGTCTCAGCAGAAAACAAAAACCTGAAGATATAAAAACCACATGGAAATTTTAGAACAGAAAAATAAAATCAGCCAACCAACCAACCAACAGGAACTTCAGAGGACAAACTCAACAGCACACTGGTGGATGTCAAGGAAAGGAGGCCCCAGACAGAGAAGAAGAGGCAAGGAGGAATTTATTCAAGGTTACTCCCTTACAGCTCGAATACTTAGAAAATAAGATCGTGTACCACTAAGAAACTACTTGGCTACCTATTTTATCAAAGTGACAATAAAAGATTTCAACATTTGATGAAATTCAAAACTCATTTATGATAAAAACTCTCTGGAAAGTAGGAATAGAGAGAAACTTCCTTAACTTGATATAAAGCATCTATAAAATTCCTACAGCTAACCTTAGACTTAATGATGAAAAATAGAGTGTTTTCCTTCAAAGTTTAAGAAAAAGGCAAAAATGTCCACTCTCATCACTTTTATGTAACCTAGTACAAGAAATTCTACCTGTGCACTCAGGCAAGCAAAGGAAATCAAATGCATATGTATTAGACTTCAAGAAATAAAACTGTCCCTATTTGTAAATGAACTGATTCTTTTGCTCAACAAATTTTTATTAAGCACCTGCTATGCATCAGACACTATTCCAGACACAGGGAATAGACTACTCAGGAGATTCTGTTCAGTAGGTCAGTGAAAAACCAAAATCCTTATCTTAATGGAGCTTACATTCTAGTAGATGGTGGAGCAGGAGAGAGAAATATACCAGGTGAAAAATAAACAAGAGTTAGAAGACAGAGAGCAGCCAATGGGTGGCCATGTAGAATCTAAGCATTAGTAAGATTAGTAAATTAGCATAAGCACAGCAATCTTAGAAACCTAGAAACTATTTTCTGAGAGTGTGACTCAGGAAAAAAAAAAAAAAAACTGGGCCTGGGTAAGGCCTTGAAAAACAAGTTAATCGTGAGCACCGGGTGGTGGGCAGCTGTGACCCTTGGTCACCTAACCTTGGTCAGTTAATCTTACATACCAAGCTTATCGTGCAGAACCTCCCTAACCATTGAGGAGTAGTCTTATCCTGCCCTTGCTTAACCCCAGGATGTATGTCTTGCAAGAATAATGTATAGCTGTGGAAAATTACTATGAGTTAAGTGCTTTGAAAATGCTATATAAACCCTTGGCTTTGAGTGCTCGAGGTCCTTGTTGAGACCCGCTGCGTCAGGCTGACACTTGGACCCCAGCTAGCTGGTTCCTGAATAAATTCCTCTTGCTTGTTGCATCAAGAGACGCCTTCCGTGAGTGATTTGGGGCGGCGTCCTCCTCTGAGAGAATCCAACAGCCAGGGTGGCATATGCTACGTGAGTTTGTCAGAGGAAGTCCCTCTGGTTAGGTGATGACTTTTGGGGCAGAGAGCTGAAGGAAGAGAGGAAAAAAGCCACATGTGTATCTGGCAAAAGGGCATTCTGAGCTGAGAGAAGAGCAAGTGCAAAGACTGGGGTGGAGGCATGCTTGAGGACTAGCAGAAACCGGGTGGGTTGGAGGAGGGATGGAAGATGGGGTAGAACAGAGGTGGGACCAATCAGGTAGGGTCTGGTAATGAGTATAAACTCCATGGCAAGTCTCAGCAAACTTTTCATGGCCTCTCCTGGCCCTCTGTCCTTCTCACTTACAGCTCCCCACAGGCCCCTTCCACCATGCTCTCTTCCTTTCACCCTGCAGTCTGTCTGTCAGGTAATCACCCAAACAGCACTGCCTCTCTCTGCCCAGCCAGGCCCTACTTTACTCCCCTAAGGTCAGCCTGGACATCTGCTCTTCTGTGAAGCTGTCCCTGATGCCCTGGGCTACATGTGTCCTCCTCTCAGTCATAGTGCCCTGCAGATATCTAGTCCTGTAAGAGCTCTTATCTTTATGAATAGGGATTTTCTCTCTAGGCTGGTCTTTTTTGTGTTGCAGTCTCTGGAGTAGTAAGTGGCTAATAACAGACACTGATCTGTTTGAATGAGTGACCATCTGGCCCCTCTGGCCTCTCATGAGCAGACAGGCAGATGACCCAGTGTGTTTATTTCCCTTTTCCTCTGAGCATTAGCTCAGTTGGAATCCTTCTGAAGTCCCAAACATCTATGTCTGGATGTGGGTAAAACTGTAACATTTCCAGAATCTCTCACCTGGCTTTGCTGCATTTGCATATCCTCAGGGGTGGAGAGAAGTTCATTTCCATGTCAATGGGTAACCAAGGGCGTGTCTGAACCTGAAAGGTTAAGGGGAGGGGCTGGCTTGCTTGCTTCCTCTGGAGCAAGGGAGAGAGAGGGCACTGGACTACAGTTTGTAAGCAATAAATGGGTTTTAAACTTTATTTCTCCCTTTGACTGATTTCGGTTTTTAGAGATATTTTGCCCTGGAATTTCCTCTCCCCGGACTTACACCAGCTCTTGGTTCAGACTATGCATAGCATGCCCAGGGAAGGAACAGCCTCTGTCTGTGAAGTGGGATAATTACTTTTTGTCAAATAAATTTAAGAGGAGGAACTGAAGCTACTATTTTAATAAATTATTGCAGACTTTATTTCTTGCTGTGTGCTTCTTTCAAATTTTGTGTTGTCATCAGCATGTGATCTTGTTCTGACTAATGGATCAGCTGAAGTTGGATTATTCATTTGTTTTAGCGGAAGTATTAGGATAGAGCATGTGGTTGGATGGACCTACTCATTCATGGCTGGTGGAGGTGGGTGCAACCTGCTACACCCTTTCTGGAGAGTATTCTTTCTAGAGATTACATCTTTAACTGTATTTTAGATCTTAAAATTGTTCATGCCTTTTCATGCAGGAACTTCATTTCTAGTTATGATCATAAAAACTAATCAGAGATATTTGTACAAGAATATTCATCCTGTACTAGCATTCATATTGCAAAGAGGAAGATAGTTACGAAGCTAACAATAAATGACTGCTAAGTATATATGGTATACTCATGTAATGAACAGTATGTGATCATTAAAATTATTTTTGGAGAATTGAAATATATTAAGGATATACTCACAATGCAATGCTAAGTGAGAAAAAAATGGAAAACAGTTTGATCTTGATTTCAATTTTCCCTTCCCCCAAAAATGACCAGAAGGAAGCACTTCACAATTATTGCTGAGGCATGTTATTATTGGTGAAGTTTTGTTTTAATTTTTGTTGTACTTCTCCAAATTTTCTGTAGTAATTATATATTTCTTTTTAAAAAAGATTTTAGTAATTATTATGAAATATTTCAAACATTCAAAAGCACAGGAAAAATTAACAGATATGCATAAGATCTCTACTTAATACAATAAAAAATTAATCCCAGATTATCATACATAAAGATGAAAAGCAAAGTGGAGAAACTTTGAGAATATGGAAGACCCTTTAAGATCTCAAGATATGACTCTCTTTAACAAGACATGTATTATTTAAATATTGCGTCCTAACATACCAACCCAAAACTTAGTGGCTTACAGTAACAACTATTTTTTATTCTTGATGATTCTGTAGATTGGCTATTTAGTCTGGGCTTAGCTGGGCAGGTCCTACAGTGTTTGCTGGGCTCACTCAGGCACCTATGACCAGCTATCAGGTTATCTGGGAACTGGCTCTTGGCTGGGTACACAGAGGTGTCTGGACCACATACCTCATCATCCAGTAGGCTAGCTTGAGTTTACATAGCAGTTGGTAGAGTTCCAATAGAGAGCAACCTCTAAGGCCTCTGTGCTCAGAAATGTCACAGCATTATGCCACCACATTCCCTTGGCCGAAGCAAGTATTGAGATTCAAGAAGGGTAGATAGGGATTGATTCTACCTCCTAACAGGAAGAGTTACAAAGACATTGCACCAACACGAATACCTGGAGCAAAAATATTACAACCACTTACACAATCTACCACAAGAAATAAAATACACAGCCATAAAGGTAAAGATTGATACATTTGAAAACTTTAAAATTTAAGACATTTTTATGAAAAATACCTTGAATATGTATTACTTTTATAATCATAAAACAAAGTTAAAGATTTCAGGATACTACACCAGACCATATATATATATATATATTCTTAAAACACTGAAGAATATCTATGTAAAAATCTGAACTTCCAAACTGGAGGAATTTTGGATGAATAATTTCATTATACCTGGATGCTATCTCCTCAAACAGATATATTACAAGACTAAGTTAAATAGTAAAGCCCATCTCCTGCTTTTGAAAAGTAATGCCTTCCCCTGAAACCACTATTCCAGAATATATCTATTACACATAACTTGTACCTATTTGAAATTGTGTTTCTTCATCTTAATTGTTCTCATTCCAGAAAGATAAACCAATATCCAGAATCTTGGAGGTTCTCTTTCTGCAGTAAAGCAGAAAAATTGAGGGAACTGATCTTTTCTGTATTCATCAGAGAGTGAAGAGTAAGAAAGAGCTGAGTTCAAGAACAGACCATGTTGTTTCTCTGAATCAATAGTCGAGAGTTCAACGTCCCCCTTTTGTGTGAGACAGGACATGCCCCAACCAGCAGACCCACTCTGTAGGGCACCCCAAGCCAAGGTATGAGCAATCTGGGGTCAGAACCTGTAATGAGTTATCTTGGTGGCTCATGCCCCTTAACAGTGTGAAGACAGGGGGTTGAGGTTTCTCCAGGACATTAACACAAATGCACTTCCATGGGCAGCAAGAAGCCTGCTGGGTGTGTCAGAACGATTAGCAGGAAAACTTGCAACTGAGGAAAACAGCCCTGGTTTCTATCTGGTGTATCCCCACCAAAGGAAAAGGAGAAATGGAACAGCCGATTGAGAGTGAGAGGGCAGGCCCAGAATCTTCCAGATGACTGTTTTATCAGCTCTCCCTTCCTATGTACCCACTGCACCAGCCAGCAGCCTGGAAAGAGCCAGGCTAGGCTCAGAGACTTTTATATAAAGAACATACATGGTAGTGAGTCACCTCTGGCTTTGAAGGGCCACCATGGTGACAGCTGAGAACTGATGAGGTCTCTCTGTCACTCCGTGCACCACATCTTCCTGCCGAAGGGGGGTGTAAGACAGATCACACCCCCTCCTGCCGGCCCAGCTCTCTTAGTGGGGTGGGCAGGACAGTGCCCCACTTGTTACTTCCAGGCCCATGTGCAAGGATCCTTTAACATTGTGTGGTAAGAAATATGGCAGCACCGTGGCTCTGGGAGAGCTGGTCCAGGCGGGAGAGGCCTTGACGCTCTGCTTGGAAGGCCCAGAAAGCTGAGGTTGCGCTGGTCACTAATCAGATGGAGACAGCTGCCCCCAGCCTGTGGGGGCGAGGCTGCCAAGGCAAGGGCCACACTGCCCTCTTCCCCCGGGGCCAGAGAGCTGGCGCCCAGGGCTGGCCCGCGGGGCAGCACGCGGGGGAAGGAGGTGTGCGGAGAGGAGTTAGCGTACTGGGAGCAGGAAGCACAGCGCACCAAGGCTGCCTGCAGGTGGGGACTGCGAGCCGCAGGTCACGGGCAGCCTCGGTATACAGCCAAAGAGCGGGCGGTCGCAGGTATTGGTGAAACTTACAAATCCTGCCAATCCAGCGAATCCTCTCCTTACAACAAACTGTTTTATGACTAGAGAATACATGTGTCCCAGGTCACCCACTGATTAGATTACAAAAGGCAGAAAGACAGCTCGACATTTTTATCCCACCGAGCAGTTACAGTCGTTAAGAACATGCGCCCCAAACTAAGGGTGGCTCGTCTTCCCCGTGGAGGACCCGACAGCACCGCTAGCTTTGCGTTCTTAGTTCACCCAAGCTCCCCTGCCAGCTAGAGGTGCCAGTCGGGCTAGCTGATTGCTTTTATCTGAATTGCCTTTGCCTCAATGACAAGCAGGCTGACAATGACAATGACAGCTCAGAGCTGGGGCCCAGACTAAACTCCCATGGTAACAGGCAGATGGGTGGTGTATTTCAAAGACACATAAAGAACATTCGAATCTTAAAAACATTCCTGGGTTTTAAAACTGGCAAGAGTGTTTACTTTGCTAATATTTACCTGCGTATCAGAAGGACAGAGGTGTCTCTGGAAATGCTCTACTAGGAAAGTTTGATTTTTAAGTTTACCCTTACAGGGTGATGGCAAGGTGCGACGCACAATATGAGCGCGGCACAGGCTTCCTTCCCCAAATGCTGTGGGAGATTCTGCAGCCAGCTACCTTACAAATTTCCAGGAAGTGACTGGACAAGGGGGGTGGCTGGTGATGACCACTGGCTGATGCAAAGGGGATTTCTGCTACCCAAGGAGGTGGCAACTGCTTTCTGACTGGAGTGGCAGATGCCTTTGGTTCAGCTAGAGGTGACTTTTTTCCCAAGGAACTGGCCAGATACAGTTTGGTGTCATTTCTGTGAACAGTGCCTCAAGTACTTCATGGGGTCCAGAGTCGCTGAGAGGCTCTTGAGTGAAGTAGATGCACAGGAAGTGCTTGGCCATGTGTTGAAACCAACTCTCATCACAGGTTCAGCCTTGGGGTCTCTTTCTGTGGGTTCAGATCCCCTTAGTGGGGCCCCTTTTGTCACCTAAGCCATCCCACCTGTGTGTAAAGTGCAGTCATTTCCAGGAATAGAAAAATTGCAGAAGTCTCTGAAGTTGCTTCTGCAAACTACAGACATTGAAGTTTGTCTCCGGGTGTCGTGGAGACCACTGTAACCTGAGTAGGAGGAAACATTCTCTCTCAAAGGCCAGGGGGCCCCAACATTGTGAAAGTCACTCTGTTGCATCCCAGAAACCCCCTCCTCAAGGGAAATGATGCAGATTTGGCAGCACAGAGACTCAAAGATAGATTCCAAGAGAATATGACTCAACGACTCTGGAAAAAAAAGAGAATGTGTTAGAAGCAGAAGATAACCACCATGTCCTCAGTTTTTCCTATTTTATTTTGTACTGTGTCAAGGCCCAGTTCAAACACCCTTCTTTCCTGAAATCTTTCCACTTTCTACTCATCCCCAACTGCCTCTGGTCCCCCACCTCCCACCATTCCAGCCCAGAACCTGTGTTTTGCCATCTTTTCTACTTCAATATAGCACCCTCGTATGAGTGAATTACTACATGATTGCAATGCTTTAAAATTTTTTTCTAACTTCTAAAACAAGAAATGGTCATTATAGAACATCTAGAAAAGCACAAAGAAGAAAATTAAGATGACAAATCATCCCTTCATCTTGATGGGCATTTTTCCATTCTTTGTTCTATGCATTTCATATATACTGAAGAAAAAAAAGAAGAACCAGAATGAATGTATTGCTTTGTAAACTGTTCTGTCCCTTTAATCTTACATTACATTTTCCTGTGTTCTTCTAGAACACCATTTTGGTTCTTATGAACCACAGTTTATCTGAGGCAGTAGAGCACACTGGTTAAAAGTATGGGCTCTGGAGCTGGAGCACCTGAGTTGAAATTCATGCCTGGTGACCTTGAGCAAATCACTTAACTTCTCTGAGCCTCAGTTTCCTTATCTGTAAAATGGGAATAATCCTCACTAGGTTGTGAATGTAAGTATACATAATGCAATAAAAATAGTGTCTGGCACCCATAAGCACTATATAAGGCTTAAGGTAGTATTCTTGACTTACATGCAATCCACTAGCATTGTGTGTTTAAGGGTCAGGATTCTACTCTAAGCATCACCACATAATACATATGATACATCCTCATAATAAGTGGAATTTCTGGATTATAATATTTGTACATTTTAAGGTTTGCATGTGTATACCAAATGGCTTTCCGTCAACATGAATTCAGTTTAAATAATCACTAGTGGTATGTGACAGTGCCTGTCAATGATGCCAGAGTTCTTGTTAGCGGAGTCAAAGAATGAACTTCGCAAACACTCAAGACAGGAGAGCAAGGCAGAGGCTTTTATTTAGAGATAAAGCAAGAGGACAGAGCACGTGGCTCACACCAGGAGGGGATAAGAGAGCCCCCACGTGCTGCGCTGTCTAGGGGTTTCAGAGGCAGATGAGAGACAAAGGGCTAGGGATGTACACCTGCTAAGTTCCAAAATGTTTATCTTTGAAAAGACATTAAGTTTCTTATTAGTCTTCTGGGTTATTTACAAGAAATTTACTGCTCTGATTTCCTCCCAGGATAACAGCTTCCTGGTCTGGGAGCATATCACTCAAGGCTGCCTGCTTTGCTATTGTCTGTTTGTTAAAGAGTATGTTAAGAGACTTACTTTTTAACTAATTCAGTTTTAAAAAGCAATTTTATCATCAAGTTGTAATCTTTCCTGTTTTTGTTGTTTTGGGCTTGTTTGTTAAATTGCCCAGGTTGCAAATCACTTGATTAGGGCTTGAGGAAGAAAAGCAGCACCTGGGTAAAGTCAGAAAAATAAACTGGGCCCCCCAGCAGGCCAAAACAAATCCCACAGTGGATTATCTTGCTTTGTTTTTTCTGGAGGCGCTCACCATAGTCTGTATAAGCCCATGGTTCCTGTCTCATCAACACAGGGCCATAGACAGCCAAGATCAGAGAAAAACTCATGCCCCTCCACTTTCAGATGCCTTAGTAAATCAGTCACATGTTTTTCTTCCATTACAAGTTCACCAGTGGTGCATATGACAGACATTATTGTATCTTCTGTACTAAGGAGGAAGCATTGAGAGGCTGGACTATCTGCTATTTCTCTACCTATTCCGCCCTCTCTAGAGCAGGCAGTCAATGAATGAGATGGGAATTGAATTGGCTAAATATTTTTAATGTTTTGAAAAGAAACAAACGGGTCATTTAAAGTAAAAGCAAGTCTTTGTTGGAAGTCTAGATTTGAAGAGTTAATAAGGAATTTCTCTTCCATCTGTTTTACTTTAGTTTTTCTTCCACTAAACCTTCACCCTGCATTGGCTTGTTGTGCCCCGTTTCCTTGAGTCCCCTGTGTGGAGCCGCAGTCACCAGCCTCAGTCATGAGATGTAAGAGCAAAACAGGTCTTTATTGCTAGTTCGAACTAAGGTCCCAGTGGCCCCTCAAAACACAGGGCTTGGTCTGAGACCCTGATCAAAGTTCCCTTTTTGCTTTTATACTGTAGCAAAAAACAGGTAGGGGCTTTCCAAGGGGGGTGGTTTATTGTGACCTTAGCTGACTGGCTGAGGAGGGTTGCTGGGCAAGGTTTCCATGGGAATGGGCGTGGCTTGAGCAGGGAAACTCAAAATGGGGGACACAAAACAAAATGGAGGGGCATAGTTATTCAAAATGGAAGACACAAAAATGGAGGCAGGGGTCCCGTAGGGGACACAGCTATTCAAGATGGCGGACACAAAATGGAGGCAGGGGGTCATGTAATTACTCAAGATGGAGGACACAAAATGGAGACACATAGTTATTCAAGATGGGGGACACAAAATGGAGATAGGGTCCCCCAATCTGAATCTAATGGATCCTAAAACACAGACCATTGTACCCCCTGACCAGCCTTACACTGTCAGGTGTAGGGAAGCTCCTCGAAGCTCCTCCTTTGAACTGGAAAAATGGTCACATAAAAATCTCACTTAGGTGATTATAGCCAGTCACATTTAGCTTTAGTCAAGCCATTTGGCAAGAAAACCAAGTTCTCCATTCTGTCAAGAACCCAGTAAGCAGACAACAGCTGTTGATACAATGAAAATCCTCAGGCTATTGAGAAAAAACAATAGTTCTGACATACAACAAGCAGAATTCCCAGAGGTCTAGCCTTTAATGTGATTGGGGATTCTCAAAGCCTCATAGCTTCATTAGTGTTCAGAAGAGGCAAGAACAAGAGTGGGGAACTTTTCTCTTGCCTTGTAGAACACTTTTCAGTGACAAAGCATAGTCTTATTTGCGCCTTACTGAACCCTTCAGCATAGGTAAGGCAGGACCAAGTGTCTCCATTATGTGGGGGAAATGAGGCCCAGCAAGTTAAATGACATGTGCAAAGTTCACATGACTCAGGATTACAGAGCTGGAACCTGGAATCAGTCATCTGGCTCCCAAATTGCCCTCACCTGTGTAAGTGTGGAGGCTCTGCTTAGGCCCAGGGACAACTAGGCTCAAGTGTTGGGCACCTCTGCACACTGTGAATTGGGCAGTAAGTGACTGTCAGTTTGTAGATTTTATTTTGTAGACATATAATACTGATATTATATTAGTCAATACTGGTTGATTCATCCTTACACCTAGTGAAGGTTTTGAAACATGCATGTAATTCTTTGATACTCCCCACAATAATGGTAGAGTCTGTGTCCTCCCCTTTTGAATCTGGACAGGATCTTGTGGCTGCCTTCATGAACAGAATGTGGTAGGAGTGATGCTGTGTGTAACTTCTGAGATTAAATCAGAAAAGGTCATGCAGGATACTTGTCTGCCATTGTCTTCTCAGGACGTGTACTCCAGGGCTCCTGCTGCCATGTAAGAAGTCTAGCTACCCCAAAGCTACTTGAGCAGACATTACATGGAGAGACCACGTGGACAGATGAATAGATGAATGGATAAATGGGTAGATCCATGGACAGATAGATGAATAGATCGCATTCCCAGCTGTTTGAGTCTTCCCAAGCCATATGAGTGAAGAACCCTTCAGGCTGACTATAGCCCCAGCCACTGTCTTTCTTCAAGTGCACAACAGACAAAGCAAGAACTGCTTTGCTAGCCCAGTCATCTTCAGACTGGATTTGCTTTAAGCCACTGTTTGGGTAGTTTATTACACAGCAATAGCTAATCAGAATATGCCATACTAAAATAGTTTATATTTATAGGAAAAAACATAATATTATCTTATAATCTGAGATTCCTTCCTCTATGCTTCTGGTTTGACCTCTCTTTTCCATATTGCAGGCAAAATTATTACTTTGATGTCAGTGACTCCAAGAACAGAAATTGTTTCTGGCCCAGAGATATAAATGACTGTCATGAATGGTAATTGCTATTTCCATTCCATACTAAACAAATGAAGGCTTTCAAACTCTTCCCCTTCACACCCTCTCCCACCCCATACCTGCTCTCTTGCTCTCCTTCTTGGTAAGGAATCATGAAGTTTTAGAACCTGAAGGGAATCTAGGGAATGTCAGGGCCATTCCATTTATTTTACAGATGAGGAAACTGAGGCTATTACCTGCACTGGGTTGCATGATTGATTAGTACATGAGATAGGACGGAGAACCCTGGTCTCCAGGCACCAGGTTGATGTTATTCTATTTCATCCCTTCCTGCCCTGGGCTAGAAATGGATTGTGTCATTCTTCAGACCGAGAGCAAGGGCCAGCCTGAGGCACAGCGGACTTTCTAGGCTGACCTACCAGGTTCTATCATAGTCAAGAGAAAGCTAGTTAGCATCCTGCTTACCCAACCTATTACTACTCTAAGTCCAACCAAGACTCCATTCAGGATAATACATTTGTGTAAACAGCTATTGAAAACAAACAGAACCAAACAAAACCAAAATAAACAGGTTTTATTTTTTCTTGAAAGGGGGAAATAAATGAGAATAGTCAGTGCTTTTCAGTATCAGTTATATGAGGTGTCAGGGAAAGATGCGGGAGTTGTAGCATATCTGAAATTTTCCTCCCTCCACAAATCTAATAAGCACCAAAGGTCTTTTTTTTCAAACAGGCAAAGTGCTCTAACAGCTCTCAACCCAATGAAGGAGCAAACGTCACAATATATACTACTTCACAAAATACTGTCAAAAGCAGAACTAGAAAATTATTGATGTCATGTGGCTTCCCCCAGAAGCAGTATAGGAATGGGGTGGGGAGCAGGGTATGGGTGGAAGCTGAGTGGACAGGTTCTGAATCATATTACTCAAATCCCCAATTTTAAGGAAGCAGATGGAGAAGGGCAGTTTCTAGAGTAGAAACCCTTCCTACAAAAATACCAGGGATTTCAACAAACAGCAATGACAAAGAAGAAAAGTATTGCTCACAATCTCTTCCCTCACTGATAACATTAAGATGAATTATCTGTTTTACTGCGCTGAAGTCATGTGATCCAGACAATTTTATATACTTTTTTCATTGAGTCATCCATCATAAAAAATTATCCCACATCAGTGAACACTTCCCACAAACATCATTTTCAAGAACTACATAGTATTTGTTGACTATACTATAATTATTTCCTTATTTCTGAAAATTTTCTCTAATTTTTCAATATCATAAATAATACATCAATAGATTGCTTTGTGCCCCACTATGTTTTCCAAAGATACACCCAGATATAACTGGGGCAGATTTTGATAAAGAGAGAGAACACTCATATTGTTATGAAAGTAGAGGTTAATGAGCTGGTAAAATGCAAATATTATATCATATCATATTAGATTGTATTATAGTATATTACTAGAATATGATTTTACCCACAAACTTAGGAAACTTGGGGATATTTGGATTATGTAATTATTTCCCACATTATCTATAATGAATTTATGTTACTTTATAACCAAGAAAATAAACTTAATTCAAAAGAAAATAATTTTATTTAAAATAATGTTCAATAAAAAAACGTTATTCAATAAAATAAAGTTCAAGATGACAAACAGCCATGTTTACCAGCCCTGTCTATAGAAAACTTGTCAAAATAACAATAAAGACTTATCAGGCTGAATAAGTTCATAAAGCACTATGTGTAGGGAAGAGGGTAGTAGACCAAAGATGATGATGAATTTAGTAAGATGGAAAGTGGATGGAATATAGTCTGTAAAATATAAATTTTGCAGACCAATCCTCACAGCATTGTGGGAACTGTAGCAGAAGTGGAAGTTATTGATTAAGGAGATGGGAGTCCTTCACATTGGAGCCTGTGTTGGCAAGTGCAAGTTCAGAATGGGCATAAAAGGAGGTGATGGATGGAACGATGGGACCTGATCTGCTGTGGGAACTGGCCTCCCCAGCCCATGAAGCAGCTCTTACCCCACAGGTGAAGCTGGAGAAATAATTTTTAAAAAATAAATAGAGGCACCTCACACCAGTTAGGATGGCCACTATCCAAAACTCAACAAGTTACAAATGCTGGCAAGGATGCTGAGAAATGGGAGCCCTCCTACACTGCTGGCAAGAATGTAAATTGGTGCAATTGTTGTGGAAAGCAATATGGAGGTTCCTCAAAAACCTAAAGTAGAAATACCATTTGACCCAGTAACTCTACTCCTAGAAATTTACCCAAACAAAATCCCTGATTCAAAAAGACATATGTACCCCTATGTTTATTGCTACATTATTTGCAATAGCCAAGAAATGGAAGCAACCTAAGTGTCCATCAATAGATGAATGGATAAAGAAGATGTGGTACATATACACAATGGAGTATTATTCAGCCACAAAAAGAAAAATCCTCCCATTTGTGAAAACATGGATGAATCTAGAGGGTATTAATGCTCAGCGAAATAAGCCAGGTGGAGAAAGACAAATACCAAATGATTTCACTTGTGTAGTATAAAACAAAGCAAAACAGAAGGAACAAAATAGCAGCAGACTCACAGACTCCGAGAAGTGACTAGTGGTTACTAAGGAGGAGCGGATGGGGAGGGGAAGGGGAAGTGGATTAAGGGGCACGATAATTCACAATCGCAGTGTAGGTTGGTCATGGGGCTGGTAATACAGCACAGAGAATACAGTTAATGATTTTGTAACACCTTACTATGTTGACAGATAGTGAACACACTAGAGGGGGTGAGGATTTGGTAATATGGGTAACTGTTGAACCACTGTGTTGTATATTTTAAACCAACAGAAGATTGCATATCAATGATACTTTAGTTTTAAAAAAAGCAAGTGACAAAATTACACACAAAGAATGCTATTAAAAGTCGAGTAGGTAAGAATATGAAGAGAATGATATGATTTAAATAAAATTTTATAATAAAGAGTGGAAAATAGAATAATCATAATTATAGCAATTACCAGCTCTAGTTCTAATACATTATATGCACTATTATTATCCTTATTTACAGATGAGAAGACTGGAACCCACTGAAGTGAGGACACTGGCCACCAATCAGACAATTCGGACTTGGCTTAATCAGGAAAGATGAGAGTTACTTACAATTGGAAATTGTCTAATTCTGAATGACAGTATCCAAATTCCAGTTTCCCAGAAAGGTTAGGCTAGGCATTGTGCTTTATTTTTCATTAGATTTTTAGAAAATTATTATTTTTACAGAGCATAAAGTATTTCATCATGCAAGTTGATAAATCAAAATGGTTAGCTAGGCATGCATAAATCCTTTGATCTCCCTGGGCTGAACAAAAAGCACAGCAAACAGCATTTCTGGAGGCCAATATAGTGTTAAGTATCAAAAGTCTATAAGATATTTCCCCCTTCTACCTAAGGATTCCTCTTCTGTGAATTTATTCTAAGAAAATAACAAACAAGTACACACAGAAAAAATGTCAGTGGTCCTTATCACAGGGTTATTTGGCAACAACCCACATTTCCCAGAATAGGGAAATAAATAGTTGTAGAATAAATAAACATGTAATATAAATAAATTATATGTATACAATGCAACTCTATAAGCCACTGAAGACAATAATGTAGGTAATGATGATGTTTGCAATTCACATGGAAAGATGATAGTGATGTAGTGAGTGAAAACTGTATGTAAAGTGTAACACCCAGAACAAATGTGTGTCTCTTCATCAAACATGTACCTACATAGGTATAGGATTAGAAGACTGGGTTGTGGGAAGATGTGGCTGGTCTGAATTTAGCTTTGCTTTTGTGATTTTTTTCTCATTAAAAAAATTTAATCCTTGGAATAAATAAATAAAGGCTGACTAGAAGGGGTTAGGGCTTACAGCATGGGAGGCATCCCAAAGAAGGGGGGGAGCGCGTTCTTGCGTCCTCCCCACCCTCACAGCTGGCGGGGATGCCAGGGGACAATACCTGACATCCGGTATTATAATACCGGAGAGTTTAGTCAACCTTCTAACTCAACGAAGAGGAAAGTCTCCCCTCCTCCCCATTCCCTCAGTTACACCACCCAGCCTGGCATACATAAATAGGAACAACCTGCCCCAAATCACCATTCACACAAGAAAACATGAGTCAGGGACCAAGATAAGTAAACAGAACAAATGAATATTTAGTAAAGCTAAGCAGAGGGGAGAGAACTAAATAGAAACATTAAACTCTAATTATCCTCATGGAGAATCAAGATGATACACCCATAACACAAAAAGTCTTCTATTAAAAGAAGCAGTTGGAATCTAACATTTTAAGTCCCTTTTGAAATGTGTTCACTTTTTTTTTTACCATTTTTTATTGGAATAAAGTTGATATACAATATTCTATTAGTTTCAGATGTACAACATAGTGACTTGGTAAGTATATACATATACCAGGATGAATAAAGACTTAACAGGCCACAATAAGTGTAGTTACCCCATTATCATACCAAGATATTAGAATATTATTCATTATATTCTCTATGTTGTACTTCCATTCCTATGTCTAACTTATTTTACAGTTTGTACCTCTTTATCCCTTTCACCTACTTCACCCATATCCCCATCCACCCCGTGGTAACCAACAGTCTGTTGTCTATATTTGTGGGTCTATTTCTTTTTTGTTTGTTTTGTTTTTAGATTCCACATATAAGTGAAATCATATGGTATTTGAAATGTATTTACTTTAAAATTATTATAATAATTTTTATATTTTATTAAATAATGTATTATCAAATAATTTTAATTATACAAAATATTTTAATTTAATTACAATAAATGTAATAGATTAAAAAATAAACTACACTAAAAAGTCAAGAATATTTTGCAAAATGAAAAGTAAAATGTCAAAAAGTGGGTCATTTGAGAAAAAAATACATAAATATTCAATTAGGTAGACCAACATTTATGTAATAGCAACTCCAGAAAAGGAGAAAAGTGAAAATGGAGAGAAGGAAATTTCCAAGGAAATCATTGAAGAAAATGTTACCGAGTTGACGAAAGAAAGTTTTAGATTGAAAGACTCCAAGTACCCAGAATGGTGAACAAAGAATTGTCCATAGAAATACCTGCATGGATGATAAAAGGTGATCCTAAATACATTGAGAGAGAGGCAAGAAACAGACAACCACCGAAAGAATAACAACAAGATTGACATCGTTCTCATCAGCAATACCCAATGCTTGAAAACAATGGGGCAATTACTTTCAAAGTTCAAAGAAATAATTTTTTACCTAGACTTTGATATCTTGTCAAACTATCCACAAAGTGTGGAGGAGAGATAAAGGATTGGTCTGACATGCAAGAACTCAGAGATTGACTCCCATATTTTCTTTGTGAAAATAAAATGATTTGATGATGTACTACCTAAGAAAGAGGAAGATATGAGAACTAAAAAAAGTAAACCACCTTAGAAACACAATTAAAAGAAATTTCAGTACAGATGTGCAGTTGGCTTTCAAAAGTCGGTATACTTTAGAGCATTCAATAAATATAATTAAAGAGCTAGAAGATAAGCTGTAATATTATAAAAAAGACATATGCTTCTATTTTCAATCAACGAAAAATTCCAGAAGCAGTTAGTTGTGAAGAAAATATCCATCTACATCTATCTAATCTATCATCTATCTATCTATCTATCTATCTATCTATCTATCTATCTATCTATCTATCATGACCAAAATATAAACCAACGAAAAAGTATCATGATTTGTATGGCTGATGAAGTCTAAGAAAATAAGGCCCCCTTGACCTTGACATTGGAGTATCTGCACATCTCAGCATAATACCTGCTTCTGTAGAGAGTTATATTTGCACCATCTTCATACTATAAATACTAAGTTTGTTCATTGGCTTCCAGTTATCAGAATTAACTTCCTGACAAAGCATGGATGACAAATTTAGTAAACAGAATGCCTGTGATATTGCCTTGACAATGAAAAGGAAGTGGTATAGTGGGAGAAGGTGGGGAGTAGAAGAGAGAGAATAAGGCAGGAAATAAAGGAGTACTAATTTCCTATCTTTCATAGCAGGGAATCAAGAATTACTACCTACAATTAATGGGTTAGTAAATAGAGACTGAATGTTATATAAGATCATAAGGATACCCTCAGATTTGGAGGAGGGAGAAAGGAGTTGATAAGTGAATTACTTACCTATCACAGGTAAAAGTCTATAGATAGTGCTTGAAGCTGATAAAGACATAGCTGTAATGTGTTATTTAGCAGTATCATTCAAGGTAAATGCCAGAAAAAACAGAAATAGAAACAATCAAAAGAAAATAACTGTTAGGAGGAAAACTAGAGAAGTAGTGGGGAAGAAGACTTATTTTTTATGTCTTTCTGTACTGAGTTTTAATTTCCATACACCTTTATCTTAATAATTAAAAAGCAAAATAAGAAAAATACCAAAGAATTTTAAAGTAATAGATAGATAGGTATTGGGTTTAAGAAAATTGTGTGGGTGGTTTTTTCCCCCTCTATTTTCCAGTTAGACTATAATGTGGTTTTTGTTCTTTCCATAATGGGAAAATTCATAAAGTAAAGAGAAAATAGTTAAGACATTATTTTTTATCACATGGTGGTTAGAAGTTGTAGGAAATGATAACTAAGCCAAGAAATTAATCTGAAATATTGATGGGATGATTCTACAATGACCATGAAGGCTGGGCTGTCTGTGTGGCCCTGGGCAAGTCACTTAGCCTCTCTGGACTTCAGTTGCCATGTCTGAAATACAGAGGAGTTGGCTTTAGAAGGTCTCAGGCTCTGTTAAGCTCCATTACTTATGAATCTCTGAATTTCTAGCAACTGTGAGCATTGCTATTGAGATCATGTGGCAATCTTAGCCACAGAAATGACCAGGTTATATTTTCTGTGGTTGTTAAGGAGCTGAACCAGATTTCCACTTGAAATCTGAAGCTGTGAGGTGCTTGCAAAACTCATGTTCCTTTAACAGAGTTGCAATCATTCACTCCACTACAATTAAAGTCCATGTAGACTAGCCTTGTTGTTCACATAGATAAAGGCCTCACTAACTGAAAGCCCAGGATGTGGCCCAGGCCCTGCTCAAGTCCTCAAAGAAACTGTAGTCATTTGGGCTGTGGCCTCCAAGAGAGGGGCAAGCAGTTCTTGTTTTGCAAGAAAAGCAGGAAGTGTGTTGGAAGACATAACCACAGTAACACTGCCACATCAAGCTGAGAGGTGTCTGCGAAATGTGGGGAAAGCACACACCACCAGGCACCCAGATGAACCCAAGCTCCTCTGCTTGCAAGACAAAGCTCCTCACCATGTGCTGGCCAGGATATGGGCATTTTATCCAAAATGAAGTTCTACATGGAGTAGGTTATTCACAACAACAACAAAACAGAAACCTTGTGGTGACATCATGTAACAAACGGCAGTTCGTTTGGTTTTTGTTGTTACAGCTTCTGAATTTGTGGGGACGAGTTCTGTAGCAGTAACTAAGGAATATCTACAAGTCATTATTACATAGCCTACATTTGCCAAACCTAGTGTGACCCCTGAGCTGCAGTGCCAAGAAGCTTTTACAGATGCAGAATCTTAGTCCCTAACTCAGACCCGCTGCATCAAAAACGCCTTCCACCAAAATCTCCAGGTGATGCATTTGAGCGTTTAAGTGCAGATGTCCACACGCCTACATGTAACACAACCTGAGGGTTTAACTATGTTCAAGGTCAGGTACCTGAGCCCAAAGCAACCCTCCGAAGATGATGTCCTTGTTGTTAATATTATTATTATTACACTTGCATACTCATGTGGGGACCTAGTTTAACCTCAACAGGACTAGGACTTATTGAAAGACTATCAGGAGCTTGGAGAGAAGCTTACAGGAGTCAGGAACTTGTCCAAGGCCAAAAGATGGTAAAGGGCAGAACCAGAGCCTGAAACACAAGATCTCCTTGAATCCTAGACTCACATTCTGAACCATTACTTTCAGTTGCCTTGCTAGAGTTGAATGTTTTTAAAGGATTTATTTAAGCAGTTTTCTCCAATAGGCAGCATGTCAAGAGCCATTTTCCAGAATGTCACCCTTAGGAAACGTCCTTAGGAGCTCCTTTCTTATCCCCACCCAGCCATCTGGGTGGGTACAGGTGTGCCAGGGGAACCCTTCCTGGAGTTTTGTACAAGAGGGTGTGAGCCTCCTCTGCCAAGCCTGAGTCACGGAAGGGCTGAGTACGACAGCCAGCCCCAGAAACAAAACCTAGAAACGCCTGTGTTTCAAAACAGAAGGCCAAAGCTTCCGGGAACGGTGATCTATTTAGTGATGCCTTAAGGTTTCAAAATGACTGTGGTTCCCTCTCACTTATCTCCTCTGAGCTAAACCTCATCATCTACCCACTGGCACTCAAGTCTGGAGGCAGGGGGTTTGGGGATGGAGGCAACTGCATTTGACACGAACCTGATTCTCAAGAACCCAGTCCCTGGAACAACCCTGGTCAAGGCTCCCTGAGCCCCGATGATATGACTTGGGGAAATCAGGCTTTTCTGGAAAGCTATGCACGCTCTTCCTGGATGCAGGGAAGGGAGAAGTGGGAGAGCCCATTAGTGATTCTTAGCAGTCCATTCTTCAGCCCCAGTGTCTTGGTGTCCCCACATGGGAATCTCCTCTCTGTCTGTAAGAATTAGATTTCAGCTGCTAATAACAGGAAAAGCAGTAATGATAATAGTAGCTTAAACCAATTCTTCTGGATCTTGTAAAACTACAGACTGATTCAGAAGATCTGGGCGGGCCCTGAGCTTCAGCATTTCTAACCAGCTCCTGGGGGATGCCCACATTTCCTGGCCCACCAGAAGGCACACTGAGTAGCGAGGGCTTCAACAAGACAGAAGTTTATTCCTCACTTAGGTACAGACAACCTGGAGGCTGACCCTCAGGGTATGTGGAAACCATAGCAGTAACAGAGACTCGAACTCTGACTTCTCTGCTCCTCCACCTTCAGCATGCAGCTTCCATCCTCAGGGTCACTCTGCAGTCCAGGGTGAACCCTGGAATCCAGCCTGTCCACCCATGCTCCAAGCCAGCAGCAGGAGGAAGCAGGAGAAGGAAAGATAGTGTTCCTACCAGCCACACCAACTCCTCTGAAAGATTTTTCTTTCAGATCTGCATCTTTTGCTTTGTCCCTTGGCCATCCACAAGTTGCCACAGGTTGCAGAGAGGCTAAAAGTTGTTTGTTTGTTTTTTTCCCAAGAAAGAGGGTAAGAGTGGGAGGCTGGTGGGCAGTTAGGATGTCTACCCCATTTCTTTATCCCATCCATCATCATTTTGAAACCTTGAAGCAGGGGAACACGACCGTGGCCACCCTTCCTTTCCAGCAGTTTCTGTAAGGAAGAAGAACCAAACTCCACTGTGCATTGTCTGGGTGACCGGTTAGCCACAGTTAGAAGCCAGAGCGAGAGTAAATGAAAAAATGCTGACAGCAGGGCAGGAGGAGGATGGATCGAGCAGAGTGGTCTGGAATGTTCTGCTAGAACCAGGCAGAGCAGTGGAAGGATCATAGAGAGACCTTGTGCCCCACTTTTGAAAACTGGCTTTGGTCTTGCTTCTGAGACTTGCTTCTTCTACCCCAAGGTGGGCCTTTTCCTCTGGGCCTGACAGCTTCTTTCGGTCTCCCTGGAGCAGAAGTCCTCTCTGTGATGTTCCAGCTGGACTCTCCCTGCCCTCTCTCCCTTCTCAAAGACAGGGTGCTGTGCATGCTCCAGTAGGAGCCTAGCACCTGACCTCCCCCACTCCTTTGGTTTGAGTGCAATCTCCCCAGGGCCTAAAACCTGCTAGAATCACCAGAAGCAGCTGCTGCCAATTCATTGATGCTTTAGATAGTTTTCTTCTATGCCAATATGCCCTTGAGCTGGAACTGGTTGGCCTATAGACCCATTCACCCACCCAGAGAGCAGTTCTGGAGTGACTTTGGGGCAGGTGTGACTATTGACAGGACCAGGAGTAGACACCCTACCATAAACTGCTTGTGGCTTGTGGCATAGCCTGAGACAGAGGGAACTGACAAAACACCAAGGTGATAACATTTACTAACAAAGCCAATCAGAGTCTTTCATCAGGGAATTTGGCATGAAGTTACAGGACAGAAAGAGGCAGACATGTGGCTTCTTAATTAAATTAAACTATTGCTAATGTCCCCAGCTCCTGGTGTCATTGGGCCTGAATTTCTAATTATCCATCCTGACAGTTTTTCCTCCTGCTTGCCATCTAGGAATTCCACAGCTTGGCAGATGGGTACAGCTGACATCCATTTCCATTCATTGAGTGAAAATGATTTGTGACATCTTGTGATGTATGACTAATGCTGGGCAAGGTTCTTGTTTTGATGCCTGCCCTGCATTACTATATATGCCTTCCTGGCTAAAACTGCTTTTCCCATAGCCCCTTATCCAGGGAAGCAGAGCTAAACTATTCTCTGTGGATACCTTGCCTGGCAATATAACTTTTGAAAATAAACCCAAATTACTTCACAGGCCTTACCCAATCTAGAGTATGCATAAGCTAGTTGTGAGAAGCCTAGAAGTGTTGGCATCCTGTTAACCCCAAGAGTGGGCATCTGTCATACATGCTGGCAACAAACCCACAAGCCAACTGCACTAGACTACTATGAGTCTCTGTTTTGGCCTCGATGATCCTCAGGTTAGGATTTGGACATGTTGGGCAGCATCAGGAGGACAGAGTGGGTGATTTGGGGCCTTAGCAGCAAGCACAAGAGGCCCCAGCAGCACAGAGCTTCAGCAAAGAGTGAAAGTTTGGTCCTGACAAGCAACTACTATTGATGGTGAACAAATTAATCAGAAACAACTCGCACCAGCTTGAGCAAAAAAAAGAATCTGTGGGTTACATAAGCAAACCACAGAGTTACAGAGGTACAGCTGGACCCCAGGACGACTGGGTTTGGAGATTCAACTATTGCTAGGACTCCTCTCTCTACCTATGTCTTAGTCAGTTTGGGCTGCTAACAAAATACCATAGACTAGGTGGTTTAAACACCAGGCACTTATTTCTCATGGCTGTGAAGGCTGGGATGTCAAGATCAAGGCACCGGCCCATTCAATTCTTATAGGAGGCCCCCTCCCTGGCTTGCAGATGGTTGTGTCCTCACAGGGTCTCTTCTCCCCAGGTGCACATGGGGAGAGAGTGAGTTCTGATGTCTCCTCCTCTTCCTGTAAGGACACTAATTCCATCAAGGGGTCCCACCCTCATGACCTCATCCAAACCTAATAACTTCCCAAAGTCTCCACCTTCTAATACTTTACTACTGCCATCACTCACACTGGGATTAGAATTTTGGCATAAAATTTGGTGGTGAGAACATAAACATTCAATCTATATCTCTGATTACTGCTGCATATTGGATTCATTCCCACACTCCAGGTGTCCCCACAAGGCCAAAGCCATGCCTGCAGGCAGCTCTGGACCTAAATACCAGTGAGGAGAGAGTGTCCTCACCAATTCTGGGTTGAAGAAGTCTCCAGGAAGTTTTCTGACTGTCCTTATAGGCCACTTGCCTATTCTTGGCCAATCCATTTGGCCAGAGGAGGAAGCTATATGACTGGCCTAGGTAGGTCACCTTGTCGTCTTCAAGGCCACATGGATGGTTGGAGTGGGAAGAAGCAGCTTGTGGCCAAAACGGGGGACACAGCTGCAGGCATTTCACACAAGCCATTGCCAAGGGATTTGGCAGTGGAAGGATGAAGTGAGGCCCTGCTCAGCTCTAGCTACTGAAACTTGGTAAGTCCATGTGAGATGCCTGAGGAAGCCTAGAAATAACCCATGGGACTTACTTTGCAAGGTGATGAAAAACATAGAATAACATCTTCTAAACCAAAGAAATGTTTACCACTATTAATACGGAAGTTGGGCTGCACTGGTTCTAAGGTATGTGCAATTTACTTCAGCACTGAAAGTGTGATCTAACTGGAGTCTGACTTTTGATCTATACCCTAGAGGAGGCCTCTCAGGGCAACTCCAGGGGTGGTAGCTAGAGTTTAATCAGAAGACCAAAGCCCAGAGGGTCTCCCACAAGTGCTTCTACTATCTTTATCTCCAATGAATACCAGTGGTTTTGCTAATTAGCATAGTGAATGGAGAAATGGGTTTTCACTGGTGAAGCATGTGGAGAAACTCCACAAACCTGAGAGCAGGGTATTTGAATGTAGTTAGCCTTCCCTCCTTCCCTCTTAGGAAGGTTGTCCACAGCATGTGTGTCCAGCTGCTCAACACTGGCCTGGAGAAGGTGAGCCAGTCTGAGCCCAACTGGACAGCTCACCAGCCCCACTACTGGAGCGCAGTCATGCTTGCCCCAAGCAGCCCTTTCTGTCATGCATGATCTTGTCGGATTGCTCTGATGAACAGGAGGTGGTGTGACGGATTTGTGCCTACTTATGAATAAATGTCTGCTTGGGGGGAAGAATTCAGTCTGGGACTTGCTTTTATGGAGTGAGGCTCATGGATCTGGCCCTTGACTCCTCTAACTAACGGCAGCTGCTGATTTGACCAAAAGGACCTCATGGTTGTTGTCTTGCCAATGGGTTGCAGCCCCGGGAAAGTTCGCTATGGATTCAAGGTGACCAAAGAAATTGACAGTAGAGCATTCGTGGGGCGAAAGGGTTTCTTACACGGCTTGTTCTCCCAGTGGTAGGTCGAGCACTAGCATCTCTGCCTCTGCCCAGAGCACTGGGTCGAGCTCTCTATATAGCGCAATATAGCTCATTGCCTAAAGGTGTGGAAGTGGTAGCCTAGCAACAGGCCAGTTACATCACCAGGTGGTTTAAGTTCAGTGAGGATCCTGGCCATAAGAACCCCAACTTCCCCACAGTTGTACATAACCAAACTGGGAAATAGAAGGCCCCTTCACAAGCCCAGAGACCTGTCAGAAAGAGCTGTCATCCATCAGGCCTCAAGGTGCCAGGTGAGCTAGAGTCTGGGGCAATATTCCAACCCCAGAGAGGTGGAGGGAAGGCTGTCAGGTACAAGGCAGGGCTCATTCATAGTGAGACCAGGGAATGAGCAGGCTTCCATGAGGATAAAGAAGACTCCAGAAATGAGACAAAGGCCCAGTAGCCAAAACAGGCATACATCTAGGACCAGAGTGCATAAGGAGCCTCCACGGGTGTGAGCCTCAGGGCCTGGGCTGCAGCCTCCTCAGATACCACCCAGGTCTTCGGAAGGGGACTTGAGGTAATGTTGTCTGTAGAAAGAAGGGGCCTGCAGAGACTGGAAGCCAGGCCAGCCTGACAGCCCTCCATCCATCCCAGTGACACCCCGGAACTGCTACAAGGAAATGCAGAGATTAGAACTCACCGTGCCTCACTCTTTATAAAAAACTTTGAATCACCACTCTTTCTTTTCCCTGATCAGCATTTTCAAGGTCAGTATTTCTTTGCATGCAGAGACAGCGTCTTTGAGAGGTTGCTGGTATCTACCAGGAAGGTATCTACCAGGAAGACCCCCAAGGACCTTCCTCAGGAAGGCACAAAGGGAATCGCTGCAGGAGCAGGCCTCATCTGTCCTGCTGCAGGGGCAGGCAGGAGGTCCAGTCTGGGCAGGCTTGAGTATCTGGAATCTGCCATGGTACAACAGCAGAGACCTACACCAGGTGAGCGTCTGGAACTGGGGTTCAGTTGGCCAGGCAGCAAGAGGGGGAGAACTCTGAACCCAACAAAGAGGACTTCAAGAGAAGTGATCCTCACAGACCCAGGAAAATGAGCAGCTGGTAGGAATGAGAATGACAGGAGCAATAGGAGTGGGTTCTGGAGCGATGGAACCACTGTCAGGTAGCGACTGCGTGCCGAGAGTGAGAGAACATCCCAGTTATCAGAAACCAAGTGGAGGACAAGGAGCATACTGGCCATCCCTGAAGCTTAGGCTTGGAGTGTTGAGCTAAATCTGCTTGAATGCCCCTTCCTAAGGTCAGGATTCATATTACCCAGAAATAGGAGGATTTTAATGAGGATGCATTCTACTGCACACAACCAGAAACTGAACTGGAAGTGGCTTGAACAATAAGGAGTCATTAACTCACAAGATGCGCAGCTTGGCAGAGCAGGTCTACCACTAACCTAACCCAGTGGCTCCAACTCCCATTTTCCAGTGACTTTCTTGAGTTGGGTGGTAGCTTCATCTGCGGGCTGGCAGCCAGATGGCTCCTGGCACGTTCACGTTGGATGTGGACAAAGCAACACTGCAGGGGCAGCTCCCTTTGGTGCATGTAAGCCATGTGGGCAGGGGAAACACCTGAACAAAATCATGCTTCTGTGAGGAAGAAGGAAGAGAGGGTGGTGCCAGCAAGCAACTGCCAGTGGCCACCATGGGCGGGATGGCGCTGAGGTGGGCAGGACCTCGGCCTCCCAGCGCCACTGCACCTCTGACCGGCTGTGTGATCTGAGGCAAGCTGCTTCAGCTCTTGAGACCTCAAAGTGTTTCATCTCATAATAAAGTGACTGAACTAGAGCATCTTTAAGATTCTACCTAGCTCTAAGAACTCTTCAACTCTAGGAAATGAGATGTTCATAGGTTACAGAATACAGGCCTTCAAGTATGGGAAATGAATCTACCTATTGTGAAAGTTGATGCTATCTAAAGATGGCCACAGCAAGTTCTCCAACCCACACATGCCCATCTGCAGTTGGACCTCGCCACGCTGCCATCAGGAGATGGAGTCCAATTCTCATGCCCTTGTCCCGGCCCGCGGGATGAACGTGGAGTGTGCCGGAGATGCCTGCAGAAATGAGACAAGCAAGAGACACAAAGAATGACCAGCAAGACAGGATGTCTGATCAAGCTGGCGAAGTTTATTGTTTACAGGTTCAATTTAATCAAGTAGCAAGTAAGGGGTGGGTCAGGAGATAATTGGACCTTAGGTGGCGCTGGCAGGGAGGTGTTTTCACACATCCTCAAGGTCTCCCTATTTTCAGAGTGAGGAGTATTGGCCCATCTTCAAGGACAAGATATGTTTTTGTGAGCAGATAACTTCCAAGGACTTCCCCGGTTGCTCTCAAGCTTGTGCTTTCCCATGCTGCGTTCAGACGTGGGGGAAGGGACATAGCCCCGGCTCCCAACATCTCCCCCTTTTTTCTTTAATAAAATAACCAGCCTAACTCAGACTGGGTCAAGGTATGTGCCTGTCTTAGGTTGTATGGTTGAAGTAAATCCTTACCCGTCATGGGGGTATAGTCCTCTGTAGACCACTCCCTGTCTTAGGTTGGTATTTACCATTCAACCATATCTTACCCGTCACTGGCTACCATACTTGACTTTAGATCTTATGATTTACAAGTGGGGGGCCGTCTGTAATTTCAAATAATGCAGGTCTCTTAAGGCTTGTTGGATGAGTTTCCACATGCTGCAAAGGACACAAGGCCCTAGTAACAGCAATAGACGACATAAAATGCTTAGGGTTAAGAGAGGTGTGACAGCGTGCCAGACACTATTCAGGGGTTCTTTGAACATGTCGAAAGACAGACATAACTTGAATATATATATAGGTTTTAACAAACTGCTAGTTCAATTGCATATACACATTAACAATAGGAATATAGATACATAACAAAGGCAGGCTTACAATTACTAGTTATATCTAATGAAACTAAAAAACTAGTTAAATAGCTTAGGCATTTGTAAAAACTTATTGACAATATGATGGATATCATCTAATTGATTTTGAGTAGTTTGGGAAATTGAAACAGCACATTCTTGGAAACTGATCACATCTTACATGCTCTTTTAACATCAGACAGTCCACAGCAGCGCGATTCTGAAGCACTGCAGCTCGCAATTCTGTTTTTGGTTGAGTTCAGATAATACAGAAGCAGTCAAGTTTGTTGTCTTGCTATATGCACAGGCCAGCTTAGATATCTCTTTCTGCATTCCAATGACAAGTCTAGGAACTGGCAGGAGGAATGCAGCTGCAACTGCAACAGCGACAGGACCTCAAAGTTTCAAGTTTTCATGACAATCAGATGGCAGAGCTCGGAGAAGTCTCTTGTGCTTATATCCAGGTGGTCTATTAGAGCAGGAAGAATGCGTCCCAAAACACCTCGATAGTGTGGAGAAAGGGCTTGATATCTTTTGTCATTACGCAAAAATACCCAACTATTTGGAAGTCTATATCCAGAAGACCATTTTACAATGATTGAAGAATTATAATAAGAGGGCACATGAGTACAATTAATACATACACAATCAGTAATTATAGTAATACTAACAGGTAGATTTAATTGGGCATCAGGAGTGAGCACTTTAGGGGGAAGAGTGATGTTTATGTAACATGAAAGATTCAATAATAAAGTTTAGTATTATTCCTTTTGACAGTGCTTTCCAGGTAAATATATATCAGGTAAATAAGCCAAATTAGTCAAATATTTTCTTGATGAAGAGAAGAAATTCTACTGATACGTTCCAGGGACCCTCTGGAAAATATCAGAGTTAATCGAGAGGTAAAAATACCTTTTAAATTTGGTCTTGGGAAGTTGTCAAAAGTTTTTAAGGCACTTGCCTAAATAGAATTATAGTTATTATATAACACTTACTATTTAACCAGAATGATAATAAGAAAGTTTAAAAGCGAATGCAGAAGGTTACATAGTTGTTAACAACACTTAGCTTAGTCTTTTTAATATTAAGATCTTATTTTCTTAAATAACTTGGCAAACTTTAAGAATTTTGGTTACCACAAAAATTCTCAGGCTGTTTGCAGATATATACATTGTTATAGATTAATACAGTATTATTATTAAAAGGTTTATTTGCTACACTTGTTTACTTATTTTTAGCAACTATGCTAAATTACTTACAAAACTTTCACCACACATCAAAGTCAAGCTTTTCTTTAAGTATTTTCTTGGAATATTTAACAGGTAACATCAACTTAAATGACTTTAAGTAAACTTTGGCAGCTAATAACTATAAAGACATATCCATTTCAGTTAAGCTTAAATTAGCATTAATGCATAATATTTTTTAATTAGATTTTCTGGAAATTTTAGAATGCCCAATTTTCACAAGCACATGTTTTTTTTTTTTTTTTTTTTTTTTTTTTTTTTTTTTTTGAGGGCATCTCTCATATTTATTGATCAAATGGTTGTTAACAACAATAAAATTCAGTATAGGGGGGTCAATGCTCAATGTACAATCATTAATCCATCTCAAGCCTAATTCTCGTCAGTCTCCAATCTTCTGAAGCATAACGAACAAGTTCTTACATGGTGAACGAATTCTTACAGAGTGAATAAATTCTTACATGGTGAACAGTACAAGGGCAGTCATCACAGAAACTTTCGGTTTTGATCATGCAATATGACCTATAAACCATCAGGTCAAATATGAATATTCATTTGATTTTTGTACTTGATTTATATGTTGATCCCACATTTCTCCTATTATTATTATTATTTTTATTTTTAATAAAATGCTGAAGTGGTAGGTAGATGCAAGATAAAGGTAGAAAACATAGTTTAGTGCTGTAAGAAGGCAAATGTAGATGATCAGATGATCAGGTGTGTGCCTATGGACTAAGTATTAATCCAGGCTAGACAAGGGCAGCAAGACATCCACGGATGCAGAAGATTTCTCTCAAAGCAGGGGGGGTGAGGTTCTGAGCCTCACCTCTGTTGATCCCCAAATTCTCACCTGATGGCCCCCCTGCGACTGTGCCTGTCTTAGGTTGTTCCTCCCTTGAGGAATCTTACCCGTCTCTGGCTAACCAGTCATCTTCCGGGGCCATACAGGGAAATGTAAAGTTGGTAAGTGAGAGAGAAGCCATATTGTTTGCAAAGGTTAGCTTTTTACTTCTTTGCAGATTTATGCCCTGTGGCTTCTATGCCCAGCACTTGTCTCGAGGTATCTTTACCACCTGGAGGAATTATGATACTCGGTAAATTCGATATGAGGCACGAATTCTATTTAAAGTTTGTAATTAGGAAGGAAGAAGAAAAGCTATAGATGTAGCATATGAAGGAAACTTGGGAGGATTGATTATTTCTTTGACATATCTTCTTGTATAGTACCTTAAGTATGTATAGGTTTTAAACTACTAACTAATTTGCACACACATATTGACATAATAGGAATACGGTGACATAAACAAAGCAAATCTATAATTACCAGCCATCTCCAGTGAAGCCAAGAAAACCATTTAGGCACCCTAGGCATTTGTGAAAATTTATCTATGATATGATGGATATTTTCCAACTGTACTTGAACCATCAGACAAATTAAAGCAGCCCATTTCTGGGATCTGTTCACATCCCATATGTTCTTTTAACCATAGATAGTCTATAGTCATGAGATTTTGGGGTGCTACAACTTGCACCCCTCCCAACTCCTGGTTGAGTTCCAACAGTACAGATCCAGTCAAATTCGTTGTCTCACTGTATGCACATGCCAGCCTAGACATCTCCCTCCTCCTTCTTATGGCAAGTCCAGGAGATGGTGGGCTGGATGCAGCCACAACCGCAGCATCATCCGGATCCCTGTGGAGGCTTTTTGATGATCATCCCCCGGCACGAGTCCTCCAGAGAGTGCTGATGCCGGAAGCTCCTCCTCATATCGTATCTTAGTTCATTTTCTGGGTATCCAAGCTAGGCCTTGATCTTCTGCGTAGAAACAAACAGACCCTTTGCCCACACTTTGACATGCCCTCTATACCACTGTGCAGAACTCATTGGAGGTCAGCACACAGTAACTGCTTTTTTTTTTTTTTTTAATTAAGAGAAAGGAATATTATCAGAAAAGAGTACCTCCATAGCTGATCATCTGACACCCTTTAAGTGATCAACATTAAGGATATTTAAAGCATGCGTTGATCTTTGATTTACCAATAGTTTTATCCTGTTAAGGAGTAATCCCCCTTTTCTTTCTTTCTTTCTTTTTTTTTTTTTAAATTTTTAATCTACACTTACCTGAAGAATACTATGTTTACTATGCTCTCCCCTATATCATGTCCCCCCTAACAACCACATTACGGTTACTGTCCATCAGCTTAGCAAAATGTTGTAGAGTCACTACTTGTCCTCTCTGTGTTGTGCAGCCCACCCTCCCCTTTCTCCCTCCCCCCCATGCATGCTAATCTTAATACCCCCCTTCTTCTTCCCCCCCCCTTATCCCTCCCTGCCCACCCATCCTCCCCAGTTCCTTTCCCTTTGGTACCTGTTAGTCCATTTTTGGGTTCTGTAATTCTGCTGCTGTTTTGTTCCTTCAGTTTTTCCTTTGTTCCTATACTCCTCAGATGAGTGAAATCATTTGGTATTTCTCTTTCTCCGCTTGGCTTATTTCACTGAGCATAATACTCTCCAGCTCCATCCATGTTGCTGCAAATGGTTGGATTTTTCCACTTCTTATGGCTGAGTAGTATTCCATTGTGTATATGTACCACATCTTCTTTATCCATTCATCTACAGATGGACATTTAGGTTGCTTCCAATTCTTGGCTATTGTAAATAGTGCTGCGATAAACATAGGAGTGCATCTGTCTTTCTCAAACTTGATTGCTGCGTTCTTAGGGTAAATTCCTAGGAGTGGAATTCCTGGGTCAAATGGTAGGTCTGTTTTGAGCATTTTGATGCACCTCCATACTGCTTTCCACAATGGTTGAACTAATTTACATTCCCACCAGCAGTGTAGGAGGGTTCCCCTTTCTCCACAGCCTCGCCAACATTTGTTGTTGTTTGTCTTTTGGATGGCAGCTATCCTTACTGGTGTGAGGTGATACCTCATTGTAGTTTTAATTTGCATTTCTCTGATAATTAGCGATGTGGAGCATCTTTTCATGTGTCTCTTGGCCATCTGTATTTCTTTTTTGGAGAACTGTCTGTTCAGTTCCTCTGCCCATTTTTTAATTGGGTTATTTGTTTTTTGTTTGTTGAGGCGTGTGAGCTCTTTATATATTCTGGACGTCAAGCCTTTATCAGATCTGTCATTTTCAAATATATTCTCCCATACTGTAGGGTTCCTTTTTGTTCTATTGATGGTGTCTTTCGCTGTACAGAAGCTTTTCAGCTTAATGTAGTCCCACTTGCTCATTTTTGCTGTTGTTTTCCTTGCCCGGGGAGATATGTTCAAGAAGAGATCACTCATGTTTATGTCTAAGAGGTTTTTGCCTATGTTTTTTTCCAAGAGTTTAATGGTTTCATGACTTACATTCAGGTCTTTGATCGATTTTGAGTTTACCTTTGTATATGGGGTTAGACAATGGTCCAGTTTCATTCTCCTACATGTAGCTGTCCAGTTTTGCCAGCACCATCTGTTGAAGAGACTGTCATTTTGCCATTGTATGTCCATGGCTCCTTTATCAAATATTAATTGACCATATATGTTTGGGTTAATTTCTGGGGTCTCTAATCTGTTCCACTGGTCTGTGGCTCTGTTCTTGTGCCAGTACCAAATTGTCTTGATTACTATGGCTTTGTAGTAGAGCTTGAAGTTGGGGAGTGAGATCCCCCCTACTTTATTCTTCTTTTTCAGGATTGCTTTGGCTATTCGGGGTCTTTGGTGTTTCCATATGAATTTTTGAATTATTTGTTCCAATTCATTGAAGAATGTTGCTGGTAATTTGAGAGGGATTGCATCAAATTTGTATATTGCTTTCGGCAGGATGGCCATTTTGACGATATTAATTCTTCCTAGCCATGAGCATGGGATGAGTTTCCATTTATTAGTGTCCCCTTTAATTTCTCTTAAGAGTGACTTGTAGTTTTCAGAGTATAAGTCTTTCACTTCCTTGGTTAGGTTTATTCCTAGGTATTTTATTCTTTTTGATGCAATGGTGAATGGAATTGTTTTCCTGATTTCTCTTTCTATTGATTCGTTGTTAGTGTATAGGAAAGCTACAGATTTCTGTGTGTTGATTTTGTATCCTGCAACTTTGCTGTATTCCGATATCAGTTCTAGTAGTTTTGGAGTGGAGTCTTTAGGGTTTTTTATGTACAGTATCATATCATCTGCAAATAGTGACAGTTTAACTTCTTCTTTACCAATCTGGATTCCTTGTATTTCTTTGTTTTGTCTGATTGCCGTGGCTAGGACCTCCAGTACTATGTTAAATAACAGTGGGGAGAGTGGGCATCCCTGTCTGGTTCCCGATCTCAGTGGAAATGCTTTCAGCTTCTCGCTGTTCAGTATAATGCTGGCTGTGGGTTTATCATATATGGCCTTTATTATGTTGAGGTACTTGCCCTCTATTCCCATTTTGCTGAGAGTTTTTATCATGAATGGATGTTGAATTTTGTCAAATGCTTTTTCAGCATCTATGGAGATGATCATGTGGTTTTTGTCTTTCTTTTTGTTGATGTGGTGGATGATGTTGATGGATTTTCGAATGTTGTACCATCCTTGCATCCCTGGGATGAACCCCACTTGGTCATGGTGTATGATCCTTTTGATATACTGTTGAATTCTGTTTGCTAATATTTTATTGAGTATTTTTGCATCTACGTTCATCAGGGATATTGGTCTGTAATTTTCTTTTTTGGTGGGGTCTTTGCCTGGTTTTGGTATTAGGGTGATGTTGGCTTCATAGAATGAGTTTGGGAGTATTCCCTCTTCTTCTATTTTGTGGAACACTTTAAGGAGAATGGGTATTATGTCTTCTCTGTGTGTCTGATAAAATTCCGAGGTAAATCCGTCCGGCCCCGGGGTTTTGTTCTTGGGTAGTTTTTTGATTACTGTTTCAATTTCTTTGCTTGTAATTGGTTTGTTTAACTTTTGTGTTTCTTCCTTGGTCAGTCTTGGGAGGTTGTATTTTTCTAGGAAGTTGTCCATTTCTTCTAGGTTTTCCAGCTTGTTGGCATATAGGTTTTCATAGTAGTCTTTAATAATTCTTTGTATTTCTGTGGAGTCTGTCGTGATTTTTCCATTCTCATTTCTGATTATGTTGATTTGTGTTGACTCTCTTTTTCTCTTAATAAGTTGGGCTAGAGGCTTATCTATTTTGTTTATTTTCTCAAAGAACCAGCTCTTGGTTTCGTTGATTTTTGCTATTGTTTTATTCTTCTCAATTTTGTTTATTTCTTCTCTGATCTTTATTATGTCCCTCCTTCTGCTGACTTTAGGCCTCATTTGTTCTTCTTTTTCCAGTTTTAATAATTGTGATGTTAGACTATTCATTTGGGATTGTTCTTCCTTCTTCAAGTGTGCCTGGATTGCTATATACTTTCCTCTTAAGACTGCTTTCGCTGCATCCCACAGAAGTTGGGGCTTAGTGTTGTTGTTGTCATTTGTTTCTATATATTCCTTGATCTCTATTTTGATTTGTTCATTGATCCATTGATTATTTAGTAGCATGTTGTTAAGCCTCCATGTGTTTGTGAGCCTTTTTGTTTTCTTTGTAGAATTTATTTCTACTTTCATACCTTTGTGGTCTGAAAAATTGGTTGGTAGAATTTCAATATTGTGGAATTTACTGAGGCTCTTTTTGTGAGCTAGTATGTGGTCTATTCTGGAGAATGTTCCATGTGCACTTGAGAAGAATGTATATCCTGTTGCTTTTGGATGTAAAGTTCTATAGATGTCTATTAGGTCCATCTGTTCTAGTGTGTTGTTCAGTGCCCACAAGCACATGTTTTTAAATCAATTTTATTAATACCCTCCGGAGGTAGAAAATATATATATATATTTTTTTACACACTTAGACACACGAACATACAGACTAAGACATAATGACTACAGTTAGTAACACTCTTCATACAAATACATATACACAGACAAACTGACATAAAGATTTGAGTTTCTAATACTCAATGGTCTTCTTTCTTCTTAGTTTATTTGATGAAAAGTACTTCAGTTTTCAAGAATACACTCTAAAGGCAAGCAGTTTACATAACTGGGTTAACGTTTAGACAGCCCCAGACTAACAGGGCCGCTGAAGGCTCTGAACTGATAGGGACCATGTGTGTCTAGGGGGCTGGAAATGAAATGCAAGTACAATTCTAGCTCCAGTCATTTAAAGCCAGGCTGTATTGCAGAAGATAAATTTCTTCTATCTCAGGGAGTTTAGTTTAAGACTTCTCAATTCTCAAAGACAGTGATGAACTTAATAAATAGAATAGATGTTCACTAAAAGAATTCAGAAAACTAGCTCTACATTTTAGCAGTTCATGGAACTCTTGACTATCCTCTTCCCTTGTGGCAAAATATATTTAGCTGCGTAACATTATATTGCATACTTCTTTCAGGGGCCAAGCCTCTCTAATCAGAGTTTGTACTGGGGCCAGGTTTGTGTGCAGAAGATAAGATACTTCTTTTTAGAGTTTAGGGATCGAATTGCTCTCAGTTAGTTTTGCTAGTTTTTTCTGCCTGAGCTATTGTCATTCCTCAAGAGGCCCCTGCCTGTCTGATAAATGCAAGGACTGTGTGACTTTTCGCTACTAAAGCCCTGATCTGAGTCACAAGCTTGTTTGGCTTCCCTGGGGCTGCTGAGGAGGTTTTGGGATGTAAGTTATGTGAGTCAATTTGGAGAGCTCTTGATCTAAATCACCGACGGCCTGCAGGAGTTGAATCTGCTCTTTTCTGTTTTTGACCATGTGCCTGAGGACTGAGAGGTCATTTGTCATATGCAGACGCTCGCAGGAGAGAGTTGATGAGGCAGGGAACACTTGATCAAGGACAGGGAAATGATAAGGTGGTGGTGGGAGGAAGGGAGGCAGGCTTACAGGCAGGCTTATGGTTGGAGGGCGGGGTAAATACTTGGGGGAGAAATAACAGGATCGGCAGAACTATCAAGGGGAGGGGACGGAGAAAGAGACTCAATTGTTGGCAAGGGCGGGAGCTCGCTTGGGTCCTGGGAGGAGTTTGTAACAGGATCTGAAGGGTATGTTTTAAAAGAAGGGGAAGCTGGCTGGGAGGCTTCAGAAGGGGGATGGGAGCGGGATTTTTGCTAGGGAGGTAGTAGGGGAGCCTTTAGGAGGGATGCGCCGCCAGGCTTTAAGGGCTGCGTTTTGGACTTGAGCTAAAAGGCCTGGGGGGAAGGCTGCTTGGGCTTCATTTGTTTCATAGGGGCTTCACCCAAGCAGTTTATCTCTTGTCCATGCGCGTGAAGTTTTACTTTCACTATTGCGCTGCGCAATCTCACGGCAATTTTCTACAAAGTCAGTGCGCCATAAAACATACTCTCCTCCTGACAAGGCGGCTCGAGCTAGGGAAAGCCAGTCATTAGGAATCAACCACCGGTCACTCAGGCTTTCAATTAAGGCTAATGTAAAAGGAGCTGTGGGGCCATAATTGGTAACAGCTGTTTTTAAGTCTTTTAAGTGTTTAAGGTTAAGGCGGCGGTATTTCTGGGCTTTAGCTGGTTTTTCTATACGATCACCAGACTCTTTTCCAACATTTATGATTGATAGTGCCTTCGAGGGGAAACCAGGAGCAAGTCTCATGAATAAAGGAAAAAATTGTCTAAGATCTTTTCTTTTAACCCTTACTCTTCGTGTCCTGAGGGACTCCCTGAGTCCGCTAAGAAATACCTCGTGGGAGTTCAGTGAGTTGCCCATTCGGACGGCTGGGATTTCAACTCTATGTAACTTGGAATTATACTAATGCAGCCGCAACCACGCCAATGTTCTGAACTACTGGAGGCACTCTCATCAGCTCAGGCGAGCCCTTGCTTATGTAGGACAGTCAGCAAGTATAATCCGCTTGCTCGGACCCTCTAGGGCAGGCCCTAGAGGTGAACAACCATTATCCCAAAGTAAGCACAAGGTTTTCAGAGAGGAACAACCAGAGGACAAAACAAGGAATAAATTGCGGCAGCAAACTAGAGGGAGGGGATCAGTGAGAACTCACAAGAGGTATTTAAGATGCTTGCTTGGGTGATGCGTCTACTCACCTCTCCGGGATCTGTATTACGGACGGGTGATCCGCAGTGATCCTCAACGCAGAGTCCACATCAGGTCAATACCTGTGCGATGACTCAGAAGAATGCCTGGCCAGGGCTTCCGAGCAGACGTTTCAGCAGGAGTCCCAGGGTCCCACGTTGGGCGCCAGTTGTCCCGGCCCGCGGGACGAATGTGGAGTGTGCCGGAGACGCCTGCAGAAATGAGACAAGCAAGAGACACAAAGAATGACCAGCAAGACAGGATGTCTGATCAAGCTGGCGAAGTTTTTTGTTTACAGGCTCAATTTATACAAGTAGCAAGTAAGGGGTGGGTCAGGAGATAATTGGAGCTTAGGTGGCGCTGGCGGGGAGGTGTTTTCACACATCCTCAAGGTCTCCCTATTTTCAGAGTGAGGAGTTTTGGCTCATCTTCAAGGACAAGATATGTTTTTGTGAGCAGATAACTTCCAAGGACTTCCCCGGTTGCTCTCAAGCTTGTGCTTTCCCATGCTGCGTTCAGACGTGGGGGAAGGGACATAGCCCAGGCTCCCAACATGCCCTGAGTCTGCATTAAGCTGGTGACTTGCTTGTACTCAGGGGGCCATAGCAGCTTAAAACTATGAGCAAAGTCACACTGCCAGCCTTCCCAAAGGCCACACAGATTGATTCCAACTGGCCCTTTTAGGACCTAGCTAAGGAGAATCCAGCACTGTAAGAAACTCAATGACTCTGAGATGGCCATGCCGTGGAAGCCATGTGTGGGCATTCGTGTCAGCCACCCAGCTGAGCATCCAGCCCACAGCCAACATTGGCTGCCAGCCACAAGTGTGCACTGTCTTGGACATCTAGCCCAGACTGACCTTCTGATGACTGAAGCCTTAGCCAACAGACACTGCGACCCCATGAGAAATCCCAGGGGAAACAGTCCAGCCACGCCTTTCCAGGATTCCTAACCCAGAAAATCATGGGCAAAACGAAGTGGCTGCTGTTCTACACCCCTGTATGCCAGCAGTGGTAACCAGAGTACCCTTAGAGAAGAGTGGGCATAAATGAACCAGGAAAGATTTAGAGTCAATGTTGAGAAGCTGTTTCTGATAGTTGCAAAACATTCAAGATACTTAAATCTGTTTTTGTGGCTGTTTAAGGAATCAGGTGGAGAGATTCTCTGAGCAGTGACTGGGGGCAGTCTTGCCAAGAGTAACCATGGACCTTTACGTTTATGAAGCCCTTTGGAGGTCGTGAAGAGCAAACCCATTTGAATGTTAGGACGAAAGGCTAGGGCACAATTCAGCCTCCACTTGGACTCAGCCCCTCTTCTGGAGTTCCTGAGCCTCTGACCCACCTGTTTTCCTTCGGGAGAAAACTAATGGAATGAGGAAGCTTCCCTTAGGTGAGCACCATCTGTGACAGCCGCACTGTCGGGCACTTTCCTAATTGTCTCCACATCGTACCTTCAAATGGGACAGCAAAGAGCCCTGGAGGCCTCTGAGCGATGAAGTTTCCACCTGGCCCCCCTTGTGCTCCTCATGGAGTCCCTTTTACAGCTCTTTTTAGCAGCTGCTGCCTTGACTCTTAGCAGATGCACCCTCCAGTTAATGGTTTTCCTTGCAGTGGCTGTGCAAACAAAACCTCATGCCGGCTCTGTGAGATGGGCAGTGCTGTCGTGGTGGCCAGCTTTCAAGGTGGCCCCTGGTAGTTCGTACTTCCTGGTATTCACATCCGTGCACAGAGCTGACTCGTGTAACAAATAGGATACCAGACAGAGCTTGACTTCCGACGGAGGTCAGAAACGATAGCGTCATTTCTGCCTTGCTCTTTCAGATCGCTCACTCTGGGGAAGGCCAGCTACCATGTCAGGACGACACTCAAGCAGCCCCAGGGAGAGACACATGGTAGGGAACCGAGGGCTCCTGCCGGCAGCCATGTGAGTGGGCCGTCTTGAAAGCAGATCCTCCACCTGCAGTCAGGCCTTGAGATGTCTGCCAACATCTTGACCTCATCCCATGAAAGACCGTGAGCCAAAACCAAAACTCCTGACCCACAGGCACTGTGAAATAATAAATGCTTATTATTTGAGCCACTAAGTTTTGAGGGAATTTTTTAAAGAGTGATAGATAACTAATACAAACATTTTACAAATGAGAAACTGAGTCCCAGAGATGTACAGTGATTGGGAAAGTCACACAGCTAGAGTTGTGGCAGAACTGGAAAGAGAGCCCTCATCATAGGACTGAGGATCTGCACAGCGTGACTTCTCTCACAGCCCCATGATTCAGCAGTTCTCCAATTTGGCCTCAGAAAGGGGAGAGGGGAGGTTTCAGACACAGTGCAGTGACTGCCCAAGCAACCAGGGTCATGCTCAGGGTCTAGACCAACTCACTCCTAGACCCGGAATCCAGGTGTAGGGATGGTGGTTAGGACCCTTTGCTCCCACTTGCGTGGGGACTCCATGACGAGGAAAGACAAGCCAGCAATAGAGACCTCTTCTCATGTAGGCAGACACACACGCAGAGGCTCACACATGTGCTCTAGGCCTCAACCCCTGCGGCGGATGAAGCTCTTGCTGACTCATGCTGCTGCAGGTCTGACGGGCTGCGGTGGAGGTTTGTGGTGTGGGGCTTGTGCTTCAGATACCTGGCCGTGAAGAGGGTCTGTCCTTGCCTCCCGGCTTTCCTGGCTTCCCCTCTGCCGACTCATGTACTTGCTTTAGAGAAGTCACCCCGCGGAAGGGTGCTTTCAGTTCCTGTGTGAATCACTGTCCACGTGCTCGCTGGTCACTCCTCTGCAGGCCGGGTGTACGGGTTATGTGTCCCTGGAGTGACAGAGTGTGGTGGTCATGCAGTCAGCAAGTGACAAGTCTGGCTGACTGCTTCTCATCCTTTCAGCTAGATTGGACTTATTCCAGTGAGAGCCAGCAACCCCTGGGTGGGCCTGGGCCTGGGTAGTTGAAGAGAAAAGGATAAAGATAAGCCATCATCGCTTGTCTTCTGGTCTCTAGACAGGCTGTCAGCACCCCAGCAGGGGCAACTGGATAGAGCTTGAAGCATGGGCTGGGATTCCCGGCAGGAAGCAGAGCAATGCTCATGGGGTGGGCAGACAATGTAGCAGAAAGCAACCCTTTAGGGTGTGCAGGAGACGTGTGGAAGGCCACAAGGGAGAGGCCTGGGATGGTGACATTTCTTGATAAAGGACCTTGAAGGCTCAGCAGAGGGTCTTGTGCCTATGTTCCTATATGGGCATTCAAAGACCTCTGTAATAGGAGAGAGAGAGAGAGAAAAAAAAAAGAGGGTATAGGACACTGGGTTCTAATCTAAATTCAAAATTCTATCACTGGAATAACCTTGGAAAAATTGTTGGCCAATATGGGTCTCAGTTTCTTCATAAGTTAGGCAACTTTTTCTCAAACTGGGTTCCTTGGAACCCTAGGGTATTGCAGACCTACCTTAGAGTTTGCCACTGGGAGGGAGCCTCTTGACCAGTGCTGTCCAATAAAAATATAAGTGAGCCCATATGCAATTTAAATTTTTTTTAGTAGTCACATTTTTTAAAATGAAAAAATAAATAGGTGAAATTAATTTTATAGTATCTTTAACCTAATATATCCAAAATATTACCACTTCAACATGTAATCAATTTATTACCTTTATTAATGAAATATTCTCTTCATAGTGTATCTTCAATATCTGCTATGTAGTATGTACTTAAGCAAATCAAAGTTCAGACCAGCCACATTTCCCGGTCTCAATAGCCAGAGCTCAGTACCCGGCCAAGGAGGGAGGAAGAATAGAGAATAAAAGAGGAGAAGACCTCCCCCTGGTGAGCAAAACAGGAAAGTACATGGAGACTGAAAGAATGAGCAGAACCCTGGAAGGGCCAGAGAAGCGGGGTATGTTTGCAGGGGCTTGAGTCCAGTGAGAAGGGAGAAAGCAGGAAAGCAGAGGTCACGAATGAACTCACGTGGCCTTCTCCTGCACCGTGGGTTTTCAAGGTCTCAGTCTTTGAAAATGTCTTTGGGTTGTGACTGTCACCAGCATTCTCGGGCAGGCGTTGTGCACAATAATAGAACCAAGGACAAGACGGCATGTTGAGAAAGTGCACACAAATCAGAGAGGCGGGTTGGGGCCAGATTCTTGAGGAATTTAGGAATGAGAACTGATGGCAGACTCACTGCCGGGAAGAGAATGGGTGTGGACTACTCTTTCAAAGAATTTTGCTGGACAGTGGAGGGGTGTACAAGTGGGTAGGGCACAGACTCTAGGGTGCTTTAAATGGGGAAAAATACTGGGAAACAATACAGGCTGCAGAACAATTCCAGATTAAGGAATCAGCGGCATTCAAGAGGCAGAATACAGAACTGGTTAGGAAAACAGACTGGAGCCAGCTTTGCTGCTTCCTGGCTGTGTGACTTTGGACCAGTTACCTAACCTCCCTGTGCCTCAGGTCCCTCATCCATATAATTTAGATAATAATAGTCCTGCCTCTTGTGCTTGCAGTGCAATGAGTTGTGTTTGTAGTGAGGACTGATTCCTTTTTCTTGAAATAATATACATCAAATGCTTAGAACAGACATAAGAATGTGCTGTGTATTAACTATTATGATTATAGAAATTCCTTTAGAGGGGTAGTATTTTCTGTGAGTGCTCACAGAAGGGTCAGGCTTTTCCCCAGTGAGCTGAGGTTCGAGTGGAACTACATGGTAATTGTGAGTATTCTCTACTCAGAAGTGACAATATTTTTCAATAGAGGGCAGCGGCCAACAGTAAATTTCTTCAGCATCTTTAAATGGAAACTACTGGGAAGGGCCGACACCCTGGCCTGGTGGGGACATTCAGTACCATTGAGCGCTGAAAACCAGCCCTTTGTTTTACCAATGTACAAGCTTCCCTCCTTCTCAGGAAAGCATGGTAATTTAACAGATTTCACAATTTTACCTTTTAACTTTGCCGCCGATCATTTCAATGATCCTGCAGGGTTTTTTTTCCAACATAATGCCTACCATTTGTTGAGCCACTACTAAGTAGGGATCACTGACCAACATCACATCTATCCATTCAGTTCTGCAAGGTGAGTGTCCTCCCGTTTTACAGTTGAGGAAGCTGAGGTCTCCCAAACTTCCCTAAATTACAGGGTTGCCTGGAGCAGTAGTTTTATGTACCGTACCTGAGCCCCTGGGCAGTGTTCTCAGTCCTGGCCGCACTTCGAAGCAGGGAAGGGGAGGGAGCAACTTTTTATAAATCCTGGTGTTCCAGGCTCACACTCCAGGGCAATTAAACTGAAATCTCTGGCTGTGAGACTTAGACATCAGTGTTTCCATACTCCCCAGAGATTCAGTGTGTAGCCCAGATTGAAAACCACTGACTCCAAAGTCGTGGTTCCTGTTTCCAAACCTGGCCGATTCTCAGTATTACACTTGGAACATTTTTGCAAGCTATTTAGGTGCACAGAATTTAATTGAATGTTCTCTTCATCACAGCATGCTGAATTATTGGTCCATACCAAGTCGTTCTTTCTCTTTGTTATTTTCTCCCTTATTACTCATTCCTAGCCCATTCCCCTCCACACTCTTAGGCACTCATCTCTCTCCAGTTTAGTAATGTATATTCTTCTGGTCCACTTTTCATATGGAATTATATTTCATATCAATAAAATTATGTTACAGTCTTAAATTCTAGGGTGCATGCATTTAGTTGATACAAGTGACACTATGCCATAAATATCATTTGGAATACTTTTTAAATTCAACAAAATATTTCTGAGCTACAACCATGTAGTTATAGGAAATATACTTCTGATTGCTGCTTCATGTTACTACATGTGCACATACCAACAGTTTATGCATCCATTTCCCCATGACAGACTCCTGCATTGTCCCCATCTTTGCCATCAAAAACAATGCTGCAATGAGCATCTCCCCACCTGTCCCCTTACAACCTGTGCAGTTTCTTGGCATGAGGAACCCAAGAATGAAACTGCTGGATCAGAGGGTAAATGCAGCTTTAATTTCTCCCAGGTTGTGCTCCAAATGCGACCCTAATTCACACTCCACCAGCCTTGTCTCCAGGGCTCTCACTTTCTCCAGGCTTGTCAGTCCTTGACATTGTGACTTCCTAATTTTTACCAAATACTTGGGTAAAGAATGATGGCTGGCAGCTTTAATTTGTGTATACCTGATGGCTATTGAAATCTCCTCATGTTCTTAGAGCCATCTAGACTTGGATTCAAAGGGCTGCACAAAGGGAAGTTTCCATCCAAGAACTAGTAAAAATTCCTGACAGGGGTGTGGCTCCTCACCAGCTGACGTCACGTACTTCAGTGTGTTAATTGCTCCTGCCAGCCCCGGGAAGTACAGCAGAGGAGGAAACTGGGACTCAGAAACTTAATAATGGACCGTGGGTTGTCCAGCCAGTCATCACTAAAACCAGGATGAGCATCCAGGTGTCCTGATCCCTCACCAGGGCTCCTACTTAACTGTATTGTCTGGAGCCCATCAAGAAGAGAGAGACTTTCTTTTAAAGCACAGGGTCAGATATTTGTGAGAGAGCTGGGGCTTTTTTTGTTTCATAGAGGTGTAATTCATATACAATAAAATGCATCCATGTTAAATGGCATTTTCACAAGTATACATCAGGGTACCCACCCCACCTCAAGATATGAGAGAGTCCTGTTGCCCCAAAAAGTTCTCTTATAGTCACCCCCCTTCCCAGATAATCACCCACCCAGGAACCATTGATTTGCATTCAGTTAATGTCAAGCAGGGGTTCTACTGCTATAGATGAGTCCTTCCCTTCAGAGTAAATACTCTTTTGTATTACTCTGAATAATTTATGTGAGATCTGTCCATATTCTACATAATCTGTATAAGCAGTTTGTTTCTTTTTATTGCTGACTAGTATTCCATTCTATGACTAGACCACAGTTTGCTGGTCCGTTCACTAGCTGATGGACATTTGGTTGTTTCCAGTTTTGAGTTATAATGTAATAGAGCTATTACAAATCTTTACGTCCAAGTTCTTTGTGTGCAGAGTAGGGCCGGGACCAGGAGGAGGCACCTCAGGGCAAAATTTAAGGAGGCGCTCACACTCAGGTTCGGGAAAGAGCTGACTCTGCACTTGCACGGACCTGAGAGCGACTGCCTCCTTAAACGTAACACCCTCTGCTTCTGCAGTCCTCGCCGTCCTGGACCTGGTAACCAGATGTTTTTGTTGTAGAGCAGGGTTTTAATTGTAAACTGAGAGCTCAAGAGCAGAGCCAGAGTCTGAGTTTCTCAAAGTGTGACCAGAAGACCCCTCCTACAACCTAATCCTCTGCTGAGCTCATTAGACATGCAGGTCTCTGCCCTGCTAGCCTACCATCTGCATCAGAATTTTTGAAGGACCTGGGGATCTGCATGTTTAACACGAGATAACTGACAAGTAACTGAAGTTGTAAAACCACTGTTGTAGGCAACAGATAATTGTTGCAGATTTTGAGCTGAACAATAGCAGGATCATAGCTTTTATGTTTGTGTAACTTCGAAATAATTGTAGATGCACAGGAAGTTGCAAAAATTGCATGGAGAAATCCCACCTAGCCTTCGCTCCTTTTCCTCCATTGGTTACATCTTGCGTAACAAAATACAGTACCAAAAGCAGGAAGTCGACAATGGCACAATGTGTGTGCATTAATTCTGCTCCATTTTATCAATGTGTAGATTCCTGGAACCATCGCCTCAATCAAGATACAGAACTACCCACCCCCACAAGCTACCACTTTATAGTCACCCCTGTCCCCACCATCCTTAACCCCCCGCAGCCACGGATCTGCTTCACACCTCTGTGATTTTGTCATTTCGAGAATGCTATGTAAATAGAAGAGCCCAGGATGTGACCTTTAAGATGGAATCTTTTACTAATCATAACACTCTCTGAGATCTATCCGAGTTGTCGCACATACCAAAGGCTTGTTCCTTTTTCTTACAGGGTAGTATCCGGTGGCATGAAGTTTAGTAATTCACCCATTAAGGGACATTTTGATTGTTTCCGGTTTGGACCCATTTAGAATTAACCGTCCATAAACATTTGTAGGCTTTTTGTGAGACTATAAATTTTCACTTCTCTGGAATAAATGCCAAAGAGTGTGATCGTTGGACCATACGGTCCTTTTTAACTGAGCCCTTTTTAACTATGCTCTTTTCCAGAGCAGCTATGCCCTTTTACATTTCCAAAAGCAATGTATGGGTGATTAGTTTCTCCACCTCCTTGCCAGAATCTGCTCTTGCCACTGTTTTTCATTTTAGCTATTCTAATAGACATGTGATACCCTCTCATCAGAGTTCTAATTTATATTTCCCTCATGGCTAGTGATGCTACATATCTCTTCATGTGCTTATTTGCCATCTGTATCTCACCTTCAGTGAAATGCCCCTTCAAGTCCTTTGCCCATATTGAACTAAATTGTTTATTTTTTTACTGCTGAATTCTGAGGATTCCATCTATATTCTAGACACCAGCACTTTGTCTTTTGCAAGTATTTACTCCCAGTCTGTGACTTGTCTTTTGCATAGCATTTTTCATTTTGATGAAGTCTAATTTATCTATTTTTTAAATTTATTATGTTTTTGGTATTACATCTAAGAAATCTTCATCAAGCTTTCAGTCCCCCAAATTTTGTCCTATGTTTTCCTCTGAAAGTTTTTATAATTTTACATATACATTTATATCCATGATATATGCTGAGTTGGTTATTGTACAAGGTCCAAATTTTAGGCTGAAGTCTTGGGGGCTTTTTGCCCATGGATGTCCAGTTGCTGCAGCACCATTTGTTGAAAAGATTCTCCATCTGCCATTGGCTTGCTTTTGCACCTTTGTCCAAAATCAGTCTGGCCATACTCATGAGGGGCTATTTCTGGGATTCCCATTCTCTTCTCTTAGTCTTTGTGTCCACCCCTCTGCGAGTACCATAGTCTTGATTACTATAGTTGCAGAGTACGTCCTGAAATACAGTGATTTCTCCTATTACTTTCTTCTTTTTCAAAGAATTTTAGCTATTCTAGTTCCTTTGCTTTCCATATAAATTTTAGAATAAGCCTGTCTGTGTGTACAAAATATCTTGGGGGCTATTGATAGGAATTGCATTATAGCTATTTATTATTTTGGAAATAATTGACATTTTTCCTATGACGAATCTTCCAGCCCATGAACACAGTACATCTCCCCATTTATTTTGATCCCTTTTGATTTTCTTCATCAACATTTTATAATTTTCAGCATACATGTTTTGTACACGTTTTGGTCATTCATGCACAATATTTCTTTTTTGAGAGAGAGATTATAAATGATATTGTACTTTAATTCTGCTTTTCATGTGTTGTTTGCTAATATACAGAAATATATTGACTGTTATGTGTTGATCTTGCATTCTGCAACTGTACTAAACTCACATATGATCCTAGGAATTATTTCAGTTTTGTTTTGTTCTTGGATATCCTTTGGCATTTTCTCTATAGACCATTATGTCCTCCGCAGAGACAGTTTTATTTCTTCCTTTCCAATCTATATGACTTACTTCCTTTTCTTGCCTTACTGTGCCACATAGGATTTCTAGTACTGTAATGAATGAGTAAGACTGGGGAAAGCAGACATCCCTGCCTTGTTCCCAATCTTATGAGAAGACAGTCTTTCACTATTAGAATGATGTTAGCTGCTTGTTTCTTAAATAAATATTCTTTATCAGGTTGAGGAATTTCTCCAGCATCCCCAGTTTTTCTGAGCCTTTTATCATGAATGGGTGTTTTGTCAAATGGCTTTTCTGTATCATGTACCTGCTCATGTACCTGTTTTTCTTTAGCCTTTTAATATAGTGGATTACACTGACTGAGTATTGAACCAGCCTTGCATCTCAGGAATAAACCTCATATTCTATTTGCTAATATTTAGCTAGGGATTTTTTGCATTTATGTATGTGAGGGATATTGGTCTGTAGTTATATTTATGTATTTTTGTACTATATTTGTCTGGTTTTGGTATCAGGATAACACTGGTCTCACAAAATGAGTTAGGAAGTATTTTCTCCTCTTCTAATTTCTGGAAGGGATTATATGGAATTGGCATTAACTCTTCTTTAAATATTTGGAAGAATTCTCCAGCCAAATTATATGTACCTGGAGACTTCTTTCTCAGGAGTTTTTAAATTATGACTTCAATGTCTTCAGTAGTTGTAAGGCTAGTCAAGTCACTCAGTTCACATTGGCCAAGTTGCAGCAGTCTGTGCTTTTTGACAGATTAGTCAATTTCATCTAAATCGTAGAGTTGTTCATACGCTTTGATTATCTTTGAGGTCTGCAGAATCTGTAGTAATAACCTCTATTTCATCCCTTATATTAGTAATTTGTGTCTTTTTCTTTTCTAATGAATCTTTCTAGGGGTGTATCACTTTTATCCATCTTTTCAAAGGCAAACCTTTGCTATTTCATTTCCCTGTTTTTTGTTTTCAGTTTTATTAATTCTCCTTTAATCTTTATTTTCTCCTTCTTTCTACTTGCTTTGAGTTTATTTGGTTTTCTTTTTCCATGTTCTTAAGATAGGAGCTTAGATTATTGATATGAGACAGTTTCTCTTTTGTAATGTAGGCATTTAGTGCCATAAATTCCCCTCTCAGTGCTGTTTTAATCATTTCCTACAAGTTTGATGTGTTGTATTTTCATTTTTATTCCATTCTTTGTTGCTTTTTATTCCCCTTAAGACTTATTTGATCCTTGAATTATTTAGAAGTATGCTATTTATTTTCCAATCACTCCCTTAGTGAAGATTTTCAGGCACAGTAAACTGGTTTATAATTTTTATTATATTCTTTTCAGCTGTTCAGCTGTTTATTTCCTAGTGAGGGTGTGCTTCAAGGAGAACCACATCTCTATTATTAAAGGAGCCCAGACCTTTGTCAGCTAACTTGTGTTGACATGGAAACAAATGTGAATCTCCCTCCACAAATACACACGAGCACACACACACACACACACACACTCACACACACACGTGGCATACTTACACCCATATGTAACCAGCAGAGCTCAAACTCCCATTTTTTTCAAAAAGCTAGACTAATGGCAGACACCATGGCAAGCAAGAAACAGGAAAAAGAAGCCGTACAGGAAGGAAAAAAAATCTAGTCAGTATTGCATCTCTAAAAAAATTAGGCCAAACCAGAAACCTCCAGCGGAAACATCAGAGACATTTCAGGGTCTGGGCTGACTGTAGACAAGCTGTATTTCTTGAATTTTGGCAACACCTGCCTTCAAAGTTAACCTCTCCCCCACTTCCCACCACCACTGGCCCTATCATAACAGGCCAATCAGCTTATTCTGCTTCAAAAAATTGAAAGGAAAAGAAGATACTTCCTTGAATATAACACTGAATGGAAATTTCAGAAACTAGGGATGTATCAAGAAGAAACAGAGGCATGTCCTGCAAAGCGATGCAGTGCCTCCCAGATAATAGCACTCTCCTCAGATGGCATGTGCTGAGGACCATGTATTTATGTATATATGCAATATATGTAAACATACAAGTATGTTTATAAAATCTTTTCCTGTCCGATAACTATTTCTGTCTTCCAGTTTTAATGGTTTTGTTTCTTACATTTGAATCTATCTGGAACTTCATATGGTTGGAGCTTTATAGTAATTTATACCCTGGCAGTGTCTCAGGTTCCTCAGCTGCTGAGCGATGAAACTGGATCTTTGGGCTCCAAACTCCAAAAGTACAGTAAGGGAGGCAACCTCACCTCCCCATATAAGCTAAGGGCACCTCATCAGTTTAGATCAGTGTTTCTCAACCTCAGCACTATTGCCTTTTGGTAATTTTCTTTCATAGGAGTTTGTTGTTTGGCAGCATCCCTGACCTCCTCCTGCTTGATGTCTGTAGCTTCCTCCTAGTTGTGATGACCAAAAATCCCCCCTGACATCACAAAAATTGTCCCCAGTGAGAGACCCTGGTTTAGACATATGCCTCCATATTTCCTGCTCTGGATCTTGTACAAAGCCATGATGCTTGGCACTGTAGCAGCCATCTTGCAATCATGAGGAATGATGCTACAGAGACACTGCAGTGCCACAAGAGAGAGAAAGGCCTTGGTTCTTGATGACATTGCTGTGTTGCTGTGCTGACACTTGTGTTACCTTCCAAAGGGAATTAACCTCCTACTACTCAAGTCACTTTAGTGACATGCTCTGTCACTTGTAGCCAAGGCCGCCCTTGTGAATCCATGGATCACCTTATTCTTCTGCTTAAAACCCTTCACTAGTTCTCTATTTAGGATGAATTTCAAGCTACTTCACTGAGTCTCTCTCTCCTGCCTCATTTCCCAGCACATACGTTCTCTTTTTGAGTCATAGTTATAGAGTCCTTTGAACCAGCCCTGAGACTTTCTGTCTCCTGATTTTTACATCTGCTGGTCCCCACATACCATGTCCTTCCTCCTTTTCTCTCTCTGTTCCCTCCTATTCACCTTTCAAGGCTTAGTCCCTGTCGTCACATCTGGAAAGTTTTCCTTGAATCTCCATGTGGTGGTTTAGAATCATGGGCCCCACATTATTTACAGTCCTCTGCTTGAGAGTGATTGCAGCTTTCCTCAGGCAGGGATTTGGACCTGTATGACTTCTCATACCCTGAGCACCAAAGACAAGTGCTAATGGACTAGTCCAGGGGCAGCGCTATTCAGTGACACACAGGGTCACCTTTGTGCAAGGACATGCAATGCAGGAGATGAGCTAGTCCTAACTGAAGGCATTGGGCAACCCAACTCAACCCAGCCAGCTGGTGCTGTTTGTCTTTTGAGCCTCAAACCCTGACAGTGCCACCTCTTTTACCACACACCTCACCCTCTGAATCACTAGGGAGCCCAGAATTCACACGGTTATGTAAGTGCCACCTACACATGGCATTTAACTCCTTGTACCTAGATAATTCCTACTCATTCTTCAGATCTCCCCTCAACATCAGCTCCTCTAGGAAGCCTTCCCTGCTTCTTCAAGGTTGGCGTGTGTGCCCAGTCACCTGTGCCCTCAAGTCACACTTCACTGCATCCTGATCACCCATTTCCACATTTATGAGTCTGTGAGCATCTTAAGGGCAGGGAGTGATTCATTCCTTTTTGAACCCCCACTACCTAGAATAATGCCAAGGCTTGCTACAACAATAAAAGTTCATGGCGTGATTGTGCCAATGGTATGGCTGAATGGGTTTTTCTCTTGTCCCCACTGAATAAACATTTATTGAGATCTGACTCTGTACTGCAAGTATGGCTTCTGGCACCACATCTACTGCTATCATCCAGGGCGCTGGAGCTAACAGCTATTGAGCACTTGGCAGGTGTGTTCTAAGACCCTAACTCATAACAAGTCAATGAGTTTGATGCTCTAATAACCTACAATTCATGTAGGGAAACTGAGGCACCAAAATTACATGGGCCCTGAATTTTGGGGTCCAAATTTGAACCCCTGCAGTTTAATTCCAGAGCCTGTGATAACACTGCCTGGCTTCCTCCTTCTGAACCACCTCTAGGTGGCTCTTACTTGTTACAAATGCCAAGGCCCAGACCCCACCAAAACAGCTTGTTTCTGTCCATCTGGGTACAGCCTGGAAAACTGCATTATCACGAGCCCCACACAGTGCGGTTTCCACACCGATCTCCCGCTAGGAAGTGATGGCAGGGACACCACGGGGTCCCTGAGGCTCTGCGAGGTCCGGCCCTCATGGGCCTTTCTCTTGGCATCACAAACATATCCTGTACTTCCTCTTCTTCAGATTCCAGCTACTGGTGTCCAGAATGCTGTCACCACTCCCACCCACCCAAGTGTGCTTGAGGAACGACTGAAGGAAGGAGGAGAGGGAGGCCTTCCTGCACAGGATGAGCTGGCCAATGGCCCATCACCCAGGACACCCGCTGTGGTCCCTTCCAGAAGCCCTGGAGAAGGCCATGAGGCCTTGCACTTCTCAAATGTCTGTTTTATCTTTGGTGCTACCAGAAATGTCCAAAAAGCTCCATCTAGAACTCTCCGTGCTTTCAGAGCACACCCACCAGGTTTTGGTCCTCTAACTGCACCCATGGCTGCCTTCTGACACTTCACAGACAAGTCCTGGTGATTCCAGCAGTGGTTTGCGCTGCCTGGGACAGGTCTGACCAGGGAGCAAGGCAGCAGGGGACCAGGGGCAGCCCAACCAGTGTTTCCCCAACACTCAGTGTGAAAGCCATCTGACTAGGCCTGTGTGTGGCTGGGTGGGCAGAGCAGGCTTCAGAGAAAAAGGCCCCTGCCTGGCAGTCAGTGAGTGCCGTCACCCAAGGTCAAAGGGGTGCCACATGAAGATCTATGAGGTGGCCTGGAACAACTCAGCTGTTGGAGCTTCGCTGTAAAGCAGGCAGGCCTGCAACCTGGGGAATTTCCCAGTGGTGTTGCAGGTAGAAGCTAAATAGCAACCACATCAAGGGTACTTTGCTGGAGAGCTACTGGGAGCCCTCGGTGACAGTCCTCAAGGGGAGCCTGAGAGTCTGGGACCAGTGAAGGCAGACGGAAAATCAGTCTGGGGGTTTCCCCCCCAACCAATACGATCTGTTCTGATGATTGGTGTGTAATAAAGCCCCCCAAATACAGAAACCTGAAATAAGAAACACTTTATTAGATTTCATAATTTTGTGACTCAAGACCTTGAACAGGGCCCAGCCGGGTAATTGTTTTTCGTGCGGCATGAGCGGAAGTCCCTGGTGCTCACTGCACTGGTGTGTGGGCTGCTCTGAGGCAGCTTCCCTCAGCAGAGAAGGCTGAACAGCTGGGCTCAGGCACACACAGCAGCCGCTCTGCATGTGGCCTCGCCAACATGGGAGCCTCCTGCAGCCAGGCTTTCCGAGTGGTGCCACAGAGCTCCCAATGAGAATGCCCCAAGCGACTCAGCTGGAGGCTGTAAGGCTTCTAATGACCTAGAAGTCCCACAATGTCACTTCTCCCACATTCTACTGGTCACGCTGGTCACCAAGACCAGTCCACATTCAAGGAGAGTGGAATAAATTAGATTTCGCCTCTCAATGGAAAGAGTAGTAAAACATTTGCATCTTTGTGGGGATTTTTACTCCACACATGTTTGTTGGGTTCCTAGCATGTTTCCAGACACTGGAGGGATAGAGACATGAATGAGACAGAGGCCCGCATGGAGATTGTACTCCAGGACACAGCCTGACGGACAGTTACACAGTGCCTGACACGTGCTAAGTGCTCCGTAAATGTTGGCTGTCTATTATCATAATTGTTAAACGAATCATTATTGGACAAAAATTTTGCCATGAGCAGGGGAATGCTTTGAAAAATGATGAGGTGCAAAAGAACACCATCAGCAGAGAGCCTGACATGTTCAAGAGGATGGGGTTTAAGCCATGGAGGAGGAGCTGTGAACTAGGGGAGAGGGAGGCAAGAGGGCTTCCAGGCAGAGGGAACACAGCATGTGCAGAGTGCAGTGGCCAGAGTGGCAAGGAGCCTGCACCGCAGGGGGCTACACAGGCTGCATGACCCAAGCGCTGGAACTGGGTGTCTTACATGGTCCCCCAAGGTCCACCTTCCACCCTCTCCACCCTGCCCTGTGCTCCTGCCGGCTCACCTGCCTGGGCTGCATCCACAGCCTCCCTTGCCTCCTTGCTGGTGCCAGCGAAAGGCATCATACAGGGTTTGGGCGGAACGGACTGGGAGGAGGAAGAAGTCGGAGCACTTATTCCTCTGGCTCCATCCCTGCTGGTAATGGTGGATGTGACTGCTTCCTCTGCCATTCCCTGAGGCCATGTCCTATGCCAAGCAGCTGTTTCTTATGGCTACAGGTCTCACCAGGTCCTTCAGTGGCTTTTTCTCCTGTGCCTTCAGGCATGGGGGTGGTAGCAGCCACCCACTATTGCTAGATTAGGGGTGCCTCACCATTGCCACCTGCGTGCCCTACACCCTGCCCACACCTTTGTAAAAGTCCTTTCCTTGACTTATCCTCAGTCCCCTTCTGAGAGGGCCATCTGTCTCTTACTGGGTTCCTGAATGATAACACCACACCAGCTAGGATAGAAAGTTAGGACTTTATCCCAGGAGAAGTTCTAAGAAAATAACCTTCCATCTGGTAGTGTGCTGGCAAATTTCAACAACCAGCTCTCCAGAAGGAAAAGCCTTGATTCAAAGGGTTGCCCCAATTCTGAAGTGTAAATACTCCCACCATGGCTGATTTCAAGCTACCAATGGAATGGCAACAACTCAAAAAATATAACAAGCTGGTACGAACCAGCTCCAGCATACCTCTGCCCAGATCAAATGCTGGCTTCGTCTCTTTCACCACTAGGGTCCCTCCCAGCAGAGACGGCTGGCAGTTCCAGCAGAGAGACAGCTGAGCCTTCTGGACCCCGTCAGCCTCCCCCATCCTGCTCCTTGTCCCAAAGCCCTGTTTCTCCTGGACAAAGTGTGGCTTCCTTAGAAGAGTTCTGGTTAGGGCAGGAATGGGATGGCTCTAACATCCTGCCAAACTCAGTCATTGGCTCGAAGCAGCATGGGTACAGGGCAGAGTGCACGTGGCCCCCATGCTGGTGATGGAGGCAGCCGGAGCCATCAGCCAACCATGCGCCCTGCAGCAATCTCCCAAAAGAGAACTTCCACGGCCACTACAGAAAGTCAGGCCTATAGGTCTTGTTGCCCAGAGGCCTGAATCTCCTCAGAGAAGTTCAGGCTCTAGGTTCAGAAGTCATCTACCTTCTCCTGAACCACTTTATCTAACTGCTCACTGACAAATCCCAAACATTCCAGAGGTGTCCTAGGCCCAATCTGACCTACCGACTTCTTTATATAATGGACACTGCCAAAACTGGCCTCTGGCTAATTGAGACCCCCAAAACCTTATGCCACTCACTCCATGGTTCATTTCTCTACAAGACTCAGACCTTCGGACCTCCAGGAATGGACCAATCCAAAAGAGACGCCAGACTTCCAGAATCCAGCTTTAACCTGCCACCAGTCCCAGGCCCAACTGGGCCCCTGAATCCAAGCCTCCAACACAATGCTTCATTGTAAGGTTCCCTCATCTACCATGATCAGGGGCCAGGAGACCAGGGGAAGAGGTCCAAGCCCTGCACACCCACGACCTCTCCAGCGTCAGCCACCTAACCCCCGACTCTGTGCCTCACACTCTGACTCACCACCTTCCTTTCCCCTGGCCAGACCTCAGGCTTTAATTTCTGCTGGCTAAGGTTGTATCCTCTGATTCCCGGAGGTCTGTCCCAGGGGGATCCTTGGAATTCAGTAAAGCAGGACTGAAAGGGGCCCTTACAGGTCAAACCAGACACCAGACACCATGCTTCAGCCTGAAGGTTCTCAATAAGAGTGTTGAATGACATCCCAAAAGAGAGTAGGAAGTGCAGAGGAATGCCCTATGTGAGTGCTCATCAAAGGGTGACCTCTGCAGAAGAGGATTTTAGTATTCAAGTGGATAGGATGACCCGGTCAGCCTTTCTCCAGATACTACTCTCATTAGCCAGTGGGCTCATGGACGAACTGGCCATGGTGGCAGGGATGGAAGTCATGCACGGCTCAGCACCATGGCCTTCCACTCCCCACGGCCACCCTGGTTACAGCCACAGCTTAGCGCCCAGTCTGCCAGAGGCGGAGACCAACACTGAATTCCTAATAGACACAATTCCCCAGAGTAGTCAGCTGGATGGGTTAGCGGTAGGTCAGCTACACTGGACCACTTCTATCACGGGAGAGGCAGCACTTCATTGTTGCTGGAATAGACATTTACTCTGGGTACAGATTTGCTCTCCCTACACACAGTGTTGCTGCAAAAACTGCCATCTGTGGGTTTATAGACTGCCTTACCCCTGCCATGGTATTCCACACACAGCAGTGATTCTGATTAGGGAACTCATTTCACAGCAACAGAAATGCAGCCATGGGCCCAGGCTCATGAATTCCCTGGTCTTACCATGTGGCCCATCAGGGTAGGATGGGGAAATAGGTTGCTTGGTAAAATGGTGAAAAGACCTTCTAAAGACTCAGTTACAGTGCCAGCTAAGTGGCAATGCCTTGTAGGACTGGAACAGTGTCCCCCAGGAGACTGTATATGCTGTACATATGTACCCAATATATGGTTCTATTTCTTCCATAATCAGGATTCATGGTTCCAGAAACCAAAGGGTAGAAAGGGGAGTGCATCACTCACTATTGTCCCTAACAGTACAATGCTTCATGGTAAGGTTCCCTCTTCTACCCCGCTCAGGAGCCAGGAGACCTATGATTCGCTAACAAAACTTTTGCTTCTCGTTCCGACTACCTGCTCTGCTGGCCTAGAGGCCTTAGTTCCAAGGGGGGGAATGCTTCCACCAGGAGACACAACAATGATTCCTCTGAACTGGAAGTTAAGACTGCCACCCAGCCACTTTGGGCTCCTCTTGCCTCTGAATCAAGAGGCAAAGAAGGTAATTCCAGTACTGGCTGGGGTGACTGATCCTGACCACCAAGGGAAATTGATCTGCAATTATACAGCAGAAGCAAGAGAGAGTGAGTACAAGAGAGTCCTTGTAGTACTGCCATGTCCTGTGATTAAAGTCAGTGGAAAAGTACAACTACCCAATTCAAGCAGAAATGCTAATGGTCCAGGTCCCATGTATGAAGGTTTGCATCACCCATCAGGCAGAGCTATGACCAGCTGAGGTACTTCCGGAGAGCCAGGGGAATATGAAATGGGTGGTGCAAGAAAGTAGCTGTAAATACTAGCTGTGACCATGTGACCAGATGCAGAAACAAGACTACAATGGTTACGAGTATTTCTTCCTTGTTTTGTTATGAGTATGTTTATATACAGATGTATTAAGCAAATAATTTTATTTTCTTCCCTCTTTTATCTTTCTATCATCTAACAAGATAAAGTAATAGTAATTAACTTTACATCATGTATTAAAGTTATAGGGTCTCAAGGAAAAGAATATCACCCAAGGACTTTACAACCTGTCTGGGGCAAGGGTCAGCATATTTTCAGTTGTATGCAAGATAGTTATGTCATATTAGGTGGAATAGGACTTTGTTATTTTAGATGTATGTATATATGTTATTATAAATGTATATACAAATATATATGTATATTGTAAATATACAACGTACCTTATACATACTTCAATAAAACACACACCAAAAAAATCGTGGAGAAGACATTAGTCATGGGCATCAGGCCTCAGTCAAGTTTAAGTGAGAAGTGATTAGGTACCCTTTCCTCTTTTTAGCAGAAGTGGGAAATGCATTGTGAAAACTGCATGTTACACAGAAATAATAGTGAGACTCCTTTCCCTCTCTGTCCCTAACAGCGGGAATCAGGCAACTAAGATTTTTTTTTCTGAAATCTACAAGTAAATTTGCCGTGCCCAGGATGAGATCTGTGGTACTGACCCAGGGGTTATGTATAAGTAATATGTTGGGAGTTTAGGGAGCCATTTCTCCTTCCAACGTGAACACCCAGGAGCAATACTCAAAGTTCTGCCCGCTGGAAGGATTTCCCTTCACCACTGTCATTCAGAGATGTCCTAGAGAGGAGGAAATCTCTGTAGTGTTGCAACTGACTGCTTTCAGGTGATGCCATGCAGAATCAGCTGTAAACCAGACACGAGTTTTTCTCTTACTCATTCAGTGGGTCTCAGGGAGCTAGCTCCTCATGAGGTCACAGGTGTGTGGGCTGGAAGAGAGAACGCAGTGTAGCAGGCAGTGTAGCCATTTCCTCCTGTAACTTACTTGTGCCTTCAGGGCACGCTTGGCCCCACTCTCTTGTATACCACCTGCATTAGATAATGGTTTGGTGGGTCAGATGGGGTGGGGGGAAGGACTGCGTCTACTGGCAAAGAAGACTCAGCAGAATTTAGGGGTTCTATACCACCAGCTTCCTTGGGATCTGCCTGTATGTCCTGATTCCAGTTTCTAGGATCCCATTCCTTCCCCGAGCAATGCCTTTGCTTTAACAGAAGGCGGCCTGCAAGAGTGTGGATTTGACTTATGCTGTAATTTAGCCACCTGCGGGTTGAGGGTTGGTGTGGTGTTCAGAAATCTCAGCCTTGTGGCTACAGGAAGTAGATAGGTTTTCTGTAAGGACAGAAATAGAAGTTTTCAGGTCATTTAAGTGGTACTTGGAGCTGGCAGTTTGAAGACCTGTGGTCATTGTTTTTCTTGCCTACTTTCTCTAGGACAGTGGAGAGCAGTCAATCTCATTATAATCTTAGTCTGACTAATACGTCCTAAAGTATCAAACACAAGGTCACCCAGAACCTTACCTTTATAAGTATTTGATTAAGAGTCTACATTAGCAATATTTTACGTATCTCTGTTGCAACATCACATCATGCCCTCTTTACCACTGAAGATAGTCATTAGTGTCTTTTATCATATTAGGGAACCAATTTCAGAAAACCCAGAACAAATTTAGAAAACTCATCCCTAAGATTCTGTTCTAGAACAACTTCCATTACCAAAATCTGTACAAGCCAGGGTTCCACCAGAGAAACATTCAGCAGGATAGATGAGATAGGTAGGTAGATGATAGATGATAGATAGATAGATAGATAGATAGATAGATAGATAGATAGATAGATAATAGACAGATAGATAGATAGATAGATAGATAGATAGATAGATAGATAGATAGATAAAGATAGATTCCTACACACTGTGCTCATAATAAAGACTTCTGTAGGAAAAACTAAAAGAGAATGACCATTTGTGCGACTTTTTGAGGAGGCTGAGAATCCCTTGATCATGACTTCATGCAAAAATAATCTTAGTGTAAATATCCGTGTTTGCTTATATCTGCAAAAAGAAACATTGGAAGGGAACACAAGGAATTAATAAAAGCGGCTTGGGGGAGGACAAGATTGGAAGATTTTGCACTGTGTAACTTTAGTTTTTAAAGCTTTTTAACTATTAATTTGAAAATAATTTCAATAAAGAAAACTTGGCAAGAATAGGGATAGCACACAGCACTTACGCTCTCAGCGTAAGTACCTCCGGCTCACATTTTATCCCACTGGCTTTCCCATGTGTGCATGTTCTCTTTTTCTCTTTTGCTGAGTTATTTGAAAGTAAATTGATAACCCAGAGTCCTATATCCCTACGTTTTTCAGGTGTGTATTCCCCACGAATAGGAGCATAGATAACCACAGTGTGCTTATCCACCTCAGGAAATTCGGTGTTGACATAACCTTGTGTCCAGCCTGCTAACGGGTGCTCCCGCTCAGGCAGGTGACCCACTCACCGCCTGTGTAACATTGTCTCCTCCACTGCAGGATCCAGTCTAGGGTCACGTGCTGCATTCAGTTGTCACGGCTCTGTACCTCCTTCAGCCTGGAACCACTCTGCAGCCTTTCTGGCTCTTTTTTTGACATTGACATTATTGAGGACTAGAGGTCCCCTCTTTTTTTTTTTTTTTTTTTGAGAGGGCATCTCTCATATTTATTGATCAAATGGTTGTTAACAACAATAAAATTCAGTATAGGGGGGTCAATGCTCAATGTACAATCATTAATCCATCTCAAGCCTAATTCTCGTCAGTCTCCAATCTTCTGAAGCATAACGAACAAGTTCTTACATGGTGAACGAATTCTTACAGAGTGAATAAATTCTTACATGGTGAACAGTACAAGGGCATTCATCACAGAAACTTTCGGTTTTGATCATGCAATATGACCTATAAACCATCAGGTCAAATATGAATATTCATTTGATTTTTGTACTTGATTTATATGTTGATCCCACATTTCTCCTATTATTATTATTATTTTTATTTTTAATAAAATGCTGAAGTGGTAGGTAGATGCAAGATAAAGGTAGAAAACATAGTTTAGTGCTGTAAGAAGGCAAATGTAGATGATCAGATGATCAGGTGTGTGCCTATGGACTAAGTATTAATCCAGGCTAGACAAGGGCAGCAAGACATCCACGGATGCAGAAGATTTCTCTCAAAGCAGGGGGGGTGAGGTTCTGAGCCTCACCTCTGTTGATCCCCAAATTCTCACCTGATGGCCCCCCTGCGACTGTGCCTGTCTTAGGTTGTTCCTCCCTTGAGGAATCTTACCCGTCTCTGGCTAACCAGTCATCTTCCGGGGCCATACAGGGAAATGTAAAGTTGGTAAGTGAGAGAGAAGCCATATTGTTTGCAAAGGTTAGCTTTTTACTTCTTTGCAGATTTATGCCCTGTGGCTTCTATGCCCAGCACTTGTCTCGAGGTATCTTTACCACCTGGAGGAATTATGATACTCGGTAAATTCGATATGAGGCACGAATTCTATTTAAGGTTTGTAATTAGGAAGGAAGAAGAAAAGCTATAGATGTAGCATATGAAGGAAACTTGGGAGGATTGATTATTTCTTTGACATATCTTCTTGTATAGTACCTTAAGTATGTATAGGTTTTAAACTACTAACTAATTTGCACACACATATTAACATAATAGGAATACGGTGACATAAACAAAGCAAATCTATAATTACCAGCCATCTCCAGTGAAGCCAAGAAAACCATTTAGGCACCCTAGGCATTTGTGAAAATTTATCTATGATATGATGGATATTTTCCAACTGTACTTGAACCATCAGACAAATTAAAGCAGCCCATTTCTGGGATCTGTTCACATCCCATATGTTCTTTTAACCATAGATAGTCTATAGTCATGAGATTTTGGGGTGCTACAACTTGCACCCCTCCCAACTCCTGGTTGAGTTCCAACAGTACAGATCCAGTCAAATTCGTTGTCTCACTGTATGCACATGCCAGCCTAGACATCTCCCTCCTCCTTCTTATGGCAAGTCCAGGAGACGGTGGGCTGGATGCAGCCACAACCGCAGCATCGTCCGGATCCCTGTGGAGGCTTTTTGATGATCATCCCCCGGCACGAGTCCTCCAGAGAGTGCTGATGCCGGAAGCTCCTCCTCATATCGTATCTTAGTTCATTTTCTGGGTATCCAAGCTAGGCCTTGATCTTCTGCGTAGAAACAAACAGACCCTTTGCCCACACTTTGACATGCCCTCTATACCACTGTGCAGAACTCATTGGAGGTCAGCACACAGTAACTGCTTTTTTTTTTTTTTTTTAATTAAGAGAAAGGAATATTATCAGAAAAGAGTACCTCCATAGCTGATCATCTGACACCCTTTAAGTGATCAACATTAAGGATATTTAAAGCATGCGTTGATCTTTGATTTACCAATAGTTTTATCCTGTTAAGGGGTAATCCCCCTTTTCTTTCTTTCTTTCTTTTTTTTTTTAAATTTTTAATCTACACTTACCTGAAGAATACTATGTTTACTATGCTCTCCCCTATATCAGGTCCCCCCTAACAACCACATTACGGTTACTGTCCATCAGCTTAGCAAAATGTGGTAGAGTCACTACTTGTCCTCTCTGTGTTGTGCAGCCCACCCTCCCCTTTCTCCCTCCCCCCCATGCATGCTAATCTTAATACCCCCCTTCTTCTTCCCCCCCCTTATCCCTCCCTGCCCACCCATCCTCCCTAGTTCCTTTCCCTTTGGTACCTGTTAGTCCATTTTTGGGTTCTGTAATTCTGCTGCTGTTTTGTTCCTTCAGTTTTTCCTTTGTTCCTATACTCCTCAGATGAGTGAAATCATTTGGTATTTCTCTTTCTCCGCTTGGCTTATTTCACTGAGCATAATACTCTCCAGCTCCATCCATGTTGCTGCAAATGGTTGGATTTTTCCACTTCTTATGGCTGAGTAGTATTCCATTGTGTATATGTACCACATCTTCTTTATCCATTCATCTACAGATGGACATTTAGGTTGCTTCCAATTCTTGGCTATTGTAAATAGTGCTGCGATAAACATAGGAGTGCATCTGTCTTTCTCAAACTTGATTGCTGCGTTCTTAGGGTAAATTCCTAGGAGTGGAATTCCTGGGTCAAATGGTAGGTCTGTTTTGAGCATTTTGATGCACCTCCATACTGCTTTCCACAATGGTTGAACTAATTTACATTCCCACCAGCAGTGTAGGAGGGTTCCCCTTTCTCCACAGCCTCGCCAACATTTGTTGTTGTTTGTCTTTTGGATGGCAGCTATCCTTACTGGTGTGAGGTGATACCTCATTGTAGTTTTAATTTGCATTTCTCTGATAATTAGCGATGTGGAGCATCTTTTCATGTGTCTCTTGGCCATCTGTATTTCTTTTTTGGAGAACTGTCTGTTCAGTTCCTCTGCCCATTTTTTAATTGGGTTATTTGTTTTTTGTTTGTTGAGGCGTGTGAGCTCTTTATATATTCTGGACGTCAAGCCTTTATCGGATCTGTCATTTTCAAATATATTCTCCCATACTGTAGGGTTCCTTTTTGTTCTATTGATGGTGTCTTTCGCTGTACAGAAGCTTTTCAGCTTAATGTAGTCCCACTTGCTCATTTTTGCTGTTGTTTTCCTTGCCTGGGGAGATATGTTCAAGAAGAGATCACTCATGTTTATGTCTAAGAGGTTTTTGCCTATGTTTTTTTCCAAGAGTTTAATGGTTTCGTGACTTACATTCAGGTCTTTGATCCATTTTGAGTTTACCTTTGTATATGGGGTTAGACAATGGTCCAGTTTCATTCTCCTACATGTAGCTGTCCAGTTTTGCCAGCACCATCTGTTGAAGAGACTGTCATTTTGCCATTGTATGTCCATGGCTCCTTTATCAAATATTAATTGACCATATATGTTTGGGTTAATTTCTGGGGTCTCTAATCTGTTTCACTGGTCTGTGGCTCTGTTCTTGTGCCAGTACCAAATTGTCTTGATTACTATGGCTTTGTAGTAGAGCTTGAAGTTGGGGAGTGAGATCCCCCCTACTTTATTCTTCTTTTTCAGGATTGCTTTGGCTATTCGGGGTCTTTGGTGTTTCCATATGAATTTTTGAATTATTTGTTCCAATTCATTGAAGAATGTTGCTGGTAATTTGAGAGGGATTGCATCAAATTTGTATATTGCTTTCGGCAGGATGGCCATTTTGACGATATTAATTCTTCCTAGCCATGAGCATGGGATGAGTTTCCATTTATTAGTGTCCCCTTTAATTTCTCTTAAGAGTGACTTGTAGTTTTCAGAGTATAAGTCTTTCACTTCCTTGGTTAGGTTTATTCCTAGGTATTTTATTCTTTTTGATGCAATGGTGAATGGAATTGTTTTCCTGATTTCTCTTTCTATTGATTCGTTGTTAGTGTATAGGAAAGCTACAGATTTCTGTGTGTTGATTTTGTATCCTGCAACTTTGCTGTATTCCGATATCAGTTCTAGTAGTTTTGGAGTGGAGTCTTTAGGGTTTTTTATGTACAGTATCATATCATCTGCAAATAGTGACAGTTTAACTTCTTCTTTACCAATCTGGATTCCTTGTATTTCTTTGTTTTGTCTGATTGCCGTGGCTAGGACCAGAGGTCCCCTCTTTTTAATAGAACATTCCTCACTTTGGGTTTGTCTGATGGTTCACTGTCTTTCAGTTTGGGTTATGCATCCCTGGCTGGAGTATTACATAAGTGATGTCAAGTCTTCCTTAGGACACTGTCACATCAGGAGGCACACAGCATCCATATGTCCCCATTGGGGAAGTTAAATTTGATCATTTGGTCAAGGTGTTGCCCAATTTCTCTGCTATATAATTACTATTTTTCCCTTTGTATCTAATAAGGCATCTGTGTGGAGGCACTTTAGAACATGCAAATATCTTGCTCCTCAGCAAAATTCCCCACCCTCAGATTCAGCACCCACTAATGGCTCTTGCCTGAACCAGCCTCTCTGATGGCTGGACAGTGAACTTCCGCTGCAGCGCTCCCTCCACACTGCCTGCTGGCCTCTGGTATTCTCCTGTAAGCAGAGCTTGCCCCTCTCGTTTGTTTATTTACTTACCTACTTTCTTCCTTATTATCAATATGGAGTTGTGGATTCCTGTTTTTCAATATGCATCTTCACTTTGATCAGTGGTTCACATTGACTCCTATGACTGTATTACCTATTCAACAATAATAAGGTTAACTTTAAAAAACAACCTTGAGTCCTATTGTGCAGTGACATACACAATGACCCTCATGGAGTCATATTTTTCTATAACTCTTGAAGCTAAGACCACTTAATTTTCTCCTGTGGATCTAATTCTGCCCTAGACTCTGGCATAACTAGGACTCCAAGATCTACAACCTAATATTTCAAATAAGAAATATTCACACTAACCTCAGAGCCTAGATGGCAGGGGCCCTAGCACACACACACACCCTCAACTGACAAGACCTCAAAGCTTGTCCTCCTCACTTCCTAAAACCTACTTGAGTTAATGATGAGGTGCCCCTAGGGTCTCATTTGTTGCCATCAAGGTTGTGGCATTCTTCCCTTCCAAACCCTTCCATGGTATCCTTGGCCTGTATGGCTGCCCAAGGCTGCCCCTCATCACTGCCATGACTGCAGATGGTCCCTGTGAATGTACTGCCCAGGAAGGCCAGGATGCTATTTCCAAGGGTTCCCAAATCTGCAAGATCTTTGATGTGAATATGCCTGGTCTCATGTGGATAGGCCTGAGGCTCAAACAGATCCATCCATCTTGCTAGAATTGGTCTAATTATGCCATGAGACCCCAGGGATCTAGACAACAGTTACTGTATTAACAGCAATAATTCCCGCTTGAGGCCTCACTCTGATGCTGATGCCAAAGACCTCTGATGCTGGTCTCTGCCCCACATCCCACTTCTCCAGGACTGGACTTCCCCTTCTGCATGTCAAGTCTGCCTGAGACTGGACTCATTCCTACTTTTTTCTAGCCTGACCAATGTTTCAAAACTTTCTGTTTAAGACAATTTTTTTCGACACTGAGACCAACATGAGGAAATGTGAAAACCTTAGTTTCAAATTGTATCTTCATATTCCGGGAATAAACATTTGTTAAGCACTTGCTATATGTCCTCTCAATCATTACCTACTTGGTAGAGAGCTATTAAACATGCACACAAACAGTTGGCCAATAAATTTGTGGGGGGAAAATGCCCAACTCATAATAATACAAAATTTGAATCAAAACAATATGATACTACTATCCTCCTTTTAGAAAGACCAAAATTTTTAAAGTTAATAACATCCAATTTTGACCAGGTATATGAAAATGTTCCTTATACAACATTGTGGAAATGTAAATAAATGCAACCATATTAGAAGGCAATCTGGCAATATTTACCAAAATATAAAATTTATATAATTTTCACATATACAAAATATAACATTCACATATAACCCAGAAATCCATCACTTCTAAAAATCCATTGTACAGAAATACCAATACCAGTGCATTAAAGTATATATATATTGAAGCTTCCTGTAGCATTGTGGTAGTTTTAAAAATTAGAAGCAAACTGGATGCCCATTGACAAACTGGAAATACGTAAAGTACAAGACCATAATGCAGTGGAATACTTTCCAGTGGTTAGAAAAATAATATAGGTATAGAAAGATGTTCACATCATTTTGCTTAATGGAAAAAGAATAAGTCCATGTACCTTTATGGCCCTAGTTTTGTAGATGAAGTCAATAAAACCAAAAACAGTTCTTTGAAAAATTTGATAAAAGTAATAAACCTCCAGCCAGTCTAACTAAGGGGAAAAAAAGATAGAGGATTCAAATTACTAATACCATAAATAAAAAAGGAGACATCACTATAAACTCCATCAACATTAAAAGAATATTATGAACAACTCTGTGCCCATAAATTTGAAAACCTAAATGAAATAAACCAATCTCTTCAAATACACTCTCTGTTAAAACTCACATAAGAAGAAACTGACAATGTGAACAGGTCTATATCCATTAAAGAATTAAATCAATAAATAATAGTCTTCCAGAACAGAAAGCACCAGACCCAGTAAGGTTCACTGGTGGACACTAACAAATGTTTAATGAAGAAATTATATAAATGCTCTATAATCTGTTTCAGAAGATAGAAACAGAGAGAACACTTTCTAACTCAGCATTACCCTAATACTGGGCAAAAGCATTAAGAGAAAGAAAACTCTAGACCAATATCTTTCATGAACATATATGCAAAAATCCTCAGCAAAATATTAGCAAATTGAATCCAACAATATATAAAAAGAATTATACACAACAACCCAGTGGGATTTACCCCAGGTATGCAAGCCTGTTCAACATTCAAAAATCAATTAATATAATCTGTCACATCAATAAGTTAAAGTAAAATAAAATGATTATATCAATAGATACAGAAAAAGCATTTGAGTGGCATTGCATTTTTCGTCATTCATGGGCAGATGACCATTTATGAAAGATACTGGGAGTCAGAGGAAATCACCACCATCCAACTGAAGAGTTATTGGGGTGTATAACTAACCAGAATCAAAGGGAGGCTTTAGGAAAGAGGGAACCAGCAGACAGAACCTCAGCATGATCTTATGTTAAACCTGGAAATCTTTGGGCCTTTGAGCCCATGTTTCTTGAACATTTTTAAATAGAAATAAATTTTGGTTTTAAGAAAAAGCATTTGACAAAATCCAACAACCATTCATGATTTTAAAAAAAACTCTCAGTAAACTAGGAATAGAGGGAAATATCCTTAAGTTAATAAAGAATATCTACAGAAAGCTTACGCTAGCATCATAATGGGGAGAAACTAGAAACTTTCCTGCTAAGACCAGAGACAAAGCAAGGATGCCCCTCGCATCACTGCTTTTTAACATTGTACTAGAAGTTCCAGCTAATACAGTAAGACAAGAAAAACAAATAAATATATACAGATTGGGAAGGAAAAAATGAATATGACATGTTTGTCTTTGTTACAGATGACATGATCGTCTATGCAGAAAATCTGAAAAAGCTGACCAAAAATCTCAGAACAAATAACTAATACACAAGGTTGCAGGATATTAGTATACAAAAATAGATTGTTTTTCTATATACCAGCAGTGAATAAGTGAAATTTGAAATTAAAAACACATTATCATTTATTGTGATATTTATCTCCCAAAATAGTAGCCCCTAATACTAGCCCCCAAACTGAAATATTTAGGCATAAATCTAAGAAAAAATGTATATGATCTATACACAGAAAACTACAAAATTCTGAGGTAAGAAATCAAAGAACTAAATAAATGGAGAGATATTCTATGTTCATGGATAGGAAGGCTCAACATAGATGTCAGTTCTTCCTAACTTGATCTATAGATTCAATGCAATTCAAGTCAAAATCTCAAGGAGTTATTTTGTGGATATTGACAGACTAATTACAAAGTTTATATGGAAAGGCAAAAGACCTTAATCAGTCAACGCAGCAGTGAACAAGAAGAATAAAATCAGGGACCTGGCACTACCCAAATTTAAGACTTACTGTTAAGCTACAGTAATCCAGGCAGCATGATATTGGTGCAAGAATAGACAAATTGATTGATGAAACAGAATAGAGAACCCATAAATAAATCCACACTAATATAGTCAACTGACCTTAGACAGAGGAGCAAAAGCAATTCAATGGATAAAGGATAATCTTTTCAAGAAATGGTGATGGAGCAATTGTACATCCATTTGAAAAAAAAAAAGAATCATTACACAGATATTACACTTTTCACAACAATTAACTCAAAATGAATCTTAGACCTAAGAATAAAATGACAAGTTATAAAACTTTAGAACAAAATGGGGGAAAATCTAGATGACTTTCAGTCTGGCAATTGTTGTTTTTAGATACAACACCAAAAGCACAATCCATGAAAGAAAAATTAATGTTGGACTTTATTAAAATTAAAATTTTCTGCTCTGTGTAAAATACTGTTAAGAGAATGAATAAACTACAGGGAGAAAATATTTGCAAAGCATATGTCTGATTAAGGACTTGTATCCATAATAAATATAGAACTCTTAGAACTCAATAATAAAAAAGCAAACAACCCATTTTAAAATGTGGGCAAAAAATATGAACAGATACCTCACCATAGATGATATAGAAATGGCAGGTGAGCACATGAAAAGGTGTTCAACATCATATGTTATTAAGGAACTGCAAATTGAAACAATAAAGAGATACCATTATACACCCATTAAAAAGGTGTAAAAATATTTTTTTAGGGATACACAGCAACACAAATGCTCATTCATTCATCATGGGAATGCAAAATGGTCCAGCCACATTAGAATATGGCTTGACAGTGTATTACAAAGCTAAACAAAGTCTTATCATATAATCCATCAATCACACCCCTAGTATTTACCCAACTGAGCTGAAAACTTATGTCTACACAAAAACCTGCACGTGAATATATAGAGTATAAAAATGTATACACTAATTTGTAGATATACATTATACAATATATATGCAATATACATCATACATTTGTGTAGTGTATAAAGTATTTTTCATGTTTTCAAGAAATGGAAGTAACCAAGATGTCCTTCAATAAGCAGAGGGTTTTTAAAATTTCTAATATATCCATACAATGGAATTCAATAAATGCAGGAAAAGCATTTATCAAAATCCAATACCCTTTCATGATTTAAACAAAAAACACCCAACAAACTAGGAATAGAGGGGATCTTCTTTAATCTAATAAAAGATAAGCAATAAAAACCCACAGCTAGCATCATACTTAGTGATGAAAGACTATAATATTTCCCCTTAAGATCAGGAACAAGACAAGGATGTCCACTCTCACAGCTCCTACTCCACATTGTATTGGAGATTTCAGCCAGGGCAATTAGGCAAGAAAAAAAAGGCACCCAGATTGGAAAGGAAGAAGTAAAATTATCTCTGTATGCAGATAACATGATTTTATGTATAGTAGATCCTAAAATTAGCCACACACACACAAAAACAACTGGAGCTAAGAAATGAGTTCGGAAAAGGTGCAGAATACAAGATCAAGATATAAAAACCAGTTGTATTTTTATATGCTATCAATGAACAATCCGAAAATGATTAAGAAAGCAATTCCATTTATAATAGCATAAAATAAAAAAACTTAGAAATAAATTAAGCAAGAAAGTGTGAAATCTGTATACTGAAAACCACAAAAGACTGTGGAAAAAATTAAAGAAAACTTAAATAAATGGAAAGACATCTAGTGTTCATGGATTGTAAGACACAATATTGCCAAGATGTCAGTACTCCCCAAATTGACCTACAGGTGCAGTGTAATCCCTATTAAAATTCCTTTTTAATTCCTTGATAGTATTCTTTGACACACAAAGGTTTTATAGCTTGGGCTCTTACAGTTGGACTTCAATCAGTTTTTGAGTTAATTTTGGTATTTCACATGAGGTAAGAATCCAAATTCATTCTTCTGTATGTAGCTATCTAGTTGTCTCTGCACCATTTGCTAAAAAGGCTATTCTTTCCCTGCTGAGTCATCTTGGCACCCTTGCCAAAAAACACTCTAAGCTATATTCCATTTACAGTTGATTCTTGAATAACACAGGGGTTAAGGGCACTGACCCCTCACACAGTAAAAAATCCATGTGTAATTTTGACTCCTCCAAAACTTGATTACTAATAACCTACTGTTGACCAGAAGCCTTAGCAAAAACATTAAGTCAGTTAACCCATAGTTTATATGTTACATGTATTATATACTGTATTCCTACAATAAAGTAAGTTAGAGAAAAGAGTTTTTTCAAATTGTTGCAACTCTCAAAAAAATTGCCAATATATTTTACTGAAAAAAAATCTGCATATAAGTGGACCTATGCAGTTCAAACCTGTGCTGTTCAAGGTCAACTGTATCTATATTTACAATCTTAAACAGAAGAAAGAACTAGTTGGAGGACTCATACTTCCTGATTTCAAAACTTACTACAAAGGTATAGTAATCAAAACAATGTGGTCCTGGCCAAAGAATAGATGTAGAAACCATTGGAATATAATTTAGAGTTCAGAGTTAAAACTAAAAAAACCCCTTAGATAGAAACACAAGTAAAGATTTTTGTGGTTAGGCAATGTTTTCTTAACTATGACACCAAAATCACACACAAAAAAATTTTATAAATTTGTCTTCACCAAAATTAAAAACTTTTGTAAGTAAAAGGACACAATCAAGAAATTAGAAAGGAACCCACAGAATGGGAAGTTATTTGCAAGTCATGTATCTGATAAGAGTATCCAGATATGTAAATAATTCTTACAATTTAATAATAAAAGGCCAGATAACCCAAATTTTTAAAAGGCAAGGTTCCGAATAGATACCTCTTAAAGAAATATCCAAGCACATGAAAAGATACCACATTGTTATTCATTAAGGAAGTATAAATTGAAATCATAACAAGTTATTGTTTCATAGCCTAAAAGTTTTGACTCCTTTTTTTATAAAAAGGAAACAAGTGTTGGTAAAGGTGTGGAGAAATTAGAACCCTTGTATTCTTCATGAGAAAGTAAAATGACGCAGCTCTGTGGAAAACAGTTAGGCAGGTCCTCAAAAGGTTAAGCATACAGAGTTACCGTACAACCCAGCAAGCAATTCCAATACTGGGTATGTACCCTAGAGAATTAAAATTATATGTCCACACAAAAGCTGGTACATGAATGTTCAGAGCAATATTATTCATAAAAATAGCCAAAAAGTGGAAACAAACCGAAATGTTCTTCAACTGATGAGTGGAGAAATAAAATGTATTTTTTCCATATAATGGAACCATGAAATGGAATGAAGCACTGATGCATGCTACAACATGGATGAACCTTCCTTCCAAACATTATGCCACGTGAAAGATGCCATTCACAAAAGGTCACATAGGTATGATTCCACTTATATGAAATTTCCAGAATAGGCAAAACCATAGAGACAGAAGTAGATTAGTGGTTGCCAAGGGATAGAGGGAAGTGGACGGTAGGATCAACTGCTAACTAGTATGGGATTTCTTTTGGGGGTGATAGAAATGTTCTGGAATTAGTAATAATGATAGCTGTAAATATTGTGAATATGATAAAAGCTACTGAATTCTATAATTTAAAATGGTAAGTTTAATGTGACATGAATTTTATCTCAATTTAATATAATAAGAATAAATCATACATAATGGGTACTCATATAATTTTTGGTAAAATAGAATTACAACGTTAAAAAATGTATCCTGAATCTATCGTTGGTGGAACCAGGGGCTCCAATGACTTCTATGGAGACAGGCCTGGCCAGCTCTTCTCTGCGTGACCAGTGGTATAGCCATGTTCTGACATGAGGTCGTGGGCGGGAGTAGAGCAGTTGGAGGTGGATGAAGCCCCGAAGACAGATGGTGGGAAGAGGAGGGAGTGGTGCCTTGTGTCTCCCTCTGGCTACCTCTCCCTCTGAGACTCAGTACAATTGTCTTCCCCCACCCTCCTCCAGTCTTCTGGGCAGGGCCAGTGTTTCACTTTCTTTGAGCACAATGTGAAACAAAGAAGCACCATTTCTGCCTCAAGACGCGTGTAAAGAGGTACAGATATTGGTGAGTTCCTTTACAAACATTTCAAGTTTACGTTTTCCTCTAATTTTAATAGCCTATACTAGGAGTTTCTTAAACTCCAAGTGAGCATCAGAACTCCCTGGAGAAGTATAAATACACAGAATCCTGAGCCCTCCCTCCAGAGGTTCTGATTCCATAGGTCTGGGGATTCCCAAAAATTTGCATTGCTCAAAGGCTGGTCTGTGGACCATACTTTGAGTAGAACTGTCATATACAATGTTTTTCTCTTCCTTATGCTGAAGAAAGTAGAGGGGTTTATTTGGTTACAAGTCCTTATGCAAGGTGGTGTTATTATTAGTGGTTCGATCATTTAGATCTGCATTTCTTAATCCAGATCATATTGTGGACCAGAAAGCTAAATTTACTCAGAGTTGAAGTGGGCAGATGGAGATGCCAAGGAGTACAATGACAGGCCCAGGACACCAAACTCCTAGATTCTAACTTGGAAAGGTTTGGGGATTGGGAACATTCTCCTTTGTATTCTCAAGGTGTTCCAGATCCAGGCCAAAAGTACTCTGACATTTTGAGAAAATGAATGAATAACCAACAGAAAAGTGAAATATTTTTTTTAGTTGCCCAATATTCCTTTTATTTCTAATTTGCTGAGGGTTTATATCATAAATAGGTATTGAGTTTTGTCAAATATCTTTCTGCATTTATCAAAAAGTATCATGTAGTTTTTGTCTTTATTCTGTTAATATGGTGACTTAAGTTGACTGATTTTTCAAATATAATTCAACCTCATGTTTCTGCGGTAAACACCACCTGATCATGATATATTACCCTTTTTAAATATGTTGCTGGATTTGATTTGCTGACATTTGGTTAAGGATTTTGATCTACATTTCATGTTTATCCATGAGGGATATTGGTCTGTAGTTTTCTTTTATTGTAATGTTTTTGTCTGGTTGTTGTATCAGGGTTATGCTGGTCTCATAAAACTATTTGAGAAATATTCCACCATGTATTTCGAATAGTTCGTATAAGACTGGTGTTATTTCTAAAATGTTTGACAGAATGAACTAGAAAATCATCTAGTTCTGAAGTTTTCTTTATGGAGGTTTTTAGAATTTAAATTACTGTAATACATGTAGTACTTTTCAGATTTGCCATATCATTTCATGTCAGTTTTAGTTTTGGTAAGTTGAATTTTTAAAGAAATTTTCCAATTTCACTTAAGTTGAATTTGTTAACAAAAAATTGATCATAATATTTCTTTGTTACTCTTTTAAAGTCTGTTGAGTCTGTAGTAATAACCATTATTTCACACTTGATAGTCACAATTATGTTCTTCCTCTCTTTGCTCTCAACCTAGCTAGAGTTTTATTACATTAAAAAAATTGTCTCCAAAATAGTGACTCTATAGCATCTTACTATGCTGATGGACGGTGACTGTAATGGGCTATGTGGGGTGGGGGGGACTTGATAATAGGAGGAATGCAGTAACCACAATGTTGCTCATGTGAAACCTGAGCATAAGATTGTATATCAATGATACCTTAAAAATAAACTGTCTCAAACAACCAGTTTGGGTTTTGTACATTTTCTCTCTTTTTTATGTCCTATTTATTTCCTTCCATTTACTTTGGGTTTACTTAGCTTTTCTTTTTCTAGCTTTTGAGTCACTGATTCTAGACCTTTCTTCTTTCTCGTATAAGCATGTATATAAATTTCTCTCTAAGCATTGCTTTAGTTGCATGTCATGAATTTGGGTATGTGCTATTTTCATTATTATTCAGCTCCAAATATTTTACAATTTGCCTTTGATTTATTTTTTGATTCAGATTCTTTAGGAGTATGTTTTAATTCCAAATTATTGGGGGTATTTCTAGATATCTTATTGTTACTGATTTTTAATTCCTTTGGTGTCTTTCATATAATTTATCTTTTTCTGCTGAGATCTCTTATCTTTCTATTCATCATGAACATATTTTTCTTTATTCCCTTGAGCATTGTTGTAACAGTTGTATTTTCATCTTTATTTGCAAATTTTAACATCTGGAGTATGTCAGGATACATTTCTTTATTGTTTTTTCTTTTGGGTATGGGCTGTGTTTTCCTACTTCTTTGTATGCTGAGTAATTTTGTATTGTATCCTGCTCATTGTGAATGTTATGTTGTGGAGACTGGATTCTTTTTCATTCTTCTGAAAAGTATTGATTTTTTTGTACACTTTTTGTTCTAGCAGATAATTAACTTGGTTGGCTCAAAGTCTAAATTCTCTCTCCCCTGAAGTGGACAACCCCTCAAATTTCAGTTCAGTTCCTTTGTATTTCATGGTGCATTCATGGCTCAGAGGTCAGCCTGCCATGTGGGCTGAGTGTTTGCACAGAATTTGGGACGCTCACTGTTTCCTGTCTGTGTTTTTCCCCCCTCACTCTCCAATAGTGATAGTTGTTCTAAACTCTGTCCTCTGGTTTTTCAAGACCAAAAACTTAAAATTTTTCTACTAGAATTTTAGTTCCCCTTCTGACCAGGTCTTATCCTGAGTCCAAAGCCATAAAAATGGAAATCTCTCCCAGTGCCATTTGGCTATTCTCTTTTTTCAAATCCCTAATCACTTCCAGTATTCTCCCTTTTTTGGTAGCTCATCAGTGCACTCAGGAAGTTTTTTGGGTTTGGTTTGGTTCCAGGACTTACAGTTCCTTTTATCTACTGAGGGGTTGGTCACATCTGAACTTATTCAGCCATCACTGAAAAGTGAAACCCAGTTATGTTATCTTCTGTATAATAATAATTCAGCATTTGATAACCTCACAGAACATGAACTAAAAAGTCCTCTTACTAGCCCATCTAGGCTTCATTATTCAAGACTACAGAGCACGAAAAGACTGGGTAAGGTGGGAGAAGTGGTAGTTAACTAAATTGGCCACTGGCGCCCTGCCGCCCACGCCGGCCTGAGGGCTTCCTCCACTCCGGAGAGCTTCAGTGGGAAAATGCAAACTCCACTGCGGGTAGAGATGTGATCATTCTGCCCTGGAGATGCAGGTAACACAAGTCATCATCCAAGGAAGCTGAATCATCTGTGTGTTGCTTTGTTTGTGAGAGATGTTAAAACACCGAGCACCTGTAAAACAAGGAGTTTTAATAATGAATTTATTATTAAAGTATGTATTTAATAATTCTAATTATTTATTTATTTTTATATAAACATGTGTTTATTATTTATATTTTAATTGTTTTATTAATATGAATATGAATAATATATTTGATATATAATAAATATATGATATATATTTAGTATATGCATATATAAAATATATTTATTTTGTTATTTATTATAAAAACATATACAAACATTTATTTATATATTTTATTTACTTTTTATTTATAATAATAATAATTTATTTAATAACAAATAAAAGGCGGAAAAGATGTCTTCTTTCTCAAGAGAAGCCATTTAATTTTGAGAAATTGCCAACCATGGAGCTGGGGTGCTGATGTTAAAAAGATGGGTCAATCTATGCTGGTCAAAGGTTGGGGAAAGATCAGAGTTACACAGCACACTTGGGGATTACCTGTATGACATGAAGGAAGGGTGCTTAGAAGGCCCCTGTCCTCAAATATCCCCCCTTCCAATTTGTCACACTACAGGCAATCTCAGGCCTTTGTCTAATTCTGATTTCTTTCTAAACTGCAAGCTTGTTGCTCATATTTATACCCTAGAATCCAGCATCTGCCATAGTGTTTAGCATATGTCAGTGATCATTAAGGGCTTCTGTATTGAGTCAGATAAGCTCCTCTTTAAAATGTAAATACCCATTTTCTAAATGTCAAAAAATTGAAAGACCATAGACATAATTAAAAAGTTAAAAAGCACAACAGGTTCCAGATATTAACCCAAGCATATATGGTCAATTAATAATACGATAAAGGAGCCATGGATATACAATGGGGAAATGATAGCCTCTTCAACAGCTGGTGTTGGCAAAACTGGACAGCTACATGTAAGAGAATGAAACTAGATCACTGTTTAACCCCATACACAAAAGTAAATTCAAAATGGACCAAAGACCTGAATGTAAGTCATGAAACCATAAAACTCTTAGAAAAAAACATAGCAGAAATCTCTTGGACCTAAATATGAGCAACTTCTTCATGAACATATCTCCCAGGTAAGTGAAACGAAAGCAAAAGTGAACAAGTGGGACTATATCAAACCAAAAAGCTTCTGTACAGCAAAGGACACCATCAGTAGAACAAAAAGACGTCCTACAGTATGGGAGAATATATTCATAAATGACATCCAAAATATATAAAGAGCTCACATGCCTCAACAAACAAAAAGCAAATAATCCAATAAAAAATGGGCACAGAATCTGAAAAGACACTTCTCCAAAGAAGAAATTCAGATGGCCAACAGACACATGAAAAGATGCTCCACATCACTAATCATCAGGGAAATGCAAATTAAAACCACAATGAGATATCACTCACACCAGTTAGGATGGCCAACATCCAAAAGACAAACAACAACAAATATTGGTGAGGATGTGGAGAAAGGGGAAACCCTCCTACACTGCTGGTGGGAATGTAAATTAGTTCAACCATTGTGGAAAGCAGTATGGAGGTTCCTCAAAAAACTCAAAATAGAAATACCATTTGACCCAAGAATTCCACTCTCAGGAATTTACCCTAAGAATACAGCAGCCCAGTTTGAAAAAGACATATGCACCCCTATGTTTATCACAGCACTATTTACAATAGCCAAGAAATGGAAGCGACGTAAGTGTCCATCAGTAGATGAATGGATGAAGAAGACGTGGTACATATTCACAATGGAATATTATTCAGCCATAAGAAGGGAACAAATCCTACCACTTGCAACAACATGGATGGAGCTAGAAGGTATTATGTTCAGTGAAATAAGCCAGGCAGGGAAAGACAAGTATCAAATGATTTCACTTATCTGTGGAGTATAACAACAAAGAAAACACTGAAGGAACAAAACAGCAGCAGAATCACAGAACCCAAGAATGGACTAACAGTTACCAAGGGAAAAGGGACTGGGGAGGATGGGTCAGAAGGGAGGGAGAAGGGGGAAAATGGGGCTTTACAATTAGCACATATAATGTAAGGGGCTGGAGACATGGAGGAGGCAGTATATACCGAGAAGACAAATAATGATTCTATAGCATCTTACTACACTGAGGGACAGCAACTGTAATGGGGTATGTGGGGGGGACTTGATAATAGGGGGAGTCTAGTGACCATAATGTTGTTCAAGTAATTGTACATTAATGATATTAAAAATAAGAAGAAGAAGAAACAGAGGTGAGCAGTAAACATTCCTTTTCTAGGAATCCAAAGAATACAAAACAACTCCATCTCATGTAATGTTTTCAAGTATCTAAGTATCTTCGCTTTGGTGTTTGGAGACACAAATTGATTGAGCTATATAAAATAGGATAAATTTTGAAACACCCCTCCTGCCCCACCTCATTATTTCTCCTGTCCAGATCTAGGTAAGTGAGAACTCAGGCTACTTGTCCAGTTCTCCTCCTCAAAATACAAAGTGATAGAGCCTGAGTTCCTGTCTTGCTGTTTGTTAGCTTTATAACATTGAGAAGGTCATTGTACCAGCCTGAACCTCAAGTTTCCTCTTCGGTAAGATGGAGCTGGTGGTGCCTTACAGAGAACTGCAGGATCAAAGGAGCAGGTGAGCACACTGTAGCACAGTGTCTGGCACGCAGCAGTGATGAGAGCTCTCTTACCCAGTTCAGGCAGCTGCTCCACCCAAGTCTCTCATCCTCCTTTCTTCAGGCCCAGCAGCTTCATTTACCGGTCAATGAAAATTCCAGCTCTTCACACACTTTCTCTCCCTTTTCTCTCCTTGGCCTTTTAGTCTTACTATTTCTAAAACCTCACAAGCACAGAATCAATTTGAATCAACATATTTTCTTAGCTACTCCCTTCCTATTAGACACAGGTTATTAACACTTGCTTCTGTCTGTAAAATGTTCTGTAAACCAAACTTCCAAATGATGAAACATCTTGCTCTAGGAGTTAATCCTGAGGGTTAGTGAGGATTCCATCTCCCAGAGTCTCAACCATTCATTGTAGTCTCGAGATTATTTCATACTTGGGTTTACATAAGAGATGTCTTCTCCATTAGTGTCCTCTTTTATGGCCTATGTCAGTAGTCAGCAAGTTTCCTGAAACAATCCTGGTGTCAGGATTTCTGCACTTTATGGAAGGGAAGGTGGAAGAGGAAGAAGAAAGAAAGGAAGGGAAGGAGGCAGGCAGGCAGAGCAAATGCTCACAAGATATGTGTTGAATAATTGAAGGAATGACTCTGGGATCATTAGCCCTATTTTATAGATCAGGACCTAAGGTTCAGAAAAGTTAAATAGTTTGCCCAGAAACACAGTAATGGGTTGACCTCAAGTCTTTGAATCCAGTTCCACTACTCTTTCTCCTACACTTACTGGGAAACTGGTCTAGCTTAGTGCTATTCAAATACCAGTTTTCAAGGATAAAAGGGGCTTATGGCATAATGTAAACTAATTCACTGCTTCCTTCATCAAAGTCTTGCTAAGAAAACACGCTAACCAGACTAAACAGTGTGCTTAGTGACTTCACATTCTGGCATAAGTTCCTAATGTCTTCAGAAATAGTTCACCAACTGGTAGCTGATCCATGGGCCACACTTTTTAGTAATGTGGGTCTGTTGATCTCTAGCCTAACCACATGGCTTTAAACTCCATGTCTCATCATTTCAGATGCTCTCAACATCTAGATGGAGCCCTCAGGCTTCCCAGAGTCCACCACCTATTTTGATTATGATCCTCAGAGCTTCCTGTGTGAGAAAGAGACCTTCACCTTTGCCACCTTCAGCACCACCATCCTGTACTGCCTGGTGTTCCTCCTCAGCCTGGTGGGCAACAGCCTGGTGTTGTGGGTCCTGGTGAAGTATGAGAGTCTGGAGTCCCTCACTAACGTGTTCATCCTCAATCTGTGCCTCTCAGACCTGGTCTTCTCCTGCTTGTTGCCCATGTGGATCCTGGCATACCACTGGGGCTGGGTGCTGGGAGACTTCCTCTGCAAGCTCCTCAACCTGCTCTTCTCCACTAGCCTCTACAGCAGCATCCTCTTCCTGACCATCATGACCATCCACCGCTACCTGTCTGTGGTGAGGCCCCTCTCATCCTTGCGCATCCACCCCCTCCAGTGCCGCGTGCTGGTCACCATGGCTGTGTGGGCAGCCAGCATCCTGTCCTCCATCCCCGATGCTATCTTCCACAAGGTGTTTCCTTCAGGCTGTGATTATTCAGAACGCCGGTGGTTCCTAGCCTCAGTCTACCAGCACAATGCCTTCTTCCTGCTCTCCGTGGGGATTATCCTGTTCTGCTACGTGGAAATTCTCAGGACCCTGTTCCGCTCGCGGTCCAGACGGCGCCACCGGACAGTCAGGCTCATCTTCACCATTGTGGTAGCATACTTCCTCAGCTGGGCCCCCTACAACCTGATCCTGTTCCTGCAGACACTGCTGAAACTTGGAGTCATCCAGAACTGCCAGGTCAGCCAGCAACTGGACTATGCCTTGCTCATCTGCCGTAAGGTTGCCTTCTCCCATTGCTGCTTCAACCCTGTGCTCTATGTCTTTGTCGGGGTCAAGTTCCGCAGACACCTCAAAGGTCTGCTCCGGCACGTCTGGTTCTGCAGGCAACAGGCACCCAGCCCTCCCCCGTTCCCTCACCCTCCGGGTGTCTTCACATATGAGGGCGCCTCCTTCTACTGAAAGGGGATTTGGTGGTGTGCGTGGAGGTGGACAGAATTGCCGGAGGGGAGCAAGGAGAAGCAGAGCAGGAAGGAGCGTGGCAGAGGCGTGACCTGGTGGAATGCTGCAGCTGCAGGGGCAGCATGAAAGAAACACCTCGCACCAGTGTGCCCCCTGCCTCTGCAAAAGAGTGACTCCCCACCTGGAAACTGTATCCACCTAGAAAATGGTTTTTTGGATTGGGTTCATCCTTCATTCCTCCATTTATTCATTATTTTAGAATGGATTTATTATTGCTTGGTTCAGAAGGCTCTCAGACATGAAAGAATTCTCAGAAAGAAGCAACCTTCAAGACTTTATGAGGATCTGAAATTCAATGTGTATGATAATCATGCAGATGCAGGCTGCTGGCAGATGCTTTCTCCCCCCACTGACTGTAGGGTTGTCCTGGGTGGTTTTGGCTCTGTATTCCTCAGTGACTGATGAATGAGACTGGATCGAAGGCAGGACAAAAGTAATCACATCCTCAAATAAGCCTAGTCAGAAAGAAATGTGGAAACTAAAAACCCACAACTGGACTGGAGATGTGTTTTGCATTGCAGTTCCAGTTTCTAAAACATGAACTAGCAGTTGCATATTTAGTCCATAAATCTCTTACTGATGAAAAAATGATTGCAATTAAGTGCCACTTTCTGCTTAAAGCACTTATTTGGAAAATAAAATGATGATGAGGTATGGTTGCTCCCCTCCAGGTGCCAACAGTCCAGCTGTGAAAGTGCAAATAAGTAATCACCTACCTGGGCAAAGGCGTCCAGAGTGAAGATTCTTCATGAATAACAGCTGAAGAACATCTCGTCCTATCCAGGTGGACATTGAACTGACACTTCAGATTCACCCCTTTCCACGCCAAGTGGTCTCTCCCTGCTTAGTTGATGGCACCAGCTTCCCCAGTCACTCATGCTCCAAACCTGAGTGATCTTAGAGCCACATTACTTTCCCCCAACTCCTATGGCCAAGTCCTACTGACTGACATTCCCACTTGTTCTCGCCTTTGCAGACCCATGGTTCCATCCCCAGTCAGCCTCACTTCCTCAGCATCTCTCTGCTGTGCATCTCTTTCCCCACTAGCAGTCCTCTGCATTGACATCAGGGTGCTCCAAAACCTGTAGTGGCTTCTCAGCACTTTCAAATAAGGCCCAAACACCTTAGCAGTCTTTCCGGGCCCCTACAGTCTGACACCAACTACCTTTTCCATTCTTATTCCACTCTAATCCTCCACCCCAAGCAGCTTGGGATCTAACCACTGGCCCATTTCCAGTCACCCTTCTCCCAGTCTCCTCTGGGCCTTTGTCATGCTGTCACCTGGGACACTTGTCATTCTACTCCTTAGCCTATAAGCCTCAGCTGAAAGGGCAGCTCCTTCAGGAAGCCCTCCCCAGTCAGTCTGCAAATCAGAAGAACATTTTCTGGGTTGCTGTGGCACTCTGCTTATCCTCTCGAAAGTGGTATTTGTCACTTGCCACCATGTATATGTCATAGTTACACACTTGCATGTCCTAGCTGCCTGCCCCACCAGACTGAAAGCTGCCTGAGGACAGGCCTCTGGTGTTGCACTCTTCCAAGCATGGCCTGGTGTGCTATCACAATGTACGAGTGGGAGCAAAGAATGACAGCTGTCATTTTTCTCCTAATAAATGACTTTTGGGGAGCTATGCCCATGGCACACAGTCTAGCTTTCTTGCCTCAGGCTGCTGCTTTACAAATATTAAACTTTCTTCCCTGTGAGACTCTCAAAGCATATTGTTTATCCTTCTTTGCGGCATTGGCTATACTCAGGCTTGCTTTTTAGTTAAGGGTACACATGCCTGCCTCTTACACTGTCCCGTAGCTTTATATCCAAGGACGTAGATAAAAACTACCCTCTAAACTTTCCCAAACCACACAGACCTGGTACCAATCTGTGAACCTCACTCAGCTTTGCAGTGGGTCTTTGGAAAAGCTCCCCAGGTGATCTTGATGTGCACCCCAGTTAGGAACATCTGGCTACAGCTCCTTGGAAATGGAATACCAGAGTCTTCCATAGTCCCTTGAGCAGGACTTTGTATACAGTAGGCATTCCACATATGTCCTTGTTGAAAAAGTAGCTACTAATACAGCCTCAGCTGGAGCCCAGAGGGCTCATAGGGCATTTTCCCTTTCAGTTCCTGCTGAAGTTTTGGTGATACAGCTGCCCTTGGGTAGCCAGACTTGGCTGGGGAGGAGTAGGGGTCTGGTTTAGGAATCAGGCCAGTAGTACCTGCCGAGAGGGCTGGGCGGTGCACCAGTGAAAGGATGACACTTTCATGGATTTCCTGACCAATAGGTGGGGCCATTACTCACCATGGATGGAAGAGACAGCCCATGGGAGGAGACAATGAGGTAGTTGGGGGGTCAGAGCTAAGCCTATTGGCTTCCGGTCAGGCCAAACACTCAGTGCCCCTTCAGACTGATATTATTAAAATTGTGTTCAACTTTTATTCAGAGGGCAAGCTGAGCCCAGGGAGAAGGGCAGAGGACTCCAACTCACACATGCACTTGTCTAAACCAAAGCACTGCAGCTTTTGAGCCCACTCGTCACAGAAGGCAGGTTTGGGGATATGTGCCACTACAGAGCATGCCCTTTGAGAGGTCCACTCTATTGCATCCTCAGCCCATCCCATTTCTTCCCATCCCAAGGTGTTTATCAAAGTATTTCTTTCAACACATACAGCCATATCCCTGGAGCACCTCATTAAATACAATCATGTCTCTTCACATTTTTAGTGATTTTTGGCATCTCCAATGAACTAGCTCCCAGGTTAGCTTTAATCAAGGCTCTTCTCCTAATCTAGCTCCTTGAGAATCCAAGGGAAGAGGCACAGAGAAGAGGTGTGAGTGGGAAGACAGAAGGGCGTCCTATCAGAAAGGGAGCCATAGGTGGACAGCCCCAGAGAGCTACACACCAGCAGCCACACTTGGCCATCTTTGACCTCACCCACCATTGGCCACAAACTCCTGCTTTCCCTTCCCTCCACACACTGAAACCACTGTGCAACCTCAGCTAGGCTCCTGCAGACTAGCCCTCCCCCTCCAGTCAAAAAAAGTGCTCTGGACCCAGGGTTACATACCTCCTGCCATTCCTGGTATGAAAGAAATCCACAAGGGTAGTGGCCCTTCACAGCATCTCCACCTCCACACTCTCAGACAAAATCAGGGGAGGAACCTCACTGATCTCTGAATAGAAATGTAGCCAGGGAAGCCTCAGACCTCAGATGACCCCAGCCAGAGTAGAAGTTCCTTAAGGGGCACAAACCCCATATTACATGTCCAGAAACTCCCTCAGTGACCAGCAATGTTTGTAATTGGTTGAGTAAGTGGATAGAGACCATTTTTTTGTTTTTTTTTCTACTTCTGTTCTTCCCACACCTGCTTACAGGACATTTCCCAGTCAACACCAGTACTGCCCCATGGGCTTCCTATGAATCCTTCTCCAGGGCCCACCAGCCAAGACATTGCCTGGTTTATTGAACTCCTGACAGCTTTCATTTGTGAACCCTGCCTTTGATGGGACAAAGAGCCCTATGAGTGTGGAAAGCCCAGTAGAACAGATCCCTAAGGTAAACTCTCTGAGAAAGCTCTTGGGATTTGATCCCTGGACCCAAATTCCAAATTCAAGCTCTTTTACTTAACCCACTGTGACCTTGGGACTCTCAGAGCTTTGTTGTCCTCAGCTATAAAACTGTGTAAATGCCAACAGCACAAAGACAGATTCTACCCACAATGGAGATGAATATTAGGTCATGTGTATTAAAGTACTTGCTTCATGAATGATTCAGCCCCACACAAACAGGAATTACTATTATAATTATCTCATAAAAGCAGAAAGCATCATCGTATCATACACACAAATAAGTGATTAGCATGTATTGACTTACCTCTGGCTGGTTATGTTCCCCTCATTTCTACCCACAGTCATATAAAATTCCTAAAAGTTCTCTGCTTCTGGGACATCTGGGTTAGGATTTCGGGTGAAAGGAGGGATACAGAAGATGGGCTTGGAGGTAAATTGTGGAACAAGCCATGTGTGGGTCAGGATATTTGGAAAATGGCTCCATTTAGGCCTTTGCAAAATTGTCCAGGAGGCCACATCTGTCTTGAGTCTTCCATGGCTAAGTTTGCTGTTCTTATCCCTCTTCTGGCCTGGCCCCCAGGTCTTTTATCTTCAAGTCCAGGCTTGTTTTCCTATCTCATATCCATTGTGTCAGAACAAGTACCTACCAGAGATCCACCCTCCAGTTGAAAGGAATGATACGCTTCCTTGCTAGGAATGTCAGGCATCCTGAAAACTTGGTGGGAGATACTTTACAGATTTGGGGAAGAGTTTTGGAGGGAGGAGGATTATCCTAACTTCTCACCAAATTACTCTGAGTACAGACCTCCTCTCTCCACCTTGGGAACACCCTGGATTTTAGGTATGGGGTTGTTGCAATCCCCTTGCACACATTCCTGGCACTTCCAGAAAAAAGTGTGTCCACAGGAACCAAAGGAGGACAAAGGTGGCCTGGTTACTTGCCTTTGACCATTTCAGAAAATCAGACTTGAGCATCACTCATGCTTGGAGAGAAGTCAGAGACAACAGATGGGCATGGGAAATTGGATGGTTGTTAGGGATTAGGGACAGAGGTAGGGGTGAGAAAGGGATAATGAAGACCTCTAGGAGGTCTCTGGCTGCATTTGTGCAAAGACAGTGGGAAACCCATGTTGCAGGGAGTGACATCACAAAGATGAATTAGTCCCACTCTCAAGTTGGCCAGCCTCTGGTCATTCTTATATGGGTAAAGGCTTGCATAGGATTACTTCAGTCCCAGGGACTTCCTGGCCCTTGTCCTAGATGATCTGAATGAACGCTCTTGACAAAGAAAATGACCTGGCTTGATCATCCACACAACTGGTAATGTGTACCTTAAACATGTCATTAAAACAATACCATGGTACTTTGCAGTGAACTATGGGAGTCTGGGGAAGGAAATACCCACCTGCATGTGCTCCCTCCACTTTGGTTACAATGTTTCAGCACTCTGCTTCTGATATTTTCCAATTGTAATAATAATGTGAGTTCTAAAAACAGAACATTACTAATTTTTCAAAGCATATTTTGTTTATTTCAAACTTAGAGGAAACCCACAAATGTGACCCCTAATTGGAATTCACATCCACTTTTATGGTGGGTCTGTAGCAAGCCACTGCCCCAATTTGAAGCTTACTTACTCAACTCAACTGGAGAGGTTTGAACTCTGACTTCTAAGATCTCTTCACATGATTGAAAATAAAGTCTATGGGTCTATAATTTCATGGGTTGCATTTCCATGAGGCTCTTCAGGGGATACAAAGCTATAGCTTAGGGCATGTTATGGGTTGAATTGTGTCCACCACCCCCAAACAAATCAATATGTTCAAGTCCTAGCCCCCAGTACCTCTGAATGTGACCTTATCTGGAAATTGGGTCATTGAATATATAATTCATTAAGATGAAGTCATACCAGCCTTGGACAGGCCCCTAATCCAATATGAATAGCATCTTTATAAAAAAGGGGAAATTTGGACACAGACATCTACAAAGGAGAATGGCATGTGTTGATTGGAGTTAATGTTACCACCATCAAGGAGCACCAAAGATTGCCAGTAGCCCCCAGAAGCTAGGAGAGAAGCAGGGAACAGATCCTCCTCACAGCTTCAGAAGGAAGCGGCCCTGCAGACACATCAGTCTCAGACTTCCAGCCTTAAGAACTTAAGAACTATTGTTTAAGCCACCCAGTCTTAAAGTGAGACTTTATTATGGAACCCTAAACAGTCTAATACAGGGCACAAATGTCAGTGAGTATGTGGAGAATTCCAGTGCATCTTAGAACTCCTCATGAGGTTTCAGCGTCTCCCTCACCCATACAGAAGACTGTAGCTGAAGATATGCACAGGAGATTGCAAACTGACTTTTACTGAGACCTGTTCTGTATTGTGCCCATACATTTCCACATCTCACAGCCATCCTGAGAGGTTTCTATTTCCCTACTTAGACCAAGGAGGACATAAGGTCTCAGAGAGGCCACAGTCCAACATCCAGGGATGGTTCTCAATCTAGGCAGCATGCTAGATCACATGGGGAGCTTGAAAAAATATTGGGTCCCACCCCGAGAGATTCTGCTGTAATTGGTCTGGGGTGTGCTGGATTTTAAAAGCTTCCTGATAGTTCTAATGTAGAGCCAAATTTGAGATACGGTGTATTTATTCATTTGGTGATTTACTCAATAACTATTTATTGAGCACCTACCACATGCCAGACAGTGTGCCATGTGTCTTGTGCACATTATTCCACATGCTCACCACAACTTTGAAAGGCAGGCATTGTCTCTTTTACCCAGAGGAGAAAAGAGTGGCTTGGAGAGATAAACCACTTGCTCAAGCTCATGGGCTCAGTGAGAGTCAGATCAGGGATTTTCAGCTCAGGTCTATCTTGTCCCCAGATACCTACCCTTTCTACCACATCATTCTACTTCTCCAAATAAGGGGTGTGCCCATCAGGACTCAGCTATAATCAGCAGAAATCACCTGTAGTTGACATGGCAGAAGGGAAATATATGGAAAAGATACTGGGCCTGATTACCTGTGATTGTGTCAGAGGTATATCATGATATCTGCAACTACACTGCAAATGATCCTGCAAAAAGAAAAAGAAAGAAATTTATATAATTATACATAAAAATGGGTGAAATAAAACAGAACAGTTTTTATTGAAAGAAAGAGAAAAGATGCTGGGCATCTAACAAAACTCATAAGAAGGCAGGAGATGGTGATGGTAGCAGTGGCGGTGGCAGTGGTGGTGGTGATGGTGGTAGTGGTGGTGGTTGTGGTGGCGATGGTGGTGGTTATGAAAGTGGTGGTGGTGATGGCGGTGATGGTGGTGGTGGTAGTGGTGATGGTGGTGATGATGGTGGTGATGGTGGTGATTGTGGTGGTGGTTGTAGTGGTAGTGGTGGTAGAGGTGGTGGTGATGAAAGGTGGTGGTGGTATTAGTGGTGGTGATGATGGTGTTAATAGTGATGGTGGTGGTGATGGTGATAGTGGAGATGGCTGTGGTGGTGATGATGGCAGTGATGGTGGTGATGGTGTTAGTGGTGGCAATAGTGGTGTTAATGGTGATGGTGGTGGTGGTGGTAGTGAGGGTGATAGTAGTGGTGGTGATTATGGTGATGGTGGTGGTGGGATGGTGGCAATGATAGTGGTGGTGGTAGTATTAGTGGTGGTGGTGGTGGTGGTGGTGGTAGTGTTAGTGGTGGTGATGATGGTGATGGTGGCAGTGATAGTGACAATGATGTTAATGGTAATGCTGGTAATGAAGGCAACGTAGCCAGCAGTTATTCAGCACTAGCTTTTTATTAAGTACCATATTACAGTGCTTGTTTTGCTTTAATGCATTTAATACTCACAAAATTCATTTGAAATTGCTGTTATTGCCTTCTTTATAGATGAAAAACGTGAAGCACAAACTGGTTAAGCAAATTACCCAAAGTCACACAGAGAGGATTCAAGTCTAAGCCTTCAGGCCACTGCACTGTGCCTCTTTCTGTAAGCCTATTAACATTTCTAGGCTTTAGTTTCTTCATGTGTAATACAATGAATTAGATCAGAAAGTTTTAACCTGGAATGTCTGGGAGGAATCACCTGGGAATGTACTTAAAAATATATATGCCAGACCCTTGCCCTCATCAGCAGTTCTGATTCAGTAGGTAATTCTAATGCTCCCAGGTAAGAACCAGTGAACCAACATACCCTTGCAGGTCCCTTCCATCTCCTCTGGTTTTATATCTGCACATGTTAGTATGTGTTTCTTGGAAACACTAATCCCTAAAAAACGCCTTGTGGCCAGTGCTGCCCGGGGTAAATCAGTCTGGGAAATGTTGCTGCCCTGTCTTAGAGTCTCCCAGTGCTGCCCTGGCCACTCTGGCCTGAGGCTACTTCATGAGGTCAAACTGTGATGGTGTGACCAGAGAGTGGTGATACCAAGTTCTGCGTGACTCAGCCTTTCATAGAAGTGCTGGTGATGTGAACTCAAGCCCAGGATTGTCAAGTTCTTCCGCTGGTCTTCCCTGTGAAATCACTCCATTGCTGTCCCTATGCTGGGCCACTGCAATAGGTCTTCCCCAGTCTTCACCTGCCACCTCCTTCAGGCCATTGTCTTTGCCATCAGTCTGGCCTGAAGGGACTGGGACAAGGATGAAGGAAGGAGTTCATTCATCTTGTTGCCACTCCATCCCAAGCTAAAACTTGCCCATCCTCTTCATTCTCACATTTTACTGAAGACATTGGTGCTAATCAAAAGAAAGGATCTCAAGGGGAAGGTGTCTGTTTGCATCTATGTTCAGAGCTCTGATGCCCAAACTACTTGTTGAAGACCCTTGTAAGGCACCTCCCTGCCCTATTCCTGCCTGCCTACCTGGGCCAGGGCCCAGCTCACCTCTTCCACCTCAAAAACTTGTCTACCCCTTAGAGTTCAGGCCTGAGAGAAGACTACATTTCTTCCTCTTAGGCCCACCTCCAACATGGTCCCATACCAGGCAGCTGGAGTACTCCATCCATTCAGGTCTACCACCACACATACTCGCACACACACACATGCGTACACAGCCCTTCCTCCGGGAAGCCCTTCTGTACTTGGCTTCCAAGTCACCAGGTCTCTTGGTTTTCCTCCTCCCACTTTCTACTTTGCTAATTGATCTCTATCTCCCTGGACTCTCACTATCACTGTGCCCACAGCATAGTCCATGGGTCTCTCCTCTTCTCTCTTAGGGATTTCATCCAGTTTATGACTTTAAAATAGCAGTTTCCAAAGTATGGCCTGAGGACGACTGGGATCCCCACGAGCCTTTCAAGGGGTCTCTGAGCTAATGCCTTTTCCAATTACATGTCTATGTGAGACTAGTTTTCCTTCACATACTGCAACCAAAGCGACAGATCACAACAGACTGAATGCAGAACAGATATGAAAATTCAGTTGTCTTCTATTAAGGCAGATACAAAAAAGATTCACAAAGATATAAACCAGTGTTATTCTTCTAATTTTTTTATTAGTCTTGTTTTTACATGAATTAATAAACATTTAAATGTATTTCATTAATTTCTAATATATTTCTAATATAGTATCTAATATATTAATTTAAAAATAGATATAACCTATATAAATAAAAGCTCTTTGGGGGTCCTTAATAATTTTTAAGAGTATAAAGGGACCTGAGATCCCACTGTGAAAGTCACTGCTTTAAATCATCTGCATATTGATAACTCTGCATTTATATCTATAGCAGCTCAAACAAACCTCTCCCCTAAACTCCAGGCTCATGTAGCCCCTGTCTGCTGCAAACCTCCATTGGGCTGTCTAACTGGCATGTGAAATCTAGTATGTCTAAAATGATGTTGATTTTTATCTAAAATGTTGATCTTAATGATCTTGATCTTCCTCTGTACACACATGACCCACATCTGCTTCTCCTATAGTCTTCCCCATTTCTTTTTTTTGCCAACTTCATTCTTCCACTGGCTAAGGCAAAAGAGCTTGAGGTCATCTTTGATTCCTTTCTTTCCCTCAGAGTTTATGGCCAATTCATGAGCAAATCTTCTCAGCTGTGCTTTAGAATCCATCCACTTCTCACCTTCATCTCTCCTGCTACCACCCTGGATGACCTATAGTCTCATAATGGTCTCCCTACTTCTCCCCCTTGCTCCTCCCCCCATTCTGCCGCTGTAATACTGGTCGCCTTGTGGTCCCTCAAACACAGCAGGCACATCTTGACTCAGAGTCTTGGTACTATTAATTCTTTCTGCCTAAAAATCTTTCAGTTATCTACAAGTTTCATTCCAAGGCTATCTCACCATGTGGGCTTCCTCAAGGCCTGACTCCTTCAGGGTAGCCAGACCTCTTACAGGAAAGTTCCCAGCTCCAGTTACATCATTTTTTGTGAGTCAGCCTTGAAAGTCACATCACATGGTGTCAATTCTGCCCTTCTCTATTGGTGGAAGCAGTCACAAGCTACCCAGATTCAAGGGGAGGGGAACTAGACTCCACATCTTGGTGGGAGAATGGCATGACCACATTGTGGAAGAACATGTCAGATAGGAAATATTATTGTGGCCATCTTTGGAAAATACAATCCGACCTGGTTTACTCTTTCCACTCCATTTTCGGTAACCAAATCTCTATTCCAGATACCACTGTTGCCTAACAAATTATTTGGAAACATAGTGCCTTAGAACAACCACTTTTGCCCATGATTTTGTGAGTCAGGAATAGAGGAAGGGCTCAGCTAGGCAGTTCTCATCCAATGTCACCCACAATGTTGCAAGAAGAGGTCAGCTGAGTCTGCTGTCATCTGATGGCTTGATTGGTCAGGATGTCCAAGATGATGCAATCACCTGGCTGACAGTTGATGCTGGTGTCAGCTGGGAGTACCACTGGGCTGTAGTCATGGCTTCTCCTGCAGAGAGTTCTCAGAGAGTCAGACTTAAGTGATATCCAGCTTTGCCCAGAAGACAACCCCAAGAGAACCAGGTGGAGACTGTGGCCTATTCTGACATAGACTCAGAAGTTACACAGTGTCACTTTTACTGCATTCTTAGGTTGCAAGCCATTCACCAAGACAGGCCCAGATTCAAGGGGAGGAGACGGAGTTTGCAAAAACGTTGCCTTCTCATAGAGACATTCCTCTTCCAGACCCAGCATTGCAATTCCTTTCCTCTGCTTTATTTTTCCTCCATAGTACATGTCACCTTCTAATTTATCATTTAAAGTATCATGTTTATTATCTGTCTCCCTCCTTTAGAATGTAAGTTCCATAGCAGCAGAGATTTTTGTCTATTTTGTCCACTAATGAAACCCCAGCATGTAGACCAGAGGTCAACAAACTACTTCCACATGGGCCATATCTGACCTGCTGCTTGTTTTTGTAAATAAAGTTTTCTTGGAACACAGCCATGTCCATTCATTTTGTATTGTCTATGGCTGCTTTTGCACTACAATGGCAGAGTTGAGCAGCTACAACAGAGACTGTATAGCCCACAAAGTCTAAAATATTTACTAACTGGCCCTTCATAGAAAAAGTTTGTTGACTCCTAATCTAAAACGATGCCTGGCATGTAGCGGTAGCTCAGTAACTATTTGTTGAATGAATGAATAGCTGTGATTCAACCAAATACAACTTTTCCATTATCAAACAGAACTCTGTTTTAGCTTTTAAGTCTAAAACAGGAGGCAGGGCACTAAAAGTCCTGTTTAGATGGTTTTTATAAAATAAACATTCTGCCCAAAGGTATCCCTTACAAGATAAATGCAGTGCATATGACTGTGAAATGACAAATCTTCAGCTACAATTCCTTCCCAGGCTTCTGCCAGAGGCTCGGTTTTAAACATTAAGAGGTTCACCAAAGTCCTATAGTATAGGACTTTGTCTTTCTTTCTTGGCTTACCCTGTATTTTCAAAGCTTATTTGATCACAGAGCCCTATCTTCTTCATGAAACACCCTTGAACATCCAGGGAACTAACTGTCTTATGAATGACTATATAATTTATTGGCAAAAATGGGACACCACGGAGAGTGAAGGGAGGTGCCAATAACATTCATGCTGGGATAACACAGCTCTCCTCATGAACCAGGAAGTATGGTCACCCTATTATGTGGGAAATACTATTTTCTATGACAATAATTCAAAATGGGAAAAGGAGTGAATCCATATCATCAAGAGCTTATTTTAAGTTTTCAAAGGTTTTCAATTGTTGTTGGGGCTGGGGAATTGAGGAGAAAAGTTGATAGTATAGTCATGGAGAAAAAGCTCTGGAAAACATACATGTTAGAATTAAAAAACGTCCAGTTCTGGAGCACTGAAGTCTAGCTCCTTCTGCATTGCTGACAGGCAATTACTGAAAAGCAGTGTTCTGTAGGGGAAGGTGACTCAATGAATTTGGAGCTGCTGATTATGGAGTCAACTTTGGATTCCCATTGCAGGTCTTACACTCAAATTTTCCAGAAGGCTGATATGACTAGAGGCCATCAAGAAAAGCTTGACTCTTTAGAACTGAGCTACCAGATCAGGCCACCAGCATGTGTGGCATCAAGCCCTGGCCTGCTAAATAGGGACCAAGATGGTGGGTTCCCTTGGCTGTCCCACATAAAAAGCTGTCAACATAGTGGTTAACAGCTTAAACTGTATAATCAGATAGAACTGAGCTCAAATCTGTTTCTATCACTATTAGCTTTTGACACTGGGCAAGTTGCTTTGCCTCCCTAAATCTCAATTTGCTTATCTTCTTAAAATATATAATTACGTATCATGAGACTGATACGAGGATAAACTTAAACCATGGGTAAAATACACTTAACATAGTGTCCTGCACATGCAAATTTCCTGGAGAAAAGGAACAATCACAGAGAGCCTCTTCCCTCCACGGGGCTGTGCATAGGGTTGGCCTCTTGTGAGAGACTCCTCTTCTGCTGCATGTGAAGACAGTAAGAGATGAGGGATTTTGGTGATTTTGAATCTGATGTCGTTACCTAATGTGTATTCACATCAGAACACAAGAATATGCTGAGTTTGTTTGAACGAATATAGTTGTAAACACTCAGCTTTATCAAAAAGAAAATCTAAGTTAAACTGCCTGAATAATAGTGATTTTTAAATCTCCTTCCCTCTATCTGAGACAGTGTGTTGGGTAGGCAGAGAACTCCTCAAGAGCCCCTGGTTCTCCCCTGGCCTCCACCACCTACCAGCTGGGAAACTTGGTACTTAACTTCTCTAAGCCTTAGTCTCCCCATCTATAAAGGAGATATAATTAATCCTACCTACATTAGAGTTGTTTTAAGTATAACACTGCATGTGTTTTTTTGGCTAGGGTTGGGCATATAAATATTGGGTCCTCAATAAATACTGGGTTCATCTCCCTCTTCTTTCCAAATACCTTTTAGGTCTAAATTTTAAACATGGGTGTTGGGATAAAATGACTGATATTAAAAACTCCCATTCTTAACATCTCACAAAACTGTTTAGATTGTGGTTGGACGAATGCTTCCCTTCTGCCATCTCCTTCCTCCCCTCGCCACTTCCCTTTCGTATTTTTGAACTAGAAAATGGAAATCACTTCTTCCCAACCCTCACTGTTGTCTATGCCTGATTTATAAAAGATGGCTAATGACATACCGTAACCTAAACTTAACTGGTAAATCTATTTCCTTTCCTATATTATTCTACTCATAATGCTCTTTATTTAGCCCAATATATCAAAAATAGTATTATTTCAACACGTAGTCAATATAAAAATATTAGTAAGCTATTTTATCTTCTTTTCTCAGTCTTTGGAAGTCAGGTGTATTTGCACTTAACAGTACTTACAGGTACTATTCAACCCAAACTAGCCACATTTCGAGTTCTCGAGGGCTACACGTGGACAGCACTGCTTTCAAGATCCCAGACAAATGACTTGTGGCTACACGTGCCCGCGGTAATTGCACGGGTTAATCTGCGGTGGGCTCCGGCGCGGGGCCAGCGGGCGGGGCAAACCTCGGCTCTGCGGAGCCCGCTGGGAGTCTTGGTCGGCCTCTGCCTGCCCGCGGGGCCGCTGGGAGTCGGAGGCCTCGCCCTGCGGAGCATGCCGGGAGCTGTAGTGCGCGCCCGCTCGCGGCGGGCTCTGCGTGTCATGGCTGCCCACGCCGCGGTCGGCTGCTTTTCCGCTTGGCCCCAGAAAGTTTCCGTTCTGCCCAGCCGTGGACCCACAAACGCGTAAGTGCCGCGGGGGACCGGCCGGACTTTGGGGGTGCCTGAACCGCTGTCGGCCCTGGAACCGAGAACTTCCCGCCGGGCGCGGCTTGTCACCTGTTGCCCTCACCGTCCCCGGCTTTCCCGGCCCTCCCACAGACCCCGCCCGCGCCCTTGCCTTGGCCTGGTGGGCCTGGCAAGCACCTGCGGCCGGTGAAGCTGACCTGGAACCCGGGCTGCCCCTGGTGATCAGTTAGAAAGACCCCTGAACACCAGTTCCAAGACCCCCGACGGCCCTCAAAGGGGCCCACCGTGTGGGGGTGTCGAAGCAAGCCTTGGATCCTTGAGGCATAGCAGGATGGGTCCTGGAGTTTTGCTTGGATTGTCCAAGGGGCTGCTGACCTTAAGAAGCACAGTTTCTGCCTCAGCTGGGCCGTGACAGGCCCGACCTTCACCTTTCCAGACTCCACTGATGCTCCCGTCTCCCTCATAACATAAGGGGACTATTTCCCTTCACCTGGGGCTGTCCTCAGGCCACAGCCCTTTCTCTTTACCCAGTGCCCCTAGTGCCCGGGTGCAGAGTCTCGAGCTAGCCCTCGGGTGATCTTTCCTGAAGCACCTGTGGATTTGTGAACTGTCTCTGGTGTGGTTGCAGGGGACTTGGGCTAGAGTCTGTGCTATTCAGAACCTAGACTGTGGCAGTAAGGGATTTTTTTAAGAAAAGCATGTGTGGTTAATACAGTAACCACGTGGCTCCTTGTTAAAGCACATGTGTTTTCTAATGACCCTTGTCACTCTCCCACTTCCCATTGGCTGTCCCCACCAGAAAAAAAAAAATAGAGCACATATTGAAACTGCCTGTGTTGGCCACAGCCCCTCTGCCCTTCAGGCTGTCTTACCACAGCTGTTTCCTTTTCTGGCAGAGAAATGGGTCAGGAGCTCTTTGAGGGCAGATAACCGGCCTTAATCTGCCCACTGTTCTTCTGCCACTGCAAGCCTGTGGGCTCCTCTGTAGTAAGCTTAGCTCCCCTGCCATCTGCCTAGTCTGGTTGCTGGGTTTTGCAGCTGGGTAAGAGCTGTTAGTGTGAGGTTTTCTGCTTTCGGTGGGTCCCCCCCCTTCTGAAGTGGGCCCATGTTGAGTGGGCTCCACTGACCCTCCCAGCTGTGACAGCCACTTTTTTGTAAATTATTATGCCCTGTACCAGTTGTGGGCTATTGTTATTAGTACCCTGGAAATCAGTTAATTGTCTCAGTGGTGGGATGTAGCCTTCTTCAATTAAAAGGATCCGGAAAGGTTCTTGTTTCAGGAAACAGGTTTTCTATTTCTATTAAATATGTTCATCTTTGTGTAGTGTTTCATTTAATTTTTAAATTCTTTTCAATACTTTATTAGGAAAATAGTTAAACATACAGTATCATTGAAAGAATTGTATAGTGAACATATACCCACCTGTTATAATGTAATTCTACAATTAATAATTTACTTAGATTATTTTTGCTGTTGCTCTAGAGTCGATTCTCCAGCTGCTTTTTGGATGGTCTTTGCTCCTTGTGACTGGTTTTGCAGCACCCACGTGGGTTCAGGAGCCACAGTTTTGGCCTGATCCCTTTGGGGGATGGGATGGTCCATAGATGTTTGTGATGAGAAGAACCACCCAAAGCAGAGCAAGATCAGAGCAGCTGGTGACTTTGACCCAGGTTGGTCACCAAGGCCATGGGCTGCTATCTCCAGAACACACAATAGGCACTAAAGAAATGGCAGTTCCCCTTTTCTTTTTAGGGGGGAGGCTTGGCTGATGGGTAACCTGTGCTTTCTGGTGATTCCAAGGATAACATTGGTGAGTCAAGACTAGAATGTCTTGAAATATGAGGCAGAGAAAGTGTGTTGTCTAGCTATGGTCTCACTGTGAAAATCACTGGTAGGAACTCAGTTTGCAACCACATTCACTGGAGCAGCCCCAGGCAGCTAGCAGGTAAGGTTCATTAGCTGGTGTCTAACCAGCCAGAGGCCACCTGTGAGCAGGGATAAGTGGAGTCTGGCTTTGTCAGTATCTGCTCGCCGAGTGGCTGGATGTTATTACTGTCTTGTTCAAAAGATGAACAGTGTTTTCCGTTTGTGACCTCAGTGCCAGTTGTTTGTTTCAAAAGCTCTTGACCGGTTGTAAGAGCCTCTGTTTGAACAACTAAATAAATCAGTAGGCTGTGTACTGAAATATTTCCATGGGTCTGTGTTCATCTTCTTGCTGTTTTTAGATGTGTCACTTTACTGTCCCCAGAAGAGATTCATCCTCAGAGTGCATGGACTCCATGGCTTTTAGAAGATGAGGGTGGCAGAGATGGGCTTGGTTGGGCAAGAGGCATTTTTCCCTTCTTCGTCACATCAGACCCAGCCAATCTGAAGGTTTTAGTGACCACTGGTGATCCTTCCTGTTCACAGAGGTCTTGGTGACATTTGAAAGATACCAAAGTGTGATAATAACAATATCTTCCTGTTTCTAGTTGGGCCAGATCCAGTGTTCAGGGATGAGGATGTGTACATCACTGTGGTTCTGAGGAAAGGCTTAAGGAGAATCTGTGGTCTGGTTATAGTACTGTGGCCCTGAAGCGGGTTCTTGGGCCCAAGGGCGGATTTGGGCAACTACCTCAGGAGCCTGGGGTACTGCACCCTTGGCCTGGGGCAGAAAACTAACTTAGGGGAGCCCTTGGAATCTAGAAGAAAAACCTGAAGCAAAAAAGCCTTCCAAGCAAGCCATTAGTAGGCAGAGGCTAAGCCACGAGGAGGATCCCTGTAAGAGGTCCACAGTGGGTTGCACACCTGAACCAGTGGTGGTCGTTTAACATGGAGCTACAAGGGAATTTCCTCAAGCTGAACCTGTAGCCCCAGGGTGCTTTTCCCAGGGCATCTGCAGACTTGGTCAGGAGCAGGGAGGGGGCCCTTAGAAGCCTCAGCCAAAGTTAGCCACTGAGAATGCTTCTTTTTCTGCCTCTCTACCTCATCCATGAAGGAAGGTAAAAGGTAACCTTCCCACATTGTGCCTGAACACACACACACATACACATTCACGCATACATGCCTGCACATAGGAAGAGGTCAATAACTTCCCCAGAAGTTATTTTTGCTAAAATTGCCTGAGAATACTTTGATGAGCTAAACATAACAACTCAGTCACACACAGCATGATCTTTATCACATTATTCATTCCATACTAAATAATGGAAATTTCACATAGCTAGTCTGATTGCAATATCCAAATAGGGCCCAAATTGGCAAGACTCATCTACAGTTGATAGAAGACAGTTTTTTCTTGCCCATTGCTACAACTCCAGCTTCAGAGCCATCCTGGGTCTACCTTGCCCCTCCTGTCTGCCAGCATGACCCACCCCCTGCCCCATCTGCACCCAGGTTGCTCTAGTCACCCATATTGCACAGCAGAACTCAGATCTATCAGTACCTCCCATAACCTTGCAGTGTTCCTGTTTGATGGCTCTAGATCCAACTTCCAGGACTGGAGAGAGGAAAGGGTCTGGCGGGGAGGAGTGGGGAGGTGGTGGTAGTTCTTTCAGATAAGGTAAAGGAGGTGTCTGGGTGAGGCTGCTGTGGGGTTGGAGCTGTGGGGTATACTGTCTCCTGTAAACACACTTAACCCATCCAATCCCTAAACTATTCCATCCATTCTGGGAAAAAATTCCATAACACTTTCAAAATTATGGTGATACCATGTATATAATTACAACTTGATTTTTAATGCATTATTTTAGTCCACATAAAGTAATTTATGCTCAATAAAGGAAAATTGAAAATCAGAGAAATAGAATTTTTTAAAAATTTACTCACATTTCCCACTATTGAGGGATAATTATGATTAGTTACATGTTGGTACATTTCCTAATACATTTCTGTACCAAAAGTTTGGTTTGTGGAGCAAGAGACTATGTGTTTGGTTTGTCTCATTCAACAAGCAATGTATTCGGGCTCTCCAACTGTCAGAATTGTGCTAGGTGCTGAGGGAACAGCGAGATTCAGTTCATAACCATCGTTGGCTGGACTGACCCTCTTGACTCTCTCTGGTCAGGAGAATTGCCGGGCATATGATTGTGGAGCTGTGCAGCTTTCCCCACCTTTGTGGGGTTTGTCCTCTGGGGGCAGGAGAAGATGGATCAGTTGAGTTCTCAAGTGTTTGTGCAGCTGTTCCAAAGACTGCCCAGATTGTCACATGTGCCACTGTGGCCTCCTGGATGTTTATTCTGGGCTTTCTAGTGGCAGGTCCTCAGCCCTGCAGCCTCAAGTATGTATGTGTGACTCCTTCTGGAGCAACTGAAAAAGAGCTTTCCCCAAGCCCAGAGGCCACACCTCACAGCCACAGATCCCTGCTCTCCTGGGTCCAGGCTGGAATCAGGACCAGGTTTGTGTGTGTTCCGGGAGGAGTGACCAAGAAACCTGGATTGTTGGTGGGGAGGGAGAAGTCAAAAGGAGATTCAAGAATTGATGGCAAAGTCATCCTTTAAGAAAGAGAAGATTGCCAGCAAGAGGGAGTGTTTGGAAAAGATGTCAGGCATTCAGTTGGTCAACACTTTAATTATAGGTCTAAGGAGGTTGATTCACCTAATGAGCCTTTGTTCATCTGTGTTGAGATGTCTGCTTGGGACTGGCCTCTCATAACTCCTGAGCACTCTCCTAGGCACCCTCCTGAAGCTCTGGGTGAGGGTAGCCGGCCTGCCCCCTGACAACTTCAGCACTGAACCAGCAGGACCACCAGGCCTTCAAAGCTTCAGGTACCAGCCAAGTGCCCCCACTTAACGTAGATGGTAACTAGGTAGATGCTGTTGGGCGTGCTGAGCCAGGCCGAGGCAGCAACTCTAACAAAGAGGCTTTCTGCTTTTGACTGATCTTAAGCATCTTTGTCAACATTCTTCCTTGGTAAGGACAGAATTTACAACTGGAATGCTCCACCTTGTTTGGGAGTTGGGGAGGAGCCCAACAGGATGACGGTTACCCCTCTGGGTCAGTTCTTAGCTTTCGTGTTAGGTGCAAGTGTGAACACGTTTGAAGGCGGGGCAGAGTTGTCTTCCACACCCCAAACCTCCTCCTCCCCACCCTGTTTGGATCCTTCTTTCCTACTGTGGCTACTCAAAGGCTATATTGCTTCTGCCTAAGCCAGTTCTGGGCAGCATGAATATTAGTCATCAGCATCATAGTGTAAATAAGTTCATGGGTCAGTCAGTGTGTCTTTATATCTTAATTTGGGACTAAACTGCTCTCTCTATCTATATTTGAAGGCACTTAGGGCAGCTGGGCAGGTATAGGAGGAATTTGGAGGTCAGGGAAGGTCTTTTAACCTCTAAAGTAATACCGAGGCTGTGACTAGGAACTCAGGCAATGGTCCCAAGTAATAAGTTTGAATTTTAAAATTGTATCTAGTCCCTTTTCCTCTTTTTCATTGGATGTTTTCAAACATTCTGGATAAGCTTAAGCCTGATTTTGAATTGTTGGCAAGAGTTCCCCCAAATTTTATAAAATGAATTTCTCTGGTATTTGAAAGAGTTTGCCAGAGATAGTCATGCAGGTTTTTACTGTCATGCAGCAAGGACCGTAGTAGATTCATGGAGGTGATTTGTACTTTAGGGGCCTTGCAAGGTGAGGAGTTGCAGGGTTCTTCCCCTGGTGTTGAAGCAGCCATGGCCATGCAGTGTGGACGGAAGCTTGAGTGTCTTCTGAGTTAGGAAAGCAGTTTACTAATGGGTTATGGAGGTCCGGTTAGGGCTGGTTCATGCCAGAAGTCTGCTATTGTGATATAAGAAATATATATTTTGTTCTTGACCCTGGTTCCTGGTCCAGAGTTTCTAAAACCCCTGGAATTTCTTGAGTGATAGGAGTGTCTTTTGTTATTCATAACATGCCCCATTCAACCAGACCTGGATTTGTGCTAATAAGATGACACTTGGTGGGCCTAGCTGCTGGCTGGGGGCTGGTTGCCAGGGAAACCAACCTTATAAGTAGAGGGTTGGAACTTTGAGCCCCAGCTCCAGACTTCTTCAGGAGTGGAGAGGGACTTAAGGTGGAGCTAATCGCCACTGGCCAGTGATTTGATTGGTCATACCTGTGTAATGAAACCTCCATGAAAACTCCTAAGTGGCAGAGTGCTGAGAACTGGGTTGGTGAACACATCAGGCTTCTCAGGGTTCCTGAGGAAGCTCCAGCATCCCCAGACACCACCCCAACTCTATGCACATCTCCCATTTGGCTCTTCCTAAATTGTATCCTTTAAAATAAACTGGTAATGATACAGGGTTTCCCCAGGTTTTGTGAGCCATTCTAGCAAATTATTGAACCTGAGGAGGGGATTGGAGCAACCCCTGATTTACAGCCAGTTGGTCAGAAGTACAGGTATTAGCCTGGGACTTGCAGCTGCTGTCTGAAGATGCAGCAGTCTTGTGGGTTGAGCCCTTAACCTGTGGGATTTGCACAGGTAGTTAGCGTTAGAATTGAATCGAATTGAAGGAAACCCTGCTAGTGTCAGAACTGGTTATTGATGTGGGAAAAAGCCACCATTTGGTTTCTGAAGTGTTGTGAGTGAAAAATAGGTCATCCCTCAACCACAGAGCAAACATCTAGGGACACAAGGAAGCTGCCCCTGGTGTGGAGAGTGCCCCATTCTGTGTCTTTTGATGGTTAGTGATGACCTCAGACCAAGGAAGAGGGAGGGCAGAATGCCACAGGTCATCCTTTCCAAATCCATGAAAACTGTCACTCCACTCATGATCTTCCAAGTCTGACTTTCTGGAACCCTGTGAGTTGGGGACCCACAGCTATGGTGGGGAAGCCCCTGGTGACCCACAGGCCCTGCAACCGATTTCTTTACCCTAGCTCATTACCTTGATGGTGACACAGGCCTTTTGGAAAATCAGCTTGTGTTATCAGCAGTTGGACACAGCTTACCCTGTGACCTGGGAACGTGGCCTCAGCTCCAAGTAGCCCAGGGTCAGGCAGAGAAGGCCTCCTGGGCTTGGGGAGGTACAGGACAGCTGCACCAAAGAGCCAGCAAGTCTTGAAGGAGCACTTTTCTGTCTGCTCAGGAAGTGGCAAGATGCCAGTTTGGTTTGCAGACATTGTTACCTTCGTGCCAGGCTCCAAAGGGCACTGGTTTCCAGGAAATGTACCTGGTTATATAGTTCATGTCCAGGTCGGAGCCTGGATGAGTTAATTCAGCATCTCTTGTTATCACTTCCTTGCCAAGCTCAACCCTCTCCCATGTGCACTCCCACTCCCTAGTTGAAGTATACACACAGACCAGTGGGCTTCATTTGAGGACTAACGGCATATTAGTCATCTTCTTCTGAGATTATTTCTTCCAGAAGCCACAAGGCCTTGTGTTGACAATTGTCAAATAAGAGAAAGGCTGATAGAAAACAGCCTTTCTGTTTGTTGTGCTGTCCACCCTGGTGCCCTTTCTCCTTTGGGCCTCTTTGAAGACCTCCTGTTCATTTTTCAGGCTTAGCCCACCTCAGTTGCCACCAGAGTGTCTGCCACTCTATCCCTTCCCAGGTGGAATGAATTTTCCCTTCCTCAGGTTCTATTGCATCTTTCTAAATTCATCATAGTGCTGCTTGCTTGTTGCAATATAATTTACACTATGTGAGTTCTGACAAATACATATATTTATCAACTATATACAGTATGTAACCACCACCATAATCAAGACAGGACCGAATTGCCCCCTTCCAGGTTTCTGCATACTCCTTTGGAGTCAGGCCCTTTCTTCACTCCTAGTGCCCGGCAACCACGGATCTGATTTCTCGCATGTTTTGCTTTTACAAGAATATCATGCAAACGGGATGGCTAAAGTTTATAGCCTTTTCAGGCTGCTTTCTGTCACTCAGCATAAAGCATTTGTTGTGTGTATCCATAGTTATTCCTTTTCATTGCTGAGTACCTCTAATTTTTTATCCATATCTCTAAATGGAATTCTCCACCATATCTAGTTATCTGGATATTTCTGTCTGTCTCCGGCTGGCTGATGCTCTGTGCTCAGAAGGCAACCTGGAGAGACACCCATGGATGGGCAGGCTGGCTTCTTATGGGCAGGATCCCAGCACTTGTTGGGGAACTTTGGTAGGTTCTCTGTGGATCCCCTAACTCTCTGGGCCCCCCTGTGGGCCTTTGTTTCCACTGAGTCCCAGTGGCACTGGCTAGTTCAAAACAGACCCGGGCCCCTGTGTCCTGTGACAAGCCCCCCCTGCCGCAGGTGCACGCTGGAATGCTCACCTAAGTATTTGGAGGAACCTGAGGATCTATTCTAGGATCTCCTTGCACTGACTCCTGGGGCAGTAAGGGGAGGATGGTGGAGGGACAGTGAGGGCAGCATGTGTCAGAGACACATAGGATGGTGCACACGACTTAGGAGATGCCAGACTTCAGGGTGTTCCTAGAAGCCAGTGGAAGTGGTTGGTCATTTGCTGTAGTGACAGTGGTTCAGCTGTAAATCCACAGGGTTTGAGATCAGACTGACCGATATTCAAATCAGTTACACTCTTTACTGGCCTATGGCCTTAAACAAGTTACAAGATCTCCTTTGTGAGAAAAATACCAGTTTCTCCTTTGTGCATTATCCACCCCACTAAGGTGACTGGGAGAATTAAAATGGTCACTTGTGCAAAGCACCTGGCAGGGCCCAGCACACAGTAGGCCCTCATTTAGTGTTGGCTGCTCCTGCGGCCACCTGTAGTCTTGCTATCTGCTTTTGCCAGCAAACATTACATAACTTTGCATGGGACGTCTAAGAAAAGAATGCTGTGTTCTGGAAGGACACAACAGTGTCCCAGTGCATATCCAGACTTCTTTCCAGCGCTATCCATATCTCCTCATCTTTGTTGGTCTTCTACCACTACTGTGTCCTTAAATCACTTCAGCAGCTGCCCAAGAAGGGCTGGTAACTCGGGACTCACCAGCCACAGCAGTACTGTAACCAAGCTTAAAATAGATACATGTCCCTTGACTAGACCGAGGACTGCACAGGCTCCTAATGGCAGCCCAAGCAGTGTCTGCACACCCAGGCTGAGCTGGACTCTGGGCAGCTGGGGCTGCAGACCTCCCCACAAGGGAGCCACTTCCCCACGAGGCAAGCCTGGCGTTCCTTCGTCCAGAAGCCCGGAGTGTCCTCAGCCTCTTGCCCCCACCGCTGCATGACCATTCCTCGGAGAAAGCAAGCCTGGGGAGGATGTGGGGCGGCATGGGGGGATGGGTCTGGTGGTGGCTGGCACCTTAGGCTTAGCAGGCCATCTGAATGTGGGCTAGACTAGTTCTGGCCTTGGTATAAGGGAGGAAAGGGTGTCCCAGGGAGGTGTTTTTTAAGGTAAAGAGAGGCAATATCCTGTCTCATCTAAAAAGGTGGAATATGGAGGGGAGTGCAGAAAGAACAGGCCATACTGTTTGGCTGATCTTGTTTCTTTTTAAGGCCCAAACTGGGTCATCATGTCAGAATGTGTGTCAGAAGCCAACCAGAGAATGCCCTCAGAGAAGACCCACACAGAAAGGTCAAGACCTTCCCGCTAAGGGAAGACATGCAGTTGAGGCGCCCCTGTGCCAGAGCAGCGTCCTTTTGCTACCGCCTTTCCATTGTGTCTGTGATGGCTTCCTCCACAGCTTCTCCTGCCCCCGTGCTCGTGCTGCCAAGGGGTCTGACCTCTGTTGACCGGACCTGGGCAGGAGGCATACAGCCGAGAAAGGTGGCCTGCGGCCAGTCGCCATGGCTTCCTCCGGCGCAGAGAGCCAGCTCCAGAGAATCATCCGAGATCTGCAAGGTACAGTTAGGCCGCAGGGCCTACCGGCTTTGGTGGCAAGGGAGCTGTGGCTGTGCCTTTGCTGTTACCAGTCAAACTTCAGTCAGTCCTTTCATCTTTGTCGCGCTGGAAGTGATAGGAGCCCTCAGGACACATTATACTGAAATATTTGGGGCTCAGATGCCCGCCCTGTGTAAGGCTGGGAGAGCTTGCCTGGCCCTCCTCCCAGGGCTCTGTAGAGCCAGTTTGTAAACAGAATCAAATACCTCTGCCTGGGTCTGGGTGTGCTTCCAGTTCCTATGTGAATCTGTGTTCTCAAGCTCCCTCTTAGTGGCTGCCTGACTCATGAGCCTCTGGCTGTTGTGGGAGCTGGCACATTTGTGAGGAATATCCTCCCTCCCTCTGAGCGGGAAGAGCAGAGTCCCCTCGCTCTTGCTCTGCTGTCCCACCTAGTCCTAAGCGGACTGCCGGCCTGCTGCCTGTAGACACTCTCATTCTGGGCCTGCTGCCTCCCGGGCTTGCTGAGCTCCACGTTCCCCCAGTGAGAGAGATGACCAGTAGTTGTTGGCTCACTGGAGGAAGGCGAGCCAGGGGAAGGGGCATGTGCGGAGGGGTGGGCTCAAGAGGACTGGACTGCTTCCTCTGCTGGCTGCAGAGTCTGGTGCCTGAGTTCCCTCTTACAGGTGGTGTCCCAAAGGGCAGAAGTTTGGCAAGTTTTCTGTCCCCCACAGATCACCAGGGCTGGTCTTCTCAGCTCTAAGCAACAGCACGTTTGCTCCAACACACCCTGAAGCTGACCACTTCTCCATGTTAAGGAGACCACAGTGACATTCTTGTGACTGAAGCCGCAGCGTCCTCACAGCTCAGACACAGCGATCACCCACTGCAGTCTCATACCCAACTAGTGGAGGCCACAATACAGCCCTCATTCTGAAGGTCAACAGTCCATGAGATAAAAACCACTTTCTCAGGCTTATCCTTTACATAACATTTTGGGCCTCTAATAGTTAATAATCACATGGCATTTCATGTGTGCCAGGCACTGTTCTACACATGTCTTATGATTAATAACTTAGTGAGCCCTCACGTTTGCTTCTGTAAGGTAGGAACCATTATTATTTCCATCTTGCAGCTGCAGAAATAGGCACAGAGAGGTTAGGTGACACTTGCCTAAGGTCACACATCCCAGCTGGGCAGATCCTAGGTTTGCACACACACCTGGTGCTAGGGGTCTGTGCCCTTAACCACACCAGTCTCCTTTCAGCAAAAATGTTAGTTGCCTTTTTAAAAAAATCTATGCATGCACACACACGCACACAGAGGCAGAGAAGGTAAAACAACGAGCCCTGCAAATCTAGTTTACCACTGGCCTTGAGAGATTTCTCCACAAAGTAGGCGATCTTCTCCATCTTTTAGTCTCTAGTTCTCAAGGATAACTTTTGGAACCCAGAGGGATAACTTTGGGAGGTGGGAGAGGACACCCTGTAGAGCTCCTGATCCAGGGAGGAGGACAGGCATTAGCGTCTGTCCAGTTGCCCTCTGCCATGTCCTGGCTGCATCTGATCATCTCCGACATCCCAAGGCCACCTACGAAGTGCTGTGGTGGGGATTCTTAGAAGATACCACTTTCTCAAGACTGTTTCTTTTCTTCTGTTGGTAAATGTCTTAGTAAGTATACCACACATGCACAGCTTCTACCCTGAGAGGGCTCATCCTTACTGAGGAGTCCTTGTGCAGTCTCAGCCTTCACACCTCTGCAGGGCAGCCTTCTCATCCTCCTAGTGACAGCAGTCACGAGGGCTTTGGAGTCAGGCAGGGTCCAGGTCAGCTCCTGGCTCTGCCTTTGAACCCTGGAAGATGCTGGACAAGTCCCTTCATCTTTCTAAGGGACAATTGCTGCCTTCGTGTGCTAGGGAGGCTTGATACTAACACCCGCTTCTCAAGATTGTTGGCAGAGCAAATACATAATTCAGAAGCAAATACATAATTAAGATTATTCATTAGTAATGCATTTGGATTATCAGAGATTAGGGCTGAAAACCTCATATTTCATGTCCAAGGCCCCTTCTTGCAAAATTTCAGGAGTTCCCAAATCAGGTCATGAGCATGAACCCAGCCTAAGGAGGAGGAAGGCTGTGTGTCTTTCCCAGTCCCTGGGCCCCCAGCTTTCAAGGCCAGCCACAGCAGACACTTCTGGTAGGGCACAGCAAGACAACAGTCACTTGCAACAGTCAATCCCAAGAACCTGTCTTCCCCATTTGCTGATATTTTGCTGGGGGTCAGTGTTAATTAAATTTTAGCAGCTGTAGCTTAGCTTTAGTTGTGGGCAGGTCTGTTTTCTAACTGTGGTGCTTGGGAGCAGGGCCTAGGTTTTGTCTAGCACCCCAACCCTCTCAGCTGGGGACAGTTTTCCCTGTATTCAAACCAAACCCAGCTTCTCACAGTGCTTCTGTCCCACAGCAGAGACTGTGAGAATCACAGGTAGTTTTCCTCTTTTCTCCATAGGCAGGTAAATTATCTTAGAAGTTAAGAGGTGGGCTCTGGAGCCAGAAAGCCCTTGAGAAAACTGAGGTTCTTGTTTCAGCTCTGCTGTTGGCCACTCGTGATCTTCAGCCAAGTACTCTGACCTCCCCATGAGTCCTCACCTGTAAAATGGGGATGGTATTATCAGCCTTTATCAATTCTAGATCATACTTATTTTTTTTTTACGTTTCAGCAGCTCTGAAATTGGGGTCATCTTAAAAATCAATTGCACCTTAGATTTGTTGCAGTAAAGCAGTTCCTGCTTTGCAGTGCTGTATTACTTGAGAAGGACACACCAAGGTCTGGCCACTACTAGACAATCAGTTAACAGAAGCAGGACCTGTCATCATTCTCGGGGATGTTGTCATTGCTATTATTTGCAAGTTCTGAGTCTTCCTGAAGCCTGGACTTACTTATACTGAGCAGTAGGGTTATAGTGAAGAAAAGCAAGAAACGTGATCGGAATGAAGGGCAGATCTTCCTGGATGTCAGTGTCAGGAGACTGCTGAGTGACTCATCTACACAGCAAGCACTGGCTGCCCAAATACCGCATGCCATTTATGAGGCTTATGTGGTGGCCCTGCAAAGAAGACCAAGAACTCTGCCCAGTCAGCGAGCTGTTGTAAAGTGTCTGTGGGCTCCCAGGACATCATCACGTCTTCTGACTTGGCATTGCATCCCAAGGATGTTTGCATACCACTTTACCTTTCTGAGGTGCTTCGCCATTATTAACCACTTAGCCCTCATGCTTCCTGGGGCTGTTCTCTCTCTGAGGTCAGTCTCCATCTGGTTACATGTTCCTGTTTGTTGTCTTAAAAGATGCTGTGACAGAACTAAGCAAAGAATTTAAGGAAACAGGGGAACCCATCACAGATGACAGCACCAGCTTGCATAAGTTTTCTTACAAACTTGAATATCTCCTGCAAGTAAGTGAGTCCTGTAATTTGTTGATTTCTGCTTTATTGTCTCGTTTTCCTCTTGGGTGACTCACTAGCATTCAGGATGTGGTTCAGAAAGTTCAGTGGAGACATAAGGCAGTCCTGATTGGACTGAAGGCCAGAGTAGTCCCCAGCAAGAGCTTGAGCCTCCAGATTAGATCCTCTTGGGAATAGGAATATTGTCCTTTAGGATGATTTTGGGAATTAAGAACATTCTTCAGGGATTTAGGTCAGTTTCAGGGACTTAAGGCAGTTCACTAGGTCACTGTAGAGCAAGGATCTTAACTTTGGGGCAGTCAACTACCCCTCAGAGAGTCCAGTGAAAGCTGTGTAATCTCTCACCAAACAGACATGCATATTCACCCAATGACACATTTTCCAGGAGTGTGTGTATTCTCTGAAGCCTTGCTGCTTAAAGCATGGTCCCTACCCGTGCAGCTTCAGCATCACTGGGCAGGGAAGAAATGTATTCTTCCCACCCTGACCTGCTGAATCAGGATCTGAGGCCAGCGCAGGTAGTTTTCTTTTAGCACATTCACAGTATAATGCCTATTATGTCTGGTTGGTTCAAGAAGCATGAATCTAGAGAACTCTACAGATGTGGAAAAATACAGGCAACTACAGTAGGCAGGACGGAAGTGGACCAAAATTGTTCACAGAAGTTATCTTAGGATGGTGGTATTAGGTGTTAGAATTTTTTCTTTTCTATTTTTTTAAATATGGATTTCCTAAATATATGTATATCTAATAGAATCAGAAAAAATTCTAGAAAATATTATCTTGTAGAAAGATACACCTCTCTCATTTTGAATACCAGAAGTTTGTAATATCCCAACCCACCAAAGCAGGTGGGATGAGAGCGGGCTGAAGGAGACGCCTCCGCTGTGTTGAAGGACTTGCTTTTGCATGCCTTTTCAACTGGTTGTCTGTTTTACATTGTGAAAATATTTCTGGGCCTTTTTTTTTTCTTCCAATGAGCCCATTTTGGTTTTGGATTTGAAATGACTCATAGCTTACATTTATTTGAATGCATCACATGTGTACTAAAATAGTACTGAAATTTAAGTTGAGGACATGGGATGAAGTGTCACTAACTCACTTCCCTGAGTCGAGACATAGTTAACATTCTGCATGTTGCCCATACAACTTTTTACTTATATTTCTCTATCATGTGTGAATAGCAACTTTGGTGGTCTTCTACCCAAGTCTATGCAAAGAGATCCCTTCAAGGGATAATCTTTTTATGGGGTGTTATTCCTGAATCCCACTAGTTGTGTGACCTTGAGCCAGTTACTTAACCTCTCAGTTAAGTATTTGAGAGGTTTCATCATCTGTGTATTTGAGATTAAAACACCCTAATTTGACAATAAATAAAAATAGTGCCAGTGAAGGGCCTTGCCAGTGCCAGGCAACTAAAAAGCTATTGTCATTACTTACCATTTAAATGGTAGGATAAACAGCAGTTGGGTTTGGGCCTCTTCTCTCTCTCTGTTTCCCTGCTCAGTTCGATCAGAAAGAGAAGGCCACCCTCCTGGGCAACAGGAAGGACTACTGGGATTACTTCTGCGCTTGCCTGGCCAAGGTGAAAGGAGCCAATGATGGAATCCGGTTCGTCAAGTCTATTTCAGAGGTAAGCAGAGCAGCCAAGGCCTCCCATCTTCTGTTTGCCTGCATTAAGCATCTCTTGCAGAGACCTTTGCTGCAGACAGCCAAGGAAGAAGGGGGTGTTTACAGGTGGTAAAGAAGTCAATCTAGTCCAAGTATAGTCAGTGTCCACTGCTGGCTCAGGGAAGCCACCTAAGTGAGCATTTACCAAGCCATGAAGTCGCTCAGTCTGACTCTGTTAGATCACACCTACATGTTCCCTAACAAGGCAGGCTGTTCACACTGTAGTCTGCTCATGGTGCCCCTCAGAGGTGTACAGCACAGGATGCCTCCACATTTTGGAAAAAAATCCGTTTCTTAGATAAAATTCTCAGTTTACTAGGCTCTTTTCCCTGCAGTTTGCCCAGGAAACTTGAATTTAAAGTGAAGAGAGTGATGTGAGATTTCAGAGATTTCTTAAAATGCTGGTATGCTACGCAACTTCCCACATTCAGTTCTCAGCCCTCAAGAGCAGAATGCCGTGGCTTTGCTGTTTTACAGAACTCCAGAACAGCAATCTCTCTCTCTCTCTCTCTCTCTCTCTCTCTCTCTCTCTCTCTCTCTCTCTCTCTCTCTCTCTCTCTCTCTCCTTCCCTCTCCCTCCCTCTCCCTGATCCCTAATGAAAATCTCTCTCCATCTCTTTCATCAGCCTAATCCTTCTGGAAGTGAAGAACTTTGTACATTAGGGAGCCTGTAAACCCCTAGATTTGGGGCAGAAAACCTAAAGGGTTTTCTACATTTCATCTTTCTTTTCAGCATCTTATAGTAAGTTTAAAGTCACTTGAAAGTCAACACGCATGCTCCTTTCCTTGCCTCCCACAAAGGTCATAGAGTCAGGTGCTCTTCCTTGACCATGCCAGCTGGAGCCCCATGGGTTTCTTCTTATAGAAGATGACTGTGTTAGCTATGCTGACAAGGACGGCCAAGCATTTTCCACCAGCTGCACTTCAGACATTAGAGAAAATGAGGAAAGATCCTGGCTCTGCAGAGTTTCTCTAACATGTTAAATTTCTTTAACATCCATGTAGTGCAGCAGGTCTTATGAGCTCTTGCCTGGTGGGACACTCAGGTCTATGATGTAGAGCAGTGTTTGAATGCATCATAAATCTGGAGAGGGTTCTCACTGTCACCTTCCTCTCCTTGAATCTAGGAGTTCTCATTGTCACTCTCCTATCTTCTACATTGCAGAGCAACTAAAGCCATTGACTCTATGACTTTGGACAGCTGAAGTCTTGAGACAAATTTAGTTTAATACTCATTCCCCAGGGTTGCAAAACACTTAACTCTCCTTTTTGGCTAGTGTCTTCTTTTGTCATAATGCACAAACCTTTAGACAATCCAAGGCCAAAGAAATTGACTTCTAGAAGCAAAAGCATTCCCTTGTTGTACAGACGTTACTGGTTTCTCAGTGGCTGCATGGGCTCTGATTCCCAACGGGTCCAGTTGTGGCATGGGCTCTGATTCCCAAGGGGTCCAGTTGTGTCATCTCTGTTGAAGACTCTGCTCTCTGGGGCATCATTGGGTGGAATGGCTTAGAATGTCACTAGGCCAGTAGGCTGCTGGATACTCGGATTAACTTTAATAATCAAGTGCTGTCCAGGCCAGTAAACCAAAGGGCAAAAGTTAATGGACAAGAAGCACAGTTGGGCCCCTCAGGCCCCTTTGGGGTCGGAGGCAGCCATGTAGGCTGAGATAGTCCGAGTCTCTAATCAGCCACCTCCAGAGGTTCAGTCATGGACTCAGCCATGACTGTGTGTGTTTCACCATGATGAACAGGGTCAGAACCAGGGTTCAGCTGGACTTCAGGCTGCTGGCACAGTGTCCTGTTTTCGAGCAGACTTGCTGTCCTTGCTGCTGGTGCAGCTTCTCAGTGTAGTGCATGAGTTTTGAGAAGATGCTAAAAAATTAAGAAATTAGGTAATGAAAGCAGAGCCATGATCTCAAAAACTAATAAAGCTGGGCAGTATTTTCATTTGCACTACAAAGAAACTATTGTTCTCTTACTCAAAGGATATTTAAAAATACCTTTAAAATAAACAGCTCCCTTTACATATATATAATCAATTCAGTTACTAGGCCTGATTAAAAACACAGCCTCAAATCTTTGCTATTAAAAAGTTTTAATGTTCTAAATACTGTTACAATGACCATTTTGCTACTAAGACAAGCCCCTCCCTTGGGAGCTTACAGACACGGGCTGTTACTTGATTCTGTGGGGCCTGTGTGTGGGCATGTGTTTGTATGACTGACACACTTCACAATGCCTTGCTCAGCTGTTCTGGGCTGCCCGAATCTCCTGGTTATCACTGCTAAACACTGTTCTCACCGAACCTATCAATAGAAAAAGCATTTGGACACAAGGATGTCATCAAGATTCTCCCTGGGCATCTCTCATGACTAACTATCTACAGACATGCCATGGTGGTTTCTATAAAGCCAGTGAGTCAAGCTGCCACCTATCTTCATTTCCAGGCATCCGGACTATGCCGCAGACCCATGAAACACACATACAGAAATGTCTTACATCCTCTGTAGTTCATGAGGTTTCACACCCTTTTATTTTTTAAAACTACATACTGTGGTATCATTTCCTTGAGTCAGCAATAAGAGAACATGTAGCTGTGAGCTAAAAGTTGTTACATACCGGGATGTTTACACCAGCATTAATATGTTGTACCACATACTTACTGTCTCAGTCCAGTGCCAGGATTGGTTTCTTAGTAGTATAGGTGTTAGGACCATCTTTTGGTCAAACCACTGCTCACCCTGCCCTCCATCACCAACTTTAACATTTCTGACCTTTGAAGGGATAGGGAAGGTATGACTCAAGCCAGAGCCTCACAGAATTGGGTGCATGGGGTAGGTTGAGAGGTTTGGAATCCCAGCCTACTTATACTGAGCTTTTGGGACTGAAACATCAGGAATGAATCCTAATTTGCAGCCTGGTCCCAAGTGTCTTCTGTGGCTGTCCCCTTTATTCCATCCATCTTGGCGGCTGTGTGCTCACAGCTGGCAGAGCTCTTCTGTGGCAGCCTCGGCAGAATCTCTGATCAGCATACCCCACCTCCCTCACAACAAGCTTTCAGAAACTCTTTAGAAGCCATGTTTTGCTCTGTGGGGAAAGGTTTTGAACACAGGCCTGTACCTAGATCCTTCTGTGTTGTCCACCTCAGACTTCCTGTAACAGAGCCAGGCCCAGTTTTTTGCTTCTTCAATGTGACTGGGCCACTTAGAGACATCCGTGCTCCCCCCGCCGGGCACCTTCTGTCTAAGTGCAGTGCGTTGGCATGTCTTAAACACATCCAACCAGGAAAGCATTGACAGATACGTGGATCTTACTGGTGGTTTCATGAGGACACAGAGAAGGCAACTACCCACGCACCAAACCTCCTTCGCAGTCCCCTTCCTGAAGGGCTCCAGCTGAGGCCTGTAGGCCTCTTTCCCTGCACCTCTAAACCAAAACATTAGCCAAACCAAGATCACTCTCACTTCAGTTTATTTCTGGTGTGAGAAGCCCTTCATTTGCATCCACGGTGTAGTCTAAATATTCCAAGTTAAATCAAACAGTTTCATATCTGACTCCAAACCTAGAGATCCTGATGGAGCAGACAAGGGCGGATGACATTTTTGTAGCATGCACTGATGTTTGAGAGCCTCTCCTAAGTATATCTTCCACACATGTTTGCTGGGGTCTGCAGATTATCCACAGATGCAGGCCGGCAGGCATCCACCCACTTCAGGCCTCACTCTCCCGAGGTGACGTTATTGAATGTTTTGTGACCTTTGAGGGACGTGAGTGAGGCCAATGCGCAGGGTAGAACTGAGTAACATTTTCATCCAGTTTCTGTTTTTCACAAGCCACCCATGAAGCCAGGTCTATTGTTGCTACATAATGTACTCTTTCCAGCTCCGGACATCCCTGGGAAAAGGGCGAGCATTTATCCGCTACTCCCTGGTGCACCAGCGCTTGGCAGACACCTTACAGCAGTGCTTCCTGAACGCCAGAGTGACCAGGTAACTACATGGCAGTACTGGGTGTGCACTTGTGCTCAGAACAGACTGATGGGCGCTCGTTGGTAACAGTGCTGGCTGCAGCAGCAGTGCCCGTTGCATCACACGCAAAGCCCTTCACCATCTGTCATCCTCTGCCCTCCCACAGCAGCCCCGGATGCGCGGGGGGATGTTTACAGGTGAGGAAATTGAGGCCCCAAGAGCTGAGGTCCTTCTCTAGGCCCCACCAATGCCAAGCCATAGAGCTGGAGCTGGGATCCAGCTCTCTTAACTCTTTTCCCTAGTGGATGGCATGTCCTCGGTGCTGGTGGACGGACCCCACTGGCCACCCTGGAACCTTGGCCTCTCACAGAATCACCTGTGGGGTTTTGAACACCACTGCACCTGAAGCCTCCCCTGAGACTGGGTCAGCACCTGCTGGGTGTGTCTGGGCTCTCTAGACACTGTGAAGGTGACCAGGTGGGGAGCTGCCATGGGCCAGTGTTATCTGTGGGGTCAGCCTTTGTGCTGCCAGGCTGAGATGGGAGGAGGAGGGAGAGAGACAGGACTGAACATGTAAATGGAGTGAGGGTGTCAGATTAGGAGCTGCAGATCTGCTGCCTCCCAGCTGGATCTCTTTGGGTTGCCCAGCACCCACTTTCCAGCTCTGTCACGCCTCTCCCTAGCAAGTGTTCTTCCAGTTAATCAAAGAAATCACTTCCAAATCTAACTGTTGGGCTAAAAATATTTTGTTTCATTTTGTCACCTTTAAGATTGATTTTCATAAAGATGTATCTCTCTCAAGTGTGCTAACTTTGTGAATTCAGGTGAGTTGATAACCTTAACACATTTAATTTGAAGGTTATTGTTTTCTAGATGTTGGGTGAGACCCGTCCCAACAGCTTGACTTCCAGAGTATCTCAGTCACAGGCGTTGGCCAAGGAGCTCTTTAAACTCATCAGTGTTGTATTGTTCAATATTTAGTATGAAGTGAGACATCCAGCACCTCAAAGTGCAGAGTTGTTTTTGGCTTTTAAATGATTGTTTGAACAAAGATTAACAGTAAGTTCAGTGTCCTGTATTGAGTACTCCAGAAGAAATAGAAGATGAGGTTATCTTACAAAAAGAAAGTATTCTTTCCCTGCAACTGCCCGTTCTTGGCAGTAATTGGGATTTAAGGTTTCTCCTATCCTTTCTGGGAAATAGATATGATATAAATAATAATGAATAAGTACCTAGTTTATTTCAGTAATTCCCTTGAAGCTTATTTGAGTTATGTGCTGCTACAGTGAAAATCAAATTGGTGTGTTTGTCTGTCTGAATTTAATTAATTTTGTAACCTGGTTTTAAAATTTGACAAGGCAAAACCATACTGGGAGGACTGACTAACCTCATTCTTTCCTTGACTATATTACTTCTGTAACTGATACCTTGTCATGTTTCGCTGCAGTGACTGGTACTATGCAAGAAGCCCCTTTCTGAAGCCAAAGCTGAGCTATGACATTGTGGGCCAACTCTATGAACTGACGGACGTTCAGTTTGACCTGGCATCAAGAGGCTATGACTTGGATGCTGCGTGGCCAGCATTTGCCAGGTATTTTGGAAAACTGCTTGGTTTAAAAGGCAGGGAGAAGAGTTGTTTGAAGCCTTGAAGATTGCCACCAGTCTAATTTTGTTTGCTCAGTAAATTACATAAAGCTTTGCGACTCATGCCTGCTAATTTTACAGACTTTGTTGAATCATGACTTGCGATAATACCTGAAGGCTCCAACCTTAGACTAATCTAATGGGCCAGATGGTAGGAGTCAGTGGAGATGCATATGCAGAAACCAAGGGGTTTAAATGTGTTAAGGGATTCTTTGGCATGGGAGTCAGGGGGAGTGAGGGGTGGGGAGAACAGGTGGGCTTTTCCCCCATTTGTGTTCTTACAGGGTCACCATGGAGGCCTTCCAGGCAATAGCAAGGAAGTGAAAGCTGAAGCTTCTCCACGGAGGGACTGCTGGGAACGTTGCCGCACTCTCCTTTCTTATTGCAGTATGGCACTCACATCCAGCTGAATCCTCACAGTCACACCAGGAGGGAGATGCTGAAGGGGCGGGCACAGAGAGCGGAGGGACTTGCTGAAAGTCGCACAGCTGGCAGGCAGCAGGGCCAGGGCACCAGACTTGGAGAAACTAAGTCCAGCATTCTTTGTTTTGCTTTCTGTTAATAAGGTTTTCTGAATTCGAGTTTTCATATTTTTATTAGGAAATGCTTCCTATGTAAAGTACTGAATGTAATGATACCATGTGCCAAACGCCAGGATTTAGTAGCTATCATTTTGCCATATTTACTTCACATGTACTTTTTAAAACTTTAAAATTTTGATATCATTTCAGAATTATAGGAATGTCACAAAAATAGTAAGAGTACTCATTTATCCTTCACTTTGGTTCCCCAGTTATCAATATTTTGCTACAAATGTTTTAACCTTCTTTCTCTTTATATATATATGGCCTATATATATATATAGGTTTATTTTCTAAGCTGTTCGAATATGTTACAGACTTGCTTCCCCTTTACTCCTAAGTACGTCACTGTGATTTCTCTAAAATCAAGGATATCTTCTTATATAACCTCAGTACAGTTATTAAAATCAGGAAATAACATTGATACAATCCTGCTATCTAATTTACAGACCTTATTCAAATTTGAAGAATTATCTCAATTGTATCTTTTATAATCCAAGATCCAGTCCAGGATCATGCATGGTTAATTGTCATGTCTCCCGTTCTCTTCAATTTGGAACAATTTCTCAAGAAGTCTTTGTCTTTCATAGTATAGACATTTCTGAAAAGTACAGACCAGTTATTTTGTAAAATGTACTGTAATTTGAGTTTGTCTAGTTTGCTTTATTATCAGGTTCAGGTGAAGCATTTTTGGCAGGAACACCACAGATGTGTCTGCAACACCCTATGGCCACAGACACAGGATGTTGATCTGTTTAATTATGAGTAAGGTTAAGCTTAACCATAATCATTTGGTTAAGGTGGTGTTTGCCAGGTTGTTCCTAAAGTTAGTGTCCTTTTGTAAGTAATATGTAACTTGTGGGAAGATATTTGAAGATTAGATTATTATCCTGTTTCTTTTAAATCTCTCACCTGTTAGTTTTAGCATCCATTAATACTTCTTTCCTGAATCAATTATTGTCATGGGTACCAGATTTTTCTGACAAGATTTTTTCTTTCTTCCCCATTTATTTATTCACTTATTTATTCCTTATATCAGTATGACTCATGGAGTCTTTGTTTTATTCAATGGGTTATATTCTGTCACTGTAGTCACTTATTTTGAAGCATAAATTGTTCCATATTTGGCCAGTGGGAGCCCCTTCAAGCTAGTTCTTGTGGGGTTTTTTGTTGATGTTATATCTAATACTTTTTTTTTTAAGAAATAAGATACTATAAGTCCAAAAAAAGCCCCACCCGACTACCATCCTTTTCCCCTTTCTCTCTTTCTAGAAGTAATACAACCTTCTAGCTGATAAATGTCATTCCCAAGTATTTTCAGGTTTTACTACATGTATCGATAAATTTATATATACTTTTATTTTGTATATATTTTTTAAATTTCGCATACATTGAATCATGAGATAAACAACCATTTGCAACTTCCTTTTTCATTCTACATTGTTTAAGAATTTTTATGTGTCTTTACACATCAAGTTCTGTAGATGAAGAGTAAGGGTCATCAAACTTCTGTCCACAGGGCAGTGTATCCCACAGTCCCACAGTCCCACATTCATTTACATATTGTCTATGGCTGCTTTCATACTACAGAAGCAGAGTTGAGTTGTTGTGACAGAGACAATAATGCTTCCAAACCCAACATATTTACTGTCTGGCCTGTTACAAAAAACGGATTGAAAAACCATGGTATAGAGTATTCTGTTTGTGCCAGTAAATCAGTTTATCTGTTTCTCTAGCAATATAAAGCCAGTCTGGTTCTACTTTTCCACCATTATAGCACTGCCCAGAGCATTCCTTTGCATCTCCTTGTGTATACCTGTTGTGTCCTCAGGGTAGATACTGAGAAATGGAATTGTTGGGTTGTGGAAACTAACAAGTTTTAAAATATAATAATTAGATTATGAAGAAGATTCTGGTTAGGCAAAAATGTGTTTAATTTGCTATGTTCCCACCAAATGAGAATTATCATGTAAGTCTTTGTGTTTCTAGGCTAATGCAGTCAAGTAGAACTTTCTGCAATGAAGAAAAAGTTCTCTATCTACACTGTCCAATGCAGTTACATGATGACCATGAGCTTTAAGTACAGTGAGACCTTTATTTAACAGATTGCTGCTTTTTCCTACAAACAATGGCAGGCACCAAAGGTTCAAGGAAAATTTAAACCAAAAATGGGAAAATACTGTGTTCTTAGTTCTTTTTTGGCAGTGGGGGAAAAACCATCATATTTAAACTTTAGCAGTGGAGTCCACCTGCTACAGACTAACATAAATGTGCTCTTTGGTGGAAACTATTGGGTTTTGCCTTCTTACAGTCTTTCTGGAAGGGCATTGCCCCCTACTACCACCTGGTTGCCTAGTAACAACCAAGGCCTCCGTGTGTGTGTTCCTGCTCTGATACAGTTGTATCTGTTGTGTGGCCCCACAGGAGGACACTGGCCGCTGGCTCTTCTGCTTACATGTGGAGACCCCCGAGCCGAAGCTCCAGCATGAGCAGTTTAGTGAGCAGCTATCTGCAGGTAATGCCAGAAAGGCAGAAAGTTTCCTCTCTGTAGTGTCAACTAGGGTATGTCCTGCCCTTCACAGCTCAGAGTGATATTCACAAACACCTGTTGTTCCCACCACAGCAATACAAACACTCAGTTATACCCACTATTTCTTGGAGGTCAGGTTTTTATAACCAAATCGAATTGGCCTTTTAAAAAATTAAATTCTTTTAAAAGCTTTTAAAGTGTCTTAAAAGAAGCTGTTTAGCACTGTGGTTAAAAGGAGAGTCAACTCCTGATTGCCACCCGTCAACTGTGTGATCCTGGAAAGATGGTTTACCCTCTCGAAGCTTCAGCTCTCACCCATAAAACAGGGATCATAAAATCATTCTCTCTCATAAGGTGCTTGTGGGCATTGCAAGAGGAGGCACATGTGCAGTGCCAAAGGGCTTGACACAGGTAAGTGCTCAGTAAATGTTAGTGTGTACGGTTAGTTTTGTTCATTTTGTTAGAAATGTAAATGTATCATAGCTGTATATGGTTTAAGGGGAAAGAACACTGAAATTAGTCAGCAAAAACAAAATAAAACTAATTTGAGAAGCATTAAGAGTAGAGGTTAGACTAACTTTTACCCTGTTTTGTGGTGTAAGGAGTTGTGAGTGTGATGCCATAGGTGAACAGAAGTTTAAATATAACCTAATTTATCTAAGAGGCAACATCCATTATGTTAATAAAGCTGTAGGAGGCTGGATGGGTAATTTGAGTTCTGAGACTCAGTCAGGTTTCATGCATGTGGCATCGTGTCTGTAAGATGAGCAGCTGACTTCCTGTGGCAGATGCGTTGAGCAGAGGAGTTCTAGTCCTTTGAATAGCTAGATAGACTAAATTTAGGTCGTATAATTACTGTATTTTTACTTCTTATTAAAACTAAACCTTTTCAAATAGCCATGTGACTTCATTGCAAAGCCATTTGATTTTTGTATTTCCTCCCCAGACTCAGGAGATAGGCTCCAGCTTTGACCTGAATAGCCCCTTAAACAATGAGGCCCTGGAGGGCTTCGATGAGATGCGGCTGGAGCTGGACCAGTTGGAGGTACGGGAGAAGCAGCTGCAGGAGCAAATGCAGCAGCTGGGCAGAGAGAACGAGGAGCTGAGGGCAGCTGTCACCTTGCAGAGAGAGCAGCTGCAGATGGAGAGGGAGAGGGGCCACACTGCCACTGAGGACAGTGTTCATCTCCCTGGCATGCTGGCTGAGCTCCAGAAGCAGTGGGAGGTCACCCAGGCTGCACAGAACATGGTAAAGGAGCTGCAGAAGTGCCGGCAGGCCCTGGAGCTGGGTGCAGCAGAGAAGGAAGATGATTACCACTCAGCCCTGCAGCGTCTGGAGTCCATGCTACAGTCTCTGGCCCAGGAGCTTGAGGCCACACGGGACTCCCTGGGTAGGAAGAATCAGCATTTACCTAATGTCCCAGACCAGCTGGGCCTGGCTGAGCAGAAGGCAGATGTAGCACTGGACACAAAGAGGCAGCAAGAGCTCATTCTCAGTGACCCAGCCCTAGAGGTCCTGGAGCTCGGGGAGAAACTTCGAGCCCTAGAAGGAGAGAGCACCAAGGTCCAGGAGCTCAATAGACAGCAGAGTGCCCAGCTAGAGCAGCTAGCCAAGGAGCTGTGGCTGAAGGAGGAGGCACGGGCCAGCCTGGAGCGCCTGGTGGACGAGATGGCCCCGCTCCGGGAAGAGCTGTCCGGGAAGGGGCAGGAGGCAGCCCAGCTCCAGCAACAGCTGCAGGAGTCACTGGCCCGCTTGAGCTCCCTGCAGGAAGAGCTAGCAGAGGTGAGGCGGGAGGAGCAGCAGCAGCGGGGAGAGAAAGAGCTGCTGGTGCAGGAGGCCGGATCCCTGACCCAGCAGCTGCAGCTCCTGGAGACCCAGCTGGCACAGGTGAACCAGCATGTGCATGACCTGGAGGAGCAGAAGCAGCAGCTCATCCTGGACAAAGACCACCTCAGCCAGAAGGTGGGCATGCTGGAGCAGCATGCTGGGCGCTCCAGCCCAGAGGTGTCTGTGGCAGGTGACAAGGGGGAGGCTTTGGCCCCGCTGGACTCCACCCTTCAGCAGGCCTTCGGGAAGCCGGAAGAGGAGCAGAGGAGCGTTCAGGAGGCACAGGTGGACGATACCAAGAGGCAAGGGAGCAGCCAGGAGGAGAAACTCCAGCAGGCCAACAGGGAGCTGGAGAAGGAGCTGCAGAGTGTGGTTGAGCGCAACCAGCTCCTAGAGGGCAAGCTGCAGGCTCTGCAGGCTGATTACCAGGCACTACAGCAGCGGGAGGCCGCCATCCAGGGCTCCCTAGCCTCCCTAGAGTCAGAGCAGGCCAGCATCCGGCACATAGGTGACCAGATGGAAGCAAGCCTCCTGGCTGTGAAGAAGGCCAAGGAGAACATGAAGGCCCGTGTGGCAGAGAAGGAGGCTGCCCTGCAGAGCAAGGAAGCCGAGTGCCAGAAACTGCAAGAGGAGGTTGAGCAGTGCCGGCAGCTAGCAGAGGCTCAGGAGCAGGAGCTCAGGTCTCTTGAGAGCCAATGCCACCAGCAGGCCCAGCTAATTAAGACCCTCACAGTGGAAAAAGGCCAACAGGGGCTCAGCCCACCTCAAGACAGCACAGCCCAGTTAACAGCCCAGCTAGCCCTGTCTCAGGTGCAGCTGGAGGTCCATCATGGGGAGGCTCAGCGACTGCAGGCTGGGGTGGCAGACCTCCAAGCCAAGCTCCAGGCAGCCCTAGGTGACCGGGACAAGTTACAGAGCCAGCTGAGTGTGGCAGAAGCAGCTCTGAGGGAGCACAAAGCCCTTGTGCAGCAACTAAAGGAACAGAATGAAGCCCTCAACAGGGCCCACATCCAGGAGCTGCTGCAGTGCTCAGAGCGGGAAGGGGCCCTGCAAGAGGAAAGAGCCAGTGAGGCCCAACAGAGGGAAGAGGAGCTTCAGGCCCTGAGAGAGGAGCTGTCCCAGGCAAAATGCAGTTCCCAGGAAGCCCAGCTAGAACACGCCGAGCTGCAGGAGCAGCTGCACTGGGCCAATACGGACACAGCCGAGCTTGGCATCCAGGTCTGCACACTCACTGCCGAGAAAAAGCGGGTGGAGGGGGTACTGGCCTGCACCATCCAGGAGCTCCATGATGCCAGAGAGGCAGCCTCAAGAGAGAGAGAGGGCCTGGAACACAAAGTGGCAGGCCTGCAGCAAGAAAAGAAGGACTTGCAGGAGAAACTGAAGATGGCTGAAGAGTCAGCCAGCTCCCTGCCTCGTCTGCAGGCCCAGCTGGCCCAGGCTGAGCAGTGCACCCAGAGCCTCCAGGAGACTGCACACCAGGAGCTCAACACCCTCAAGTTCCAGCTGAGCACCGAGATCATGGACTACCAGAGCAGACTCAAGGTAATCCTGGCCTTAACCATCTGGCTGCACCTGTCTCCTGTGGCAGGTCCAGTTGGGCCCATGAGAGGACAGGATGCACCTTCAGCCATGTGTCACATGAAAGCCCCAGGATGTCCTGGGAAAGTTCAGGCAGGCCTGGTGCCATCCTGCCATCAGAGCTCATAGCATCCTACTCCCTGCAGGAACATGTTAGGGCATAACATGGGGAGTGATGGCTTAGCCCACAAGTCTAAACTCAAAGCATTGCAGACAAGTGTGGCCTATACAAAATGCCTTTTTAAAATTGGTAGCCAATATTAAAGGGCAATTTACAAATTCAGTTTGGGGGCTGCTTTTGAAATCTCAGAAGGTCTTGAAGATTATACCCTCATTCCCACATGGCAGGTGTCAACAGTTGCTGGTGGTGGCTGCCCAATAGAAAACAGGCACATATCCTCTGAAATTTTCCATACACTCATTTATGTACTTACCCAGCCCTTTGGGGCATGAGTTGGAGACCTCTGCCCTAGGCTCTAGAACCTACTGCAGAATACCAGCAGTTTCTGACTACACTGAGTCCTGTCTCAGTTCTCTGTCAGGTGCCATCCTGACAGGTGTGGTTGTAGGGGGCTGGCTCAGTTAGTTTCCACAAAGCCCTTGGGATAGGCAAGCTGATGAGAACAGTGACTGCCATGTGCCTTTGATAGTCCCAAAGCAAGGTTAAGACTGAGGACACAGGCAGGGTGGCCATGGGCTTTGGTTGCCAGTGCTTATCACTTGTCTGTTTGATGGAGGTCTGTGTCCCCTCCTGACCCTCTGCTATTAGGCACCTGCTGTGTCTCCAGAGATATGCCTCCCACACTGTGTTACCCTGCCATGTGCAGCTCCATGGGGCCTGTAGGCTCCCTTTTCTTTGCATAAATTAAATTCTAACTCTAGGGACCAAGCTAAGTTTCTTAGAAAGTTCAAAAGGACTTTGTTACCAATGAAGCCCAGAGCTTATTGAGTTTGTGGGGCAAAGAGAGAGGTAGCTTGTTTTTACCCATCAAGGGAAAAGGGCTGAGGGAATCTCAGAATAAGGAGCTCACTTGTACAATCTCTTTCTTGTCCTCTCCAGGCTGCCAATGAAGAGTGTGGGGACCTCAAAGGCCAGCTTGAGGAACGAGGCCGGCAGCTTCAGGCCACTGAGGAGGCTGTGGGGAGGCTGAAGGTAGGCCCCAGTCTGGGTGGCCCGGGTGGTGCACTTCATCCAGAGCTTGTCAGTGGCTGGTCCACCTGGCCACTGGGTGGGGAAGACTGGTATGCTTTCCTCAGCCTGGTCATGTCCACTCCCAGTGTGGGACCTGACAGAGAGAGGTATTCTGGTTTGGGTTGCAGTGAACCATTTAAGAGGGGTCCCTGCAAGATTTCTAATTCCCAAACTGAAGCTGTTGTCAGGTTGTCTCTGTATTTGTGTCATGGCCCTTTCCACCCCCTGGACATCTGGCTGGAGCTGCCAAATGTGTTTTTCACCCAGCCTTATGGAAAGGAAATAAGTTGTCCTTCTTAGCTATCTGTAGATGTTCTGCAAGTTGGTGATTCAAAGTGGGAGCAGGGGTGTGCTGTAACCACAGTCCTCAGGGCAGTGACTTGTTCAGATGATCTCTGCTCCCTTCCACCCCACTTCCACCCACAGCCTGGAGATTCTGACACCTGCTGCCCCTCCAACCACAGCCACTTGCAATTGACACTTGAAGGACATAATTACAAATAGGAGTGTGTCGCACTCCACAAGTATAGAGCAAAGTTTCATGGCCTCCTGAACTTAAAAACAAACAGAAGCCTCTCCAGTTAGATGGGACCCAGTCAGATGGGGTGGAGAGCACACTACTTAACTTAGTGGCGTCTTGCATGGGCTTCTGTGAGCTGAATGTCTTCTCTCTGATATCTGGTGCCAGGCTGCTCAGGCAGATATGGAAGAGAAGCTTAGGTGCACCAAAAACCATCTTTCCGAGTGCCAGGCCACCATGCAGAGGAAGGACAAGGAAGGAGCTGCCCTGCGTGAAAACTTGGCCAGGTTCGTTACACAGTCTTTGCATGCGGCCAGTGGTAGAGTCTTCAGGGAAGAGGGCGTTTGGTGCAGTCATTTAGAAAGTCCACAACTCAGATCAGATTAAAGAAGTCCTTTTGCAAGAAAAGCCACAGACTCAAAGTGCTTGTGCTAGAAGCATCCCACAGAGCATCTGGCAGACTGCTGATCACAAGCATATAGCTATAGAACCTCCCTTAATTCCATTTTCTTATCTCTGGCAGGACATATTTCAGTTCAGTAACTTCATGCTTTGCAAAAACTAACATGAAATAGGAGTTGGGATATAATAATGGTAATAATAACAGTAACATTTAAATAATGCCTACAATGGGGTAGGCACCATTTTAAATACTGTGCATCTGTTTACCCATTTAATCCTCCCAGCAGTCCTATGAAAATGGTATTATTTATCCCATTTTACAGATGAGGAAAATGAGGGGAGTTGAGTCACTTTCCCAGGGTCAGATAGCATATAAGTGATAGTGGTAAGTTTGGAACCCAGACCACTTGGCTCCAGAGTCTGTTTTCTCAACAACTACTCTAAAAAATACATTTAGAGAAACACATAGTTCTGTGTTTTGCTTTGTTTATGGGTCCTGGTGTTTGTGTGTGCACACTTTCACCACTCTGAGTCTTGACTTGAGCTCTTCCTCACTTCCTCTGTGGAATGAGAGGCTGCAGGTGAGGGGTGGGGTTCCCTGAAGCTCATCCCAGGGGCAGGTGAGTGTGCCGGGACCAGGAATGGCTTGTCCTCCTGCAGACTCTTGGCTGCTGTGTCTGGAGCACACTGTCATTCTTACATCAGGATTTTTTCTTACCTTAAAGTGTGGCCTTATTGTGACCAGTCCCAAGTGTCTGAACCTCCTCATCCTCAGGCTTGAAGACCACCTGGAGTTGTGAGCATGAGCCCGCCATCTTGTGATGGGGCCAAGCTAGTCCTGCGAGGGATGCTGGGTCCCAGTTGCATGTGTGCCTTTTGCAAAGACACGCACATCAAGTTGTTCTAAGGCTTTAACTTTTCTACCCATGCCCATCTCCTCCTACCACCTAGCCTCCAGGGCTTGGGCACAGGCTCAGTGGGAAATTCAGAGCATATTGGATGTCCAGTAACTTGGATGTACATTTCTTCTCATCTGATTCTTTCAGAGTTTCAGTCTTATAGTGCTCTCTGCCTTTAGCCAGGTCGCATTCATGTGACAATTTAAATAGAGAGCCTCCTAGTTGGTGGTATATATTTTTATATATGATGTAACAGTGATTATTTGTAAGATGTCAGAGCAGTTGTGTTAGCGGCTCCAAGTTGCATATCCATCTGCCCGGGATTACATATTGCATTTTATTTTATATATGTGTGTGTGTGTGTGTGTGCGCACATGAGCACCCATGAGATCATTTTGGTGGACAGTGTCTAGAAAACAACCCCCTAACAACTTTATAGTGGATGTGGAAAGGCTGGATTAGATACAAGTTAATTGTTCTAAGCCAAGCCCTCTGAACATCTTGCTAAGCATTCGGGTTTACAGAGCATCCTTAGAAACCACTGCCTTAGAGGATAGGTGAGCTAAAAGTGGAGGGGCAATGGGCAGTCCCACCAGCCTGCCATAGGACAGACTCTGCAGTGCCCAGAACGGAATTCCTTAGGCCTTGGGACCATCATATTGAACACCTGCCATGCAGATTGCAGTGCCTGCTGTCTGCTCAGCACCATGTGTAGAGTCCCAAAGACTCACAGAAAGCAGGTCCTCCATGCGGTCCCCTCCAGGTAGCAACACCTTGGTTCTTTCTGTCCTGACTCCTTTTCCCTCTTGCAAACCCCCCCATTACTGACCCATGAGCCACCCCCATTGGGCTCCTCTCACAGCCTTGGTCTCTGCTCAAGAACCAAGTGATGCAGAGTTCCACTCACCTGGGGTGCTCCTAGAAACCTGAGGTCTGCTGCTCTCACAGGATGCCCCTTGTGATTGGTTTTGGGAAGGGTGGAGAGTGGTGTGTGTGAAGAGTTTGGGTGTGTGAGGAAGTTTTGAGAGTGAGGGGAGCTATAGCCTGTGAACAGGTAGCGCTGAGGGGCTCCCGCCTATGAAGGGGAAAAGGCTGGAGGACGGTGGCCCAGCAGTGGAGGTCTGGGTCGGCACGGAGGCTCTGGGGAGGCTCATGTAGCTGACAGTCAGGAAGACTTACCTCTCCTCCACCAGGACCCAGAAGGAACTTGAAAAAGCTACAACAAAAACCCAAGAGTATTACAGCAAACTCTGCCAGTTGGTGACAGACCGGAAAGAGAGTGACCAGAAGATGCTTGCTGACCTGGACGACCTGAATAGAACCAAGAAATACCTGGAAGAACGGCTGATAGAGCTGCTCAAGTGAGTGACAGGACAAACAGGCGGCTGGGGGCTTCCCCAAGCTCGGCTTTTCTTTAAAAAGCACAACTGTTCTTGAAAGGACTCTTCAAGGGAAATGGGGCCCCTGTCTGCTTGTGTTCTCTTGTTAAGGGCACCCCCGTACAGGTACAGGTCTGCTCAGGCCCTTGACAACCTTGTAAGTGTGGATTTCACTGTTCCTACTAAAGCTCATCTGGTTTTGTTTTCATATTACTGTATAATTATTTTCAAAATCCCTATGTGCTTAGGCATGAGCAACAGTAAATATTTAATATGTTTAATATCTTCAGTAAGTCCCCTATTCCCTTGCCCATGTTTCATGAGCCCTTTTCTCCTTCTGCATCCCACTTCCTCCCTCCAGGGGTCCCAGACTCCAGTGCCTGCAAGAACCGGAGAGCTAATGTAAATGTGCGAAGTGGGCCAGGAGGGCCACTGAGAAAGCAAGCAAACGGCATGCTCTGCTCCTGCTTATTCTTGCCACATGGGCACTGAGCCCAGAGTTGCCAGATAACTTAACTTTTAAGAGAAGGTAGAGATCTGAATTTTTATGTGAAATTGGCTTGACTTTTAAATGTTGTTAAGCCATTGAAATTTTTTTTTTCTTATTGAAATTTTCAAATATATAAAAATCCACCTCTGTGTACCTGTTACCCAGCTTCAACATTATTCAGCTTATGGCCAGTCTTATTTCATCCAGAATCCCACCCATTTCTCCCACCTCCCCAGTTATTTTGAAGCAAATCTCAGATATCATGTCATTTCATCTCCAACTGTTTAAGCACATACCTCTCCAAGACATGGACTCTCCATTTTAAACGACCACAGTATCATCACCATGCTTAAAAATTCACTGTATATCTAGTCAGTTTCAGATTATTCCAAGTGCCTTAGAGTTTTTTCTAATCAGGATCTAAATTAGATCAATACATTTCATGGTGATATGTTTCTTAGATCTCTCTTACTTAGGTTGTGGTTTCTCCACCATCTCACTTTTTTTTCTTTGAAATTTACTTTTGAAGAAGCCAGGTCATTCATCTGGTAGAGTTTTCTGTAGGCTAGAGTTTGTTAATTGCATCCCGATGTTGTCATTTAACATGTTCTTCCAACCTTTGTATTTCTTGTAAATCGATCATTGAATTAGAGCAGTGGTTCTTTATGCTCACTGCACAGTAGAACCGCTAGAGGAGCTATTGACCCATTTCCAGACCCCACCCAGACCAACTGAACTTCTGGGAGTGGGGACCAGGCATCAGTTAGCCTGAGTTGAGAACCTCTGTTCTGGTAGAGGCTTGCTAAGACTTGATTTATTGTCAAGAATGCTTCATAAGGGGATTAAGGGTCACTGTACTTTACAATCACAACATAGGTAGGTCACTGGAACAGTAGTACAGCATGGAGAAGACAATGACTGTAACATTTTATTTTGTTGATAGTTACCTCAGTGGAGGGGGTGAGCGCTTGGTAATATGAGTGAATGTTGAACCACTTCTTGTGTATGTGAAACCATCATAAGATTGTATATCAATGATACTTTAATAAAAAAAAAGACACTGTGAAAAAGTTAAATATGTGGAAGACAAAGTGAGAAGGGCAAACCTACATGGAATAGGAAGTCCAAAGGACAAGAATGAGGCAGAGGCAAGATGTAGAAAGCTGAGAAAGATCCAGAACTGATGCATGATACCAGTCCTTAGACTCAAGAAGCTCAAAGAATAGCCAGCAGGACTTTTTTATTTTAATCCACCCTTAGCTTACAGTGAAATTTGAAAAGAAAATCATAAAGCAATCAGAGAATAAAAGGAGGGACAGTTGGACTAACAGTTGACTCCTCTAAACAGAAGCCATGAGATTAAGAAATTATCAATGTGCCAAAGAAGTTAAATAGATGGTAAGTCACCACACAAAAAGATGCTCAGCACCATCAATACCTAGGGAAATGTAAATCAGTACTATAGTGAGAAAATACTACATACCCCTCGAATGGCTGAAATAAAAAGATGGACTAAATCAAGTATTGGTGAAGATGTGGAGGAACTGGAACTCTCACAAATTATTGGTGGGAATGTAAAATGGTACAACTACTTTGGAAAATAGTTTGGCAGCTTCTTAAAAAGTTAAACATATACTTACCATTTAGTCCACTCCTAGGTATTTATCCAACAAAAGTGAAAAGCTCCATACAAGGGTATGAAGAAATTATTGGTGCACATAAAAACTTACATGTGAATATTCAACAACAGCTTTATTTATGAGCCAAAAAGTTCCACCAACCAAAATGTCCATTAACAGCTGAGTGGATAAACAAACTGTGTTATATCCACACAAGGATACTCTATTCGGTTATAAAAAATGAATGTACTATTGATACACACGATAACATGGATGAATCTCAAAATAATTATGCTGAGTGAAAAAAAGCCAGACAAAAAAGAATATATACTGTATGATTCCATTCATACCAAATTCTAGGAAATGTGAACTACTCTATAATGATAAAGCAGATCAGAGGCTGTCTGGAAATGGAGAGAGGTTGAGGACGAGGACAGAAGACAGGGTTATAAAGGGACACGAGTAAACTATTGACAGGGATAAATATGTTCATTATCTTGGTTGTGGTGATGATTTCATGGGTGTATGCATGGGTATATTCATAAGCTTATCAAATTATATCTTTTAGATGACTGCAGTTTATTGTATGTCAGTTATATCTCAATAAAGCTGTCAAATAAAATAAAAAAGAAAGCTTCTTAAAATTGTTTTTTAGTTTTGAGTCTTCCCTTCAAGAGCCCCATAGATTTGATTAGCCCTCTCTTTGTGACATTAGCAGCCATGGATAAGCAGTGCCTAAATTAATTATTTTGTGGTTGTGAATTATTAAATATTGATATTAAATTATAACTAATTTGGAAGTTTAAAAACTCTGCTTCCATCGATTTGCAGACTTGGAACTCAGAGCATTTGTGGCCTCTGAGCTCACACATTTTCCTGAAGTGTGTGATAGAAAAGGTGCATGCCAGGTCCTGACAGCATTCCCACATTCCCAGGGTGTGGGTGCCTGCCCTCCTGGGGACAGGAAGGACAAGCTGTGGACCATTTGGGAGAATGAAGTCAGTACAGAGAATGAGTCTTCCTGGTTTCTGACAAGTTTAAACACCCTCAAAAAGCCAATCAATTCTGTGTCCTGGCTTTTGTATTTAAGGGGAAAGATCTGTGGTTGCTTTGGAGTTACTGGCTACTGACAGAGCCAGTTTCTCTCAGGACCTAAGAGCTCTGTGTTAATCTTCAGGGATTTGCTTTGGAGTTACTGGCTACTGACAGAGCCAGTTTCTCTCAGGACCTAAGAGGTCTGGTGTTAATCTTCAGGGATTCAGGTGCTGCCAGGGCCACACTAACCCTCAGGGTGGTTGGTGGCTGGGATTCCAGCCTTCCCTTGTCAAAAGCCATGAGGCCCCAAAATGACCATAAGTGGCAATATAAGAAGTCTCTGTGCACACCTTCTCTAGGGCATTGGACACGCTGAGACACTGCCAGACCTTTCTGTAAAACCTCCCACTTCTTCCATTCTTACTTCCTGGAGTGACTGCACTGCCTATCTGAGGACCAGGGGTATTTGCATCCCGTCAGATTTTCAGGCTGGGAAATCTTAGCTCTTCTCCAATGATTAAGTTGTTACTTGAACAAACCATAAAAGCATAAAGGGACCTAAACACATTTATGATTTGGGTGAGCAGTGCATTCATGTGCCTTGGGCTCACAGCACACAGAGTGTCATTCAGTCATGACAGCAGGTTATGGCTTAAACTCCCAGTGACCATATGCACTGTTGTTTAGACTCCTGAGCAGTGTACTACCCTTGTTGGTGCGGCAGTTCCTTGCAGTTGCCAGAGCCATTCATGTACGGCCTGGTCCACCTCTGTGGCTTCACATGTGTGATATCAGTTAACGGCTTGCATGCTGGGAGGGTCCTGTGGAGGCTGGGCTTGATTTGGGGTAACAGAGGAGACCTACAGTGAGGGTATGTCCAAGGGAAAAGTGCATTTTCCTTTGTGTCTCAGGAAATTTGGAGTGAGTCCTTTGAAATGAAGCAGAGATAATTCTATTGTTTTCATGGATTCTTTTTTCTCTTTCTCCAATGTGGCTTTGTCCCAGAGACAAGGATGCTCTCTGGCAGAAGTCAGATGCTCTGGAATTCCAACAGAAGCTCAGTGCCGAGGAGCGGTGGCTCGGGGACATGGAGGTGAACCACTGCTCTGACTGCAAGCGGGAGTTCAGCTGGATGGTGCGGCGGCACCACTGCAGGTGAGCGGGCGGTGGGACCCAGGCTGGAGAAGATGGCTCCAAATGAATAATCTGTGAGGTGCATTGGTGCCATGTCTGACTGCCTTGGAAGGGCATGCTGCCTTTTGGTTTTAAGGGAGCCAGGCAAGGAGGGTGTAGCAGGCAGGGTTCTAGCAGAACATGCAGGGATCCCTGAAAGCAAAGAGTGTTCAATTCAGGTGTGGGCAGAGTTAAGAGGACCCATCAGGATGTGGAACACCCCAGAGACCAGCAACCCTCAGCTCTCTGCCAGCCTGCAGGGACTGGAGGGGCAACTGCGTTACTGGACCCCAGAGAAAACCTCAGGTCTGAGGCTTCACTGGGAGAACATGGAGCAAACACCTTCTCAGGGCCCATGGAACAGTAGGCAGAAATGAATCTGGTTGGGGGCCGGGCCAGATGGAGAACCACCAGCACAGGCCTTGGAGGGCCTGTCGTCTCTTAGAGCCTGAGCCCCTGAGGTGTGGAAGGCACACCTGCATCTGTTTCAGGGAAGGTGAGCTCCACCATGCCCCACCCTCCGGCCGCCCAGGGCATTGGGAAATAAAACATTCTCCCCTGGGGCTTACCAAGATGGCCGCACTCTGGAAGTTGGGGCAGAGGCAGGTCTACCAGAGCCCCGTTCTCACGCTGAGAAAGTCACACAAGAACCACAGCGTGCTGTCCTCATGGCTCATGCTCATCTTGTCCTCAGGGTCTGTGGCCGCATCTTCTGTTACTACTGCAGCAACAACTATGTCCTGACCAAGCCCAGTGGCAAGAAGGAGCGCTGCTGCCGAGCCTGCTTCCGGAAGCTCAGTGCGGGCCCTGGCTCCCCAGACAGTGCCAGCTCAGGCACCAGCCAGGGAGAGCCCAGCCCCGCACTGTCGCCAGATGCCACTGGAGGCCAAGGTCAGGCTCCTGCTTCCACACTGGGTGTTCTTAGGTGTCACCCCCCCACACCACTCCCCCATTTGGCTAGTTAGCTCTAAAAAGCATAATTCAGTGTTTCCCAAACTTAGGCATTAAAGAGGTGCTAAAAATGTATTTACCTCCTATTGAAGACTTTCTTTTTAATGTAATTTGAGTTGAAAGAGAATTGAAAAGGGAATAACTTTCTCCTTATATGATTCAGTATATAACGTGAGGTCTGTGTACCCCTTAACTCACATATTACCAGTGCATGTACCCCATCCCTTGGAAGCTGCTGTCTTCCTAAGCCTCAGCCCTGATAACCAACCCTCTCTCTCCCAGAGTCACCAAAAGCGAGGATTTGTATCTGAAAGTGACCACATCCATCTGCTCTCCTTGGGCTCACATTCTCTTTCAGTGACCAAGGAGGATGCCTTCTTTGTGTCCTTTCCCTTCGCCCAGTAAAAAGAAGCAGGATTTGGTTCCCTGTACTCCTGCTCTGAGCACAGCCGAGCAGACCAGCTTGGCTGCTCTTGGGTTCTGGACTGGAGATGTGGAGGCAGAACTGAGATGGCAGGGGCAGAAGTGAGTCTCCTCTCTGCTCCTGCATTACTGACTCCTATCGCTGGGCCCTGTGGACTCCTCCTAGGCCTCAGCCAGCCTTCAGAAATACTCTTGGTTCCTCTTCTTTTTAACTAGATCATTGAGGAGGTCAGCAGGTGCATTATTTATATTGGACACAGAGAATTCCTCTGGGATTCAGGAGGGTGGGTGTACTTTACACTGCATTAGTATATCTTCTTTAATTCTTTTGCCCATTTAAAAATTTTTTTAATTATTGAATTTTCAGAGTCCTTCGTATATTCTGGATACAATTTGTTTACCAGATATGTGTTTTACGGATATTCTGTCCCAATCAATAGCCTGTCTTTTCACTTTCATTCAAAAAGCAGAAATGTTTTTCAAAGAGTAGAGGTTTATAATTTTAATGAAGTCCAATCTATCAATTGTTTTCCTTTATGGATTAATTTTTTTCTTATCTTTTGGAGTTATGTCTATCTTTCTTTAACCCAAGAACACAAAGATCTGTTTTCTCTTAGAAGTTTTATGGTTTGAGATTGCACATTTAGGTCTATGATCTATTTTGAGTTAATGTTTGTATATGGTACAAGCTGTGTGTAGAGATTCTTTTTTTTTTTTTTTTGCATATGGTTATCCAGTTGTTTGAACACCACTGGTTGAAAAGTTTACTCTTTTCCCATTGAACTGCCTTGGCACCTTTGTCAAAAATCAATTATATGTGTGGGTCTGTATCTGTGGAACTTTCTGTTCCATTTCATTTATTTATGTGCCTTTTCTTTTACCAATACCGTATTATTATGATTACTGTAGTTTTATAATGAATCTTAAAATCAGGTAGAGCGGGTCCTCTAATTTTATTCTTTATCAAAGTATTGGCTATTTTAGGTCCTGTGCTTTTCCATAAAATTTCAGAATCACATCGTTAATTCTTACCAAGAAAATCCTGGTAAAATTTTTATTGGGATTGCATTGAATGTCCAGATCAGTTTGGGAAGAATTGACATCTGAACAAAATTGAGTCTTCTAATCCATGAACATGGCATAGCTCTCCATTTATTTAGGCCTTCTTTGATTTCTCACAGTGGACATCATTTTGTATCTCTGATGCTCATTTTCCTTTCTCTTTCCTTCTTCCCTCTGCCAGCTTCAGAAGGTAGTTCAGGAGTGTGGCTGTGTCTATGGAAGGAAACCAGTCTCTGGTACCCTTTTTCAACCTGTACCTCAACCCTCCCTATGCAGACTTCAGACAGAAGGAAGAATGTTCATTCTAAAGCACAGCCTGCCATATTAGCCATGTGGCAGGGCCAGCTGGGAACTTGTAGTTCACATGAACTGTTCTTCTTGCTGAACAACCCAGGAGTCTTTCCCTTGCCCCAACTCACTGGCACATGTTCCAGTGATAAGAGATGATAGCACTGTGCCAGAGTGCTGATTTGGTTGTTTTGATCTCTGACATTTCCCATCTCCTGGTCTGTCTTTCTGTCTTTCCTTCTTTCTTTCTTTTGCCTCAGACCTACCATTGCATTTGTGATGACATGCAAGAGAGTGCTTGTGTGTGAGTGACTAGCACAGTGTCCTTCCTACTGAGTGACCCAGATAATGGGACTCAGGTCCCTTGGTCAGGAGCACTATGGTTGCTACAACTCCTTGAGCAGAGGAAGGTCCTTTCCCACCCCTCAGTGGACTGAGGTGAAATGCAGGTCAGACAGAATCCTGCTTCCTAATAGGCCTGAATAAATAGTGTGTATGATTTGTGGAGCAAAGATTCAGTGGCACAGAAGCATGTTTACTTTTACTTTTTTTGATTAGGTTCTTTTCTGATAAGGTTTTGATAGGCTTTTTTCCTTCTAAGTAAGGAGCTTTAGAGAATATGTAAGGGCTTGAAAGCTCTTTCAGCCCCTAAGGGGTTAAGAGAAATCTCTGAAGTTGTGCAGTTTCATCTGTTTTCTTCTGCTTTTCTGGAATGTGTCAACAGCCGTTTCTCTTACATCTGGACACAAAGAGGTCAGTTGAATGAGCACTTCAAGTGGCTAGTCCTGCATAGCTGCACTCCCTCACATCTTGAGGTCCCCGTGCATAACTGTGTGTGTTTTTCTTCTCTCCTGATCTGCCTCTGTGGCCCAGGTGCAAACACAGACTGCAGGCCACCAGATGATACCGTGTTTGACATCATTACAGATGAGGAGCTGTGCGAGATACAGGAGCCTGGATCCTCCTTGCCTGAAACACCCACTGAAACAGACTCTCTTGACCCACACGTGGCTGAACAGTGAGTAGACATCACCTCCATCTCATGGGAACCTTGTTGAGTGCCTGGCCCTTTTGTGTTCTTGTTAAAGGACCAGGAAAGTGAGGTTTTGGAAGCAGGAGTGAACATCTCTGCTTAAGGGAAGTTGCCTTAGAGCAGTGCTCAGGGCAGGTAGCCCTCGGGGAGCCCCAGGGCTCAGGGTAGTCAGTGTTGAGCTTTGTCAGAGAGTGCCCAGAAGTTCCAGTGTTCCCTCTGATTTAAGGATCTCCATTAGGGCCTCTCTTGGCTTGGGTAACTTTATTAACCTACTCAGGCTGCCAGCACAAGTACTGTAGATTGGGGGGTTTAAACAACCAAACTGTGTTTCCTCACAGCTCTGGAGACTGCAAGTCCAAGGTGCAGGCCACGGCAGGTTGGTCTCCTCTGAGGCCTCTCTCCTTGGCCTGCAGGTGGCCGTGCATGTGCTGCCCCTTCACACAGCTGTCCCTCTGTGTGTGTGCTCCTCTGGTGTCTCTCTGTGTCCTCATCTCCTCTTAAAAGGACACAGTCAGACTGCATTAGGGCCAACCCTAATAGCCTCATTTTTAATTAAGTTATTTCTTTAAAGGCCTACCTCTAAACAGTTACATTGGGGGTACTGGCAGTTAGGACATCACCATATGAGTGTGCAGGGGTTCATGTGTGTGCTGCCCTTGGTCATGCTCAGGGCAGCATGCTGCTCTTTAAATCCGCCGTCATCTTTGAGGACCACCAGTAAGGCTTGGTAATGATGCCATGGGGGAGGAAGCTTGGCTGTAGTGTCAGTTGTCTCAGGAAGATGTGTTCCCTCAGAAGTCCCTTTAGCTCCAGATAAGCCTTCCCAGAGCCCCAGTTCAAAAACCAGTAAAAATGTAGGAAAGTCTACTGCCCTTACTCTACAGAATTCAGATGACTGCCACTCCTCTGGCCTCTGCTGTGCCTCCTCTTGTGCTGCCATTAGTCCCTGACCCATACCACTGAACCTTCCCAATGCTGCGAGTTGGCGGCATCAGCCCCAGGGGCATCTTTTAGTACTTACTCTCCATTGGCCCTCTCATTTTTCTGGGGTAGCTATCATTTTTGAACAAAGCTTGTGAGGAGAGTTTTGCAAAGGCCAATTTTTAAATAAATAATGGTACAGAGTTTTTTGTGAACAAATAACTGTGCTACATTAAAATGCCAGAGTTTATGCTATGGGACCCATAAGGAAAGGTCAAGTTCCCCTCCATGGCAGCCTTGCTTGGTGTTTCTCAGCACCTTGTGTCTAGCCTAAATGCAGTTTCTGCAGTGAAGTGCTGGCTGTTCAAAAGCACAAGAAAGGTAACATGGTGCCCAGGTCCAGATATTTCTTGACCCATTTTCCCTTTGCCTCCATTTAGGGAGTTTTGTGATGCTTTTGCTGACCTTGCTTGAGACCTCTATTCCTCTTCCTACCTAGATTTCAGAGGAGGGCTAGGATTGGTCTTTGGGACTTCTGTTATGTGGGAGGAGATGTACTTACTTACAAAGCTCTCAGCACAGGAGATGTCAGGCTTACGTGGATCTCTCCTCACTTCTCTGTCCCCTGTCTGGAGAGGGGTTGAACTCGCCATGTTGTGATGGGTAGAGTCAACCTGATCACCCAGCCCAAGTCAGCCCTGCTCACTGGAGTTTGTGTGACTTTGGGCCTTCCCTTTTTCTTCCTTCAGCCTCCCGCCACCCCCTCTGAAGTCGTCCCTGAGCACATCAGCCTGCAGACTTTTCCCCAGCCCCCACAGCTCAGTGGTCTCTAGGGTGCATTCTGTTCCATTAGCGCTAAGCCACCCTCTGCCACTGTTACCTGGCAACTCTTTACTAACCATGCCTGGACTCGTGGCCAGCCAGCCAGGTAGGTCCTGAGGTGAGCAGGACCAGAGCCTCAGGGCCTGGGGGCACGGCCCTCAGCTGGAGCCTGCAGGAGGAAGTGACACCCCCGCTGCTCCCTCTTTCCCTCACCTCCACCTTCCCCTTGACCAGCGGGAACAAAAACAGAAGGTGTTCTGACTGCTGACAAGTACATGTTTTTGGTCATGGGAAATCAGGAAGTGTTCCAGGGAAAGGAAACTGCCTGCGTGCTGGCCAGCAGCCTCAGAGGCGGATCCAGGACTGGCAGACAGGAACCTGCAGTCCCTGCACTTCATCTGCTGGGGGGATGAGCTGGCCCGCCAAGGTAGTTAAGGGCCTGCATCATCGCACACCTTCTCTGTGCATTAGAGTTTTACTCAAACATCTCTGGTAGCTTTTCCTTATATTCTTTTTCCTCCGAAATTTAAGACCAGTCAAAAACACCAGGAATCTGAGAAAGTGTGGGAGGTACAAAGCCCTGGTTTTGTGTAAGCATCCCTGACAGGAAACTTCAAGAAAGAAGTCCGAAGTCAGAAGTGATCCAGGAGGAAGTAAACACTGTGCAGTCTGAATCCCTGGTGACAAGAAGGCTGCTTGGAGACAGTACTGTTGAAAGGGACTCCACTGAGCACCTTCCCCATGCTAGCTGCTGTTACACGTGACTCCCGTAGTCCCTACCCAGCCCTTCAAGACGTAGGGACTTTGATCCGCATTTTGTAGGTAAAGAAGCTGAAGCTTCAGGAGGCCAGACAGCTTGCTCCAGGTCACATGGCTGTAAGCTTCAGAGCTAGGCTTTGAGCCCAGAGATCCTTCCTCCAGTCCACGGGCTTCAGATTCCTTTTGAAGAGTTCAGTTCTCTTCTCTGGGCCCCCATTTCCCCATTCGCATATCAGAAACCTGCCCCATTCCCCCTGCCCATGTCCACCCCTATCCACACATACACATTCTTAGAGCTAATGAAGTTGCCCCTTCTGACAGTGATGGGAGAGGAAGAAGTCCCCAGATCCAGGCCCCCAGGGAGGCCTGGAAGGATGCCACAGGCTCCCTAAGGAACCTCCCAGTAGTGCCCCACTTCCGGCTCAGAGCTGGAATGTTGACGTGAAGCAGGAGCATGGCCCCTCACCTCGGCTGAAAAGGTGATACTCTTCAGAACCCTGCAGTCACACCGCCACCCACAGTCACCCAGGCCCACCCTCAGCCACCCGTTGACCAGGTGTCCAGCTGATCTCGGACCGAGGCAGCAGGCAGAGAAGGAAACGCCCTTGTCAGCCAGCAGCAGGGCTGGTCCTTGGGTCCCTTGGCTCAGCTTCCAGCCTCTTATGGCCTCCCCCAGGTCTGGCTTCCCCTTCTGATTACCAGGCAAAAAGACCCTATGACGATGAAGAACTTGAGCCCCAGAATCACACACTGGTCAGAGCCTGGTCTGCCACCCTCAGCTTCCATGGCTTTGGGCACTGTGGTCCTCTGAACTCAGTTCCTTCCCTGCAGAGGAGACAGGAACAGCCCCCACCCCCTAGGGTTGTTAGAAGGATTGGAGGAGAAGGATGTGTGCAAAGCACCGAGCCCAGTGCCTGGCTACTGGTAAGTGTTCTGTGGAGGTGCACTGTTCTCATGGTGTTTTACCTGAGCTGTGATGTTGGGCTGAGCCGCGCCTGGCTACCGTGTTTCCTGGTACCCTGCACCTAGTATCCCAGTTGTCCTTTCCAAGAAAGTCACTCCAGGTGTCCAGATGACACTGAGCTTACACTCGCCCACTGTCCCCAACCCGCAGAGCTTCTCTGCCAGTAACTGTTTTAGAACATGGCCAGCGTGTTTTGAGGAAGCTGTGGTGCTTTGGCACCAACCAAAGGTTTGATGCCTAGTGTCTCAGAAACAAAACGGGCACGGCTGTGATATGGTGATAATGGCTAAGGTTAGAAAGTCGCTGTGCACTGGGTTAACCCGACGTCTCTGCCCTCTGATGAGTACAGAGCTGGCAGCTACCTTGGGCCTGTCAGCTGTGTAAAACCTCCTTTAGCCAACATTTGGGGGAAGAAAATGAGGCTGTTTCCTGGGGTCTTAATCCTAGCTCTGCAGTGAGCTTTGGCATCCATTAATCTCTCTGAGCTATTTTCCTCATCTGAAAACTGGGGGCGATAGTGCCAGACCTCCTACAACAGTGTTGGGAGTTACCATGAAGGGCTGGGTGTGGGGAGGGGGTGTTCCCTTGGGAGCCCCTTGGAGGAGAGGGCCAGAGTGAGCCCCCAGGTTCCCTGCCCAGCCTCCCCCACCTCCAGTAGGGCAGCTTTGGGTTTCTCCCCTGCAGCACCATTTCCTTAGGCCAGAATGCTCATGGAGGTTCACCTTCCAGGTAACCCCTGGAATCAGAGTTGCTCTGTGTTTACCACACAACTATCTCTGGTCTCTAGCCCCCTGCCAGGTATTAGGAACACCATGCGAGAGGACCACGTTCTGTACCTGAGGCCACAGCCAAGGTGGATTGGATTCAGCCAGGGGCCATGCCTCCCCCAGCCTGCTCCTGACACAAGCCCTGGTGCCTGAGCAGAGGGCAAGGGGAGGAGCAGGACAGGCCTGAGGTCAGAGCTTGTACTTCATGGGGCTGTGGTGTAGATGGAATGAAGTCAGGATGCAGAAGCCCTCTATGACATGTGGCTGTGCAAGGGCCTCTTGCCAATAATGGTGTATGTCCAGGGTAGGGGTTGGAAAAATTATATCTACTCCGAAGTGCAGCGGGTAAGGGCCTGAAGAGTATTAGAGCAGTGAGTGACCTGGGAAGTAGAAAAGGGGAAGGAAGATTCCTGGGGATAGGCAGGCAGATTTCCCCAAGCTGAAGAAGGGCCAGTGCAAACCCGTTTGCAAAGAGCCTGGAGAGAGGCCATCTGAAATAGGCCTGGGACTGGGCTCAGCCTGCTAGGGCCCTGGTCTCACTGGACTCAGCCAGGCAGGCCCCCGGTTGGGGAGAAAGCGGAGGTCTTGGCAACTGCCCCTCTGCTGCCTTGGCCAGGCAGCTGCCCCTCAGGCTCAGGGAGACTGAATAGCTTGCCCAGGGATGAACAGCGATAGAGCTTCACTGAACTAGTGTCTGAGTGACCTCAGTCCCTGGTTTTTCCGTCTCACCACACTGCTTCCTTCCATGGGAACACGGAGAGGTGCCAACTCCTGTGAGGCGCAGCTGGCTCGCAACACTTCTTCCTTCCCAGTTAGGGCCTCTGCCTCTTGTTCTGGGACAACTTGGGGAAGCCAAGTGTGGGGGCCCCTCTATCAGAAGTGTTCAACATTAAGATGAATGCACAAAAGGGGGTGACAGTAACTCCCCCTTTGAAACCAATTTTATGAAGATAAAAGCCTTGTCACATTGGAAAGGGCACATTTTAATGTTTGAGGAAGTGCTCAGTAGTCCCTGTGGCCTGAGGACTTACTGTTCTTGTGGATGCATTTAGGCTTGTTTATACCTAATAACATAATAATAGATACGATCAAGTGGGCCCTGGAAGGCCTGCCTGTTGTCTGCTGGACCAGGGTGTGACATGCCCTGCACCTCTAGAAGGCACAAAGCAAACCCCCCATGCCTCACCAGCTCAGAGAGTGATGGCAGCTTACCTTTGTATTATAGTTCTGGTGGGAAATTCTAGTAACTACTGCCATTTGGGAGCCCCTCTACCTGTGAATGCCAACCATGCTATGTGTCGTGTGCATCAATTCAAGCCCTCCTCACATCATCCCTGGTAAGAGGATACTGTTACAGTCCATGTTTCAGCACAGTGAAAGAGGTTAAGAGATTACCGACCGGTTCTTAACAACTGGTGAGGAGCAGAACCAGGATTCAACTCTGGTTTACCCACATCTCAAAGCCAGACCATTGGGAAGCTTCTGGCCCACCTCCTGGTGCACTGTCTTTAGCTGTGTCCATATTTTGGTGTGTGATTTTCTGAAGTGTGATCCAGAAAGGCAACTTTCGGCCTCTTGCACAGATTGCTCAGATCTAATAAACACGCAGGAGTGTCTGACGCTTCTCACTCTTCCTCGTACTGTGACCATAATACAGAGACTAACCCTATGCACTTCATATCTTGGGCAGCAGGCTGGCAGCCACAGTGAATAGCATATTCCATTGCCTTGGTAAAGCACTGCCCTGTAAGTTTACAATTTTAACTTCTTTCCTGTGTCCATAAGTAATCACTTTGGGTATATTCCAGGCGTAACACATTAAAGTAAAATGTGTGTAAGGATAAAAATGGTTTGGAGACTTTAAAAAGGTTTTATTTGTTGTCATGAAAATCATATGCTTTTGATTGTGTGTGTTATATATACATTCATATATGACTTATATCTGTATGTGGTAAGCATTGGATAATTCAGTTTTTAAATAAGTAAACCCACCAAAGACTCCCCTTTAGAAATGCTGTTGAGATTTCCTAATAGTCTTAAACTCTGCTTTGCACATTTTTCTATATAGAAACTCTATGGTCCACTCTATGGACCACTGGAATTCTGTAATTTGTTTGGCCCATTCATACTCCCTGGTGCTAGTCCTTCTGGGATTAATCAAAGAGAGATACACCTCTATCTATGTAAAAGTCCAACCCAAGGTGAGGCAGAACCTGATCTCAGTTCTGTTCGGTGCCTGATAATTGCAGTCTGAGCCTTATGGGCCAGCACTAATTTCGTGGCTGCTCTAATCTCCTCTGCTTCCGTAGCCACAAGAATCTGCTGAATTTAGGAGCCCAGAGTGTCACCTGCCATCAGTAACTTTGTTAGCCATGCTTCTTCAACCCTCAGTCCCGGTCTCAGTCCCAGTGAGGGAGAACCTGAGGTCTCGAGAGTCACTCATCAATCCCTTCAGTCAGCATTCTTGGGGATGAAGGAAGGAAAGCCCATCCAGTGTTCACACTTCCCTTTGAGCTCTAGGCCTGAGTGTTCAAGAAGAGAACAGAAAGTGTTCCTGCCTGAGAGGAAGCACAGCTGCAGCATCCGACTACTTCTCTATGAGAATCTGCAAGCTATAAACAAAGAAAAATTCCTCGGAGTGCCTCCAAGCATCAGCAAGACCTACAACTGGAACATGTTGGTGGCCTCCACATTATGAGAGGCAGAGCAAGTCTTGGAAGTGTCCTCAGAAGATTTCCATTGACTTGAGACCCCCAGGTAAGGGAGGCAGCCAATGTCTTTTACAAGTTTCCAGAAATGCTTCCGAAACTTCAAGCCAACAAAGGCGTACAGCACAGGATTAAGGCAGGCCCGCAGGTAGGCAATGGCCTCTGTCACTAAGATGGCATAGTGGAAGCTGGTCATGGTGTTGTACTCCCAGCTCATGCTGCGGATGAGCTTCACAAGGTTGAAAGGCGTCTGGGTCACCAGGAACACAGCCACTACAAGAAAGATGATCTTCAGAGACTTGTGCTTCTGAAAGCCTCGGGCCTGAAGCAAGGTCTTGACTATGACTGAGTAGCAGACAATCATGGTGATCAGTGGCAGGAAGAATCCCAGTGTCATCTGGGTGGCAAGAACCACAGTAGAAATCTCCTCATTGTGATAGCCACAGATGGGCTTGTCGAGGTAATGGACATTGCCATAGATGATCTGTGGCAAGGCAACCAGCAGGGAGATCACCCAGATGGACAGGCAGATGGCCTTGCCCAAGGTCATCCACTTGGCCTGCTGGTTGTAGGTCTTAGTGGCACGGACCACTGCAATGAAGCGGTCCACAGTGATGCAGGTGAGGATGAGCATGGATGTGTAGAAGTTCAAAGTGTAGATGCCCAGCAGGGTTTTGCACATGAAGCTGCCAAAGATCCACTCGTGAATGCCTGCATAGGCCCAGAAGGGCAGAGTGCAGATAAACACCAGATCAGCCAAGGGCAGGTTCATGAGGAACACATCTGTCAGGCTCTTCAGCTTCTGGTAGCAGACGTATATGACCAGCACCAGGGAGTTCCCCACCAGGCCACAGATGAACACCACCACATACATGCAGGGCAGAAACAGCTGGCTGAACTGCAGGAAGTCCTTATGTGCCTGGCTGCTGTTGTTGGAAGTGCGGAAGAATCCAGGATCTACATACTCATACTCGGCCATGGTGTCTGTTCTGATGAATGCCTGTGAGTCAAAACAGGAATTATATTTGGGGGTGATGACAACACCTCCTGTCTTTCCACTGTTCTGTTGTCCACTTTTGGGGGCAAATAGTCATCTCCCAAGCCCACCGCTCTTCTGCTCAGTAAAGGCTCTGTCCAGTATAGCAGAGAGACCCAGTTCTGAGGGAAAGTGCTCAGACAGGATGAGGAACTCTTCATTAGCCCTAAAATTCTCAGGATCTTACCCATCTGGGGGACTACATGCACATTCCATAAAATCCTGTGCTAACTGGTCCTGAAAGCAAAGGCCACCATGTGGTGCAGTGGGGACGGCGCCTTGTGGAAGAGCAGCATTGCTCTTTAATGGACAGGGCCCATCTCCATCAGCCCAGGCCTCAGCAGTTGTCCGGCCACCCTGTCCCCCATTTTCTGTTAACTGAGACCTCTGAACTGCTAAGGCAAGTGTTCCCCTTCCTGGGGGTCTACCATCAAGGGGACACCTAGAGACAAAAAGGTGTTGGGGGATGACCAGGACTTCTCTGTCTGGATGGACTGTCCATCCTGCCTTTTCTTGCCCTCAGTTGTGTAGACTTAAGAAGATGATGGATAGGGAAACAAGGATAGCATGGCCTGTGGCTGCCCAGCACTTTGGCCAAGCCAGCTTCCTGACCAGGGAATTGGGTGGCTCTCTTCATGTCCTGGCCCAGTTTTCCCCTCTGTCATCTATCTACCATCAGAGCTTCATTGCCTAAAGACTTTTTGATCTTCAGGAATCTCTTAAAAGGCAGATTTTCTTAGAAGAGAACATTGCTTTAGCTTTTAAAACTAGCAGTTTAAGACCAAGGTATCTTCTTTGACAGATGGAAGATCTGGTTGAGATGGGATGCCAGATGGGAGAACAACTACAGTGAGGCCAGTGACCAGCCTTGTGTGAGGCTGGCAGCCAAGACCACATAGCTGTCCTTCTGCCCCTCCTCTATGCCCTCTGACCCTGCTAAGGACCACGGACAGGACATAAAGTGATGTGATCTGTGACATGGGATCAGGGCCAGCTGCGGTACCACCAGTGGCCTTGGAGTGCCAGGCCACTGACTGCAGGTGTTCAGCACACAGTGACTCATTTCCAGTGACCCCCTGCCATATCCCGCCAGCATCTCAGCAAGATGTTTTAAGAAGAGCAGGCATTTGGGTTTAGCAAAATCAAAATATCAACTGGCCAGACAAGGGCATATAAAAAAAGAGATCATCTCTTTTCTACTTGGAGACTTCTTTTCCAGACCTCATACTGTCTTCTCTGTCTTTCCTGGGGCAGAGCGCCCTTTCTCTCCAAGGTGGGACCACGCCTTTGGTGTAAGACTACTTAACAAAAAGTCCCTGCTCCTAAACCACAAAATGTTAATATCTCTAAGGGTGATAGGCCTGCCGGAAGGCATCATGCCCCATCAGATCTCTGGGCTGCCAGATTAAGTAGGTTAGATGACGATGTGTATGTTACTGCTTGATGTGGGGACAGAAACACTTTTTTCATCATTTAGAACATGAAACAGGCAGCTTTGCTTTCCTTAAGAGCAATACCAAATCTCCATTTTTGCTTGACTTACTCTGCCCTTTTTTTTTATTAATCCTCCTATTATGGCTGTTACTGGATCCTTACATTGGCATTACATGTTTCCTCAAAGGGCTTGAGCACCTCTATTTGTAATAATTGGTAAACTTTAATGTTAATATTATGTTGCCAGATTGGGACTTCACAATTCTGTGTAGAGTATTAAAAAAAACTTTCCCTTCTAGAAACGTTTAAACCATTCATTTCTTTATATTCTGTAAATAAAGTCCTATATTGATTTCTTAAAAAACAGTAATATATATCACTTTGGAAGCAGTATAAATGTCTGATAATAAGTAAGCAAATTGTAATTCAGACATTGAATATAACTGAAATGTTTAGGAAATATTTTCAGTGATTTGGAAAAATACATACATTTACATTGATCAGAACAGTGTAGACAGAAAGTAAATATGCAAAATTAGTATTCACTGTTGCTATTGCAATAAGTAGATAACAAAAAGGAGGTAAAATTGACCACGATTCTTAACCTCCTTTGATCATAAAGCCCATGGAGAATCTCATAAAAGCCACACACCTTTTCCTCAGAAATAATACACACACACCCGCAATTCTGAGGGTTCATAAACTCTTTGAATCCCTCTGCCACGCATTCCATGAACCCTTGTTTAAGAATCTATGGTAAGTATGTGATTTTGACTGTATTTTTTAAAACATAGAAAAACGACCAGGTTTTTTCAGCAGTTTGCCTCTGGCTTATGGTATTAGTGGTAACTGATTTCCTTTCTTTCTTTCTTTATATTTTTCTATATTTTCCAAAGTTTCTACATTGGTCACATTGACTTATACTGAGAAAAGAAAGTAAACAATGACCTAACAGCCTGTCTTAAAAATGCAATAGAAATGAAAAAGAAAACCCAGCAGATTATTTAGTGAGCAAACATAGACATAGACTCTCCTGATCTCCCTGGGAGGTTCTGATGCCATTACTGCCAATTCCTTTAGTTTACAAGCACTTACTGTGTGCCCAGAATCTTGGTAAGTTGTTTTCACAGTCCTCTAATCTAACCTGCTTGGCAACAAATGGCAGAGATGGAATTTGATCAGAGAGCAATTGAGCTCTAAAACCTGGGCATTTTACACCACACTGCTGGAGGCAGGAACCTGAGGACCCCTATAACCTGGAGTTAGTACCTGTCTTTTAACTACAAAGAAGAAGACAAATTACTCACCAGCAGAGCTGCTCTGTCGATTTGTTCCAGGTATGAGCTTGCTCACAGCAGCAAGGGCTGCCTATATATCTCTTGTGGTCCGTGGTCCGTGTTTCCGCTGAATACTTTTAAAGAGCCCTTGGCTGATGATTAAGAGACCCACTCTGTCCCCATCTTGCAGATCAGAATCCACATGACTAGCCTGCACCCATGTAGTTTGGGGGTCAAAGATATGAAGCAGTGGCTCTGATACCATCCACCCCTGCAGCCTTGCTGGGGACTTACTTACCAACAAGGTCCTGAAAGTGTTTTTATTTGTAAACTGAAGGGAAGCAATAAGTAGCTCTGGCTCTGGCAGTCCACTGAAGATGGTAGGATTTGTACATTAAAATTATTTCATTTGCTACTCATAATCTCTTCAGAGCAGTTTGGGGCTACACCAATTCAAAGTCTAAGATGTAGCCTAGATGCTGTGTACGTGCAGCTCCAAAATACCTGACAGCCACTGATCCTCATAGCAGCCCTGCAAAGTAGGTATTATCCCCATTTGTGTGTGTGTGTGTGTTAGTTTTCTATTTTTATTACCAGAAACTTAACTTAAAAAGACTCCTATTTGTTATCTCATAGTTCTGTAGGTCAGAAGTCTAGTATTGTATGGCTAGATTCTCTGCACAGGGTGTCACAAGACTAAATTGAGGTATCAGCTGGGCTGCAGATTTCATCTGGGACTTGTAATTTTCTCACAAGCTCACTGCTAGCTCACAGAATTCAATTCTTTCTCATGCTTTCATTTGGCTTTTTCTATCTTCAAGTTAACAGTGTGGTGTCAACTCTTTCCCATAACTTGAATCTCTCTTGACTTCCTCTTTTGCCTTCTTCCTTTGCTTGTATGATTGCATTGTGCTCTCCCAGATAATTCAGGAAAATTTCTCCTTGGAAGATCAGCTGATGAGTAATCTTTTCATTTTATTTTGGTATCATTAATATAAAATCACATGAGCAATATAGCAATCTCTGTGCTATACTGCCTTCCACGTGCCCCATCCCCATATTATGTGTACTAATCGTAATGCCCCTTATTCCCCTTATCCTTCCCTTCCCACCAACCCTCCCCAATCCCTTTCCCTTTGGTAACTTAGTCCATTCTTGGGTTCTCTGAGTCTGCTGCTGTTTTGTTCCTTCGGTTTTTGCTTTGTTCCTATGCTCCACAGATGAGTGAAATCATTTGGTACTTGTCTTTCTCCACCTGGCTTATTTCCCTGAGCATAATACCATCCATGTTGTTGCACATGGTAGGACTTGTTTTCTTCTTATGGCTGAATAATATTCCATTGTGTATATGTACCACATCTTCTTTATCTATTCATCTACTGATGGACACTTAGGTTGCTTCCATTTCTTGTCTACTGTAAATAGTGCTGCAGTAAACATAGAGGTGCATATGTCTTTTTGAAACTGGGATCCTACATTCTTAGGGTAAATTCCTAGGAGTGGAATTTCTGGGTCAAATGGTATTTCTATTCTGAGATTTTTGAGGAACCTCCATACTGCTTTCCACAATGGTTGAACTAGTTTACATTCCCACCAGCAGTGTAGGAGGGTTCCCCTTTCTCTGAATCCTCGCCAGCATTTGATATTCCCAGTCTTTTCTACGTTGGCCATCCTAACTGGTGTGAGGTGATACCTCATTGTGGTTTTAATTTGCATTTCCCTGATGATTAGTGATGTGGAGCATCTTTTCATGTGCCTGTTGGTCATCTGAATTTCTTCTTTGGAGAATTGTCTCTTCATATCCTCTACCAATTTTTTGATAGGTGTATTTGCTCCTTGGGTGTGGAGGTATGTAAGTTTTTTATATATTTTGGATGTTAACCCCTTGTTGGATATGTCATTTACAAATATATTCTCCCATACTAGGATGCCTTTTTGTTCTGCTGATGGTGTCCTTTGCTGTACAGAAGCTTTTTTAGCATGATGTAGTCCCATTTGTTCATTTTTTATTTTGTTTCCCTTGCCTGAGGAGATGCATTCAGGAAAAAGTTGCTCATGTTTATATTCAGGAGATTTTTGCCTATGTTTTCATATAAGAGTTTTATGTTTTATGGTTTCATGACTTACATTCAGGTGTTTGATCCATTTTGAGTTTACTTTTGTGTATGGAGTTAGACAATAATCCAGTTTCATTCTCTTGTGTGTAGCTGTCCAGTTTTGCCAACACCAGCTGTTGAAGAGGCTGCCATTTCCCCACTGTATGTCCGTGGCTTCTTTATCATATATTAATTGACCATATATGCTTGGGTTTATATCAAGGCTCTCCAGTCTGTTCCATTGGTCTATGGATCGTTTCTTGTGCTAGTACCAAATTTTTTTGATTACTGTGGCTTTGTACTGAAGCTTTAAGTTGGAAAGCATAATACCCCTGCTTTATTTTTCCTTTTCAGGATTGCTTTGGCTATTCGGGGTCTTTTGTCATTCCATATGAATTTTAGAACTTTTTGCTCTAGTTCATTGAAGAATGCTGTTGGTATTTTGATAGGGATTGCATTGAATCTGTAGATTGCTTTAGGAGGATGGCCATTTTGACAATACTAATTGTTCGTATCCATGAGCACGGGATTTGTTTCCATTTATTGGTATCTTCATCAATTTCTCTTATGAGTGTCTTGTAGTTTTCAGGGTATAGGTCTTTCACTTCCTTGGTTAGGTTTATTCCTAGGTATTTTATTCTTTTAGATGCAATTGTGAATGGATTGTTTTCCTGATTTCTCTTTCTGCTAGTTCATCATTAGTGTATAGGAATGCAACAGATTTCTGAGTATTAATTTTGTATCCTGCAACTTTGCTGAATTCAGATATTAGATCTAGTAATTTTGGAGTGGATTCTTTAGGGTCTTTTATGTACAGTTTCATGTCATCTGCAAATAGTAACAGTTTAACTTCTTCCTTGCCAATCAGGATGCCTTTTATTTCTTTTTGTTGTCTGATTGTCATGGCCAGGACCTCCAGAACTATGTTGAATAAAAGTGGGGACAGTGGGCATCCTTGTCTTGTTCCCGATCTTAAAGGAAAAGCTTTCAGCTTCTCACTGTTAAGTATAATGTTGACTGTGGGTTTGTCATATATGGTCTTTATTATGTTGAGGTACTTGCCCTCTATACCTACTGTGCTGAGACTTTTTATCATGATGGATGTTGAATTGTATTGAATATTTTTTCAGCATCTATGAAGATGATCATGTTTTTGGCCTTTTTGTTGATGTGGTGGATGATGTTGATAGATTTTCAAATGTTGTACCATCCTTGCATCCCTGGAATAAATCCTGCTTGATCATAATAGATTATCTTTTTTATGTATTTTTGAATTCAGTTTGCTAATATTTTGTTGAGTAGTTTTGCATCTACGTTAATCAGGAATATTGGTCTGTAATTTTCTTTTTTTTGTTGTTGTGTCTTTGCCTGGTTTTGGTATTAGAGTGATGGTGGCCTCGTAGAATGAGTTTGGGAGTATTCCCTCCTCTTGTACTTTTTGGAAAACTTTAAGGAGGGTGGATATTGGGTCTTCACTAAATGTTTGATAAAATTCAGCAGTGAAACCATCTGGTCCAAGGATTTTGTTCTTAGGTAGTTTTTTGATTACCAATTCAATTTCTTTGCTGGTAATTGGTCTGTTCAGATTTTCTGTTTCTTCATGGGTCAGCCTTTTAAGGCTGTATTTTTCTAAAATGTTGTCCATTTCTTCTAGGTTATCCAGTTTGTCACCACATAATTTTTTATAGTATTCTCTCATAATTCTTTGTATTTCTGTGGTGTTGGTAGTGATTTTTCCTTTCTCATTTCTGTTTCTGTTGATGTGTGTAGACTCTCTTTTTTTCTTGATAAGTCTGGCTAGGAGTTTATCTATTTGTTTATTTTCTCAAAGAACCAGCTCCTGCTTACATTTATTCTTTCTGTTGTTTTATTCTTCTCTATTTTATTTATTTCTGCTCTAATCTTTACTATGTCCCTTGTTCTACTGACTTTGGGCCTCAATTGTTCTTCTTTTTCCAGTTTTGTTAATTGTGAGTTTAGACTGTTTATATGGGATTGTTCTTCTTTCCTGAGGCAGGCCTGTATTGCAATATACATTCCTGTTAGTATGGCCTTCGCAGTGTCCCACAGATTTTGTTGTGTTGAGTTATTGTTGTCATTGTCTCCATATATTGCTTGATCTCTGTTTTTATTTGGTGATTGATTAATTGGTTATTTAGGAGCATGTTGTTAAGCCTCCATGTGTTTATGGAGTTTTTCATTTTCTTTGTGTAATTTATTTCTAGTTTCATACCTTTGTGTTCTGAGAAGCTGATTGGTACAATTTCAATCTTTTTGAATTTACCGAGGCTCTTTTTGTGGCCTAGTATATGATCTATTCTTGAAAATGTTCCACGTGCACTTGAGAAGAATATGTATTCTGTTGCTTTTGGATGGAGTGTTCTGTAGATGTCCGTTAGGTCCATCTGTTCTAATGTGCTGTTCAATGCCTCTGTCTCCTTACTATTTTCTGTCTGGTTGATCTGTCCTTTGGAGTGAGTGGTGTGTTGAAGTCTCCTAAAATGAATGTATTGCATTCTATTTCCCCCTTTAATTCTGTTAGTATATGCTTCACATATGTAAGTGATGCTGTGTTGGGTGCATAAATATTTGTAATAGTTATATCCTCTTGTTGGACTGACTCCTTTATCATTATGTAATATCCTTCTTTGTCTCTTGTGACTTTCTTTCTTTTGAAGTCTATTTTGTCTGATACAAGTACTTCAACTCCAGCTTTTTTTCTCCCCATTAATTGCATGAAATATCTTTTTCCATCCCTTTTGATCAGTCTGTATACGTCTTTGGGTTTGAAGTGAGTCTCTTGTAGGCAGCATATAGATGTGTCTTGTTTTTTTATCCATTCAGTGACTGTATGTCTTTTGATTGGTGCATTCAGACTATTTGCATTTAGGGTGATTATCAATAGGTATGTACTTATTGCCATTGCAGGCTTTAGATTCATGGTTACCAAAGGTTCAAGGGTAATTCCCTTACTATCTAACAGTCTAATTTAACTCACTTAGTATGCTATTATAAACACAACCTAAAGATACTTTTTTAGTTTCCTCCTTTTCCTTCCTCCGCCATTCTTTATATAGTAGGTATTATATTCTGTACTCTGTCTATCCTTTGATTCCATTTGGTGGTAGTTGATTTGGTTTTGCATCTGCTTAGTAAATAATCGTTCTACTTTCTTTGCTATAGTTTATTTCCTCTGGTAACAGCTATTTAGCTTAGCCTTAGGAATATTTCCATCTATAGCAGTCCCTCCAAATTGCACTGTAGAGGTGGTTTGTGGGAGGTAAATTCTCTCAGCTTTTGCATCTGAAAATTGTTTAATCCCTCCTTCAAATTTAAATGATAATCTTTCCGAGTAGAGTATTCTTGGTTCAAGGCCCTTCTGCTTCATTGCATTAAATATATCATGCCACTCCCTTCTGGTCTGTAAGGTTTCTGTTGAGAAGTCTGATGATAGCCTGATGGGTTTTCCTTTGTATGTGATCTTTTTTCTCTCTCCTGCTGCTTTTAAAAGTCTGTCCTTATCCTTGATCTTTGCCATTTTAATTATTATATGTCTTGGTGTTGTCTTCTTTGGGTCCCTTGTGTTGGGAGATCTGTGCACCTCCATGGCCTGAGACAGTATCTCCTTCCCCAGATTGGGGAAGTTTTCAGCAGTTGTTTACTCAAAACCATTTTCTATCCCTTTCTCTCTCTCTTCTTCTTCTGGTACCCCTATAATGTGAATATTATTCCATTTGGATTGGTCACACAGTTCTCTCAATATTCTTTCATTCCTAGAGATCCTTTTTCCTCCCTGTGCCTCAGCTTCTTTGTATTCCTCTTGTCTAATTTCCATTCCATTTACCGTCTCTTCTACTACATCTACTCTGCTTTTAAATCCCTCCATTGTATGTTTCATTTCAGATATGGAATTTCTTAATGATTGAATCTCCATCCTAAATTTGTCCCTGAGTTCTTGAATATTTTTCTGTACCTCCATGAGCATGTTTATGATTTTTATTTTGAACTCTCTTTCAGGAAGATTGGTACATTCAGTTTCATTTGGCCCTTTTTCTGGTGTTTGTGAGATTTTGGTTTGAATCAGTTTCCTTTGACGTTTCATATTTGTATGTGGCACCTTCTAGTGCCCAGATGCTCTAGTGTCTGGAGCTGCTCTAGTGTCTGGAGTGATGTCAGTGGTTGCAGGGGAGTGTCGCTGGTGCTTGGGGGTAGTTATGAACTGTTTCCTGCTTCCCATCTGCAGTGCCTGTCTCCACTGTCAAAACCAGTGAGCCAAGCACACAGGTGTAAGCCTCTGTCCTTTGTGTCTGTAGCTGCCATAGGCAGGACCTGCCTCTGTCTGGCCTGACACCAGGACAGGGACTGCCAGTTTGCGAGCCAGTGCCAGCAAACCAGGAGGAAGGCACAGCAGACTGCATATCATAGTGGGGTGCCTCAGAGCTGAGTAGCCAGCCAGGGGAATGGAACACCTGAAGCTCCTTAAAGTTCCCAACTTGCTGGGCAGAGCACGCCCAGACAACTTTGTCCACCTATCCCTTCTCCCACACAGCAAGATCTGGTTAACCCCGCCCCTTCAGCAGCCCTCTTGCTACTAGGAAGCCTCTCAGACCAACCGCCTTTCCTTTGTTTCAGAGAGGCTGGATGTGGATCCCTGTCCTCCACAAATGGCTGGAATCTCAGTCTCTCCAAGTATTCTGCTTATCTTAGCTTTTGAACCCCACTAATCTCCAGAGAACCATGCAATGTAGGCTTGTGCACCCAAAGCAGATTTCCATGGCTGGGTGTTCAGCAGTCCTAGGATTCCACCCCTTCCCCCACTCTGCTTCTTTTCCTCCTGCTGGTGAGCTGGAGTGGGGGAGGGGCTTGGGTCCTGCCCCATCAAGGCTTTGGTACATTCTCTGTTTCATGACTTCTGCTCTCTTCTCCAGGTGTAAGAAATCTGGTGTAGCCTTATTTCCTGTTGCTTTTTAAGAGTAGTTGTATTAACTATATTTTCATATTATATGTGGTTTTGGGAAGAGTTCTCTGTCTCATCTCTCATGCTGCCATCTTGCATCTCAAGCATTATCCCCCCTTTATAGATGAGAGCACTGAGGCCCATAGCTGAAAGAACAGCCCCATGTGCACAGCTAACAGCTGGCCCTTCCAGGATACAAACCCAGGTTTCTGTCATTGCCAGACCAAGGGCCTGGATGGCTTCTAGGTTGTGCATCTGCCAGAAGGCCTGATGCAGCCCTGGCTGGAGTCATCCTTCCTGAGGCCACCCTTCCCACTGCAGGTCCCCAGATACTGAACACCTTGATCACAGTACAGTTCTAGTTGTTGGTCCCTGTGACCCAAAAATGTTAACATTTCTGGGAAATAACACCCAGAGGGCAGGAATTGGAGAAATCTCTGCCTGGGTCACATTCCACAGTACCTCCTTTCCATGGGAAAGGTCCCAGGTAGAGGTATGGATTCCATTTCTCCCTTCCTCTGGCTGAATGACCAGACCTTCCTTGAGAAGGTGAGTAGACAATTATCTGAGATAATAGCCTGTCTTAAAATGCAAATGAAAACAAAACCATATTAAGTTAACAAATATAGACAGTGACTAGACTCTTCTTACCTCCCTGGAAGGGTTTGCACTCCCATTCAGCCTGGGTTCCCCAGGGCTGGTGGTCTCTGCCCCACTTCCTGGGCAAACCCTCTCCTGTGGCTCTTCCTAAGGGTAGGGTGTCAGGTACTGGGAGCAGGGACTAGAAGTAGCCCCAGAGACTAACACTCAGTTATGCTATGAGCCAGGCCCTGTGCTGGCTGCTGCTTCAGTACAGCTGTCTAATCCTCAGGATGAGTAAGCAGGAGGCTAGAAGGATTAGCTTGCTTGCCCCAAACCACACCCGTCGTAGGCAGTACTCAGGATCTGTCTGACTGCAAAGCCAGTGCTCCCTGTACTCTTTCTGAGCAGTCAGCTATTCCAGGGCCCCTGATAGAAGACCTAATGACCTCCAGTGGATTATCAGGTCTTTGTTAAACAAACTAACTCCAGCTATCCTTTCCACCAAATTGATATGAATGAATGAAGTGTTCCTGAGGGTAGGAACCATGAGGCTATGCACAATATATTAACCCAAGGGGGATGGATGCATACAGGGACAAATGAACAGGCTGAACCAAATACTGAAGGGAAGATGGGTCAAAGCATCCATCCTCTGAAAGAGACCCTTTGGGGCAAGACATCACTTTAAGGTGAGCTAGCCTGACAATTCAGTCTTTAAGCTTTGAAAGATGAGCTTTTCCCAGGGACAAGCCAACTGCATCATTTGGTACCAATTCACGAGACAGAATTGGAGTGGCCTGAGCCTTATTGAACACACTCGGCCATGCTCTTCTGTCAGCAATCCCTAGGACTGCCTTCCACACTGTGTGCACACATGCTCAGGCCTGCGGAGGACAGGGGATGTGTGTATTTGAGACAGCATGACTGCACTGTCAGAACCATTCTCCAGTGGAAAGTTCTTCAGTGAGAGACTTACAACTAAACGGGAGGAACACAGCCACCCACAATTTTGGGGCCAGAATTTTATTTCAGTCACTTCACAAGTGCCTTTGTTCATCTGCCAATTTGTAGCATTCATTGTTTCAAGGACATTACTTTTCTTTGAAACAAAAGTTTGAAACTTTTTATGGGCAGGTCTCCAATTATGTCTTAAATTTCCCCTAGAATACTTGAACACTTTCTGAATAGGATTGGATGAAGAATAAGAGGGAAGTGGCAGCCATGCCTGCTGCTGGTTTGTCTTGGAAGTTAGACTGTGTTGACATGCTCACCTTTCCTGAACACCTAACATGTCTCGAGCCAGAGCCCTGGCCAGGATGTCAGTTCTGGGGCTCTGGGCCGAGGCAGTTACTGCTGCTGGCAGAAGAGTGTGGCTGCGAGGCCTTGGGTATGGAGGGTGAGTTAGGACTGCAGATACACAGGGAGCTGGCCTACCCAGAAGGCTGCGAGTGGGCTGTGCCCGGCACCTCAGCAGGGTGCTGTTGTGAGGATGGGCACTGCGGTCAGACCATGGTTACTAAGTGATCAGATACCCAAATACCAGAAGTGCTCTTCTTCACTTGGTTTTCAGGCAAAAAGGAGTAACTTAAAGAAAACTACTGGGAATTTACTTTTAATAGGAAATTGAAAAGTGCCCCCAGATCGCACAGTGAATGAGACCCACAGCATGGCTCAGCCCGACCTTCCAAAGCCATGCTGTCCAGTAGCATCCTCTGTGATGATGGGCGTGTGCTGTTCTGCACTGGTCAGTTAGCAGCTGCTAGCCCCTCCGGCTGTTGAGCACTTGAACTGTGGGTAGTGCAGACTATGGAGCCAAATTCTGAGGTTTTATACATTCTGGTGAAGATGAGTTTAAATAGCCACATGAGGCTAGTGACGCTGTCGGACACTGTGGTTGTAAACTGAAGACCTCTCCAGTTTGCAGGAGACTGTGCGCGGACAGAGGCTGGCCTGGGGGGCGAGGGGGCCGTGTAATCAGGTGGAGCAACACTTCTCACTGTGCTGGGCTTGGCGAGGCAGAGGAGTTCATGGAGCCCTGTGAGGAAGATGTCAGCAAGATTCCCAGGGGCTGGGCAGGCAGCCATCCCTTCCTCAGCTGAGCTAAATCGGAGAATCTGCTCCTCGGACAGCCTGCAGGATGGAAGTTGTACAGTAATTAAGTGAAAAAGCAGCTAAGACGTTCTCATTTGTGAGAGGAAAAGGCTATAGATTCCAGCAGTAAAGACCAGGCAAGAGGGACCCCACCTGTGACCGCTGACGCAGGAGTCACGGGTCCCCGGACGGCACTGCCAGGAACGCCTGCGGTGCCCGCCTTGTCGTGGTCGCCACTTTATTATTAACTTGTTTTTAAATGGAGCCTTGGTTTTGTCCCCCATTGGGGGCATTTGGGACAGGAACCCCCTCACCCTGAGGCACTTCTTGACATTTACTGAGCATAGGCTGTGGGGAGGGCAGGTTCCTGGGGGCACCAAGACGATCACCCCAGAAGATGGAGCAAGTTGGCAGATACCCATTGCCTCAAGACAGGCTCAGCTTCCCGACCACAGGCTCAGGGACGGAAACTCGGCAGGAAAGGGTGACATACCATCAGCGGTGGTAGGCCACCCCAGCTAGCAGTAGGCCCTCGTGGCTGCAAGAAGGGGAAGAGAAAGGTTACTTGTGGGCAGTGAATTTGTTGCGAAACTTCTGAGAACAACACAGTGGCAACAGAAGGAAATGGCTCTGGTGGGAGATAGGGCGCCCCCTGGCGGCCTTGTTTTTGTTCCCCTCAATCTCAAACTTCCCTTAATCCTTTGACATCTAACAGAGTTGGTTGAATATTTTCTACTGCATCCCACAGTAAGAAAAACATTTTTTCATGACTACCCAGGTGTGTATGTGTGTAGAAATAAGTCAAAACAAGAGCCTCATAAACAATACTTCCCACTTCCCTAACAACATGCCATAGACTATTGCACTGACATTTTCTATTCTATTGTCAGTCATAACTAAAATTGATTCACAACCCACTTAGCGGGTCCTGGCTCCTGAACCACGATTTGAAAAGCTATTGGAAAGAAAACTCTAAGCCTGTAATCCTTACCTTCAAGGTTCCACACACTCCGCCTCCACCCCAGGACTGGCCAGGGTCTGCAGGATCTGCTCCAGAAATCATCTTCTGGAAGGTAGTCAGGGGCTGTCTGTCGTCATGATGATCAGAGAGAGAATGGTAGGTTAGGACAGCATTTATCCTAAATGCAGCAGAATTCAGAGACCCAACTACAGTTTCAGAGTTTGTTTCATCATATATTGTTTCTCTTTCTCATTTATGATATTCACACCATGGTCAAGGATAAGTGCACATGACATGAGGCAGGCCTGAGACCTTGGGCTCGTCTCCTGTCCCCTGGGGCCCTGCCTCCCTGGCTCTCGTGTGGGGTTTGGACTAGATGGTCTCGAGCTGCTTCTCATACTGACGTTCTATGATCCTCTTTGTCCCAGGGTAAGGGATGGCGGATCTGGAAGCCAGGGGTTGGAAGAGCAGAAAGAAGGAGGTGGATAGGGAGGAATCAGGGGTTGGACTGGGCCGGGAAGGAAAAGGGACAGTGAGTGACAGGACTTGATCTCGGTGGCAGCGGGCACTTCCGGACGTGTTTGTACCGCACCTTCCCTGGGAAGAGAGAAGGCCAGGGGCAGGGAGCTGCCAACCAGAGCAGACCCTCCTCAGGCCCAGTCAGCAGGCTTCATGCAGCGCCTTCTCTGTCCCTTCCAATTTACAGCCTTTTCAAGCCAGCAGAACCTGGAGTCCATCTGGTTCCATCTCCTCCATTTAGAGAAGAGAAAACTCAGGTCTCAGAAGAGGAAAGGGCCCACAGAAGTCACATAATGATAAAGCCAAGACTGACCTTGGAGTGATGGCGCCCCCACCAAGAGCCATGCCACCTCTCCAGCCCTTTGGAGCCGCAGTGAGCTCCACTAGAGGGAGCCCCACTCAAGGCTCGTGGTGGTCAGCCCCCGAAGGACAGGGTTTGGGAAGACGGGCTCTCCCACTTGTCACAGGCTGGCCAGGCACCTGGGCGCTCGTGGGTATCTGATTATCTAGGCATCCCTGGAGGCTCCATGTGCCAGCACCCACACCCTTTTGCAGCAGTGCCCAGAGAGCAGATCCTCAAGCTGGCAGCCTCAGCCCTCCAGCAGTCAGCAGGAGCCAGGCTGAGAAATGGCAGCTCCCTGGCAGAGAGCAGCTGCTGGGTCCAGAGAGCAGGAGTGATGTCCAGGCTGAATGAAGCCAGATCTTGAGGCCACTCCCTGTGCAGTTCCTGCTGTCCTCCAGGCACTGAGACTTTGAAAGTTGGCAGCAAGTAGTCACTTTTGTGTCAGAAAATCCTGCTAGAGGTGAAGGTGGCCCCAGGTGTTGATCCTCGGGTGCTGATCTGCTAACCCAGCATCTGCCCCTCTGTACATGACTCAGAGCCTTCCTCCTCCAGGAATCTGGCCCTGACTCTTCTCTTGGCTTCATCAGCAGTCCCTTGACCCTTTTCTCCTGAGTCTACACAGTGATGGTTTACAGCCCATGTATGTTTGTTAGCAAGTAGCACGCACATTCTTTGGTTCCTGCTAGCAGCAGTGGCTGGCCGGCGGTGTGCTGGTGCTGTCTGGTGGGGGACACTCAGCTGTAGCCCTGCCTGCAGAGTTCATGGTCTGTGGGGAGAGAAGACCCAAAAGCAGATAAGTAAGCCTAGCATGTTAGAAAAAGCATAAACTTAAATTTGATTTATTCCCACCAGGGGATTTAAATGTTTAAACAAGGTATTGACAAAAAGCCCACATGGCAAAGTACATGCCAGGAAGTCACTCAGGCTGGGAGGGGGAAGGAAGTTGAGCAGGAACAGGTTATGCATATTCTGGAAAAAGGAGTTTTGAACCAGCCAATAAAATTAAGACAAATGTAAAGAAAGCCTAATATGGATATAACTTGCTTAGGCGACATCCAGGAAAGAACGTGAACCCTGCAGTACTCAGCCACTGAGGAACCAGGGGAGGGTCTTGAGTGCCTCGGAATAAATTGCTTGTTATAGCCGCCCTGGGTGTGCCTGCCCACCAGACACCCGATCTTGCAAGATCACTATTAAAGCCTCACTCCGCTGTTCTCTTTGTCTCTGTGTCCACTTACTGAGTTCAGACCAGTGAGAGTATGTCTCAGAAGCATGACCAGGGCTGTAACATATGGGTGACAGGGAGGAGTATGGGAGGGGAGGACAAGGGGCACAGGAGCAGGCTGCAAATGCCACCTGTATTCCAGTCCCTGGGGTGAGGCCGCCCACCACATCCCCAGCCTCTTGATGTCTGCTGTTGAGGCGGTGTTCTGGGTGGTGCACAGATGTTGCTGCCCCCACAGCTGAGCGACAGCCAGGACGGGCCTACGTGAGACTGAATTTGCCAGCTCTTAACCACTGCTTTCAGTGTGCACATGGAGATGCCTGCATGCTCCAGGTGGGCCTTCCCAGGGTCCTGCTGATGAGCAGGGAGCTTCAGGCCTCAGACACAGACCATGGGCTGTGGTGGACTGTCTGCTGCCCCTCTCCACAGGCAAGTTATGCAGCTGTGGCATGGATGTTGGCGCCTCTCCCTGTGGAAGAATGAGCAGCTGCGCCCATTGTAGTGGTCGGCCTTGGACTCTCCTGGCAGTGAAATGGGAGAAGCAGTGTGGTGAGAATCACCTCCAAGGAAAGGTGATGTGTGCCACCTCCAGGCAGAAACTCTGTGAGCACCAGGGCATGGCTGCTGTGGTTCTTTGTGTTGCTGATGTCCCAGGGACCCTACTAGGTCCTGAGCTCTAGGATTCAGGGTGTGTGGGGGGCCTGGAAGGCTGAGCAATGAGCTGGGGTCAGCTTGTCTGATTCTCACGCTGCCTCCCAGGAACTGCCTGGGCCTCTGTGTCCCCCTCAGTGAAATGGGGGAACTGCAATCTGTGTTCCCAGGGTGAACAATTAAGCAGGGGGTAAAATGTTCCATGGTCAAATAAACAGGAATATTCGAAGAGTCAATAGATCTGTGCTACAGGCCTTCTTAAGGATACTGGCACTGACGGGGAGAGCGTGTGGGGCACTCCTCCGCCAGCGCTGGTGTTCTTGGGCATACTTCGGGAGCTGTGGTATGTCTGTGCTGGCAGGCCACTCCTGTTCGTGGTCCTCAGCATAGCTGATTGTGGGTTGTGAGGGAAAGAGGAGATATGGCTTAGGTCTGCCCCCTTTGTCCATGGCTCTGTCCCCCGGCCTCCCTCTTGACCCACACTGTCCACTGCCCCATCAGCTCTCAGTGCCTATTCTTGTTCTCCAGAGCAGGCTCGTCCAGTCCTGGGCTGGGGCCGAGGAGGCAGCTTTTGCAGTGCTGCTGAGTTGCCCCATGGAAGTCCGCCTGTGGTCCTCTCCCCACCCTGCCTGCTTGGCCGCAGCTCTGGTGGCCCTCTAGCCATAGAGCCTGTATACAGGCCTTCACAACACAAGGACCCCCTGTGTGTTCTAAGGTTGACTGCATGACTCCAAGACTATGGGCTTCCGGCTGTGGGACCCTGTGTGCTGATGATTTGGTAAATGGCTGTGTTCTCATTTGTGACATTTTAGGGATACCACATCAAATTCACTAACCCCTGAGGACACTGAAGACATACTGTTGGGGCAGGATGCTGAAATCTGCTTGCTGAAGTCTGGAGAACTGATGTAAGTGATGGGTCCCTGAATGGGACATCCCCAGGGTTTGCCTCTGTGGGGCAGGAGCACCAAAGGAGGAGCCCTGGCCTTCGCAGGGAATTCACCGTCTTAGTGTGCTGGGACTTGGCTGGGAAGCACCCCGAGGCTCCGGCTTGGCCCTGATTGTGGCTTTCAGTCAGTGCTTTTGTTTAGTTATCATTATATACCTATATAATTATATACTTTGTAGTGTGTAGTGTACAGTGCTTGGATTTTGACAAATAATACACTCTAGTCACCAATCATCCTGCTGGGCTCCATGCCCACGTCTGCCAGAGGCTTACCTCATCTCAGGGACCTCAAAGCCCAACCAGGCCCAGCCCCCATTTCTGCCAAAAAGGAAACCTAGATCCAGAAAAGAAAAGTGATTCACCCCTGTATGACCACAGTGGAGATACAGAACAGGTCCATCACCCTGCAAAGTTTCCTGGGCCCCTTTACGGACAACCCTCCCTCACCCCTACGCCCTTTGTTCTTCTTTTTGGAAATTAACTTTGTTTTGTTTTATTATTGTAAGAGCAATACATTTCGTTATAGATGATTAGGAAAACAGAGGTAAGCAAATTACTTTTTCAGGCCTTTATATATATTATATATATACATATATATGTACATATGTGTGTATATGTATGCACACATAATTTTTCAACATAAAGATTCTATCTTATTTCACAATCTTTTTAAAGTTGATATTGCATGAATATTTTCCTTCTTTTCTCCAGTGTTGTGTCCAATGTCTGCATAATTGCGTAACAATCATTGAATAGGTGCAGTAACTAAATCAGAGATATTTACTCAGCACCTACTATGTGCCAAGTACTATTCAGGGTCCTTAGAGTTCAATAGTGAACAAAAAAAAGATCCCTGCCCTCGTGTTCAGTTCATACTCCAGCAGGGACAGCAATAAGCATAAGCAAATAAGTAAATTATACAGTACAACACAAGGTGGGGCCTGCTATGGAAAGGAAACAAAATGGGACCAGACTGGGGCAGGGGTTGGGATTTACAATTTTAAATAGAATGTCACCAAGAAGGTCAGACTTGGAGGAGTTGCCATGCTAATGTATGAGGGAACAGTCAGCACAGAGGCCCTGCAGCAGGACAGCGCCTGGCATGTTCTCGGGACCGGGAAAGAGGCTGTGTGGCTGAAGCAGACAAAGCAAGAGAAATCCCAGTCAGAGGGAGTCGGGACCCACATCACATTAGGCCTTGTTGGCCATTGTAAAGACTTTGGCTTTTAATTTGTGGGAAATGAGAGCCCAAAATGAAGTTTGGGACAGAAGAATGACTTAACCTAATTTTCACTGAAAAAGGATCTCTCTGGTTGCCATGTGCAAAATGACTATGGAAGGACAAGAGCTGAGGTAGGGAGACCAGTAGACTATGACGTGAGTCCTGTGGACAGTAGGCTTCTCTTATTTAAAATTATATTTGAGCAGAGATGGTGAACCCTTGATTTGTTTTTATTAGCATCACCTTTGGGGAGACTGCGTATATCCTCTACTGAGCTGATGAAGTCTAGAAAGGTAAAGGCTAAAAGCACAGTCCACATAACTGGGTGCAAGGGGAGAATTCTGGAACCTAAAATTATAAATGAACCAGCATCAGAGGCATATTCTGTCAGAGTGACTGCATGTGGTAAGGGTCCTGATTGTAAGAATGACCTCTTTTCCAAAACATACCCTTTACCTACTCTCAGATTCTTGAAAATTATAAATATTGGACCAGGCCTTTTGTACCATAATTAGAAGTAAAGCTTAAAAGAACACATGGAAAAATGTTACATGGAATTAAATTTTCATGTAGGTGAGTGGCTGATATCAGAGCTATTCTTTAGTGCATTTTGATTTTTTTAATCATTTTTTAATCATTACTCTTCTCATTAGCATGGCTTTGGACAGTCTTCCCATCCATCTCCGCAGCTTTGGAGGCAGACAGAACTTTTGGTGCCACTGTTTACTTGCTGTGCAGCCTTGGGCCAGTTACCTAGCCTCTCTGAGCTTCAGTTTCCACCCCTGTATTAAAGGGGACAGCAATGTGTCTTCTCCATGAAAGGCAATTTGATACAGTGGAAAGATAATGGCTTCAGGTCAGACTTGTGTGGACCTGGATCAAGTTTCATCATCTTTTGAATCTTAGCATCTACGTGGGTAAAATTGGGGGTATTGGCTTTCTCACTTAGCTGTTGTGGTAACACACGGAGCCTGTGAGCAGAGGGCCTGGCACACCTCCCCACTGCGGCTGACTAGATGAGACCTGCCCAAGGCCACAGTGCTGCTAAGGGGCAGCTCTGCCCTGGAGGCCTTGTCATTGTGCCCCAAGCTGACACCCCACCTCTGGAGTAGCAAGGTGTGGGAGGGGGTGCCACTCAGTCAACACAGGGAGCATCAGGCAAACTGGCCACTCCTGTCCAGTTTATCCTCTGAGATCATCCTCACGACAGTCAGGAGGCAGGCCTGGCGGTCCCTGTTTGCAGGTGAGGAAACTGAGGCTTAAGAAAGGGTGAGCCCTGAAACGGATGGGAAGCAAGGCAGCTGCCAGAGCCCAGGTCCCTCTGGTGCCACGCTTCATGTCCTTCACGTCGCCCTCTGGGTCCTGCAGAGGACCCTGAAAGTGGAGGAACTTGCCACCGCCAAGCCCTTCAAACCTGGAAGGGGCTCTTACCCACCTGGTGAGAATTGGAACCAGGGACACGGCCCCAGGAAGCCTGTCTCCACGAGGCCCTCATCCCACCCTGTCACCCCTGTATCATAGAGTACGGGGGGTGGCATTTAAGAAAAGTCAGGGTGGCCCCTTGGAATCTTGTGGCAGGCCTCAGATTCCCGCCGAGAGGGACAGCAGACAGGGCGGGAGATGTCTAGGGTGAGTGTGCTTTCTGCGGGTACAGATTAGAGAAAGGGGAAGCAGGGGGTTGGGATGAGTAAGGGGGAGAGAAAATGGACGGCCAAGCAGCAGGGCAGCTTCAGGAGAGCTACAGAAAGCCACCGCCCCAGTACTCACCTCCTGTCCCCGGGGGACGTGGGCACCTCAGGCGGTCCTCTCGGTGCTGACAGGCTCCACACAGGCAAGGGCTGTCGTCTGTGTTTTGCACTCTTGTGTTCCTAGTGCCTAGAACTATGCCAGACAGGTAGTAAGTACTCAGGAAACACGTTTAGCTGCCCATCAACTTTTCATCCCTAATTAAGCATGTTGGTCAGGGTTACCCAGGGCTTGTTCTCGCAAGAGTCTCCAGGGTTCTAGCCACTTCTGAGGCAACAGGTGACCTGGCCAGCAGACTCAAGCGCTTTGCCCATTTGATCAGGCCCCTCTCTGCATTTGTATTTTAGGATAAAGTTACCCCTCACAGTGGAAGACATCGCCAGCTTCGGGGAGGGCAACCGGGAGCTGTTTGTCAGGTCCGGTACCTACAGTCTCATCACCATCAGCATGGCTGAGGTGGGGCTCACCATCAGCTGGGTCTTCTCCTCTGACCCCAGGAGCATCTCCTTCAGCGTGGTCTTCCGGGAGGCCGAGGCCACACCGCTGGATCAGTGCAAGGTGGGCGGCTCCCTGCAGCGGGCCTCTTCTCACACAGCAGGATGCTTAGGCAGCCTTTCCCAGAGCAAGGCCATGTCTACCCTGCCTTCTGCTGGGCAGGCCTGACCTGGAATGCCCTGCACCCCCTCTGTGAAAGGGATGTGGGAAGGAACCAGGCTGAAGGAGACATGGAAGGAGAAGCCCTCTGGGTGGTGTCACGCAGAGCACATAAAGCAGCTGGGCTTGTCCGGCATCGGGCAGGAGGCAGCTGGGGGCCCAGGAGTGTGGTCGCCAAGTGTCCGGAGGCTGCTCCTGCATCAGACAGCCTCGGCCTGGCTGTGGGATAGATTAGGGGAACACCGAGGAACACAGGCATCTGACTCGGTGTGGAGTCACTGTGGGAGGCAGGAACCTCTGCTTCTGGTCGTGAGCTCAGGGGGCTCAGCATCTCACCTTGAAGACATCAGTGGAAACATATAGCCATTGTATCACTTGGGTGACTCGGCATGAAATCTTGGTGGCAGATACTCATTCATAAACTCCTATGACATTTTAAGCATGGAATATTGATGAATGGCCTGGACCATAGTTTTCGGTCTTGGCTGCACAGTGGAAATCCAGGGGAACTTTTTTAAACCCACTCCTGAGGCCACACCCCAGACATTTCTGTTTTGTAAGAATGGCAAGAATCATGATAAAAAACAGTGAAGTATGTGAGACAAGACTTCTGTGTAGTCTTTGCAATAATATCCATTAGTCCCTGGTGCACGGGGGCCGTGGGGGCCCTAGGGGGCTCTCGGTGGGGGGTGGGGAAGGCCCGGGGTCAGGGCGTGGGGTGTGGGGCACACAGTGGCCCACTCCTGCTGTTCTGGAATCTACATGGAGGAGCATGTGCCCGTTTGCGTTTGCAGCCCTGCCCTGTGGGTACCTGCTGCCATTTCTGTCCTCTTCAAATTCACTCCTAAAATGTAATCTAGCCCCCTTGAGTTGGGACTGCGAGAGTCTCATGTCTGCTCGTATTGGGAAGCTGCTCTCCCCCTCTTCCTTTTGGGGGCTCACAGCCACGCCACCTACCTAGCCTAGGAGCCCTTCCTTCCTGAGCGGTCCTGAACCTCCCCCGGGGCGGGCCTGGGGTTTTGGGTCTGGGAGCATGCAAGGACTCAGCCCTGCGGGGTGCACGGGGGGCGCGCCAGGCCTCAGTGCCCTGTGGCAGGTGAGGACGCAGATGCAGAGCGGCGAGCCCCGGCCGTGAGGCAGGCCGCGGGTGAGCCAGTATGCCTGGAGCCGGGCACTAACGGCTAGCTGCACCGCCGAGGACTCGCCCCAGTGCCTTTGCTGCTCGCCCTGTATTCCTGAGGCCTACCGGGCGCCTAGCAGAGCAGCCTCCCGATGCGGGCGGCGCTGTGGCAGGGAGGGAGGGACGTGACTAAATCGGCACCCAGGCCTCTGCCATTCCACCTGCCCCACACATGGCTGAGCTGTGGGCCTCTCCCCTTGCCAGTCACTCACCCGCCAAACCTCATGGTCGTGGGACGCTTGTGTTCCGGCCAGAAATCAGAAGCGCGGGAGGTAGAGGAGCTTTCCTCATAGCTTTCCTCTTCTCTGGCTTCCCGTGGCCTTCTGGGGCCATGGCTGCCATTGTCTTTCTCATAGTGGACGCCAGGGGGCAGAAGGAGCCCGTCTTCAGGGTGAGCAAGAAGGGTGCTCAGGAGTTCTTAGGCCTGCCAGCATCCCCCCAGCTGAAGGGAGCAGCCGTTATTTCCACTTGAGATCCCCTGAGTAGATATCAGACCAGGGAACTTGTTTCCAGGCCCACGTCCTCACCTCTGCCCTAGTGATGCCCCGTGCAATCTGCTGACCAGCCCGGGCCTCAGAGGAAGCAATGGCTGCAGCACGTAGGGTCTGTTACTGTAGAGGTGGGACCCGACCGACTGTGCTGCACACTTGCAGTTGTTCACAACCAGTTACTGAGCTTCTGCTAAGGACTGGGCTCTGTGGAGCGCCCTGGGGCTACAGACAACAGGGGCAACATGGGATCCGCCCTTGAGCTCACAGTGTCATCAGAGAGAGACCCTAGTAAACAGGCAACTGTGATTCATCTAAATTCTAGTAAATAGGTACATGTGTCGTGACTAGGGTGGGCAAGACTCTCCTCCCCTAACCCAGCCCAGGGAGCAGCGATCGGGGCAGCAGACCCCTGGGCCGAACCAGGAAAAGTGATAGGAAAGCAGCGGAGGGGAGGGCTGGGCTGGGAAGACGCATCCAAGTGGACGACACCTCACAGAAGGAGGCCAGCCCCATCTGTAGTGGCACCTGGGCCACCCTCTCCAGAATGACTTCCCCCATCAAGGTAATGCCTGGACGTTGAGGTAGGGACTGTGAATTTGGGAAGGAACCTGAGGAGAGAAGCAGCAGCCCAGGGACCGGAGGCTGCCCATGTCCTGCAGCTTGGGCATGATGGAGGGAGCAGGACCCAGGCCCTGCTCTCTCTTGAGACAGAGGACTCATGTTTGGCCAGAGAAGCTCAATGGCCACAGAGAAAGTCAGGGGAGGAACCAGGACTAGAGGCAAAAACATTTGGCTTTTTATTTTTTAAGCAGCTTTATCAAGATATGATTCAAACACCATATAAGTCACTCATTTAAATTGTATAATTCATTGGTTTTTAGTGTGTTCACAGAGTTGTACAACCATCTAATTTTAGATCATTTCATCATCCCCCAAAGAAACTATCTACTAGCAGTCACTCCTCAGCCTTCACCCCAGCAACCATCAACCTGCTTTCTGTCTATGTGGCCTTTTGTGACTGGCTTCTTCCATTTAGCATAGAACCCTTGCTTTGTATCAGAGCTGCAGGCCATCAGGAGATAAGTAAAGCCAACTTGGACTGTGTGCAGACAGATGGATTTCACCTAGAACAAGGCCCCGCTTCCTGAAGACAGAAAAACTGTTCCCCAGATGGTGGAGTGTTCTGGCATTAGGCATGGTCAGAGGAGGCCGGGGAACCACTCTTTTGGGGTGCTGACTAGTTCATGATTCTGGATGAAATTCATACCCACGGTCTACCCCTACCGCAAGTTGTCAACAAGCACAGGGCATGTGGAGGCACCCCACCATTCCTGGGGGCTGGTTCCAGCCCCAGCCTTGCTCAGCTGTGACCTCGGGACTCGGCCTTCTCAGGCCTCAGTGTCCTCTTCAGAGATAAAGGGTCTGCCTAGACAGTCCGTGGGCCTCTCAGCTTCGGTCACACTTCTTCTCATCTGCTCTTCCTCCCAGGTGCTCATTCCCATGACCCGGTGCAATTCCCACCAGGAGAACATCCAAGGCAGGCTCAAGGTCCGCGTGCCGGGCATCTACATGCTCGTCTTTGACAACACCTTTTCCAGGTAGGGGCTACCTCATCTACTGCCATCCAAATGATAAGAACAGAGGTCACATTAAAAGAGAGTATTTAGTTACCAGTAATGTATTATTAATAGTTTTTTAATTTTAGTCCTCTGTACTGTGGTGTTCAGCATCTGTTACAGATTTTAGAACATGGCTAATGTTTGTGGAGTCCTACTGCATGTCAGGTGTGCTCTCAGCCCTCCACTCCTCAAGGGCTGACTCAAGCCCCACAGCATCCCTATGTAGCAGGGTCTGTCTTTCTCTCATGTTCCTATTAAGGGACTGAGGACCACAGGGGTAAAAGTGCCACTCCCAAGTCACACAGCTAGTGGCAGAGCCATTTCTACCACTGAACTCAGGTGGCCACTACCAGACTCTGGACTCTTAACTGCTGTGCTCTCCCACGCCTCTCTGATGTCCAGGTTCCCAGTGCTGAGCCCAAAGAAGGAGCTCATTAAACACAGTGGAAGGATTGGATGGATGGATGGATGGATGGATGGATGGATGGATGGATGGATGGATGGATGGATGGATGGATGGATGGATGGGTGGGTGGGTGGGTGGGTGGGTGGGTGGGTGGGTGGATGGATGGGTGGGTGGGTGGGTGGGTGGGTGGGTGGATGGATGGATGGATGGATGGATCGATGGATGGATGGATGGGTGGGTGGGTGGGTGGATGGATGGATGGATGGATGGATGGGTGGGTGGGTGGATGGATGGATGGACGGGTGGGTGGGTGGGTGGATGGATGGATGGGTGGACAGGTGGGTGGGTGGATGGATGGATGGATGGATGGATGGATGGATGAATGGATGGATGAATGGATGGATGGATGGATGGATGGATGGATGGATGGATGGATGGATGGATGGATGGATGGATGGATGGATGAATGGATGGATGGATGAGTGGACGAGAGGGTGGATGGATGGATGGATGGATGAGTGGACGAGAGGGTGGATGGATGGATGGATGGATGAGTGGACGGATGGGTGGATGGATAGGTGGGTGGGTGGGTGGATGGATGGATGGATGGATGGATGGATGGATGGACGGACAAGTGGGTGGATGGGTGGGTGGATGGATGGATGGATGGATGGATGGATGGATGGATGGATGGACGGACGGACAAGTGGGTGGATGGGTGGGTGGGTGGATGGATGGATGGATGGATGGGTGGATGAGTGGGTGGATGGATGGATAGATAGATGGATGGATGGATGGATGATGGATGAGTGGGTGGATGGATGGTGGATGGATGGATGGATGAGTGGACGAGTGGATGGATGGGTGGGTGGATGGATGGATGGATGAGTGGACGAGTGGGTGGATGGGTGGATGGATGAATGGATGAGTGGACGAGTGGGTGGGTGGGTGGATGGATGGATGGATGGATGGATGGATGGATGGATGGATGGATGAGTGGACGAGTGGGTGGATGGGTGGGTGGATGGATGGATGGATGGATGGATGGATGGATGGATGGATGGATGGATGGATGGATGAGTGGACGAGTGGGTGGATGGGTGGGTGAATGGATGGATGGATGAGTGGATGAGTGGGTGGATGGGTGGGTGGATGGATGGATGGATGGATGGATGGATGGATGGATGGATGGATGGATGGATGGATGGATGAGTGGACGAGTGGGTGGATGGGTGGGTGAATGGATGGATGGATGAGTGGACGAGTGGGTGGATGGGTGGATGGATGTATGGATGGATGGATGCGAAAGAGAGAAATGGAGGAATGAATGCTAAAGCTTGAGGTAAACAGGTCCAGAACTGTGAGGCACAGCCCCTGGACCTTTTTTTCATGGAAATGGGAGTATTGTGTGATGTCTCTGGAAGCACTGTATCAAAACACCAGATGCAGGTCCGGGAGGCTTGTGGGGTGGCATTTGGGAATACAGGGAGAGAAGGCTGGAAGGGCTGCCAAGGAAGGAAGTAGGAGAAAGAGTCAACATTGGTTGAGCATAAGCCAGGGGCCCTGCTTCATGGAGGCATGAGACAGGGGTCATTAAGGTTGCTGGTTAAGGTTGCTGTCCCTTGTATGTCTTCTGGCTTCAGCATAAGCTCTTAATTGGGGCTGCCTCTTTTTTTTTTTTATTAAGGTATTATTGATATACACTCTTATGAAGGTTTCACATGAAAAAACAATGTGGTTATTACATTTACCCATATTATCGTGTTCCCCCCATACCCCAATGCAGTCACTGTCCATCAGTGTAGTAAGATCTCACAGAGTCACTACTTCTCTTCTCTGTGTTACACTGTTTTCCCCACACACCACGTGTACTAATCATAATACACCTCTATCCCCTTCTCCCTCCCTCCCCACCCACCCTCCCCCACCCATCCCCCACCCATCCCCTTTGGTAACCAGTAGTCCCTTCTCAGAGTCTGTGAGTCTGCTGCTATTTTGTTCCTTCAGTTTTGCTTTGTTGTTATACTCCACAAATGAGGGAAATCATTTGGTACTTGTCTTTCTCCGCCTGGCTTACTTCACTGAGCATAATAACCTCTATCTCCATCTATGTTGTTGCAAATCATAGGATTTGTTTCTTTCTTGTGGCTGAATAGTATTCCATTGCATATATGTACCACCTCTTCTTTATCCATCCATCTACTGACGGACACTTAGGTTGCTTCCATATCTTGGCTATTGTAAAAAGTGCTGTGATAAACATAGGGGTGCACCTGTCTTTTTCAAACTGGAGTGCTGCATTCTTAGGGTAAATTCCTAGGAGTGGAATTCCTGGGTCAAATGGTATTTCTATTTTTAGTTTTTTGAGGAACCTCCATATTGCTTTCCACAATGGTTGAACTAGCTCACATTCCCACCAGCAGTGCAGGAGGGTTCTGGGGGCTGCCTCTTTCATGAGATCTGCCTGATCAGCACCCAGCCACATCCTCTCTGTGTGGGCCCTGAGCTAGTGGCTGCATCCCCCTGCATGGGTACCCTTCCCAGCCCACTGGCGTTTAGCAGAATAACTCGATAAGATGCTCTAGAGGAAAGCTGTGCCAGACCTCGCCATATCCATGCCTTGAACTCCCAGGACTGTGACCAAGAGCCCACCAAAGGAGAGGTTAGGAGAGGTTAGGAGAGTGAGCAGTGGGTAGGAGAGTGGGTGGGGCCAGCCAGGCACAGGCTCTGCTGTCCCTCTGTAGCCTTAGCTGAGACCCAGTTCCTCTGCAGTGGCAGGGAGCATTGTCCCTACCCCACTGAGCCTCTCTGTGGGTTGACAGGCCACAGGGTGGCATGCTGAAGGCAGAATGCCATCCCACGCCCCAAGCAGGCTCCCAGTTATCACTGGAGGTGGCTGTGGTGCTATAACAAAGTCTGGCCTTAGCCCATTGAGGTCATCTCAGAGGCCTACTCGAGATTGCCCAACCATGGACAAAACAGATTTAGATGCTAGTCAAAATAAACTCTGTACTCGCCTCCACCATGTATACCTCCTCTCAGTGCCTGCTCTGCCCACTGCTCCCTTGCCCCTGCAGGCACCACTGCCCAGGCCCCAGGCTTCTTCACAGTAGCATGGCTGGGGAAGGAGGGCCACCGCACGGGATGGGATGGGGGTGCCCGAGGCCCAGGAAAGTCAATAGCGATGTCCCAACACCCCCTGACCTTTGCAGGGAGGGAATTCTGCTAGACAGGAAAGGGGGTGTGTGTCCAAGAAGAGGCCACGCCCTCTGTGAGGGGCCCCCTCCTAGCAGAGGTCTCTCCACAAGCCCTACTGCAGCAGCCAGCACCCACAGGTCACTGCAGCACCCCAGACGCCCCAACCACAGCCCTCGTGTAACACCCTCCTCTCCCATTTCTGTTTCCTCAGGTTTGTCTCCAAGAAAGTATTTTATCACTTGACGGTTGACAGGCCTGTGATCTATGATGGAAGCGATTTCCCGTAGGCTCAAGCACCTGGATTTTAGTAGTTTCACTTTATCTACAGGAAACACTATTCTTCTTCACCTGTCACTTATAAAGCACTAAAAAAAAAACTGAACAAAAAAATAGCAGCTGCCCCGAAGCCGAATCAGCTGTGCAGCTCTGGGAGCCAGGCCCCGGCTGTTTCTCAGAGCTGCATCCCCCGGAGCTCGGTGTGCTCGGCACTGTGCGCCATCACTCTTAAGCCCCTGCAGCTTTTAAGGGCTCAAGCAATGTTTCCATTGATTAGGGACCCAACTGTCCTCATGCCCAAAGGGACACTCTGCCAAAGGCTTAAACATTCAGGAGCCCATCAGTGGCCCCTGGGAGCTCAGGTGCTTATGGGACGCCTGAGTCCTGCCCCTGGAGAGAGTGGCCTCACCCTGCCCACCCCAGGGCCGGGCATCCAGGTGACTGTGGGCCAGGATGTCCTGGCCAGTCCTGTGTGTCCTAGGGAAGGAGGCCACAGGCCATCATGACAGTCAAGGTGCCTGGGGGCCCTCCTGAAACCCCCACCAGCTTTTCCTGTCACGTGCCTGTCCCTCCCTGCCTCAGCAGATTTGTGATTTTGGAGGGGCCTCTGGCTGCACTTTCCTCCTGGCCCTCCTGTCTGGACAGTGCTGCCCTCAGGCGAAGCTCTTCACTCACCCAGGCCTTAACAGCTCAAAACCTTGCCCTGAAAATAAGAACTGAAGATGCCCAAGGGACCTGAACCCGCCCACTGCCCTGAGGGCCTGCAGTTGCTGATGTATATGAACAGCTAAAGCCCGAATGCTGGCCCACATCGGAGCGGTGACCAAAGAGCAGGGTCGTGCACTCGCCATCTGGGCTCACTCGTTAGCTGCCAGCTTTGTTTATACAATGAGAGGTTCTGCCTCACCTGCAGACATGTTCACCAATGACCATAATCAGAGTAAGAACCACTTTTCAAAAGTTAGAGCCTTCTTAACAAAACTCTTTGGTAGCTCAAATGTATAATTCAGGCAGAATTCATAAATCTACACTGTGCTCACCTCTTGGTCCCCATTCCCCACCTGCTGGATTCCCCAGCTTCCATTTGCCCACTTAGTACTGTTCAGCCTGCACCTGACACCCAGGAGCCATCTCCCTGTGGCGCAGATGAATCCTGTTTCATTTCACACGACAGGAAGATGATCTTCCTATTCTCTGCAGCCCTTTTCTTCTCCTACCACAGAGAGCTCACCTTTGATGGCCTCTTTGGGCCTTGTTCACGGAGGCCAACTGCCTGCAGTCAGGGCCCAGATTCTTCAGTGAGCAGGGCATCTGATGAAGTGGCTCCCTTTGACCAGGGATGAGGGAGAGAGTGCTAGGGGGGTCGTCTGAGGATCTGAGTGCTGGGCCCAGCAGGTCCAAGTCACACTGCCCAAAAGCTTCATTTTGTCATCTACAGGCCTGGTCTGACTGCTTTGGAGAGCTTGAGAATGGGTCAGGGACCCCAGGCCAAGTCCAGCGCAGACTCCACAGCCACCGATACCAGCAGAGAGGACTCTCATGGGGCAGGAGGAAGTAACCTTTGCCGTGGCCTCAGACCTTTCGCTTAGGACGCTTGAGCACTTCTGTTCAGTGTGATCAGGGCAGAGGGAGTGGTGAACAGAATCTTCAAGAGAAGTTAGCCCAGAGAAAAGCTGAACCTTGTGTGCTCTCTTTCCTTGGGACAGCTGCCTTTGGCAGAAAGCCATCGAGGTCTCTAGCATCTCCTGGCCAAGAACCCAACTGTACTCAGGCCCCAGAGACTCTTCTAGATTCATGCTTGTCCTCACATGCATGCCACACAGCCTGAAGATTGTTACAGAGCAAATTAGCTTGCCTTTGAATCCACCACCCTCTTGGAGAGGATCATCAGAAGTAGCTGGTTCACCACGAGAAAGAAACGAGAGAACCCAAAGCCGTCTGGAGTCTTGTTCTGAGAGCTTAGCATTCCCAGGACTCTGCAGAGAAGGCTTATGGCCTTCTGCTGGTGGCACTGCTCTTGTCTGCAAGTAAAATCAACATTTACCAAGTGGCTGATGTGTTTGCTGTGAAAGGCCTGGGACATTCCATCCAAGACCCTTCTGAACCTCTGTCACTCAGCCTGACAGGGGACCAACTATAGCTCAGAAACTGCTCGGCTCTTGTGAAGCCGACCCAGAGCCGCTCCGGGACTGCAGGGTCCCCTTGTGGCGTGCACCACTTTGAATGTTGACTGCAGGTGGGCAAAAAGGCCTTTGTGGGTTCAGAGGACAGCCAGATACCCCTGCAGTCACACACTGACTCTGAGCATATTTATTTTTCTGGGCTGGACAGATGCCTGTCCTTCATTACTTTGCTGTGTGAGCTCGAGTTTGCTATGACCTATGCAGCTAGAGAATTATCTTGACCTATTGAAGTGTGGCTTGTATAAATACCTTTATTTTTAATAGGTTCCAATCTTTACTGAGGTTTTGGGATTGAGGTACTCCTTGAAAAATGCAAATGACAGTGAAGTACAGCTATTGCGCAGTCACGGCAGACTGAGTAACACTAGAAATTAACAAGAGGGAAACATTCTTGGGATCCCAGGAAAAACTATTTTTTAAAAAAGACAAAAATGCAGCCCCTTGATGGCCAGCTCTCTGAATGACAGTCCCTTACTTTTGATACCAATACTGGCCACCTTGTTCACAGCCACCTCGGAGCACCGATCAGCTTCATCCGGAAACACTGCCTCTGTCAGGCACAACCATCCACAACAAGACTGGGATAAAGTGAGGCCTGTGCAGAGCACTCCTGCTGGAACCCACCGGACCCCAAGGCGACTGGACCAAGAGTGGGCCAAGAAATTGTCTAGCAGGAATCTGGGGCTGAAAACCCCCACAGAGTTTGGAAAGCAGAGATGAAAAGCCAGGTAGTATAACTTAAAAATTAAGGAGATTGTTTTTCTGAAATTTTTAAGTTGTCACCCACCTAAAGTGGTGAAGACATTCCAGACTCGAGTGAAATGAAATCCCCATTTGATGAAATCAAATTAAATCACAGTCTTTTTTATGATACTGGTTAGACATCCCTGATACAATTTTGCAGGAGTCCCACTTTTAAAAGGCCGCCTTGGCACCCCCCACCGTCAGCTCAGAGGCACTGAGCGCTACGGCCCAGAGAAGCCCTCGTGAAGCTCAGGCCCAGGCTCCTGCCACACGGACTCTCAAGTCAGCTGTTCATGACTACAGAACACTTATCCAAAAGGCACTTTTTTGTGGAAACTTAGGCCAGTTTTTTCATTTCATTGTGATTCTTCCAAGGAAACAGGAAACAATGAATACTGCCTTTTCCCTCGTAAGCACTTTTAAAAAATAATATAGTGTATCTTTAAATTTTGGGAAGCCTGTCTGATAAAAAGGTTGCCTTAGAACCTTTGGGTGAGTGTGTTCCAGAGATGCTTCTGCCTCTGGTGGCTGCAGAGCAACACCCACACCTCGGCTGAGCAGCCTCCAAATTGGATTTGCACTTTAATTGACCAATCTTTAATTCTCACAGCCTTATGGGATAGCAGGTCTGGGAACCTGTTTCATTCTTACCTGCCAAAGAATTGCCCAGAAGCACATCAAATGCCAGCACCCCACCTGTGTGGTGGGGGTGGGAAACGTTTGTATCCCAAGACATACTCCTTCATAGCACTTGCTATACCATTTGGAAGTGGTGTATTTTTAACCTTGGGATTTAAATAAAGGAAACACTATGATACTGAGAGTAGTGTCATCTTGTTCCACGGGGACCCAAGGCAAGTGACGCAGTGAGCCACACCGGAGTCCGGGGGGAGCTGCCCCACTGGAAGACAGAGCATCATCTCACATGGCAGCTTTCTGGGGGGACTGGAGTCAGCGGGCGTTCCCAGAGGTCACAGGGCCTGATGTCCAGGTACTACCCGGACTACCCTGCAGCTGGTGTTTGGGTCTGCCTGAGCCAGGGCTCCGCCAGGTGGGCTGCCCTCAGCTCAGCGCCCCAGCTCCCCTCTGGCACTCCTGAGACACTCTGAGCAGAGAGCGGACTGCTGATTTACCAGAATCCCGGGGGAGGGGAGAAGTCATGGCTGGCCTACACCCACGATGGGTTCATCTGTGGTAGGAAGCAGGGCCAGCGGAGGCGGGACAGACAGAGGAGTCTGCACCCCCACTGCAGCCCGTCACTCCCAGCCCAGTGGGGTTGAGCTCAGGCCCACAGTCCCCTGCACTCACAGCCCACATCCAGGGGTGACGGGGGCTCCTTCCCTCGAGTACCTTGCACCCATGGAACACCCCCGGCCCTCCCTCCACCATCTCCCTCCAGGTTCCCACGTGGCCCTCCTTCAGTCAGTTACTCAGGAATAAATTACACTGTGTAACCCTGTTCTGCCCTGAGGACAAGGAGCAGTTTCCTCCCCCTTCACTTCCCTTCTTTCCCTCACCCCCACGGCCGTGTGAGCACCACGCCAGACACGTAAGTGCTCAGCAGTTACTCAATCACTGGGGACAGTGGTCGGTCCCAGCACCTTGGTCAGCTAAGGTGCCACCTCGGCCAGGGGCAGAAGCTACTGAAATGCCCCTGGCAGAGATGAGCAGAGGGCAGGAGGAAGTTTGGGGAGGACAGAGCTAAGCTGGTCACTCAGTCCTACCCACCTGTACCCCATCTCAAATCAAGCCTCTTACTGTCCAGTGAGCAGGCTGAAGTAAGGGAAGTTTGGTTTATCCAAGGGCCCGAACAGCACAGCAAAAGGGGTCCTTTATTAGGAGGACAGCCCCTCCAGAGGCTTGGTGGCCACGTGGGCGGGCGATGAGAACAAGAACCAACCGAGTCACAGAGGTGCTGTGCTGCCTCGGAGGCCACCATCGGGGGCTTCCATGTCAGAACATCCATCCCACGTCACCCACTAACTAGACCACTGAGTGAGCCAAAAGCACCAGGCCTGCTCAAGGTTTTCCAGGCCTCACCTGCCATCCAGGAAACCCAGCCAACTCAGCGTCCGCAGGCTCCATGGTACTCAGAGGTGCCGCGCCTCCGGCCTGTGGGGCTGGAAGACGTAGGGAATCCCCAGTGACTCAGAAGGACCCGCTCAGCAGGGTTAGCCCTTTCAGTTTGAAGATGTGTGGGAAAAATCTGGCTGTAGAAGTTTGCCACCCACACACCTCTAAAAAGCAAATAGACAGTGAAACCTGTCACCCAAGATGAGAAAAGAGGCTTTTTTTGAGGGAGCAGCTGAATTGAAGCCATCAAAACTCAGGGGAAGAGCAAGGCTATTATGAAAGCCATTCAAAGTGGGTTAGGGTTGACAGAAAGGTCAGCCTTTTACTTTTCCCACACCCCACAGTTTCTGAAGAAAGATGGTAAAACCGAGCAGAAGCGTGATCACCAGCCCCTGGGCTTTGATGTGTGTCCCCTTGTCCCTCCCCGATCCTCCAAGCTCTGTGGGAGGACAGAGGCTGGTGTGGTTTCCTCACACCTTGTGGCACGTTTGTGCTGAGGTTATATCAGAGTTGGCAGCTCCATCTGTAGCCTGGAATGAATCATCTTCTGACATAAAAAAAAAACTCACCAAGTGAGACAGGTGTCGATGGACGTGATAGTTGTGAGCATCCTTACCAAAAGGAAAGCCTCATTTCCAGGCCAGTTTGGCTTTGGGCCTGTGGCTACATAGAATCCTCAAAGAAAAGATGTTTCAGGAGGGCCTCCCTGGCTTTCACTCCCAACAAGGCTCTGGCTAAGCCACAAAGGGGAGAAAGAATCCCTCCTGGAAGGCCTAAACACGTGTCTGCCAGGTCAGTGGGGCAGGCACTGTCTTCTGGCATGAGAAAGGAAAGCAGGTGAGAGTGGGTCCGGGGGTAAAGGGATAATGCAGGGGCTTCCCAGAGGGTCTGAGGAGGGCTGGATGGGGGGCTGGGTTAACAGGTTGCCTTCCTCATTGGAAGAAAGGTACAGTGGGGTCGTGGCACCAGTGCTGTGGCCAGAGCAACTACTACATCCAGTAGAGGCAATACTTAGTGGAAGTAGGACCTGGACCACTTACCAGACAGACACCAACGGCAGTGGCCGCAGACATGGAATAAATGATGCAGTCTGTCCCTGTCTCTGAAGCTGAGCTCCAAGGCCTCACGTGTTCTCACAGAAAGGCCCTGGGGAGGGCTTTGCACAGAAGACAGATCCAGTGTGGGACCAAACATTTTTGTAAAGGACTCCCACAGAACTTTTGGGTGTTCCCAGAAAGAGGATCACACATGCATGTCCCCCAGGATGACCCTGGGGAAGAGGGCTGGGGAAGCAGCGTCAGTCCCGGGTCTGGCCTACCGCCTCCTCAGTTAAGGGTTCAGATGCCAAGCTATCGGGAAAAGCCCAAGACTCACACAGGACTCAGTTTTGCTCCAGAGTCAAGGTGTTGACTTTTTAAGTGTCAGTAAATACAAAGCAAGTGTTCAAGAGTTTCTTAGAAAAAGAAACAAGAAAACCTCTTTGGTTGCCTGGTACCCTATTAAAATGCAGAGTCACGGGCACTGCCCATATCAGCTCTGTTCACAAGATCTGGTCCATTCACACATCTGCCAGGTGATGCTGATGGAGGTGATCCGTGGACCACACCGAGAAGGTCTTGGATGATTGCCACTGTATTACCTCTTTGTTAGAACTTGAGGAAAGGGGTAAAAGGAGCTAATGCATCTGCCTCCTAATTTAACTCTACCAGTGACCCTTACATCTTAGAACCAGACTTCTACCTCAACCTACTGCCTTACACACTGGAACAGTGATGAGATTTCATTCTTGGAGAGGAAGATATTGCTAAACAAGTCCTCTGGCATGACATGATTCCATTTACCTAGAGAATGTTACTACTGCTGCACGATACTAAGACGGCTGCAGGAGTAGCTTTCCCCTAAACCATTCTCATTTCACTGGAACATAGATTATCTGATGACTAAAAAAAAACTTTAATAAACCAGAATTTTCTATGAGAGCTCTTGACCTTGAAACCTTACTTTGTATCACCCTTCATACAAAAGGCTATATCCATTATGTATAGTCACACTAACACTGCACAACCACTTCAAAACCAAGAACATAAACACTAAGCATTTACTTAGCTCACAGATCTTCAAGTTGACTGCGGGGTTCTTCTGGGCTTACTCGCCACGGGCTCACTGGTATGTCTGTCCTTGGTCAGCTGCACGTCTTCTAGGTGATTCCACTGACCTTGGCTGTACTCTCACAAGGCCTAGAGTTGTCTGGCTGTTGGTTGATCTCAGCCAGATGACTGTGCTCTGCTCCACACGGTCTGCCATTCTCCGGCAGGATGGCCAGCCTTGGTCAGATAACTGCTGGGCAGGTTTCCAAGGGAGCAAATGGAAGTACATGGCCTTGTGAGGCCGAGCCTCACAACAGCTCAGTACCACTTTGCCCGTATTCTACCGACCGGAGCAGGTCACAAGGCCAGCCCAGATCTGAGATGTGGGAAAAGGGATTCCTCTTGATGGGAGGAACTGCAAGGTAACTTTGTAAAGAGATGGGGAAGGGGGTTGGAGAATGAGGATCATTTTTGCAATCATTGTACCAGAGTCAGAGGATCCTCCCTTCTTGAACTTTCCCCTTTGCCCCAATTCTCATCCTGCCTTCTGCTCCAGATACACCATCCATGTACACAAAGATGCACAAGACTTTTCATGGGCACGTGGCTTGTGACCGCAGAAGTAGGAAAGAACGCGTCCGGGGGCCTGGCTGAGGAAGCACACAGCTGCACACTAGAGGGCGCTGCGGTGGAGCGCGGGTGACCACACGTTCCCAGGCGCGTGCGCTGCAGCGGGGCTGGCGCGGCCCGTCAGGCTCCGGACATGGCGGCAGGGGTGGCAAACTTTTACTTTTCTCTTGGTACCCTTCTATACCATACAATTATTTTTACACGGCAGTTCAACTTTTTAAATTTCAAAACTAATTTCTAAAAAGAACAAATTCCCCTCAGGGTATGGCTATCTCGGCCTCCCGGTAAACAACCAAAAGCCCAATTCCTACAAGCTTGAGTTATAACAAAGTTGTTCATATCTACCTACAGTCACCAAAGAGGTCAACTACTCGGCAGTAAGCATGACAGCCCGAAACCACAGCCTGAAACCTGGGAGGGAGGGCCTAGGAGGAGGCCACAGTCTGACCAGGGCCCTGCCTGACCGCCCAGGGACTGGCCCACCTCGGCCCACCCCACCCTCCTGACGCAGGACCTCTGAGCTGTGCAGTCTCCGCGGTGGGAATGGACCACTGGAAAAAAAGAGCTTGAATTCCAACTGGGAGAAAGCATAACAGAGCGTTTAGGAGGTCAGATTCTATTATCAGAAAGACACGCATATGAATTGCTGGTGCCATTACCTACGAGCTATGGCTTGTGGCAGGTGACTGAGCCCCCCTCAGTGCCTTAGTTTCTCCATTTGTTAAATGAGGGCTATCGCATTAGCTACTTCATAAGGATGCCATGAAGACCGCATAAGATCATAAGGGCCTTTCATAGTGGTTTCCATAAAGAGTCACTCAAAAATGCTAATGGCTGCTATTATTAAGAAAGTTGTCTACATAGGCTTTTCTCTCCTTGGCCCTTTTCTCTCTGGGTATTACTCAGCTAGGCGGTTGGGGGATTGAGTGATTGGAGTCATTGAAAGATGAACTAACTGACAGGTCACAGAGTGGTGATTTTAAACCATGACCCCAAAGTTATCTGACACTCTTCCCATAAGAGGTGGGGTCTTGGCTGATTCCTTTGACTCAGGGCCAGCCTGACACTGCTCTGACCAGTGGGAAACAGCCAAAGTGACACTATGTGACTTCTGGTGCCAGGTCAGAAGAAGACACACACCTTTCCCCAGTTCTCTCAGACCCTTCTTCTGGAAAAACCCCTTGCTGTGGCAGAAGCCGGGGTGCCCTGACCCCCCACACTGAAGAGGCCATGTGCTGGTGCCCTACTTGGCAGCTGGCATCAACTGCCAGCCTCATGGCCTGAGCCTCCCAGTCAAGCTTCAGATGACCACACCCAGCTAATGTCTGAGTGCGACCACCTGAGAGACCCAGAGCTGGAGAGGTCCAACCAAGCCCATTCCAACTTCCTGACCCCGAAAATCGGGTCACTGCAATGGATTCTGTTTTATACCACTAAGTTTTGTGGCAGCAGTAACTGGGGCACACTGGACTGGAGTATAGGCAAGTCTGTAAAACCCCTTCTTTCACTGAATTATGAATGAGCCAAAAAGAGAACATCACATAAAAAAAAATCACAAAACAAATTACCCCAAAACTCAGTGGCGTAAAACCATAACCACTGTGTTACGTCTCATGATTTTATGCGTCTGGAGTTTGAGCAGTTTGATGAGTTTTCTGTCCCGTGCCATATTGGTGGAGACCACTTAGGGGTCTTCAGCTGGAGGGCGGCAGGTCTGTTCATAAGGAGCTAGAGGAGACAGACAGAGGACAGGGTGGGGAGAAGGAGAGCCACAGCCAGGTGTGCTCTGGGGGCCAGGAGTCTGCCCGGGCTCAGGTGCAGCTTCCCTGGACCCCCCCCCCCACACACACACAGGCCAGCAGCGGAGGCTATGGCTCCTTCACAAAGGGCTTCAGGCCCCACAGCTCTATGTATATGGGGGGACCCCAGGAGAGGGAACAAGTGGGAAACTTCTTGATACTGCACGTCCTTTGCTAGTACAACTTCAGAGACTACTTTGAAGGAGGGATCAGCGTGGCCTCAGCTGCCATGTGTCACCATTTAGAGTTTGCATGCAGAAGTATCTGAGGGAACGCCTGTCTGTCTGTGCATCCCCCAGCTCTCACCCATTGTTGGTCAGCCCTCCAGAGCAGCGGCTGGCTTGACTGGCTATGGCAAGCAAGGTAGGATGGCATCATGTGCAAAGCCAAAGCTTGAGGGACAGGCACACCCAGGTCCATGAACTAGCCTTGCCAGTTACTAAACGGGTAATTACAGCATCTAGCTGGCACAGAGTAAACAATCAGGGGGCAGTGGCTGAAAGGCCCGGAAGGGAGACTGTGTCCGTCCTGCACACCAGGGCCTGCAGTTGGTGCTCGTGACCTCTCATGACCTCTGATGGTTGACTTAAGATGTTTATTAGGGATAAATACCCATAAAGGGAAGTGAGAGGCAGCAGGACTGGGTGGAGGGAGATGAACTGCAATGCGAGCCTGACAAACCTTGGCCAGCCTAGCAGGAAGCTCTGGAGCAGACGGTGCCCATCAGAGTGCCCTAATGTTGCTCAATAAATATTGAGCAAAAATTGCTTGATATTGCCGATCTTTATTTTTTTCAAAGTTTTCTGGCAGCTGATTTCTGACACGTGAGGTACAAGTCTGAGATACGACTAATTTAAAATTTTAACAAGTTTATTGGTTCAACATATTGCATCTACTACATACAATGTGGGGGTCAGAGTCAATGAATTTCACACACACAGCAGATCAAGAGCACACACTTAGCTGCTTGTCCAAGGACTCACCCTAAAGGCTGCCATGTGCAGCTTGTCCTGGGGACTGTCTGCAAACCAGTTTATAAGCCATAGAAAGATGCCTTGCAATTCTCAGCCCAGGGGTGTCACCTGAAAGAGCTTTCCATTCCATCCTTGCATATCTGATTCCATGTGGCACTTGACCATATTTCTAGAATGCAAGCATCTTGAGAGGAAGGAATATTGTGTCCCATTAGAACCTCACTGAATAGAAATGGGTATGCACTGCGTGGCTCACAGTATATACACAAATATTTGCTGAATGAATGGTATTCTGCAGGCCTGAAAGCCCATAAAGCACAAGTCTCTAGTTGTCCAAGATGGCTACTTCAAAACAACAATCTCCATTTAAATATACATATTGTGGTATGTTGGCTTAAAATTCATTTTTAAAAAATTTTAGTAAAAAAAAAATCCCATTTCTTTTTTGATAATGAAAATCATCATATTTCATTCTGTTTCGTGATTTTTCTGACTTATAGAGTTCCAATAAAATATGATTATATATTATAACCTTTTATCACTATTTCTAAAAGTACTCACACAGCATATTTTCTAGAAATGTCGAGGGGATCACTACTTCCTCATGGATTTCCTCCTATTGACTCTTCCAGTGTTCTTATCTTAGGATAAATTTGCTACTAAAACCTAATTTAATTTCAGTGTCAAATGGTCCTATTTATGTAATCATTTAAAAACTAAGATAGGATGAAAAGTATAGCATAGGGAATATATCACAATATTTGTTTCGTGACAGATGGTTACTACACTTAATGTGGTAGCATTATGCAATGCATATAAATGTCATATCACTGTTTTACACCTGAAACTAATACTGTGTGTCAACTGTACTTCAATTAAATTATTTAAAAAATACTAAGGCAATTTGCCAACAAAGGATACTTAAAATCTTTAAAATATAATACAGTTGCAGGATGCCTTTACTCTGAAGCTGTGCTAGAACCAGGATAGCCCAACAGTGCCACTCAGGTCCTGAAGGAAGTCCTCAGAAGTGGGTGTGATCACTGTGAGTTAGGGTGCAATGCAGGTTTTGTAGTTCTCCTGGTGTTCCTACATCTCCTTTCTTAATAATCAGAGCGGGGAATGGTGGAGCCCCTGGCAATTTTTTTTTTTTCACAACTAATGTGAATTGGACAAAGTCTTATTTCCCTCTGATCTCCCACTCAGTCTCCACCATCGTGCTCCTTGAGTAACTCTCCGCTCCACTGGGACCCCCATGGCATACAGTATCAGAACCACAGTATCAAAAGGGTGCGAATGGAGATGTCAGACTCAGCTGTGCCCCTTTAACCTAACTGCACAGTCTTATTCAGATTTGGCCCATGCTTATTGCTTATTCTTTCAAGTTCCTCAGAAGATACGTGGTTCTCCCGGAGGCGGTAGCCATATGGATGGCTCTGTCCATAGACAGGCTTTGGGGAAGTCATCCTCCCCTTGACCATAATCTGTGCTTGTACTGGGGGGCATGTGCTGTGCTGGCCCCACGCCAATGCCTATGCACCACCGCGCTCATGTGGGAAGTGTGGGGGCGGCCCTGTGGCAGCCCCTCCTCTCCCTGTTGCTGCCTGTTTTCTGCTCACTTTGTTCCTCACTGACACATTAGAAGTGTGCAGGGAGGAGGATAATGTGGCATAGTCCAGTCCTTTTGTGTCCCCTTTGGAAACAATGACTTGGAACTGAATCCACGGAAATTCATAACATGGTGGGAAAATCAAATGCTTCCTCCAAAGCACGTGGCAAAGCTGGGTGGCTTCTGGTAATGCTCTAATAGAACTCCTTGGAAGTTCCACCGAACTAACTGGGAAAAACTTGGGAAACAAGTTTGACCAGAAGAGAGATTAAAAACTGGTCAGCCAAGATGGTTTTAAGGTTTTATTTCTTATCCCAGTCTCCTATGATTCATACTCAAACCTGACAATTTGATCTTACTTGCACACATTTAAAATATGGAGATAGCAAAGAAAGTGACCGATAATGGATATTTTTAAATGGTCATTCAGAAGTACTTTTCCAATATATAAAATGTTTTCAAATAGACAAATGTGTCAACTAGTTAAAAGACAGAATGCAAAAGCAAATTATATTACATTTTTTTCAGCCTAATGAAGCCTTTTTAACATGTTAGCACTAAACAGTGAGAAAAGGAGAAGCATGGAGGCAAATATCCTTCCGGTGACCTCAGAAACAAGAAGGCCGATAGGACCCACCCATTTTACAGGGAGCAGACAGAGCTCACTGTGATGAAAGCTACTGCAGAACAAGACCCTGATGGAGCCGGGGGTGGTTCTGCCGGCTCAGCTGCTTCCCCGCACAGGCTGAGAGCACCGACTCCACGATGCCAGCGGACCAACGGAATCCTTACCCAGATCCACCCGCGGCCAGGTGCTGACTCAGAACCTCCAGCAGGACATAGAAGTGGGTTGGAAGCCAACAGAACCTGGATGACTTGCTGGTATGGCCTGGGACTCACTGACCTGTCCTGCAAATACGTTTTGTTCCTGAAAACAAGAATAAGGACCCTCACTGGCCCAGAACAGATCAAAGAGATCAGAAGAGAATTAGATCTGAAGTGGTTTGGAAAGATTCTAGATCAAGAATCCATAAGACCTGGTATGAGTATCAGGCCAAAAAACCAGGGTAGGAATCTGCAAAGATGGAAGTTTTCATGAAACTGTGCTTCTGTGGACTATGATTCTGTGTGCCCCTCTGGAAGGGGTGGCCTCAGAACTAAAGGCACAGCAATTTACAGTGGCCTGAAAAAATCAAATACCTGCTCCAGGGGTGGCTGCGTTCATGCTGGGCTAGAGGCAAAGCCAGGGTGGTCTGAAGTGCTCTTTCTTAGTCCTCCTTTGAAAATTGCAACTATTTCTGCTAAAAGCCCATCAACAGTCTCCTGGGATGGCAAGTCAATTTTGAGAACTCTGGCTTGGCAAGTTTTGAGTAAAAGTAATAATGTTCAGATTTGTCCCTTTCTGAGTTTTGATTTCCCCCTCACTTCCTTTTTCTTCTTTGGTTTCCTCAGTCTCATCAGTAACAAGAAACTATATTTCTTGTTACTTTCAAAGAACCAATCACCTCTGAGAGAAGGTCCCTCAGAAGGAGAGAGCTCCTGAGGTTGTATCCAGCAATGTAGATGACAGCTTCAGGCTTCCCTCTCTCCTTGTGAAGGAGACCCACTGAGCCTGGCTGATGCAGCCCAAGTTCTTCAGGGTTTTCACAAGATCCCGACGGAATCTCTCACCCACAAAAACGTAGAGAACAGGGTTCAGGCAACTGTGGAAAAAGGCAATAGTTTGAGTGACCTGGAGGCAGATGTCAATGTTGGTGGAAATGGCACAGCTGGAAATGAACGGGGAGTAGGCATCAGTGGTCTGCACCAAGAGAACACAGTTGTAGGGGAACTGAGATAAGACAAAGACAGTAAGGACCGTGGTGGTCACCTTCAAGGCCTTGTGCTTGGACGACTTCTTGGCTTGTATCAGAGTATGAATGACGATGGTGTAGCAGCAAGCCATGACCACAAAGGGAAGGAAGAACCCCAGGATGACCTTCAGGGTCAAGACTGCCGACTTCAGTTTGGTACTCTCATCACTAGGGTACACCATGGTGCAGATGGTGGCGTCAGATTTCTCCTTGATTTGACTGTACAGGATTTCTGGGATGCAGAGTGTGAGTGCCAGTGCCCAGACAATGAAGCAAACCATTTTGCTGTACAGAAGTCTTTTCTGCCTCCAGGTCTGTGCTTTCGTGGCCTGAGCAATGGCGATGTACCTGTCCACACTGATGCACATGATCAGCAGCATACAGCTGTAGAAGTTCATCTTGTACATGCTGTTGACCACTTTGCACATGAAGGTCTGGAATTTCCATTGGTCAGCAGCGGCAATGGCCCAGAAGGGAAGAGTGACAAGAAAGAGAAGGTCAGCAATTGCCAGATTCAGAAGGAACATGTCGGTCATGGTCTTCACTCTGGTACAGTACCAGTAGACAAGGATGACCAGGCTGTTGCCCACAGCACCCACAATGAACACAAGCCAGTACAAGGGTGGCAGGAAGTGGCTCGCAAACTGCCTGACATTGTTCTTCCTACAGAAGAGTTCAGTGAAGTTGAAGTTCAGGTAGTCATCCGTGGAAGGCATGGAGCCATAGTTGTAGTCGTCAGACAGATTAGGGATAAGGCTCTGCAAGGAGATACAAAATAGCATTAGGCCAAGGACAATCTTTTGGAGGTCCTGTCTGATGGCAGAGGTTTGTACTACTTGACCCTTCCAATCCTCAAAGTCTATGAGAAGCCAAAAGACATATATGTGTAGGAAATAGGAACTTCTGAGAGCATCTTATTGGACGGAAATGTATTTTTTCATTGAGCACCTGTCATCTGTAAGGTACTGTATACATCCTAAAACTACAGTGGTGACTAAGTCAAAAGTGGTTCCTGCTCTCACGGAACCAGCCTACTAGTGGAGGACACACACAAGCAAATGAACAGTGGGCACATGGCACATGCTCTGAGGGGGTAGGACCCCCTCGGACCCAAGAATGGGCATGAACGTTTAGCAGACTCTGTGATTCTGGTTGTCCCTTCTCTTCTCTATTCTACTCTCTGAAAAGGCCCTCAGGGGCTGTTACACTTTGCTGGGAAGAACTGAGGAAAACTCTCTAGTTTATATGCGCTTTGTCCTCAGGCCTGATGTACCCATTCTCGATTTACATATAAAGATTTCCCTTCCAACTTTGATGGTTTTCTGGAAACCCAGTCTCTTGGGAGGACAGATCTTAAAGGTGACATATATTTTAGTTAAGATGCCAAGGAAAAAAAGCCTTACGTGAGAGCAAGGCGTGACCCGTTTTACAAGGTCATCCCCTGAGACGTGTGGTTTGAGTAGACTTTGTGTGAAAAGAAGATCTTTTAGGGCAGAAGGAAGACTATGAAGAACACAGATTTCCCAAATGGGCATAATTGTAGATGAAGATGTTGGGAGGATGACACTTGGGAGGAGTCAGTAAAGCCATGCAGATGAGCAGGTGTCAGCCGTGACTCCACACAGTGAGTAAGCATGAAACTGCTTTTGAGAGGTCTGGCTTTGGGGGTTTTTCTTAGCATTTTTTTGGTCAAATATCTTTAAGAGACTGTCATGTGAGCCTGAGCCCAAGAGTGGGGCGCACGGAGGCAAAGCGCAGCGCATTCACAGACACAGCCCGGAGATCTCTGGGAGGGGAGCTCAAGCAGTCCCAGCTTTCCCCACTGCCTGGTAAGTGGGCGCATGCCCACCACTCCCCAGACCGAGTCCCAGAATGAAGCCACTGTGGCCGGCCTGAAGCACAAGGCAGGTGTTCTCTTGTTGGGTGAGGGCTGGACGACCCAGTCCTTCGGCATTGTAGTTAGAATTTTATTTATTTAGTTAGGGACTCCACAGATATTTTTAAGTGATTCAATTCACACACAAAAAAACTGGGATTTGTGTAAATTTTGTCAAGACCACATTTGTTGGAAAGCCCAAGGTAAGCCTATGTCATCCTTACAAATTCAAAGCTTTGGCTGTCTCTATGAAGCCAACAAGAGCAAGAGTTCATGTCCCAGACTAGGGGAATCCTGCACAAATGTGTCCCACCCATGTCAGGACTCACACGCATAGCTTTGTTTGTGCCTGATGGGTAAATATCCTCTGAATCTCAGACACAGGATCTTTTGAAAATCTCCCAACAAACGTCAATGCCAATATTTGCCATCTTATTTTATTCACTACTGCTGGGGCACTTAGTGCATGCCAGACCCCAGCCAAGCACAGTACATGCATACATGTAATCCTTGAGATGACAGGTAGGGGTGCGTGGCCCCATCTTTCAGGTGAGGGATGCCAGGCTTCCATGAGGAATTCTGAGGTTGCAAAGCCCTTCCTTCCATCTTCCCTGCCCTCTGAATAGCTGTCTAGAGACGCTGCTCTTGCTGGAGAGGCTACCCACAAAGGCTGTTCTCAAAGCCCTGGTCAGTCAGAAAAAAATCTTGAGAGAGAATTAGTGAAAGAATCTGAAATGCACATGTTTTTAACCCGGCTCCATCCAAGAGCACATGATGGAGGCTTCTAACATGAGAACTGCCTAGAATGACCTCCCCCAAGCCATCCTGGCATTATTCCCAGGCTCAGCCTCAAGGTGGGGTCTAAGGATCTCTCCGCGCCTCTCCGCGCAGCCGACTTTCTCCACTGAGAGGGGATCCTCACGGGGATTGTTCATGCTGCGCTGTGTCCCACCCTAGGACCTACCCCAGGATGCTCATTTGACATTTAAATACAAAAGAGATGTGAAGAAAGGCTTCCTCTCTCCTGAAGAACAGGTGAGGGTTTTTTTCCTTGTGAGCCATTTGAATTTTATGACTGACCGGATTCCCTTTTTAATTGGGAAGTTCAGCCAAACTTGTAGCCCGATTACAATCAACAGACAAGACCCTTTAGCCCATCGCTATCCAATAGAAATAGAAGGCAAACAGCAGGTTAAGTTTGCATTTTTTAGTAGCCACATTAAAGAAGTGAAAAGAAACATGTGGGATTCATTTAATAATGTTATTTTGTTTAAACCTAATATGTCTAAAATATTATGTAAGTTATTATCTATAGATATTATCTATAATAAATAAGTAATATTATTTAGATATAATATCTAAAATAATAAAAGAATTATTTCACTAGGTAAATAACACAAAAATCATTGATATTTTTTGCATTTTTTTAGTACTGTTTCGAAACTGAGTGTATTTTACACTCACAGGGCATCTCACTTGGAGCAGCCACAATTCAAGTGCTCGGCAGCCCCACATGGCCTGTGGCTACCTCACCCGACAGGGCAGCTTTAGGCTGAAAACCAAGTTCTTACTCTTCTCAGTCTCTTCTCCCTGTCCTACCAACTACCAATGTCCTTGGACCCTGTTTTCATTTCATTTTTTCTCTATTCTGTCATACATATCCTGGGAAAATGCCTCACATCCATGTGGAACATGGGGTGGGAGGGGATGGAGTCAGACAGAAAACGTCCTGGCCCTGCGGTCCGAAGGGGCTGCCCAGTCCTCTTCCGTGTCGTATTGAAATGTCTAGTGACACTCTGAGCTCTTGCTGTGCTCCTACTACACTATGCTGTTCTCAGACCCTTTTAAAAACATGAAGTCTTTACCAAAATCAGACCACTGTTTGCAACCTGTGATCCCAAATTAACACAAGTCTGAGCTAGATCTTGATTCTTCTTCTGCTGTGAGAAGCGCTTGTTCGTTGGGGTGGGAAGGGGCCCAGACCTGGCTGGGACGGTGTTCTGGTGAAAATGCTACTGTCTCATTCCTGCCAGGACTAAGAAAACGACATGCTCATACAGGCTGAGAAACGTTGGCTCATTATTTCTTGTTTATTGGCAATAAGTTGTGTAATTTGTTCACTCATTCAGCAGAAATTTCCTGAGCACTGTCTACATGCCAGGCAAGCAAAGAGCTTCCAAGGATCACTATTCCCATCACTGATGGAAACAGACACGGAGCAAGACATTAGGACGTCCACAGCCCCTGCCCCAGGCCTCCGCCTGTCAGGCCCACAGCCTGCGGGGGAGGCTGAGGGGGCAGGCGTGGTGTGCCTGTGGGGCCCATCGGGGATGTCCTAGCTAGGGCTGCGTGCGGAACAGCTGTGTTACTCCTCAGGGCCTACTTAACTCGGGGATTGTATAATTAATTTTGGGTGATTTTTAGCATCTTGATCCAAAAAAAAGTGCATTGTAGTCATACATCTAGGAACAGAAGAGAATGTGTGTAACAGCACGCCCAGTAGCCAGCCCAGAACTCAGCCACATGGGCTACCTTCGCCTTCTCATGTACACTTTGATTTCTGCTCTGTAAAGTTTTTTCTATTTTAACAGGTTTGGGAATGATTTAGAGGTCTTAGAGACCACTGGTCCTACTCAGTCATCTTAGAGTGGAGGGGACAGACCAGAGGAACGGAAAGTTCTTCCCAGAGCCCGCAGCCACGGGGGAGGGGTCCAGACCGCAGCCGGCCTCTGACTGTCCTCGGTCCCACGCTGGGCACCTTGAATCTCGCCTGACTCAAAACTCTGCTCTGCATGTCCTCATGTTGTCAAAGTGGCCGTGACAAATCTGAGCCGCAGCGTCAGGGCGGCAGGCACCTGAGTTGGAACTCGGGGAGCCCAGCTAGAGTGGCCGTCGGGCCCTCTCCCCCCACCCCCTGAAAGACTGTGAAGCACTGGAGGATGCCTGGGGCCCCCTCAGTCCAAAGTGACCGGGAGCAGCCCCTTGCTGGGGGCAGGGTCCTGCCCCGCCTGCCTGCACCCCTGGCAGGGCCCTCACCTCAGGCCCTGGCTCCCCAGCTCGGGCAGGGGTGTCCTCCTCCCCTCAGGAGCCTCGGGCTCAGAGGCAGCGACCCAAATGCTGAGGGCTGCACAGCTACTAAAGCAGGAAGAAGGTCCCCAGAGCTTTCCAGGGCCTCCCTCGCTGGCTCATGCTTTCTCTGCAAACCCCCCGCCGGCTCCACGCCCCTCATTCCCACCCGGCCAAGACCATGTCCTCCAAGGCTGTGGGTCCCCCACTGCTCCTCAGCACCAAGGCGGACAGCGGGGCTGGGAGACAGGATCAGAGGAAAGACGGAGGGGGGCAGGGAGGGCTGGCAGGCAGCGGCAGCCGGGCACTCCGCCCACACTTGAGGAAGTAGGACTCCCAAGCCGTGAGACGGGGGATCTCGGTGCTTTTGACATGTGGCCACAGGAAGCAACCCAGTGAGGCCGTGAGGGCCGAGAGCACCCTCCAGGGCGCCCCCTCCGGTTCGCTGTGAGAACCTGAACCAATATCCCACTCCCCCAGCCTGTTTCCCCATCTATAAACATGGCTCTGTCTTTACTATGAGGCTGAAGGAATGTGACATCTCGGGCGGTCACCAGGGCACAACGTGTCTTTGGAGAAGTGGCCAAAGGGCCGTCGTGACTATTTCCCAAACACCGTGGGAACCAGGGCCTCAGAGTTCCTGACTTTCCCCACTCAGGTGGTGCTGGATGCATCTGACTACAGAAGGTCCTTACTGGGTACATTTTTCTTTCTTTCTGGGGCTCCCTGCAGAGTTGGAGTATTTTCCAAGATCCTAAAGGAGAAAACGGAATGACTGAGTCTCAGAAGCAGGCTTGGCTCTGTGTCCCCAGCGCAGCTCTGTTTTCACCACTTTCGGGATGAAAAGTGAAACTAACTACAGGAGAGACTGAAGGTCTAATTCTGTTTTTAAAAAAAACAAAAAAAAATGGAGACTTACCTCATTACTTCATCAGATCCAAATGAATTGTCTTCTTTTGTTGTGACAGATATGTAAGAACACATGTGCAGTACTAAGCGTCATTGCTTATTCTGCACTAACCATGGCAGCCACCGCTCTCCGCAGACCATGGAACCCCCAGTGGGCTGCGGGGGGCAGTCTGTGAGCTCCACTAAGAAGGCCTGATTTCAACTACCTGCATGTAAGACCCAGACCTTTGAGAAAAGCAAACTGAAAACCCTTCGATATTTGTGTGAGGCATTTATGAATATAATAAAAGCATTAGAATTTGATTTGATTCTATAGATTACATTTGGCTATAAAACCATCATTGATTCTCTGGATAATGACTTGGCTCACTCATTTTTGTTAGCCTCTTTGTTTCTTCCTGAGAAATATATACTATCATGTGATTTTTGCAAGGCCCATGTAATGTCATGTAAGAAACATAACTAAAGTGCCCAACATGGGTCTTTTACAAACGAGTTAAATGGATTCTCTCTTGTCCTTTTATGTCTGAATTTCAGGACAGACTCATGGAAGTAAGCACATCCTAGTAAAAGATCATAAAAGCTCTTTCCTATTAATAAAATCTACAGTAGTGTTTTCCTCTGTCTTCATAACACATCTCAAAGCTCTTCTGGCCCTTCATGTTTGCAAGGCCCTCCGTGCTGGGCACTGACCACCTACCTGCATGGGGCATTGCTCGGCAGAGATCTTACCCCGGGGGGAAATCACACAGAGAAATCCTTCCCAACAATGGATGCCTTCCCACACACCCCAAAAAGAGCTGAGATGAGAGCTCATTTCAAGGAGCCCAAGGAACATGGCTCTACTCACTGTGGATTCTGTGGGGACCATGGTGGGTCAGATGCACGCTCGCTTCTAGAACAAGAGGGCAAAAATCAAAAAGAGGACTGGCTTGTAAAGGAACAGTAACAAATACCTGCAGGTGGAGGTTAAATCTGTTTATTCCTGTGGAAAAAAAAATTCCCAAGCAAGAGATACATTCCATGTTATACTGATGTCAATTTAAATATTCTAGATTACAGAATAATCTTGGTTAACATAGAAATGAGAGAAACCTCTCCTCTGAGAGCCTTTGGGACTCTAACATTTTCCCAACACATCCTTTTTCCATTAATTCGTTTCCTTTTGGCTCAGCGTCTCCATCAGCGTCTTGTTTTGCTGAATGTCCCCCCTCCCCCATTTATGAAACAAGAGACTCCTGAAGATGACAATGGCTGGCTTGAGAACGCGGTGGTGGGGAGCCAGCTGGCAAGGACTTAAGGGTGGCTGCCAGCACGGGGCAGGGCCCAACTCCCCAGCACACACCTGCACTCTCTGTTGCCAACCTCAGGGCAGGAAAGTGGGCTCTATTTTTTCTGTACCTTGACTCCTGCAGTAAAAGGAAGTCCTAGTGTTGTTTACCCATGAAAAGGTAGTTTTCTAATGCAATGAGCCTCTGAGCTGAGATAAATCTCAGCTGCTGTTCTCATGTATTTCGTATCTCTGTAAAACCCACTCGTATATGACAAAGGGAATGACAGCTTGACTCTCTTCAAGGAAGGCATCTTTATTGAATGTATTTCAAAGAAATGTGTCCAGCACCACATCCCAAGGGTCTAGAAGACAATATTCTCCGTCATAGATCCAGCCCTAACCTGTTGGTTTCCTTTCCATACCACAACATCGTGATGCGCCCTGCTTTTCTGAAAGTACAGTGGTTTTCAATACATAATGTATGGTCCAGCCATCTTGGAAAGATGTTTGTCAGTTTCTTAAAAGGTTAAATATACATGCACCATGTTACATACCATCCCACTCCTAAGTATGTACCTAAGAAAAATGCAGGCGTATGTCCACACAAAATCGATTCATGAATGTTCACAGCCACTTCATTTGTGATAGCCAAGTACTGGAAACAACCCAAACTACCCATCAATATAGTGAAGAGATAAGCAAACCCTGGAATATCCATGCAACGGAATAAGGGTGAATGGCATGCAGCAAATAGGCGATGATGCTAAGAAGGCAGACCTAAGAAAAAGCACATACTGTGTGATTTCACTCATATAAAATTCTAGAAAATGCGAACTAATCTATAGTGACAGAAAGCAGACCAGTGGTTTCCTGGTAAGAAACAGAAGGGGAGGGCAGGGCAGGGCAAACAGCAGGAGGGGCAAAGGCACGTGAGGCCTTGGGGGAGATAAATATATTTGCTGTATGCACATGTCAGAACTTATATTCTATTCTGCACTTAAAATATTTGCAGTCTACTATAGTTGGTAAAAGTGTTAAAATGAAGGAAGGAAAAACAGCAAGAGCTGATGAAAACCTGGTTCTCCTCTCTCCTCAGAGTCCTATCTGGCTGCTAGTGGGCAACAGGGGCAGCCGAAATGGCCTCCGGGGAACTTCCCTTCCATCAGCTTCTCCAAAGTGCCCTGGGGCGCCTTCTGCTGCTCTGTTGGAATTGAGGGCTCAGTATGTATGAACTCATGTTCTTAAAAATTAGATTAGACTGGATTAGATTAGATTAGATTAGATTAGATTAGATTAGATTGCGATAATTTGTGGGTTTTTTGTTTGTATTTCACATACATATGTCCTGGTTCTGTCCACTGAAAGGGCCTAAAAGCAATTAACACAGAGTAGAATGAGCCCAAATGGTGGCTTCTAATTACCTTTCTCCACCAAAAGGAACCAGGGCTCTTTGGAGAAACGTCTGATTCCAGAGCTGGGCCAGGGAAACTGCAAGGTGAACCTGAACCTGCTTTCTGCACCAGAAAGCAGAGTGTTCAGAGGAGTATGAGGATTTGTCAAAAGTACCCAGGAGGCAACCTGACAGGGCTGCCCCAGCCAGGTTTGAGGCGATGTCAGTGTCAAAGTGAATAATGGCAGCAGTGATTATTGCCCATACAAGTAAACAAAGATCCATGAATCCACAGTGGTGAAAATAAATGAATAAATAAATAAATGAGGAGAAGAGAAAGTTCTTCTTATGATACCAACTAATATAGAAGGAATAATGAAATTAGAAAGTCACCAGTGGATACTGAAATTAGTGGGTGAATGTTTGATGATGAATAGGATATTTACCTCATCTCAAATGATCTCCCTTAAAATTACATATCACCCCATTAACTTAATAATTCCCTCATTATTTTTTTTCTGAATTTTGTTCTAAAAAAATTAATCTTTTTTTTAAACATGCTAGTTAGGTTTAGAAGATCCCAACCCAGCTAATTTAAGCTTATTGTAGTTTGAGGAATAGAGAGATTGGTTTTGAGATATTAGTTAGAAAATACTTTGTGTATTTCTAATACCCATGGCTAATGTCCCTTCCTTTTTACTTGCATGAAGAGACTGAATATGATTCAGATAATATCTGAGAAAACAAATTCCCAAAGAAAAAAACCACATAAAGAAGAAATAATGACTTTTGCTATGGTTAGTTATAGCTGGTTTTAGATTGAACATAGGGATTGGTGATAACGATATTGGTAAGAGTTTGGGGGAAAAGGCCTCCACACTGCCATGCGGAGTGTAAATTTGTATGACCAGAGGCTTAAGCTATATCTGCCAAAATGTGTAAGTTAGAATACCTCTACCTCAGTGGTTCATCTGCTGGGAACAGGCCCTCCAGGTATCTCACAAAAAAAACATTAAGATTCATGAAAAGGGGTGTATATGGCAGCATTTGTTTTGTGAAGAGCCCGAATATCCAGCAATTGGTAGTATTCTGATATATCCATCCAACAAACCGCATGTAGCCAATAAAATAGACTTCACACTATACAAGAGGTCACCAAGATTACTAGGTAAAAATAAAAGGCATCAAAGACATCGCTGTATGACCTCTTAGAAAACACATAGAAGGTTATATACTTCCCTGCTGATCAGTATTGAAATATTTTTCTAGAAGGAGGCTGAACAATGATGACCAGTGAAAAGTGAGACTTTCATTTTTTCCTTTAGATTTTGTAAATGATTTAAATATCTTACTTTGTGCATGAAATTTTATTTTAAGATCTACCATAAAAATAACTTGTCAGCTTTAAAAAAAAAAAAAGTTGCCCCAACGCTTTCCGGTCCATACACCTGTTTGTGAAACGCGTCCCAAGGAGGGTCATGGCACCGTGGCTGGTCCGGAGAGCCGCTCAGACTGGGGGACGCATCTAGTCATTAAATTCGCTGAGGCTACTTTTTGCAATTGTGAAATCTATACTAGCTTTTTATAAAAGTTTATCTTCCTTCTATTATAAGTATGTTTCTGGTTCACAGGAAAATTGAAGGGAACTAAAGAGTAAAATTGAAACCCCCTCAACCCACCTACTACTCCCGAGACCCACCATCTAAAGACCCCACAGACAGCTTTTCCGTCTATTCTCCCTACCCTCTGTCAGAATACTTTTCAATTGTTTTATTACACATACTGCAAAGTCTCAGAGCTTGCTTTCATTTTCTTCTTCCCCTGAGGAGGGGAAAACAGGGCGGAGGGGGGAACCCACATATGACAAGACATACTGAAGCAAGTCACCTCTCAATGGCCTGCCCAAGTACACCGGAGCTCGGTTCCGTGCCGCCCAAACCTCCCCCCTCGCTGCTCAGTGTGACCCTATTAGGGGAGCTGCATCTGCCCAGATCTGAAAAGCCCACCCAGGTTTTGCAGCGCAGTAGGGGTGAGGTGGGAACAAGCACAATGGACCCCATTTGAAAGCCTCATCTTCCCCTTGGTCCATTCTCTTCTGCCTGTGAGACCTCAGCAAGAGTGGCGTGCCCTCCCTGAACCTAGGTTTTGTCTGTAAAATGCAGGGGAGAGCCCAGGCTCTGGCCAGGACTTACTGCAAGGGCCAAGTACAGTGCACTGTTCTTTGCAGATGCAGACAGCTGTGTGAGAAGAGGGGAACATTCTTCACCCAACAGCTCATTTATCCTGAGTGCCTTGACACCTGGTATGCTTGCTTGGCTTAAAGATGGCAGAAGACATGATCATGTCCCCAAGAAGCTCAAATTCAAGCACAGTGGATGTGTCAAACACCAACAGTGGTAAACACTATGAAATGTCTTGAGAATTGGGAGAAGGAAGTCACATCTCCAGCTCTGCGGAAACCTAGGAGGGCTTCATTGAGGAGGTGAGATTTTTGCAGGTTTCCTGAAGTGTGGAGAACATGAGGACATGTAATAAAGGGCAAGAACACTTCTCCAGGTCAGGAAAACACTGACAAGGGCAGAAAGCTCAAGGTGCATACAGGGCCTTGGAAGTAAAGGAAAAGTAGAGAGCTGCTAATTCTCAAAAAGTAGAAAATGCCTGTCAGAAAAGTGAGCTTGGAATCTGCTACTATCCAATCATTATTTTTCTATTCTCTGCTACATGAAAATCAGCATGGACAACTCCCCAAGTCCACAGTCTCTGCTGCTCATAGTAGCCCAGTGGATTGGATACAGATGCTAACATGAGGAACCAGGGGCCTTACTTTGATCTCTGTCCAATTTGCTACATGGAAAGTGAATCATCTCTTGCCTCTTTTGTAGCTCGTCTTTTCTCACCCTGCAGGGAAGCGGGGGCTCTGTTTACCAGACCACCTGCTCACAAAGCTGGGGCAGGCGCCCACACTGCACCCCCAGTAGGCACTGTGCTGGACTCAGGGGCTCCCGGTGTGAGTTCGTGAGTGGGGTGCATGCAAGGGGGCTTCAGAGCAGATAGGCAGAGATTGGAAGAGAGAGGCTGCCAAATTCCAGGGCTGAAATGGCAGATTAATTGTGATTTGTTCAGCAAAGCGTGGGAGGAGACAAGCTCTCAGCCTAGTTGCTGGGCACATTTCCATTTTGTCTTTTATGGAGCAACAGTTAATTAAGAACTAAAGCAGTGGATGTGTTTAAAGGGACAACACAGTGTCCAATGATGAATTATTTAACATAGCTTTGCTTTTCTCTGATTATAAAGGAGTGTTTTCACAATGAACCAAAAAAAAAAAAAATCCCCAGAAAGCAAGCATATATAATGAAGAAAACAAACTCCTCCAACACCACTTTCCCAGGTTAGCCATTGTTAACTTTCTGAAATACATCTTTTTAGACTTCTCTGTAACACAACCTCACACATCACACATCACACACACACACACACACACACACTCTCTAGATGGTAATGAATCAGACCACACAAACAATTCTCTATCTTGCTTCCTAGTTAACGGTCTTTCATTGACCACTCTTAATGCAATTCATCGTGGAGCTGGGCCTGTGCCGTCAGAGTGGTTGGCTGCCAAGCGTTCCAGTGTGTGGATATGCCAAAGTTCATTTAACCCAACACTTCTTGGTGCAAAGTGTCCTTGTTTCCAGTTTTTCACTGCTACAAAGAACGCTGTCAAAACATCCTTTCCATAGGGCAATCTCAGACCTAAGGTTTTAGGGTGGCTTCACTTTCCTCATCTCTGGCCACCTTTTTGTTACCTTCTTTAAGGTCTCAGCCATGGAACAGACTGCATTGCACCTACACTTCATATGTGTGGGTGGAAGGAGTCTTATTACTCACCCTAGAAGCCTGGGCAGGGCAGCCTTGATTCACCTTTGCCTCCCTGGAAGCTTCTAATAAAGTGCCTGGTGCTCATGACCATTGCACAAATAAGTGCAAGCCTGAGTTTTAGAACCATCACGGCAGCACACAGATGAGGGTACAGGTGACACTGGGACAGGGGAGGAGGAGGAAGGGGGTACTCACAGTGAAGGGCTCCAGGAGAAGGCAGCGCCTCCAGCTCTGTGTCTGGGGAGAGGACTGGCTTGGATGAGGGCAAGGCTCCTACGTGTTCTGAGCAGGCAATCACCCAGTAAAAACACCAGAAAGGAAGCCAGGCCACCACTACCTGTGTTGTCACTGGTGGGGTGACCCGGGAGGGTTGGGGGTGGAGAGTCACCAGCTGCAGCTTCTAGAAATCAACCGAGTTGATTATTTACAACCAGAAAAGAAAAGCTGAGAACTGCTGGGCTAAGGGAAAATAATCTTCTCTGAAGACATATGGTCAGACTGATAATCTAAGAACAATATCTTTTCCTAGACAGCACAGCGCTCACAGGGCATGGGGAAGTGGGGAGCCGCCTCCACAGCAGTCAGCTTTGTCAGGCTCGTTAATGGTGTGCGTTTATAAGGTTCCTTTGGGTGGTGGTGTCTGAACAGGCCTGTATGGGGTGATCACCCCCAGAGCTGTCCATCACAAAGCCTTTTGCCTTGACAGATGTACTCAGACCCACAGAGCTATGCCATCCAAAAGAGTGGCTAGTAGTCACTACAAAAACTTAAACAATTACATGATTTAAATTATGCCTAGGAAAATTTAAATATCTACAATGTAACTCCTTCCTTAGTCACACCAGCCACATTTCGAATGCTTCCTAACCACAGATAACTCAGGGTCCTATGCAGACAGCGCAGATCTAGACCATGCCCATCACATCTGCAAGTTCTATTGACCGGTACTACTCTAAAAAATCATGTATTTGACACATATCTAGGAACATAGGCAGTGTTGGAAGGCCACAAATGCCTCAAAATTGGGGTCACATACAAAATTTTATTTTAACATGAGCACTCTACATCAGATACATTAATACTGATAAGATGTTTCACCTTATTAATCATAGGTGTTCACATGAAGTTTTGAAGAAGTTGGAACGTATAAAATGTTATGCCTTTACTGAAGCTCACATATGAAGTCCTCCTGGCCGCGAAGACAGGTCCTTCCACTCTGACATAATTGCACCCATCTGGGTCCTAGAGTCAGATACCATGCCTGGCCAGTTAGGGACATTTAGGGAATAATCGTGGAATAGAAGCTGCAGTCCACAACCTTTACCATCTGTAACAGAGAAAAGACCGGAGTTGACTCCTTGTCATCATTATAACAAATATCTCTGTTTATATTTGCCCCAGGGAAAAATCATGACTACACTCCAGTGGACACTGATTTTCCTTCTGGGTATTTATCATCCTGCAGGCTCAGTGGGACTTTTCTACAGAGTGGCCCTCCCCAGGCACATGGCCCATCATTTCCTGTCAATTCCTACAGAACAAAGCGATGCAGAAGATGCAGCTGGATTTATTACCTAAATGGGAAAGGCTGACAAACAGCTCTGATGAAGAAACAGAGCACGAGCAGTCAGAACGAAAGTGGTGGGTGATTCAGCAGCCAGGTGGGAGCTGTGAATTCCCTGACCTCGTCCCACATTGGTTGAATGGTATATGGCTGAAAATCAGCAAAATGCTGCTCTGGCCTTTCACTTCTCCCTCCAAACTGAAAATTACTGACAGGAAAGGAAGTGGCAGCGGCTGGGAGAGAATGCCCCCTTATTTCTGTCTGTTTTTGGACATGGAGAGCAGTGAATTTGTGCCTGCCTGGGTTTGATTGTGACCTGAGAGAGCTTTCAGGAGGCTGAGACAGGCAGTATTGGAGCAGGAGCCCTGGACGCAGAGGATGCTGAGCTTCCTACCTCTTCTTGACTCAGGCTGTTTCTTCACCAGGTAAGGGTGCCCCACTCTGGCCCCCCGAATGGTGGGGGAGAGCTGGCAGGAGGCAGGGGAGTGGAGGAGGAAGCGCGCCATTGTGGGAAGGTCCCCTGCGCCGTGTGGCCCGCCGTGGCCCAGGGCTCCAGGTGAGGTGAGGAAGCTTAGGTAGTACCATGGCTGGAAGGGCTGCTTTGACTCTGAGTCTCCTCTCCCGTGGCACAGACTGGAGGTGTGAGGAGCCAGGGGACAGGAAGGTGCAAGGAGGTTATCAAGAGAACCTGCAATTTCTCAAAGGAGCCTGGGACAAATTGATTCTTTTTGCTGTCACCAGTTGAGGTTCGTCCTTGGAGGGAACACCCCATTCTTTTGTTTTCGGCAGATGGAATTCAGAGCTGGGTGATTGCAAGAGGGTGCAGGTTCCCTTGACAATGGGTGTTCTCTCTCTGCATTCTTGCCCTGCGGAGGGTGAGGTCTAGAGCATGGGGCAACGTGTGCATCTCCTCTAGGTTCCAGAGCCCTGTGCTATGCTGGGGCTGAGGGTGTTTAGGGAATAATCGTGGAATGGAAGCTGCAGTCCATGACCTCCTGTCTACAACAGAGAAAAGACCCAAGTTACAGGGGCGAAGGCGAGTGCCAAGTCTGCTTTTGCTCTTGTCCACTCCCACATTCAAGTGTCTAACAGTCTCTGGCAGAGAATAAATGGGTTTGGCATCAGCCCTCTACTTCCCAGGTTCCCATCTTTGAAACTAGATCACAACTTGCTTCTCCCTCCCGAGCCTTCCGTACCTACTGGGAAAGTCACATCACAGAAGTGCAGTGGGGTCTTTGAAAGAGGATGATGCTAGGTTTCTACTCTTCATTGATTCAGGCCTTAACTTGGGAAGTGCGAAGTGTCTCAGAGGGGTTGACGCTAATTTGGTGGAGAGGGTCTGATTGACACAAGTGCAAGGAGTCCCAGAGCAAAATCCCAAGGAATAAAATCTGTAAGGACTCTTCTTGGCCCACTAACTTATAAGGATGGGGACCGTGCAGTCTTGGCACATTCTAGGAACTTAATAATCATCATTTGACTGTATTAATGGAAAAAACAAACCTCATACAAGACCAGGAATCTAGAGTGCCATCACCCAATAGAGTTTTCTACAATGACGGGCATGTTCTGTATCTGCATTGTTCAGTCAGCCACCAGCCACATGTAGCCAAACTTAAACTGTGTTTGGTTTGACTGAGAAACTGATTTTTTAAAATTGTATTTAAATGCAACGAGTTTAAATTTAAATGTCAATAACAGCATACACTATATATAATCAGTGTAGGTCTGTAGTGACCCCCCTTTCAGCAGCTAACGTGTCTACCGCAGATGGCTCTCCCTGTGATACACTTGGAGGAGGCTGGCCCATGGCAGGGCCCCTCCCTCTCCTTGAGAGCACAGGTGCCTGAAAGGGCCTCCTCCCTCCCCAGGAGGCTGAACGCCTGTCAGCTTTTGCTCCACTGGTAGATTCTTTAAATTCCTCATGTTTTGTGGTTAACAACAAAATCCACCAGAGGACAAGAATGAGGAGAAAGGAGTCATTTACAAAATTCACTTGCCATGAACAGCCCTGGGAGGCTGCAAGGCCAGTTAGAAGGTGGCTGTCAGAGGGGCCAGTCCTCTCCCCACGGCAGCAGGGGGAATGAAAGGGCTGGGGGAGTCACAGTCTCTGGGCAGGCGGCAAAGGACTTGGGTGCCTTTAACGGAAAGGGCATGTAAGAGGGATGTTGGTGCTGTCAGACAGGGACGCCTTTTGCACTGGACGTGATATGGATGTGACATATAAGATCCAAATCACAAGTTCCCACAAAGGTGAAGATTGGGGTAACCACTCCCGGCAGAAGGAACAGGTGGCAGAGAGAGTTTGACATGTCCAAGAGGAGAAGCCCAGTATGCTGGGGACAGAGAGGAGTGAGGGGTAGCCGGAGAAACAGGAGGGGCCCGATCACATGGGGACGCGGGGTTCCACAGTGTTCGTCGGACGCCAGACATGATGGAGAGCCACTGGAGGGGTTTATACAGTCAATCACACAGTCCGGTTTCCATTCCAACAGATCACCGGCCGCTGCTTCGGGGCAAACAGCAGGTTTCTCTGCGGGTTCTCTCAGTTGAGCATCCACTGGCTGGAAGCAGCTGGTGGGATTAGCTGGGCCACCACAGGACCCAAACCCTCAGCTCTGCCACTGTCTCTTCTCTCACTTCCGCATCCAGGGAGGCAGCACAGTGAATTAAGAGCGTTATACCCCTCTCTACCTCCCCACAGCCCAGATGGTGGGAGGCCGCCATGCTAAATGCCAGGGAACCCTTGCAGCAGTGATGACAACTAGAAAGCACGATGAGCTGACAGACTTTTTTTCCCTAATAGACTTTATTTTTAGGGCAGTTTTGGAAGGTACAGAGGATTCCCATGTATCTGCTGTTGCTAGGCAACCTCCCCCACTATCAACATCCCTACCAGAGTGGTACACTTGTTACCATCAGTGAACCAACACTGACATGTCATCATCACCCAAAGTTCACAGGTTTGCTCTTGGTGATGCACATTCTGTAGGTTTAGACAAATGTATGACACATATCCACCATTACAGTATCACATAGAATAGCTTCATCATCCTAAAAATGTTCTGGGCTCCCCCTGTTCATCCCTCCCTCCCCTCTAATCTCTGACATCCACTGATCCTTTTCCTGTCTCCATAGTTTTGCCTTTTCCAGAACGTCATATAGTTGAACTCACAGTACCCCTTCAGATGGATTTCTTTTATTTAGTAATACACATTTAAGTTTCCTCCTTGTCTTTTCATGACTGGATAACTCCTTTATTTTTAGCATTAATATTCCATTGTCTAGATGTACCACATTGATGGATTATACCAGTTTATTTATCCATTCACATATTGAAAGACATCTCACTTGCTTCCAAGTCTTAGCAAGTATGAATAAAGCTGCTATAAATATTCATGTGAAGATTTTTGTGTGGACAAAAGTTTTGGAACTCCTTTGGGTAAATACCAAGGGGCTCCACTGCTGGATTATATGGTAAGAGTATGTTGAGTTTTAAGAGAAACTTCCAAACTGTCTTCCAAAGTGGCTGTACCATTTTGCATTCCCACCAGCAATGAGTGAGCATTCCTGTTGCTCCACAACCTTGTCAGCATTTGGTGTTGTCAGTGTTCTGGATTTTGGCCATTCTAATAGATGCATAGTGGCATCTGATTATTGTTTTAATTTGCATTTCCCTGATGACATATGATCATATGAAATACTTGTAAGACATTTGGCCCATTTTTTAATAAGGTTGTTTTCTTATTGGTGGATTTTAAGAGTTCTTTGTATATTTTGGAGACCATTTCTTTTACCAGATGTATCTTCTGCAAATATTTACTCCTAGTCTGTGCCTTGTATTCTCATTCTCTTGACATCACCTTTTGCAGAACAGAAGTTTAATTTTAATGAAGTCCAGTTTCTCACTTATTTCTTTCATGGATCATATCTAAAAAGTTATTGCAATGCCCAAGGTCACCAAGGTCATTCTTCTATCTTATCTTCTGGGAGTCTCATAGTTTTGCATTTTACATTTAGGTCTATGATCCACTTTGAGTTAATTTTTGTGAAAGGTGTAAGGTCTGTGTCTAGATTCATTTTTTTGCAAGTGGATGCCCAGTTGTTCCAGCACCATTTTTGAAGAGATTATCTTGCTCCATTGTACTGCCTTTGCTCCTTTGTCAAAGATCAGTTAACTATATTTATGTGGGTCTATCTCCAGGCTCTCTGTTCTCTTCCATTGATCTATCTGTCTATTCTTTCACCAGTACCACACTGTCTTGATTACTGACAGGATTTTTAAACTTGGGGCTTTTTGTGATCCTAAAATTGAAACCATGACTTTTAACTCAACTTTTTCTGTAAGAAATGTGAATGAAAAAATGGATCCCCTCCCACAGCTGCATCCTTCCCGTTTGCTCCATGATGCTGACCCTCACCCTCTCCCTGCCCCCATGCTGCACTGATATTTGCTAATTTTTTCAAAAGCTGAATGTTCAATGGCTGATGTTTGTAAAAGTCAGAAAATTTCCATAGCATTAAAACAACTGTGTCAAAATGTCCTCTACTGCAAAATGGCCACATCAAAACAACCACACCAAAAGGCCAGGTCCCTGTGATGGAGGCCCAGAGAAGAGCTTCTTAGTGGGGGAGTGGGAGGGGGTAGTTGTGTTGAGGCTCCAGGCTTCTTTTTCCTCCTTGCAGTCACACACCTTAAAGGCACTTACTGTGCTTCTACCTGCCGGACAGGTGAAAACAAAAATTAAGACCCCATCATGGGCTCCAGATTGCTCAGGGGTTTCCATTTGAGAAATAAGAGCCCCGTTTTCAATATTAACTATATTTAGAAAAAAATATGCCCAAGAAGCAACGTATGAAAACCTCCCCAAACTGAGTCCCGTGGCCAAGAGATGTGGGTCGATGTTCTGCAGAAGGTGGGATTCTTTGCAGAACAGGCAGAGGTTTCTGAAAAGTGCTGCAGAACCTGTGGAGGTTTCTGAAAAGTGCTGCAGGAAAGGAGTTTGCTTGCTCTTTTTAAAGTTTGGATTCATTTTTCAATAGTGTCAAGTTTTTTGTCTTTCTCAGGCTGTAGGGGTGGGGATGCCCATACTTCTCCCTTTCTCTGACATGTGCTGATGAAGCCTTTTCTCCCTGTATTTTGAGATTACAGAGGAGGCTTCAACCCCTGCTGTCTTCATCCGGGGCTGTGAGCAGAGCTGGTGGACAGTCTCCCTTCCACTCCTCAGTCCTGTGAACACTCAGATGACCTGTCCTTCCTTTCTGTGAGCCTCAAAGACTTCAGTTCTCTTTCTGTTTTAAGGTTCCTACTATCTATCCACCTTCTCGAACTTTCCCCTACCATGCCTGGAAATGACCAAGGAAAAGAATGAAAGGTCTCTGCTCAACAGAACTCACTGAAATGACTGCCACTCACTGTGTGGCCCTGGGCAAGCACTCTCTTTATCTGTAAAATGTGGCACTAGTACCCCCTCAAAGAGCTGCCATGAGGGCCAGAGAGTTAACAGAGTGGGGGGCCAAGCCAGGGCCTGGCACTCGGCACATGCTCAGTGAGTGGTACTTGCCAAGGATGAAGGGTGTTGTCATGCTGCTATGGTTATATCTGGGGTCTGTTCAATTCTACACTTCTTACAGGGTGGCCTTTGTCTCAGAACCTTAGTTTCCTGGCCTGTAAAATAGAACAATAATATCTATCTCCTAGGGCTTGGTTGCTGAGAGTTTGGCACTCAGGAGGTGCCAAAGCAACAATACGGGTCCTTTTCTCATTAAAAGATTTCATTTCTACACTCTACAGGGAAAGCCAATAAGTGACATGCAGGATCATTCAAATCTAACCAAATCAACAGGCTTGCTTCACCGTCTCACCTGGGTTCCCCTTTCTAATGACCTTTCTGTTCAATGATTCCAAAGCCTCTTGGGGCTTTCTCTTGTGTTCCTGGGAGAGAACAGCTCAGGCTTTATCTTGACTGTGATCCGCATTCTTCTCCAGGAAAAGAGAAAATAAATAAGCATCCTGAGCACCTAGTTTGTGCCAGGAGCTTTACAAACAGCAGCTCACTTGAATACCATAATAATTCTATAAGAAAGAGTGTATTTTTCAAAGATAAGGAAGTTGAGTCTTTGAGTAGCTAACTGAATTCCCTGAAAAGTACTGTTAAGTAACAGGCAAGGTGATCAGTTGGCTATTGCTGCCTAACAAACTACTCCACAATGTAGTGGCTTAAAGCAATGATTATTATTTAGCTCATGATTCTGTAAGTGGCGATTTAAACTGGACTCAGCTGGTCAGTTCCCCTAATCTCAGCCAACCTCAGCAGGGCCCCCTTATGTGTCTGCGGTTAGCTAACAAGTTGACTAGGCCCTGGCTATCTAAGATGGCCTTAGTTCTCACCCATGTGGTCTCTCATTTTCCCGCTGGCTAGCTGGGTTTGTACGCATGCCCAAACCCAGAGAGAGAGAGAAAGCAGAAGTACACAAGGCTCCTGAGTTCTGGGCTTTGAGTGGGTATCCTGTCTCTTCTGTCACATGCTATTGGTCAGACCAGTTCACAAGGTCAGCCCAGATCCAAGGAATATGGAAATGGACCCTACCTGTTGATGGAGAGAGCTACTCAATCCATTTCAAAGGGTATGGATGGAGGGAGACTATTAACTGGAGACATCAGTGAAGTGAATCTACCATGCAGGGTGATGTGTCTGAGGCGGCTGTGTGTGGGAAAGGGAGAGATTAGGGGCACTTCAGATAGGGGGACAGGAAGGCCTCTCTGAGGAGGTGACATTAATGCTCAGAGCTGAAGCTTGAAAGCAAGAGTCATCCAAAGACACAGCAAGGAGCTTCTCCTGAGTGGAAGTTGTGATAAAAGATACGAACCCCATTGCACAATGTCCATATCTTGCACACAGACCTACTGGACAGACATATTCTAAATGAGGGACTCACCAGGCACCCAGAGAGCAGCGTGGAACAGGCATAACATCGGAATGCTTATCCCTCCTCCTCTCTCCGTGCCCAGATGGATGTTGAAAGCCTGAGGTATTTTCAGTGGCTGTTATTTTCATGAAATAATTTTGGTTACTTAGAGAAAGATGCCTTGTAAAATAGGGGTGTGGAAGGGAGGAGGAAGCAAAAGGAATATCTACAAGGAATGAAGACAGCAGAGAGTGATTACAAGAAAGGGAGAGGAGTCAGGAGGAGAGCGGCAGAAACATCTCTGGCATGTGGTGAACCCCTGATAAACACTGACGGAGCCCACGGACAGATGGGGTCACTGCCTACTGCATGAGTTAAGGCTCATTTCAAATAATCAATAAGAAGCAGAATAAGAAAACCTATGTACATATATATATGCCCCCACACACACTCGTGTATGTACATGTGCATGTACACATGCAGTGGAGGAATAAGGGAGATAAAGCGGAGCAGAGGGAGACATCTGCACTGATGAGGGTAGAGAAGCTAAATGGCTTCAAAGGTTGTGTTATGATTTGAACAACAGTGATATTTTGACAGGTTGCATGTAAGCCTGAGGGAAGGAGATTGAAGGAGACAGGGGCTGGTATTACAGGAGGAGTGAATGATTTCAGGATTGTTCAGAGGCAGGAGGAATTTGTTTTGTTTGAATTTGGGGAAGGAGTAAATGAGTGGGGGTAAGAAGGTCTTCCAGAGAAAAGGGGACTTCATAGAATGTCTGTTATGGTGAGATTTTGGAGGAGAAAGATTATTATGAGCAAGACATTTTCAGAAGAAAAGAAACACAACTCAAAACACCAGGAAAAACAAAAGGCTGTATAAGAAATGAAATGTAATAAAGTTCACTACTTAGCTCTGCAATGAAGAACTTTACATAATCACTATAGTATAAACACAGCTTGTTAATGTTGATAAAATACCAAATAAAACGTAATTATAATGATGGGAAGGTGAGGCTGGTATGGTAATGAAATCCTTATCTGTTAGAGCAGGACCTAAATTAATAATGTCTAAAATTGATTACCAGAGCACACAGCTGAAGGGATTTAAAAACTTCCAGTACAATGTAGTCTAAAGACCAACATCAGCATCATCTGGGAGCCTGTTAGAAATGCAGAATCTCAGGCTCTGCCCCAGACCCACTGAGTCAAATCTGCACTTAAAAAATCCCCAGGGGATTCATGCACTCAGTAAAATTTGGGAAGCACAGAAATGTTGGTTTTAGGAATAGGACTGGGAGAGGGGAGAAAACAAGGAATAGGAGTTTTTCTTAAGGCTTTGAAGTATTATTTGACTTCATTTAGCTATGTGCATGCTATTTATTACTTTAATTTTACAAGTTTTTCATGGTTTAAAAATAAATACCGGAGGGGAATATGGTCCCATTTTCAGTAATATTTATTCCCCATCACAGCTTGATCTAATCCCAGCCATGGCCCCAAGCTTTGACTAGGGTGATCTTTCTAAGACATCACAGCCCCATAGCTGGTGCCACCCTGGATGGCAGCCTCACTTGCCTTTAGAAGATCTTTGGTCAGACATGGTACCTCATCTGCCCTCTGAATACTCTGCCTAAAAGCATTCCCCTAGTTTTCCCTGACGCCATGCACTCCCCTCCCCCAGCAGCCCAAAAGGAGCCCATAGCCACAAACTTTCTACAAAACCTCCCAGCATCTGCTTTCTCCCTAACTGAAGATTTCTCTGGCAACTTACGTCTAGCCCAGTGGTTCTCCAAATGTGTTCTGCAGACATTTGTTAGCGCTCCTGGACATGTGTCAGAGCTGGGTGCCTCAGGCCCACTGAGTCAGGAACTCTGGAGATGACCCCAGCATCTGTGCTTTAACAGACCCTCCAGGGGTTCCTACTGCTCAATCAACCATCTAATCTTCTTTTGCTGGATTTTTTTGCTACAAATTCCAGTAGCATCTCAGTGACGGCTTAGACCTACAGGCCGCTTTCACAAAGGATGGAAGCACAACCACCCCCAAGCCTGCTTTCTAAAAATGGCTGGAGCCTCTCACTATCTGATTCTTTGTAAACAATATTTAAAACAGAGGAGTAAATGGATTATGTTACATGTATCACACACGTGTCCACACCATGCCCCATCTTATAATTTATCCTTATAATTTGCTCCATAGACTCATACACACACACACACATCAGAAACAATCACAGAGAATATGGATCTGCTACCCCCACCCCCTCAGCCCCTCTGCACCCCATAAGTGCTCCATTCTCTCAAGCACCCAGACTTCAGCTTTCACCCAGGAAGATGCCCTGTGGAGATAAGTTCCCTTGCGGTTGAGGGTGAGTCAATGAGCCTAGGCCAGCCACTCCTCGCTGCCACCTGGCTGCTTCTCTGTCTCTGTCACTACCATGAGTGATGAGCCCCTCAGATAACCTCAGACAAGAGCCACAGACTTACATCACTTCCTTAAAGGGGCACCTGATGAACATGAGCCCATCTCCCAAGCTCCTGCTAAAGAAAAGATTCCTGTGGGGAGGAGCTGGCCCTGGGACTGCAGAGCAAGCCTTCTGCACAACGTGAAATTACTGTGGACTGGAAACTGCCTTTCTTATTATTAAGCACCTGGTAGAACTACCTACCCTTCTTTTCTTTGTCTTTCATCTTTGCCATTGCAATCTTTGGGGGCTTCACTCTGTTTACTAAAGGTGTGTGGGTGTTAAAGTCACGCTATGGAAAAAAACATGCTCACACCACAGACTCTTTTTTCTCCGCTTCCACACAAGCAGATGTTTTCACGACTTTCTGAAATAAAACTATCTGCTGCTACTTGCTTTTTGCAATTTTTCTTAGGAAAAGAAATTCTGCCCCTACCAACTCAAAAGAGAAAGACAAATGACCCCAATTTTAATGTGTACAAAATTAAAAAAAGGCCAGTCCCAGATAAGGAAAGAAAAACATCTGACAAGATGCTCTATTGAACTAGTAATCAAGGAAATGCACATTTAACAACACGTTCACCCTTTCAATGGGCAAATATTTACAAGTCCAGTAGGGAGCACTGGGGTGGAAAACCAGGCATGCTGACACCCCTGAGGGTGAACCAGCTCCACAGGCATGATGCCAGGATCTGTTAACATATAAAGAGTGCATCCCCATGGCCAGCCATTCCACAGTGGAATCCCCTGTAGAGAATATTCATGAATGGCTTCAAGGAGGTATCCCAACAAAGGTATTTGTGTTGGTGAAAATGGAAAACAACTACATGCCCTTCAATAAGGCAATGATTTCATAAAGGATGGTATGTCCATTCAATAGAATACTGTGTAGGAGTTAAAAAGAATGAGGTAGATCTACACAGGGCATATTACTGAATGAACAAAGCAAATTGTAGATGATATGTTCAACATAGTGGTATTTCTGATGGAGACAAAATGACATTATCTACTTGTCTAGAAACATATATATGTTCATAATTGCAGATGAAAGGCTCTGCTTTCACACTGCTTACCTCTGGGAAGAAGTTGAGGGTTGGGGGAAGGTAGTCAAAGAGAAGTTTAGCTTCGTCTGTAATCACTGAATATTTTACTGTTGTTACTGACCGAGGGTCCTAGAAGAATTAGCATCAGACTCACAGTTTGGCTTGGATAAGGCTTTACTAAAATTTATGCTCGAGCAGAAAGGAGACAGCACAGAGGAAGAATCCTCAGGCTGTCTTCCAAAAAGAAGTAGAGGAGGGTTTTTAAAAGGTCTCACAGCTGCTAATCCTGAAGCCAAAATTATCACCAAACAAGTTTAATTCTGGAAACTATGCCAACAATTGCTGACACACTGCCTAGGGTGAGTGATGACACACAGCCCAATGTCTAAATAAAATCAAATGAAAATCTTTACATCCTCGGATATCAAGTAAGCAACACCACAGATGAATCAAAGATGAAATACAACTGCTAGGAAATATGCAGGGACATACCCCATAAGCACAATAGACAATAAAGGCTCCGATCGCTGTGAAATGCTTAACAGAGCTGGGTCCTTTTCTATTTTGTTTCCCTATGAGAGTGTATTCAGGAATAAATTGCACAACTGTGTATTTAACATTAAACATTTTAAGATTCTAATACGTGTTTCTGTATATTGAACAGCACAAAATCTGTAACTTATCTTGAGCATTAAGTATTTGCATTTGTGCAGATATACAATTACTTCTCCTTAGAAAGTTATGATAAAATCATTCCATTTGTCAAAATCCCTCATTGTTCATCTGACAGTTAAGATCAAAGATGGGTTCTCTGTGTTCAACTACATGCACACACACATACATTTACCCGTCACTCATCCTGGGCATAGCCAGTTTCCACCCTGTGCCACACTGTATTAAGTTTCAGGATGTCTAAAACCACATCCAAGCAGGCCTTTCTGATTAGCTGATAGCTTCGTTGCCAGGCTTCCGTGCCATCTGATTGTCAACTCATAATCTCAGAGCTGCCAAAACCAAGAGACACCCGACCTGGTGGTGGTGCCTGGGTCTGCGGGCGCAGCCCGACAGCTGGCAACTGGTTTCCTGGCCCCAAACCACACGGCTTCTCACATGGCCTCATCTTGCAACATGCTGTCCTGTCCCTCCTACCAGCCTGAACTTCAGAGCAGGCACTGGCGAGATGGTGGGGGGCCTACAAGGCTGCTGGTTGGCCAAAATAATCTCAGGAACTTCTTCATTACAATGTTCTAATTTATATCCCACTTAAGGAGGCAGTGTTATATAATGAAAGACATGGAGACTTGGAGAAAAGTGTAAAAGCACATGTCACAGGGACTTGAGTACTTTTGTTGGCATGACCACCCTCTCTCCATGAGCAGATCCCAGAAAAGCCAAATTATAAGCCTGTAAGAAGGGGTTTAGACAAGAGGTTAGAAGATGATGTAATGGGCATGTTGGGCTCTCCCACACTTTGGGGTGAACCCCCTCTCTGGACCACATATACCTGAGTCTTTTGTTTCAGTGAGATGGGGATTTTAGGACACCAAAAGGAGACAAATGAATGTTTTCTTGGTTTCTTCCTTTCCTACCAATGCAGTGCCATGCCCCCTCCAGCAATCACCCACACTGCTGCCGGCTACCTTCCACAAAGGGGGTCTCAGCAATGATATGAGCAGCGGGAGGCTCAGAACTGTTGACAGCATTTCTTTAAAACTTAGAGGTGAACCAAAGGAGGGCTGCTCCTATGGCTGTGTCCCACTGCAGACAGGGAAAGATGGAACCTGTGGGCACAGGGGGCCATCCAATCACTTACTTCATTTGTGACATTGACCATGTCCTCCAAGAGAAAAAAGAAAGACTGAACAAATGTGAGTGTAAACAAAGAGGAGCTTTAAACTAATACCTGCCAGACATGGCACCTTCCTTGCCCTGTCTTCTAGGAAGAGCCTCATGAAGCTTAAACCATAAGAATGGCTTACAGTCTGCCTAGCCTACTATCCAAGGGTCTCCCATGACAGATGTGCAGCACCAGCAGGCTTAGATGCCTGATGCACCCCACACACAGCGGGACCGACCTTGCCACAGGCCATTAGCCAAAACCCTCCATCTGGGGGACTGACTGTCAGTGGTTGCCTCTGTGGAACTCCTTTCTCTGCTCCTCCTGCCCCACCAGCCCATTTCAGTGCACACATGCTTTCTTTAGCCCTTCAGTCAGTGTCACACAAGACTTACTAGCCTGGGGCACCCTCTGTTTCAATGACTCTGCAACTCTGTTCTGGCCCTAATGTGTACATTTGATGGCTTCCTTGATGGTTGGGCCTTTCAAACTTTAATGTGTCAACACATGGAGATCTGATTGAGTTGACACGTCTGGATGGAGCCTTAGAGTCGGCATTTCTAACAAGCTTCCAGGTGATGCCCGTTCTGCTAGGCCAGGACCATACTTTGAGTAGGAGGACAGTCAAAGGACAGTCTTACTTCCAAGTTTGGGAGACGCGAGGAGAAGCCCTTGTAAGTCCAGGGAGAGGAAATCCTGGGGCAAAATACCTCTAAAAACCGAAAGCAGTCAAAGGGAGAAATAAAGTTTAAAATCCGTTTATTTCTCACAAACTGCAGTCCAGGGCCTTCTCTCTTTCCTTCTCCAGCAGCAGCAAAACTGGCCCTCCCCTCCCCTCTCACGTACAGATAAGCCCTCAGTTGCCCAGGTAACTACCCATTGATATGGAGATGAACTTCTCTCCACCCCTGAGGAATGATGCAAATGCACTAAAGTCATATTTCTTTACACCTCTGAACACCTATTGATTTGCAGATACACTATGTCAGGTGAGATATTCTGGAAATGTTACAATTTTACCCACACCCTGAATCAGAATAACCACTTAGGATGGTGCAGAGAATGGCTGTCAGTGCCTGAAGAGACAACACACCTAAATGGCCAAATAAACTGTCTTGGGCAAGGAAACTGTTGACTGTTATTGTTGCACTATATTCTACAGATTATATACTGAGTTTGAGCAACTCATTTCATTAAGCTTCATTTTCCTTCGCTATAAAATGGGATGTCATCCTTTAATAAGGATATATTTGCAGATATTCTGAATCAATATATACTTATATATATATATATTCATCTTCTCTTTGTTCATCTAAATGAACAAAAGCTTTGTGTGTATGTCTAACTCACCAAACTTCTGCTAAATGCTGAGAATCTGGAACTAGAACTTGGCTGAAAATCCACTCCAAAACTGTTGGCTCAAACAGTTATTTTAAGAGTCATCTGGTTTGCTAAGGCTTACAGAGCTTCTTAAGGAACCCAGAATGATTTATGGTTTGTAACCATGAAGCTAGTGGTTTCAAAGAAGTTTCACTTACTCAACCTTGAAATTCAGCGGAAAGCTGGGGAAAATCCACTCAAAAGAAAATTGCTCCCCTGAATCCTGATCAGCAGAGCTATGTAGGGCCAGAACTTGGAATCCATTCCATCAGGGCCAACATTTGTCTTTGAAAAATGAGTATTCTAAAGAGGTGCCAAATGGTAACAATGTAAAAACTTCAGGGCTGGATTCCAACCCATCCAAAAGATTCTTGTGGCAGATGCGTTCAGCCGGGTAGATCCTTAGAGGGGCCACAGGTGATTCTGGCACAAGGGCCCCTAAGTACCCATCACCACTATTTCATTCTCTGCCCAGCATTGGCTAAACACTGTTTTTGTTTCCTTTAATCCTCACCACAACCTGCAGAGGTGGGGATTACTTTTACTCCCATTTTACAAAAGAGGAAACTGAGGAAAAGAGAAGTTAATTAACAAGTGAATTTAAAAGATGGAAACTTTAACTCTCTTATTTTTATCTGAGCAATGTAAAATTAAATTATTGACCTGCTTAATTGTTTTGGAATTGCCCCCAATCTACACAGCTCTTCCATGGTACATCCAAGGTTTTATATACAAAGCTGAATATCACAGCACCATTGATTATATTGAAAAAGTGTAAACAACCCAAATCTGAAGTCAATTACTGTATATCCAGAGAGTGGAAGGCTGTTCAGCTGTAAATATATTTTCAACGAATTTTTAGTGACATGAAAAAGCCCTAATGATATAATATGAAATGAAGAGGGTAGGTTATTTACACACTCATTTATTCAAAAGAGTTCTTGAACACTTGTTTTTCCCTCATAGTTCTGGCAATAGAGCTGGCCACCAGTCAATTAGACATTGTCTTCGTAGAGCTTACAGTCTGATGGGTTTGAAAATTTACTGGAGGAAAAAGCCCCCAAATGGTGGCAGTTGTCATCTCAGGAAAGTGAGGGTGCTATTTATTTTCTTCTTCATTCTTAGGTTATTTCCAAATTTTCTGTATAAAACATGTATTACTTAAAAAGAAACAGATTCATTGAGGTATAACTGGAGCACAATAAACGGCACCTATTGAAAGCATACAGTTGGAAAGAGTATGCTACAGTATACACCAGCAAGGCTATCACTGCAGCCAGGTAGTGCACACATCCGTCACTCCCAGCGTCTCCTCGAGCCCCCTGGTAATCCTTCCTCTCACCACCCCTATCCCCTACTCCCCATTCAAATGCCAGTCTGCTTTCTGTCACTATGGTGTGGTTCATATTTCTGGAATTTTATCTGAACTGACATATATAGTATGTACTCTCCATTGTCTTGTTTCTTTCACTCAGTATCATTATTTTGACATTTACTAAACACAAGTTGTGTTCAGTGTCAATGTCAGTAACCATAGTTGTTCCTTATTATTGTTCAGTAGTATTCCATTCTATGGCTATATCACAGCCTGTTATCCACTCAGCAATTGGTGTACATTTTGGTTGCTCCCAGCTTTGGGCTATTACAAATAACAGTTTTATAAACATCCATGTTTTTATGCATACATATATTTCTGTTTCTCTTGGGTAAACATCATGAAGTAGAATGGCTGGGCAGTATGGTAATACTGTTTAATTTTTGAGTAACTACCAAACTATTTTCAAGTGGCCTTACCATTTTCACTTTTCTACCAGGAGTGTATGAGTTCCTCTTCACTTTTTAAAAAAAAATTGCATAAGAAATAAATGAATATCTGCTGTTGTAAAAAGAAAATTTTTTAATTCAGAAATATATTGGGTGAGAAGAGTTAAAGTTCCCTTTATGCCATTCTTTTCCTAGTTTCTCATACATATTTATTATTAAAAGTTTGGTGTGGTTTCATCCTGTGACTTTCTTGGCACGTGCGTGCGTGTGCATATGTGTGTGTGTGTGTGTGTGTGTGCACGTGTGTACGTGGGACTCTACAATATCTGCTGCTCTGGCTCTGGCTTCACGATGCACAAGGAAGCCTGGAGACCTTTCCTTGTCAATGGACATAGCTCTAGCTCAATCTTTTGAATTGTTGCTGAGTATCTTACTTGAATAATGAGAGGAGGTGGGAGTACTTTTTTTTATGTATTATTTTTATTGCAAGGTAGTTGATAAACAGTATAATGGTTTCAGGTATAACATAGTGATTCAACATTTATATACATTACTAAGTGTTCACCACAGTCAGTGTATCTCACCATACAAAGATATAACATTACCGACTGTATTCTCTGGGCTGTACTTTCATACCCGTGACTAATTAATTTTTTTTTTTTGAAAGGGCATCTCTCATATTTATTGATCAAATGGTTGTTAACAACAATAAAATTCTGTATAGGGGAGTCAATGCTCAATGCACAATCATTAATCCACCCCAAGCCTAATTCTCATCAGTCTCCAATCTTCTGAAGCATAACGAACAAGTTCTTACATGGTGAACGAATTCTTACATAGTGAATAAGTTCTTACATGGTGAACAGTACAAGGGCAGTCATCACAGAAACTTTTGGTTTTGATCACGCATTATGAACTATAAACAATCAGGTCAAATATGAGTATTCATTTGATTTTTATACTTGATTTATATGTGGATCCCACATTTCTCCCTTTATTATTATTGTTATTTTTATTTTTAATAAAATGCTGAAGTGGTAGGTAGATGCAAGATAAAGGTAGAAAACATGGTTTAGTGTTGTAAGAGAGCAATTGTAGATGATCAGGTGTGTGCCTGTAGACTATGTGTTAATCCAAGCTAGACAAGGGCATTAAAACATCCACGGATGCAGAAGATTTCTCTCAAAACAGGGGGGGTGAGGTTCTAAGCCTCACCTCTGTTGATCCCCAATTTCTCACCTGATGGCCCCCCTGCGACTGTGCCTGTCTTAGGTTGTTCCTCCCTTGAGGAATCTTACCCGTCTCTGGCTAACCAGTCATCTTCTGGGGCCATACAGGGGGGAGTACTTTTTTTTAATGTGGTTAGTATATTAGTTACCTGTGCCACAAAAGAGGCAGGTCTCTTCAAAATTTTAAACTCATGTGACAGTTGGTGAAGTTCCTCTTTCTTTTACTAACTGAAGAAAGGCTGCCCATGAGAAAGGCTTGAGTATCTTCCCGTAGACCTCGGTGTCCTGGTGTACCATAGGCTTGGCCACCCTTCCAGGGAGCAAGAGAACGGTTCAGTGAAGATTTAGTGGGTGACCCTAAGGTGTAAGCAGCTCTGCCATCATGTTACATCCAAGTTTATTTCGTGTTTGTCAGAGTAGAATTGCCTTTGCTGGTCCATCATCGGGTGCTGCACTTCGCGGTGAGGAGGCTTTCTTAAGATTAGTCATTCTGTGAAGGGCAAAAGGGCTTCAACTCTTCAACTTTTAGTTTGGGAGATGAGTAAAATCGGGAGTTTCTTTTTATCACGTCATAAAATTTACCACATCTGCCCAATGTGACAAGAAACCTACTTTCTTGTTTGTTAGACAAGGCAATCCATGCCTATTGAGCACTTCAATTTTTAACTGTCTCCTCTATGGGTTTTTTCCCCCTTTATTTTCTTGTAACAGTCACAGTGGTACTGAGACTATATTAACTGATACCTCTTTGTCCCTGTGCAATTATCTGGGGACTTAATCATTTATACTTACACGAAATTGGAATTATATTCCAATACAGTTGTATATCCTGTGCTTAGTATTATATCATAAATGTGTTTTCATGTTATTAAATATTAAACCAAAAGTTAAACTAAATACAAATCTTCCTTGTTAATGACTTCACAGTATTTCAGATATGGCCATACCATAATTTATCTAACCATTCCTTTAAGGCTGGTTGGTTTTTACTAGTAGATAAAGATTTTAAGTAGCAGGAAAAGTCATAAAAATCAGTAATGGTGATCACTGAAAATTAGGTTCTGGTGGCAATACTAAGATTAAGTTAGTTACCAGCTCTTGAAGTTATTTTTTACTCATCTTCTTATGATAATGCCTTCTTAATTATTTTGAACTAAATATTCTGCTGCTTTCTCTCACTTTACTCACTTTTAAGATTTCAATCTTTAGAAAATGTACAAAAATTTTACTCATTATTTGATAGCAATTTAATCACACATTACTCACTGGTCACTGGCAAGGGTGGTTGGTTAAAAGTCCATGTGCTATCAGCTGTCCCATAGAAGACCTTGATGTCATGGTCTGTTTCATACATAATGTCCCACTGTGTGTAATCTGTGAAAATAAACTAGAAACATCAAGTCATTGTCCCTTAAATGCCTCAAAATTGCATTTCAAAAAAAAATATTAGCACTTTCTTATGTAACAAAAACAATAGCACATTGCACCTAAGATTAGTAAAATTATTCTTCAACATGATCTGATAGCCCATATGTATTCAAATTTCCCAAATGTTCCCCAACATGTCTTTTGTAGTCTCTGTGTCCAAACCAGGAGGCTATTCAGGACTACTCATTGTATGTGGTTGCTACATCCCCTCTAATTAATAAATCTAGCCTCTAGTCTCTTTCTTCACGGGTCTTCTTATGCAGCCATGGGCCTTTGGAGGCTCCTCCCTTGCTTGCCTGTGGTGCCATTGAGCTCCCTCTCCAGTATTTCCCAGAAGTTATGTCTGCAGAGCGATTAGGCCCCAGGTAAATATTTTTGGCTAGACTGCATCCCAGGTCATGCTGTGACATCATGCACGACACCAGAAGAATGGTGTACTATCTGGTGTCCCACCTTTCTAATGCTAAAATAAACCGTTAGATTAGGGTGAGGGCAGTCTGATCCATCCATTGCACAGTTACATTTTTCTTGTGATGACCAGAATCATGTAACTGTGGTGTTACTTTGGTTCCACATGAATATCCAGATGTTATCAGCCATTCACCTAATGTCTTTAACACAAGTTAAAAGTCCTTGCTTAGATCTTCATATTCTGAAATTGCAAGATCATGATTTTCTAAGTCTATCATCCCTCTACATCTACCTGGCAGTCTTCTGTAGAATAGTTTCATCTTATAAGCTAGAGCTATTAGGTTATTTTGAAGTATAGTTCTTACTGGAAAGACAGTAAATGTATTTCCCCTTTAATATGTAGTTTTCAAATAAAGAGTTGGTATTACTTACCTCAGAAGAGTTTCTTCTGGCTTTTTCCTTTTTTTTTTTCTTTGTCTTTGTCTTTTTCTTTTTGGTATCATTAATCTACAATTACGTGAAGAACATTATGTTTACTAGGCTCCCTCCTTCACCAAGTCCCCCCCACATACCCCTTCACAGTCACATCCACCAGCATATAAGATGCTGTAAAATCACTACTTGTCTTCTCTGTGTTGCACAGCCCTCCCTGTGCCCCCCCCCCACTATACATGCTAATCATAATGCCCCATTTCTTTTTCCCCACCCTTATCCCTTCCTTCCCACCCATCCTCCCCAGTCCCTTTCCCTTTGGTAACTATTAGTCCATTCTTGAGTTCTGTGATTCTGCTGCTGTTTTGTTCCTTCAGTTTTCCTTTGTTCTTATACTCCACATATGAGTGAAATCATCTGATACTTGTCTTTCTCCACCTGGCTTATTTCACTGAGCATAATACCCTCTAGCTCCATCCATGTTGTTACAAATGGTAGGATCTGTTTTTTTCTTATGGCTGAGTAATATTCCATTGTGTATATGTATCACATCTTCTTTACCCATTCACCTACTGATGGACATTTAGGTTGCTTGCTTTTTCCTTTTTTTGAGTATCATTATGGATCATGAATTTTCATTTATTCAATGGTGTGCTTTTATTGAATTATTCTTGGCTCCCATGATAATACTATTTCCATCCGAACCCAATGCAACCAAAACTGAGTTTAATTTAAAACAGTTTCAAAATAAAAATGGTTCCAAATATAACTTTCACATATTCTAGAAAGAGGAAGCACTACTTTCTAAGAGAACAGTGGCAAGATAACCTAATAAACTGTTATCATTATTGTACTTATGTTCTCTCTTCATCTTGAAGATATGGGAGAATTCCAAACAGCTACAAGCCTGTGCTGGTTATGCTCATTGATGATCAGAGATTTAGGTGCGTGTTGTTGTTAATGCAGCACAGATAAACTCACATTCAGGGTCAAGTTGATTGACCCATACTTGAAGATGCTTCCAAGCCACAGCAGCTATTTTTTTAAAATACTCTTTCTTTCTTATTTGCAGTTAGAACATAGTCTAGACTCTCTTTCTTTCTCAAAAAACAGATAGTAGAAACAAGAGGATCAGAGCCCATCCTCACGTTCTTTCGCCACCATGGTTTGCAGAAAAGGTGATGAGTAGACCAAGCTTTGCTGTTGCTGAAATAACTACTGAGTTATGCCCTTCCGTCAACATCCTCTGTGGTCCTGCAGATGTGCATTTTGATTTTGCCCTGTGTCACTACTGGTCCCTTCCCCAGGGGAGCAGATCTATCTGAAGAGAAGCATCACATCCCACTCCTCACCTTGTTCGTGACCACGCTCTGTCCCCTTCAGCAGAGGCTGAGGCATTCTTCCAGGCTGCTCCCCGTGTCCCTAGCAGTTCCAAAGGGAGGATGCAGAGGCCACAACTAATCTGCAAGGTTCTTCAGAGGAAGAGCATAACTTTAGAACCAATTCACACAGCTTTAAGACTCACTTTAGCTCAGAAGAGCAGAGACCATATCTGTTCCCTCACCAATGTGACACCAGAACCCAAGATGGTGCAGGCATAAATATCAAGTCTCAGGATACATTTGATGGACAAATAAATGAACTTGATTACCAAAGGTCCATAGCTGGCCATATGTAATTTTCATCTTATTAGGAAAAATGATCTCCATAACAATGAAAACAATAACAACCACCAGGTTAGAAATAAAATGTTTTGACAGTGGCTTGGTAACAAGCAAGCCATGTGGCTGGTTTTAGACCTCAGCTGTCCCCAAGACAAATTTGTAATAAATGATATGAATGTCCTCACAACTTTTAGTTTCTATAAGTAAATTTACTTTTTAGGTAAGGGGTGAGGAAATTCCTCTAGTTAGTTATACCAGGAGAGCTAATTGGTGAAACCTAAGAAAATGGTAGAGCCCAAAACAGTTGTATGCTTTAGTTTGTAATAAAATGTCAACAGTGCTAGTTTATGGTCTTTCCTAGGGTCTTATTCAACTGTGGATTTGCCCCTTGTATCTATGAACAAGCATACATGACAACACATGCACACTCACACACTCACACACCTTTGCAAATACAATTCGCTCGTAGGCAGGCTCAGCCTCCTCAGAGACTATTTTATCCCATGTTCCCACCCTCTCCTCTGCACACATTGAAGCTGTACTAAATAGTTTTATCTGAGACTAGCCACCAATTAGAAAAACCTTTTAGGAATAAAGCAGAAAGGTTGGACTGGTTTCTGGCTCAGAAAAAAACAAACATTCAGCAACCAAACAGTACCTCTGGGTTTTCTAAGCTTTTGCATTTTAATCAGGGTTCTCAGTTTTACTCATAATCCATCTTCCCTTTTAGCATTAAAAATAAATCCTCCCTTGAACTTTTACCCTCTGAAGTTTTGATCTCAGGCATTTTTTTCTTTTTGATTCTTTGCATTCTTTCAAAATAACTATAATACCCACAAGGGGTATCTGTACTGAGATTAAGCAGGCTTGGAATAAATGCTGCTCCTAGGCCACTCTAGTTCCTGGAAATGATGCCTGCCTCTCTGGCCTAAGCTCATTACTACAAGCCAGTGTACGTAGACCCTATGCTAAATGGAGATACATTTTTTTCTTATCTTCTCTCTAGAAATAATCCCAAATAAAAGACCCAGAAGAAAAATGCCCAGGTGAGAGCCAAGCAGAAAATTGTTGGCAATGGACTGGACCAGAAATAGTTGGGAGACAGAAGCTGAAAATCTCTCCTCCCAACAGACAAAAAAAAGTGGCTTTAAAATTAAGATGGGAAACATGAAACTGCTTCACATAATGTAACTGTTGCACCACTCCATGTTTATTACATGAACTCCTAGCACCAAGTTCCCTTGCTGTGCCAGCATTTATGATTTATGAGACCAGTGGAGAATGCAACCCTTCTCTAAACTCCAAACCTCCCTCTGGAGCTCTATCTGGCCTTTGTGATCCATTTTCAAGATGACTTGTATGTTCCATGTGCTTCAAAAGTCACACAGTGAAACATGAACCTGCCTATGTATTTTGACTTGGTCTAAAATAAGAAAAGATTGATTTCAGGTAAAGAAAATCTTTACCTGCCAAGGAGAACTCCACAATTCTATTTTTAGAAAAGTAGATTATTCATGCTTGCTAATGTTGCTGTTTTTACCACCTACAAAATGCATTTATTAAAAGAGGCTGATAATAAATGCTCACCCACTATCTGGATTATTGTAGGATCCCACCTTCCTCTCCTTTTAATGTCTGCTCTACCCTGCTAACACATGCACTTTCAGGCACATGCATTACACACAAATACATATGCAACCATACACAGAAAGATCATATACACACACATATACAACACACATATATGCACATACTCTCACATGTGAACACTCCTGGACACACACCCTTCTTTCATTCTCTTGGTATCATTTCTTGAATAAATTATTACTTGCAGATGAAAATTTAAAATTGACATTCAATCTTTATTTTCTCCCTCTAAAAAATATGTGTGTTCATCATGCTGTGATCCTTAGAGATTATTAGAGCAATATTCTGTGATTAACATATAATTAATGTGTCATTCCATTTCAAGTTTCCCTAATTTTTATTTTTCAAATTTTATTTCAATTCTTTACACTATTTACTAAGTAGTCCATGTAATGGTCTCTGTGAAAAATCCACATGCATTCATTTATTACTTTTTGACATTTGGAAATGAGAACTAATCCACTGTATTTTTCTGTTGGTGAAAAAGTATTAGCATAGGATAGAGGCCTTTGCAAGGTCAGGGTCCTCTGATGAGTGTGAAGGGAGCAGAAAATGTAGACCCAGACTTGTAGGGTCATTACAAGATGAAAACTCATCCCTGTATAGCAAATATTTTTTAAAATACAGGAAGAGATTAGTTCCCATTTCTGCACACATTATCAGCTTGTACCATCCAGAAAGCAAGCTTTCGTTTTTAAATTCAATTGTTAAAGCATTTTTATTTTTACCCATAAATAATTTTTACAAGGAGCAATAAGAGGCGTATGAGTTCACAGTCAGTGGGTTCATCACAAGGATGATAAAGTAAATCAACCTCCTCTAAAAACCACAATTTACAACTTTAAGTGAACACACACCAATTTCTATAGTAAACATCCTATAGAAAACATTTGCAAACTCAAGGCTCAAATCAACAATTCTTAGAATTATGTTTTGATGATGACAATGCAGGAAAACTGCTCTCTGAGTAAAGACTGACTTAACTTTTGGATGATGAGAGAAACCAAATTTAACAAAGGTCACTATCCTTTTCTTTTTTTTTTATTTTTTTTATTTTGGTATCATTAATCTACAATTACATGAGGAACATTATGTTTGCTAGACTCTCCCCTTCACCAAGTCCCCCCCACATACCCCATTACAGTCACTGTCCATCTCCTTTTCCTTTGGATCTAAACAAAGGTATTTTCAAGCCAGTTGTGTCAGTAGCTTCTCTTTCTCTCAAGATTTCTATTTTTTTTATTGAGGTTTCTTTTTTTAGTTTTGTTTTTATAGTATATATAGCATATAAATATAATTTATAAAATTATAAATTTTAAAATACAGGAAGAGATTAGTTCCCATTTCTGCACACATTATCAGCTTGTACCATCCAGAAAGCAAGCTTTTGTTTTTAAATTCAACTGTTAGAGCATTTTTATTTTCACCCATAAATAATTTTTACGAGGAGCAATAAGAGGCATATGAGTTCACAGTCAGTGGCATGTGATTTAACTTTCACAAATACACTAGGGATATTAATGAAATATTTCCATGACACTAGGTAAAAATGTAAACAAGGCAAATGTTGCCTTGAATGCTTCTCTGTCACACTGTGACCCTAAGTAGTCCTGCACACTGGAGTCTCCCAAATCTTCCCCTGACCTTGGAGGTAATGTTGAAGGGATAATTCATATTTTGGCTGAAGTACTTACAAACACAAGCCTCACAGAATCTTTCAGAATAAAGAAGAGCAACACAAAATAATTTTGTTGTGAAACATTAGGTATTTTTTTTGACCGCACACCCTGACAGTTGCTTAAAGAGCCAAATACAGTAGCATTTCATTTTAATCTACTAGTCATGTATTTATTCACTGTTCTTGGAAATGGCTGGGTATGAGCCAGTATTTTTTTCTCCTGAAAACCGAGTGCATAAAAGTGAGATCCCAGAAAAGGCTTTAAAAAACTTTTGGCCAGTTGATTTAATCCATCTTGCAAGAAAAATGCAAAATTAGCATACATTAAAATTACCACTTCCTTGATAAAATGATCATTATGATTAACTGATTTGAAAAATCATAAAACATTGTTTTTTGCACATCAGAAATGAAATTAAAAATAAATGGTCCTTCAGCCTATTTGCCCAGTAACATCTCTAGCAGTTATTTTTTTAACTTTTATTTTAAACATTTTAATATGCATTTTAGTCCACTGGGCAATTTCATCAATGTGTGTAACTTCTAGGTTGGTGTAATTGATATATTTCTCAGTCCACAAAGTTAAGTGTCCAAGAACCATCCCATTGATTTTCCAAGATACAATTAAATTTTTATTTTGAACTCTTTTTTATCTGAAGACATACACCAGCTTCCTGTCTAATCTTGCTGTAAAATACCTGCATGGGACCTGCCCAGCAAACCTAATTGATATCAGACAGACACTTTGACACACCCTCACCAAGTCCAAGCATTCCTGCTCAAAGTAAGGTCAAAGCAAAAATCAATCAATGGCGAGGCAAGTCTTCCCACTGGCCCCACGCAGCCCCACGCAGTGTGGAAGGCCTGGGTCTGCTCAGCCATTTGGAGAAAAGGGAGGAAGGCTCACACCCGAGGGCCACAACCCACGTGAAAACACCCGTTAGCAGCAGCATTTGGAGTGCAGAATCAGGAAGAAAGGGTTTGTTCTGTTGAGTGGTCTCCATCCAGGCCTCTTGCTGACCTGAAACTCCTTCCTCGTTTCTCATTTAAAAGAGAACAGAAAGGAGGCCTGGCCCTAAGAAGGAAAGTGCCTTGACCATGGGAAGCACATAAAATAATGGCAAATGTAACAAAAAGTGTTTTTTCAACAGCTTTTATTTTCTCTTTATATCATTAAATTATAGAAGTAATGCCCACTTAGTTACAAAATTAAAATTGCAGACATGTATAAGCAGAGATCAACTACCCCCCACACCTATCACCATTATTACTCCTGCCCAGGTTTGAGCATAAGTTCATTGCTTTATCTTTCTAATTTTTTCTGTGCATGCATTTATAATTAAGTAAGTGAGATCTTACTATGACTATTAGTCTCCAACTATATTTGTTTTTATTTTGTTATATATTATGGATATCTTTCCATGTCAGTGCACATGTATTCTTCCTTGTTCTTTTTGACAGCTGCAGAGGAGGCCACCTCATTGCAATATAACTTATTTAGTCATTGCCCCAAATCAGGAACATTTAAACTACCTCAAGATTTTTACCACATCAAAGCCACAGTAAACATCTCTGTACACACATCTTTGAGTTTTTTTTTTCATAAATAAATTCTTAGAAGTGAAGGCAAAACAATGTGTCAAAGGGTGTGTGCATTTTCAGTTTTGATACTGATTTCCAGTTTGCCCTCCAAAAAGAGCCATACCACTTTTTCCTCCTACTAAAGGTTTTAGGCATGTCTTTTTCCTCATGTCCTAGGCAATATTTAATGTTAATAATTTTTAAGTATTTCCACACTCATTGATGAAACAACTAACTTTGAGCAAAAATACAGGGACACCAAGGGAGTCTACCCTTCCAGAAAAGCAGAAGGGGAGTCACCTGTGGGACTGAAGAGGAGAGGGAAGGCTGAACGCCTGAGGCCAGGGCAGACTTTAGTAGGAGATGGGCACCTGGATGAAGAACAGGAGCTGACCCAGAATGTCAAAGCAGCTGTAACACTGAAAGGAAGTTGAAAAAAAGAGTCAAACAGTTTTTATGAAGCCAATGCAGTTACTTATGCAACTTTTCTGGCTTTGGAGCAAGAACAAAAGACTGGATGCATTTAAGGTTGGAATTGATCTTGTTGGTTTCATAACAGAGAGTTAACTGGTGAGAAAGGCAACTTCTCATGGTTAAGTGTTGACATTGCAGATCTAGATTTGGGAACCACACAAGTGAGTCAAGGAGAAGGGATTAGAGCAGAAGAAAACATAAGGTTCAAAAGATCACAGTTAGGTCATAGTCAGGTCAAGGGCAAAGTTTAAGGAAAGTGAAGGAGGTGGAGGAGCACTCAGATATCAGAGAGGGACATTTCTGAGTTTAAGGCTTCAGCACTGCAGTGCAACAGCTGCTGACTGATGAGGTGTGGGGAGCAGAGTAGGTGCTAAAGTGAAATACTTGGAGAGACTGAGATTCCAACCACTTGTGGAGAACAGGTACCCACAACTGGTCACACTGGGACAAAGAAAAGGAGGGTGCTTTGAAAGACTTCCCAACAGCAAGGGGGCTGCTAAAGGAGTAAGGATTATACAGCGCTTGCTACTTGGGAGAAAGGACAGGTGGACAAAACAGTCATGGCACACTCAGCCCAGCAGGTTGGAAACTTTCAGGAGGTTCAGATGCTCCATCCCTCAGCTGGCAACACAGCACCAAGGCCCCTCACAGCACCTGCTGCTCCTTCCTCCCACTGGCACAGGCTTGCAAACCTGCAGCCCCTGCCATTGCACCAGGCCTGCTGGAGAGAAGCCCCACCTGTGGCATCTACAGGGGCATAATGCAGAGGCTGCTCCCTGTGCACTCAGCCCACTGGCACTGGCAGTGGAGGCAGACACTGCAGCCAGAAAGCAGGTAAGAGCTCTTTCCTCCTGGCAGGCACTGGTGCAGAAGGCTGGAACCCCCACCATCCTTCCAGCTGCTGGACAGCTCAAGAGAGTAGAGTTTCTGGGCACTAGAGGGCGCCACCTACACAAAGTTATTATTCCATATTATTCATTACAAATGTGAAGTGAAAAAGAAACTTGTGCAAACCAAAATCCTGCAAACACCAGAAAGAGGGCTCAGTGGAACAGAAATCACCAATCTTCTTGATAAAGATTACAAAATAAAAATCATAAATACGTTCACGGAGCACCAGAAAAATGTTCAAGACCAAAGGGAGGACTTCAAGAAAGAGAAACTTTGAAAAATACAGTATCTGAAATGAAACATACAATGGAGAGATTTAAAAGCAGATTAGAAGAGGTAGAGGAGATGGTAAATGGAATAGAAATTTAAAAATAAGAATACAAAGAAGATGAGGCACAGAAAGAAGAATCTCTAGGAATGAAAGAATAATAAGACAACTCTGTGACCAATCCAAATGAAACAATACTCACATAATAGGGGTACCAGAAGAAGAAGAAGAGAGAAAAGGGGATAGAAAGTGTCTCTGAGGAAATAATTGCTGAAAACTTTCTCAGTCTGGGGAAGGATATAGTCTCTCAGGCCATGGAAGTGCACAGATCTCCCAACACAAGGGACCCGAGGAAGAAAACACCAAGACATAAAATAATTAAAAAGACAAAGACCAAGGATAAACACAGAGTATTAAAAGCAGTCGGAGAGAGAAAAAAGATCACATACAAAGGAAAACTCATTAGGCTATCATCAGACTTCTCAACAGAAACCTTAAAAGCCAGAAGGGAGTGGCATGATATATTTAATGCAATGAAGCAGAAGGGCCTTGAACCAAGAATACTCTCCCTGGCAAGATTATCATTTAAATTTGAAGGAAGGATTAAACAATTTCCAGATAAGCAAAAGTCGAGGGAATTTACCTCCCACAAACTGTCTCTACAGTATATTTTGGAGGGACTGCTATAGATGGAAGTGCTCCTAAGGCTAAATAGCTGTCACTAGAGAAAATAAAACCACAGTAAAGGAAATAGACCAATTAATTACTAAGAAAATGCAAAATTAAATAAAATACACACAAAGTCAGTCAAGGGATATACAAACAGCACACAATATGACATCTAATACATAAAGAGTGGAGGAAGAAAAATATGGGAGGAAAAAAAAACCTTTTGGTTGTGCTTGTAATAGCATAATAAGCGACTTAAGTTAGACTCTTGGACAGTAAAGAAGCTGCACTTGAACCTTTGGCAAGCACGAATCTAAAGCCTGCAATGGCAATAAGTACATATCTATTGATAATCACCCTAAATGTAAATGGACTGAATATACTAATCAAAAGACAGAGTTATAGAATGGATTAAAAAAAAAAACAAGAACCATCATATGCTGCCTACAAGAGACTCACTTCAGACACAAAGACATACACAGACTAAAAGTGAAGGGATAGAAAAAGATATTTCATACAACTAATAGGGAGAAAAAAGCAGGAGTTGCAGTTCTTATATCAGACAAAATAGACTTCAAAACAAAGAAAGTAACAACAAAGAAGGATATTACATAATGATAAAGGGCTCAGTCCAACAAGAGGATATAACCATTATAAATATCTAAGCACCCAACATAGGAGCACCTAAATGTGTGAAACAAATACTAACAGAATTAAAGGGGGAAATACAATGCAATGCATTCATTTTGGGAGACTTCAACACACCACTCACTCCAAAGGACAGATCAACCATACAGAAAATAAGTAAGGACACAGAGGCACTGAACAACACATTAGAACAGATGGACCTAATGTACACCGACAGAACACTCCACCCAAAAGCAACAGGATACACATTCTTCTCAAGTGCACATGGAACATTTTCCAGAATGGATCATGCACTAGGCCACAATAGAGCCTCAGTAAATTCAGAAGGACTGAACTTGTACCAACCAGCTTTTCAGACCACAAAGGTATGAAACTAGAAATAAATTATGCAAAGAAAACAAAAAAGCCCACAAACACATGGAGGCTTAACAACATGCTCCTAAATAATCAATGGATCAATAACCAAATAGAAACAGAGATCAAGCAATATATGGAGACAAATGAAAACAACAACTGAAAACACCAAAATCTATGTGAATCAATGAAGACCTTTCTAAGAGGAAAGTATATTGCAATACAGACTCACCTCAAGAAAGAACAAAAATCCCAAATGATCAGTCTAAAATCACAATTAATGAAACTAGAAAAAGAAGAACAAATAAGGCCCAAAGTCAGTAGAAGGAGGGACATAATAAAGATCAGAGCAGAGATAAATAAAATTGAGAAGAATAAAACAATACAAAGAATCAATGATACCAGGAGCTGGTTCTTTAAGAAAATAAACAAAATAGATAAAACCCTAATCAGGCTTATCAAGAAAAAAAAAAGAGACTCTACACACATAAACAGAATCAGAAATTAGAAAGGAAAAATCACTATGGACACCAAAGAAATACAAAGAATTATTAGAGAATACTATAAAAAATTATATGCTGGGAGCCAGGATGGCGGCGTGAGTAGAGCAGTGGAAATCTCCTCCCAAAAACACATAGAGCTATGAAAATATACCAAAGAAAAATCTTCCTAAAATAGAGACCACAGGACACAGGACAACATCCAGACCACATCCACACCTGCAAGAACCCAGCGCCTTGCGAAGGGGGTAAGATACAAGCCCCGGGCCGGCGGGACCCGAGCGCCCCTCCCCCCGGCTCCCGGCGGGTGGAAAGAAACCGGAGCGGTTTTTTTTTGGCAAGTGCTTTTTGGAAGCCTTAAAGGGACGGGCCCCCGTTGCTAGGGAGGCAGGGTGGCGGGACCGGTGAGCAGGTGCCTGGGACCGGCGCCTGAGGACAAAGAATATCCAGCGTTTCTCCCTGCGGGACCGGCGGGCGGGTGCCTGAGACCGGCGCTTGAGGATGGAGGAAATCGCGTGTTTTTCCCCTTTTTTTTTCTTCTCTTTTTGGCGAGCACCTTTTGGAAGCCTTAAAGGGACAGGGACCCCGGTGCTAGGGAGGCAGGGTGGCGGGACTGGTGAGCGGGTGCCTGGGACCGGCGCCTGAGGACAAAGAATATCAAGCGTTCCTTCCCTGTGGGACCGGTGGGTGGGTGCTTTTTGGAAGCCTTGAAAGGACAGGGACCCTGGTGCTAGGGAGACAGGGCAGCAGGACCAGTGAGCGGGTGCCTGGGACCGGCACCTGAGGACAAAAAAAAAAAAAAAAAAAATCACGTGTTTTTTCCTTTTTTTTTTCCTTTCTGTTCCCTCTCTCATTGCTGCTGTTGTTTTGGTTTGGAGAGTGCTTTTAGGAAGTCTTAAAGGGGCAGGAAAGGTCACTTAGACCAGAGGCAGGGAATCTGGGGATCTCTGGGCACTCTAACCCCCTGGGCAGCAGGGAGTACAGAGGCCCCTTACGGAGATAAATAGCCTCCTGGCCGCTCCCCCTCCAACGGGGCTCCACCATTTTGGAGGAACAGCCTCAGCCAGACAAAGCCAACACAGCAACAGCGGAGATAAACCACAAAGCAACTGGGCAGGAAGCAGAAGCCCTGTCTGCGCACAGCTGCCCAGCACAAGCCACTAGAGGTCGCTATTCTCCCAGGAGAAGGCCACAAACCAAAAAGAAGGGAAGCTCTTCCAGCGGTCACTTGTACCAGATCTGCAAACTATCTCTATCACCATGAAAAGGCAAAACTACAGGCAGACAAAGATCACAGAGACAACACCTGAGAAGGAGACAGACCTAACCAGTCCTCCTGAAAAAGAATTCAAAATAAAAGTCATGAACATGCTGACGGAGATGCAGAGAAAAATGCAAGAGCAATGGGATGAGATGCAGAGAAAAATGCAAGAGCAGTGGGATGAGATGCAGAGAAAAATGCAAGAGCAGTGGGATGAAGTCCGGAAGGAGATCACGGATGTCAGGAAGGAGATCACAGAAGTGAAACAATCCCTGGAAGGATTTATAAGCAGAATGGATAAGATGCAAGAGGCCATTGAAGGAATAGAAGCCAGAGAACAGGAACGTATAGAAGCTGACATAGAGAGAGATAAAAGGATCTCCAGGAATGAAACAACACTAAGAGAAATATGTGACCAATACAAAAGGAATAATATTCGTATTATAGGGATACCAGAAGAGGAAGAAAGAGGAAAAGGTATAGAAAGTCTCTTTGAAGAAATAATTTCTGAAAACTTCCCCAAACTGGGGGAGGAAATAATCGAACAGACCATGGAATTACACAGAACTCCCAACAGAAAGGATCCGAGGAGGACAACACCAAGACACATAGTAATTAAACTGGCAAGGATCAAGGACAAGGAAAGAGTTTTAAAGGCAGCTAGAGAGAAAAAGGTCACCTATAAAGGAAAACCCATCAGGCTAACATCAGACTTCTCGACAGAAACCCTACAGGCCAGAAGAGAATGGCATGATATACTTAATGCAATGAAACAGAAGGGCCTTGAACCAAGGATACTGTATCCAGCACGACTATCATTTAAATATGATGGCGGGATTAAACAATTCCCAGACAAGCAAAAGCTGAGGGAATTTGCTTCCCACAAACCACCTCTACAGGGCATCCTACAGGGACTGCTCTAGATGGGAGCACCCCTAAAAAGAGCACAGAACAAAACACACAACATATGAAGAATGGAGGAGGAGGAATAAGAAGGGAGAGAAGAAAAGAATCTCCAGACAGTGTATATAACAGCTCAATAAGCGAGCTAAGTTAGGCAGTAAGATACTAAAGAAGCTAACCTTGAACCTTTGGTAACCACGAATCTAAAGCCTGCAATGGCAATAAGTACATATCTCTCAATAGTCACCCTAAATGTAAATGGACTTAATGCACCAATCAAAAGACATAGAGTAATAGAATGGATAAAAAAGCAGGACCCATCTGTATGCTGCTTACAAGAAACTCACCTTAAACCCAAAGATAAGCATAGACTAAAAGTCAAGGGATGGAAAAACATATTTCAGGCAAACAACAGTGAGAAGAAAGCAGGGGTTGCAGTACTAATATCAGACAAAATAGACTTCAAAACACAGAAAGTAACAAGAGATAAAGAAGGATACTACATAAGGATAAAGGGCTCAGTCCAACAAGAGGATATAACCATTCTAAATATATATGCACCCAATACAGGAGCACCAGCATATGTGAAGCAAATACTAACAGAACTAAAGACGGAAATAGACTGCAATGCATTCATTGTAGGAGACTTCAACACACCACTCACCCCAAAGGATAGATCCACCGGGCAGAAAATAAGTAAAGACACACAGGCACTGAACAACACACTAGAACAGATGGACCTAATAGACATCTATAGAACTCTACATCCAAAAGCAACAGGATATACATTCTTCTCAAGTGCACATGGAACATTCTCCAGAATAGACCACATACTAGCTCACAAAAAGAGGCTCAGTAAATTCCAAAATATTGAAATTCTACCAACCAATTTTTCAGACCACAAAGGTATGAAAGTAGAAATAAATTCTACAAAGAAAACAAAAAGGCTCACAAACACATGGAGGCTTAACAACATGCTACTAAATAATCAATGGATCAATGAACAAATCAAAATAGAGATCAAGGAATATATAGAAACAAATGACAACAACAACACTAAGCCCCAACTTCTGTGGGATGCAGTGAAAGCAGTCTTAAGAGGAAAGTATATAGCAATCCAGGCACACTTGAAGAAGGAAGAACAATCCCAAATGAATAGTCTAACATCACAATTATTAAAACTGGAAAAAGAAGAACAAATGAGGCCTAAAGTCAGCAGAAGGAGGGACATAATAAAGATCAGAGAAGAAATAAACAAAATTGAGAAGAATAAAACAATAGCAAAAATCAACGAAACCAAGAGCTGGTTCTTTGAGAGAATAAACAAAATAGATAAGCCTCGAGCCCAACTTATTAAGAGAAAAAGAGAGTCAACACAAATCAACATAATCAGAAATGAGAATGGAAAAATCACGACAGACTCCACAGAAATACAAAGAATTACTAAAGACTACTATGAAAACCTATATGCCAACAAGCTGGAAAACCTAGAAGAAATGGACAACTTCCTAGAAAAATACAACCTCCCAAGACTGACCAAGGAAGAAACACAAAAGTTAAACAAACCAATTACAAGCAAAGAAATTGAAACAGTAATCAACAAACTACCCAAGAACAAAACCCCGGGGCCAGACGGATTTACCTCGGAATTTTATCAGACACACAGAGAAGACATAATACCCATTCTCCTTAAAGTGTTCCACAAAATAGAAGAAGAGGGAATACTCCCAAACTCATTCTATGAGGACAACATCACCCTAATACCAAAACCAGGGAAAGACCCCATCAAAAAAGAAAATTACAGACCAATATCCCTGATGAATGTAGATGCAAAAATACTCAATAAAATATTAGCAAACAGAATTCAACAGTATATCAAAAGGATCATACACCATGACCAAGTGGGGTTCATCCCAGGGATGCAAGGATGGTACAACATTCGAAAATCCATCAACATCATCCACCACATCAACAAAAAGAAAGACAAAAACCACATGATCATCTCCATAGATGCTGAAAAAGCATTTGACAAAATTCAACATCCATTCATGATAAAAACTCTCAGCAAAATGGGAATAGAGGGCAAGTACCTCAACAAAATAAAGGCCATATATGATAAACCCACAGCCAGCATTATACTGAACAGCGAGAAGCTGAAAGCATTTCCTCTGAGATCGGGAACCAGACAGGGATGCCCACTCTCCCCACTGTTATTTTACATAGTACTGGAGGTCCTAGCCACGGCAATCAGACAAAACAAAGAAATACAAGAAATCCAGATTGGTAAAGAAGAAGTTAAACTGTCACTATTTGCAGATGATATGATACCGTCCACAAAAAACCCTAAAGACTCCACTCCAAAACTACTAGAACTGATATTGGAATACAGCAAAGTTGCAGGATACAAAATTAACACACAGAAATCTGTAGCTTTCCTATACACTAACAATGAATCAATAGAAAGAGAAATCAGGAAAACAATTCCATTCACCATTGCATCAAAAAGAATAAAATACCTAGGAATAAACCTAACCAAAGAAGTGAAAGACTTATACTCTGAAAACTACAAGTCACTCTTAAGAGAAATTAAAGGGGACACTAATAAATGGAAACTCATCCCATGCTCATGGCTAGGAAGAATTAATATCATCAAAATGGCCATCCTGCCCAAAGCAATATACAGATTTGATGCAATCCCTCTCAAATTACCAGCAACATTCTTCAATGAATTGGAACAAATAATTCAAAAATTCATATGGAAACACCAAAGACCCCGAATAGCCAAAGCAATCCTGAAAAAGAAGAATAAAGTAGGGGGGATCTCACTCCCCAACTTCAACCTCTACTACAAAGCCATAGTAATCAAGACAATTTGGTACTGGCACAAGAACAGAGCCACAGACCAGTGGAACAGATTAGAGACCCCAGAAATTAACCCAAACATATATGGTCAATTAATATTTGATAAAGGAGCCATGGACATACAATGGCAAAATGACAGTCTCTTCAACAGATGGTGCTGGCAAAACTGGACAGCTACATGTAGGAGAATGAAACTGGACCATTGTCTAACCCCATATACAAAGGTAAACTCAAAATCGATCAAAGACCTGAATGTAAGTCATGAAACCATTAAACTCTTGGAAAAAAACATAGGCAAAAACCTCTTAGACATAAACATGAGTGATCTCTTCTTGAACATATCTCCCCGGGCAAGGAAAACAACAGCAAAAATGAGCAAGTGGGACTACATTAAGCTGAAAAGCTTCTGTACAGCGAAAGATACCATCAATAGAACAAAAAGGAACCCTACAGTATGGGAGAATATATTTGAAAATGACAGATCCGATAAAGGCTTGACGTCCAGAATATATAAAGAGCTCACACACCTCAACAAACAAAAAACAAATAACCCAATTAAAAAATGGGCAGAGGAACTGAACAGACAGTTCTCCAAAAAAGAAATACAGATGGCCAAGAGACACATGAAAAGATGCTCCACATCACTAATTATCAGAGAAATGCAAATTAAAACTACAATGAGGTATCACCTCACACCAGTAAGGATAGCTGCCATCCAAAAGACAAACAACAACAAATGTTGGCGAGGCTGTGGAGAAAGGGGAACCCTCCTACACTGCTGGTGAGAATGTAAATTAGTTCAACCATTGTGGAAAGCAGTATGGAGGTGCGTCAAAATGCTCAAAACAGACCTACCATTTGACCCAGGAATTCCACTCCTAGGAATTTACCCTAAGAACGCAGCAATCAAGTTTGAGAAAGACAGATGCACCCCTATGTTTATCGCAGCACTATTTACAATAGCCAAGAATTGGAAGCAACCTAAATGTCCATCGGTAGATGAATGGATAAAGAAGATGTGGTACATATACACAATGGAATACTACTCAGCCATAAGAAGTGGAAAAATCCAACCATTTGCAGCAACATGGATGGAGCTGGAGAGTATTATGCTCAGTGAAATAAGCCAAGCGGAGAAAGAGAAATACCAAATGATTTCACTCATCTGAGGAGTATAGGAACAAAGGAAGAACTGAAGGAACAAAACAGCAGTGGAATTACAGAACCCAAAAATGGACTAACAGGTACCAAAGGGAAAGGAACTGGGGAGTATGGGTGGGCAGGGAGGGATAAGAGGGGGGAAGAAGAAGAGGGGTATTAAGATTAGCATGCATTGGGGGGGAGGGAGAAAGGGAAGGGTGGGCTGCAGAACACAGAGAGGACAAGTAGTCACTCTACAACATATTGCTAAGCTGATGGACAGCAACCATAATGTGGTTGTTAGGGGGGACCTGATATAGGGGAGAGAATAGTAAACATAGTATTCTTCATGTAAGTGTAGATTAAAAATTAAAAAAAAAAAAGAGGAAGAAAGAAAGAAAAGGGGGATTACTCCCTAACAGGATAAAACTATTGGTAAATCAAAGATCAACGCATGCTTTAAATATCCTTAATGTTGATCATTTAAAGGGTGTCAGATGATCAGCTATGGAGGTACTTTTTTCTGATAATATTCCTTTCTCTTAATTAAAAAAAAAAAAAAAAGCAGTTATTGTGTGCTGACCTCCAATGAGTTCTGCACAGTGGTATAGAGGGCATGTCAAAGTGTGGGCAAAGGGTCTGTTTGTTTCTATGCAGAAGATCAAGGCCTAGCTTGGATACCCAGAAAATGAACTAAGATACGATATGAGGAGGAGCTTCCGGCATCAGCACTCTCTGGGGGACTTGTGCCGGGGGATGATCATCAAAAAGCCTCCATAGGGATCCGGACGATGCTGCGGTTGTGGCTGCATCCAGCCCACCGTCTCCTGGACTTGCCATAGGAATGAGGAGGGAGATGTCTAGGCTGGCATGTGCATACAGTGAGACAACGAATTTGACCGGATCTGTACTGTTGGAACTCAACCAGGAGTTGGGAGGGGTGCAAGTTGTAGCACTCCAAAATCTCATGACTATAGACTATCTATGGTTAAAAGAACATATGGGATGTGAACAGATCCCAGAAATGGGCTGCTTTAATTTGTCTGATTGTTCAACTACAGTTGGACAATATCCATCATATCATAGATAAATTTTCACAAATGCCTAGGGTGCCTAAATGGTTTTCTTGGCTTCACTGGAGATGGATGGTAATTATAGATTTGCTTTGTTTATGTCACCGTATTCCTATTATGTTAATATGTGTGTGCAAATTAGTTAGTAGTTTAAAACCTATACATACTTAAGGTACTACACAAGAAGATATGTCAAAGAAATAATCAATCCTCCCATGTTTCCTTCATATGCTACATCTATAGCTTTTCTTCTTCCTTCCTAATTACAACCTTTAAATAGAATTCGTGCCTCATATCGAATTTACCGAGTATCATAATTCCTCCAGGTGGTAAAGATACCTCGAGACAAGTGCTGGGCATAGAAGCCACAGGGCATAAATCTGCAAAGAAGTAAAAAGCTAATCTTTTCAAACAATATGGCTTCTCTCTCACTTACCAACTTTACATTTCCCTGTATGGCCCCGGAAGATGACTGGTTAGCCAGAGACGGGTAAGATTCCTCAAGGGAGGAACAACCTAAGACAGGCACAGTCGCAGGGGGGCCATCAGGTGAGAATTTGGGGATCAACAGAGGTGAGGCTCAGAACCTCACCCCCCCTGCTTTGAGAGAAATCTTCTGCATCCGTGGATGTCTTGCTGCCCTTTTCTAGCCTGGATTAATACTTGGTCTATAGGCACACACCTGATCATCTGATCATCTACATTTGCCCTCTTACAGCACTAAACTATGTTTTCTACCTTTATCTTGCATCTACCTACCACTTCAGCATTTTATTAAAAATAAAAATAATAATAATAATAGGAGAAATGTGGGATCAACATATAAATCAAGTACAAAAATCAAATGAATATTCATATTTGACCTGATTGTTCATAGGTCATAATGCATGATCAAAACTGAAAGTTTCTGTGATGAATGCCCTTGTACTGTTCACCATGTAAGAATTTATGCACTGTGCAAGAATTCGTTCACCATGTAAGAACTTGTTTGTTATGCTTCAGAAGATTGGAGACTGACGAGAATTAGGCTTGAGATGGATTAATGATTGTACATTGAGCATTGACCCCCCTATACTGAATTTTATTGTTGTTAACAACCATTTGATCAATAAATATGAGAGATGCCCTCTCAAAAAAAAAAAAGAATCATGAAAACAATAATTTCAAAGAAAGACTTATGAAAGAAGATAATAAAATAGTTTTTATTTGCAAAAAAAAAAAAAATCCTAGCCTTTTAAAGCTCAGTTCAACTCTCTTACACAACGCTATTTCCATAGTTTTCAATAGTCTTCATGGGCTGATAATTCCAAGCTTGTATCTTGAACTCACTTAGTCCTGAGCTCCTGATCCTTACCTTGACCTGCCTATGGTGGGCATTTCTCAGGCACATCAGATCCAACATTTAAAAATAGTTATTGCCCTCCCCACTGGTGTTCCATACCTAACTGAATGGTACCACTATCCACTTTATGGTGGCAATATGGGTCTTCAGGGATTTTTTAAAATACTTTATTTTCATTAATTTTATTGCCTAGCAATTTATGTTAGATTGATGATAATGTTTATATTTTAATAAATGTTCACTTTACTTGAAAAAAATAAAATAAAATAAAATAAACCTTCGAAAAAAAAATTATATGCTAACAAATTGGATAACCTAGACAAAATGGACAACTTTCTAGAAAAATACAGCTTTCCAAGACTGACCCAGGAAGAAACAGAAAATCTAAACAGACCAATTACAAGCAATGAAATTGAATTGGTAATAAAAAAAAACTACCTAAGAACAAAATTCCTGGACCAGATGGCTTCACTGCTGAATTTTATCAAATATTCAGAAAAAACCTAACACTCATCCTCCTTAAAGTTTTCCAAAAAGTAGAAGAGGAGGGAATACTTCCAAACTTATTCTATGAGGCCACCATCAGTTTTACACCAAAACCAGACAAAGACACCACAAAAAAAATTACAGACCAATATCCCTGATGAACATAGATTGAAAAGTACTCAGCAAAATATTAGTAACCAAATTAAAAAATACATCAAAAAGATCATACATCATGAATCCAGGAACATCACACACCACTTTAACAAAAAGAAGGATTAAAACCATATGATCATCTCAATTGATGCTGAAAAAGCATTTAACAAAATTCAACATCCATTCAGAATAAAAATTCTCAATAAAATGGGTAGAGGGTTATGTGCCTCAAAATAATAAAGGCCATATATGACAAACCCATAGCCAACATCATACTTAATAGCAAAAAGCTAAAAGCTTTTCCTTTAAGACTGGGAACAAGACAAGGATGCCCACTTTCCCCACTTTCATTCAACATAGTTCTGGAGGTCATAGCCTCAGAAATCAGACAACACAAAGATATAAAAGGCATCCAGACTGATTAGGAAGAAGTTAAACTGTCACTGTTTGCAGATGACATGAAATTGTACATAAAACACCCCAAAGGATCCACCCCAAAACAACTAGAACTAATAACTGAATTCAGCAAAATGGCAGGATACAAAATTAATACACAGAAATTCTGTTGCATTCTTATACTAATGATGAACTATCAGAAAGAGAAATTGGAAAACAATTCCATTTACAATTGCATCTAAAAGAATAAAATACCTAGATATAAGCCTAACCAATGAGGTGAAAGACCTATACCCTGAAAACTACAAGACACTCATGAGAGAAATTAAAGAAGGCAATAAATGGAAATACATCCCACGCTCATAGATAGGAAGAATATCGTTAAAATGGCCATCCTGACTAAAGTAATCTACAGATGCAATGCAATCCCTATCAAAATCCCAAAAGCATTCTTCAACAAATGAGAACAAATAGTTCTAAAATTCATATGGAACCACAAAAGACCCCAAATAGCCAAAGCATTAGGGAAGAATAAAGCTGAGAAGGAAGGATAAAGCCAGGGGGTTATACTCCCCAATTTTAAGCTCTACTACAAAGCCACAGTAATCAAAACAATTTGGTACTGGCACAAGAACAGACTCATACATAGATGAATGAAAGAGAATAGAGAGCTCAGACATAAACCCAAACATATACAGACAATATATGATAAAGGAGCTATGGATATGCAATAGGGAAATGACAGCCTCTTTGACAAGTGGTGTTGGCAAAACTGGACAGCTACATGTAAGAGAATGAAACTGGATTATTGCCTAACCTCATACACAAAAGTAAACTCAAAATGGATCAAAGACCTGAATGTAAGTCATGAAACCATAAAACTATTACAAGAAAACATAGGCAAAAATCTCTTGAATATAAACATGAACAATTTTTTCCTGAAAACATCTCCTTGGGCAAGGGAAACAAAAGCAAAAATGAACAAATGGGACTACATCAAACTAAAAAGCTTCTGTACAGCGAAGGACACCATCAGTAGAACAAAAAGGCATCCTGCAGTATGGGAGAATATATTTGTAAATGACATATCTGATAAGGAGTTAACATCCAAAATATATACAGAACTCACATACCTCAACACCCAGAAAACAAATAACCCAATTAAAAAATGGGTAGAGGATATGAACAGACAATTCTCCAAAGAAGAAATTCAGATGGCCAACAGACACATGAAAAGATGCTCCACATCTCTAATTATCAGGGAAATGCAAATTAAACCCACAATGAGTTATCACCTCACATCAGTTGGGATGCCATCATTCAACAGACAAAGAGCAACAAATGCTGGCAAGGATGCAGAGAAAGAGGAACCCTCCTACACTGCTGGTGGGAATGTAAATTAGTTCAACCATTGTGGAAAGCAATATGGAAGTGCCTCAAAAAACTAAAAATAGAACTACCATTTGACCCAGGATGCCACTCCTAGGTGTTTACACAAAGAAAAGAATATTCCATATTCAAAAAGAAATATGCACCCCTATGTTTGTCACAGCAGTATTTATAGTAGCCAAGATATGGAAGCAACCTAAGTGTCCATCAGTAGATGAATGGATAGAGAAGAGGTGGTACATATACACAATGGAATATTATTCAGCCATAAGAAGAAAACAAATCCTACCATTTTCAACAACATGGTTTGAGCTAGAGGGTATTATGCTCAGAAAATAAACCTAGTGGAGAAAGACAATTATCAAATGATTTCACTCATCTGTGGAGTATAACAACAAAGCAAAACTGAAGGAACAAAACAGCAGCAATCTCACGACTCCAAGAAGGAACTAGCAATTACCAAAAGGAAGGGTATGGGGAGATTAACTGGCATCATGATTAGCATACATAATGTAGGGGGGTCATGGGGAAGACAGCATAGCACAGAGTTTTGGTCCCTCCCTGCTTCTGACCCGCAGATAAGGGAGGCAACACGATGAGATACCAAAGATCTGAAAGGACCAGCCAGGGGACTTGAAGCCTAATAGCGCAAAAGTGGTGCTGAGAGGGCACCCTTTGTATTTATTGTGCAAATAAATGTTAATAACAATAGAGTTCTGTGGGGGGGGGCTTGATACACAATCATTAACTAACTCTAGACTTAATCCTTAGCAGTCTCCAGTCTCCTGGGGTGTGACATCTTACATGGTATTGAAACAATAGCAAGGGTGATTATGTCACAGAAACTGTTCTGGTCTTGTTTGTTCTGTTGTTGATCATGCATCAGGAATTACAGGAAAAATAATCAAATCATATATGATTATACATTTGATTTCTATACTTGATTTATATATTAATCCCATATTTCCCTTATTTTTTTAATAAAATGTTTAAGTAGTAGGTAGACATAATAAAGATTACAGTTTCTAATAGAAAGCTTTTTAACACAGTTTACCTTTTCATAAAAGATCATCTATCTTTTAAATCTCGTGATGCAAAATAAAGATGGAAAGTAGAGTTGAGTGCAGCAGGAAGGCAAGTGTAGGCAGTCAGGTCCGTGCCTATAGACTAGGTATTGAACCGAGCTAGACAAGGGCTACAAAACAGCCACAGCTGCAGGAGATTTCTCTCAAAGCTGGGGGGTGAGATTCTAAGCCTCACCTCTATTGACCCCCATTTTCTGATGGCCCCCCTGCGACTGTGCCTGTCTTAGGTTGTTCCTCCCTTGAGGAATCTTACCCGTCTCTGGCTAACCAGCCATCTTCTGGGGCCATACAGGGAGATGTAAAGTTGGTAAGTGAGACAGAAGCAATATTCCTTGAAAAATGTTAGCTTTTTACTTCTTTGAAGATTTATGCCCCATGGCTTCTACGCCCAGCACTTGTCTTGAGGTAACTTTTACCAGCTGGAAGGATTATGATACACAGTAATTTTAAGTATTAAATTTAGGCATGAATTCTAGGAAAGTGCAGTATTTAGGAAGGAAAAAGAAAAGCTATACAAGAAGCAAAGGAAGAAAATATGAGAACATTGGTTATTTCTTTGACAGAACTTCTTGTAGAGTAGGTTTTAACAAACTACTAATTAAATTACATACACATTAACAGAACAGGAATACAGATACATAACAAAAGCAGACCTACAATTACCGGCCATATCCAATGAAACCAAGAAAACCAGTTAGGTAGCCCAGGCATTTGTGAAAACTTATTAATAATATGATGAATACTGTCTAATTGATTTTGAAGAGGTTGAGATAAATCAGACAAATTAAAACAACACATTCCTGGAAACTGTTTACATCCCACATGTTCTTTTTTTTTTTTTTTTTTTTTTAGATGGCATCTCTCATATTTATTGATCAAATGGTTGTTAACAACAATAAAATTCAGTATAGGGGGGTCAATGCTCAATGTACAATCATTAATCCATCTCAAGCCTAATTCTCGTCAGTCTCCAATCTTCTGAAGCATAATGAACAAGTTCTTACATGGTGAATGAATTCTTACATAGTGAATAAATTCTTATATGGTGAACAGTACAAGGGCAGTCATCACAGAAACTTTCGGTTTTGATCACGCATTATGACCCATAAACAATCAGGTCAAATATGAGTATTCATTTGATTTTTGTACTTGATTTATATGTTGATCCCACATTTCTCCCTCTATTATTATTATTATTTTTATTTTTAATAAAATGCTGAAGTGGTAGGTAGATGCAAGATAAAGGTAGAAAACATAGTTTAGTGCTGTAAGAGGGCAAATGTAGATGATCAGATGATCAGGTGTGTGCCTATGGACTAAGTATTAATCCAGGCTAGACAAGGGAAGCAAGACATCCACGGATGCAGAAGATTTCTCTCAAAGCAGGGGGGGTGAGGTTCTGAGCCTCACCTCTGTTGATCCCCAAATTCTCACCTGATGGCCCCCCTGCGACTGTGCCTGTCTTAGGTTGTTCCTCCCTTGAGGAATCTTACCCGTCTCTGGCTAACCAGTCATCTTCCGGGGCCATACAGGGAAATGTAAAGTTGGTAAGTGAGAGAGAAGCCATATTGTTTGAAAAGGTTAGCTTTTTACTTCTTTGCAGATTTATGCCCTGTGGCTTCTATGCCCAGCACTTGTCTCGAGGTATCTTTACCACCTGGAGGAATTATGATACTCGGTAAATTCGATATGAGGCACGAATTCTATATAGGGTTGTAATTAGGAAGGAAGAAGAAAAGCTATAGAGGTAGCATATGGAAGGAAACATGGGAGGATTGATTATTTCTTTGACATATCTTCTTGTAGAGTACCTTAAGTATGTATAGGTTTTAAACTACTAACTAGTTTGCACACACATATTAACATAATAGGAATATGGTGACATAAACAAAGCAAATCTATAATTACCATCCATCTCCAGTGAAGCCAAGAAAATCATTTAGGCACCCTAGGCATTTGCGAAAATTTATCTATGATATGATGGATATTGTCCAACTGTAGTTGAACAATCAGACAAATTAAAGCAGCCCATTTCTGGGATCTGTTCACATCCCATATGTTCTTTTAACCATAGATAGTCTATAGTCATGAGATTTTGGAGTGCTACAACTTGCACCCCTCCCAACTCCTGGTTGAGTTCCAACAGTACAGATCCGGTCAAATTCGCTATCTCACTGTATGCACATGCCAGCCTAGACATCTCCCTACTCATTCCTATGGCAAGTCCAGGAAACAGTGGGGTGGATGCAGCCACAACCGCAGCATCGTCCGGATCCCTGTAGAGGCTTTTTGATGATCATCCCCCTGGCACAAGTCCTCCAGAGAGTGCTGATGCCAGAAGCTCCTCCTCATATCGTATCTTAGTTCATTTTCTGGGTATCCAAGCTAGGCCTTGGTCTTCTGCATAGAGACAAAGAGACCCTTTGCCCACACTTTAACATGCCCTCTATACCACTGTGCAGAACACACTGGAGGTCAGCACACAGGAACAGGTTTTTTTTTTATTATTATTAAGAGAAAGGAATATTATCAGAAAAGAGTACCTCCATAGCTGATCATCTGACACCCTTTAAGTGATCAACATTAAGGATATTTAAAGCATGCGTTGATCTTTGATTTACCAATACTTTTATCCTATCAAGGAGTAATCCCCCTTTTATTTTTTTCTTTCTTTCTTTCTTTTTTTTTTTTAATTTTTAATCTACACTTACATGAAGAATACTATGTATACTATGCTCTCCCCTATATCAGGTCCCCCCTAACAACCACATTACGGTTACTGTCCATCAGCTTAGCAAAATGTTGTAGAGTCACTACTTGTCCTCTCTGTGTTGTGCAGACCACCCTCCCCTTTCTCCCTACCCCCCATGCATGCTAATCTTAATACTCACCTTCTTCTTCCCCCTCTTATCCCTCCCTACCCACCCATCCTCCCCAGTTCCTTTCCCTTTGGTACCTGTTAGTCCATTTTTGGGTTCTGTAATTCCGCTGCTGTTTTGTTCCTTCAGTTTTTCCTTTGTTCCTATACTCCTCAGGTGAGTGAAATCATTTGGTATTTCTCTTTCTCCGCTTGGCTTATTTCACTGAGCATAATACTCTCCAGCTCCATCCATGTTGCTGCAAATGGTTGGATTTTTCCACTTCTTATGGCTGAGTAGTATTCCATTGTGTATATGTACCACATCTTCTTTATCCATTCATCTACCGATGGACATTTAGGTTGCTTCCAATTCTTGGCTATTGTAAATAGTGCTGCGATAAACATAGGGGTGCATCTGTCTTTCTCAAACTTGATTGCTGCGTTCTTAGGGTAAATTCCTAGGAGTGGAATTCCTGGGTCAAATGGTAGGTCTGTTTTGAGCATTTTGATGAACCTCCATACTGCTTTCCACAATGGTTGAACTAATTTACATTCCCATCAGCAGTGTAGGAGGGTTCCCCTTTCTCGACAGCCTCGCCAACATTTGTTGTTGTTTGTCTTTTGGATGGCAGCTATCCTTACTGGTGTGAGGGGATACCTCATTGTAGTTTTAATTTGCATTTCTCTGATAATTAGCGATGTGGAGCATCTTTTCATGTGTCTGTTGGCCATCTGTATTTCTTTTTTAGAGAACTGTCTGTTCAGTTCCTCTGCCCATTTTTTAATTGGGTTATTTGTTTTTTGTTTGTTGAGGCGTGTGAGATCTTTATATATTCTGGACGTCAAGCCTTTATCGGATCTGTCATTTTCAAATATATTCTCCCATACTGTAGAGTTCCTTTTTGTTCTATTGATGGTGTCTTTCGCTGAGCAGAAGCTTTTCAGCTTAATGTAGTCCCACTTGCTCATTTTTGCTGTTGTTTTCCTTGCCCGGGGAGATATGTTCAAGAAGAGGTCACTCATGTTTATGTCTAAGAGGTTTTTGCCTATGTTTTTTTCCAAGAGTTTTATGGTTTCATGACTTACATTCAGGTCTTTGATCGATTTTGAGTTTACCTTTGTATATGGGGTTAGACAATGGTCCAGTTTCATTCTCCTACATGGAGCTGTCCAGTTTTGCCAGCACCATCTGTTGAAGAGACTGTCATTTTGCCATTGTATGTCCATGGCTCCTTTATCAAATATTAATTGACCATATATGTTTGGGTTAATTTCTGGGGTCTCTAATCTGTTCCACTGGTCTGTGGCTCTGTTCTTGTGCCAGTACCAAATTGTCTTGATTACTATGGCTTTGTAGTAGAGGTTGAAGTTGGGGAGTGAGATCCCCCCTACTTTATTCTTCTTTTTCAGGATTGCTTTGGCTATTCGGGGTCTTTGGTGTTTCCATATGAATTTTTGAATTATTTGTTCCAATTCATTGAAGAATGTTGCTGGTAATTTGAGAGGGATTGCATCAAATCTGTATATTGCTTTGGGCAGGATGGCCATTTTGATGATATTAATTCTTCCTAGCCATGAGCATGGGATGAGTTTCCATTTATTAGTGTCCCCTTTAATTTCTCTTAAGAGTGACTTGTAGTTTTCAGAGTATAAGTCTTTCACTTCTTTGGTTAGGTTTATTCCTAGGTATTTTATTCTTTTTGATGCAATGGTGAATGGAATTGTTTTCCTGATTTCTCTTTCTATTGATTCATTGTTAGTGTATAGGAAAGCTACAGATTTCTGTGTGTTAATTTTGTATCCTGCAACTTTGCTGTATTCCAATATCAGTTCTAGTAGTTTTGGAGTGGAGTCTTTAGGGTTTTTTGTGGACGGTATCATATCATCTGCAAATAGTGACAGTTTAACTTCTTCTTTACCAATCTGGATTCCTTGTATTTCTTTGTTTTGTCTGATTGCCGTGGCTAGGACCTCCAGTAGTATGTTAAATAACTGGGGAGAGTGGGCATCCCTGTCTGGTTCCCGATCTCAGAGGAAATGCTTTCAGCTTCTCGCTGTTCAGTATAATGCTGGCTGCGGGTTTATGATATATGGCCTTTATTATGTTGAGGTACTTGCCCTCTATTCCCATTTTGCTGAGAGTTTTTATCATGAATGGATGTTGAATTTTGTCAAATGCTTTTTCAGCATCTATGGAGATGATCATGTGGTTTTTGTCTTTCTTTTTGTTGATGTGGTGGATGATGTTGATGGATTTTCGAATGTTGTACCATCCTTGCATCCCTGGGATGAACCCCACTTGGTCATGGTGTATGATCCTTTTGATATACTGTTGAATTCTGTTTGCTAATATTTTATTGAGTATTTTTGCATCTACATTCATCAGGGATATTGGTCTGTAATTTTCTTTTTTGGTGGGGTCTTTCCCTGGTTTTGGTATTAGGGTGATGTTGGCTTCATAGAATGAGTTTGGGAGTATTCCCTCTTCTTCTATTTTGTGGAACACTTTAAGGAGAATGGGTATTATGTCTTCTCTGTGTGTCTGATAAAATTCCGAGGTAAATCCGTCCGGCCCCGGGGTTTTGTTCTTGGGTAGTTTTTTGATTACTGTTTCAATTTCTTTGCTCGTAATTGGTTTGTTTAACTTTTGTGTTTCTTCCTTGGTCAGTCTTGGGAGTTTGTATTTTTCTAGGAAGTTGTCCGTTTCTTCTAGGTTTTCCAGCTTGTTGGCATATAGGTTTTCATAGTAGTCTTTAATAATTCTTTGTATTTCTGTGGAGTCTGTCGTGATTTTTCCATTCTCATTTCTGATTATGTTGATTTGTGTTGATTCTCTTTTTCTCTTAATAAGTTTGGGTAGAGGCTTATCTATTTTGTTTATTTTCTCGAAGAACCAGCTCTTGGATTCGTTGATTTTTGCTATTGTTTTATTCTTCTCAATTTTGTTTATTTCTTCTCTGATCTTTATTATGTCCCTCCTTCTGCTGACTTTAGGCCTCATTTGTTCTTCTTTTTCCAGTTTTGATAATTGTGATGTTAGACTATTCATTTGGGATTGTTCTTCCTGCTTCAAGTGTGCCTGGATTGCTATATACTTTCCTCTTAAGACTGCTTTCGCTGCATCCCACAGAAGTTGGGGCTTAGTGTTGTTGTTGTCATTTGTTTCTATATATTCCTTTATCTCTATTTTGATTTGTTCATTGATCCATTGATTATTTAGTAGCATGTTGTTAAGCCTCCATGTGTTTGTGAGCCTTTTTGTTTTCTTTGTAGAGTTTATTTCTACTTTTATAACTTTGTGGTCTGAAAAATTGGTTGGTAGAATTTCAATATTTTGAAATTTACTGAGCCTCTTTTTGTGAGCTAGTATGTGGTCTATTCTGGAGAATGTTCCATGTGCACTTGAGAAGAATGATATCCTGTTGCTTTTTGGATGTAGAGTTCTATAGATGTCTATTAGGTCCATCTGTTCTTGTGTGTTGTTCAGTGCCTGTGTGTCCTTACTTATTTTCTGCCCGGTGGATCTATCCTTTGGGGTGAGTGGTGTGTTGAAGTCTCCTAAAATGAACGCATTGCAGTCTATTTCCGTCTTTAGTTCTGTTAGTATTTGCTTCACATATGCTTGTGCTCCTGTTTTGGGTGCATATATATTTAGAATGGTTATATCCTCTTGTTGGACTGAGCCCTTTATCCTTATGTAGTATCCTTCTTTATCTCTTGTTACTTTATGTGTTTTGAAGTCTATTTTGTCTAATATTAGTACTGCAACCCCTGCTTTCTTCTCACTGTTGTTTGCCTGAAATATGTTTTTCCATCCCTTGACTTTTAGTCTATGCTTATCTTTGGGTTTAAGGTGAGTTTTTTGTAAGCAGCATATAGATGGGTCTTGCTTTTTTATCCATTCTATTACTCTATGTCTTTTGAGTGGTGCATTAAGTCCATTTACATTTAGGGTGACTATTGAGAGATATGTACTTATTGCCATTGCAGGCTTTAGATTCGTGGTTACCAAAGGTTCAAGGTTAGCTTCTTTAGTATCTTACTGCCTAACTTAGCTCACTTACTGAGCTGTTATATACACTGTCTGGAGATTCTTTTCTTCTCTCCCTTCTTTTTCCTCCTCCTCCATTCTTCATATGTTGGGTGTTTTGTTCTGTGCTCTTTTTAGGGGTGCTCCAATCTAAAGCATCCTGTAGGATGCCCTGTAGAGGTGGTTTGTGGGAAGCAAATTCCCTCAGCTTTTGCTTGTCTGGGAATTGTTTAATCCCACCATCATATTTAAATGATAGTCGTGCTGGATACAGTATCCTTGGTTCAAGGCCCTTCTGTTTCATTGCATTAAGTATATCATGCCATTCTCTTCTGGCCTGCAGGGTTTCTGTCGAGAAGCCTGATATTAGCCTGATGGGTTTCCTTTATAGGTGACCTTTTTCTCTCTAGCTGCCTTTAAAACTCTTTCCTTGTCCTTGATCCTTGCCATTTTAATTACTATGTGTCTTGGTGTTGTCCTCCTTGGATCCTTTCTGTTGGGTGTTCTGTGTAATTCCATGGTCTGTTTGATTATTTCCTCCCCCAGTTTGGGGAAGTTTTCAGCAATTATTTCTTCAAAGAGATTTTCTATCCCTTTTCCTCTTTCTTCTTCTTCTGGTATCCCTATAATATGAATATTATTCCTTTTGGCTTGGTCACATAATTCTCTTAGTGTTGTTTCATTCCTGGAGATCCTTTTATCTCTATGTCAGCTTCTATACATTCCTGTTCTCTGGCTTCTATTCCTTCAATGGCCTCTTGCATCTTATCCATTCTGCTTATAAATCCTTCCAGGGTTTGTTTCACTTCTGTGATCTCCTTCCTGATATCTGTGATCTCCTTCCGGACTTCATCCCACTGCTCTTGCATTTTTCTCTGCATCTCATCCCATTGCTCTTGCATTTATCTCTGCATCTCTGTCTGCATGTTCATGATTTTTATTTTGAATTCTTTTTCAGGAGGACTGGTTAGGTCTGTCTCCTTCTCAGGTGTTGTCTCTGTGATCTTTGTCTGCCTGTAGTTTTGCCTTTTCATGGTGATAGAGATACTTTGCAGAGCTGGTACAAGTGACTGCTGGGACAGCTTTCCTTCTTGTTGGTTTGTGGCCTTCCTCTCCTGGGAGAATAGCGACCTCTAGTGGCTTGTGCTGGGCAGCTGTGTGCAGACAGGGCTTCTGCTTCCTGCCCAGTTGCTATGGGGTTTATCTCCGCTGTTGCTGTAGGCGTGGCCTGGCTGGGGCTGCTCCTCCAAAATGGTGGAGTCCCATTGGAGGGGGAGTGGCCGGGAGGCTATTTATCTGTGTAAGGGGCCTCTGTGCTTCCTGCTGCCCAGAGGGTTAGAGTACCCAGAGATCCCCAGATTCCCTGCCTCTGGTCTAAGTGACCTGTCCTGCCCCTTTAAGACTTCCAAAAAGCACTCTCCAAACCAAAACAACAACAGCAACAATGAGAGAGGGAACAGAAAAAAAAAAAAAAAAAAAGGAAAAAACACGCGATTTTTTTTTTTTGTCCTCAGGCGCCGGTCCCAGGCATCCGCTCACTGGTCCTGCTGCCCTGTCTCCCTAGCACCAGGGTCCCTGTCCCTTCAAGGCTTCCAAAAAGCACCCACCCACCGGTCCCGCAGGGAAAAACGCGGGATATTCTTTGTCCTCAGGCACCGGTCCCAGGCACCCGCTCACCAGTCCCGCTGCCCTGCCTCCCTAGCACCTGGGTCCCTGTCCCTTTAAGGCTTCCAAAAAGCACTCGCCAAAAAGAGAAAAAAAGGGAAAAACGCGTGATTTCTTCCGTCCTCATGAGCCGGTCTCAGGCACCCACCCACCGGTCCCGCAGGGAAAGACGTGGGATAATCTTTGTCCTCTGGAGCCTGTCCCAGGCACCCGCTCACTGGTCCCGCCACCCTGCCTCCCTAGCAATGGGGGCCCTGTCTCTTTAAGGCTTCCAAAAAGCACTCGCCAAAAAAAAAAAACCACTGCGGTTTCTTTCCACCTGCTGGGAGCTCGGGGGAGGGGCGCTCGTGTCCCACCGGGCCGGGGCTTGTATCTTACCCCCTTCACAAGGCGCTGGGTTCTTACAGGTGTGGATGTGGTCTGGATGTTGTCCTGTGTCCTGTGGTCTCTATTTTAGGAAGATTTTTCTTTGTTATATTTTCATAGCTCTATGTGTTTTGGGGAGGAGATTTCCACTGCTCTACTCACGCCACCATCCTGGCTCCCTCTTTCCCCATATGTTCTTTTAACAGCAGATAGTCTATAGTAGCATGATTTTGGAGCACTGCTATTCACACTTCCCCTGATCCTCGATCGAGTTCAGATAATATGGAAGCAGTCAAATTCGTTGTCTTACTGTATGCACAGGCTAACTTAGATATTTCATTTTGCATTCCACCAACAAGTCCAGGAACTGGCAGGATGAATGCAGCTGCAACTGCAACAGAGGTGGGATCTAAAAGTTTCAAGTTGTCATCACAATCAGACGGCAGAGCTTGGAGAAATCTTTCATGACTATTTCCAGGATAATCCATTAGAGCCGGAAGGATGCATTCCATGCCACATACACCTTGATAATTGAAGAGAGGGCTTAGGGTTTGGAATTGTACTACCTGCCCTGCCCCTAAGGTGGGGTGGGCTGTTGTTTGCTAGGGCTGTTTACAGTGAAGTCACGGGTTATGCTGAGATAACCTTCTTTATTTACGGAACACTCAAACATTCCAGGCCAAGTTGCTCCTCGTCTTTTGAGCTTCAACTGATCTCACTGAAGAATGACTCTAGAGCTTAATGTTTAACACAGAATTTTGGTAGGGGGTTTCCTTGCACGTAGTTACATTGCTCCGACTGCAAATATCCTTCCTTAATTTTTCCGAAGGCTCTCACCCTATTCTGCCTAAGCTCACAGTCCCTGTCTCATTCCCCACTCTACAGATAGAGACCCTAGCTGCTGCTAGGGAAAAGGGGCGACAACCGCTCTGGCTGCTTCATGCTGAGAGGGGGCACAGAAGGGGTGCAGTTAGGTCTCCATCAGTGGATGGTTGAGAGGGCCTCGGAAGATGGGCACTTCTATTCCCGGCTCCATTTCTATTACTATTTACAGTTTGATGGCTTCTAGGCAAGATAGACCAAATCATGTTATTAGGGTAAGTGGCAACATCTGGTGTTGGATTTTCCTTTTTGGAGCAACTTGACAAGATTAAGAATGCATGGGTGAATATAAGGACTAGAAACAGTAAACTTTTAATTGAAATGATGGGAGAAAACTAAAACATCTGGAGAATCATAGCCAGATATTTTGGGGAAACTAGAATTCTGGGTCTAGTCTACGTCCCAATGACTAGTATTAGGATTTAGTATAGATAAGGCTACTTTATTGAAACAATACTTTTTTCTAAAATCACTCTCATTTTTATTAGAAATAACTAGATTAAGAAAATAATTAACACTTGGCTTGGGTATTTGCATAAGTGCAGCAAGAAGAGCAATTGATTACATAGGATCTTTTAAATATGCTTTGCTGGAACATTTTATAAGGAATTTCAGATTGGACTTTTAAAGGACTCTTGAGGCCAGAAAGCCAAGCCAGACTTGCCATCAGGCTGGGCCTGCAGTACCTGTAGATTTGGGTGAATTCCTCTCTTCTTGAGGTTCCCAAGACATTCCTGAGGTTCCTGCACCTGCCAGGAAGTAACCTTCCTTACTTCCCTGGTACGGCTGCTTGGGAACCCTGTAAGCAAGGTACCAGGCCAGTTCTTCCAAGGGGCTTTGCTGGCTCTATAAAGTCAATCTTAGTTCCTTAAAGCCATCTGTTCATATCTGAGTTTACCCACGTATCTCAGGTATGACATTCCAGTCAAAGCCTTGGTAATACAACCAGTCTTTTTGACTGTTCCTGTTACAAAGAAAGCAGCTTCTTATTGGACTTTTGCAAATAAACATACTGCCATAAAATACTCACTGAAAGTGAGTATTTTAAATTGTGGAGGGTCAGGTAGAAAGATAAATGTTTCAATTCTGCTTATAAAGATATTGTCCTTTACTAAACTATTGTCAGTCAGCTTAAGAGAAAAAGCTTAAAATACTTTATCAGCAACATTTGAAACAAAAAGCCAAAAAATCATTTTCTTTAGTTTACTTAATCTTATGTAACTAATACTTGCTCTGCTGAAATCTAGTTCTTTACTAGATTAGGAGTATAAAACAGTGACTTTATATGACAGAAGACCTACAAATGATGAGAGCTTACTATAAGACAGTTGACATAAGAAAATTTGGATATTTTTGTAACATAAACATTCAGTAACAAAGTTTAGCATCATTCCCTTTGACAGTGCTTTCCAGGTAAATATGTATCAGATAAATAAGCCAAATTAGCCAAATATTTCTCCAATGAGAAAAAATTCCTCTGACATGTTCCAGGGGCCCTCTGGAAAATATCAGAGTGAACTAGAAGTAAAAAGCACTTTTTTGAATTTGATTTTGAGAAGCTGTCAGAAGAAAGTTTCTTTGGCACTTGCTTAAATAAGATTACAGGTTGCCATGAAGCAATACTTATCCATTTAACCAGAATGACAACAAAATACCTCAAAGGCAAATACAGAAGGTTACACAAACTTAAAGTTTAGCTTTTAGTCCTTTTAATATTAAGATCTCATTTGCTTAAATACTCAGAAAACTCATTGAGACTTTAAGCATATGAGAAACTGTTTTGGCAAAACAATTTAGAAAACCCTTTGCAATCTTTCAACATTAATGGTAGACTAATAAACCTTTGTTCTTTTAACAAAGAAAAAATTCTAGTTTTGCTGCATACCAGATATCAAGACTTATTTGCTTTAATTTCACATAGCATGACTATATCAATTTTCCACAAACTTTCTACAACTTTCTTTTTACATTGTGTTCTCCCTCTTTAAATAAACAGCTGTACTTTAGAACAGTTACCTTCTTTTATCAAAAGATACATTCTTTAGTATGCAGAAATGTTTTCCTTATTACTTTAAGTAGTTTTATTTAGAACTTAAAACCATTAGGAACCTTAATTTTCAGTGAACACTGAGAAGCGGGCTATTGTAAACCATTACACTAGCATTCTTTAGATTAACAAAGTTATGAACACACTTCACAGGGCCGGTGAAGGCTCTGTACCGATAGGGACTGTGTGTGTTCAGGGGTCTGGAAATGAAATGCAAGTACAATTCTAGCACAGGTCATTTAAAGCCAGGCTGTATTGCAGAAGATAAATTTCTTCCATTTCAGGGAGTCTAGTTTAAAAACCTCCCAATTTTTTAAGATAATGATGAGCCCAATAAGTAAAATAGATTTTCACTAAAAAAATTTAGAAAACTAGTTCCATATTGTAGTCTATGGGATTTTTTTACCATTTTCTTTCTTTGCATCAAAATATATTTAGCTGCATAACCTTATCATACTGTATACTTCTCTCAGGGGCCAAGCCTTTCTAATCAGAGACTTAAGACTGGTAGCCAACGCTAATCATCTTTTAAGTGGCTAACAGGTGCCCAGACACATTTTATGAGATAAAGAGTACAGCATTTAGTCAGGAATAAGAGCAATCTCTTACCTTGCTGTGGTGGGCATCATGTTCCGTGAAACTGATGAAGTTAGGAGAGAGTTAGTAACATCCCCTGCCTCACTCAGAGGCCAGGGCAGCCTGAAGAAGCAGGCTGGAAGCCAGAGAGACAGAGAGAGTCACTCCTCATGGACACCCAGTCGGGCTGTCGGGGTCTGATTCCAGACACGCGGCCCTTTGAGAAGCCGCTGAAGTGTGGCCCCAGCTGGTGCCCACAGCCTTCCTCAGTCCCTCGCATCCAAGGAGATGCCTCTGAAAGGGAATCCTGGCCTCCACTCAGGTGACATTCCCGGCTCCCAAGGGAGACGGGGGATCCACTGAGGGACACGCAGGGGAACCTGTCGCTCGAGACTTTGAGAACGGAAGCCAGGCTCGTCCCAGTTAAGTGGCTGAGGGGTGCCCAATGTTGTGTGCCATAGACGGCTCCCTTCTAGGACAGCGAAAGAAGAGGCAGGCTCGGATTCCGGTACTCACCTCTGAAGTTACCCCGGACAAGCCCCCAAGATGATGCCGGGGTTCTTGTTTGCGGAGTCGAAGAATGAACTTAGCAAACAGTCAAGGTAGGAGAGCTAAGGGGAGGCTTTTATTTAGAGATACAGTGAGAGGACGGACAGAGCTCCTGGCTCACACCAGGAGGGGGCATGAGAGCCCTTGCACATAATTTTGACAAATTGTAGGGCTGTTTAACATTCCTTGAGGAAGTACTCTCCATTAGAATCTTTCTGAAGGAGCTTGTAAATTTAAGGAGGGTACAGTAAAAGTGAAATTTTCCCTATCTGCCAAAGCTAAAGGAATTGTAAAAAAAGAAAACAATCTTTAAGACCAATGATAGCCATGTCCTAGTCTTTTGGAATCATGGCTGGAGAAGGGAGGCCTTGTTGTAAAGGTCCCATAGGTTTAAGGACTGCATTAATTTGTCTTAAGTCATGTAAGTGTCTCCATTTTCCGGACTTCTTTTTTATAATGAATACAGGGGAATTCTACAGGCTTATGGAAAATTCTAATCTAACTGAAGCTGTTCTTGAACTAATGTGTGTAAAGCTGACAGTTTTTCTTTACTGACGGGCCATTGATTCACCCAAACAGGTACCGGGATAATGTTTCCCTGTCTGTGAGCCTTTTCGAAATCTCTTAATACATTACTCCCATCAGCTTGTCTGTGGGTTCCTTGTGGGAGCAACCAGTAACAATGTTTTTTAATATATTTGTAAAGTTGCGCAGAATCTTTTTTAGAAATTTTCACTCCTGATGTTTTTAGGAAGGCACGGAGTAATTTTAAATAATCCTCCGGTCTATCTGCTTTAGTTTCATTTTGGCCCATTACAGTGTCCCTGACATCTCGACCCTGTCCCTATGCTTTCCTGTGAGTCTTACCGGATCGACGATCTTTGGAGCTTCCCCGCTTTGAGCTTCAGGTCCCTGTCCAGGCGCCACTTGTCGGTCCCCCCTGCTTCTGACCCGCAGATAAGGGAGGAGACACAATGAGATACCGAAGATCTGAAAGGACCAGTCAGGGGACTCGAAGCTTAACAGCGTAAGAGTGGTGCTGAGAGGGCACCCTTTGTATTTATTGAGCATATACTTGTTAACAACAATAGAGTTCTGTGAGGGGCGCTTAATACACAATCACTAACTAATTCTAAACTTAATCCTCAGCAGTCTCCAGTCTCCTGGGGCGCAACGTCTTACATGGTATTGAAACAACAGCAAGGGTGATTAGGTCACAGAAACTGTTCTGTTCTTGTTTGTTCTGTTCTTGATCACGTATCAGGAATTACAGGAAAAATAATCAAGTCATATATGATTATACATTTGATTTCTATATTTGGTTTCTATATTAATCCCAAAGAGAAGTCAAGTAGTGACTCCACAGCATCTCACTATGCTGATGTACAGTGACTGCAATGGGGTATTTGAGGGGGACTTGATAATATGGGTGAATGTAGTAACCATAATGTTATCCATGTGAAACCTTCATAAGATTGTATATCAATAATACCTTAATAAAAAAAACAATAGCATAAAAAATAAAATAAGAGTGATCATAGTATTTACTCTTGGAGTTGTTTTGAGGATTAAATTGAATATTGCATTTTAAACATGAAGGAATTAGGGGTATTTATGGCATACCACAATGAGTGTGTAATAAAAGACAGCTATAATCCCTTATGCCATAGGTTTAAAAATATATATTTTTTAAAGAAGTAATTTTTCACAATATTGTAAATTCTAAATTAAAAAATACATTGGGCATATGGACAGTCTCTCAACACACAGATGGAAGCTTCTTATGTGAATAGAAGCAGAAAGCCTAGTAAAAAACAAACTGGTTGGTTTCAATGGTTTCTCTCACACAAAACCAAATACAGAAATTCATACATTAAATCCCTTAAAATGCAAAACTATTTCTGTGCTCTACATGAAGAGATTAATTGTTGCCTTATGGTTTATTTCAAGTCTCACTATTTTTAAGTATGTCCAAATTATATCAGATAAGAACAATGAGGGACCATTCAGCTCCAATTCTAATGACTAGAGGTATTGATTCTGTGGGTATTAGTTGTTCAAACTTATCCTCCACAGGTTGGTCCATTTCTCCTCCACCTGTACCTGACAGTGCTGACTAAGCTTTGCAGGCTAACCAAGTGCAGGTCGGATAAATACGCTCCACTTCCAGGAAAACATCCCCCCCTGAGGTTAACACCAATGCCTTTGATGGGTATCTCAGCCTCCATGGTAACAGTAAACCAAATATTCAACTTATCTTTATATCTCCTTGATTTTTACTGTGTTGGGTTATTTCTGCCCTGTAAAGGTCATTTGTTTTTCTACTCACAATTTATTCACCAATATTCTTAGTGAACCTATGACAATTTTGGCAACAGAAACTTCTAAAAGTATATACTAATCTAATATTTAAGCTCCTGGGGTTTATTAGGAATTCACACACTGTTTTAGGTTTGTTATACTCTCTCTGCCCTTTCTACCTTGCCCTTCCCAGGCTAACTCACCAGTCCCTCAAGATTCAGTTCAGGGATCTTCCTCAATACTTTTCTTGAAGCCCTCTGTTAAGCTAAGTGCTCCATCTGATTTCCCAAAAGGTGACCACATTATGTTGACAAAACTTTCTAATGGGTCTGTCCTGCTACACAGTTAGGAGCCCAGAGAGCAGGGACCTTGTTTCAATGATCTTGTTCTTCCAACATCCAATGGGCATTTAAGACACAGGACCCGGGGCTTTTAAATGTTTGAGGTCTGAAATATAGTATTTCAGATTATTATATTATATTATATTATATTATATTATATTATATTATATTATATTATATTATATTATATTATTAATTGTATTAATTATATTGTATATTAATTATATTATATTATATTGTATTATATTATATTATATTATATTATGTTATATTATGTTATATTATTTATTATTTTTGTGGTCCCACCATAAGGAAAAGAAAACCACAAAATCTAAATTAGTAATTATTTCATGGGATATCTTCAAAATGCAACATTATGTCAACTTGATGAACTAGAATTCAATTCATAGTTACATAAGAACATAAGGTTAAATCACAAGAACTAAATAATTCATTCTAAAAAACTCATAATTGTAAAAGTTATATAAACCATCTCAACAATTGCATTTAACATGGGAAATAGGGATAGCTGAATGTGTTTGATATCATGTGATACATGTTCCAAGAAAAGGCATGCTCAGGGCCAAAAACAACTCACACACACAGTGTCTGGCACCCAACAGGAACTCAAATGTTTGTTGAGATGTTCCTGTTTATCTTAATTCGATTCTATAAGCATTGCTCAGAGCTTATTATAGCCAGCCCTCTGGGGGGCTCAAGTTGATCGTATATAAAGATTCCTTCCTTCAGGGAGAATGAAATGTATTAGTGGGAAAGATAAAACATGAATAAAATAAGAATAATGTTCTCTTTTGCCTTCGTTCTATTTACCCATTCCACTGAGAATATTTAGATTCATGAGCGCTGCTGGCACGGGGCTGTCCAGACCTCCCAAAGGGACTGCACAGCTCCACCTTTGAAGGCAAAACTTCCTGAGCCAATTTAAGTCTGTTTTCCATTTTCTAAGAAGGGAGGCAGCCAGTGCACACCTTTACATGACCGTAGTCCAGGTAACATTTATTGAAGATCACGGAACTAGGAAGGCCCAGATTCCTGAACAAGAGGCAAGTATACTCCATCACTGTATATCTCTACCTGCAGTTCAATCCTTGAAATACTACCAAATCTAAATGAACTTCTCTGAACATTTCTATTACATCACCTGATGAAAATTCTGATTCCTTGCTTAGGACAACTCTCCCTCACCCACAATGTCACACTTGCTTTTATACACATCTTTCAAAACCTAGCCCAAATCCCACTGCCTTCAGGAAGACTCTCCTGAACCTCTCCTCCACCTTCAATAGAGATGCACTTTCCCTTCTCTGAACTCCCTTACCACTTACCATCTCCTTCAAAATTGTTTTGCAACCTTGCATTTTCCTTTGGCTTCATTATAAGGCCAGGTTTGAAACGGACAAGTCCCATCTTGCTCACTGTCCCCTCCCCTACAGTGTCTTTCATGTATCTAGTTTTCCATGAACAATCACTGATTAAGAGCATTGAGCTTGTGGGTGTACTTCAAACATATATGTGCAAATGGGGGTGTGGAATAAGGATTCAGCGCACATCATCACATTTACAATCAATTTTTCTAGTACTTTGGTTCCCCACAACCAAATCCTAACATTTGTTTGGCTTCATTTTTGATAGTTTTGGTGTTTGTTTCCTTAATATATGAAGCTTATCCATGAAACAAAAAATCTATTTTGGGGGCTAGGAAATTGTCATCCTCCACACAATCTTAAAGGGAGTTGTGTTTTCTTGTGAACCACTTCCTTACCTGACCTTCTTTAATGCATGTGGCAGTAATTTCTCTAATCTGTCAGCACCCTCCAAAACTCTGTCCGTCACCAGAACATTCTGAAACCTACTGACTGAGGGAGAAAACGGAACTAAAAATAGCCTCTTGCCCACTAGAGACCCACTGAAATGCCATATCTCCTGCAAAGACCCTTTCAATCCTGAGCTCTTCCCTTCTTTAAAGTCTTGGCTCCTTTCTCAGTTGTAATGAGGCAGGGTGGAGAAATTGGAGGGGGCCCTAGTAGCGTTACATGCAAGCAGTCGTACTCCAAAGCCTCTGCCTTCTTCAAAATAATTCCCCTATATGACTTTTCCCAACCCCTTCCCACATACCACCAGTCCAGTGTTTCTCATATTTTCCTTTTTCCCATAAAACCTTTGAGATTTTTGCCTTTCCTGGGTACCACCTATGTTATTTTTTACTTAATCATTTTTATTATTTTGACTTTTTGTTTAAGTCAAAGCTTCACTTTAGCCTCCCTGCCCCCTGCCCCAATGTCACCCAAACATCTATATAGTAGGGAAGATGGGCTTTTCTGATTCCCCTCATGTCTCCCTCCAGATTCTCAATCTCCTGGCCACAGAACCTTGCACACAACAGGGTGTTAGGGTCCAGGACTCCGGGGTTTCCCAGAGAACAAGACACATGGACACGGAGATAAATCCAAGCAAAGTCTTTATTCAGCCAGCAAGCTGGGGTCAACAGTACCTCCCCTGACACGCAGGCCGAGTCCGAGCTGCTGACCCCAAAGCAACTTTGGGTACTGATCATATAGGATCTTCACAGCCGTTACACCAAAGCCCGCTCAGTTCTACAACTAATAGGTTTAAAACACACTCTATATTGTAACCAATGGGAAACATTGTAACCTTTTTAGGGAATGCACCAGTTGCCCGCCCGCTTCAATTGTTATCTCTTGCTTACCCAAGCATGTCTACGTGACTTATCATGGGTTACATTCCCAGGCGTTCCCAGGCTGTTGCCCACTTCTAGTTATCTAACTTAGGGTAGGTGCATTTCTCAGAAGCCTCGGGTAATTTACACAAGAAAAAACTGGGTGGCTCTCGCTCTAGGCAGTCAGGTTAAGTGTCATTAGTTCTTTTTCCTGACTCTTGATGCTCTCTGCACTCCGTTACATTTCCCCCCTTTTCTTGATCAGACTAAGGAATCTTCCGCAGCAGTGTCTAGGGCCTGATATTTTTGGTGAAGGACCAGGAGTTGGACGATGTCAAACCTCTCCTGCACAAACTTAAGCAGCCTGTTTATTATACACAAGCCGATGGTAAGCAAAAGTAGCAGGATGACCAGTGGCCCTGCAACGGCCGAGAGGAGGGTAGCAAACCATGGCTTGTGCTTGAACCAAGACTCAAACCAGCCTTCACTGCTGCTGCTTTCATATTCTTTATGCTGCCTGTCAAGATCTTTTTTTAGTTTGGCTAAGGAATCTCTGACTGCACCTGTCTTATCTACATAGAAACAACATTCTTCTTTTAGGGCTGTGCATAGCCCACCTTCTTTTAAGAACAAGAGGTCCAGGCCTCTTCGGTTCTGTAGGACCACCTCTGACAAGGAGGTGAGGGATTGCTCCAGGTCTGATATTGACTGTCGGAGTTGTTCTAGGTCCCTGTCAACTGCCAGCCTCAGGGCTGTGAGCCCTTTTTCCCATGTCACAAGGGCTGCGACTCCAGTGCCTGCCCCTGCTATCCCTAGGGAGAAGAGGGTCCCAATGGTCAGGGCGGTAACAACCTCCCTCTTGCTCCGATGGGGGCTCAGCCTTTCTTCCCAATAAGAAAGGAGAGATTCATGAGAATGATACATTAGGCGAGGTAGAATGGCCACCAGCACACAAAACTCACTGTTAGCATTGGACACAGAGGTGGATAGGGCCAGAGTGAGGCCTGTCTTTAAGCAGAGCCACCAGCCCGAGGAGGGTATAATCCACTTTCCCTGCTCCCATGTAGTGTTATTATAGGAGGAGCATAACTGGCTCTGGGTCGTCGGGACTGTGCCTACACACGTACCAACGACTGAGACTTGAGCGATTGTAAGTCCCCACGGTCTCCCGTCCCAGTAAGTGGGATGGGAGTTGTTGATAGTGTAGGAGCCATTTATCCCAATTGCCTCATAGAAGGGGGGTGAACCTGGGTAGCATAGCCAACAGGGATTGGTGAGGGAGGAAGTGGTGTGGTTAAGAGTCTCTACTACTGCCTGCACCATTTCCCACATGGGATTATCTAACCCGGAGGGAGTGTGCTGGGCCTATAACTCAGAGGTCGATGGACCCGGTCCTCTCGTGGGCTCTGGAGCAAGCGTTCTGGTCGGCATTTTCTCATCCTTTTTGCTCAGGCCCTTGTCCTGGATTGAAGGTTTCTGGGGATTTATAAGCGGGTTGGGACCTACGGTGGTGGTGGGAGTTGACATGGTTAATTTAATGATGAGGGTCGAGCCGGCATGCCCCCCATATTTATAATACATCATTCCCCACGTTAGTCCATTTATCCAGCGCGGTACCTCAGTGTTTTTGCCCGTCTCGGTGAATTGAACTCTTACCCAATCCTGGTCCGTTTTGTCACAAGCCTTGGTTTTGTAAAGGGTCATAGGCTGGTGACGAGGGATGCCCTTGTTGACATAAGTAAATTTGACAGAATTGATTTTTGTAACTGTCCATCTCCAATCCCCATCGTTTGAGGTTACACAGTCCCAGCTGGCACAAAAGAAGTCATGCCCCCCCCTCCCAGTGCCTTCCTTTACCTGTTCCTGGGCAAGCATAAAACCCATGGGAGTGAGCCAAATTTGGAGGGATGGATCGGTAAACGGGGTTGATCTGCTGAAAGCAGAAATACAGGTCAGGCCACCAGGTTCCGATTGGCCCACTGTGCTGTGTGGAGTTGATGACTTCCCCATTGTCGCTGTCAATCAGCATCCAGGTCAGGTTCCTTGGTTGATGGGGGTTGGTGCCTCTGATCCCCACAGATGTGGCTCCCATGAAGATCCATACTAAGGAGCTTATTAGCAGGATCTCTTTCATCTTCAGCTTAAGTGTAGTTTTAGGGGATTGGCAGGATGCTGCTGCACCTTCCACTCTTCGGTTCTTTGGATCGTTACGAGGTAGGATCCGAACGTGGGTGTGGTGCACCCATGGAGCGATACCATCAACCTTGAGAGCAGTGGGGGTGGTAAACAATACAACGTAAGGTCCTTTCCACCTGGGCTCGAGAGTCCTCACTTGGTGTCTTTTGACCCATACCATATCCCCTGGGACTATGCCATGTTCTGAGCTCGGAATTTTCCCACCCTCGTAATATGTTCTGATCAGGAGCCAGATTTCCTGCTGCACTTTAGCAAGAGCTTGCAACACATTCAGATAGTCAGGGGATGGGTCCTCTGCACCGAGAAGCTGCACTCACCGGGTTATGGGTGGAGGGGCCCCGTACATTATCTCAAATGGAGTTAAACTATGTACATAGGGGGAGTTCCAAGTGCGGAATATGGCTAAGGGAAGGAGGGTCACCCAGTCCCCGCCAGTTTCCAATACCAATTTAGAAAGGGTCTCCTTCAGGGTCCGATTCATTCTTTCTACCTGCCCAGAGTTTTGTGGGTTATAAGCACAATGTGACTTCCAATCTACTCCCAAAGCTAGGGCTAGTCCTTGCAGGATTTTGCTAATGAGAGCTGGGCCGTTATCGGAACCTATTGCTTCAGGGACCCCATATCTGGGGATGATTTCCTCAATTAATCTTTTTGCTACTACCTGGCTCGTCTCATGCTTGGTTGGAAAGGCCTCCACCCACCCAGAGAAAGTATCTACCATAACCAGCAAATACTTGTATCCATACTTCCCTGGTTTTATTTCGGTGAAGTCTATTTCCCAATTCCTCCCTGGAGCCCTCCCCCTTTCCTGGGTACCTGCCGGGTGCAGCCCTCTTGGGGCAGGTCTTAGCATTGCACAGCTACTGCATTCTTTCGTGTTCTGATGAGCTGCCTCATTCTGGTGGGGAAACACCAACTGCGCGGACTGGAAAAGGCTGAGCAGCTTTTTCCAGCCTAGATGGGTGGACTTATGCAGATTAGCGAGCATGTACTGCCCCAATGCTTCTGGCAGGATCAACCTACCTTCTTGGTCCCTACTCCAATTTCCCTCCCCAAACACTTTCCCCAAGACTTGTTTCTTAATCCACTCAAGATCCTGGGGGAAATACTCAGGTTTGGGTGGCAAGGCGGGCAGTTCAGGTATGGGTATTTCGAGGGCTGCAAGTACAAGGGAGTCCGAGAGGGCTGCCCTCTTAGCTTCCGCATCAGCATGGCTGTTGCCGATGGCCTCAGGTGTCTTCTTTGATTGGTGGCCCGGTACATGTATAACTGCTACCGCTTTGGGTTTTTCGACAGCAGCTAGTAGTCTTTGGACTTCTTGCAGATTCCTCAGTCCCTTCCCTTCCGCAGAATGGAATCCTCTTTCTCGGTAGATGGCACCGTGGACATGGACAGTGCCAAAGGCATATCTGCTATTTGTGTAAATGTTGGCCTGCTTGCTTTCTGCTCTTTCCAGGGCCTCAGTGAGAGCAATAAGTTCCGCCTTCTGTGCTGAGGTGCCAGGGGGCATAGCTGCGCTCCAGACAACTTCCCCTTCATGGGTTACTACTGCTGCCCTTGCTCTCCTGACCCCCTCCTGCACAAAGCTGCTCCCATCTGTATACCAATTTAGCTCACAGTTTGGTAACAGTGTGTCTTTCAGGTCTGCTCGCACCTGGATAATTTCGGAAAGGATGTCTCTACAGTCATGGATGGGGGTCGTCAGATCTGGGTCTGGCAGAAGGGTGGCAGGATTTAGGGTTACCGGGTCAGAGAAGGTGATTCGTGGAGAATCTAGTAGGAGCCCTTGGTAGTGGGTGAGTCTTGCGTTCGTCATCCATTTTCCTGGAGGATGCTTGAGGATCCCCTCTATGGTATGTGGGGCTGTTACTTTCAGGTTCTGGCCAAAAGTCAGCTTGTCTGCCTCCTTTACCAGTAGAGTGATAGCTGCTAGGATACGCAGACAAGGTGGCCACCCAGAGGCCACTGGGTCTAGCCGCTTGGACAAATAGGCCACAGGTCTTTTCCACGGGCCCAGCTGCTGAGCCAGGACTCCTTTAGCCACTCCCTTCTTTTCATCTATAAACAGGATAAAGGGTTTTTCTGGGTCTGGCAGAGATAAGGCGGGGGCCCGGAGGAGAGCTTCTTTTAGTCTGTCAAAAGCCTCTTGTTGTTCCTGAGTCCATTGCCAGCCCGGCCTTTCTTTGGTCGCTTCATATAGCGGTCGGGCTATTTCTGCATACCCTGGAATCCAGAGCCTGCAAAACCCGGCTGAGCCAAGAAATTCTCTCACTCCCCGGGGTGAGGAAGGGACGGGGATTGTCAGGACAGTTGGTTTCATGGCCTGTGTTAGCCACCTGGCCCCATTAGATATTTTGTACCCCAAGTAGACTACTGACCTCTGACAGATGTGGGCTTTCTTGGCGCTGGCTCGATATCCCAGTTCACCCAGTTCAGCCAGCAAGTTCCCCATGGCTTCTTTGCACTCTTCACGGGTTTCCGTGGCCAGCAACAGGTCATCCACATACTGCAGCAGTGTCACACAGGGGTGGCTCCTGTGAAAGGGCTCCAGGTCCTGGCTTAGGGCTTCATTGAATAAGGTGGGAGAGTTCTTGAAGCCCTGTGGTAGTCTAGTCCAGGTAAGCTGCCCTTTTCTCCTCTCCCCCTCCCCCGGCTCTTGCCACTCAAAGGCAAACAAAGGCTGACTAACTTCACAGAGTGGGATACTGAAGAAGGCATCTTTCAGGTCCAGAGTAGTATACCACACATGCGTGGGTGGCAGGTGGCTGAGTAGGGTGTAAGTGTTGGGCACTGTAGGATGGATGTCTTCTACCCTCTCATTGACTTTTCGCAAGTCCTGCACTGGTCTGTAATCTCTATTGCCAGGCTTCCTCACTGGAAGCAGGGGTGTATTCCATGCAGATTGGCAGGTTTTAAGGATTCCTGTCTCCAACAGTCTATGGATATGGGGTGCTATCCCTTTCCTAGCCTCTTCCGGCATTGGATATTGCCGGACCCAGATGGGTAGAGCTGCGGCTTTGAGTTGAACAACGACCGGGGATAGGTGTTTAGCAAGACCAATTCCTCTGGTCTTGGCCCATGTGGAAGGGAACCTCTGCAACCAAGAGTCCATTTCTCGCTGGCCCCCCTTTTCTTGATCTGCCTGAAACAGACGATGTTCGTTGGCCAGGAACAGAGTTAACACATGTGCCAGTTGTAGGGGCTGCCCTTCTTTGTCCATGATTTTTATCCCTTCGGGTTCAAAATGGATGTACACCCCGAACTTGGTTAGTAGGTCTCTACCTAACAACAGTGCGGGGCTCTCAGGTATAACCAGAAATGAGTGAGAGATTTGATGCCTTCCTAGGTCCACTTTTCTGCTAGTGGTCTAGGCACGTTTCTTGGACCCTGTCGCTCCCTGGATTATACTTGTGCATCTGGGTTCAGGGGACCGTGGGCCTGGTTAAGAACTGAATATTGTGCCCCAGTATCTACCATGAACCCAATGGGAGTCCCCTCCATGCACAGGGTTACCCAAGACTCGGGGAGAGGTGCCGAGCCCCGTCCCCGTCAATCCTCCTCTCCTAGGTGCAGGGTCTTAACAGGGTTTCCCCTTCCTTGTTCCCTCCTTTGGGGGCACTCCCTCTTCCAATGTCCATGTCTCTTACACAGGGCACATTGATCTCGTCCTAGTTGGGATTGGCAGGGTCCTGTTCCTCGAGGTGGCCTAGGGCCCTCCTTCACTCCAACCAGGAATATCCTGGCCATCTCCTCCCTCTGCTTCTTGTTCTCCCTCTTCTGAAATTCTCTGCCTTCCTTCCTATTTTTCTCCTGCATTACCCATTTCTCTTTCCTCAGCCTTTCCTCTCTATCCTCCAGAGTTTCCCTAGCATTGAAGACCTTCTCTGCCTGCTGCAGCAGTTCCCTAATAGAGATCTCCCCCAGGTCCTCCCGCTTGTGGAGTTTTCTCCGGATATCAGGGGCTGCCTGGTTGATGAATGAGAGGACTACAGCTGATCTATGTTCCTCTGCTTCCAGGTTTATGGGGGTATACTGCCTGTAAGCATCAAACAGCCTTTCCAGATACGCGGCTGGGCTTTCCATTTCCCCCTGAACAATAGTTTTTACCTTAGCCAGGTTAGTGGGCCGTCTGGTGGCCGCCCGGAGACCGGTCATCAGAGTCTGGCGGTAGACCCGGAGATGCTCCCTACCTTCTGCAGTCCCAAAGTCCAATCCTGGCGCGTAAGTGGGAACGCCTCATTGATGATGGGCTGGAGGGTAGTGGGTCTTCCATTCTCTCTGAGGACATTTTTCCTGGCCTCGTTGAGGATACGCGTCATGAAGAGAGTGCGGAGCAATTGCTGGCAATCGTCCCATGTGGGACAATGGGTAAACATAATGGACTCCACTAGACCTATAAGACACTTGGGGTCCTCTGAGAAGGGAGGGTTCTGAGTCCTCCAATTATAGAGGTCACTAGATGAAAAGGGCCAGTATTGATATTGTTGAGCGATGCCTGTACTGATGGCATGCACAGGCAGAACCGGCACTGCTCCTTCTGAGGTGGAGGAGGGAGCCTACCCTTCTTGTTCCCTGGCCCTGGCCCCCCGAGGCCTTAACTGCATTCCTCCTGTTCTACTTGGTGCCCAGCATGGGGCCAGAGCGGGGGAGTGGGGAAGCTCTTTCCGGCCTCCTGCCTCCCTCTACTGAAAAGTCTGGGGAAGCTGCAGCCGCCTGGTTCCCGCTGGGTTCCCCAGCCTCGTTTTCTATCCTCCCAGCAGCTTCACTCCTCTCCTCCACATATGGGGGTGGCTGCTCAATCGGCAGAAGGGGGTAGAGAGGAGAACTGTCGGGGAGGACAGGCGGCGCTCTCGGGCACACAGGATTTCTGGCCCTGCAATCAGAGGGCTTTAATTTTTCCTGAGCAACTAGGACAGAGGTCTTTAGTGGGTCGGTATGAGGTTTCCCCACTAAAAAGGGCCTCAGCCAGGATGGAGGATTCTCGGCTAGATTTTCCCAGACCAAGATATAGGGGAGTTGGTCAGGGTGGCCCTCAGGGTCTGGTCGGGAGATAATGGTTTTGACTTTGCCGATAAGGTCCAGGGAAAGAGATCCCTGGGTCAGCCAGCCTACTCCAAAGGAAGGCCACTCGACTGAGCAAAAGGTGTCGAGCTTACCCTTCTTGATGCCAAGGCTCATATTTAAGGCCTGTTCCTTGACCTTCAGGAAATGGGAAAGAATCAGACTCTAAGGAGTAGCCTGAGTCTGACTTATAGTGAGAAAGAAGAAGAAAAAGAATATGAGGGAGACAAAGGCGAAGGATGAAGATGCCACTTCAAAAAAGATGACTGTTGTATGTGCTTGTGAACGGGTGCCTATCGTTGCACAGTTTTTCTTCTGTAGGGACACGAATTTATCTGGGATTTGCGGCTGTGACCCCCTTATCCTGTCACGGGAGTCTTCTAGCAGCGGGCGCCCTAATGGCTCTTAATTGCCTGACCCGTGCCCGCGGGGAATGATGTAGTGGCAGAAAGGAGGAATGGAGAGAGCAGGAGAACCTTAGAAGAGCAGGAGAACCTTAGAACAAGGAAACTTAAAATGAGAAGTGCAAAAAAAAAATATAAACCGAAACCAAAACACAATAAAACAATCAATGATAACACCAAGCACACCCACCACATCTGATCGCACTCGTTCGGACTGGTCCTTCTTTTCACTCTGGTGCGCACCACCCTCACCACTTTCAGGATCCTCAAAAACTCTCGTGATTCTCCCGAAAGGCATCCACTCGGACTGCTGCAGGGTGACGAGCTCGATCCTTTCCTCCTCGGGCGCCAGGTTCCTGCCGATCGGACTTGCTTTCCTAAGGCCGAGTCACTCAGACCCTAGGGCCAGGATTAGTTACCTGGACTTCACCCAGGGTCACTAACCCGGGGGCCGGGACTACCAACCCGGACTCTCTCACTTGGGGTCACTAACCCGAGACCATACACGGGATGGCGACTCCCGCTTTATAATGGATTTATGCAGACACGAGGGGGCGACCCTCGAATTACACTGCCCCGTCCGGACAATTAGACCTTGCCTCCAGCCGTCCTTTGTTCTCAGGGAAGCCACACGGATCCCGGACAAGCCCCCAAATGTTAGGGTCCAGGACTCTGGGGTTTCCCAGAGAACAAGACACACGGACAGAGATGAAAATCCAAGCAAAGTCTTTATTCAGCCAGCAAGCTGGGGTCGACAGCACCTCCCCTGACATGCAGGCCGAGTCCGAGCTGCCGACCCCAAAGCAACTTTGGGTGCTGATTATATAGGATCTTCACAGCCATTACACCAAAGCCCGCGCAGTTCTACAACTAATAGGTTTAAACACACTCTATATTGTAACCAATGGGAAACATTGTAACCTTTTTAGGGAACGCGCCAGTTGCCTGCCCACTTCAATTGTTATCTCTTGCTTACCCAAGCATGTCTACGTGACTTATCATGGGTTACATCCCCAGGCGTTCCCAGGCTGTTGCCCACTTCTAGTTATCTAACTTAGGGTAGGCGCATTTCTCAGAAGCCTCGGGTAATTTACACAAGAAAAAACTGGGTGGCTCTCACTCTAGGCAGTCAGGTTAAGTGTCATTAGTTCTTTTTCCTGACTCTTGATGCTCTCTGCACTCCATTACACAGGGCTCTCTAAATAGTGGCAGAATGAGGGAATTTGTCAACAGTGTTAAGAAGACAAGGATCACCTTCCTATTCCTCCTCTTGCCTAATCTAGGTTGCAAACACCCTGAATTGGTGGTCCCAGTGTTATGACTGGTGGTTTACAAACTCCAAAGAATCTCATTTTGTAATAATCTAAAAGATGATGCTCATTTTATGTGGAACTATGCTAAAAGGTATATAATGGCCTTGTTTGTATGCCTCCCATCTAATTCTTCCAAATCTACACACAAGCGCACACACACACTTTTAAAATGGTCATCGGGATTTTTAAAAAATGCAGTGAGACAAAGAAGCTCACTATTAGGGTGGAGCTTCTCTCCCTCACTGCTCGAATTGTTTGCTTTGGTAATCAACCCAAGCAAGTAAACAACCCAAAGCACAAGTTCAGCCTTCTCATGAGCCAGATTCATCAATCTGAAACCAAAAACACACATTCATATTTGCTGACACTATTTAGATAGCTTATGTAACAACATTCATCTCAGCTGGGTAGATGAGCTAACAGTGATATTGTAACATCCTTGGTATAGAAGATTTTAGATTAAATTTAAAATTAAAATAACTACCTGATACAACTTTGCAAAACAACTTTAAAAATCCCCAAGCCACAAATATACACACAAATGAAATATTTGCATGATCCACCCACTTCTTTGGTCCTCCTGAATTAATGACATTTAATGAGTACAGGAATTTGCCTGCGGGAAAATACACTTGTTTCCTTAGAAATGCAATCTGATGAACAGCCTTGTTTATTTAAATGTTCTCAAAGTGTTTATGAAATTCATTATTTATCTTGCATCCACACCACTTAGTAAAGTGACAATGGAACTCCTGAACTTCTACTGTGGTAAGAAAGAACCAAAGATTTTGAGGATTAACTCCCGGACTGGAATATGCCTAGGGCACAGTAGGCACTAAATAGTGGCAACATTATTGAATCAGCACTCACTCACTGAACAGAACTGTGAGAGAAGGCAGGTATAAAGTGGATATTTAACTGAGCTTGGAGGGGGTCATGATAACGAAGGGGGTTAAGAACATACCATATGAACAGGGAGGCAAAGAGTCTACCCAGGTGCCACTGCGGGGCCAAAAGTGAAGCTGGGCATAGCCAAACCAATGCCTGCAGACCATCCTTCCATGTGTAGGAGAGTGCTCCAGTTTACATACCAAATAAATGTCAGCTCTTCTTGTCCCTGAGGCTTAAGATGCTTCCATGGGCAACTGCCTTCATATCATCCCTGGATCATCTAAGGGAAGAACTCCTGACTATGCCCCAAGATTTTGCCAAGCCTAATCCATATTGGAAAACCACCCCTTCTTTCCCTTCTTTCCAACAGTTATGGGACCCTCATAAATTCCCCTAAACAAAGGGCAAGGGGCTTTACATTCAGAGGGCTGAGGACAAATGTGGAAGAGAAAGCCCTCTCACCTGTGCTTGGGTAGGACTAACTGGTCAAGAAACTCTTAGCAGAAATCATGAGATTTGGATTCCAGACTTGACTCTGCTGCCTCCATTACTGGGCAAGACCTTACACTGCTCTCAGCTGCCTTTCTTCATCTGAAAATACTGTTTCCCTCTAGTTCTTACTTTGTCTGAATTGAAAACTATCCATTTTAATTATTTCCATATTTCTATATCACCATTTAATTAGTAAACATGTTTTAATTGCTCCACCTCTTTTTCTAAAGACAACATCCCTTTCTAAGTCAGCTTTATTCTACAGAATTTATCTGTCACCACTTTGTTCTAGCAATGAAAATGTTAAATTTATTTTTTAAAGTATTGAGTCATTCCTTGGTACAACTACCAAGCTTTGTATATAACTTAGATCATTTATACGGAATTAAATGAATGCGGCAAGAAATGAAAAGTAAAATGAAATTACTGAAACCAGAATAAGATTTAACACACCCACTGTACCAGAATAGTTCACACCTGCTTTCCGGTTTTGCTTTTGAAAACATGTTTGTATTAGCTTCATCACAGACTCAAACTTGAGATGCCTCTACATAGCCCTCCTCAGGCTTGGACAATGGACCTTGGCTCTGGGTCTCTTCATCCATAAATTAAGCAGGTGGAATCAGGTCTTTCAAATCCTTTCCAGACTCTTAGGTCCCAAGTGTGATCCATCTTAAGCTGCACTGTGTTGTGGCCAATATCAACATAAAAGCATTAGCTACATTCGTTTATTCATGAGCCAGGGCTAATGCCAATAGCCTTGCCTTAGTTTTAAGGTTCCCAGAGTCTCAAAAAGCTCCTCACTCTGTGCTCCTTCTTGTTTCAGTGTTTATCTCACTGATCTGACTTTTTAGCTTATTGCTTGCCTCCCCAGTGTATCTGGCTCAGTTTCTGTCTTCTGGGCCTGATGAAATGGCCAATTATGGCTTATGTCCTCTCATGGCTTTTCACCCACACAGCCCCAAACCCCTGGTATTTCCAGTAATCTCATCCAACACCTTTGCTTCTTCAAGGACCGTGCTTCTTAGAGAGTGACATACCACTCCTGGAGTGTCAGTGAAAACTGCAGGTTCCAAGACACACATGCTAGACCGTTGTGATTCAGAATTTCTTGGGGTGAGGCCAGCATTGTTCAACAAGCTTCCTTGTGTGAAGCAAAAAACCTGAAAAACCTGGACTAGATCAATGACGGAGAAACCAAGCGGCACTCGGAGGTCTTGGAGTGTTGAAGTTTTAGTTTTACACCGGCGGGCTCAGAGGGGAGTAATCTCCCAAGGTCTGAGCCCCCGAAACAAAGACAAGGGGAGCAATATATATCTTTTTGCTTCCTTATCTGCAACATTTCTAGCAAGCAAAGGGGAGTAAATTTAGGGAGCGAGTGCCTGGCAGAGCGGGAATTAAGGAAGTGTTCTGTTGTTTTAGCCACCTGGACTAGATTGCTGTCCTTGTAAATTTTTCCCTATTACCTGGTGAGTGCAGGTGTAACAATTTGAAATTCACTGCTCTTTCACCGACTTCATTTGAGCTCATTTTTTAGGAGAAAAGGTGTTATTAGAGATTTTTACCAGAAATATAAATAAGAGAAAAAAATGGGCGGGGTGGGGAGAGGGTCGTTCAAAGCTCTATCCAGGAACCTAGCAGCTCTGGTGCTGGCGGCCTACCTCGGCCAAGCAGGAATTCCTGGAGAGGAGAGATATAAAATCAGGCGTACGCTCCCTACGCCCCATAAGACCATTAAAAAAGGTCGGGAATCGGCAGTCGAGGCTACGGCCGTCGGGGCTGCCAGGCAGTGGGACGTAAGGGTTAGGACCTTCTCCATAATCCAGTCCTTGGCTCCGCCACGCGCTAGAGTGCAGTACCCCAGGCAGCATCTTCCCCGCGGTTACCATTGGCAACGGGGGCCTGCCTCCACAGTTAGCGTGGCACGAAAGGCGGGACTTCCTGGCTCTAGAAGCCAATGCGCATGCAGCGGTAGGCTGAGCACCCTGCACTTCCTGTTACGTCATCCAGATGACCAATAAAAGCTCGTAACTCAGCTCACGTGCCTCCGTTTCCATTAGCAACCAGAGGCTTCTAAACAACGTGCCCTCCCTTAGCGTCTTCTGCGGTTCAGTCACCCTTGTCTTTCCCCACTTGAGGAGGTTCCGCCAGACCTCTCCTGCTCCTCTAGACTGCTAACTCCCGCCCGCCGCCATGGTGAGTAGCGGCCCGCCATGCGCGGAGGGGAAGGGGAGGCCGGGGACCTGGAGTGATGACGTGGCCTGCAGGGGGTTGAAGTTGCTGAGGAGGGAGGCTGCGCCGGGTGCGGGCCTCAGTTAACCGCGGCCGAAATCCCTCTGGCATAATCATAGGTATTGTGTCGCTCCGCCACTACATTCCTCGACACACACACACACACACACACACACACACACACACCACCCCCACCCCCACCTCCTCCCCCTTGGCAACTAAACCGATCATGCGTTAACGCAATTTTCTAACGTGAGAGACTTTAGAGTCCAGGCATGCCACTTCACATTTAAGGAAAATTGGATGACATTTCTTTTGTTTTGACTTGTTCAATGGAGGCTAGGTTTTCCTGTATGCTAAAATAGCCATTAATTTCTCCAGCGACTATAGCATGCTGGCATAAGTAGCGGCTGCATTTAGGGCATAGATAATATGTGCTGATTTTTAAAGGAAGGTATAACTAGAGTTACCAGGGGTATACTGGAAGTCTTCACAGAGCAGTTAAAATGGGTTTGGCCTTGAAGGATAAGTAGGAGTTCGGTGATGTGCTGGAGCATGCTGGTACTGGTAGGTGAAAGCCAACTGTAAGCATTTCTTCCCACTACTCGTTCAGTGACATTATATTGGTAGCTTAAAATCAGCCACGGTGGGATTATTTACACCATGGAAATCGGCAAAAGCTACAAATCAAGAGTTTCACATTCTTCCCACCTCCCACTGCTTTTCATTTACCAGCACACCACTGGATAGGATTCAGATTCTTGAATAGGAATAGAGAGGGAGAGGTACTTTTAGGCAAGGGGAGGGTAATGTGAGTGAAAGTAGAGGCAAGAAATGTCATACCTCCAGGCTAATGAGCAGACTAGTCTGACTGAAGAAGAGTGTTTTTAAAATAGGATCCTGGGAAAGAGGGTTAGGGAAAGAGTTTGGGGAGTCTAGAGGCTTATGAGTGTAGCTTTTATATTATAAACAGTGAAGAATGAGAATTTGTGTTTGTGGTTTCTGTTTTTAGGGTTTTTTTTAGTAAGTTGTGACATTGTTTTGAGATATTTTCTAACTGGGATATCCTTGCCCAAACTGATGTAACTATAAAAGACAACATCATTTCTAATGTAGGCATTTGGGTTTATTTTTTTAGTGGCTAGGGGAAACCTGTCTTTTTGTGAGTCACACCTCAAGATGCATATGCAAATCTAACGTGTATATCCTTTTATTTACTTAAATTCTGCCATATCCCAAAAATGATTTGAAACAGCAGAGGTGAGCATGGGCTCTGGAGTTAGATTTCCTGGTTCAGATCTCTGTTCTACCATATACCATTTCAGTAATTTGGGGAAAAAATTCTTCTCTGAATCACACTTTTCTATCTGTAAGTAGGAACAATACCACAGTTTTGTACAGGGTTATATTGAGGATTATATGAGGTCATGCCAGGCACATTACAACCTCTGAATGACTTTTACTTATTATCATCATTGCTATTATTTTTTCTAAAATTTGACATTCATTCAGAGTTGGCTAATAATCAGTATATCCAAAGCATAAGAAAATTCTTCCTTCTCTCCATTCGCATTGTATAGCCCTAAGGCAAAATCTTAATTACCAGATTAATCAAATAAGATAGAGTCATGAAATATAAGTACATACCTCAAATGGGTTGGTTTGTATTGGTCAAAATACCTCAACTGGTTTTTCTGAAACAGTAGCTATTTGATAAATACTCATTAGCATGATGTCTTGGGTAATTCTTAAGTTATGAAACTTTAACGTCTTGAACTGTAGAAATATTCAAACCAATATGAGGGGAAACTTGGTGGAGATTTCATCGTGTTGTTGGGGATACACATGTGTAGGTCATCTGTATACAGGAAGCAGTTAAAACCTTGAGATAGATGATGCCATCAAAGAGAAGATAGAGAGTGAAAAGAGCATGGGTCCAAGGGCAGGGACCTAAGAAATACAGATATGTGAAGCAAGTCCCAAAGGAGGAGCCTACAAATGAGATCAAGAAGGCAGGAGTTAGCAGCCAAAGAATGAAGCAGGTCAGCTGAGAGGAAGGGCATCAGTCATTGATAATTCAGAAGTTGCTAGTGAGCTTTACAGAACAATTTGAGTAGCATATGGGTTTAAGGACTAGATAATAGAATGGAGATCGCAACAGTAATAGAAAGGACATAGAGAAATGCAATGGTAGCTAGAGGGAATCTCAGGTTTCAGGAACTTTTTCTAGCCTGAATGAGGTATATGTGAATAGTCTTTCTACTACTCTGAAGCATAGAAGAAACCTATAGAATGTTGAGAGGGGGGCATTACTGGTTAAAGTCCCCCAGGAGTTTAGAAAAGAACCAATTAAGTCCCCATGGAGAAGTGACCTTCAAAAGGAGGAACCGTCTTTAAGTTCATTTGTTGGGTACATGTCTGTCATGCACTAGGCACTACAATTGGTACTTGGGGGTGCCTCGGAGAACCAGATGGGCAAGGTCCTGGCCTCAGAGGCTTATGTCCTAAGCCTGTGAGAGGAGGTAAGGATGTATGTGGATGCAGAAAAGAACAGTGTAGGACTTGAGGGGGGTGGGGTACAGGGATCTTGCCAGATCCAATGGCCTCAGTATTGGCTTCCTCAATGTCAGAGGCAATCCTGTGAGAGGGAATGAGAGGTAAGCCTAAAAAAGAGGCTTGGAAGTTAGACCTTTGTCTTCCACAAGAAGGCTATGATAGATCATTATTCTTAAAGATAATTCTGAACCATTTAGTCCCCTTCATTAGATGTTCAGTTTTATAATTTCTTCTTTTCTTTTTAGTATAACTGTAAAATGAAAAAGAACTTCATTAATCTCTAGTTCATAGTTATCAACCTCTCATCTGGTTTAAAATAAAGAGCAATTAATGGTTATTTCAAAACCAAAACATTTTTTAAAGCTGTATTAGATGGGGGTACAGTTAAGTTACTGTAGTAGAGATCCAAAAAACAGTGGCCGAAGGAATACAGAAGTTGAGTTCTTCTTCACTTAGCAGCCCTCCCGCTGCCCTCTCAGGTGCGTATGTCAGTGCTGCTCCATGGACGAGTTAGGGGTACAGGTCGCCCTCATCTTGCTCTTTCCCCAGCCCCTGGGCACTGTGCCCCATGTCTTAAGGCCCAGGCTTGGGAAATACCCACATGTCTTCTGCTCACATCCACTGCTGAGAAGTAGTCATGTGGCCATACCTCATTGCAAGGAGGGCTAGGAGGTGTCCTTTAGTTTGGCAACCAGGTACTCAGGAAGAAGGGAAGAACAGAATTTGACGGACATCTAGCAGTCTCTACCATAGGATATCCTGTATATTTTCATGTTGGTTCATTTATCACATCTTCAAAACTAACAATTAAATTGCGTCTCTCTCTTTCAGGCAGAGTTGGGCCTAAATGAGCACCATCAAAATGAAATTATTAATTATATGCGTTTTGCTCGTTCAAAAAGAGGCTTGAGACTCAAAACTGTAGATTCCTGCTTCCAAGACCTCAAGAAGAGCAGGTATCAGAGGACTCCAAGTAAAAGCAATGGAAACATGAATCCTTTCTGGTAGCCAGTATGGGGTTGCGGTAGCAGAGCCCCTACAAAGCATTGCCGGGACTCTCCTGAACCGTTACTCACTGAGAGCAGTTACACCAAGCTTTGTTGGATTGTTGTGGGAGCAATCTATTAGCAAACGTGTACATATGACAATTATGGGATTGTAGAGTTTCAAAAGGGCAGTCAGGAAATTGTAAAAGCGCATGTAAGTTAATGATTGGCTTAGTGTATTGAAGATTCCAAAACTAATCACTTGAGTTATTAATTAAAGAATTAGAGCCATAAGACAAGGCAATTAACAAGAAAATGCCTACACAGTTCATATTAAAGAATTAGGAGAGGGGAAAAGAGCAGGAAACCATGAAATGCTTGCTGCCTAGTCCTGAAATGGTTGTTGATTTGTCATAAGATGATAATTAGTTTGGTTGGATCAATAATGGAATATAATTGAAGTCCATAGATAATGTATGCTTGATCTAGAGGATAATAGGGAAACCAAAGGAAAGAACTAAATAATATAGAGACATCAGATTACTTAGAGTCAGATGTGAAGTGAAGGGCACAGTGTCGAGTAAATAAATGAAAAAGGCCTCCAAGTGAGGTCTTGGTCATAAAGCTGCCACTTCACTCAGTAGCAGATACTATCAGCTGTAGACTGTTACTGTTCAGCCCATTAATCTAATCTGGGAATCTGGTTTCCTAATCCCCAGCAGCTGTGAGCAACAATTTAATTGGCCAGGCTGTGAGCCAAAGAAGCTACTTTATAGGTCCAAGTACCTTAACTTCTATTCATAACAATGATCTTGGGTTGCCAAACAAAAGGCCTAAGCAGATTTGGTATGTTCTAGTAAAGAATATTGGAAAATTGTTAATATATTTAATAAAGACTTAAATAAAAAATAATTGAAGTTTTGGTCTTTTAGATTGGTTAAATTCTGATGGCTAAATGAAAAATTAAAGAGTGGTAAATCAAAATACTACTAACTATAATAACTATAATAAGGCTTTGGTACAAAGCCCTTCATTGTGTCCTTTTGCAGTGAGGAAGAAGATAAACCCAGGTTTGGGGCTGATGGTCTTTACCTGATGGACATCTGAGAGATAAGGGACTTGAGGGGGGAGGCAGGGAGGGGAGGACTCTGGTACTGTCAAATTGTCACTGAAAGTAGGCATGCACAGAAGCTTTCTCAAGATTCAGCTGGTGGCCATGTTGCTGAGATTGATGGAAATGATTGTGGGGTTGAGTCACCGCCGGTGGGACCATGGGCATATCACCTCCACCCTCTGAGCCTGCCTTCCTGCCTATAAATTGAAGGGACTGAAGAAGAGGGCTCCCAAGCTGTCTCCCAACCCAAACATTCTCTGTGTAAGAGTAGATTTGTAATACTATCAGTCATGATGTTTATTTCTATGGAGCAGTTAGTGGTCAGTCAAGCTTTAACTAAGATACATTAGAGTTGTTTTTTTTTCTGTTGGGCCCAAGAATGCTAAGAAAAGCAATATATAATTACCAGAGATTTTCTGATAGGCATTTACTACCATATGAATAGTTTATGCAATTATTGAAATGTTGGACAAATAATAAGAAAGTCAGGAGAAATTCTACCTTCCAGGTGACTTTTGAAACTATTAAATGTGCTAAGACTAATTTTAGTGGAATTAAAGTGAAAAATTTTAACTGCAAAATTAAAGGGTAAAAGTGTGGGGGACTGTATCTGAGCATGTACTTATATTAAACACTGTGCACATTTGAAGAATGAGCCACAGTTAATCATTTAAATAGACATCAATTATTTTCAACCATTTTTATTAATAAAGAAGACAGTTCCAGGGAGATTTTCACTATAACCCTTGACCCCTTAAGGTGACATGAATGTGGATTTCTTAGGTTTGCTTTATTTTGTAAATGATTTTTGTTGTTTATCCAGTAATTTTAGGTCACGGTTGTTTTTCAGGCTGGTAGAGGAGACCTTCACCGTAGATGAAGTCTCCGAAGTCCTGACTGGGTTACAGACTGTGGTACACAGTGAGGTGGAGACTGAGCTCATCAACACGGCCTACACCAATGTGCTACTCCTGCGGCAGCTTTTCTCACAAGCTGAGAAGTGGTACCTCAAACTACAAACAGATATCTCCGAACTCGAAAACAGGTAATAAAGTTTGTACCTGCAATTATGACAGTAGTGGCCCAAGCATGACCTTAAAAGTCAGTTACTGTCTTTGTTGTTTCTTTTGTGGGGACCGGTGTGTGAGAAAATTTGGCTAGGGGGGTAGCAGAGCATCTGGTTACTGAGTGAACTCTTAGTGCCACTCAATGTCCTCTTCAGAATTCTTTGTTTCTACCATGCCTCGGTGTTATAGGGCAATTGAGATTTATGAAACTGCTTTTCAGGCTATTATTGATCGTTTCTTACAGCCTGGTGAGTATTGTAATAAGTCTTTAGAGAGAGGTCAGCTAATAAGTAAAGATTATAGAACAGTTGAAAACTTAATTCATATACCATCAGTTCAGACTAGTAGAATTGGAAGTTTATTTCTAAATAATTATGTTTAAAATTATGCATTTATCTTTAAAATAGGAAATGTAAAAAAGCTTTAGAATCTAAACAGTATCAAAGAGTTCATTAATTTAAAAAAATATAGTAAGGTGAAATTAAAACTAATTTTAAGAAAAGTCATGCCAGAAATCAGGAAAGATGGACCACTGAGCCCTAAAAGCAGGTCTCAAAACACAGCTGCAGGATGTGGGCTCATGTGGAGAGTATGGCTTACGGCAGGGAAGGAAGACCATGTAACTTCACCAACTGTCAGTAAGTAACTGGTGAGAAACCGACCTATTGAGAAGCTTATTAAGGAATTGCTCTTCTCTCTATAAGGCCTCATATAGTCCGCTCATTTACCTTGGCAAATAAGAGGAAATAATCAGGTAGACACCCCAAACCAGCCGTCTGTCTGGAGGATATATCACACTTTTTCAGTAGACATTATGAACTAATTCCATTTTTCTGAGCTCCTCTATTAAAATCAGTTGTCTTCCTTGAACATCTACTAGCAATTTCTCTATAGCACCTCAAAAATACAGAGTAGACTAAAGAGTTCATATTTCTATTAATAGTTTAGTTCTAATAGTTACATTGCACAGTCCGGGCAGAATCCTAGGTTCTGTGGAAAATTCAAATCTGAGCCCATGTGGTTTGGATTCGCAACCATTAATAACTAAATATCATTTTTGATATGGCGAAGTTTTGTTCATCTTGCTCTGTTCTCTCTAGCATGTAACATTGGTACCAGTGATTTAAGTATTATATGTATGATGCAAATCTGTTTTAAATTAATGTTGTTTTTTCACATTTGCTTTTATCTTCAAGAGAATTGTTAGAACAAGTTGCAGAATTTGAAAAAACAGAATTCATATCTTCAAGTAAAAAGGTAATTTTTGGTTATTCTAAGTCCATATCTTAATAGCCAGTATTTAAAATTCCCAAGTTGCTCAGAGCATTCAGAGGTTGACGTGAGAGCACTCAAAGAAAAGTATTCAATTCAAGAGCAGGATTCAAATATTGCCTCTCAGATCTTCAGGCAAAAGAAGAAAAGCTTTGGAAGTAACTATGTAAAACTGATTTTGTCTGTCAAACACACGTGTGAAATCCCTGCAGTCCATCTGACTCCCAGCCAGAGAAACCCTTCCCACAGATGATGGAGGGCATAGGCGTTGGGGTCAGCCAAACCTGGGTATACATCCTGGCTCGGCCACTCCCTGGCTGTGACCTTGAACAGGTACCTGAGATGGCAGCCCCTCATTTTCCTCATCTGTCAAGTGCTGTCTGTACTAGTAGTTACCTACTTTTCTTTTTAATCAGTCCCATAACTTGCAATGACCATTTAACATTTCACTGTATAGATGCACCATAAATACCCCCTGGTGTTGGATAGTAAAAAGCTGTTAAGATATCCATGAACATACATGTACAAAACAATTTTCTGGTAATTCCTGTGGAACGTATTATTAAGAAACTGCCATTCTTTCGATAAACTTTCATATGGTCAGCTTTTCTTATATTTCTGGCTCAGAAACTTCTGGGTCAGAGGACATGGATTCTTCTGTTTTTAATACATATGGCTAAACTACCAGAGTATTTGTGTCAAGTTACTCTTTATTGGTAGTGTAGTTGCCTAAATTCTCATCAGAATTAACAGTTTTTCCCAGGGACTGGGGCTCCTGAAGACCCAGATCTATATCTGCTCTGGCTCTGAGCATCTTTCCTCCTTCCTTCCCTCCTTTCCTTTCCATTTGTATTTTTAAAAAAAGATATGGAGAGTATGGGTTTCATTTTTATCTCTTAATTTATACTGGGCACTGTGGGCCAGGCACGGAGACGAAGCAGAGACCCAAACCAGCACAATCCCCCCTCGTGGAGCTGACATCCCAGTGGGCATGTTTACACAGTGTCTCTCACTTAGAAAGTGTCCAGTGGTTATGTGTGGTTTATTCCATGGTGATTTCACTTTGGCTTCTTTATTTCATTTCAGCCCATCATAGATACTGTAAAGCCAAAACTTGCTCCACTTAATGAAGGTAGAACAGCAGAACTCCTCAACAAGGTAAGGGCAGCATTTTGAGAAATGGCCAACCCTCTAATTCTGGCCTTTCATTGCTGGCACAGCTCTAGGGTGGGGAAACCGAGGTAGGAGAAGATTGATTCAGGCTTTGGTCCACCGAGGGTAATTAGTCCATTGCAATTTTTATTTAATAGTGCCCAGCGGGCCAGAAGAGGGCATCCTTACCTTCCAGAAAGTCTGAGGTGGCTCTGGATTGCATCTTCTAACGGGGAAGTGAAGAGCACAGAATTTAGATGGTGTTTATTGGTGAACATTTGAAGCCTATGATCTGTAGTAACAATGAAGGGATATTTTTTATTCAGGTTTATAACCATTAATTACTAATATACAAAAAAATGTCTCATGACTCCTGTATTCTCAACATTATATGAGGTATTGTTAGATAAAAAGCAGTGTAACACCTTGCCTTTTGCCCTCAAAAAACTTATAGTCTCATTGGGAAGGGAGAATTAATATTCTGGAAAGAGGGATAGGAGAATGCTCACCTGTATTGCCACAGGGGCCACTGGTGGCAGAGAAGACACAGTTCCATGTGGGAAGAGTGGTGGGGACAACCTTTGGGGTAAGGCAGTACCAGAGCTGGGCTGAGGGGTAAAGACAGCTTGAACTGTTGGAGGAAAGAGAAGAGGAAATGGCAGCAAGGGAACAGAATGGGCAGCAGTCAGAGGCGGAAGGGAGGCTGGCACAATTTGGAACAGAGTGCAGAGCTCTCTGACTTGAGCCGGTGGGGGTATTGGGGCAGAGTAAGAAACCTGGGCTAGCAGGTGATTCCTGTAACACAGCTGCATAAGAATAAAGGTGTTTGGCCTCAACTCAGTCAGAACCATTCAGCAACTTGGGCATAGAGTACTGGAACAGTCAAGATTGTGTTTGTAAGACAAGCAGCACATGGTGTACAGGGCAGGCCCAGAGTAGACCCAAGAGTTACAGGACCAGCTGGTAAGAAATGGCAGCGGAGGAGGACTTTGAAAAAAGGCTGAGAACAGAGGGCTGAAGAGAGTCTGAGAGATTGAAAGAAGGAACTAGAAGTCTTAAAGCCAAAGATGACTCAATGGCGTTGAGGCTGGTAGGTTAGGTAAAACTGGGATATTGCCAATAACTAGGGCATGCCAACTTTTGAGCTATTACATAATTTAATTTTAATTTAAAAATGTTAAGTGAAACAAATAACCTCAAGTATTAAAAATACTTTGGCTGAAGTAATAACACTTGGATTTATTCACAAAGGAAATCTTAAGACTTCAAGAAGAGAATGAGAAATTGAAGTCAAGGCTGAAGACCACAGAAATACAGGTAACTAGAAATACTTGAACAGAATTATTGAGAGTTGCAGACTAAATACTGAATGTGTTTTGTTTAAACTCGATTATAGACAACAAAGGCTTTGGATGAGAAATCAAAACTAGAGAGAGCACTTCAGGATTTACAGCTTGATCAAGGAAATCAAAAGGTAAAATATGTCTTAGCTATCTTTTTCATGTTTTCTAAATAGAATAAAATTATAAACTTAATATGAAGTCGTAATGACTCTTCATCATGCCCTCCCTGAGAAGGATGCCACTGCTCTGCTTTGGGTCCGGGAGAGGCCAGGCGAGAGCCTGGGGAGGGAGGGGGCAGACCCGCTGCTCGTGGGCCGCCCCCATGCTGAGAGCCCACTGCATACGCACATTCTTAAATTCATCTTAAGACGTGTTTTTTAAAATTCTTCCCCCTTTCCCTTTGACATTCCAATTACAAAAAGGAGAAAAGGAAATGAAGAGATTTTAGTTAAATGTATTTGTATTAGGGTTTTATTAAACAGAAGTCATTATAACTTACATTTGTCTTTGGTGAGTATGACAAAACAGAACGATGACTTTCCTGGCTATGCACCTTCAAGCCCATCCATATGCAGCAGTACTTGGGCAGTATGGTGACATCCAGTGTTGAAGTTCTCCGGGTTTGTTTGAGCAGACACCTGAGGATCGTGCGGCCTGCAGGGAGTCAGCGTGCACATTCCGCTTCCCATGGCCTCCCCGTTGGGTTGGGTGCTGGGGAAGATTTCATGCCAGTGGGACCATTTGAGGAAATGTTCAGGGTCTCCTACTGGTTATACTGTCATTGTAAGCATCTACTAAACAATACCAAACCTACTTCACTAGACTTCTGTTATACTTTTTCTATGGAAAATTTCAAACATACAAAAGTAGAGAAAATAGTATAAGGCGCCCCCAGCTTTACCAATCATCAGTCATGGCCAGTCTAGTTTCATATTTACCTCTACTTTCTTCTCCCCTCCACCCCATGGTTTCTTAAAGCAAATCTCAGGTGTTACATCATTTCATCTGTAGATAATTTTAAAATAGCAAGATTTTTTGTATGGCTTCTTATATGGCTAAAAAAGCAAAGTAAACATATATGTGGTTTTCAATCATTATATAACAAGGACCCATAGAGTTATAAAACAGAGCTAAATATTCCAGAATAGCTTTATAATGTCTCAGAGGTAAAACAATTGCAAATATTTTTGGATGATAAATTTGTTTTAAAAGCCATTTTGGATTTTGCTCCAATTTTACTTTTGAGATTTTGGCAAAAGCAGATCCATCCATGCTTTCACTAGTTGCAATGGAATAAAACCCTTTTAAGCACCAGATTTCAAAAATGAGTAAGGAATTTTTCTTTTGTTGATAGTACTGCTTTATCTTCATATTTAGTAATTATAGACCATTTTCCTATCTTATTAATACAAGTATTTTCTATTATAAATTTTATCCAGTCAGAAACAAGATCCAGCTGCTTGTATAATGCTGACAAAGCATGCAAATGTGCATATTGTATTAATATAAAAAGCTTAAAATCTTGTAAAATTAGCAAGCTGTATAGGCAGTAAGCACTAATTAAGCTTGTATAATGTTTTATTGTAAATAATGACTAAAACATCTATTAAATTTTTATATAAATTTTATTAGTTTTATTATTTTTCCATCTTTTCATTCAAAATTCTTCACCAAAATTTTTTTTGACTTTTCAAAAATGAAAACTTGTTTGCCAACCCAACTCAGGGACACAAAACCTTGTCAAATTTAGGATCTCACCTCTCTCCTGTTCCTCTTTGGAATTCCATCAGTTCATAAATCATATTTATTTACATATTTGGGAATCAGTGACCAGAGTGTCTGCCTTGTGCAAACACCACACACTGAGGGCTGAGGGCGAAGTGAGGGTAAACTGGGTGCTGGCACCCCAAGGGGCTGGAACTAACCCGAGCTGGTGAGGGAGGTCCACAAGCATACATGACATCATTTGCTTTCACCTCACGATGTTGAGTCACGATTCTAACAGTTGTTATTTAGGATGTCAACATGAAATTATGTTAATTATGTATTTTTCATAGGATTTTGTAAAGGCCCAAGACTTGAGTGACTTAGAAAACACAGTTGCTGCTTTAAAGAGTGAGTTTCAGAAGACACTTAACGACCAGACAGAAAACCAGAAGTCCCTGGAGGAGAGTCTAGCGACAGCCAAGCATGACCTACTCAGGGTTCAGGAGCAGCTGAGCATGGCTGAAAAGGTCAGATTTGTCTGTTTATGTCCCAGTAAGTGATGAATGCAGTATAGAGGGACCAGTGTGACTAACAGAAACTTTGGAGAACTGCAGATTCACCTCATTTTTTCTCAAGGTATTTGCCAATGTGTGTTCTAAAGATTTATCATTTCTGGGCACTGGGATCCTTCCATCCTTGGCACCAAAGTATCTATGATAATAAAAAGTTTCCTAGGGTGTAGTAAAATCCCCACTGCGGTGGTTTACGTCCACAGCCCTGCACCCTCATGTTGCTCTTGTCCTCCTCCTAAAATACCAACACTACTTTAGAAAAGTTCATGCTTGTTTTAGCTGGAAATTAGTTTACTATTTCAAATAGAATTCTTATGTCTAGGGCATATGTTTGAGTTATATGTTAACATTGTACTTGGGACAATGGTACTATTTTATTGACTTCTTATATGAAAGAATATATTTTTAAAGTTTGGAGAGTTAATTTTATATATATTTTCAAAAGAAATTAGCAAGTAATAGAAGAATATTAGTAAAATTAGGTAAAAAAACATATTTTTTCATCAGATTTGTTACTTCTTTCCTTAATTATTTCTTAGTAATGGGCTGACATTTTTGATTATTCAGGAATTAGAGAAGAAATTCCAGCAAACAGCAGCTTATCGAAACATGAAAGAGATTCTTAGCAAGAAGAATGACCAAATCAAAGACCTGAGGAAAAGACTGGCCAAGTAAGCCGTGCTGATCCTGCCTCTCGGATTTGTCTCCCTGCCAGTGGGTAGCCGCTCTATTGTTTAATCCAGAAGCCTGTGTTTGAGGAAAGAGGAGCTTTGTCCAGGCCTTGTCCTTAATGCCCACCAGGGCTTCTTTTTAGGTTCAGCTACAACTTTATACTCACACACAACTACAATAGGCTGCTCTTGGCAACGGATTCACTTAGCAGGATGTTGTATAAGCAACAGAGCAAGTTAACAAGGCAACATTAGGCATTGCTCCTCAGTGGTGTCCTTCCAGCATCCAAGATCTGTCGGTCATAGAGTGCCTTCAAGTGACAATTTAGGTGCTAGAGAATGAGGTCCATACAGATGGGTGCCACAGTTTAGAAATCCATGTTCCCCCTAGGACCCCAGGATCCTAGTGTAGCCACATGGTGTCAGGCAGGGACTTGGTGGCTGAGAACTCCCCACACAGATGGAAGCCTGAACCCGTGGCTCCTACCATGTATTTATAGCTCATTCACAGTTCTTCTACTGCACATGTGGTCTGTTCATCAGAGTCATTTTTTCATTGGCAGTTTTGCCTGGAAACTCAGCTGACATTTTATATTCATCAGAATTCCAGGGGAACAGAGCCAGAGAGTAAATTCAAGAATCAAATTAGTCCTTAGAGAATGGGGTTTGTTAGCCCTTTACTCACATAGCCATATCAGATATTAGTGCCAGTCTGATAATTTAGATAATTATTACATTTTACTACACTAAGCTATTATGAGTCTAAATGCTAGATCTGAGACCTGAAGGTACCTTAGCTGTTATCTGGTCCATTCTCCCACCTGCTGCAGGAATCCCCTTTGTCGTCATCATATATGGGCCATATCTGACTTGTACTGAGCAGTGGGTTTAAGGGGAAAATGCAACATTGCTGTGTTAGTCACTGGAGATGTTTCAGGGAAAATCATTTGGTAACAGTGACACCAACAATGGAAACTACCATGACACTGTACTTTAATTCACATCTCTTTCCAGCTATGAACTCGAAGATTAAAAAATGAAGAAAGATTTTTCATTTGGAAGCTGCCACCACATGAAAGTACAAGCTTGCACGTAATTTGAAGCAGTTTCTTACATTCTCTCTGTTTTTCTACTATTTAGGCTTTGCTTCTAATACTTAGAACTAGAGTTCCTATTTCAGTTACTCAATTGAGAAAAGAGAAAACTTAATGAATTCTGGCCAGTCATCCCAAACTCCTCTCGCCCAAATGCTCCAGCGTCCTAGCTCAAATGTAGAGAGAATTCTTTATAGTAAGAAAAGATTTTTTGAATAGGAAAAGAGTTTTGTCCTTTTGCATTAGTGTAATGACTATACCTTTTTAATAAATGTGAAAGCTAGTATTGTCTATACTTGTGTATTCTCCAGGGTAAAAGTAGAGTTACTAAAATACTACAGATAAACCTTATTTTTAAAAATGAAGTCTAATTCATTTTGTCTATTTGATCATCAAAAAATATATGAATTCATTGAAAATATGAATGCCATCTCTTGTAGGCAGCATTTTTACCAATTGTAAGGAAAATTAACAGTAAACATGAAGATTTGATTAATTTCTTTTGGTCTGTCCAAATGCTAGAGAAGATTCAGACATTTTTGCAGCCCAGCTTAGCCTGAGTCTGTATTACTGATGGAAAAGTCAGATTTGCCCTGTACTTCTACACTTGAGAAAGCACCTGGACTCAGAATAAATATATCTTTATACGTCAGTTTCCAGAATGTTCTTTTAAATCTTTTACATTTAAATGTTAAATAACACTTTTAAAAAGTCTTCTCTTCAACAAAAAATCAGTTACCAGACCTCAGATTCAACTCTTGATTGTAGTTTATTTATACGCATCTACAGTAACACATTTTCAAGAGGTTTTGATTATATTTCCATTGGTCCTGCTTTTTCCTGAGTGATTTTGGATAAGTCATTAGAAATTAGGCATTATATCTGCAGTTGTGTAATGCAATGATATACTATAGGATAAATAAAACTCCATAAAACATTAATGCCTCAAAAGGGAAATACTTTTAGCACATTATTGAGAAAGTAGTTATTCCCACTTTCAAAAGCAGAGTATCACATCCCAAATTAACGCTCTCTACTAAAGTCACCCATTCCACAAAAATTAAGATTTTATTCACCAAGAAGAATTTACTGATCAGAGGATAGACTTATTGTTGTTTTTATTCAAGCTTTTAAATACTGGCCTTGAATTTGTTCTTTTTCTTCTAATCTTTATGTTATAATATTGAATGAACAAATGATAAAGATACAGAAAAGGCAGTCTTAGAAAGATGAATGAATCAAAGAAGGGAGGGGGGAAAAACTCCAACAAGCCAGCATTTACTGCCTGTTCTTTCCTCACCTGGCTTTCAATATTTAGGTCACTTACCAATTTCTGTGTCCCACACTTTCACCGAGGGTCCATTTCACCCCATAGTTCCTTAGCCCAAAATTGATACCCTTTCCAAAAATCGATTCCATTATTTATGGACCAGGATATTCTGTATGATTCAGAAACAGAACTAGATGGCTAGTGTATCGTTCAGAAACCATTAATTATTTTACCCTACATCTTTCTTAGTCTGATGCCCATATCAAAGGAAGATATGTTGAGAAACTGAAATTGCCACATAGAATTTTAACTTGTTTTTTGGTAGCAACTTTGAAATACTTGGAGGCACACTTTGGAAATATTGTGGGTTACTGCAATGAAGCGAATATCAAAATAAAGCAAGCAAAATGAATTTTTTGTTTTCCAGTACACACAAAAATTATAGTTACACTATACTGTGGTCTTTTAGGTGTGCAATAGCATTATGTCTAAAAAAAACAATTGTATAACTTAGGTAAAAAATGCTTTATTGCTAAAAAATGCTAACCATCTGAGCTTGCAGTGAGTCGTAATCTTTTTGCTAGTGGAGGGTCTTGCCTCAGTGTTGCTGACTCCTGACTGATCAGGGTGGTGGCTGCTGAAGGCTGGGGTGGGGGTGTCAATTTCTTAGAACAACAAAGTTTGCCGCATAGATTGACTCTTCCTTTCACAAATGATTTCTCTGTAGCATGCGATAATATTTTATAGCATTTTACTCATATTAGAACTTCTTTCAAAGTTGGAGTCTATCCTCTCAAACCCTGCTGCTGCTTTATCAAAGTTTATGTGATATTCTTAAGCCCTTTGTGGTCGTTTCAACAATCTTCGCACTTCTTCCCTGGGAGTAGGTTCCATCTCAAGAAGCCACTTTCTCTGTTCCTCCATAAGAAGCAACTCCTCATCTGTTCAAGTTTTATCATAAGATGCAGCAATTCAGTCTCATCTTAAGGCTCCACTTCCAATTCTAGTTCTCTTGCTATTTCCACCACATCTGCAGCTGTTTTCTCCATTGAAGTCTTCAATCCCTCAAAGGGATGAAATCAACTTCTGAAGTTAATATTGATACTTTGACCTCCCCACATGAATCACAAATGTTCTTAATGGCATTTAGAATAGTGAATCCTTTCCAGAAGGTTTTCAGTTTACTTTGCCCAGATCCATCAGAGGAATCACTATCTATGGCAGCTACAGCCTTACAAAATGTATTTCTTAAATAATAAGACTTCAAAGCTCATCAAAATTACACCTCAGTCCATAGGCTGTGGAATGGATGTTGTATTAGCAGATAGGAAAACAACATTTATCTGTTGGACATCTTCCATCAGAGTCACCAGGTACATTGTTGATGAGCAGTACATATTTTGAAAGGAATCTTTATTTCTGAGCAGTAGTTTCCAACAGTAGTCTTGAAATATTCTATAAACTATGCTATGAACAGATGTGCTGTATTCAGGCTTTGTTTTCCACTTACAGAACATAGGCAGAGTAGACAGCATAATTGTTAAGGGCCCTACGATTTTTGGAATGGTAAGTGAACACTGGCTTCAACTTAAAACTCACTGGCTATAGCAGCCCCTAACCAGGGAGTCAGCCTGTCCTTTGAAGCCAGGCATTGACTTCTCCTCTCCAGCTGTAAAAATCCTAGATGGCATCTTCTTCCAATAGAAGGCTGTTTTGAATGCACTGAAAATCCATTGTTTAGTGTAGCCACGTTCATGAATGATCTGAGCTATATCTTCTGGATAACTTGCTGCAGCTTCCATTGGCACTTGCTGATAAGAGACCGCTTCTTTCCTAAACCTCATGAACCAACCTCTGCTATATGAAACCTTTCCTTCTCCAGCTTTCTCACCTCTCTCAGCCTTCATAGAGTTGACAAGAGTTAGGTCCTGGCTCTGGATTAGGTTTTTGGCTTAAGGGAATGTTGTGCCTGCTTTGTTCTTATATCCAGACCACTTATACTTTCTCCATGTCAGCAATAAGGCTGTTTCATATTCTCAGCATGTGTGTGTGCACTGGAGGCGCACTTTTAATTTCCTTCAAGAGCTCTTCCTTTGTGTTCATAGTTTGCCTGACTTCGGCACAAGAGGCCGGGCTTTTGGCCTGTCATGGCTTTCAACATGCCCTCCTCACCAAGCTTAATCATGTCTAGCTTCTGATTTAAAGTGAGAAACGTGCAACTCTTCCTTTCACTTGAACACTTAAGAGGACACTGAAGGGTTATTAATTGGCCTAATTTCAATATTGTGTCTCAGGGATGAGGGAGGCCTGAGGAGAGGGAGAAAGATGGGGGAACAGCCTGTGGGTAGAGCAGTCAGAACACACACATGCATTAAGTTCACCATCTTTTATGGGCACAATTTGTGGCACCCCAAAACAATTACAATAATAACATCAAAGATCATTGGTCACAAATCACCAGAACAAATATAATGCTAATGAAAAAGTTTGAAATATTGTGAGAATTACCAAAATGTGACACAGAGGCCTAAAGTGAGCAAACACTGTTGGAAAAATGGCTGTAATAGACTTGCTAAATGCAGAGTTGCCACACACCTTCAATGTTAAAATGTATTATCTGGAAAATGCAATAAAGTGAAGCACAATAAGATGAGGTATGCCTGTATTCTATATGGTGTGTTCCAGTTCAATAATAAATTCAAGTGTTCCTGAAATCTTATAACCTAACTACACCTCACATATAGATATTCTTTCAAACTTCATATATTCTTCAACTATGATATTCTTTGACATAAATCAACATGGTGATTCTTTCACACATGAATACTTTCTTTTTGTACTCTGTTTTTGTCACTTTTCTGTATGGGCATGTGTTTTAACTCATGCCCTTAGCAAATAAAGTTTAGAATTTTTATGTTTTAGATATTTACCTAGTTTTAAGGCTTATTTAGCTAAGAAAGAATGGCTTTTTAGTTTATATTTTGGATTTCTAAGAATGTTGCTTCAAACCGTGATTGAGCCTTCAGTATGGTGAGCTGTGCAGATTGCTTTGGTGGCTGTCACAATGCAGCTTTGGTTTAACCTAAAAATTTAAGGTTCCCATTAAGTTATGACTCAGATCTTTTGTTGACAAAAATATAAAGTAAAGGGTTTTGTTATTTCTTCTGTTCAATATTTAAGTTTGTTTTTTCTCATTATTATATTTTGAGTCTATTAAATAGACTTACATGTTTAATGATCATCTTCTTGTGTCTTATCTAACTCTTCATAAGGAAAATACTGCTTAACATTGAATTTGTTGTCCTATTTGATAAAGCCTTTGCTGTTTGTTATTCCACACAAAATCTCCAAGCAAGTAACAACATGATGGTGAAAGGAGCCACTTCTTTTTATACCTATTGGTTCCCCAAATTGTGTGTTCTGATTGTTGGTTCAATGTGTAATACCACATTGTGAAGGACAACCTCAGCCCCATTATTATAAATTAATTTCAACATTTCATAATCTGGCATCTTCCAAGTAATGCAGTGTATGACAGGACCAGTAGACCTTTGTCCATGTGCCCATTCTCTGGACTTTGTGTGGGGTCCCTTGGTCTGATACAATGTTATGCAAGATCCTACATGAGCCTTCATATAGTGGTACTGGCAGAGGCATGGACAGATAAGGCAAACCCATGTTTAAAAGATATACCAGTTCTAATAAAGATGAATGAATGCCCCTTCCAGAATGGAAGAGATTTATTTTAATCATCCTGTAACAAATTGGCTGATTGTTCTCCTAGAGAGATACAACTATATGAAGGTCTCAGCACAAATTTCTAATACCTGCCAAATTTCTAATCTCTACCACCATGAATCAACAAAAAAAAAACTCCTGGAACTAATAAATAATTATAACAAGGTTGCAGGATACAAGGTTAATTTACAAAGTCAATCTCTTCATTTATGGGTTCATTATGCAAGCACTGAGGTAGCTAAGAGCAGAGGCTGGCTGACATCTGTGGGCAAGACACTCTGTCCACCTAGTTGTTCTTCTGCACCTTCTGCAGTGGACAGTCTCTGGTAAGCATTAACTAAAGACAAAAAGATCCACCCCTCATACTTAATGGTGAGAAACTTGAAGCCTACTAAGATCAGATACAAGTAAAAGATATCCCCTCTCACCACTCCTTTTCAGAATTGTACTGGAAGTTGTAGTTAATGCAATAAGACAAAAGAAGGAAATAGAAGGTATACAGATTGGGAAGGAAAAAAAATAAAATTGTGATAGAAAATATGAAAGCATCAACAAAAAAACTCCTGGAACTAATAAATAATTATAACAAGGTTCCAGGATACAAGGTTAATGTACAAAAGTCAATCTCTTTCCTACATACCAGCAATGAACATTGGAATTTTTTTTCATGTGAAGTTTCTTTTCTCTGAAATTTCCCAGCTCTGGACTGTGTTGAGACATTTTCTCTCTTTTAAAAATACTTTCTAAGTTTTTTATATTAAGATACATAAATAAAATACCCAAATCTTAGTATAGAACAAATGGAACTTGAAAGTAAAAACAATACCATTTACATTAAAAGCCCCCAAAATGAAATATTTAGGTATAAATCTAACAAAATCTGTACAAAATCTTTTTGAGGAAAACTAAAAAACTGATTAAAGAAATCAATGAAGAACTTAATAAATGGAAAGATATTCCATGCTCATGGATAGAAAGACTCAATATTGTCAAAATGCCAGTTCCTCCCAACTGGAACTATAGATAAAGTGCAATCCCAATCAAAATCCCAGCAAGTTATTTTGTAGGTATGTAGATATCATTTTGTAAACAGAATGATTCTAAAGTTTATATGGAGAGGTAAAAGATTGAGAATAGCCAACATAATATTGAAGAACAAAGTTGGAGGACTGACTTCCAAAGTTGGAAGACTTACTACATATACAGCTATAGTAATCAAGATGGTATGGTATTGGTGAAAGAATAGACAACTAGATCAATAGAACAGGAAAAGAACCACACAAATATAGTCCACTGATCTTTGACAAAGGCACAAAAGAGGAGCAATGAAACAAAAATAGTTTTTTCAACAAATGGTACTAGAATATCTGGCCATCCACATGCAACAAAATGAATCTTGACACAGACATCACACCCTTCATAAAATTAATTCAAAATGAATCAGAGACCTAAATATAAAAATCCAAAACTGTAAAACTCCTGAAGATAACATAGGAGAGTGACCTTGGTGACCTTGCGTATGGCAATGCCTTTTAGAAACAACACCAAAGGCATGATCCATGAAACAAATAATTGAGAAGCTGGACTTCATTAAAATTAAAAACTTCTGTGAAAGGCAATGTGAAGAGAATGAGAAGACAAGCCACAAATTGTGAGAAAATATTTGTAGAAGACTTATCTGTTGAAGGATTGTTATTCAAAATATATAAAGAACTCTTAAACTTGCCATAAGAAAACAACCTGACTTTAAAAATAAGCCAAAGATCATAACAGACCTTACAAAAAAAAGATATCCAGCTGGCAAGTAAAAAATATGAAAAGATGCTCTACATCATATGTCATCAAGGAAATACAAATTAAAACAACAAGGAGGTACCCTACATATCTATTAGAATGGCTGAAATCCATAACACTGGCAACACCAAACGCTGGTTATCAGCTTTGTTTCAGATAGTTGCAGTTTCCAATTCTGAACAAGTGAGCTAGTAAGCCTGTACTTATTTCTCTTGCTTTATTGCACTGGCTAGGACCTCTAGTACAATGTTGACTAGAAGTGATAATAGAGGGCATCCTTGCCTTATTCCTAATCTCTGGGAAGAGATTTAAATATTTTACCAATAAGGATAATGTTTACAATATTCTGTATTAGGTTAAGAAAGTTCTTTTCCCAATTTGCTAAGAGCATTTGTAAAAATTACAAATGGGTGTTGAATTTTGTCAAATGTCTTTTCTGCATCTATTGAGATAATAACATAATTTTTCTCTTTTGCCTGCTCATGTTGTGAATTACACTTAATTTTCTAATGTTAAACTTCCTTAGACCCTCTACTTGGTCACTGTGATGGGTGCTATAGGTGTTCTGGCACATAGCACCTGTGGGTAAGAGTTGAACCACAGCTCGTCTGAGTCTTGACAGACCGCCTTGTGATGTTCCCAGAAGACAAGAGGCTGTGAGGCTGTGTGGAACTGCTTCAATGCCATTTCCCATTCACCTGCCTGTCTCCCTTGCAAGGATTCTGATGAAGTTCTGATGAGTGCAGGATAGGTCTGCAGAATGTAAAACTGCTGAGGCCTCAGTCTAGACTTGGTTCCTCAGTGATGTAGTATCCCACAACTTGTGCTGCAGTCATTCTGCCCCTTCTGTGTAGGTTCTGCCTTTTTGCATGTGGGGGAAGGACCCAGGGAGCTGGCGCCATTGCCTTATTCTATTCCTTTCATGGCCTATGTAAGTAAGAAACCATTTGAGTCTAAAAGTGAGTGTGAGTCTAACACTCATTCTATCTTTACCATCTGATCTAGTCCAGCCTTGACTGCTGCTGAGTGCTTGATAATTCCCTTCAGGAGTAAATGACTATGGTCCTGCCTGTTGGAAATATTGGCAGTCAGCCCTCAGCTGTCTGCCCTTTGCAGACTGCCCAGCTAAAGAGAACCACCTTGCCCAAGTTTAAGCTCCCCTTCAGGGTGGCTGCATCCAACCATAATCAGTGGGAAAAAATAAAGGCCAGGCCCTGTCACCCCAGCGTGGCACTGACAAAGTGTGTCTCATCTTCAGAACTCCCCACAGGGTCAAGAGCCATTCCCCTGGGCCTGCCAGCCCTGCTTCCTTCCCTTTGCAAGGGTGCTCCCCAGCTGATGCCCTGCTCACCAATCTCTGTCCAAGTCAGCTTCCCGAGGTGCCTAACCTGCAACAGTCATGATGGACAGTCCTTTTATAACTTGCTAGTTCTATTAGCTGATACATTATTTAGGGTGTGCACACCAATATTCATGTTAGAGATTGGTTTGAAATTTTCCTTCCTTGTAAAACAGCTATTATTTGAAAGCTACCTCCAGCGTTTCTGAATCAACAACTGATTAATATTCAAGTAAACCTTTGAATACTTCAACCGGTGTTTACCCCACTTTGTAAGTAAAATCAATCATGTCATCAACATTAAGCCCATCTTAAAGGAAAGAGCAGACAGAGTGAGAAGCGTAAGTGAGGTAGATGGGGGTAATAAATAACTACCAGTATCTCTTCAGACAGTGCTAACCCAGTAAACGTTTTCATGCATGACCGAGGCAGCTGATTTGCATTCCAGGAATTCGATGCAGCAGGTGAGAAGCCATTGTTGTGTGGTCTAAACATGGACTCTGTGAACAGTGACATATTGTGCACGTATCCTTGATCAGACTCCCAATCAAAGGTCTGAACGATCTTTTTTCTATTGCTTTGGTTTTATATTTTCTGCTTCCTTGTACTGTACATTCTTGTCACATATTTTTGGACTGTAACATCTTTAGGCCTGCTCCAGGGCCCAAGGTGGGTATTTGCTCTAGATAATATTACATTTTTCTAAATAAACCACCTTATTTTATCACCTTTTTGAGATATAATTTACACACAATAACATACACCCTTCTTAAGGGTCCACTTGCAGAGTTTTGGCAAATGTAGATACCAGGCATGCACCACTGCAGTCAAGATATAGGGCATTTTTACAAGTTGCCAAAAGTTCCTTCATTCCCCTTTGTACTCAGTCTTCTCTGCTCTTGACCCCAGGAAGCCACTGGTCTGCTTTCCCTCTTGATAGCTTAGATTTGCCTTTTCCAGAATGTCATAGGACGATATAATGTAACATGTTCTCTTTCATGTCTGGTTTCTTTTACCCAGCAAATGCACTTAAGATTCATCCATATTGGGGTGTGTATTGGTAGTTCATTCCTATTATTGTTGCATGGTACTTCAGTGTATGGATATATTACAGTTTATTCAACCAAATCCTAGAATACTTTAACCAGTGTTCACTACATAAGTAAAATCAATTCTTTGTCAGCCTTAAGTGCCTGCTATGTGCCAGGCACTGGTGTTTGAAATACATCATGAGCAAAGTAACAATTTTTGCCCTTAGGAGCTAACAGTAAGAGAATACAGAAAATAGACAATACATAGTAATAAATAAATTATATTGGTGGCTTCAAACAACAAATTCATTCTTGCACAGTTCTGGAGACCAGAAGTCCAAGAGCAGCGTGTTGGTGGAACTGGTTCCCCCTGGAGGCCCTGAGGGAGACTCCAGTCCGCACTTCTCTCACAGCTCCTGGCAGCTGCCAGCAATCCTTGGCTTGTAGACTCATCACTTCAATCTCTGCCTCTGTTTTCACTTCGCCTTCTCTTCTGTGTGTCTTCTCCCTTGTCTTCTCTTCCATGGACTCTTGGCACTAGATGCAGTGCCCACCCTAATCCAGGAAGATCTTGGCTCAAGACCCTTAACTCACTTACACCTGCAAAGGCCCTTTTCCCAAATAAGGTCACATTCATAGTTTCTGGGCAGATTTTTTGGAGGGTCAAGCATGCAAACCATTACACTATGTTAGAAGAAGAAAGTGCTCTGGTAAAATAATAATAATAGAGCAGAACAAGGAGGCTCAAGAGTGCTGGAGAGATGCTTGATACGAGGTCAGCAGGCTAGTCAGAACAGGCCTCACTGAGGAGACGCCGAGCAAAGGCTGCAAGGAGGAGTTGGCCCTGGGGGATAAGCACCCCAAAGCAAGGAACAGCAGGGCAAAGACTTTGTATGGGAGTGGCCCCAGCATGCTGAAGGGCAGGAAGGGGCCATAGGGCTGAGCCATGCCAGTGAAGAGAGCGGGACTGGATCATGCCAGCCCCAGAGCCTCCTGGAAAGATTCAAGGCTTTACTCTGAAAGAAATGATTTTACTCCGAGTTGTGAGCCTTGGAATTATTAAAATCGGATGATATTTAAAAGGACCACCCTGTGGCTATGTTAAGAATAGCCAATCCTTGGGCAAGATTGGGAGCAAGGGCAGTATGAGGTGAGCACCAAGGCCTTGGACCAAGGAAAGAGCAGAGGGGGAAGTAAGGGTGATGGAGGCTGTGCTTTTTCTCCCAACTGAAGTAAAACCTATAAATCATAAGTGTACAGCTCAAAGAATTTTCACAAAATAAACATTTTAACTAGCACCCAGCTGAAGAATCACCCATTTTCTGCCCTCTCCCAGAAGCCTCCTGTGTTTCCCCACAGGCACCATCTCCCTGCAGACATAACCACTCTCCTGACTTCTAGCACCTGAGATTCATCTTGGCTACTTTTGAACTTTATATACATGAAATCATACAGTATATATTATGTCCAGTTTCTTTTGAGGTTAGTTGTGAGATTCATCTCTGTTATTGTATGTGACAATCCTTTGTACATTGTTATTGCTATGTAGTGTTCCCTCGTGTGACTATTCCATAATTTATTTATCCATCCACTGTTGCTGGACGTCCGGGGCTGTTCAGCTCTGGGCCAGTACAGACAGAGCTGCCAAGGACACCTGGAGCAGCCCTTCCCGTGGAGACCTTTACCTCAGAGTGCCCTTCCTGGATCATAGCGTATACAAATGTTTTACCTTATGGATACTGCCCCACAGTTTTCCAATGTATTCTGTTAGCAGTGTAGGAGAGTTTAATTCTGGATACATTTTGAAGGTAAAATGATTAAGATATCAACACAGGTTAGAAGTGATATGAAAGAAAGGAGTCAATAATGACACCAAAGGTTTTGGCCTGAGCAACTCATTGTTAGACTTGGTATCACCAGGGCTGAGGAGCAGGTCTTGGGAGCTGAAGATAAGGAATTCTGTTTTAGACAAGATCGACGTGCCTCCCAGACATCCAAATGGGGATGTTGAGGAGGTGATGGACATACGAGTTTAGATGTCTGAGGCATGGTCTGGGCTAGAGATACAACATGGGGAGTCGTAACTGTACAGATGGTATAGATGGCTTTCAAACCATGAAAGAAGTGAGTGCAGATGAGAAGCCCTGGGGCACCCCAATATCACAAGATCACAATGTTGAAGAGGAGGAACAGCAGAGGAGACTGAAGAACAGCAGCCAGTGACACAGGGAAAACCAAGAGAGAGTGCTGAACACAGGCTGGAGAGGCATACCAGGAGGAAGGAGCAATCACCCGGGTCAGACATGGCTGAGAAGGCAGGGGAGGGAGGCCTGGGGCCTGGCCACTGCGCTTAGCCACGAGGAAGCCACCGGTGACCTAGCCAAGGAGTTTTCGTTAGGTGGGGGTAGTTCTGGTGAGCTGACTGTTAAAAAGTTATGAGAGGAGAGACTTCTTATATAGATAAGAGTAGGTATAGATATCTTTTGATGAGTTTTGCTGTAAAATAAATCCAAAAACAAAAAACAGCCAAAATGTAACAAAAAATAACAGAGCAGGTGCCAAAGGGGAAAGTGTTACACCAGGCGAAGGGATGTGTCTCTCAAGATGGAAGGAGCAGCATGTTTCCGTGCCTTCCTCTCCACTGGAATGTACGTCCAAGAGTGCTGAGCCCCGGGCTGTCCTGCTTGTGGATCCCCAGACCAAGAACAGGGCCTGGCACATAGGGGCATTGAAGACTGTCCCATAGATAAATGGGTGAGCCAGATCTGTTAAGTGAGCAACACGTAATATGCTAAATAGTGAAAAGTGCCAAGGAAATAGAATGAAGCAGGAGAGAGGCTATAAAATATGGGGTTGGTAACTGACATTCTAGATAGCATTATCACTGAGGCCTCCTGAGGAGACTGTTGAACAAAGATCTGAAGGAAGCGAGGAAGCTGGTCAGGCGGTATCTAGAAGAAGAGCATTCTAGGCAGAGAAAACAGCCAGTGCAAAGGTCCAAAGGCAGAACTAAGCTGGAGTATTGGAGTAACAGCATCTAGGGTGCTATGCTTGGAGTTGTATAAACAAGGAAGAGTAGCAGGAGAGGAGATCATAGAAACAATGAAGGTCAGGTCATGCAGAACCTTGCAGATCGCTGTAAGGACTTTGTCTTTTGTATTTAGTGAGAGAGGAAGCCACTTGGAAATCTGAGCAGAGGAGTGAGTGACCTGATTTGATTTATACTTTATCATATCAAATCAACATCCTTACTTAGTGGTGATATGTGGAATGCTTACCCTTTGATCTTAGGAACATGGTGAAGTCCTCTGCCATCCCCACTTCTATTCAACATTGTGCTGGAGGTCCAACTAAAGCACGGGGCCAAAAATAACCTTGGCATTATCCAAAGATGACACGATTGTGAATGTAGAAAATACACAATGTAGAAAATCTGCAGGTCAATTATTCAAATAAAAAGAGAACTTAGCACTGATAAACAGTCATCCCTTAAGAAAAAAGTTTTAATCTTCCAGGAAGATAAAACAATTTAAAATTTGATTACCTCTAACAGCTTTGAATTCTATAAAGTGAACACTGACACAAAAGGAAAACTAGACAAATCCACAACTATAGTGGAAGATATTAGCACACTTCCCTCAGTGACTGACAGAACAAGCAGATAAAAATATCAGTGAGGAGACAGGAACCGGATGACAGCAAATCTGACCCAGTGGACAGGAAAGCTCCCCTCTCAAACTGCAGCACTGTTTTCCATCTAAGCACCTACAGAATAGTTAGGAAAGCTCAACCAAGTTCAACAGACTGAATCACACAAAGTATGTTGTAACTGAAAATTCCCATTAGCTGTAATCATAACATTGACATATAACCACAAAATTGAGCAATGAAAATACACAAATTATAGCTCCACAGGTCATGGATGTGACCCACAAACAGGACATTTTAAAAAAAAAAAAGGAAGAAGTGAAACATAAAAACATTATGATTCCATTTGTATAAAGTTCAACACAGGCAAAACCAAGCTACATTTCTTTAGGATGCATGGATAGATAGGGAAATTGTAAAGAAAAGCTAAGAAGTAGTTACCATAAAAATCAGGATAATGGTAATTTCTGGGGTCTGGGGGAGTAAAGAACTGGAAAATGTTGGGATGAGATGTGCTCTGGAGAACTGGAAAGACTTTAATTCTTCACTTGGGTGGTTGTATGTAATTATTTTATATAGCCTTATAATTATTTGTTACACAACAAATATGATAATTACACAGCTTTGTAATTATTTGTTACACAACACCCTCTATGTGTTTTTCTATAGGGATGCTAAATGTCATAATTTTTAGAGTACTGAATAAATGAAAACAAAATATGGCAGACCACAATAAAATGTAACTCCAGGTAGGTTGTATATTGAGAAACGGAAACCAGAAAGTCAGAAGGGCCATTTTAGAAGCAAAGAACTCCCTGAAATTCTGTGAGGAATCGATTGTGTGCATATACACACAAAAATAAGATCTTTTTTTATTGACGCTGAATGTATTTTAGAAAAACTATTTCAAAGGTGGAGAAAAACAGGCAGAAGTGGACAGTTCACAAAGGTCATTAGGGGCAATGGGAGATGGAAAATGGAAGGGAGATTTTTTGGAAAAAAGATCTGTAACTTCGAATAAAACAAGTTCAGAATAGTAGCGGCAGTGCTCTTCCTTTCCCCGGACAAGGCGGCCTGCACAGGCGCCATGCAGCCTCTCAAGGTAGCAGTCAAGACACCCCTGGGCCCGTGCAGGTTTTCACTGCGACCCACATCACTGTGTTTTAAAGCTCCACAGATGGTGCTGACGTTTCACCAGGTTTCAGAACCCGGCATGGTCCTGAAACTTTAACGAGCCTACAAATCCCTTGGGGGGCAGTGGGGCGATGCAGGGGTCTTGCTAGAACACAGGTTTTGACTTAAGAGGTCTGGAGAGAAACCTGAGAGCCTGAATTTCCCACAAGCTTCTCAGTAGCACCACAGACCACATTGTGAGTATTGACAGGCGAAAGAAATCCAATATAATTTGAACTATTGAGCTTGTGAAATGAAGAACATGTGTTTTCTGGCAGAGTGAGATTCACAGGACTTCTGTTATGAAATGAAAGAACAAGCACAGCACAGAACAGCACAGCGGGACACAGTGGGTTCCTCGGGGGGTCACGGACTGGGACAGTGTGGGCCCAGGTATACGCTGACCCTTGAAATATTTTCACAGTGCTCCATCTGTTTTTCTCCGTCAGATCATGTCTTCAAGTTGGTCTGGATTGCTTGTCCCCAGCAGAAATATTTGAAGTGAAGAAATAAACTAAGCCAACACCAGCAAAAAGTACAGAAGGATTCCTCACTGCTCTCTGGCCTTGTGTTTTCATAGTGCGTGGCTGATGTCCAAATGCAGGTGATCAGCTGAGTGGTCGTGGGGAGAAGCCAGGGTGTTTGCCAGATAAGCTCATCTCTGCATCTGTTCTCTCTGACCTTGCAAAACTCCTATTTGTTTCATTTGGGCCTTTCTGAACAATGCCCGCTTGGTGGTGTTTACCCAAATTAGTTACTTCAGACAATATAAGCAGCAATTCACAGAAAATCCCTTCAGGTTACTCTGTTGAAACAGTTGTCCTTTGTAAGTGGGCATACAGACAAAAGGACACCGTATATTGAATTTATTTTCAATATATTGAAAGCCTTACTCTCAGTCTCACGAACACCCCTGAGTTTTTACCAGTATGTACTAGTAAAATACACAAATTCAACCTTTATTTCAGCTTCCCACCCGGTACTCTAAATTACGTCTTCTTGGCTTTCAAGCCTTAGACTTCATTTTCTTTTATTTCATTTTTAAAGCTGCCATTAAAGACATCGGTGTCCCATTAGTTTTCATCAGCCCACAGCAGAAACAGGGCCAGACACAGAGCTGTGGCCTACAACTGCCACCCTGGCCCCAGGTCCTGCTGACACTCTGCTTTCAGGTCCAGCCAGGAGTTTTGCACCGTCCTGGGGGCACTGCCTCATTTAGATTTGCCAGATAGTCTAAATTGCTTGGAAGTGTTCATTGAAGAAGGTCGGTACTAGCTCCCATTTTACAAATATAAAATGTAAACTCAGAAAGTTTATACACTCATTTTTTCCCCCAAAACCCATCAGTGACAGACACAGTTAATTGCCTGAGTGCATATATAATGCTGTAAGATACATATGCCACATAAAGACTAAATTGAACACATCTCTGTAAGTTACAGGGAGAAAAAGGCCAGTGTTAAATGATTCTCACCACCACCCCCATGAAAACAACCAGACAAATCCTAAATAGAGACCATTCTTCAATTTAAACAGCCTGGTCTCTTCAGAAAGTTAATGTCATGAAAATAAAAAGGTGAGAAAACTGTCCTAAAAGCAACTCTATCTGTAACAACCAAATGTATTATATGAACCCTAAGTTAGATCCTGGAGAGCTACAAAAAGCATTTCGTATACTTTCACCAAGTCTAAAGTTGTTCAACAACTTAGAAGACTTAAGCTCTGATCACTCTTGTGAATCACATGCTGTTCTACCTGACCAAGATTTAAGTTGTACCTTTTTATTTTTTTAAATCCCACAAACTAAGCACTGCTTTATCCTGAGAACTATGCCATAAATTAAGGGCTCACCATGATGCTCTGGAGCATCACCAGGATGCTTCCTGGTATACACATATTTTATCCTACACAGGAGTCATTGGGCTCCATGAATCTGGAATGGAAAATGCTAAGCTTGTAGTACTTTAAATATTGCTCTCAGTTTCTCTCTTCTTCTCCTTCTAGAATTCTGGGTAAGCATATAGTACTTTATTGCCCTACATATCTTAACCTTTTTTCCTATTTTTTACCTCTTTATCTCTCTGTGCAATGTTCCAGAAAGTTTCTTCTGATGTATCTTCAAGTTCATCAAATCTTTCCTCAGCTGTGTCTAATCCATTTTTAAACCATTCATTGATTCTAATATCTAAAATCATTGCATTTTTCACTTTTAGGATTTCCATTTGGTTCTTATTCTAATAATCTGTATCATTTTTCATTCCCTGCTCTTTACTTTTTATTCTGTTTTGTCTATCCATAAGAGAAGTACAGAAATCTCCAGCATGGCAGATATATCAATTTCTCCTCCTAGTTCTATCAATTTTTGCTTCCTGTTTTTTTAAACTATTTTATTAATTGTATTCAACTTTGATAATATTATATCTTTCTATTAATAGATTCCTTTCTATCACTAATAACACTTTTTTTGGGGGTTTAAAGTCTATTTTGTCTGATGTAACATAGCTCCCCTTAGCTTTCTTTTGGATAACATTTCCCTGCTATATCCTTTTCATCATTTTAATGTAAATTTTTCTGTGGTGTTATGTTTTCTATGTCTCTTATAAATGGTGTGTAACTGTGGGAAAATTTTTTAAATCCCAGTCTTTCACCTGGTCCATTTAATCCATTTATATTTACTGTGATTACTGACACATTTGAACTTATTTCCTCACCTTTTTGCTTTCTATTTGTTCTGAATTTTTAATAACTCTCTTCCTCCTTTTTCCTTTCATCAGATTCTGCAAAAATATAAAGCAACTAGAATTCTCAGGCTGCTATGGGAGTATTGACACAAATATGAATATGAATTGATACTCATATCCATTTTAGGTATCATCTGCCATTCACTACCACTTTAGAGATCATCTGCCAAAGTTGAAAATACACACTATGTTTCAGCAATTCCATCCATAGAAATGCTTATGTATATGTACCAGGACACATGTACCAGAATGTCACTAGTAGCATTCTTCATGATAGCCAAAACCCATAAATAATACAAGTGTCCATCAATAGTAAAGTGGACAAATGATCTTGGTTATAATCATATGGGGAATATAATACAGTGGCAAAAAATAAAGAATCAACTACAGCTACAACATCAACTTGGATGAAACTTAAAAAAAATAATAATGTGAGGCAAATAAAAGTCAGACACTAGAGAATAGCCACTATATTTTCCCATAATGTAAAGTTCAAATGCAGACAAAATGAAAGCATAGTTTTAGGGATTCATGCTTAGGTGGTAAAACCATAAAGAAAAGTGAGCAAGAGACTCTCAGCACAGAGTTTCCTTCTGCGGGAGAGGGCTGGGATATGAAAGGCAGAATAGGTGACGAGGATTTTCTAGGTGCTAACAATCCTTTTCTTGACCTGAGTGAGATGGTAAGTTTTGAACTGTAGATTTTTGTGTGTGCAATTTTCTGTATGTGTATTATATCTCACTATGAAAAGAAAAAAGGAATACAATCCATACATATCTCTTTTCTACTTATTAAGATGATTTTCCAAATTTCTCCATTCACTAACAATATTGATATCCTATCCTTAGCTTAAGTCATTAGACTTTACTTTTTAAATTACTATATACTTAGTGTTACCTGGGTATGCAAGGTGACAGAGGAAGCGGGAGGCACGCATAGTCCTGGCACTGGAGGAGGGCTTAGCAAGGAAGACAGGCTTCCCATCTTAACAGAAGGAAATGAAAGGATGGTGCATGTTTCCAGGTACACCGGGCAGCGTGGACTCATTAGGATTTGGGACTAGGTGCCACATTACTCCCTTCTGTGAAGTAAAGGAGTAATGGTGTGATGAATGGAGGCAAAGAAAGTGGGCCACACACACCCATAAAAAAAGAAAAGCTAATAGCAAAGCTCGGGAGAGTGGGGCTGGCTGGTGGGGGAGACCCCAGAGTCAGGGAGGGCATGGGAGCCCCTGCTCCGGGAGGCTGGCAGCCGGGGAGCTGCAGGTGGGGGCCCAGCCTGGAGGGACTGTCTGCAGGACTCTCAGGACCTTTGCACGTCATCAGTGGGAAGAGCAGGATACGGAGAGAGGTTTGAAGCACACAGAAAAGATCTGGAACCCTGACCAGGGCCACAGCACAGGGCTTTACCACAGATGCTCTCAAAGGAACAAGGTGCAGCAGGGCCCTGCTTCAGCCTCACGACCTGTGTTTGCAGATGACCCAGTCACAGCTCTGTGGGGTACTTCCTGAAGCCTCTAACAGAGACTGCTGCACTTGGGTGAGAGATGGCAGAAGGACTAGGAGCAAAGGTGGGTAGGAGGAAAACATGCGGAACTGGCTGGCTGTGAGGTCCAGGCCGGAGAGGAAGGCACTAGGAAACAGGGAGGACCAGAGACAAGGGCCAGCAGAGGATTCCTGGTCCCAGGAGACTAGAAAGGCAGTGGGGGGACTTGGAGCTGGGTCCAGAGGACAGTGTTGGGCTTTCCCACCTTGCAGCTCAAGTGGCTTCAAAGGATGGAGCCACGCATGGCATACCCAGCCTCCCTGCAGGAGGACAAGCTGTTGTGCTCAGAGTCATGAGAGACGGAGGAATGAGAAGGAAGGCCCCATCTCTCCTCTTCTGGGACAAAGGGATAGCATTAGGACATTGCCGCCCCAAAGAGCAGCTCACAGTCCAGGCCCAGAAAGGGTCAAGTCCTGTGGCTGGAATCAGCACAGAATCCCTCCCTCCAGCTCTGTCCACCAAGTCAGGACAGCCCAGTGATGGGGCTTCCTGCAGTTACAGGAATGTTCTGTATCTGCACTGTCAGCACAGCAACCACCAGCCACATGAGCTACTATGGCTGGCATCACTGAGGAGCTCAATTTTTCATTTTATTACATAACTTAAAGTTAAGTGACCACATGTGGCCAGCGGCTTTCATACTGGACAGCACAATTCCAGGTCCTCACCTCTAAAACAAAGGTATGGAATTGGCAGTGGGCTTCTGGGACTTTCTTGGGACTATATATAACTCTTTTCTTGAAGACCCACACAGAAACACAATACATAAAAACATCACGGTGGGGCTGCTCTGCCTGGGCTCCCACCACCCCACCAAGCCTTCCTTGGGCACACCCTGGCAATTCTGGAGCTCTGTGGGCACAGTGTGTGGACTAGGTTTATGGCGTCCAGTAAGGCATACATACCACCGGGTGTACATGGTACATGAGGCAGTTCAAGGTGGCACCACAGATAGACATTTTAAAACCTTAATATTTATCAATTTATCTTAAGTGCATCAGAAAAACACTAACTTCACATGCATGATAGTGACAGGAAGCTTCATTCTTAAATGTATTTTAGTGAAAAAATGAATTAAAAGAAAAAAATAGTCCACGTGGCTCACTGATACTGCAAAAATGGTGGTTAGAAAAAAATGGCAGACACGGCTGGAGTATGGGTAGTCCTGAGGCCTGATTTGGAGATCTAGGGTCCTGGACTAGGAGCCACGGCATCCCCTGGCAGCTTGCTGGAGATGCAGAATCCTGGCTCATCCTGGACCCACCGAGGCAGGATCTGCATTTTAACAAGACGCCAGGGGATTTGTGGGCTCCCTGACACTTGAGAATCACTGCTGGGAAGGGCACTGCCGCCCTGGGATTCCGGTGCTCAGAGGCCTGGAGCTCCACCCGAAGCCAAGAGAGTCCCAGGGCTCGGGAAAAAGTGACAGGACACGCCGCCTCCTCAGCACACGTGCCTGCACAGACACACACACATACACATGCACATACAGTGAACGTATGAGCACACATACAGGCTACACTCACACACATGCACAGACGTACAAACGTGCACGCGTGCATGCCATGCTCACACACACACGTGCACCCACTCAGCCCTGAGCAGGGCTCCACAGGCTCTTGGGAGGACCCTCCTACTACCTCCTGAGCTGAGCCGGTCCCCTGCAGCGCCGCACTTCCTCTGCCCAGTGTCCTTCGGCACTCCCATTTGCACTGTGTGTCTCTGCTCCCAAAGGAGAGGAAGCAGGTACCTTGGACAGCAGGTGGGGAGGACAGTCATGTTCGGTGGTTTTGCCTCGAGTTCAGGAGCCTAGCAGGCTCCTGGCACATGGTAGGTGGGCAATAGAAACTTGAACGTCTGGAGAAACATTCTGAAATGCGGACTTCTTAGGGTTGTTGATACTGTACAACCATGAGGGTGAATTTATACTGAAGAGCTCAGATTCTGCAGCAGGCTTGTCACTCATCACCTAACTTTTACTGGGACTCAACCATGTACCTGGCATTGGGGAGAAAAGGATGAATAAGACATGATACCAGCCACAGACCAGAGGGGACGCTCGTTGTGACAAGGCAGCACAGAAAGCATTAGAAACCAGATATGCAGCCTGGCTGGGAGACAGAGAGGAGGGAAAAATATATTCTGGCTGGGGTTAGGGAGCTGGGGCTTCTTACAAAGGGTGACATTTCATCAGGGTCAAGAAAAATGGACAGGCTTTTCCTGGGTCAAGAAGAAAGAAAGTGTCCCCGGCTGAGGAAACTGCCCAGAAGGGTAAAAACACACAGCATTTTCCGGAAGGTGAAAAGTGTAGCTTCTCCTGGACCCTAGGTGAGCAAGGGTCAAACTCCTCAGGGCCCAATTAAAAAATAAGTTGCTCAGGGCCTGACAGACCAGGCTGAAGAGTTTGGACTTTATCTTGTAGGGAACTGGGAGCCATTGATGGGGGTTAAGTGGCATCAGGGTCACTGGGCTGAGCACATTATTGAGAGCAGCATGGCCAGAATTGTGGGGTAAGACTGGGATCCTGGCGTGTGCCTGGGACCATGCCCATGCAACTGAGTCAGGACCACCCCCTTCCTACACCCTCCTCCCCAAATCAGATCACTCTGGTGGGTTGGCCTGCTGTCCTTCAGGGAGCTGTCTCCCGACTGACAGGGCAAGTGAGGCTGGACAGGCCTGTCCACAGGCAGCATCCTCCATACAGGCAGTGGAGGTCCCAGCGAGCGCACAGGGCGGACTGAGCTAAGCTGGAAACCCTGCTGCCCTTGGGCCCCAGACCACTGGTTGCTGAACTTGGCCCCCTTGCCCCTGCCACACAGAAACCCCAAGTCCCTGTGGAGCACTGGAAGCAGTCCGTATGGCTGGTGAGTGCCAACTGGGAGTTTGTGAACTGATTGTTAAACACTGCCATTATTAAAAATTAAGGTATATAAACTAACAAATTATTACAATATAGAGGTAATAAATACTCAAAACCTCACCACTTCCTAATTATTTCCTACATCATTACGCCCTTTAGGGTATCTGTTTCTATGGCTTATGTGTGGTGCAAATTAATAGAATGCTACTGCATATCTCTCCCCAATTCCACATTCCATGACACTATATTGGTAGCTTGGAATGGCCATAGTGGGAGTATTTACACCATAGAAATTGGTAAATACTACAAAGGAGAGCTGCTTTTACAGAAATCTGGTTGCTAAACATTTGCTTGCCCTCCCCTGCTGATACCCACCCCTGCCTGGCCAGCTCCCCCTGGAAGCACATCCACACTCCCAGCAGCACAGCTGGTCTGGTCAGATCAGCGTTATCAGGGTTTCAGAAAGATCGGGGGGCCTTACCAGAAGCCCTGAGCATCTGTCCCTGAGGATTTACTTAGTCCTGCTATGAGGATGTGTCTCTGTGCTGCCTACAACCTGGTCAGGCTCCCAGGGAATCTGGCAGGGTGGCTGGAGATGGGAAGGTGTTGGCCTGATCCCTGGGGTGGGGAATTGAAGAGAGGCTTTGCCTACGTATCAAACCAACAGATTCGAGCAGCTTCATGTTCTGCGTTCCAGGCAACTATGCTACGCATCTCTCCATCAGCTTTCTGCAGAAAAAGCTCTGATTGGTGGTGCTTACCAATTTCCATGGTGTAAATACTCCCAATTCCAAGCTTCCAATGCAGAGTCACTAAACATGGAGTCGGGGAGAGGCTGCAGTAGCATTATATCGATTTGCACCATACATATACGACAGATATAGATAACCTCAAGAGCATGGATAACAATGTAGGAAATAATTAGTAAGTGGTGGGTTTTGAGTACTTACCTCCTCTGTTTTAAATAATTTATTTGTTGCTTTATACAACCTAATTTTTTACAGACAACTGTGCTGGGCATCTCTCCAAGATACCAGTTCCCGAATGCCACTGCACAGCCAGGTACCCTCTAGGGAAAACTCATTCGTGAGAACAAGAGCTTGCCAAGCAGACAGGGAGCAACATGCTGAATGATTTGACATCACAAAGCAGCCCTAACTAGGACTGCTGAGACAGACTTTGCCACAAATTGAAATTTTCAGCAATATCTTTGTAACCTTGGAGTTGATAAAGGAGAAATTTCTTAAGCAAGATATTTTTTAAAACTCAAAGAGAACATTAAAAGATTTGTAAATTGGGCTTTGTTAATATTAAGAACATCTGTTCATCACAAGACACCACTGATAGAATATAAAGGTAACTCCCAGGCTGAGAGAAAAAATTTGTGATACATAAAACTGACAAGAGCTCATAGCCAGAATAGATTAAAACTGTACATGAGTAGAAAAAGTCAGATGAGCCAAATGAAAACTGGCTGAAGACTTGAACAGGCACTTCATGAAAGAGGATGTCCAAATGGCCCAGCTGGCCTGAGGAAAGGAATGCAGCACTATCAGCTTTAGGGAAATCAGAGCTAAAAGCCACAGTGAGTTGGTACAACACATCCACAAGACTGAGTAAGACAGGATGACAAGTGTTGGTGAGGATATAGAGCAACCGAAACTCACGGGACTGTACACTACTACCTCTCTGGAAAACAGTTCGGCAGCACCACTAAGGCTGAACCTTCACCCAGCAGTTTCCAGCAGTGAGCACATTTATCCACCCAAGGACGTGTACTAGTATGCTCCTTACTGCTTTAATCAAAGTAGCACCAAACGAGACAACGCAAATGGCCATGAGTAGTAAGCTAGAGTAGATTCACACCATGGAATACCATGCAGCTGTGAGGACACCAGTGACCCCCACACATGAAACGAGGTGCCACACAGCACATACCGCAGGAGCAGAGACCAGAGCGGCTAAAACTAACCTGCAGCACAGAAACCAGGATAGTGGTTCCTCTGGGGAGCAGGCAAGAGGTAGGGAAAACACTTTCTAGAATTCAAAGTTTAAAAACCAAAATAGTTTCCCCTGTTGCACTTTGGACTTTTTCTGGTCTGAGGAATCTCCACCTTCCTCACCGCACCCCCTTTCTCCTTTGCCCCCAGCCAGGCAGGAAGTCTTGGGAAAGCCCAGCTAGGAGCCATCCCAGAGTAGCAATTTTATTTTGTTTTCAAGTCAGATTTCCACTAGCAACTGTTTTTCATATCTTTTTAATTTAATTTATTTATCAAGCATTTTCTTAGCTCTTACTATGTACCAACTACTGGTCAAAGTATGTCTTTATTATTAAGGTATTTATTATATTACCTATTCATTCATTCAGCCCATTGGGGACTTAGGGCCTTTTTATTGAGCATTTACTATATGCCATCTAAGTTGTCTATTAATTCTCACATAAGCCCTTATAAGGGGAAATATACATGTTCCCATTACAAATGAGGGGACAAAGGCTTAGAGAGGTTAAGGGACTTGTCCAAAGTCACACAGCTAAATTAGTGTCAGAGCTGAGATTCAAAGCCAAGTCCTGCATTACTCCAAAACACCAGGCTTAGGCATGTCTAGTGACCACCTTGAACCAAATCACCTTTCCAGACTGGTATTAAAATTATGTTTCTGAGGCCCAGTCCAAGCCTAATGAATCAGAATCTCTGGCCCCTTGACTGGCCTGAACAGTAGTCTCCCATGGCAGTTGTTCAGAACCTGATTCCTGGCCCCACAGGGTTCCACAAAGTCAGACTCCCAACCCCACACAAAGTAGGCAAGTAGGGCCTCTGTGGATGGGAGGACACATTACTGCCGGGATAGCTATGCCTCCACACGGTGGGTGCGAGTGTGGGAGGAGAGAGCATCTCTCCCTTCCTTCCCTCTGGTCTCTGGGCAGATGTCAAGCCCCGTTCTCTGGGCAGCACTCCCTGAGCACCCCAGGACTGCTGAACCCTTTGCTCTGCCTTAGTTGCCTTCCTTGCATGTCTGTCTTATATATGGTCTAGAATGAACCATGTGAAATTGGTCTTTCTGTTGGTCAGAATAGTTAAAAATAGGACATTTTATCCAGACCAGTTTGAGCATCCCCCTCTAGCAGAGGGCCAGCTCCAGAAGGGTTGGGGCTGTTCGAGTTGTTCACAGACCCGTCTCCAAAGCCTGGCACACAGTAGGCACTCAGTAACTAAGGGATAAGTGGTGGGGGAACCTGACCACTGCAGGAAGGCGGCGGCCGACACAGAGGCTCGGACGTCCAGCCGTAGGAACCCGCGTACCGCGCAATCTCGGGTGCCTTCCCGGCCGCGGCGGCCAGGCGGGGTGGGGCTCGCCGTCACCCATTTACCAGCCTCGCCCCTCCGACAGGCGCGCTGTTAATGAGATTAGCAATTAAAAAGAGGGCGAGCGGCGGAGGCAGAGGCGCGCGGCCACCTCAGGCCGAGTCGAGGCGGAACAGTGTGCAGGGAGGCCGCGACGCCAGCAGCCGCGCGGCGCCCGAGCGGGGACCCGGCGCGGAGCTTCGGGGCCATGGAGAAGGCGCGGCCGCTGTGGACCAACCCGCTGCAGTTCGTGTTCGCCTGCATCTCGTTCGCGGTGGGCCTGGGCAACGTGTGGCGCTTCCCCTACCTGTGCCAGATGCACGGCGGAGGTGAGTGCGGCCGCGGCGTCCGGGGCCAGCGGCGATACGCCCGACGCGCCGCGGGTGCGCGCTCCAGTGGCCCCGTATTCCAGACCAGTAAACTGAGACTCCGAGAGGGCCCGTGATGTGCACAAAGCTACGGAGCCGGGAATGGGACCCCGGACATCTCGCTCCAAGCCGGAGCTCTTACCCAGAGCCGCGCCCCGGCGCTCTCCGCGACCCTCAGCCCCGTCCCAGGGGCCAGGCGCCCCCGCCCCTGCCCCCACCGCTGCCTAGTCCTCCAGGCAGCCTCAGCGAGAGCGTGGGAGGCGCGGGCGACCCGTGGTCCGCCCTGTGGGAGGACTGGGGGCAACAATCTGGCTGCGAGCCTTAAACCTTAAGTATCAGCCTAAAAAGGGAGCAGGAAATTGCCTGGCGAAACAGAAACTCCTTACACAATTTTCAGGTCAGAAATTTACATTCCCAGCAGCACGGTTTGAAACTCAGGTTAAAGGATCTTGAAGCATTTCTGTAAACTTTTCATAAAAAGTTAGTTTGCGTTTGGAACCACAGATGGCAGGAAAGGAAAATAATTCTATTTATTTTTTTGCTTTTGTTTCTTTTTTTTTTTTTTTTACAAAGTTTTCCTCTGAAACATCGCAGTGCATTCTCTAGGTAGGCGGACCAGCACACGGCCCAGACCCTTCGTGCTGCAGAGAGCAGGGACACCTTCCATGACCATGGCATGCCAAAGGGCCTCTTGTGAAGTCCCGCTGCATTGTGGCAAAAGGGATTGATGTCTTGGTATTTTAAAAACCTTTTTTCTCAATTGTTCCATTTCTAGAACTCTACCTAAAGGATATAATCAGGGTTGTTGACAGAAGGTAGAAAATGGAATGATGGTCTTTTAATAAGAGCAAAACACTGGAAACTTCCTGAGCCCTCAATTAATGGGGATTGGTTCAATAAATTATGGAACATCCATGCAGTGATGCTCTTTGCAGCATTAAGATGGAGTTTTCAAAAAATTTTATGTGAGTATTTTCTCATATCATATATTAAGTGGAAGGAGGGAAAGTCAGATTCAAAGGTTTATAAATGGATGATCTCAATTATGTTTAAACATATAGGGAGAAAAGATAACAAAAATCCACCAGAGTGTATGTTAACAGTTGTTATATCTGGGTGATCTTTCCTTACCTAGTACAATGTGTGTGTGCACTTGTGTGTAATGTCTTCTGTAATCAGCAGGAAAAGGGGGTTTTAATGACAATGAAAGGACAGTGAAAGATGTTAGACCAAGGTATGTGCAAAATATAATCCGTTTAGGACCAACAAGGCTCCTGCCCACGCTCCCACTAGCTTAAAAAACAACCCAAAATCTTGACAAAAGGTTACTCCACAGAGGTTTATTTCTAAGTAGTGAGTTCTTAATTCTCTGATTCTGCAGGACATATATACATGATAATTATGTGAGGGGCTTGTGTTGCCATATGTATAGCAGCTTCATAACTGCCTTTTGAAAGAATTGTTTGTCCAGATGAGATTTCCACGTCATTCTATGCCCAGCACACCTACCCATGGTGGTCCCTTTATCCTGGCTGCATGCTGCCCAGCCTTCATGCCGGGTGGGCCTTGCTGTCACATAGTTATGTAATTCCTTGTTAATAACTACACCATCACCTGAATAGTCTACAGGCGCACCCAGGTAGGTCGGAGTAGTTCTGAACTAGAATGTATTACAAGGAGTTGCAAGAACTGCAAGACCCTTAGGACCCAAGAGAAAGGAAAAAAAAGAAGAAATCTTCAGCCTGGTACAGATTGTACTTAGGCTGGATGGGTGCTTCCCTCTCAGGCGTGTCTACAGAACAAATAAAGACCAAGCAGTTTATCCTGGCACAGTAGGTAAGGCCTTGAGCCCCCAACACCTGCCCCTATTTCCACCTCATTTCCTGCCCCTCATCTTGGGGCAGCCCCAAGTGTTTTGAGCAGCACTGCCTGCCTCCAGACTTTGCAGGTATGTCCTCCCACCAGGCACCAAGCACTGCCTTCTCTCAGTCTGCCTCCTGGCCCTTCGCTGCTCAGCCTGTCAGGCCAAGTGAGGACCTGCTCAGCTGGCTGCACGGCGCCCTAGGGTCTCTCCGTCCCCCAACAGCCCCATCTCTGTGAAGTGGTGGGGCCAGAGGAGGTGCTCCATGAGCATTTGTTGGTCTGTTAGAAAGTCTGCAGGTGCTGTGAAGTGGGGATGTTGGTGGATTCCCAGTGCTTTTCACTGCCCAGTGGTGCCACCTAGTAGTAAGTGATTTATGTGGCCCAAACCCCATGCAGTTTCCAGACCCATCTTAACCTAAAGCTAAAGAGTAAACCAGTCACATCATGAAAGGCGCTCAACAGAGCTGTGACCCACCACCCCCACCCAACAAAGAACTTGTTTATATGCTGCAGAGCCAAGCTGTGCCAAAATACTTCCCAGCATAAGGCGGATTATGGTCTGCACTCCTTTCCAGGCAGCTCTGCCCGTGACTGGAGAGGCTTGTTTCCATCCTGCTTGCCAGCCAAGGCCCAGCACAAGGAATGTTAATTCTGAAGAATACATTCCAGGTTCCAACCACCTTGTACAGCACACCAGCGCAGGAATAAAATAAAAGGCAGTTGAGGGACTGTATATTTCTTGCAAAAGTCAGCAGGTCTTGACGACCATGTCAGAGTCTCAGGCAGTGCTGTTCAGGAAGAAATTGGGATGCAAATGTGCTGCTGAATTATGTGCAGATAATAAACGCACCAGTGATTGATTTTTATACAAACATGTTCAAATCATGGAAGAAACGTGGAACAATAAGAACAGTTGTGCGGTTGGTGGAATATAGGCTTTTTTCTCTACATTTGAATCATAAAGAGGGAGAAATCAGAGGACACTGCACTGCAGTGGGACAGTGACACTCTCAGAACTTATGTCACACTTGCCTTCAAAACCCCTTCTGCTCTCGTCTGGTGCTTAGCAATTCAGCATCTCGAACTCCAGCTCGGTGAGGATCTTGATCAGCTGCAGGTCCCTGGAGCCCACTCCAGGCTTCTGACTCAGAGACCTGAAGGAGGGCAGGACCTGCCTTTCTCACCTGCTCCTCATGATGCGGTGGCTGCAGATCCACGGCCTGCGCTTCAGAGGTGAAGTCAGGGTGGTTCCTGTGCCCCCCTCACCATGCCACCGGCCGCTGGGAGCCAGGCAATGGGGTGCTGGTAAACGTTCCATTCTTCTTTTGGTGGGAAGAGCAGGACCTAACACGCAGCATCTGCTGACTGCTGTAGTGCAGATGCTCTCACCATGGCTGATCTCAGACTACCAGTTTGATGTCTGGACAGTGGGGCGGGGGAGAAGTGTGCACTGCTGGCTCTTGTGAGCTGCTCTGAGCCAGAGTGGCTCTGCCTTAGAGCCACAGCCTTGCAGGCTGGTCCCCAGCCCAGGACCGAGCAACCCCCAGTCCGTCCGTGAACACAGGGGCAGGCAGCACTACCACTGCTCACTTGTACAGTGTGTGAGCACACACACAGGAGCCTGAGATGCAAAGGTTGTGAAGTAACAAACACGTGAAACTCCAAAGTAAGCTCAAGATGCTAGGCCCCAGGCATCAGAAAATATGGTCAGGGAGTCCCTTGAGAGGCCACATCTGCTGCTCATCCTGGGATTTCTAGACTCAGTCCTGGTAACAACCATGCTATTGGGTTCCTAGTATGTATGAGGCACAGTGCAAAACATTCTCCACAACACTCTTGGAGTCAGTCTTGTCACCCCCACTTGGAGATGGGAAACAAGTTCAGAGAAAGAAAGGTGGCTTCTGGAGGAGTCCCTGGGACTCAGCCACTTACGTGTCCAAGCCAGGGCTCTCTCCCCAGCCCCTCCAGTGTCTGTGTTTAATCTGATAAAGGCAGGGCAGGAGAGGCTGCCTCAGAAGTCCAGACCTCCTCCCAGGACCCTGAATCAGAATGGCCATGGCTCCAGGCCCTTCCTCTTGCACTTCTGATGTGACACTCAACCAGGGCCTCGCCCTCACCCGGGAGGGGGCCTGCCCAAGAGCCTTGTGCTTGCAGCGTCTACCTGTAAGAAGCCCATGTTGCTTCTGGGCCAGCTCCTCTCCACCTCACCCTTCCCCAGATGTCTGGTGTCCCCCCTTTGCCAAGGGTACCCATGCCCCTCACCCTGCCCAGGAAACCACCTCCTCCCTACATTAAAGGTGGCTCTTCCTGGGTAACACAGGCTAGGGCCATGCCTCCCTATATGCAGCACAGCGGAGTCTGATGCGTCTCCCACCACCTGGTAATGGAGAGGAAGATCTCCCAGGCAGGATGCAGTGTCCACCTGCCAGTGGGGAAGCCTCCACCTCTTCTGCACATTAGAATCACTGGGATCTTGGAAAACCGTCCCCAGAAACCCTGACTGAGTGGGTCTTAGGTGTGGCCTGAACAGTAGGAGTTTGAAAGGTCCCCAGGGGATCTTACTGTGCACCAGAGAACCACTACCTTATATCCTTTTTCAAACAGAAAAGTGCATAAAAATTATGCAATAAACAATATAAACCTTCTAGGCACTTAATTTCAGTCTTTCAATTAATACTTCTTGAGTATCTGCTGCAAGCCAGGGACTATGCTGAGGGGGGAGTTGAGTGACTGCCCTCAAGAGGTGGGGCCAGGTAAAAGTGTTTCTTGGGCACAGAGGGCACAGAGGGAAAGAGAGCTGTTGAGAGACTACTGAAATATGAAGAGGGAAGGCTAGCTGCTTGAGAGGACCCAGGAAGGCTTCTGGCAGTGGCAACATTCAATCAAGGCCTTGACATGTAAGCTGGAGCTCATCAGGTGGATTTAGGATGAAAACATTACAGGGAGAAGCAACGGCTTGTGCAAAAAGGCACAGGAGGTTGTGCATTGAGGGGAATGGCTGGAAACCCTACCTGGCTGTGATAAGCAGGGTTAGGGGCCAGGGCACCAGCGGGGTAGAAGCCCGAGGTGAAGGACGGTCAGCAGGAATCCAAACTGAAGGGCCTTGAAGAACAGGCTAAGAACATAGATCTTGACTCTGAAGCAAAGCCAGGATTTTAGGCAGGGAGGTGACGTGGTCAGAGCCATGGTTTAAAGAAACTGCCAAGATGGAGGCCAGGAGTGTATTGGGTAGGTGGTGAACTGATGCTGCTGCTGAGGGCAGGGACAGACAGGATGCGGATCTGAAAGTTTTAGACCAAGGGGTCTGCCAAAGTAAGGGGGACTTTCAATTTTCTCATCTATGTATTTGTTTTTTGTTTCCAAAAATTTAACTGTGATTGACTCCAGTTTTTTTAGGAAAGTCAAGATGGGAGGGGACGAATGAGGGAAAGGAGGCAGTAGTGTGGAGTGTTGCAGAGGATAGAATAGTGCTTCTCAAAGTGCGGTCCCTGGACCAGCATCTTCAGCATCACCTGAGAATTTGTGCTCTATGTGCCTTAAATTAAATATACACACATACCCGAAAGGAAAGGTCAGGTTAAAAAGTCCCTGTGTATAATGTGGGGGGGGGGGCACGAGGAGGGCTGTGCAACACAGAAAAGACAAGTAGTGATTCTACAGCATCTTACTACGCTGATGGACAGTGACTATAATGGGGTTTGTGGGGGGGGGGACTTGGTGAAGGGGGGAGTCTAGTAAACATAATGTTCCTCATGTAATTGTAGATTAATGATACCAAAAAAAAAAGTCCCTGTGTGGTTTTTCTAGAGGACAAAAATACATAAAGGAGAGCAAGCATTGGGAACCTGCATAAGGCAAGTAAGCTATGTCTGATTAATTTGTCTCTTTGTGGGTTTCAAAGGAGACAGAGCAAGATGTGATTGCTTGTAGAGAGAAATTTCATACAGAGAAAAATTTCTCTTGTAGTGAGATTCTTGAGATTAGCAAACAGATAAGGTAAGGAACTAGCTCTGATAATTATTAAGATAAGCAGCAACATGCTCTAGAATAATATATTCATGTGTGTTTTGAGATTATAGATGTAGAAAATAGATATGTGTACAAAGAAATAAAATACAAAATCATTCCAAATCCAAGAACTCAGAGATTGTGACTGTTAACACATTTTTTTGCTTTAAAAAAATTAGAACCATATTTATATGTAATTTAATGTCTTGCTTTTTTTAACAACCTATTATAATCATTACAAAAATTATTTAATATTCTTTGAAAATATTAACTCAAAGAGCTCTGTAATATTCCATTTACAGATGTAACATAACTTACCCATTCTCCAATGTGGAACTTTAAATTGCTTACATTTTTACACTACAATAATCCAAATGGTTGTTAACATTTAGTGGAAGAATTTGATCCATTTATATTTATTATCATGCTGCGGTTGCTGGGTGTTTTTCCATCTTGCTCATACTGCCTTGCTATTTTCTCTTTGCTGTTGTTGTTATATACATATTTCCTTTGCTTTTTCCCTCAAGTGATTTTGAATGTATAAATCCTAATTTTTATTCTCTAGGGTTAATTTAAGTTTTTAAACAAAAAGTATAGTTATTTTCTCTAAGTGTCAGTATCAAGAATGGAATGTTATGTAGTAGTATCACTGTATGAAAGTTGAAACTTTCAGCATACTTTTCCTGTTTGCTCCTTTCCTCATCCTCATTTCACTTTCCAATATTTCAGACTCATGATGATGATTTTATTACCACTAATATTATGTGTCTTCTCATTCAAGAATTACACTTTTCATTTGTGTTATTTTATATTGGTATTGACAATGCTATATTCAGAATTAATCCTGTTTCATTTGCTAGTTTACCAATACTTAGTTCTTGTATAACATAACTCCATATTTGAGTTCTTTTGTTTTGATCCCATACTGACTGGCTGCAATTCATCTCCAAGTAACTTTTTCAGGAATAGTAAATAGGTGGTTCACCTTCTAAGCATGTTTGGAAAGATTTTTCCTTTATATCTCACATGAATGAACCACAGTGGGTTTCTATGCAAAACTCTCTACATGCTTTTCCATTCTGTGAAGATTTTTCAGATTTCCAGTTCTGCAAAGGAGAACTCTGTGGTCAGATTTATTTTTTATTAGTTCTTTACTGTCCTATATAACTAGGATATTATATAAATTTATATGATATTATGCAAAATTTTTATCTCAAAAAATTTGCAAGCTCTATGACTGTTTCATCAGTTTCACCTAGGACTGGTATGGCTCCTGACATGAAGGGAAAGTGCCTAATGGAGATCCTTCCCTGTATCCTATGCTGATTACAGCTCCTTATCTGCCACAGGGTTTTTCAGAGGTCTTTCTGGGAAGTACCTACTTTTTATAGATGTTAGCCAGTTTTTTCTTATGAACAGGCTGTCAGATGGGATGCAGGAGAAGGTACAATCCTCAGGGATGGGCTTCCCTGGCCAGAAGTACAGGAATTCACTCTAGCAGAAAAGGCTGCTCTGTCCCTGGGTTCCCCATTTCCTTTCGGGTTGTCTCTCTTCTCCCCCTGCCCCCTTTTCTCTTGGATTCTAGGAGATAACATTAAACTTTCTCACACTGATGGTCAGTCAGGTCCAAGTTGGTCAGCTGCAGATGGGGCTGAATGACCCGTTTTCTGTGGGGAGAATCTTGCAGACTAGGACACTCAGGCTTGTAGTTCCAAGCCTCCAGAGAGCCTACCCACCACTCTGGCTCCCTGACACATCGGACATGGTATCTCAAAAACTAGAAGAAAAGAAATTTTACCTTGGGCTAGTGAGCCCTCTCAATGGCACATGTAAGGAAGTGCCTTGTGGAAGGTGTTACAGTGCCCTTCCAGCTGCCGTGTCTGCAGCATCCTCTCCTCCTTAGTTCTCATTAGAGAGTAAATGTGTGGGCTTGCCAGCCATTCTCCTCATCTCTTCTCTGTGATTTCTATTTCTTTATCCTTTTCCCCTGGGCTACTGGGTAATTTCTCAAGATGGTCTTTTACTTCACTTATTGCCTCCATTGGCTTTAAATTCAACCATCATATCTTTTTCATATTCATAGAATCTTCTTTCTTTTAAAATTGCCCTTTCTTCATCATTGCCTGATGCTCATCCACAAACACAGTGTCCTCTGAGCACTTAGAGACCAGATACTAGAAATGTGCTACAAGTTTCCTGTTTTCTCACAGCAAATCTACTTCAGAGAAAGACATTGCTCTGATACTTAAGAGTGGTCCTTTTTTTTTTGGTCTACTGTGTGATATAGGTCCCGACTGCTCATCCCTTCCGTGGGAGGTGCAGGCTGCTGTAGACTTGCCCAATATACATCTTACCTAATACAAACACAAAATAAAGTGAAAGTTTAAAGGAAATTTATATGAAAAAGATTTTAAACACACAGTTTTTAGCAACATGATGAACTTTGCCAGACCTCTCTGTCATTTTTCTTTGGCAATAGCTTCAGGACCCACCTACCCAGGTAGAAGAAACATGGCAGAACCATTTGTCATCAGGAAGTCATTCAACAAACACTTATTGGTCACCTACTCCATGCCAGGCCCTGTGTTAGGAGCTGGAAATTCAACTGTGAGCCAAGCTGACCTTATCCCTGCCCTCAGGAGCTGTTCAGGAAATTTGGGTTGGGCAGAGCAGTAGACACTCAGATACTCAGGGGCTATGTGAGACCAGAGAGAGAGAGACCCCCTCTTAGCTTCAGGCAATCTGGAGAGGCCCCTGAGTGTGTGTGGAAGTTCCAGCGAGACGTGAAGGATTCCTTTCTGCATTCAAGAAATATTCCCTGTGCTCTGCTCTCTGCCTAGCAATGTTCTGAGCAGACCGGGGAGCAGAGGCACCCATGCCGGGGGCACAGACCCCAAGCAAACAACTGGAAGTGCAGCACAGTTTCACATGGCGTCCTCCCATGCTCTGAAGCCAAGTCCCGCAGGGCAGCAGGCAGAGGACTCCATGGTGTGGAGGCTGTTTTCACTAAGACGGACCGGATGGCCACTCTGGGAGGCCAGGTCTGGTGCAGAACTGAGAGAAGGGAGGAGGCGCTCCCAGGAAGGGAACAGCAAGGGCCATGGTGCAGAGGCCGGACCCGCAGGGGCCATGAGGCACGGGGACGGAGGGGGGCGGTCAGCTGGGAGAGGGCGACCGGCGCCTTCTCCACAGAGCCCCGGAGGCACAGCAGAGAGTGAGGAGGTCATTCCAGGCCTAAGGAGAAGCAAGGAGCGCCTGGCCGGGCAGGGCGGGGTGGGGGTGGTGAGGGGCGGGGCGGACAGGGAGACAGGACCTAAGAATGAACCGCGGGGCACCAGCTGCTGGGCTGCCTCAAGAACAGCCCAGCGGGGGTGTGGTCGAGATGGGACGGCAGGTGATGAGTGAGAATCACCAGGCTGAGGATGGGCTTTTATGTACTCGGCACGACTCTGTGCCACCCAGGTAAGGCGCCCTTGCCCACAGGGCTAGGCCATCCTCACCAGGTGGGGTAGGGGCTCCATTTGTTTCTGCCACTCTAAAAGTGACAGACCACTGAAAGCTAAGGACTTCGAAGGAATGATGGCATCAGAAAATCACCATTCGGCAACCAACCCAGTAATAATTGTTTCAGTCAAGACTCATCATGGATGCTAAAACTAGCAGGCAAAGGTCTGATGAGAAATGGGATAGTTACCTCATCTTCAATACCTCCCTCAAAGGTACCTAATAATTTCAAAGGGGAAAATAGTAACTTTTAGCTGAGACACCTGGGAGGCCGCACCTTAGCCCCGTGAGCACTGTGAGCACGGCCAACGGTGGGGCAAACCGACATCATGTACCTCTGGACAAAGATTCAACGGCTTTGATGTTCCTGCCAAAGCCCCAAATGAGGGGCGGTCACACAACAGCAGGCCAGGATGCTCCGACGTGGCAGTCATGCGAGGCAAAGCAAGTGTAAGGCGCTGTCCCAGACCAGCCGTGTGCCCCGAGCCGTGGGGATCGGCTGCCGCCATGGCCGGGAGCTGGACCTGAGACCAGGAAAAGAAAATGAGTGCAACAATTGGTAATAAAAGTACAGTAAGATGTGTAGATAAACTAATAGTACTGTATCCGTGTTTATACACTGAAGTACTGAGAGGTAAAAAGAAAAAAAACTGGTGGCAAAGACAATTCTTTCTCACAGTTCTGTGGGTGGCTGCGCACTTCTCCACTGGTTCCAGCAGACCCGGCTCGTGTGTGGCTGCGTTGCTGGCAGGTCACCTGGCTGGAAGGTGCCTCGTGCTGGCAGTGGGCACTGAGCTGGCTGGGCCCTTGGTTCTCCTCCACGTGGCCTCTAACCCTCAGGTAGCCTGGACCAGCTTCCATATGTGGTGGTCGCGGGGTCACATCCAAGATGATGAAGACACAGCCACGAGGTGTCCCGAGGCCCGGGTTCTGGATCAACCATGGCGTCCTTTCCTCATGTCCTGCCAGATCAGCCATGTCCCAGAGCCAGCCCGGATCGGCAGGTGGATTCATGGACCCTGCCTCATAACATGAGCAGCCACAAAGTATGTTTGGCCATATTTAATCTCCCACAGTGTGACCCATCAAGATACATGGAGCACACTCACCCCTTATCAGGCCCCTGTCCCCCTCCCCCTGGTGCCAGGACCACCTCATACAGAGCCTGCATCAGAATTTTTACATAAAAGGAGCATGGGGAACAATCCATGGGTAAGAGAGTTGATTAGTGGACTTGTTTCCAAAGTGATCATAGAACAAATTTTCTTCTCCTGAGATACATTTACATGTAGAAAAATTCACATTTTTTGGTATACAATTCTATAGATCGTGACAGATGTATGCAGCTGTCATGCCCCTCAGGGTCAGCCACTCCCCATTCCCAGCCCCCTGCAAGCGCAGATCTGTTTTCTATCCCTATAGTTTTGCCATTTCCAGAATGTCACACAAATCAAATCATACTGTATATAGGCTTTTGCACCTTTCACTTAGCCTAATGCTTTTGACATTCTCCCCTGTTGTTGCATGAATCAGTAGTTCCCTTTTATTGGCTGAGTGGTATTCCACTATATGGATATAGCAGGGTTATCCATTCACCCATTGGAAAACAACTGGGTTGTTCCCAGGTTTTGACAGTTATGAATAAAGCTGCTCTAAACATTCATGTACAGGTTTTTGTGTGAACATAATTTTCATTTCTTTAGAGTAAATAGCTGAAAAATTGCTGGGCCATAAAGCAAGCATATGCTTGCTTAACTTTATAAGAAACTGCCACACAGCTTTCCAGACGGGCCACACCATTTTACATTTCCATTAGCAATGTCTGGGAGTTCCTCTAAATCCTCATCTGCACTTGGTATTGTCAGTGTTTCATATTTTAGCCATTCTAATAGATGTGTAGTGGCATCTCATTGTGATTTGAATTTGCATTTTCTTAATGAACATTGATGTTGAGCATCTTTTCATGTGCTAATTTGCCATTCACATATTTTCTTTGGTGAAATATCTGTTCAAAAAATTTTTTGAACCTTTTTTGAATGGGTTCTTTGTTTTCTCATTATTGAGTTTTGAGAACCCTTTATATATTCTAAATACAAAGTCTTTATCAAATGCAAATATTTCCTCCCAATCTGAAGCTTGTCTTCTTATTCTCCAAATGGTGTATTTCACAGAGCACAATTTTGAAATGAAGTCAATTTATCAGTATTTCCTTTCACAGATAATGCTTTTGAAAAGAAATCTTTGCCTAACCTGAGGTCAGAATGATTTTCTCCTGTGTTTTCTTCTAGAAGTTTAGTAGTTTTGAGTTGTACATATAGGTCTATGATCCACTTTGAAATTTATTTTTTAATGTGAGATACAGATTCGGGTTCATTTTTTCTGTACATGGATATTCAATTGTTCTAGCACCATTTGCAGAGAAAATAATTGCAGAGGAAATTCACTGGGATTGTGCACCTGGATGGTTGAGGGCAGGAGTAGTAAAAAATAACTGATGGGCAGGACTAAAGAACCCCTGCTCCCAGCTAGGCACCAGACCTTAGATTTCCAGCCTTCCCATGGGCAGGCCAGGCCCAGTCAAAGAGAAAAGCCTTCCGTGGGCCTTGCCAGGCCTTGTGTAGTTACTGTTTAACACCGAGGTGAAAATGAGCTTTTCTTGTAACTTAGGGTTTGCTGTTTCTCCAAGTAGGTTTTGCTAACACAACCTTTATGTTAGATATATGGTGGGTAGGAGCCCCTGAAGGCCTCTTGGCTTCTTGCTACTGAGAAGAACCTGAAAAGATACTGGAACACATTTCTGCAGGACAGGAAGGGAACAGGGCCTGGAAGAGCCTTCAAAGCAGAGTCCAGAGGGCAGGATTTGCTGTGGGCATGGATATGAGCAGGGAGGACCAAGCGGGGACTACAGAGGCCTGGTGGCAGGGCCCGCTCTCCTGTGCACACGGCTGGTGCTCTCTCGCCGCGGTGAGATGGCACACAGAGCCTCTGCTTGGTCTCCAGTGCCAGCCATTCCACTTCTGGGATTTCTATCCCAAGGAAAGAACCAATCGCATGGACCAGGTTTTGTCCCAGTTTTGTTGAGGATTGCAGGAAACTGGCAACAGCTGCAGTGAATTCAGGGCTCCTTTGCTAGAGAAATGTTGTGCAGCCACTTAAGGGTGATGCTGGGGTATCTGGTGTGGTCAGGAGGAGCCTGTGAGACCCCGTTGGTGATGAACAGTGGTTACGGGACAGACACTGGAGGTCTTCTGTAAATACTGCATGCTCATGTAAGCGTATATACTTTGTTGCTCACCTTCACTATTTCAGAGTCACTTCTTTCTATAACCAGCCCTTAATCCCCACAGCTATAGTGTCAGAGTTTATTCTAATCAGAAGTCCTGCCCTCTTCTCCCACTGGACCTTTTTTCAGGTCCACTGCCAAGGAGCCAGGGATGGCCAAGGGGTTTCAGAGGAGGAGGGGTGGGGCCCACAGGAGGAGCTGGGGATCAGCTGTCTGTGGGCAGAGGCAGTGGGACGCCACACTCAGGCCCACTGTGTCTGTGCCATGTCTGGCAGTGGGATCGGGGGTGGGGGGCGCCCATGGCTCCATTCACACGCCCTGGCTCCCTAGCATCACGCAGGGCACTTGTCTGCAAATGGCTCCTTGGGAACCAGTAGGTCCAAAATTTGTATTAGTCATAGTACACTTTATTAAAATGAAGTTTCAGGCTGAAGGCCACTATATAAAGCAGATACACGTACAGCAGAGGTGCTCTATAAAAGGAGGTGGTGGCCTGGGCTCTGTCTACTGGGGGCCTTCTTGCCTCCCAACACATAAATATCAAGCCCCTACCTCCTCTCTGAAGATAAAAAGGGAATCTCTGGCCCTGGGCAATTATGAGTTGCTGGAATTCCTCTGCCCAGGTGATCCCTCAAGGGCAGTGGGAGGGCTGCTAACGTCCCATCCCTCCCACACAAGCTTAGCGCCTGGCTTAAAGGAAGTGCTTAGTAAAATGACTAAACACACCACCTCCCTGTGGGCCGCCATCAGGACTGACCAAAGACCCCAGCCAGGAGTGCAGAGGTGGGCTGCCAGACGGATGGATTCAGGGGTGGTGCTCAAAACGTGCGACAACACAGTGGTCCTGGCTCGGGTCAACCAGTAGAATATGGAATGAGGGTTTCTGGCAGGAGGGCTGGGGCAGTTGAGGCTTTAAGAAGGCACTCAAGGGGCTTGGGACAGTGGCGATTTATCGCCCAGGATGGAAGTATTTAAAAATTTTAACTGACATGGCTGCATGTCAGCCGTGGGCAGATGGACAAACAGGTGGATGGATAAATTGGAAGATGAGAGGATGGAAGGATGGAAGGAAGAAAATGGACACATGGATGAGAGGAGTGGCAGAAAGGGTGGAAAGGTGCAAGAGCATGAGGGCAGAAGGATGAAGGATCAGTAGGAAGCTGGGAGCACGCGTGGGTGGAAAGGCAGGAGGCTGAATGGACAGGTGGACAGACAGAAGGAAGAGGCAGGCTGGAGGGAAGGGTGTTTGCACAGCGGCGGGTGGGCTGCCGACTAAAGCCCACCAGCGATGTCTGGCCTCAGCTCTGGACTCCCACAGGCAGTTTCCTGGTGCCCTACGTCGTCATGCTCGTCGTGGAGGGGATGCCACTCCTGTACCTGGAGCTGGCGGTGGGCCAGCACATGCGGCGGGGCAGCGTCGGGGCCTGGACGGCCATCAGCCCCTACCTCAGCGGTGTTGGTAAGCGGGTGCTCTCCCATCCCCCCCTGCGTCGAGACCCCCATTCTGTACCCCAGGCAGCAGGCGCATGGGTGGGAGCCCCCGGCCAAGCTGCTGGAGCGAGGGGCAAGCACGAGGCCGCAGAGGGAGCCCTTGAACTGGGAGCACTGACAGCCCAGAAGGCGGTGCCCCAGGCGGGGGGCTGAGGGGGGCTGCTCTCCCGCCCACAGGACAGTGAGAGAGCGAGGAGCACACCCCCTGGGGGACGGATACCCCACCACTTCTCTGGACTTCAGTTTGCTCATCTAAAGAAGGGAATAGCCACCAAACAAAAGAGCTGTAACAAAGGAGTCAGTGTCCCGAGCTTGAGGAACTCATGTCACTGCTCCCTGCTGACTGTGAATGAGAACACCTACTGTGTGCCAGGTGCTAGCCTGGGTAATACCCATGTGTGAGCTCCTTACGGCACCCCACAGCGCTGAGAGGCTGTGGGCTGCTAGGAGGTGGGATTGGAGAGCAAGAGGCACTGCTACACCCCGCCTCCCTCGAGTTCCAGAGAAGCCAGTGTCCCAGGCCTGCCTCTCCTGATCATTAGCCTGCCCTGCACAGCCCTCAGGTGCCAGGGCTGCCTCTGCCAAGCAGGAGGACCTTTGGCCAGCAGCAGCCAGTCAGTTCTGCTCCCCTTCCCACCCCGGGACAGGGAGGCCCGGAGGAGAGCAAAGCTGTGCTGCAGGGACCAGGAGGACATGACCTTGTATGTGACTTTGTCTCACATGGAAATAAAGGTGTCCAGGGGCCTCACAAATCATCTCCAGACCTGAACGGCCTCCTCATCTTGAGTGGCTATTAATTTGTAACACAGAGGTTTGTGGTTTTACGATCTGCCCAAGTAATCCGTCACAGAGGGCCTCTCCAACGCAGCATTTGCTGTGCCATCGGAAAGATACCAGACGCCTGTGCCATCTGGTGGGCGGGATGGGGGCGGTGAATGTTTAACACCCAGCGTGAGGTAGGAGAAGGCCTGGCCGTAGCACTTACTGATACCAGTGGTGTCGATATGCCCATCTTGGCCAATTTCCAACGACTAAGGCGATGTCTCAGCATGTGGGATTGGGAGGGGCGCCCGCAGCAGCTCCGGAGCACCACTGGCTGCCAGCCCTTTCTCCGCCCTGGGTGCCCCCCACTCGGGTTCCCTGCAGGCCTGCCCAGCTCGGGGGACTCCCACCCCTCCACTCCTGACACATCCTCACATCCCTGCTCCCTGCCACACAAGACAGGGTTTGGCACAAGACCCCCCTTCAGGGAGGCCAAGGAGGGAGCAACTGTGATGTCATGTCCTTGGCGGTGACAAAGTGCCTCTAACGCTGGGTTGAGTCCAGTTCTGCCACTTGATGACTGGCTGGCCTTGGGCAAGCTCTTCAGGGTTGTCCCCTGTGAAGTGCAGATCATCATGCTGTGATGCCCCAAAGCACGTAAATACTTGGCACAGCACCTGGCACTTAGATCTCCAGAAGATGGGGAGGAAGGCTGGGGGAGGAGACTGACCCTGGGAGAGAGCTCACAGGCGCCTGGTCCCATTGGCCCTCTCACTAACCCGCTGAAGGAGGTCTTGCCATCGCAGGGAGCCCCCAGAGGCGGGTCCTGGGGGTGCATCTGGGGTGGGGCCACCACTGCCTGTCCAGGTGGGTGGGGACGAGAGGGTCCTCAGCACCCCCTGCTTCCCTGCAGGTGTCGCTAGCGTGGTGGTCTCCTTCTTTCTCTCCATGTACTACAACATCATCAATGCCTGGGCCTTCTGGTACCTCTTCCACTCCTTCCAGGTGAGCGAGCCCACGCCAGAGCAAGAGCAGCCATGTGAAGGGGAGGGGAGGGCAGGGCTGCCCCCTGGAATGGGGTGGAGGCTGGGCGGCAGCCTCAGGGGGAGCCAGGAAGCGGTGTGAGGACGCGGGGGGGTGGGGGTGGGGGCCAGCACTGGGAACCAAGCAGAGGGCTGCTGACCCTGGGATCCATGGAGCCCTGCAATCATGTGTGTGCGTGTCTAGGAGTAGGTGCCTGGCTTTAATCAAGTGCTCTCTGAACCATGTGACCCCCAAAATATTAAGCACCTGTGCAGTGGGCCCAGGGAAAGTCTGTGGAGAGAGCCAGTGGGGAAGGGTTCTACCAGCCCCGCAAGGCAGTAACAGCCCGCCTCCTCCCCTGCACCCCCCTGCCCACCTTCCCAGCCTGGGCACTTGTCCCTCCAGCTTTCTGACTCCAGGCCCAGCCCCTCTTTTCCCTGTAGACCAAAGTTCCCCTGGAAGGACCATCATCACCCCAGTAACACAATAGGGGCTAGTCCCGAAGATAAACATTTTAAACATGCATTTCTGCTCATAAGCACAACTGACTCTCATTGTAGAAAATATGGAAGGGACTTAAAGTTGTACAGAAGAAAGACCCCTAATTCTTCACTGAGACGTGGTCTTTGCATCCAAGCCAAGGGGACTTCCCTTCTGCAGCCCCTGTTCATTTCTCTCCCCCAAAGCCTTCCTTTCACTCTCAGGGACCCCACTCACCACTGTCCCCCTTGCCTTACAGCAGCTCCTTCTGTCTCAGACTCTTCCCAGATGGGAAAGGAGTGGGTGGAGACAGGAGCTAACGAGGCAGACGCCTCACCCTCTGCCACAGAGCCAGGCCCTCACAGGGTGGACCCTGTCCCCAAGGCCCAGAAGCAGGGCGGGCTGGCCATGGCCTGCGGTCTAGCCTCCAGCTGGTGGGGCATTCTCTGGAGGGCTTGGGAACAGCCTTGAATCTTTGGATCCCCAAGGAATGCTTGGGTAAATGACCTCAATAATCAGGACTTGGCATCTACACTCAGAAAGTACTACATCCACACCCTATTCTCACTTCCCAATCAGCCCTACCCAGGACATCCCATTGGCAAATGCCCTGTGTATGTCCCTGACTGATGGGAAGGCCTCTCTGCCCTGCAGCCCCTAATCCTCTACCTGGACCAGCCTAGAGTTCCATGAACACTGGCCACAGCCCTGCCTCTCCCCAGCTTGCTATGTAGAAACAGGGCAGCTCCTTTTCCTCTCCAGCCTGAAGACCATCTCCCCTCCTCTGTTTAGGGCTGTCAGTGATGGATGGACAGGTTGTGCACTGCACAACAGCTCTCCCTCTAAGGGGTTGTCATACATGCTGCAGGCATTATAGATCTGTATACATATGAAGGCAGTTTTCCAAAGGTGGAAGCAGCATGTCTTGTTCTAACAAAATCAGAATGATTTCACCAACTTTTGAAGGTGAAAATAAAGTGTCTCAAGAAAAGGCACACTTTTTTTCTGCCTTTCAGAAATGTGATTCCTGAAAATCACTTGACCATGCACTCCATCCTTCACAGGTGTATGGACTTCTCCCCTAGCCCCTCTGCTTTGGAGCCCTTCTCCGTGGGCACATAATAATGGTAGTAACAGCAGCTGGCTTTCACTTGCACTTGCTTGGGGCCAGGTAGAATCCCAGCACTTGGAAGTATCCATGTATGTGATCGTCACTGTAACCTAATTTGCTGAGTGCACTGAGCCCCTGAGGCAGAGGGGAGCTGCTTAGCAGGGAGAGTGACACAAGCAGTCAGGCCGCAGGGCCTGTGCCCTTGTCCATCCATCCACTACTGGGGTGGGAGGGCTCCAGCCTCCTGATGGGACCTCCCCAGCAGGAGCACCAGGGACTGTTTCAAATGCAGATGCAGGACAAGAGCCTGACCCACCGATTCCCAGGGGGAGAGGCTGGGGGCTGGGAACAGCCAGTTTCACAAGTTCTTACATGCTCTAAGGCTTCTCCACCCTGGCTGTGCCCTGGAATCAACTGGGGGAGCCTTTAAAACTGTTCTCAAGCCCCTCTGTGCTCCCAACAAAGCCTGTGATGCCCAGTCAGCCTTCGAGTGCTCCAGCCGCTGCCCTTTGGGGCCCAGTGCGCTTCTCTTCCAAGAGCCTCCTATCAGGGCCACTGCCTGTCCTCTCCACCCAGCCCTTATCTCTCTGGGTAATGCTTGTCTTGATCCCAAAGGATCCCCTGCCCTGGTCGGTCTGCCCGCTGAACAGCAACCGCACGGGCTATGAGGAGGAGTGTGAGAAGGCCTCGTCCACGCAGTACTTCTGGTTCAGGAAGACCCTCAACATCTCACCATCCATCCAGGAGAATGGGGGCATGCGGTGGGAGCCGGCACTGTGCCTCGTCCTGGCCTGGCTCGTGGTGTACCTGTGCATCCTGCGGGGCACCGAGTCAACCGGCAAGGTGGGACGGCCCAGCATGGGGCAGAGCAATGGGCGGCAGGAGGGCCTGCAGCGCCTCCCTGGGCAATGCCAAGGGGATGCCTTCTGCAGTCGAGGGGCAGACGCTGTGCTGAGGAGGGCACCAACAGCATTGCTGGCAAAGACCACCCGCTGAGCAGTTGTAAAGATGGACAGGGCCTAAATATTGAAAAGAGGACTTTCCCACTATCTAAAAAGATGAGCCTTTCTGTGCCAACCTGTCCCAAATTCATATGACCCAGGTAGTACCCGGAAAGTAGACAGTGAGTGTCCCCTCTTTAAATGATTGCAAATGTTCCCCAAGACACGGTAAACCCTGGCTTTCAGACTTAGCTGCACATTGATATTACCTGGAGAGCTTTTAAAACTGGCGTCTCTATCCTACCCCCAAAGGTTCCGGAGTAATCAGGGTGAGGTTCAGCCTGAGCACTGGAATGTTAAGAGATCCCCCCGGTGATTCTAATGTGCAGCAGATTTTGAGAATCTGTGTACTAAACTGCTTTCAGTGACCCTACAGAGCTGGCAGGCCTGATTTTTAGACCTTTTCTCTTTGGTTGCAGCCCAGGTTTATACTCCTGGTGAGGCTGAGGTGTTCCTTTAACTCTGAGCTCCCTGTAGAAAGTTTCCTTGGAGTTCTCCCATCACCTGCCATCTTTCCCCAGCTGCAGCAGGTGCCCTTGCCCCTGCCTCACATTCAGTCACTCCTGAGGCAGATTTGCCACGCTTGGCCATAGAAATTGTTTCAGTCTTGCAACAGCCCTTCGGAGTAGATTTAATTATTCCTCTCACCTGAGGCCTAGAGAGTAAAGCCACCACCCCAAGGGTACCAACCAGTGAAAGCAGAGCCAGGGCAGACCCAGCTTTGTTCCAGACTCCCCATCGCATTGGTTTAATGAGGCACCTCTTGTTTGCTGTCGCCACACCTTCTGTGACTTAGTCAATCCCAGCTAGCTTCTCCCTTCTGAAGGCCCTGCGAGTCCACCTGTCCGCACCCCTCAACCTAAGCAGCCTCCTCTGGCCCACCATGTTTTTCTTGAAGCATCAGGACCAGAGTTGCCCACAGTAGTAGGAACCCCGTGCCAACCCCAGTCCCATGCCTGGGAAGAACATTTTCTTGTGGTTTCCGAAGACCTGTGGCAGCACGCATCCTGGCCCCAAAGCACCACACCCCTGGCCAAATGGGGGGACTAGTGAATCTTCCCTGGGAAGGCTTAGAGCCTGAAGCGACTCACTCTATCCCATCTTGAAGCTTGGCCTGATAGTTTAGCCTCATAAAAAATGTTTTTGCAATTTGTCTTTGCCAGATTATTATGAACATGGTCCAAAGATCTAAGGGCAACATCTGCAATCTGGGGATTTAATCAGGCCGCCTCTTTATCAGGCCATTTAGAAATGTGTTAAATGAAGTCATGCCATACTATGAGGACTTATTTATTCTCACTTATCTATGTCCTTTGCTTAAGCCATAGCCCTCTCCCTGAGAAGTGCCCTACGACTCTATTTATGGGGATTAATTTTGCTAAAAACTGTGTGCCATTTTCTGGTCGCCTCTGTTGCAATCTCCTTTTGTCCTCCAAGAGTTTTTGTAGGTTGGTTAGAAATGGTTTTTCCTGAGAGTTTAGGCTCGATCACGTGCCCAGCAACACTGCCAGCTTCCCAGATGGGGGAGAAGCCCCCGGAGAAAAGTGTTCACCCAAGGGAAGGAGAGAAATCCCCAGGGCTTGCCTGGCATGCCCCCTCAGTGCCTGGTCATGGACACTGGTCCTCAACCCCCTGTTGTCCCTTGATGTCCTTCAGCTCCTGGCCTGGTGTCTGCCTCTCTTCATTCACCCATCTTCACCTCATGCTGGGTTCATTTTCTTATGATCTCCAGTGGATTTATTACTCTTCTCAAGTGACAATGACCTCAGCTAAGGGTAAATGAGAGAAGACACACCCACTCCACCTGCAGGCCACCGGGTGACGGGGCCGGGCACCCCTCAGATGGCCCTGGGCACTCCCAGGTAGATGGCACTGCACCTCTGAGGGAGGGAGGGCCAGGTGCACTTCCAACTCAGCTGGGCCTGGGCTATCAGCTCCGTTTCCCATGGGAGGACCCAAACTTCAAGGGAGCTGCTTTCACAAACATGAATCTTGCAAATTAATTCTTTGCTTTATATAAGAGGCACTACTATACATATGAGTTTATAGAGAAAATTCCAGACCTGGATGGGCACGTGTGTGCTTTAAGGTCTTTATTTTTTTTTTTTATTTATTTTTTTTTTTTAGATTATCTTTTTTTTTTTTTTTTTTTTTGAGAGGGCATCTCTCATATTTATTGATCAAATGGTTGTTAACAACAATAAAATTCAGTATAGGGGGGGTCAATGCTCAATGTACAATCATTAATCCATCTCAAGCCTAATTCTCGTCAGTCTCCAATCTTCTGAAGCATAACGAACAAGTTCTTACATGGTGAACGAATTCTTACAGAGTGAATAAATTCTTACATGGTGAACAGTACAAGGGCATTCATCACAGAAACTTTCGGTTTTGATCATGCAATATGACCTATAAACCATCAGGTCAAATATGAATATTCATTTGATTTTTGTACTTGATTTATATGTTGATCCCACATTTCTCCTATTATTATTATTATTTTTATTTTTAATAAAATGCTGAAGTGGTAGGTAGATGCAAGATAAAGGTAGAAAACATAGTTTAGTGCTGTAAGAAGGCAAATGTAGATGATCAGATGATCAGGTGTGTGCCTATGGACTAAGTATTAATCCAGGCTAGACAAGGGCAGCAAGACATCCACGGATGCAGAAGATTTCTCTCAAAGCAGGGGGGGTGAGGTTCTGAGCCTCACCTCTGTTGATCCCCAAATTCTCACCTGATGGCCCCCCTGCGACTGTGCCTGTCTTAGGTTGTTCCTCCCTTGAGGAATCTTACCCGTCTCTGGCTAACCAGTCATCTTCCGGGGCCATACAGGGAAATGTAAAGTTGGTAAGTGAGAGAGAAGCCATATTGTTTGCAAAGGTTAGCTTTTTACTTCTTTGCAGATTTATGCCCTGTGGCTTCTATGCCCAGCACTTGTCTCGAGGTATCTTTACCACCTGGAGGAATTATGATACTCGGTAAATTCGATATGAGGCACGAATTCTATTTAAGGTTTGTAATTAGGAAGGAAGAAGAAAAGCTATAGATGTAGCATATGAAGGAAACTTGGGAGGATTGATTATTTCTTTGACATATCTTCTTGTATAGTACCTTAAGTATGTATAGGTTTTAAACTACTAACTAATTTGCACACACATATTAACATAATAGGAATACGGTGACATAAACAAAGCAAATCTATAATTACCAGCCATCTCCAGTGAAGCCAAGAAAACCATTTAGGCACCCTAGGCATTTGTGAAAATTTATCTATGATATGATGGATATTTTCCAACTGTACTTGAACCATCAGACAAATTAAAGCAGCCCATTTCTGGGATCTGTTCACATCCCATATGTTCTTTTAACCATAGATAGTCTATAGTCATGAGATTTTGGGGTGCTACAACTTGCACCCCTCCCAACTCCTGGTTGAGTTCCAACAGTACAGATCCAGTCAAATTCGTTGTCTCACTGTATGCACATGCCAGCCTAGACATCTCCCTCCTCCTTCTTATGGCAAGTCCAGGAGACGGTGGGCTGGATGCAGCCACAACCGCAGCATCGTCCGGATCCCTGTGGAGGCTTTTTGATGATCATCCCCCGGCACGAGTCCTCCAGAGAGTGCTGATGCCGGAAGCTCCTCCTCATATCGTATCTTAGTTCATTTTCTGGGTATCCAAGCTAGGCCTTGATCTTCTGCATAGAAACAAACAGACCCTTTGCCCACACTTTGACATGCCCTCTATACCACTGTGCAGAACTCATTGGAGGTCAGCACACAGTAACTGCTTTTTTTTTTTTTTTTTAATTAAGAGAAAGGAATATTATCAGAAAAGAGTACCTCCATAGCTGATCATCTGACACCCTTTAAGTGATCAACATTAAGGATATTTAAAGCATGCGTTGATCTTTGATTTACCAATAGTTTTATCCTGTTAAGGAGTAATCCCCCTTTTCTTTCTTTCTTTCTTTTTTTTTTTTAAATTTTTAATCTACACTTACCTGAAGAATACTATGTTTACTATGCTCTCCGCTATATCAGGTCCCCCCTAACAACCACATTACGGTTACTGTCCATCAGCTTAGCAAAATGTGGTAGAGTCACTACTTGTCCTCTCTGTGTTGTGCAGCCCACCCTCCCCTTTCTCCCTCCCCCCCATGCATGCTAATCTTAATACCCCTCTTCTTCTTCCCCCCCCTTATCCCTCCCTGCCCACCCATCCTCCCCAGTTCCTTTCCCTTTGGTACCTGTTAGTCCATTTTTGGGTTCTGTAATTCTTCTGCTGTTTTGTTCCTTCAGTTTTTCCTTTGTTCCTATACTCCTCAGATGAGTGAAATCATTTGGTATTTCTCTTTCTCCGCTTGGCTTATTTCACTGAGCATAATACTCTCCAGCTCCATCCATGTTGCTGCAAATGGTTGGATTTTTCCACTTCTTATGGCTGAGTAGTATTCCATTGTGTATATGTACCACATCTTCTTTATCCATTCATCTACCGATGGACATTTAGGTTGCTTCCAATTCTTGGCTATTGTAAATAGTGCTGCGATAAACATAGGAGTGCATCTGTCTTTCTCAAACTTGATTGCTGCGTTCTTAGGGTAAATTCCTAGGAGTGGAATTCCTGGGTCAAATGGTAGGTCCGTTTTGAGCATTTTGATGCACCTCCATACTGCTTTCCACAATGGTTGAACTAATTTACATTCCCACCAGCAGTGTAGGAGGGTTCCCCTTTCTCCACAGCCTCGCCAACATTTGTTGTTGTTTGTCTTTTGGATGGCAGCTATCCTTACTGGTGTGAGGTGATACCTCATTGTAGTTTTAATTTGCATTTCTCTGATAATTAGCGATGTGGAGCATCTTTTCATGTGTCTCTTGGCCATCTGTATTTCTTTTTTGGAGAACTGTCTGTTCAGTTCCTCTGCCCATTTTTTAATTGGGTTATTTGTTTTTTGTTTGTTGAGGCGTGTGAGCTCTTTATATATTCTGGACGTCAAGCCTTTATCAGATCTGTCATTTTCAAATATATTCTCCCATACTGTAGGGTTCCTTTTTGTTCTATTGATGGTGTCTTTCGCTGTACAGAAGCTTTTCAGCTTAATGTAGTCCCACTTGCTCATTTTTGCTGTTGTTTTCCTTGCCCGGGGAGATATGTTCAAGAAGAGATCACTCATGTTTATGTCTAAGAGGTTTTTGCCTATGTTTTTTTCCAAGAGTTTAATGGTTTCGTGACTTACATTCAGGTCTTTGATCCATTTTGAGTTTACCTTTGTATATGGGGTTAGACAATGGTCCAGTTTCATTCTCCTACATGTAGCTGTCCAGTTTTGCCAGCACCATCTGTTGAAGAGACTGTCATTTTGCCATTGTATGTCCATGGCTCCTTTATCAAATATTAATTGACCATATATGTTTGGGTTAATTTCTGGGGTCTCTAATCTGTTCCACTGGTCTGTGGCTCTGTTCTTGTGCCAGTACCAAATTGTCTTGATTACTATGGCTTTGTAGTAGAGCTTGAAGTTGGGGAGTGAGATCCCCCCTACTTTATTCTTCTTTTTCAGGATTGCTTTGGCTATTCGGGGTCTTTGGTGTTTCCATATGAATTTTTGAATTATTTGTTCCAATTCATTGAAGAATGTTGCTGGTAATTTGAGAGGGATTGCATCAAATTTGTATATTGCTTTCGGCAGGATGGCCATTTTGACGATATTAATTCTTCCTAGCCATGAGCATGGGATGAGTTTCCATTTATTAGTGTCCCCTTTAATTTCTCTTAAGAGTGACTTGTAGTTTTCAGAGTATAAGTCTTTCACTTCCTTGGTTAGGTTTATTCCTAGGTATTTTATTCTTTTTGATGCAATGGTGAATGGAATTGTTTTCCTGATTTCTCTTTCTATTGATTCGTTGTTAGTGTATAGGAAAGCTACAGATTTCTGTGTGTTGATTTTGTATCCTGCAACTTTGCTGTATTCCGATATCAGTTCTAGTAGTTTTGGAGTGGAGTCTTTAGGGTTTTTTATGTACAGTATCATATCATCTGCAAATAGTGACAGTTTAACTTCTTCTTTACCAATCTGGATTCCTTGTATTTCTTTGTTTTGTCTGATTGCCGTGGCTAGGACCTCCAGTACTATGTTAAATAACAGTGGGGAGAGTGGGCATCCCTGTCTGGTTCCCGATCTCAGTGGAAATGCTTTCAGCTTCTCGCTGTTCAGTATAATGCTGGCTGTGGGTTTATCATATATGGCCTTTATTATGTTGAGGTACTTGCCCTCTATTCCCATTTTGCTGAGAGTTTTTATCATGAATGGATGTTGAATTTTGTCAAATGCTTTTTCAGCATCTATGGAGATGATCATGTGGTTTTTGTCTTTCTTTTTGTTGATGTGGTGGATGATGTTGATGGATTTTCGAATGTTGTACCATCCTTGCATCCCTGGGATGAACCCCACTTGGTCATGGTGTATGATCCTTTTGATATACTGTTGAATTCTGTTTGCTAATATTTTATTGAGTATTTTTGCATCTACATTCATCAGGGATATTGGTCTGTAATTTTCTTTTTTGGTGGGGTCTTTTCCTGGTTTTGGTATTAGGGTGATGTTGGCTTCATAGAATGAGTTTGGGAGTATTCCCTCTTCTTCTATTTTGTGGAACACTTTAAGGAGAATGGGTATTATGTCTTCTCTGTGTGTCTGATAAAATTCCGAGGTAAATCTGTCCGGCCCCGGGGTTTTGTTCTTGGGTAGTTTTTTGATTACTGTTTCAATTTCTTTGCTTGTAATTGGTTTGTTTAACTTTTGTGTTTCTTCCTTGGTCAGTCTTGGGAGGTTGTATTTTTCTAGGAAGTTGTCCATTTCTTCTAGGTTTTCCAGCTTGTTGGCATATAGGTTTTCATAGTAGTCTTTAATAATTCTTTGTATTTCTGTGGAGTCTGTCGTGATTTTTCCATTCTCATTTCTGATTATGTTGATTTGTGTTGACTCTCTTTTTCTCTTAATAAGTTGGGCTAGAGGCTTATCTATTTTGTTTATTTTCTCAAAGAACCAGCTCTTGGTTTCGTTGATTTTTGCTATTGTTTTATTCTTCTCAATTTTGTTTATTTCTTCTCTGATCTTTATTATGTCCCTCCTTCTGCTGACTTTAGGCCTCATTCGTTCTTCTTTTTCCAGTTTTAATAATTGTGATGTTAGACTATTCATTTGGGATTGTTCTTCCTTCTTCAAGTGTGCCTGGATTGCTATATACTTTCCTCTTAAGACTGCTTTCGCTGCATCCCACAGAAGTTGGGGCTTAGTGTTGTTGTTGTCATTTGTTTCTATATATTCCTTGATCTCTATTTTGATTTGTTCATTGATCCATTGATTATTTAGTAGCATGTTGTTAAGCCTCCATGTGTTTGTGAGCCTTTTTGTTTTCTTTGTAGAATTTATTTCTACTTTCATACCTTTGTGGTCTGAAAAATTGGTTGGTAGAATTTCAATATTGTGGAATTTACTGAGGCTCTTTTTGTGAGCTAGTATGTGGTCTATTCTGGAGAATGTTCCATGTGCACTTGAGAAGAATGTATATCCTGTTGCTTTTGGATGTAAAGTTCTATAGATGTCTATTAGGTCCATCTGTTCTAGTGTGTTGTTCAGTGCCTGTGTGTCTTTACTTATTTTCTGCCCAGTGGATCTATCCTTTGGGGTGAGTGGTGTGTTGAAGTCTCCTACAATGAATGCATTGCAGTCTATTTCCCTCTTTAGTTCTGTTAGTATTTGCTTCACATATGCTGGTGCTCCTGTATTGGGTGCATATATATTTAGAATGGTTATATCCTCTTGTTGGACTAAGCCCTTTATCATTATGTAGTGGCCTTCTTTATCTCTTGTTACTTTCTTTGTTTTGAAGTCTATTTTGTCTGATATTAGTACTGCAACCCCTGCTTTCTTCTCACTGTTGTTTGCCTGAAATATGTTTTTCCATCCCTTGACTTTTAGTCTATGCTTATCTTTGGGTTTAAGGTGAGTTTCTTGTAAGCAGCATATAGATGGGTCTTGCTTTTTTATCCATTCTATTACTCTATGTCTTTTGATTGGTGCATTAAGTCCATTTACATTTAGGGTGACTATTGAAAGATATGTACTTATTGCCATTGCAGGCTTTAGATTCGTGGTTACCAAAGGTTCAAGGTTAGCTTCTTTAGTATCTTACTGCCTAACTTAGCTCGCTTATTGAGCTGTTATATACACTGTCTGGAGAGTCTTTTCTTCTCTCCCTTCTTATTCCTCCTCCTCCATTCTTCATATGTTGTGTGTTTTGTTCTGTGCTCTTTTTAGGGGTGCTCCCATCTAGAGCAGTCCCTGTAGGATGCCCTGTAGAGGTGGTTTGTGGGAAGCAAATTCCCTCAGCTTTTGCTTGTCTGGGAATTGTTTGATCCCACCATCATATTTAAATGATAGTCGTGCTGGATACAGTATCCTTGGTTCAAGGCCCTTCTGTTTCATTGCATTAAGTATATCATGCCATTCTCTTCTGGCCTGTAGGGTTTCTGTTGAGAAGTCTGATGTTAGCCTGATTGGTTTTCCTTTATAGGTGACCTTTTTCTCTCTAGCTGCCTTTAAAACTCTTTCCTTGTCCTTGATCCTTGCCATTTTAATTATTATGTGTCTTGGTGTTGTCCTCCTTGGATCCTTTCTGTTGGGGGTTCTGTATAATTCCATGGTCTGTTCGATTATTTCCTCCCCCAGTTTGGGGAAGTTTTCAGCAATTATTTCTTCAAAGACACTTTCTATCCCTTTTCCTCTTTCTTCCTCTTCTGGTATCCCTATAATACGAATGTTTTTCCTTTTGTATTGGTCACATATTTCTCTTAGTGTTGTTTCATTCCTGGAGATCCTTTTATCTCTCTCTATGTCAGCTTCTATACGTTCCTGTTTTCTGGCTTCTATTCCTTCAATGGCCTCTTGCATCTTATCCATTCTGCTTATAAATCCTTCCAGGGATTGTTTCACTTCTGTGATCTCTTTCCTGACATCTGTGATCTCCTTCCGGACTTCATCCCACTGCTCTTGCATTTTTCTCTGCATCTCATCCCATTGCTCTTGCATTTTTTTCTGCATCTCTGTCAGCATGTTCATGATTTTTATTTTGAATTCTTTTTCAGGAAGACTAGTTAGGTCTGTCTCCTTCTCAGGTGTTGTCTCTGTGATCTTTGTCTGCCTGTAGTTTTGCCTTTTCATGGTGATAGAGATAGTTTGCAGAGCTGGTACAAGTGACCGCTGGAAGAGCTTCCCTTCTTGTTGGTTTGTAGCCTTTTCCTGGGAGAATAGCGACCTCTAGTGGCTTGTGCTGGGCAGCTGTGCGCAGACAGGGCTTCTGCTTCCTGCCCAGTTGCTTTGGGGTTTATCTCCGCTGTTGCTGTGGGCTTGGCCTGGCTGGGGCTGTTCCTCCAAAATGGTGGAGCCCCGTTGGCGGGGGAGCAGCCAGGAGACTATTTATCTCCGTAAGGGGCCTCTGTGCTCCCTGCTGCCCAGGGGGTTAGAGTGCCCAGAGATCCCCAGATTCCCTGCTTCTGGTCTAAGTGACCTGTCCTGCCCCTTTAAGATTTCCAAAAAGCACTCTCCAAACCAAAACAACAGCAGCAACAATGAGAGAGGGAACAGAAAGAAAGAGAAAAAAAAAAAAGGAAAAAAAAGGAAAAAACAAGCGATTTTTTTTTTTTTTTTTTTTGTCCTCAGGTGCCGGTCCCAGGCACCCGCTCACTGGTCCTGCTGCCCTGTCTCCCTAGCACCAGGGTCCCTGTCCTTTCAAGGCTTCCAAAAAGCACCCACCCACCGGTCCCGCAGGGAAGGAACGCTCAATATTCTTTGTCCTCAGGCACCGGTCCCACGCACCCGCTCACCAGTCCCGCCGCCCTGCCTCCCTAGCACCGGGGTGCCTGTCCCTTCAAGGCTTCCAAAAAGCACTCGGCAAAAAGAGAGGGAAAAAAAAGGGGAAAAACGCGCGATTTCTTCCGTCCTCAGGTGCTGGTCTCAGGCACCCACCCACCGGTCCCACAGGGAAAAATGCGGGATATTCTTTGTCCTCAGGTGCCGGTCCCAGGCACCCGCTCACCAGTCCTGCCGCCCTGCCTCCCTAGCACCGGGGTCCCTGTCCCTTTTAGGCTTCCAAAAAGCACTCGCAGAAAAGAGAAAAAAAAAGGGGAGAAACGCGCGATTTCCTCTGTCCTCAAGTGCCGGTCTCAGGCACCCGCCCACCGGTCCCGCAGGGAAAAACGGGGGATATTCTTTGTCCTTAGGCACCAGTCCCAGCCACCCGCTCACCAGTCCCGCCACCGTGCCTCCCCGTCCCTTCAAGGCTTCCAAAAAGCGCTCACCAAAAAGAGAAAAAAAAAAAAGGGGAAAAACGCGCGACCTCCTCCGTCCTCAGGCACCGGTCTCAGGCACCCGCCCCCAGGTCTCGCAGGGTGAAACGCGGGATATTCTTTGTCCTCCGGCGACGTTCCCAGGCACCTCCTCACCGGTCCCGCCACCCTGCCTCCCCAGCAACGGGGGCCCGTCCCTCTAAGGCTTCCAAAAAGCGCTCGCCAAAAAAAAAAAAAAAAAAAAACCGCTCCGGTTTCTCTCCACCCGCCTGGAGCCGGGGGGAGGGGCGCTCGGGTCCCGCCGGGCTGGGGCTTGTATCTTACCCCCTTCACAAGGCGCTGGGTTCTTGCAGGTGTGGATGTGGTCTGGATGTTGTCCTGTGTCCTGTGGTCTCTATTTTAGGAAGATTTTTCTTTGTTATATTTTCATAGCTCTATGTGTTTTTGGGAGGAGATTTCCACTGCTCTACTCACGCCGCCATCTTGGCTCCGCCCTAAGGTCTTTATTTTAAGGCTTCATAAGGTTAGAGTTACCCAGAGTTGGAGAGGCTATTGCCGAAGCCAGGGTGAACACCAAAGATAAAGCATCTTTGAACTTACATGTCAGCAGGAGATTCAGTGGAACAAAATTCCATTTACGTACAGTTTTAAAGCCCACTGAAAGTGAGACCTTTCATAGAAAATCATACCGTTGCATCTCTCAGAGGGACATTGTCCCCTATGCCAAACGTCACTGCTTTTCTTTCACAAGTGCTCACGGCCCAGATTCTCTCAGCCCCCAGTCCTGGAAAAGTCGGCCCTCCCTGGGCCCTGAATTTTTCCCTTTTAGAGACAGTAGAGATCTTGTGGTTGTACTTCCTGCTTTGCTTGGGCCACTGGGAAGTTCAGAGAGGACCCTGGCCCGGAGACTGGTTAGAACACACACGGTATTCTGTGGGCTGCCTTTTCCTTTGGGCTCCTCTTACTGCATTGCCCACATTTTCTTTTTACACCAATTTCTGTATCAATTTTTAAATGTTAATGTGACAGATAAATTTTGGTAGGCTGCCCCAAATCCTTTCTGAAATAAGGTCAGGTTGAAGGGAGGGTGGAGGGCAGAGGCTTCGCATACATTTCCCTCTTCTCTACCGAGTCAGAGATTTCCAGGGGGTTACAGATGCCACCGCCCCTTCCCCAGCCCGAGCTCAGATGCTGCGTCTGAACCAGGATTTCAGTGGTGCTTTGGGGCTATAAGCAGCCTGAGCACCCAAGCCTGTGTGGTGTTCCACAGGACTGGCAAGTTTGTCCAGGGCAAAAGGGGCACTGGGGTCACCCCCCCTCCAGGAGGCTGACACACCCTCTGGTGCCTGCAGGTGGTGTACTTGACTGCGTCGCTGCCCTACTGCGTGCTCCTCATCTACCTGGTCAGGGGCCTCACGCTCCATGGAGCCACCAACGGCCTGGCATACATGTTCACTCCCAAGGTATGGGCTAGAGGGAAGGGTCCCCCGACAAAGCGCTATTCCCCCTGCCACCTTCCAGGATGGGTGGGAAGAAGGGAAGACAGAGGGTGGGTGGAAGCTGCAGTGCCCCCAGGGAGGCAGGTGACCCTACCAGGAGGTGGGGGACGTGAGGATTGCCTGTGGGTGCTAGGGCTCCTCCTCAGCCAGGCAGTCCCCAAGCCCTGTCAGTTCTGGGATACTGAGTCTTTTGTCCACCTCTCCTCCCATCCGCACTGCCCCCAGCGAGGCCTGCTGGCCTCCTGGCCCTAGTCTCACCCCACCCACTCCCAGCCTCAGGTCTACGCTGTTTGCTGCTTGGTCACCTCACCCCCCTGCGCACACACTTCCACACCCCCTGTCGCTAGAGGGTGACTCCACACTCCACAGGGGCCCTGCTCCCTCCCCCGGCACCTCTGGGCCAGGGCTCCTCAGTCAGGGGAGGCACTAATGCCCTGGGACAGGACAAGTCCTTTGTTTAGCAGATCCGGCCCCTGGAAGCAGAATGACTGTGGCAGCACCTCCCCAAAAATGTCCCCCACCACCTTCCAAACAGCCCTTAATGTCAGGGCCGCGCTTCACTCTGGGCCCGATCTCCTCCACATGGCCACCCCACCTCCATCTTCAGAGGCCCAGACCTGTGCAGAACCTGGTCGCTCAGTACCCTGTATAATTCTTTCACCCCACGTGTGTCAGCTGCACACCTATGGATCAGGTGCTGTGCAGTATTGTGAGGAATGCCGGGTATTTTCTCTGCTGGGGAAAGAGGCCTGCTTCCCAGCCGCAGGCCTGCCTCGAACCTGCAGTGAGCCGCTGGCAAGTTCCTTCCCGTCTCCGGGCCTCCCGCCCTCCTCTGGAGGGAGTGCTTGGGATCCCCACCAGGACCCATCAGCCCTGTCCCGCTGGCTTTCCAGACGGAGCAGCTGACCAACCCCAAGGCCTGGGTCGATGCAGCCACGCAGATCTTCTTCTCTCTCGGCCTGGGGTTTGGCAGCCTGATCGCCTTTGCCAGCTACAGCGAGCCCTCCACCGACTGCCAGAAGCACGCCTTCACCGTGTCCCTCGTCAACAGCGCCACCTCCATATTCGCCAGCATCGTGACCTTCTCCATCTACGGCTTCAAGGCCACCTTCAACTATGAAAACTGCTTGAACAAGTAAGCCTGGGCCACCCTAGTAAACCCCAGGCCTCCAGGGAGGGAGGCAAGTCTCCAAAGCTCCAAACCAAAGGTACCCCTGGGGAGACGTGGACACAGAGAAGCTGAGGGGTGTGGGGCAAAGGGCACTGGCTTTGCAGCCCTCAATCCAGGGTTCAAATCCAGGTACCCCACCCACCACCCCCAGGAGCTGATGGGCCTGGGGCAAGGGGCAAGGGCTGCCTGAAGGAATGAGGGCAGCTTCACATATTCGAAGCCCTTAGCACAGTGAGGCACTCAACAAACCTTAGTTTCTTCTGCCCCGCACTGCCCTGACCTCAAAAGTAACCAAAAGCCCTGTAGCTGAGCCACAGAAGTTACAGATCCTCTCCCTGTCATCCCTTACCCAAAACACAAGAAACATCGTTAGAAGGTAGGCTGTCCAATGTGGTAGCTGCTAGCTGTGAGTGGCTATTTACAAAGTAAAATGTGAGTTTTATTAAAATTTCATTTAAATGAATTTAAATTTTGACTTAAATAGATTTCCATTTGAATGTGAATTAATTTAAATCAGTTCCTCAGTAGCACTAGCCACACTCACTCAGTTGGCGTATGAGGCCAGTGGGGACCATAGGGAGCACAGATGGAGAACATTTCCATCATCACAGAAGCTTTAGCGCTTGTGGTCCTCGGCTGGTAGCCTGGCTGTGCCGGCTGGCTCCTTGTCCCCGACCCTGAGGCTTCTCCGTAGCCCTTCAGAAGCATCCTGCCCTCCAAAAGGCCACCAATCAAAAGATTCCCTTTGCCAGAGCAACCTCAGAAAAGAGGCCAAGGGAAGGGCAGCCCGGCATCCAAGCTTCCAAAAGGGTTTGGCAACAGCAGCTTTTCTGATGGTGGAGATAATTGTGTGCTCTGCTCTACAGGATGATTCTGCTGCTGACCAATTCATTTGACCTTGAAGATGGCTTTTTGACAGCCAGCAACCTGGAGCAAATGAAGGGCTACCTCGCGTCTGCTTTCCCCAGCAAATACAGCGAGGTGTTCCCACAAATTAAAAACTGCAGCTTGGAATCAGAGCTGGACACGGTAAGTTGCTGGCAGGGTCTCCACTTGCTTCTGTCCCCACGCTTCACAAGATCTTTGAGAGCCACCAATAAGTGCCACCTGAGGAATATTCTTCAGTCAGCCTCAGTGTCAAACCTGTATGTTATTTCCCATATGCTATCTGTCCAATCTAGTGGCAGCTTTTTAGTAGATTTGCCAGGACAGTGGGCCAGTGTCCGCTGGGGGGGGCACCTGCTCATTCTCCCCCAGCGGGAGGCCTTTGTGGTCATCCTTCTCCTCTCAAGTTCCCGGGGCTGTATCTGGGGATCCTGTCCATGCGGTCCATGTCCTCTTCATGTTGGATCGTGTGCTGTCATTTCTAAAATGTGGACAGAGGTGTCTGGTTCCTCAGCTGACAACAGAGGTGAACTGCTTAAAGAACAGCGGACGGTAGTGGGGCCCCAGAGCCCCCTCCGGCTCTGGCCTGACTGGGGGTGTTCCCACAGCAGCTGCACCTGGCGGCTGGGGCCTTGGTGCCTGTCGGGGTTAGCTGGCTGCCGGTGCCCTTGGCTCTGGCCCCGGCACTCTGCCTGAAGTCACTACTATCATCAGTCTTTTGAAGTATTTGTTAATGAACAGGCTTAAATTGGCAGGATGGGAGCTTTGTTTTTCTAACTATTCCAAGATTTCTTTTTGTGTGTGTGAAGAGGAAAGTATTTTGAGACACTGTTTTACCCCAGAAATGCGGATTCCCCCTTTCCGTCTGCACAGTTTCTTGTTTTCAAGTGCTAACTGTCCCATTTCTGAAAAAGGCAGAGCTAAGCCTGTGTACAGCGTCAGTACCAGCTGCCTTAAAACCTGAGTTTACATTGTTTGTTGCAAAAAGGTGCATGCAGTGTTCTCTGTGATGCTGGAAGCCAGTGTACCTGCCTTGCTGTGTTAGTCGGGGAACATTCTGAATTAGTTTTCCTGCACCTCTTAGAGGACGAGGGGCTCCTGACCACCATTCTCCCCAGGCCCTGCACAGAAATCTTTGTTAAGATTGCAGATACTTTGGGTTCTCCATTTCCTTTCTTCCTTTTCCTTTTCTCTTTTTAAGTTTTAAAAATACAGGAAAGTACAAGGAATAATACAACAAGCACCCATATATCTACCACCTTAAATGAATAACTCTAAACATTTTGTCATTTGGGGCTCAGATTTTTTTATCTAAAGGAAAATAACATTTCAGAGACCAAGTTAAAGTGCCCTTTCTCACCTGCTCCAAGCTTTCCCTGCTCACCAGGGGCAAGAACCTACATTTTGACATTTTTATTACCCATATATATTCTTAAATAACATTATTCTTTTATTGTCACCTTTTACATGGAAATAAATGGTCCTGGGAGATATCTTTCTCATTCAACATTTTATTTTCAAGATCTGATCATAACACATACGGAGTCTCATTCAGTCATTTTAAGTGCTGCATTTTATTTCATCATGCAAATATACCCCAGTTTATTTATCCATTCCCTTAGTAATACACATTTTGGTGTCTTAAAAAAAATTTTTTTGCTACTGTATTTTTTGCTACTAAAATCACTTTTAATATTTTATAGAATTACCTTTACTATGCTGAGAACTTTTTAATTTTTTTTTGGTATCATTAATCTACAATTACATGAGGAACATCATGTTTACTAGACTCCCCCCATCACCAAGTCCCCCCAACATACCCCATTAGAGTCACTGTCCATCAGCGTAGTAATATGCTATAGAATCACTACTTGTCTTCTCTGTGTTGTACAGCCCTCCCCGTGGCCCCCCTACATTATGTCTGTTAATAGTAATGCCCCTTTTTTACCCCTTATCCCTCCCTTCCCACCCATCTTCCCCAGTTACTCTCCCTTTGGTAACTGTTAGTCCATTTTTGGGTTCTGCGAGTCTGCTGCTGTTTTGTTCCTTGAGTTTTTTTCTT